>NC_071355.1:66845114-68140948 GCF_943734655.1 Sabethes cyaneus
TAAGGGTCGAAAACGACCCAAGTTTTGAAATTGCTCTCATTCATCCATTTTCAATCCGAATTTCGTTTTCTTTACCTCGTTTGAAAGATATGGCCAAAAACTAGCACCCAAGGTATGTTGGGGAATATTTGTTGACTGATGGCCACTTCTGCGTCGGTTCCGGAACACCCACTACCAGGTCGCGGGGAACATTTTTATATTTTGAGATAATTCATTTTGCGGCACATCAAATCACATTGGCTTGATAAAATAAGACTAGTGGAAGTACAATGGGGACATTTTGGACCCGAATGGTCACTTCCCCATCGGTTACGGAACATCCGGTACCTGGTTTTTGGAGCCATTTTTGAATTTTAGGATGATTTCTATTGCGGCACGTCAAATTTCATCTCATTGATAACATAAGACTATTGAAAGTATAATAAACACATGTTGAAGGCAAATGGCCACATCAGCATCAGTCCTGGAACATCCGGTACCCGGTTTTTGGGGACATTTTTGTATTTTAGGATAACTCATAATGCGACATATCAAATCACATCGGCTTGATAAAATAAGACTGATGGAAGTAAAACAATGTCATTTAGAAGCCAAATGGCCACTTTACCATCGGTACTGGGTCATCCGGTACCAGTTTTGGGGGACATTTTTGGATTATGAAATAATTCATCTTGCGGCACATCAAATCACAACGCCTTGATCAAATAAAACAGTTACAAGAGCTATGGGGACCATTTGAAAACAAATGGCCATTTCATCATCGGTTCCGGAACATCGGGTGCACTAATATGAGCACATTTTTGGATAGGATAATTCATCATGCGCCACATCAAATCACATTGGCTTGATGAAATAACACTAATGGAAGTACAATGGAAAAATTTTGGAGCCAAAATTACCATTTCACCATCGGTTCCGGACTATCCGGTATCCGGGTTTTGGGAACATTTTTGGATTACAGGGTAATTCAACTGCCCCGAGTTACCCCGTTTTACGGTTCATTATAAATACCGGGTACCGGATTATATGCGACTGACGCCCCATTATACTTCCATTGTTGTTATTTTATCAACGCGATGTGATTTGAGGTGCCGCATGGTGAATTATCTCAAAAGCCAAAAATGTCCCCCGAAACTGGTACCGGATGACCCAGTACCGATGGTAAAGTGGCCATTTGGCTTCTAAATGACATTGTTTTACTTCCATCAGTCTTATTTTATCAAGCCGATGTGATTTGATATGTCGCATTATGAGTTATCCTAAAATACAAAAATGTCCCCAAAAACCGGGTACCGGATGTTCCAGGACTGATGCTGATGTGGCCATTTGCCTTCAACATGTGTTTATTATACTTTCAATAGTCTTATGTTATCAATGAGATGAAATTTGACGTGCCGCAATAGAAATCATCCTAAAATTCAAAAATAGCTCCAAAAACCAGGTACCGGATGTTCCGTAACCGATGGGGAAGTGACCATTCGGGTCCAAAATGTCCCCATTGTACTTCCACTAGTCTTATTTTATCAAGCCAATGTGATTTGATGTGCCGCAAAATGAATTATCTCAAAATATAAAAATGTTCCCCGCGACCTGGTAGTGGGTGTTCCGGAACCGACGCAGAAGTGGCCATCAGTCAACAAATATTCCCCAACATACCTTGGGTGCTAGTTTTTGGCCATATCTTGCAAACGAGGTAAAGAAAACGAAATTCGGATTGAAAATGGATGAATGAGAGCAATTTCAAAACTTGGGTCGTTTTCGACCCTTAATGCATAATATGTAACTTTTTTCTAATGCATTAGGAAGGTTAATTTATACCTAGTCGAAATGCCAGTTCGTTGGACCGAATATTTGTTTTGGATTTGACTGTACTGTGTGTATTGTTTGCTGCGGTTCGACCAGAAAGTATGTTTATGCTTTATTTTAACACTTTTAAATGATACCTCAAAATATATGAAAACTCAAAATATATGCCGACGTGGGAACACTAGCGTGCCTAAACATAACCAAAAGCCGACCTTCCAGAAGAATATTTTGGCCTAGAAAAACGAAGTAATCGTAGGATTACTTATTACGCGATATTTTCTGTTATTACTTATCACAAAAATACCGGTCGATTAGCTTGAGAACCCCAGACATTATAAAAGTGGTGATCGCCGGAATGCAAGGAATTGTTCGAAATAATTGTAAGCACTTCCGTTTTATCTCGAACAGCAAACTATATCTCGACTGATCAACACGGCTTTATGCCTGGCTGATCTGTTCTTGATTCTTGATTGCACAAATCTTCTTGATTTTACGTTAACATGCATTACACACATGGAACAGTAGGCTCAAGTTGATGCAATCTATACCGACTTGAAAGCGGCATACGATCGGATAGATCATGGCATATTGTTAAAGAAAATCTCGCGGTTTACTGCATGGCTAAGTTTGTACTTGTGCAAATGAATGCTGCGTGTAAAGCTTGATAAATGCTGTTCTACAGAGTTTACTAATAATTCTGGTGTCCCACAAGGCAGTAAGGCCTCTGTTATTCGCACTATTTTTCAACGATGTTATATTACTGTTGTGTGTTGGCGTTAAACTTATATACCCCGATGATATGAAGCTTTATAGGCCGGTACGATACATAAAAAGCTGTCGCCGATTGCAAGAGCTCCTGGAGATATTCGTACGCTGGTGCCATAGTAACTGGTTGCTTAGGCCATTACAAATAGTTTAAAAATGTTGTGTCCCTCCGGTGTTGGGCCACTGAAGTGGGTGTGGAGAGAAGTCGTTGAAAAAAAAACAAAGACTTTTTAATCGAACAAAAAATATAGGTTTTAGGCATTCGTACTTAGAGTTTAAACTTGAAAACGAAATATATTCTTGCTTTTAATATATACATTATTATTTTCCATGCAAAAATCTACGAAAAAAAGGAAAGAAATTTTTTTTGACGATTTTTGGAAATTCCATTGTTCGAATTTTCATTTCTGTTCGCGCTAGAAGCGTTAACTCAACTCGGATAATTATTTTTCGAGTTTTTCAGACTGTAGAGCCCATAGAAAATTGATTTTATATAAAAAATTTGACACATATCTTACAAATTATTTTTTTGCCCCACGACTTTTCGAGCCAATTTCCAAGGGAGGGAGGAGGGGTGACAAAAACTTTAAAAATAATTTGCAATGGCCTAATTAGTATAGTTAAGTGTCATGTTATTACCTTTCACCGTTTACATCTTTAATGTGTTTTACATCTTTTCCCTTTTTTTTCTTTTTTCCAGTTCCGCTCTTATACTTTTTGTTCCGTTTCTGTACTTTCGTTTTCTTTATTTTGACTCTCGCTTTCTTACCATTTTTTCCTTTTTCTCTCGTTTTTCCACCCTTCAGTTTCATTGTTCCGCTTTTCTTCGTTTCTTGTCTCAGTTTTTCTTATTTTCAGTCCTAGTGTGTCCTCTTGTGTTTGACTAGTTTATTGTTATTTTCTTTCCCGTTTTCTGTCTTTTTTGTTCCATTTATCCCTTTGATCGTTTTCAGTTCGACTTTTTCCAACTCGTTTTGTTTCCTTTTCTTTTCGTTTTTGGTGCTTATGTGTTCCCTTTCTCATCTTTTGTTGCCATGTTTTACCGTCCTTTCCGTCATGTTTATTCTGTTCTTGGTTCCCATTTTTCCCATTCCTCATCGGTTTTATTTTTTTCCTCCAATTCGTCGGTTTTTCTGTTCCGTTTGACCTTTTTCTTTAACCCAGACCCAAGCAACAATGTGAGTTTTATTGTACTCTTATGGCGGATTTCATGACCAATTTTGGTCTTAAATGCCATCATAAGAGTGTAATAAAACCCGAATTGCTGGTTGGGGATCCAGTTTTCCTGTTTGTTTTTCTTTTCTTCTTTTTCTGTCCCAGTTTTTGTTGCATCTCTCTCCATGTATATCTTGTTTGATCTCTTTTTACCTTTTCCGCTATTGGATCAACTCTCTCTCTCTCTGTCTGTGTCTCTCTCGACTGTTCTACTTTTCTATTTCTTTTCTTTTCTTTTCCTGTCCCATTTTCGCCCTTTTCCAAAGGCCTCAACCGATTTTTCGTCTTTTTGCTTCGTTTTTCTTTGTTTCTTGCCCAATTTGTTCTTATTCTCAGTCTTGACTTTCCTGAAACGAGACGTGTCAACAGCAGCTTTTAGCAGATTTTTGACTGGCATGCATGAGAAAACACAAAAAGGATACTCAGATACAACATTCATTTGGTCAAACTGCTAGGTAACGCGTGCAAAGTATCGAAAGTTTGCTGAAAAGACAAAAAAGCCAGTTGTCACCATCGTCTCAGGTTCCTGTTTTTAGTTGCTTCGGACTGTCCCAATTTCCTGTTTTTTGTCCCATATTTCTCCATTTATGTATTGTTTGACTGATTTTTCCGTTTTCTCTATCAGTTTTCCTCCGTCTTCCTCCCCCCCTCTCTCTCTCTCTCTCTCTCTCTCTCTCTCTCTCTCTCTCTCTCTCTCTCTCTCTCTCTCTTCCCTTTCTTCTCTTTGCTACTCCGCGTTTCGTTTCTTGTTTATTTTTACCCATTTTTTGCCCTTTTCCTGTCCTAATTTCCCTCTGTTCCATTTTTCGTCTTTTTACTTTCATTTTTCTTCGTTTCTTGCCCCATTTTTTATTTTCAGTCTTAGTTTTCCTCTTGTTTTTCTCGTTTAGTGTTATTTTTTTCCTGTTTTCTATTCTATTTTTCTCATTTTACTTATATTTTTGTTTATTTCAAGATTCCGTTTTTTCTAACTCCTCAAGCAACATTTTTGTTGTATAATAGCTTATCAAGCATTTGGTCACGGGAATTAGCTGTACAAAAATGTTTGAAGGGACGCATTATTTCCTTTTCGTTTTTGCTCTTCGTCTGTTCCATTCTCCATTTTTTTGATATCACGTTTTACCGTCTTTATCTGTCATGTTTATTCTGTTTCCTCTTTCGCGTCGATTTTCCTTTTTTATTTCCCGTTTTCCATCTATTTATCTCGAGTTTTAGCTTTTACGTTGGTTCGTTTTGCAGTTTCTTTTCTTTTCTGTACCATTTTTCTATCCCATTCCCATTTTGTCGCCACTTTCTCCTTGTATATCCTGTTAGACTTCTTTTTCTCGTTTTCTTCGTTTGCTCTATCGGCTTTCTTTTTTCTCACTATTCTTCTTTTGCCTTCTTCTTGTTTTTTGTTGTTCCTCGTTTTCCCACATTTTCTACCCCGTCTTCCCTCTATTCAACATATCTTGCCCCCTGTTCCCTTTAATTTGTTTCCTTTATTTGTCCACTGTTTCCTCTATCTCTTCATTTCCTGTTCCATTTCCTTTTGTCTCCTTTTGTCCAGCACCTCATTGGTTCAAAGGTATATCAGTACCAGCGAGCCACATGCCCTGGCGGGTGTTGTGGGTTCGAATCCGGTTATAATCCCAGATTATGGCTTGATTCGACCCATTCACCTTCCAGCATTGGACAAAAGGCAGGAGTCACAACGACTACTTGTTAAGCGTAGCTACTAATATCTCCCCCCCTCTCACCTTCCCACTATTTCTCCTTCACTCTAAATTTCATTACTTTCTTCGATCGTCCCTTCGTCAATCGTAAAAGAACTACCGTTTCAAAAATATTAATTTATATGCCTGACCGCATTTCAAGGTCAAGACAAAAACACGAAGTTGGTTCCTTTTTATTCCCTTTTCAACTCCTTTTTTATTCCATTTTCCTGTTTTACTTGTTTCTGACTCTGTCGTGGTCCAACGTAAACTATTTTATTAAAGGGGAGGAGTATTCAATTGGTAACTGGGACTTTAACCCACACTCTCTCGGATGGCGCCCGAGTGTTTTGACAATTAAACTATCACCACACGACACCCTATATTAGATAGTCTCGCATCAAGTTTCCATCCCTCCAGTCTAACCATTCGTTCACATACATACGCTGTATGATTTTTCTTTTTTGTTTCTTCCACCGAGAAGATAGACGATTATCGACTGCATTATGGTAAGTGGTTAGCATTCTGGTACCGTACCGACCGCCCATCAGCACGTTGCACAGTGCGACGGATTCAAAAAAAAAAGGCGGACATCTGCTTATGCGTGGAAACTGCTAAGCTTTCCACATTAGTGTCTTTTGAAAAGTTTCTTGGTTTTCGAAATACTGTTTTATTATTCCAGACATTGCAATTGCATTAAGGGGGTGGGTCAATAAATAATCAATATAACTTTTTAGTTGAAGCAAACAATAAACAATGCCTAGGAAAATGTAGTACAAAATGTCATTTAAGGAGTTTTTGGTAAAGAAAGAAAACTTCTACCGCTTAGAATAGAAGAAGGGGAATAAGTTATAGTGTTTTTACCATACCGGGTGTGTTTTTCTGTTTTACTTATCACGGACTCTGTCGCGGTCCAACGTAAACTATTATATTAAAGTGGAGGAACGTTTGGTGGAAAGAATGTGCGTACGAATGGATAGACTGGAGGGACGGTAAATCAAAAGTTATCAAATCACTCCAGGAGTTGAATTTTATCCATTTTGAGGCCATCTGACAAGCTGTCCCTGGAGTGGCCATTCCGACGACAACTCATCAAATGGACTTAAAATGGATAAAAATCAAATTCTGGAGTGATTTCAAGATTTTTGACACATATGTTTCCGAAGTTTCTTTTTATATCAAACAAGTTAGTGGCCGTATCGGGCCCCTCGAGAAGGTTTCTATCCAAACCTGTTAGTGGCCTCATTAGGCCCCACGGAAACCTACCCCGGAGGGGGCAAAAGGGGTAACAAATCCACTTAAAATGGATAAAAATCAATTCCTAGATCAACTGACAACTGTAAAAATTTGTCTTGTAACTGGAACATGGTCTCGAAGATCCGGATTTACGGGAACCAGATGAAGACGTATGACTATTCCGGTCTTACATGCTAAAAATAGACAAATTTTCCAATCTTTTGACGAAACCGGTCAATAAATGAAAAAGTTTATTTCGATGGGTCCCCGGTACCCATCCGATCCCTGATGGGTGTTAAATTTCGTGTACACATAACGGTTAAACGCCCAACAGTCGCTAATTCTTCATCACTTCGATAATTGCTACAAGCGTCACAACACCAAGCGTGCCCAAGCAACAATGTAAGTTAAATTGTGCTCTTATGGTGGTCTTCATGACTAATTTTGATCTTGAATGGCATCATAAGAGTGTAATAAAACCCAAAATGTTACTTGGGATGAATATTCCGATAACCCCTTTTTCATATAAGACATCAGTTTAGAGTTGGTCGCTCACTTTTTTGCAACTGTTCACTGTCTAGACATAAAATTGGACTAGGTTTATCGCGGTCCTAAGAAATCTCGCTGGGGTGAGAAGACTTATCACTTTTTTGGCACACTTCCCTAACACAGACCTCAAAATGGTGTAGGTTCATAACGGTCCCAAGAAATTTTGTTGAGATAGTTTGTTCTCAAGCACAAATATCAAATTAGTATAAGTCTGAATGTCGTTATAAATCTTCGACCTGTTGAGACGAGGGGGCTTTGTCACTTTTTTTATAAAAATAAAGGAAAAATGTAACGAGAACCATTAATTGCAAGTGTAAAACCTGGAATGAGTGTAAATTTAAGTACGGTTATATACAACCATACTGCTTGTGGTATGGAAATGTCATTATCGCTACGGCAAATCAGCACTACTTAATCCGACCAATCACAAAGCACGGATTTTTAGTTAGACAATGCCTAACATTTTTCAATTATTCAAAAGTTTGTTAGGGAAACTTATAATCTACTGTATTGTAATGGATTCTTAGAAAAACTTCCAATCGATTGAAACCAATATCTCTAGAAACTATTGAGAGATGATTGAGTTATAAACTTGTAAATTATAACCACTTTTCGTTACACGTTCCCTTTTCGTTTTTCTAAAGTGCTCTCCTATATAGAAATCAAAGACGTAGTCCTAAAAAATAGTCCTAAAATAGTGACCGATTGAATTAAAACTGCGGATTTATAGGTTAAAGAAATTATTTTGTTTTACTTTAAATTATGCAGAAGGTGGTGCGCGTGCCAAAGTGTGCTCCAGCCTGGTCGCCAGTGCTTTGGAAAGAAACTTTAAAGCACAATTCATCTAACAATGTTTGTTGAAAAAACTAATTTTTTGAAATATGAAGTTTAATGAAGGAATAGTGTTTAAGCCAATTAAAATTTTAGCAAAATCTGACTGTTAGATTTATTGTACACTTTGGCTAAAAGTCACCATCCATCAATGGATGGTGCATATTTTTCCCTAGGCAAATGTCTAAAGTCGTTGAATAGTGGATTTGCATTTGACTCCTGCTAGGTTAGGGCTGAATAATAATAAGTACTAGCAAGTATAATTTTTCCACCCGAACAGTGACAATACAGGAGCCAGTGTGTGATGAGGATTCAGCGGATCTGACTGCTGGGTGCTCACCCAGGAATGAATTAATTAGCTCTGTCAGCGAAATGCATGTTTCATAAATTTGTTAAACCATCGACATGGAACACAGACGGATGGGACACAAGGTTCGTGGGTGACAATCAGGTGGAAACTGGGCTCTAAAATTTATGACATCTTGTTTTTTTTTTCAAGTGCAACGCCGGGTTCAATCGGGATCATCAATATCAATATCCCGGAGAAAAGTCCCACCCTTCTCTGGAGACTAACTGTCCAATTTGCTTACGATGCAACTTGGTTAGGTACATGAGAATACAAAGCATCGTAGGTACTGCATCGTCTATTCCTAGCAATGGAACAAAACCGCAAACAAGGCCGGGACATGGTCGATCTAGCTGCTGCTGCTTGACAGGACGGTGTCAGCGGGTGAAGCTTAACAGATCCAGTCTACACGTGCCATGAATTATATCTGGTGTATAAATTATGATGATAATTATGTAACAATTCTGTTCGGAACATCAGCATCAGCAATTCGCGGCGGAAAATTATTCAGTAATCATTCGGTAGAAAATTTATGATCACCGCGCGCTGGTTTGGCTGTTTCCGCTACATTGAGCTTTTGAGAAATGGGTATTCGACAGCAGTAGCAATAGCAACAGCAGCAGTTATGGGCACTGCATTGGTGCATAAATTATTTTCCTCTCCTAGCGATGAAGCTCTTAGGCAGACACACGCACGAGTCGTGACCTGTGAATCATCTTACACGTGGACTGTATAATGCCAGGTAATCATTCACACGCTAGCAGCAGTGCAGTTAGTGGCTGGCAACTGGCAACTGGGGTCGGCGGGAACAGCCGTCGAAGATTAATTCGTTCGGATTAATAATCACTTTATTTACTGTTGCCCACGGGATTGGCTGTGATTCGAGCCGCATTACAGGCAATTAGTTACGTGAACAGCTAGGTGAGTGGGACCGTTAGCAAACCCGGGAACATAAATCAGCAATGTAGGGAGCTTGCGATCATGGCTAATTTACAAGCGATTAAATGGTGACATTTGAAAGACTTCATTAGATGGAACATGTGACCGATAACGTCGGCAAAGGCAAAGTCGAGGACTCTAAACCGGCGCCTCCGGGAAGCCTAGCCATAAACCAGAGGAGATTAACGGCGTTAACACTAATGGCTGATGACTGATGGTGTGGAACAGTAGCTGGTAGGCTTCAACAACTTACAGTAGCTGATGATTGAGGTATAGAAATGAACTTGATTAAGTAATTAAATAAACAAAATTGAGAAAATCTAATACGGTATTTCGCCAATTTTTAATACAAACCAAAAATAGCTTTGATATATTAGCAGAATTACGATCTTTTGATATCTTTGAAGATATGTTCAAAAAACTAGAAACTAAAGACGACATAAAATATATTGTTAGTTATTTGGTCTAAAATAAACTATTTGTCCAAATCTAATTCAAATCTGAAAACATTGATTGAACGTTTGAATTTTACTCGTTCATTTCGCGTGGAATGATTCATACGTATTTTATAGCACGGAACAACTCACTTGAAAGGTCAAAATAAATTGTTTTTCTTTTTTGTACACAATCACGTGGTGCCTACGACGATTCAGATATCAAAATGGAAAAGTAACAATTTCGACCCTCTCTTGGTGATATTTATCCGAGAACCGGCGTTCAATTGCCTGACGTGTGTTAGTTTGGTCAACCAATATCTACTCAGTTTGCTCGAGGACCAGACCGGGAGACAATTAGATAAAGCACGGGAGACCGGGCCGGGAGACAAAGCAGTACGAAACAATCCTTCAATTCGCCCAGAAAAGTTCGTTATCGATTAAAAGTAAAATTTCAAATTCAATTTTAAGTCCAAGTTCAATTCAATTCCAATTTAGAGCTTAATTTCAAGTCCTATTGAAATTCCGACTTCAAGCCCAATTTTCAAGTTCAGTTTCTAGTAAAATTTCAAATTTAATTTTTAATTAGATTTTATGTTTAATTTCGAGTAAAATTCAAGTCCAATCTCGACTCCAATTTCAAACGTCTAAAGCCGTCTGGAGACGAATGTGAGCATAACTCACACTGCCCGGTTTATCGGGTGGTTTCAGACGGATGCACGAGAAATGTTCGCTTGTGTCGGACGATGTCTGACCGACAGTTCCTTCCGGATATACTATATTTTATACAAAATTGGACAAAATCTGTACTGCCCGTAAATGGAAGACAGTCACATATGCAAAAACGTGCAGCGGCGAAAAACGCATTTGAAACCGCTACAATTTTTTCTTAAATATTGAGTAAATTTCGGAAACAAATCGTCCAAATCATAATAATATTTCTTGAATGTACATTATAGAATACTTTTACAAGCAATTTGTTCACAAATGACCTACAATTTGTTCCAAAACTTATAAAAACTACCGAAGTTACTGATATGCGTTTATTTATGCTTGAATAAGCAAGAATAAACGCATAACAGTCACACTCACAGCATGCCGTGATCCTTGCATTGCCGGTGAGCCGGTGACTGCCGGTGGAGTATTTTCACGACCACGTGTAGTCTTTGTTTTGATAATTCACGTGCACGTTTAATTCAACTGTTACAAATGTCTGTACTGAACTATTTGAAATTTGACAAGAGTAAGGATAAGTCTGAAGATAAACTTCCAGTTCCTAGCATTTTCTGCTTTTATTTGTAATTTGTTATCGTGGGGTCGCATAAGAGGTTTTGTTCAACTCAGAAACTGGTCGCTTTCCTGTGTCAGGAACACTCCCAGAACGTGTCCGAGTGTGACCAATGTGATCCTGGACATACTATATGACGACAAATGAACTATTCTGAGCCTTTGCACTTTCGCGTACTTAGAAATGTCACATGTTGTATTTTAGTTCTATTCAGAAACTGATCCCTGTAGGGGTATCCGGAGCATTTCCGGATATGTGGTTAGATATGGTCAATGATGTCTTGAACACTTTATACAACTACCAATGGTGTAGGTTTGCAAATTCGAGTACTTAGAGGTGTCGTATAATGGAAATATTGTGATTCAAGGTGATTCAAGTTCCATATATTCCGGAACTTGTTCCGACTATAGCTTCGGAACCGTGTATCCGCTCCAAATTTTCTTCAATAGTGTTCTTGTAGGCCATAAAATCTTTCGTTTGGTAGTTGTTGCAGTCAAATCGGTTCAGGAATTTCCAAAATCAAATGCTTATTCATATATTTTCACTGCTGTGACTGTTATGCGTTTATTTGTAATATGGGACTGACATAGTTTAATATTTTTTTCAACATTTTGGGAACAAACATAGTTTTTTTGTTTGAAATATTGAAAGAATAGGTAATTTAAAGATGATTCCCAGGCTTATCTCAAAAATGGTGAAAAGTCATATGGGACTGTTATGCGTTTATGGGCAGTGTAGATGGTCTTCACTTTTAGAGTCTGAATATAAAAAATTTGTTCACAATAGGTTTCATGATATTATAGCACCAACATTACAGCTTTATGACAATGTATTCAAGATTTATTATCTTTCAAACACGCAACAATATTCGTGAAACAACGATGTACAGATGTCAGTATCCTGATTAAAACTCCAATGCTACAGTACACAGAAGGGAGAGCGAGAGAAGGTTGGACCGGATGGGATACCTGCTATTTTTCTCAAGACATGCACCACAGGTTTGCTTGCTCCTCTTTGCAATTTGTCTCTGTCTGCCGGCATTTTCCGATGCTATGGAAAACAGCGTTTCTGTTTCCGATTCATAAGAAAGGTGATAAAAAGGACATTGATAATTATCGAGGTATCGCCGCTTTGTATGCGGCATCTAAGCTATTCGAAAAACTAATTTTGGGATCAGCGTTCTACCATAAGCGAATTGCTTTGACGATTCTCAACATGGGTTCATACCACGTCGATCAACCATGACGAATCTCCGTTCATTTACTACTTATGCTACGGATACCATGTCCAGGCGTTTCCAAACGGATGTAATCTACAGCGACCTCTTTGCTGCTTTTGACTTAAACCATGCAATTGCGATTGCCAAACTCGACGCGATGGGACTTGGCGGCACCCTACTACTCTGATTGAAGTCCTACTTGGCTGATCGGCATTTGGCTGTTGAAATCAGAGATTCAATATCAATATCAATTCAAGTTTATTGCTGCGTCCCGTATTCCACAAGGCAGTCGTCTAGGCACGCTCATATTCGTGCTATATTTCAACGATGTGAACTTTTCGCTACGAGGACTCAGGGTTTCCTTTGCTGATGATCTTAAGATCCATCTCGAGATCAAAAACGTAGAAGACGCTATGCTCCTGCAACAGTGACTGTAGCTTTTCTAGATGGTGTAATAAATACAGAATGGTTCTCAACATACGCAAGTACAGTTGTGTCGTTCTCCAGCAAAAAATTGTCATTCCTTTTTAACTATCATCTAGGATGGTAAATGGTTGAATAATGCGCTCCAGAACCACCATGAGGTTCCACAGCCTCTTATTCAGCAACTCCTATCTCTACCTCCTCGTGGTAGCATCCGTGACACGTTCCTTAGTGGAAATCGGACAACCGGTGGAAACTAGGGTCGTATGCGGACAGAGAAGGGGGCACTCATGCGAACACTGAAGTGTAAATTCTCCGCCTGCAGGACGGTTCTCTCGACTCCCAGGAACCGAAGCAGAGGGTCCAAAGCCCCTAAAGGAGATGGTTGTAATAGCTGTTATCCATGGCTATTATGAAAAAAACTTGAATGGATAAACCCCTAATCCAAGGTGTGACGCGACACGTGCCGAGGGATGAATGGTGGAGGGGGTTCTATAAATTCTCTCGCCGCAACGGAGCCTGTGGAGTACCAGGGCGCCCTCCTCAGCAATTTGCCCTTGCTGCATCAAGCCGGTCACTGATGCAGTGGACGAACCTCTGCCGAAAAAAAACAAAGAAACGAATGAGGTGGAGAGGAGAGTAGGGGAGGAACAGGACTTGAACGATGCGCTAGCAGAGGTTCAGTCCTGATCCTGGTCTATCCTCAACACGCCAACACGTTGTGAGTCGGCAAACGAAAATGTGGCTCCAACTCTCCACTCACGGGTAGAGATACACTCTGCCTGATCTCTGACTGTGTGCTGGAGGGTGGGCTGAAACAAAAGGAGAGCCGAACAGTTATGGCCAGTAGGATGGCTGTACAATCGCTCAAACAATCTAAAAATATATAACGTCGAGTATCCACCCTGGGTTACTCAAAAGTTGCTGAGTCTCAATAAGAGAGCAAGCTCACCGGTCTTGCAACAGGACATTGTCCGAGCAAATATCATCTTCGGAATCACGGTTTCGTACAAGATGGTATTTAACCTCGGAACACTTGCTCTGCAATTGTGAAGCACAAATAGTAGGGGAATGTCGTCGTGGTGGGCCGCCTTTTTGACATTCGCCCATAACTTCCGTTTCAAAAAGAATTTTTAAAATCTAAATAGATCATTGGAAAGGTCTAAGAATAAGCTATATTTCTGGAAAATCTTGAACTGATTGCTGAAAAAATAATAAAGTTATAGACATTTACGCGAAGACAAAAAATGTTGTCATACTAGGGCCACGTTGTACAGGTTGGGCCACCGCTCTTAATCTAAGAAATACGTATTGAAATTCTATGTAGAGACATCAAAAGAATGAATTTCGTGAACAACGGCCCTTACAAGTATAAATATCCTATTTTTAATAACATCTTTGCGAAATTTTTGGTGATCTCGTAAAATCAATATTACTACAATCGCGTTTCCCGAAGTGTACTACTGCAATGAAAAATCAACAACAATCTAGGTTTTTATTGTACTAATTGTGCTTTATTTCATCACTTTCCCCGCGACTGACGTTCTCTAGCGAAAATTGCGCTTCTGTGCTTAAAATTATGGTGGCCCAACCATGACTACACAAGTGGCCCGACCTTTACAATAAGCGCTTTTGTGGCATTTACCACCTTACCCTACCCAAACACCTAACTGGACGGGATCTTTCAATAGCCTTCGAATAGAGCACAACACACTTAATAAATTTTCAATATTTATTCCGATAATTGCATTACATGAGTCATTTCTTGAAGAAAAGTTAACTGCACTTGCAAAACTTTTTTTGTATTGATTCAATCAGTGAATTCAGTACGCGTGTTTTGAATACACGATTGAAACTCACAATATTGTGAAAAGTTAGCTGTCACAGTAAAAAGTTTTACATTGCTTGTACATACGTATCACGAGTTACTAAAACTGAAAAAATCGCGGTGGCCCGACCATAACAGTGGCCCGACGATAACGGCATTGCCCTACGCAGACTGCAGTAACTCAAAAGGGGAGATCCGGTTTGCGTCGCCGATCAGGGTAACTAGGTTCATAAACCTATTCATCCCTGATTGGCACATGTATCGCTCCAGCTACCAGCCTGTCACTTCCTTAATCAGTGATAGGTAAGCTTGAAGCGTATAGTAAAATAATAAAACGGGACATACCACAATAGTTCAAAATAATGCACGCAGTGGTAAGAGTACCCAACAGAAGAGAACTATCTATTTGGTCGGTGTTAAGTCAGACCGAACCAAGTGACAAAAATCTGATTTCAAGAAAAACGAAGTCAAAGTTTGCTGCTGCTGGGTAGTTCAAAGCTATCAATCTTTCGAAACTATTTCATGTCTCTGGCTGTTTGCAACATTTATGTAATCTGATTAGAGTAAAATGTAGCTTAGGAAATTCTTAATCGTTTGCTGTCATTAACTTTTGAATTTATTAAAAGCGAGCTCTGCATCAAGAACCTGAGAGTCCTCCTTGACTCACAGCTCACCTGCTAGCAACACGTCAGCTACATCGATGCTAAAGAATTCCGCAGTCCTGGCCTAATCATGAGAACTGCGAAAAGCTTCACCGACATGCATTGCTTGAAGAATTTGTACTGCGCGCTTGTCCGCTCGACGCTGGATCGGTGATCTGGAATTCCCATTATCTCAACGGCGTTGATCGGTTAGAGAAAATGTAACGCAAATTCATTCGGTTCGCCCTCCATCGCCTGCCATGGAACAACCCGCTTCAACTACCAAGATACGAGGCGCCCCCTGATGCTAACTGGACTGGACAGCCTAGTAACCAGGAGAAATTTGTGCCAACCAATCATTATAGCTGGTATCCTGATGACGAGGGTCAATTGTCCATGGCTTCTCAACCCTTTTTTATTAAAGGTGGAGGAGCGTTTGGCGAGTAAGAATGATAGGCTAGATGACACAGCGAAACATCGATGTGGTGCCAAAAATATATATTGCGTAGTTCAATTGCTGAGTGGGACTCTAACCCACACTCTCTCTCGGTTTGCGCCCAAGTGTTTTGACAATTAAACTATCAGCACACGACACCCTATATTAGACACATTCCAGCGCTACGGGACAGAATTAGCAGCTTGTTTCATCAAAGTTCTGGCAAATAACTTGCAAAATTGGTGCCTAAAGAGGACTTCGCTGTGCAGTTGCATGCCAGGGATTTGGTTAAATAAGAACTGATTTGTGTGTTGTGGGCAGGGCTTCAACCGATCCTCTTTTTCTACCGCAGTCCCACCAACGCGCATTCAAGTTCACACCGTCCGTTTAGTGATGGAATACGAACGCTATGCATAACACAACTGGCAGTTTGCTCAGTCAAACGCCGATGGCACGCAGTAGTATGAACGGATTCTAAAGCTTTTTAACATTTTCGTTTCGATCAAGTTGCCTTTACCGTTTGGAGCAGCGAATGACTGCAAAACAGTCAAATGACTGGCAGTCACCACGCTTACGAAAAGCAACCGCACAATCGTATGATTCAATACTACAAAAAAAACAACCACTACATGTGCATGGAAGAAGTCGGTCGGACTCCGTCCAATACAAACGAATATTTTGCTTGCGTCGGACCGACGTACGGGTGACAAACTATTACTGTGAGCAGCCGATTTGGAGACAAAAAGAGAAACGAAAAAATACGTCACCGTATGCTTCCAGTCAGTTTGCAGTTTATATTCTCAAAGCGCAAAGCAAAACGGGAGATCGACTGTTTGCTTTTGCAGAGATGCCGCATGAATTGTAAGACGGCAGCAGCGCAAGCGGCAGCTTGACTGAATTGAAAAAACAGTCAAATGATCGTTCAAAAAGCGGAGTTTGAATGCGGAAAGTTCGCATTCACGGCAGTCACATTCAACTTGCGATCCCTTTTCAAGCCCTGGTTGTGGGTGTGGTAACGCTGGAATGTGTCATTAGATAATCTCACATCTAGTTTCGAACTACGCAATATATTTTTACCCCACATCGAAGTTTCGCAGTATCATCCAGTCTACCATTCTTCTTCACTAAACGCTCCTCCACCTTTAGTAAAAAATTATTAACTGTCGGGCTACAACGAGTTTTCAAGCAAGTATCTGTTGGACTACATTTTCACCTTACACGTAAGATTATTTGTGGATTGTCATTAGGACAACAATATGTCGGTACAAACAAAATAAATAAATGTCTAGAGATAGAGCGAGAGCGAGAGAGAGAGAGAGAGAGAGAAAGAGAGAGAGAGAGAAAGAGAGAGAGAGAGAGAGAAAGAGAGAGAGAGAAAGAGAGAGAGAGAGTTGCATAGTATGAAACCGGGTGAATAATATAGAACGGAATTGGCCAACAGATAGCTCAAATTGCCAATGTAATCCTCAATATTTTTTTAAACGATGGTTCTATAATTGTTGAAGGGACGGTAAGGGAAAGTAATGAAGAATTTTTTGGGAATGGAGGGGAAAGAGTGGAAAGGAAGGGGGGGGGGGGGGGTAATAGGTAGCTACGCTTAACAAGTTGTCGTTGTGACTTCTACCTTTTGTCCAATGCTGGAAGGTGCATGGGTCGAACCAAGCTATAATCTGAGATTATAACCGGATTCGAACCCACAACACCCGGCAGGGCATGTGGCTCGATGGTACCCGTGTACCTATGAACCACAGAGGCGCTGGACAAAAGGAGTCTGCACAACCCCCCTTATTAAGATAGCGACATGGGTTGGGCTTTTTTTAGACACAAATTGTGCCTCTTTCTACACCTACTGTAGAAACCACCGACCGAGAAGTTTAACCTAACTTTGTATTTACTGGCGGGACGACGACACTATACAAGCCCTTGCAAATTATAAGGTACTGCGTGTGAACGCTGCTCGTCTGGCCCCGTTCCTGTGAAAATTTGACCAAACCTCGTGATTTTAGTCAAAAAGGGTAGGAGTAACAACGACAACTTGATAAGCGTAGCTACCTATTACCCCCTCCCTTTCCACTCTTTCCCCTCCATTCCCAAAAAAAATCCTTCATTACTTTCCCTTACCATCTTTTCATCAATTGTAGAACCATCGTTTTAAAAAATATTAATATATGCCTGACCGCATTTCAAGCTCATGACTAATATCACGAGGTTTGGTCAAATGTAATCCTTATTATAATGCATTATTGATAACATCCTTGTTTTGACGTCCAACGAAACCATTTGACTCTAAATAAAACGAGTAGTACTCCTTAAATGAAGCTTGAAAAGCTTTGAATCTGTCGACTTTTCTGCTTGGAAAGTACAATTAGCGGTCAGCATGGATTTGGTGCTACATTGGGAACTTATTTTGTATTTTTCTAGAAAAACTATTTATAAAACTATATTCGTATCTGATTTTGAAAAATTCATACCATTTAAAAACATTCGCAGGTTTATTTTCTAGCGCAAATGTTGTTATTACGAATGATTGGTACTTGGTACGAGAACATATTCGTAACACATTTTGCACCAGAACGCATTAACCCTGTATAAGGCCGTGGCATTTATATTGCCACTAACGAAAAATATTTGTTTTGCGTCTATAATGACATCAATATAATTATAGAAGCAAAATAAAACATTTTTGTTGGTGGCAATATAGTTGCCACTGCCTTATAAAGGGTTAAACGCAAGTTTATTCTCTGGCATCATTATTGACGAGATCGGGTAGCGAAGATTGTATGTGAGAGAAAATATGCTTGTGCAATTATGACCCGCTTGATATTTAAGCAATCGTCGTTATTCTGTGATTTGCGGCGTCGTCGGCTGTTCTTACGGTAATATAACAAACCAGCCTAGCTTCGATTCCCGATAATGCCAGTTTTTTTTTTCGATAGGTGTCGGTATTATACTATTTTTATCGTGAGTTTTTATAACATTCGTAAAATGATACAAAGCATTTTTTTAAATACAATACTTCTTATGGATGCACCGCCGTTTATATGTACGAAACATTCAAGTTGGTTTTACGAATCTACTTCGTGATAGAAAATAGCAAATGAATTCGTATAACAAACGTTCGTTTTCGTAATGTTATATTCTTAGTGTACTATTTAAAGAAAACTGGTACAGAATCGCATCAATTGCAAGTTATGGAAAATCACAGTGCTTTGAGTGAATCAAAAAAGGGCGATTTTGACATGAGTGAAAAACCTCTGAAAAAGTGCAAAAACAAGTGAACTGCAAGCACTTTTGGATGACAACAAAAGAAAATACTATCAAGTGATTTTACTGCATTAAATGCTTCATCACAAACCGCAAAACCGATGGAACATGGACATCGATCGAACATGGACTTGCTGAGCAGCGCATTAATTCATACAAAAATGTGGATAAATGGCTTGATGAATTGAATGGTTTTATTCTAGAGAGGAATAGTTCTTCTGGACTGACATCTTAAAACTGTCTGAGAGATAGGTAATATGTATAGATATCTAAATACTTTGAATAACATAGAGTATTTTATTTTAATGCAATAAATGTGTGTTTTAATTTAACAACTCGTATACCTAGTAGCAGAAACAACTAACGTCAATTGTCAAGATTGGTACACAGTAAGCTTCATAATTTTTCAACTAGCTCACTCTTTACAGGACACTACATAATTAGATCCTAAAAATTTATACAATACTGCCTAATCCACTAAATGCTGGCAAATTTACAGCTTCGATGCCGTCATCCCTGATTGATTTTACATCCTGTATAAAAATTGTACTCTCTTGTTATGGGTTTGGGACGATTAATTCAAACGGTACTTTAAGGCTATGGATTTAGAAATAACACTTCAAAATCACTTACTTTTCGAGCAATGAATCCAGTTATAAACCTACATTTCCTCCCATAATAAAAAGCTCCAATGTTAGCTACTATCCTAGAGCTGAGAAAGCATAAACCGCAGGAAAATTACCGAAATAGAATTTATGTTTTCTCCGGGTGCTGAAGTGGAAAAATGAAATGATAAAAATAAATAAAACCCGGCCAACTCCCACTCCCACCGCGCCGTAGCAGCGCGAAAAAAATACATCCGATGCAAACGAGCCAAAGGATTTCCTCCCATCTAGCTGCTGCACGCTGCTGCCGTTGCTGCCGTTGATGGGAGGGAACATAAAAATGTATAAATCGGCAAAAGTGCTTTCCTTTTTCACCCGGTCTTTACGAGGAGAGGCGGTTCCTTCGAATGAAGATGATTTACTGTCGGTAATGGGACGACCGGTTCGAAAAACGATATTTCCGGAGGCTCAGAGCGAAATCGTTCACAGGAAAACGTATTGAGCCATTATCGATGACCGATGCGAGGTGTTGCTCGAAGCGAAAAGGATTTCCCCCAATAAAAGAATCCCCTCTTTCTCTGGAGGTCGAACGATCATCGTTGATTATTGTTGATGTTTCGAGTTTTTTTTTTATTTCGCTGGAGTGCAATTGATGTGGTTTCATTCCGGCGAGAATAAAACGGGCTTGATTCGGTTTGCTTTTTGACAAATGTTTGGGCCATTCCGAAGTAAGGGTTTTGCTCTCGTTTTACTGGAATATATAAACAAATACGAAAAGTAAACTTAGCAAAATGAATCTTTACCCGCTACGTAAATACTGCTTTGCCGTAGCTCAAACAAGTCACAAAATCTACACGGTGGGGCCATATTCGGGCTCGGGTTCCAGCGAGGACTTACCGGGCGCAATTCGGCAAAAAGTCAACAAACGAGACGCGCGCACTTGTTCGCAAGTCTAACTGATGAGACAACGATGCCACACGGTTTGCTTTCCAACTTTTACTGCAGGGAAGAGTAAAAAATATCCACGAGCAGTTGGTAATCCTTCCTGGTACCGTTCCCAAAGTTTTAAGGAAAAAGAAACCGTACTTGTCCTAACCAAACCCGGCGCATCCCTGTCGACGTCCCCGTATTCCCTGTTGACGAGATGTGACTCAGTTTGGTGTAGTTTCTTTTTCCCTTTTGTAAAAGAAAACTCTCTGTTGCTGCTGAAAGCCTATCCCGTCCCCACTCCAACCGCCGTAACGATATGTGATGAGTGTAAAGTCGGCAACTGTCGTCCCTCTTTCGCAATAATCGTGTTCCGCACACGCCGAAAGGAAAATATTTGACTTAGCATTCGCGAAAATGATGATGATGGCACACAAGAAGCGGCCCGGGTCTCACTGGCTGGCGAATGGAGTCGAGTTACGAAGGGTCTCGCTCGAGAAGTTTGATACGATTATTTATGTTCTGCCGTCTGCCGGAATCGTACACTGATATCATTACAACACTTTGCCAAGCGCCGGGGAACGGTTGTGCGCCGAGCTGTTCCTGCTCGAGAGGTGGATCCGTTTACGTAGCCCTTCGGAAGGTATCCACGGTGATAGTGTGTGTGTGCTTTGGAAACTTTTCCGCCGGGTTCTGTTTGACAGTGGGAACCGAAAGGATGCCGCCGGCAAGACAGCAATGTGGAAGTTTCATATGAGATGCGCTTGAAATGTAGCAATTCGGTTAGGGTAATGAGATTGATAGCTCGGAGCTAGGTTCATCTACAATTTTTGAAATTGTTTGCTTCACGACAGAGTCGTAGGAGAATTCTAATTGAAATTGTCCTCGCTGCATTGCGTTTGATACTCAGACTCACCGTAGTTGTGTTTCTGCCAAAATGGAATGCCAATCAATTTAGAGCCCCACTCGCTATTTTCTTTTACATTGTAGTTTTGTTTGATTACTGATTTGTAAATTTTCATGTTTCAAAGAATGTTCAATTCACTTGAACTTATCTGAAGATTCATTCCATTAGGCAGATGGAAATTCCTCCAGAGTGCTAAAAACAAAATTGCCTTAGAAAAGAAATCTGTTGGTTTAGAAAGCACCATACACCTCGCTTTATTTGTTTCTCCATTGAAACAGAGCTGCTTGTGATAAGAATACTTCAGCAAAAGAAAACGTTTTTATCGAATCCACACAAGAATAATACATCCAGGCTGCTTCGGCGAATGGCCGACAGGCATTGTAGAAGTTTATCTTGTCATCCAATTTATAGGAAACTGACGATAGGATATCAAACTGGCTGTGCCTGTGAGAGTTGGCCGGTTTCTGGATTCCGTCAATTGTGTCACTGGAGCACAAATCGTACCCACTCATGAACATGTTGAGAACAGAAATGAGATAGCTTCTTTGTCCACTGACTTCGATATGTAGTCCTTCAGCACACAAAGCTGATGGCATGCGAGAATTCCACCTTTCACTGTTTTGAGGGGATTGATTCAAAAAGAGGCTTAATATTTGGATAGCAATTCAGCTTCAGAACTGTGATAAACAAATTTTACGTGATGAAGTATTGAAAATAACAACTCTGGTGGTACAATGAACCGTTTTGCATAATATAATAGATATAATAACCCAGCTAGCATTTTCATATGTATAAAAAAGGTAAAAATCAGCATTACGTACAGATATACATGCTAAATAAATCGTATTTCATGCACAAAATTGGCATATCCGTACTATTTTGGAGGCGATATACGTGATTACGAATAATTTTGAGCGTTACGACTATATAAGTATTTATATACGATAATATCCGATTAAGCGCGAGTCGCTCCGTATTATTCTACGATTTTGTGCTGAAAATCGTATGTATGTCAGTCATTATCATTATATACGACAAAAAATCAACTTGATCCCACTTTATCCAGCTTTAGTTACGATTTCGAGTTTGTTAGGAGATATTTACGATAGTTTTCGTACATTGATATATGAGTTGGTGCAAGCTGGGAAATTTATCTGATACAATATCATCAGAATGAGAACCACTGCATTTCGAATCCTGCCAGTGCATAACAATGTTCCGCCAACACACTCGGTCCAAGGCTGTCCGTCTCCAATTTCTCGACGGCCCACGTCCGCTTTCCACGTCTTGCTACACTTGCTCTAACCATCGAGCACACTGCGTACCTTTGCATCCGGTACCAATCGCACTCGTTGCGAACACCATTTTTGCTGGGTTGTTTTCCGGCATTCTCTCAATATGTCTCTTCCATTGTAGCCTTACATCTTTAGCAACTTTCTGGGTACTGGGTTCGCCAAAGAGCTGCGTCAGCTCGTGGTTCATCCTTCTCTTCTATACACCGTTCTCGTATACCCCGCCAACGATGGCCCCAAGTACTCGCGTTCAAAAACAGCTGGTGCTTCCACGTCCCTGTCGAGCATTTTTCACGCTTCGGGTCCGTAGAGGACTACAGATCTTATTAGCGTTATGTTTGGTACGGGGGTAAAGCTTACCAGACCTTAGGTTCCGTAATAAGCGCGACTTCCGGCAAGAATACGTCTGCGTATTTCTCTGCTGCAGTTGTTATTTGACGTCAGAACGACCAGAAGTATAGAAATGCGTTCACCACTTTGAACTCGCTCCCGTCGATTGCAACACTATTGCCTCTGCGAGCTCGATCGCACTCGGTTCCTCCAGCTAACAGGTACTTTGCTTTAGACGTATTCACCACCAATATAACCTTCACTGCTTTACGTTTCATCTTGGTACACTACTCAGCAACCGCCTGGAACGTCCTTCAGATAGTATTCACATCATTAGCGAAACAGATAAATTGGCTAGATTTATTAAAGATCGTACCCCGCGTGTTAAGACCCGCACATTTCTTAACATCATCTAGCACAATGCTGAATAGGAGGCAGAAAATACCATCGCCTAGTCAAAGTCCCCTGCGTGTTTTAAGTGGGCTTGATAACGCACCCGATATCCTCACACAGCTCTATACACCATCCATCTTGGCCTTAATCATTTTTGTCCACTTCCCGAGAATGTCGTATTTGTCCATAATTTTCCATATCCCTTTACAGTCGACTACATCGTAGGCGACCTTGAAATCTATGAAAAGGTGGATCGCAGGGACTTGGTAATCGTGACACTTTTGGAGGATTCCTGTCGTAAACCAAATATTTGGTCCGTTGTCGATCGCCCGTCCACAATACTGGCTTGATATCTTCCCACGAACCTACTAGCTAGCAGCGACTATGAGAATGGTGATCGCTCAATAGTTCTGACATTCAAACTTGTCGCACTTCTTGTAGGTATATTGGTCATATTACTCCCTCCTTCCACTTCTCCGGTAGCTGTTCTGTTGCCCGGATCCTGACTATCAGCCGGTGCCGGCAGGTAGCCAATCTAATCGGACCCATCTTGATAAGTTCTGCTGCGATGCCAGCTTTGCCAGCTGCCTTGTTGTTCTTGAGCTGCTTGATGGCTTCGATCACTTCACCTATTATAGGGGTCGGCACATCGCCATTATCCGCTGTACTGATGTCCCTGCTGTCCTGGTATTCCGTCTTCGCACCATTCAAAGCCTTAACGAGTTACGATCAGTTTCTTGTAGAATTTACGTGTTTCGTGAGAACGCACTCTATTTCTATCAGGCGTCGCGTCTTATCCCGGTAAAACTGGGTTTGCTATCTTCGTTTCTGTCTGTATCGTTCTATGTTTTGACGGGTCCCCTGTTACAACTTCGACGCCCGCGCTGTATTCCTCCCGTTTAACATCCTTTGGCATTCCTCGTTCAACTAGTCGTTCCATCCACTCTTTTCAGCGAACCCAATTGCATCTTCCGATGCGCTGTTGAAGGCAGATTTAACGCTATCTCAGGAGTCCTCGAGAGGGGCTTCGTTTAGCTCTCCTTCTCTTTATCTTTCACTAGGTTCCATTCACTCTTTGCTTTGTGTGTGCTGCTGACCCAGATGGTTTGAAGGCGTTCTACATTGCCATATTTCAGTATACCGCAGCATGAATTTTAAGATCTTACTTCCTTACTTGGATGGCTTGCCGTCCTGAGACAAAACCTGTTGAACAAGGTTTCTCCAGTTCACTCGGTTTGAGCTACCGCACTCCAATTTCTCGGACACCAAGTACTCTTCGTTGGATCTCGGTCCACCTGGTCTAACCATCTTGCTCGCTGTGCTCCTGGTCGTCTGGTTCCTACCGTATTTGAGGCGAACACCGTCTTTGCAGGATAGTTGTCCGGCATTCTTGCAACATGCCCTGCCCATCGTATCCGTCCAGCTTTAGCCACCTTCTGGATACTGGGTTCGCCATAGAGCTGTGCGAGTTCATGGTTCATCCTCCGCCTCCATACTCCGTTCTCCTGTACGTCGCCGAAGATCGTTCTTAGCACTCGTCGTTCGAAGACTCCGAGCACTCGCAGTCCTCCTCGAGCATTGCCCATGTTTAATACCCGTAGAGAACAACCGGTCTAATAAGCGTCTTGTACAGGGTGCACTTTGTACGGGGACTTAGTCTGCTCGACCACAATTGCTTGTGGAGCCCATAGTAAGCACGACTTCCGCTGATACTACGCCTCCGAATCTCACGGCTGGTATCATTGTCCGCCGTTACCAGTGAGCCAAGGTAGACAAATTCGTCGATTACCACAACTCATCGCCGTCGATCGATATACTACTGCCCAAGCGATGTCGTTCGACCTCGGTTCCGCTGCCCAGCATGTACTTTGTTTTAGACGTATTTACCCTTAACCCAATCTTTTATGCTTCGCGCTTTAGTCTGGTGTACTGTTTAGCCACAGATGTTCTGCTAATAATATGCATGTTATCGGCAAAGCAGTCGAATTGACTAGTTTTGTTGAAGATCGTGCCCTGCGTCCGCTCAGTTCATAACAGTTTGTAGCGTAACGTTGAACAGCAGGCATGAGAGACCATCACCTTAACGAAGCCCTCTGTGTGATTTGAATGAACTTGATAATCCACCCAAAATCCGAACACAGCACGTAGATTGAATCAGTTTGATGAGCTTCCTGGAAAAACTGTTCTTGTTCACGATTTTTCATAGCTCTTTCCGGTCAATGGTATCGTATGCGGCTTTGAAATCAACGAACAAATGGTGCGGGGGAACTTTGTATTCACGGAAAATGACTTGGGACAGCACATTGATTGTAGTCGGCATTGAGAACGGTAATCGCTCAACAGTTCTCACAGAACAACTTGTCGCTCTTTTTGTAGATTGAACAGATATTCAGTCCCATGTGTTCACTTCTCCGGTAGCTGTTCCGTATTCCAAATTCTGCTGACTATAGTATGTAGAAAAACCTTATTTTAAAGCGGCAGTTCGTTATGAACTTGAAGGTGTGACGCTGCTCAAGGAGGACTTACGCGCCCTTGCCGTGTTTGAGCGGAAGGTGCTACGGATGATATTTGGCGAAGTACAAACTGAAAGCCAGAAGTGGCGGAGGCGCATTCATTACGAGCTACAGGCACTGCTGAGAGAGATTCTCATCGTACATCTGGCGAAAGCTGGTATGTTACGGTAGACCGGGCAAGTCGTAAGGATGACAGACGATAGTGCGACGTAAACGGTTCGTGCAAGATGGCTCGACAAGGTCGAAATAGGGCTTTCGACATCTGGGGAACATCTGGGAAATTGGCGACTAGTGGCCCAAATTTAATTGAATGGAGACGAGTGCTTGAAACAGCACGAACCACCACGGCTAATGACAACGACGACGATCTTCACAGTTAGGTCTTCTACTTGGCGTGTTGAATCTCCGTCTTCCACCGCTGGATCTGTTCCACACAATGCACAGGGGCATCTTGCCAATCAGAAGGTGACAATCAGATTGGGTCGTATTAAATTAGCGCAGCCAATGCGTGGTTTGTGAAGCCCTAAGCAAGAGTCCTATTCCACAGTCATCGTTGCCATAAAATAAGTTCGTTGTTTTGCTCTGTTAGTTTCTATCCCGTGGTCTCCTATCCCTGTTATGGGGCTATCTTAGATGTAGCCTTTAGGGAAATGCATTTCTTACTAAGCGCGCAGGACAGCCGTTTGAAACTACGAGTAGTAATCATTGAAGTAGACCCGGATTCTCGGGTATGTTTTGTTAAAATGTAAGTTCGATGAATCTGTATGCCAGAAGGTTTTCGATCGTACCATACCAGCAAACATTCACTTCGATTTGGACTTGGACTTGAACTTGGACTTGGACTTGGTTTTGGACTTGAACTTGGTTTTGGACTTGGACTTGATCTAGGACTTGGTATTGAACAAGGACTTGGACTTGAACTTGTACTTGTACTTGGACTTGGATTTGAACGTGGACATGGTTTTGGACTTGGACTTGGATTTGGATTTTGGACTCGGACTTAGTATTGGACTTGAACTTTGGCTTGGACTTGGACTTGGAGTTGGATTTGGACTGGATTTGAACTTGGACTTGGATTCGGACTTTGACTTGGATTTTGACTTGGACAGGGACTTAGACTTGGACTTTAATTTGGTCTTGGAATTGGTATTGGACTTGGACTTGAACTTGAATTTGAACTTGAACTTGGTCTTGAACTTGAACTTAGACTAGGACTTAGATTTGGACTTGTACAGAAACTTGGACTTGGACTCGGACGTGGGCAGGGACTTGGACTTGAACTTGAATTTGGACTTAGGCTTGCACTTGGACTTGGACTAGGTTGAGGACTTGGACTTGAACGTGGGCAGGGACTTGGAATTGAACTTGAATTTGGACTTGATCCAGAACTTGAAATTGAACAAGGACTTGGACTTGAACTTGAACCTGACTTGAACTTGGACTTGGATTGGGACTTGTACTTGGACTTACATTTGGACTTGCACTTGGTCTTGGATTTCTTGGACTTGGACTTGAACTTGGACTTGGACCTGGATTGGGACTTGGACTTGGATTTGGACTGGATTTGAACTTGGACTTGGATTCGGGATTGGACTTGGATTTTGACTCGGATAGGGACTTGGACTTGGACTTTGATTTGGTCTTGGACTTGGACTTAGACTTGGACTTGGAATTGGAGCCTGACATAACCTTGGACTTGTTTTTGGACTTGGAATTGGTATTGGACTTGGACTTGGACTTGAACTTGTACTTGGACTTGAACTAGAACGTGGACTTAGGCTTGCCCTTGGACTAGGTTGAGGATTTGGACTTGTGCTTGAACTTGAACGTGGGCAGGGATTTGGACTTGAACTTGAATTTGGACTTGAACTAGATCTAGGACTTGGAATTAAACAAGGACTTGGACTTGCACTTGGACTTGCACTTGAACTTGGTCTTGGACTTGGACTTGGACTTGGACTTGGACTTGGACTTGGACTTGGACTTGGACTTGGACTTGGACTTGGACTTGGACTTGGACTTGGACTTGGACTTGGACTTGGACTTGGACTTGGACCTGGACTTGGACCTGGACTTGGACTTGGACTTGGACTTAGACTTGGATTTAGACTGGATTTGAACTTGAACTTGGATTCGGACTTGGACTTGGATTTTGACTCGGACAGGGACTTGGACTTGGACTTTGATTTGGTCTTGGACTTGGACTTAAACTTGGACTTGGACTTGGACTTGGACTTAGACAAGGACTTGGACTTAGACTTGGACTTGGACTTGGACTTGGACATGAACTTGAACTTGGACTTGGAACCTGACATAACCTTGGACTTGGACTTGTTTTTGGACTTGGAATTGGTATTTGACTTGGACTTGGACTTGGACTTGAATTTGAACTTGAATTTAAACTTGGACTTGGTCTTGAACTTGAACTTGAACTTGAACTTGTACTTGTACTTGTACTTGGACTTGAAATAGAACGTGGACTTAGACTTGCCCTTGGACTTGGACTAGGTTGAGGACTTGGACTTGTTCTTGAACTTGAACGTGGGCAGGGATTTGGACTTGAACTTGAATTTGGACTCTAACTTGATCCAGGACTTGGAATTGAACAAGGACTTGGACTTGAACTTGAACTTGACTTGAACTTGGACTTGGATTGGGACTTATACTTGGACTTGCACTTGGACTTGGACTTGGACTTGGACTTGGACTTGGACTTAAACTTGGACTTGGACTTGGACTTGGCTTTGGACTTGGAATTGGTATTGGACTTGGACTTGGACTTGGACTTGGCCTTGAACTTGAATTTGAACTTGGACTTGGTCTTGAACTTGAACTTAGACTAGGACTTAGATTTGGACTTGTACAGTGACTTGGACTTGGACTTGGACGTGGGCAGGGACTTGGACTTGAACTTGAATTTGGACTTAGGCTTGCACTTGGACTTAGACTAGGTTGAGGACTTGGACTTGAACGTGGGCAGGGACTTGAACGTGGGCAGGGACTTGGACTTGAACTTGAATTTGAACTTGATCCAGAACTTGAAATTGAGCAAGGACTTGGACTTGAACTTGAACCTGACTTGAACTTGGACTTGGATTGGGACTTATACTTGGACTTGCACTGGGACTTACACTTGAACTTGGTCTTGGACTTGGACTTGGACTTGGACTTGGACTTGGACTTGGACTTGGACTTGGACTTGGACTTGGACTTGGACTTGGACTTGGACTTGGACTTGGACTTGGACTTGGACTTGGACTTGGACTTGGACTTGGACTTGGACTTGGACTTGGACTTGGACTTGGACTTGGACTTGGACCTGGACTTGGACCTGGACTTGGACTTGGACTTGGACTTAGACTTGGATTTAGACTGGATTTGAACTTGAACTTGGATTCGGACTTGGACTTGGATTTTGACTCGGACAGGGACTTGGACTTGGACTTTGATTTGGTCTTGGACTTGGACTTAAACTTGGACTTGGACTTGGACTTAGACAAGGACTTGGACTTAGACTTGGACTTGGACTTGGACTTGGACATGAACTTGAACTTGGACTTGGAACCTGACATAACCTTGGACTTGGACTTGTTTTTGGACTTGGAATTGGTATTTGACTTGGACTTGGACTTGGACTTGAATTTGAACTTGAATTTAAACTTGGACTTGGTCTTGAACTTGAACTTGAACTTGAACTTGTACTTGTACTTGTACTTGGACTTGAAATAGAACGTGGACTTAGACTTGCCCTTGGACTTGGACTAGGTTGAGGACTTGGACTTGTTCTTGAACTTGAACGTGGGCAGGGATTTGGACTTGAACTTGAATTTGGACTCTAACTTGATCCAGGACTTGGAATTGAACAAGGACTTGGACTTGAACTTGAACTTGACTTGAACTTGGACTTGGATTGGGACTTATACTTGGACTTGCACTTGGACTTGGACTTGGACTTGGACTTGGACTTGGACTTAAACTTGGACTTGGACTTGGACTTGGCTTTGGACTTGGAATTGGTATTGGACTTGGACTTGGACTTGGACTTGGCCTTGAACTTGAATTTGAACTTGGACTTGGTCTTGAACTTGAACTTAGACTAGGACTTAGATTTGGACTTGTACAGTGACTTGGACTTGGACTTGGACGTGGGCAGGGACTTGGACTTGAACTTGAATTTGGACTTAGGCTTGCACTTGGACTTAGACTAGGTTGAGGACTTGGACTTGAACGTGGGCAGGGACTTGAACGTGGGCAGGGACTTGGACTTGAACTTGAATTTGAACTTGATCCAGAACTTGAAATTGAGCAAGGACTTGGACTTGGACTTGGACTTGGACTTGGACTTGGACTTGGACTTGGACTTGGACTTGGACTTGGACTTGGACTTGGACTTGGACTTGGACTTGGACTTGGACTTGGACTTGGACTTGGACTTGGACTTGGACTTGGACTTGGACTTGGACTTGGACTTGGACTTGGACTTGGACTTGGACTTGGACTTGGACTTGGACTTGGACTTGGACTTGGACTTGGACTTGGACTTGGACTTGAACTTGAACTTGAATTTGAATTTGAACTTGGACTTAGTCTTGAACTTGAACTTGGACTAGGACTTAGATTTGGACTTATACAGTGACTTGGACTTGGACTTGGACGTGGGAAGGAACTTGGACTTGAACTTGAATTTGGACTTGGAACCAGATTTGATCTTGGACTTGGACTTGGATAGCTTTTCACCAGATTTTAGCCATAATTAAAGCTATCTTTAAAAACAAAGAAGGCAAATCGGCGAGGAAGGTTTTGAGATAATAGACATTTTATGATTATGATAACGGTTTTGAAAAGTTTTTTCTTCTTTGATTTTAAATTTGCAATACTGCAAATTCGCCATTACTAATTCATTACTATTAATTCTGGTTTCGTAACCCTCTAATGGGCAATACCGTAAAAACGATGCGACCAATCTAATGACTATTTTTTCATGATAGAACTCAAACAAAAGAAGCTCAAGTTTTGATTTTTATGTAAAAATAATTACCTGGAGCCCCAGGTAAGAAATAGTAAGAAAATTTTTTATTATTTTTCATGTCCATTGTATATCATGTATATTAGAAAATTCAAATAAGGTATGTAAATTACTCACAAACAAAATTATGTAAATCATTTTCTTCTCTCTAGATGACTTTCAAAAGCAAAACTGGCCAAAATTTTCGAAATAATTTTGAATGCAATTTTTCTGAGTTTTTTATTTGAACAAACTATGAACGCATGACCAGAATATAGCGTTGTTGGTACCAAAATGTAAAGAAATATGTTCTGAACAAATTTTTCCTATAGTCCATTGCAAACAATTTCAAATGGAGCGCTGAGGCTCTACAATCGAAGTCTGTTTAAATTAAGATTATGCACAAATAAAAATCCCAACTCGATTCAATAGTATTTAATAACCAAGCAATTCGTGCGAATATATAAATGTTATAGAAATGTAACGACATAACCGCAAGATCAAAAAAGTAACTCACTGTAGTTGAACTATATCGAGCAAGATGGGCTTTCAATATTTCTCGATTAAATCATGCACTGAAAAAGACTGTCTAAATCTTTTCAAAATTAGCAACATCCTACACTGCAATTTATCTTCCAAAAGCCTCGGTTCAAGTTGGTATGCCGGAAAGAGTGACCTTCCTCATTTAGAATACCAACACCATTACCAAAATCGATCTATAAATACATACAGCAAGTACCTACACCACCACCGATTTACTTGGCTTCTCAAGCGCAAAAAGCAGCAGTCCAACTCTACGGAAGCATCAAAGCTCGTGCGCGACAGACCCGGCACGTCATTTTTCTTGTTCCCGAGAGGTAAAAAAACAAAAATGCAACACATACTCTACTCACCAGGTACCACTGCTCCTTAAAGAGCGGATCCGGAAAGATGTTGTGCGCTCCGGTGTCCCGATAGCCGACCCGACTGGCCGGGGCGATCGAGCGCGGGTCCGGAAAGCGCACGAAATCCGCATCGAACGTCGAATAGTCGCGCTTCCTGCGGATCTTTTCGTGCTGCTGCTGCATCCATCGAACCTGTTTGGAACGGCGAGGAAAAATTAGAAAACGGCGGAAAACAGGTGCGACTAGCCGCCGAGCCACTGCGGGATAATACTTTCACGGTGAACGTGCCCGGAAACGGATAAGCTGGAAGTCATTCGGAGCTAAATTTGAATAGCAAACCGATCATGAAACGGAAAATTGGAGAAAAAATGAGTGGAAAATCGAATGACAAGTTCGTTTCTCAATAGAAGCTTCAACCTTCAAGGGGTGCGCAAACAAAAACACTTCCCCGTAATTTCACAAAAATGATTCTACTTCCGTTTCTTCCGGGAAAATGGCTCGGCAGTTTGAGCAGAGTTAAGCTGGAAAATAAAACTTACCTCCGGTTCGACATTGAGTGCGTTGTGGTGAGCTTCGCTCCTATCTAGGGACCGCTTTCTAACGTGACTATGGTGAAATAAATAATATCCTTTCAGTGGACCGATCTGAAAAAGATAGCAAAGAGAAAGAGAACGAGAAAAAAAAACATTAGAAAGCGAAGCTTAGCTAGCATCCTGTGGAAAACGACAAACTGAAATGTAGAGTAGCAGCACACACAAAAAAAGGGAACAGGACGGGATGGGAAAACAGCTTCCCGTTTTGAAGCTGATGTTTTTATTCATTATTCGTAATTTCCGGATCGAAGTGTTCGCGATTGGCGATTGGAAAAAAAAAGAAGTGGGAAACAGCTGGGCCCCGGAGGGGGAAATTTTAATCTTTATGTAAATGAGATATTGGAACGGACTGAAAATGTGTGACCGCATAATGTGGAAATTTCAAGTTTCGCACAATCTCTCTGCGCACCATTTTCTATCGAAAATCGAAAGCTGTCAAAGATAATTGAATTAAATTTCTACATTGTTCTGTTCAATTTCCATAGTTTCGAACTGGCTTCTAATGAAGAACGTTTCTCTCGGAAATATTAATTTACGCATGGAGTATTTTCCATTCTTTGTGCGACGAGTTTTCGGCTAATTTTAGCAACGTGATGTTATGATTGAACCATTATTGGCCCGGCTGTTGTAGCACGCGATGGTGCATCCGCTGCGGAACGGAACAGGTGAACCCGGCCGATTCTACTCTCGTGACATGAATTATTCAACCGTGGCAGTCATAATTTGATTGAAAGTGGTGTGATATTTATTAACAGCACGACAAGCCCATGAGTGCGGATGGGAGTGTATGTGTGATGTGTGTATTTCGAAGGGCTCAGTAATTTAAGTTCGATTTCGATTGTTCCGAAATTGGTTGGCCGTTGTCGGTTTTGCAGGACGCTACCGCACTCCATGCAGAATTATGTTTTTTTTTCGGTTTTTGCATAGCCCGATAATAAAATCATTTATATGCACGATGCTGCGGTTTGAATGTAAACTCATGAATATGTCAGTGACTTTTCATTAGGCTGTGAATTTGAAATGGAGTTTAATTTAATTCTGTTTGTCGCCGGTTTTCTGCATCCGAATGAGTTCATCGAAAGCATGATACAAATTATAATCGAATATGTCGTCCCATGGCAATTGACTGCGTGCACCATACAGAACGACGGTATCGAGTAACGGTGGCCGTTGATTGACACTTACAGCAAGCTCGGCCGAACGGATGTTGTTTATCGAAGATAATAATTTGTTGTTATTTTCAATTCTATTTTAATATCGTGACGCTTGTTGCTGTGCGCTGTTGTTCAGCTACAATCAAGCGTTGTGTATCGAATTATTATTTAGCATTTTAATATGCGGGTTGTTTAGCGTAGACTGATTAGACATCTATACTAATAATTTGGTGATTTAATTATCTGGTGAATTAAACAATAAAATGGCGCTACCTGCATGCCACATGTTTGCATTTAAAGTCGAATAGAAGCGAAGTGTGGGATTCTACAATTGGGAAGAAACTTCTTGGAAGCCCGTCAATCCCAAAAGACTCGTTTAAAGACGAGCGACATTGGTCATCGCGCATTTCTGTTAAAGTACAAGACAATTGCGTTGCAATTGCTCTGGCTAGTGCTACGGATCTATTGAGTCTAATATCCTTTTTCAGCCGAGATTCAAACATACGACGACTGGATTAATAGACCAGCGTCTTACCTTAAAGCCAACTAAAAGGCTGTTTTGCATGTCTACTAGGTATGAATATTAGTACTAGCTGAATGCCCGATCGAAATTGGGGCAGCTTTGTCTAGTTAGTTACTTGTACATCTGTCCTATTATAAATTTAAAATTCTCGTTTCGGCAGCTCCAGCATCTCGGTATCTCTCTCTGCTCTGGCGTGTCATAGTTGCAGCTAACATGTAATTGATTCTTCTCGTCAGGCACTCTGCGTCGAACTACCCACTGGAAGTGGCTACAACAGTAGTATGTAGTACCCAAGACTTCTTGTGCTATAGTACTAATCGCATCGTGGATTTCAAGTTATTCACCGAACCGCTTATCAGTTTTCCGAGAGTTTCCTTGTTGGTCTCGAATTGAATACGTTGGACAATTGGGTGCGTGGTGTGTGGTCCGAATCGACGTTTGGTCCCCGGAAGGACCGGACGTCTGCGACATCCGGAATTTGTCGACCATCAACCGGAATGTGGTTGATCTGAGAACAGGCCTCTCCATTAGGGATGTTCCAATGTTCTGTCGTGCAAAATTGGTACTACAGATAGCCATTTTTCTGGTTGCAGAGATGTTCATTCGCGTCACATAATTGTCTTTTGAGGAAGGATGCCTGTGCATTTGTGTTCCCGATGATTATCTTCATGTCATGTCCTGGACACTCTCCATACGCACCCAGTTATGCAGCCAGGTGCAATTGTAATCCGAGCATTTCTTCCAGCTTGGAATTTCCACGTGCTGGGAGTTCTGGTTCGGAGCTTACTTCACACGCCTATGACGCGGATGGTATTTGGGTATGCTATCAGAATGTGCGAGGTTCAAGGACTAAAGTAGATTCCTAGATTCCTTGCATCTAATGACTGCAACTATGATGTAATCACGCTAACTGAAATCGGCTTGGATGGCTGCATCGATTCCCTTCAGCTGTTTGGATCCACCTTCAACGTGTATCGTTGTGATTGAAGCTCGAAGAATAGTGACAAAACTAGTTTTGGTGGCGTATTGATTGCCGTTGTTCAACAGTTCCCTGGTTCGCGCATTACACTGGTCAACGCCGCACAAGGTGCTCTCCCAAAGTTTGTTTTGAGTACGGTTTTCCGGACAAACTGACGCGGCTGAAGGAGTGAAGGAGTTGAAGGAGTGATCCGGCGAGCGAGCATAGAAACGAGAGGAACGATCTTCAGCAAGAGTAGCCAGCTTCTAGTCTTCGTTAACGACCTCGACATCATTACTAGAAACCGTGGAATGGCGAAGGCAATCTACGCCTGACTAAGATTGGAGGCTAAGAGGATTGGGTTAATAATCAATGCGTCGAAAACCAAATATATGGTAGGAAGAGGCTCCAGAGAAAACAACGTGCGTCTTCCACGGACAGTGACTATTCACGGCGATGAATTGGAAGTGGTTGATGAGTTCATATATTTGAGATCTCTGGTCACCGCCGACAATAATATGAGTAAAGCGATCCAACGGCGCGTTTAAGCTGGAAGTCGAGCTTATTTTTCCCTCTGCAATGCAAGGCGTTTTGATCATACGCAGCCTATGTATAAAATGCTACGGATATGGATTTGAGACAGTAACTTTGCTTATGAAAGACATATTGCCGAACGCAACTTGCCGTATTTGAAAGAAAGATTTTTCGGACTATTTTTGGCGGAGTAAAAACGGATAGCGAAGTGTAGCGTAAGGGTATGAACCGGGGTATGAGTTGCGTGCACTACTTGGACAGATTCCCATCGTACACTTGGCGAAAGTTGGGATTCCACGGTAGGCCGGTCACGTCACAAGTATACGACGAGTAGCCCCGGACCGAGTACAGTGCAAAGGAATTCTTGATACGGCAAGAGCCACCCCGGCTCTATGCTGGTAGAAGAAGAAAATTTAATGTCTTTGTTCTCCATATGATACGAATCCGACCCCATATTCGGCTTTATTGCCGCCACTATAGAACTATAGTATAGATACGATGCTTGAATGTCGTGCCCGCAATGGGATCTACTGCACTGAACTCGCGGACTCCCGTCTTCGTCCATCGCACCTGAATGACTGTAACCTCGAACTTCGTCTTCTGCAGCACTCCTGCCAGGATACTCGGGACCTCAAGTAGAGTCTTGGCATTTCAAGTACCGTGTTTCCAATAATTGTTGCCCTTGTTTTGTTCACCTGGGTTCTAGATCATTTCCTAATTTTTTAAGCATGCCGCCTTACTAGAGCTGCGATCCTAACCAGACAGGTCTGGCCTCTTGGGTATAGCTGGTGAGACACAGTGTTTTATAAATCAGCCGTACGCTCCGGATCAGTCGCTGTTGTACGCCTCCCCTAAACTGGGATACAGTCGCGTATTTGGTAAAAAAACGACGATCCACCGTGCAGTAGAATCACCTTCATGAGCCGCCCCTAATTTAGATAGAGGCGCACACGGCTGGCAAGACTATTCCTTTTACTAACCCTCAGCGGAAGCATGAGTATCTCCTTATTTGTTACCATACGGCCTTAGCTTTCACTGGGGTTGGTTCCCCAATACGCACTAAGGTTATTCGTATCCCAGCGGGTTCCACGTGGACATAGGGATAGAATTTGCTGGCTAAGAGGCTGAGACTACGGGGTCTATTGCCTACAGGTACTTGTTATTCATCCATTTACCAGCCGAAATGTTTCATAAACTGCTTGGGAGTACCACAAAGGAGCAATCTGAGGCCATTACTGTTGTATATTGTATATTAGTTACACTTAAGTCTTTTTTTACACGGTTTGTTTTTCTCGAATACTCAAGAACGGTGTAACTTAGGGACCATTTCGAAAATACGTGACGAATGTCGGGCCTCTCCCAAATGTATTGAGAAATACATGAATGGTGTCTAAGTTGCCCCGTTCTTGAGTAATCGAGAAAAACAAACCGTGTAAAAAGTACTGGAGTGTAATTCATCTGACAATCAACATTATCTACATGAAAATTAAATCTAAAACTGCAGCATCCTGGACTTTATTCTGGTACTGAAAGCGCGTGAGGTAACATTTTCGATGTCAATTAAAGTCTTTGACCTGCGTGGAGGTGCGAGTGCATGACGTCAGTGGTTTATAAAATCCGTACATGGATCGATGGAATCTAGTTGTCACTAAACTCGATGAACGAAGCTGTCTACGTGAAACTTGAAAATCAATTCGAGACAGCAAAATTGGGGAATCAAGTTAATTCTTGTGAAGATTGGCAACAAAAGTCGCTTGTTGAATCCTCCGACGACTTTCTAGTGCATCCAAATATAAAAGCTGACATCGATCTTCGTAGCAGAGAAGATTATTAGGTAGACACCATAATAAATATCTTAGTGCGAAACGGATAAAATCTTCGTTGAATACGTTCTATTCCAGCTGTCCAACACAAGTTATGAGGCTCTCAGATAATACAAGCGTTTTCAAGCATCGGTCGCACTAATGCGCAGTACAATGTTTTGAAGTAATGCGGATCTTCAAAGTCACGAGCGATTTTGGTAATACGTCCCAGTTTCTGCGAGGGTCTAGAGATTACAGCAGTATACTGTTGGTTGAACGTGAGCTTGTTATCCAACAGAGCTCCAAGATCATTAATCTGATCGATGCGTTCGAGAACAGCTCCGTTTATCTGGTATTCAAATGAGATTGGCACATTCCAACGATGTAATGTTATAACCACACATTTGGCGATGCTTATTGTTAGCTTGTTTCTGCTAAGGCTCCCATACACGTACGCATATGTTGTTGGGTTGTAAGTGAACAAAATGACGACGGGTCATTCCAGTTGAGCGCTGAGCCCAACATTTTCTTTTACCGGCATGGTTCGTGGCACTCACACACAGCCGAGCGTGCTGGCTGAACCTGAATTCACCAACATTTTCGGCCAACATGTCCATACGAGTATGGGGACCTTCACATCAATCAGCGAAGGTGTCCTGCAGTGTTTGAAATCGGTGGGAATCGTCGACAGATTTCATAACTAGATAAATCTTTAGATCGTCGGCATTTATCAGTATCGGGAAACTATCAGAATAGCAATGTCGTTAAAGAACAAGGCGAAAAGCAAAGGCCCGTGATGCACGTGAATGTACGTGCAACTGTGGAATCTAGCTTGATAGGTAAAGTACGGTCTCTGAGATAGAGGCTCTACTATGAAGTCAGTCTATCAGATACACCCAGTATGGAGAGCTTGTAGAAGATTTTTTACGATCTACTTTGTCGAACGCGGCCTTAATATCTGTGTACACAGCATGATGCAGGTACTTGTGAATTCAATCAAGTTAGTCGACACAGAACGACCAGGCATAAAACTATGTTGGTCTACTGAAATATAGTTTTTGGAGCTGATCGGAATTAACAGGCTTAAAGTAGAAAAACTTGTGATGCTTCTGTAGTTCCTTACGTCTCGTTTTCCTCCCTTCTTGAATACGGAAAACTTATAGAACTGTTTTCACAGCGTAGGAAACTTCTGCTGCTCAAACGATTTGTTTAAAAACCGACTGAAGGCAGGGCAAGAGCAGTAGCGCAGCAACCATCAAACCATTGACCAACCAATTGAATTCCATCGGGACCAGGTGAGTAGGAGTTTTTAAAAATCTTGGCATCAGCAATAACCATATCTGGCGTGATGTCAAAAACATTCAGACCAACAGCACCATCAGGCATCCGTCGCAGCTATTTCAGCATCAGCTTGTGTAGTACAGCCACTCGCGAAAACAGAAAAATATGATCGGCAAACAGTTCACAAAATTCGGTAACTGTGGAGGATTCCGTTCCGCCCAAAATCACTCTGGAAGAAATGGACTAGCTTTTCCTTTAAAAGTTTAGGAATGTCCAAAAGCTTTTAGGATTATTTCGCAATCTAAATTGCCCCCGTAGTACATATGATTTGTAGAGGGAACTATCCAGCTTACGGTTACCGTCGAGAGGATATGCTCGTCTGTGCCTGACTACCTTGCTTCTATCGGGAGGGATGTAAACTGCTACAAACAAAAACTTCGTACCTCTGATAACAGCAGAAACGCAGACTTGTTCGAAACAACTTCCATGGTTTAGATCTACAATTGAACTATGGAGCTGTTGAGCAACGGCATTCCTTGTGACTATTATACGAGTTATGATCACATCGATAAACGTTGAAGGAGATCAAACAGCTGAAGGGAATTGATGTAGCCGTCTAATCCGGTTTCAGTTACCATGATTAGATCATAGCTGATTAAATGCATGAAATGTCATTAAATGCAAGGAACAGGTCGTCTACCCGTCCAGTTAGTTTTGGGGTACGATGCTGGCCTAACAGGCCAGTCGTCATATATTCGAATCTAGGCTGGGAGGTGCTGCTGTACAGAGTCAGTAGTATCGTTGCACTAGCCTCGTAATTGTCTTATACTCTAATAACCGGCTGCGAAGTTTGTCGATAAAGACGGGTCGAGTTCTCAAAAGAACGTTTACACCCATAGCTTTGCTTAGGTCGTCTACTTTAGTCCTTGAACCTCGCACATTCTGAGAGTACGCTCTTATTCCATCCGCGTCATTGGTGTATGTTGATAATTCCAAAAACGTACTCCTTGCACTTGGAGATTCCGAGCTGTATGCGAGAAAAACAACACGACTGCAACACAACACGACGCGGACCGGAACTCGAGGATTTCTATAATGTCAGCTTCAATGCGACTCATATGACCTTTAGGTGAGGATCGTCCAGGACATAGTTGAGACGAGCTGGCAGCGTTCGAAAGATCAGGAGGAGTCACGTTGAAAATGGCACCGTACTTGTCTGGGAGTGGTTGTCGGGAGATCCCGTCACCAACGGTGAACGAAGCGCCAAGATGGTTCTGTTTTCTCAGAAACGATCAAGAGAAGCCGAACGATTATGTTAACAGGAACCATAAAGATGTGTGGCTTGGTCGGGTGGCTCAGGGACTCCCTCGTAGCTGCAGGCAATGCGTCCTGGATGTACACGGCAACGGGTGGCGGCGATACAGGTACGGTAACAAGTTGTTACAAAATCTGCTATGTGCTATCTGTGTTCTTTTTCATGAAGAAAGAATCCAAATTTTTTGATCTATACTATTTCGAGTGCACCACTTTATGAAGTAACAACAATCAAAGTCCTAGGATTACTTTTGGACTCTCATATGTCTTTTAGGAACCATTACTTCGGGTTCATCAAAAGAATAGCTGAAGAGTAAAATGATCCACATGGCTTGTGAACATCCTATTTTCTTCGTTTAATTCTTGAAGTTGTTTATGTTATTTACAGCCCATATACATCTGTTTGATCAAGCAGGATCGAAACCATTCAAGCAAGGTCTCTACCCTATGCGTTTATGCTATTTTCACCATTGGCACCATCCCTGTTATTTTCTAACCAACAGTTCATACCATTTGGTAATAAACAGGATTCATGCCACGAAGAACCGCCTAGTTAACTTCGAAGTAGGATGCTGGTCTAACAAGCCAGTCGTCAATTGTTCGAATTTCGGCTGGACGGTGATGCTAGAGGCAGTAGGATTATTGCACTAGCTCCGTAATTGTCATGTACTCCAATAACAGACTACGAAGTCGGTCGATAAAGAAGGACCAATTCTTTAAGATGTTTACAACTAAGGCTTTGGTTTGCCACGAAGAACACTTTTAGGGGTAGACCCTAAATATCGTGTTTTTGTCTTGACCTTTATAATGTGGTCTGCCAACTAATTAAAGGTACGGTAGAAGAAAATCGTTAGTTCGTTTTCATCGCCCGGGTCTTTGCCGATTGTTCCGATTAGAGTTATTATTACTTACGGAGTTCATTGCTTTGGTTTTTTAGTGGTTCAGGCTTGCAAAGCCCGCAACCAACCTCACAGTATCGCCGGAGGGCCAACGTAGCTCGAAGGAGCTCTTCTCCCAAGCAACAATGAGAGTTTTATTGTACTCTTATGGCGGTTTTCATTACCAATTTTGGTCTTAAATGCCATCATAAGAGTGTAATAAAACCCAAATTGTTACTTGGGCTCCGCTGTCAGCATATGACCTTGGTTTCCACCGGGGTTGGTTACCCGGTCTTCACCGAGGTTGCTCGTATCCCAGTTCCACGAGGAGGTAGCGGCAGGAGTTGCTGGGTAAAACGCTATAGACCACTGTGGGGTCTATATCATGCCCAGTGCGCAAGGCACCGATAGTACGCATTACCCAGCCGTTTACCAGCCCAGTTCATCAGCGGAAGTCGGGCCTACTACGGACTCCACAAACACTTGCGGTCGAACAATCTGAGCCTCCGTACAAAGTGCACACTGTACAAAACGCTAATTAGACCGGTTGTCCTCTACGGGCATAAAACGTGGGTACTGCTAGAAGAGGACCTACGAGCACTCGGAGGCGAACAATGAACCACGTCTCGCGCGTCTCTACGGCGAACCAAGTATTCAGAAAGTGGTTAAAGCTGGACGGATACGTTGGGCAGGACATGTTGGTAGAATGTCGGACAACTATCCTCCAAAAATGTTTTCGCAATGAATTCGGTAGGAACAAGATGAAAATGGACACAGCGAGCGAGGTGGCAAGACCAGGTGGAGCGAGATCTGGCGAGCACTGGGTGCCCGCGGAACTGGAGACCAGCTGCCATGGACCGAAATAGATGGAGAAATTATACTGCGCAGGCCTTGTCACAAGTAAGTAAGATAGAAGAAAATAATAAAACAAACAGTACAGTATCCATACAGAGTGGGGCAAGACGTGAAGACGAAAGAACGGAAAATTAGCTAAATAAATCAATCAAATGCGTAAAGCGTAACCTGATTAGGCCAAGGTCAAGGCGAACCCCTGATAACTCAACCCACCAGTGTTAATGGAGTTTGAAATTCGTCGCACGCTTAATAAGGCGGTTGTGGAGTCTCCTTTTAATCCAGTCCGCTGTGGTTGAAAGGTTCACCAATACCTGCGTTCCACAGGGCCTGGAGGGGGAAGTTGGGCTCGAATCCGGTTATAATTGGCTCCCATTATAGCTTGGTTTGATCAGCGGATCCCCCGGCTTGGGTAAATTAGACCGGTAGACAGCGGTGGCGTTGACGGGAGTTTCGCAAGAGATTTCGTGCCAAACTATCAACTGTGCGTGCTGGCAAAAGCAAAAATACTTCATTTTCTTTATTTGTTATGCAAAACCCTGAACAATATCGGTATCGTCGTTATAGTGAATAAGCATACCTAATACTCAATGATCCTCCTTCACGTAATTTTCTACTTGTTTCCCTTTACGCCTTTTGAACGTTTCTTGTAGCATTTTCTCAGCTTTCCAATGGTGGCCTTAAAATGAAACTTCCGCAAAACTTCCAATATTAGAACACCTCATGTCAGTAGTGGCCCCGTTTCAGCGAGAATTACTCAATTGCTACTATTAGTTTTCGTTGTCAGTCGAATTCCTGCTTAAGAAACATATAAATGTTCTTAACAGGGCACTATTTGCCTATAACCAAAAGGAAACCAGTAGCATTCGAGTCATTGCTCGGTTATTTTGAAAAATAAATCGCTGCAAAAACAAATTTCCCTCCCATTAAAACCGGACTAAGTGACAATATTTCACACTCCTCACTTATCGGCATGACACAATGCCAATTTCGCGCCAACTAACCACAGTCATCATTGCATTGAAGCCGTGGTATCGATTCCGGAGCAGAACAAAAATATTTACCCATCCAATCTGTCCACAGAGCGGCTCTGGTGGCACTCAGACTATCTACAAACGCGCGCGATGCAGCCTGCGCCTGCAGTCGATTTGTGTTTGCATGGAGCGAATGTTCCGGAACAACCGAATCCATCATTAATTCAAATCCGTAATTTATGGCACTCCAAAAAGTGCGTACATAAATTTCCGGTTCTGTGTGCTCTGCGAGAAAAAAAGTTTTTTTTAACACCCTGTTTCTGGAGCGATTTGTCTCGAGATGATTTATTGAAAGTTGCGTACATTTTTTTTATTCGTCTGTGGACGGTTCCAGTTATCTGCAAAGTAATTCCAGACTTTTTGTCACACGATTCGCGTGGAGAGTCATTTTCGGTTGTTTTTTTTGGTGCATTTCCACCGCCGAACGGCAGTGTGGTTGGGCCCAACCATGATCGAAACGATGATGGTTTGGCTTTACAGTGAAATTAATCCGACTTTCCTTGATTTATTGCAGCTGCAGGTGATCAAGCGACCGAAACGTGGCGATAAATTAATATGCGGTCAATGATATGACAGATCTGTGTCCTAGCGTGACGGTTTTCGATTTAAATATTGTTCAAATCGTCGATAATTAATCAACGGGAAATTTAACATACAGTGAGGTCTGCGAAGGAACTGCATCCGTTTGTTGGTGTAATTTTTTCGCTTTGATATTTTTTCAACTTAAAATCTACCAAAAAATTTAAATTTGAATTAAGATTTTCCTTTTCTTAGCGATAGCTATACGTTCCGGTGCTTCATCTCTTTCAACTGCAGGTTGCGATATGGCGTGCAGACAAACGTGCATCATCAGCAACAAAAATAACCGCACGTTCCAAGCTAGCAAGCATTTTTCACATGATATAACCACCACTTCAGATGATTGTTTTGTTCTTTTACCTCCGCCCGCCGGCCCCTCCGGGAAGACTTTTGACCCGGAAGGGCGTCTCTCCACAGGAGAACGAGCTGTTTTGTCGAAATCGAACCACTCTTTACCGCGCACTCGTTCCGCCCCGGTAGAGTCGGCCACGGATCTGCCGGTGCAAGATATCTATCGTTTCGAAACCCGCCGGAAGCGAGAAAATCGCACCACTATTGATGTTACTCCTCCTGTCGAGCTGTACGGAAACCAAAAGCGAGAAAATCTACCGCACACAGCACTGCAAAGGAAGTGCATTTCCGGGCGAGCTCATACATAGACTGTGCAATGGAAAGGGAGAAAGCTGCTAGGAACCGGAAAAATCCCGAACTATTTGATTTATTTTCCAATATATCAAGTAATTTAAACGATGCACGTCCTGCATAAACCAATATTTATGGGAAGTTCGAGCACAGCATGGCTCAAGAAACAAACCACATTCTAGTTTAGTATCCTACTTGGCTGTCAGAGCTAGTAGTTTCCAATGGCCATAGTCAGTGTTCAAACGGACCTTCATATTTACATTGCTACTTATCAGTTATCAAATCAATCAAATTGTAAGGCTTACTGATTTCATCGTTATTTACCGGAACGTAGATTATATTTCACTCATAGTTGAGCCCCCCTCTATCGTCTACGCCCCTGTGTGTTTGAAAGCTGTGAAACAGCTTTGTTCGAAGGTGCTCCGTCCGAACCGTCCAACAGCGAAAAAAGCTGCAGGAAAAACCATCATCCCTTCTGCTCGTTTGTCCTGTCAGATGAAGCGAGCTGGATCTGCTGCTCCTCTGATACTGTAGTGCCGACGGTAAGGTGAAGATAAGAAGTTTTCGATGATGATATATCGATATATGGTTTCCTGAGGAGCGTCCCCATTAGACGACGTACAAGTGGAACACAGCCACGCATACCGACGACGTCCACATATTGAGCAAGTGCGGTTTCGAAAGAGTCATGTCAATGGGAGAAAAACAAACAGCAACGGAGCGAAGATTTATTCGGTGCTGTCAGCAAAACAGTAGCGATGCCCCTCGAATGGAAGTGACAATTTGCTCGACTACATAGTGTGAACGGTGTCGAAGGAAAGCCACTGCAGCAGCACCATCAGCAGTGCCACCCAGTGGTTCCGTCCGATAGCCGCTGACAACCGAGGGCGAACTACGAAAGAATGGAGCATAATGTTAATTTGTTTTCCTCGATGGTTTTTTTTGCAGAAGTTGTCGTTGATATCGAGTGCAATTCATCTTAATTTTAGCCAACGATAAAATAATGGAGACTCGTCTGACTTCGAGGGGATTAGGTTTTTGTTGCGATTCGGAGTGAGAGTTAATTTGTGTAAATTTATGCGTTTTCAGAAAGCGTTTTTGTGAATGTTTTATGGGAAAAGTTATCGATTGAATCAGTTGGGAACTGCAGGAGTAATTACCCTAACACTAAATCATGATGTTGAATATGGCATCTGGCAAACAAGTTTCAGCAGCAATAAAATTAGAATATTAAATCGTGATGAACACTGTGATAAAGTTGTCACTGCATACACATATATATACCGCTTTGTTTAGTGACATCACTGAAGAAGTTTAGAAAAACTGAAGTAAAGCTACTGTGATTACAAAGTTAACAAAAGCGGGGGGCCTCGCAACTCCTTGAAAAATGAATCCTGATTTTTTCCGCTTAGATTCGACTTTCTCCCGACGACTTTCATTGTATTGAATTATCCAATTATTGATATTCAAAAATTCCTGATTATCAATTAGTCAATTAGGTTAAAAGAAATCTCATCCTGTTTACCGGTATCATGTCAGGGCATTTTTTTTTTGTATGCCAGGAGGGCATTGGGTTAAAAGGCCACTGCGACAGTTTTAATGATCATCTTTTGTGGCAGGCCCCGATTGCTGTACACAGGTTACGGATCGCTCATACCCATTGATCGAGTTGAGCGGAATAGTTGTAATCCTGTGCCCAAATTCGGTACTACATGGTTTATAAAGTCAATGACTGTTTTGGGATTTAGGCTCCATATTTGATATGGAGTACCTAAGAAGGAAACTTCCTAAGAAGTTGTGCCTTGATAATGCAAGAGCTCCGGAATAGCAGAGCAGATGCGCTGAACTTTCAGGTTCAGAGTTACAAAAGCGGCAGGTGTCGGATGATACCTTGCCGATATTCTTTAAATGATAAAGAGCAGGGCTGTGTCCTGTTAGGAGTTCCGTGATCGTGCGTAGTTCACTACGAGTTAAATGGAGTAGTTTTTTAGCTACTGCAGGGTTTGCGTAGATAAAGTGTTAGCTTGTCTACAACCCTGTGCTTGATTCCAACCGAATACTATTTCTAGCTTTTCCTATGTCATCAATTCGCCTTTTACGGCGGATGTGGAGGTGCCCAGAAACGGTTTAAGACCAATAAATTGCTGAGCTGATCCTTGCCTTGCTAGGTTGTCAGCAAATTCATTGCCCTCGATTCCGCAGTGACCGGGCGCCCAAAGTAATAAAACTTTGTTTTGGCGGGAGAGTTCCCTCAATGCTGTGCTGCACTCCCAAACTAATTTGGACACGCATTTGGCGGACTTGAGTGCCAGTTGTGCTGCTTGGCTGTCCGTAAAGATACCGATTTTCTCATGCCTGTACTTTCGTTTCAAGCATAGTGTTGCACAGATGTATATCGCATATACTACTTCTTGAAAAACGGTGTGCCACTTTCCTAATGAGATAGTTTCCCTGATACCGAGTCCGTAGACTCCGGAGCTTGTGCAGGCCCCCATTTTTGAACCATCTGTAAAAAAACAGATAGTTCCAGATAGAAGATCGGGCCCTCCATTATTCCACATTGAGCGATCTGTTTCTATCAGTTCATATGGAACGTCCATATTGGGCCTGGCTTCCATGCAGTCAGAGACTGAAGTTACAAAAGGTGTCAGATTGAATTCCCCCGAAGTATACGAAGATGACCGATTTGGTCACCTTCGAGTATAGTTTTACTCCTTTGCAACCATAGTGCGCCGAGCTCTGCTTCTTTCTTCACAAGAAGATGCAAAGGCAGTAAGCATAGCATTGCCTCCATGGCTCCAGTAGGTGTTGTACGCATGGCACTGGTAACTGTAAGACAGGCCAGCCGCTGAACTTTGTTTAGTTTGGCTTGGGCTGTCACCTCATTTACCTTTGGCCACCATACGATTGTAGCATAGGTTATCCTAGGCCGTGCAATAGTAGTATATGACCAGAAGGCTAGTTGAGGTTTCAATCCCCAGGTTTTGCCAAACAGTGACCTGCATGCCCAGATAGCCGAAGTTGCTTTCTTAACAGCATAATCTAGGTGGGCAGCCCAGTTCAGTTTTTTATCGAGAATTATTCCGAGGTGTTTGACTTCATTACTGAAGCCCAGTCTGACACCATTCAGTATAGGGGGAGTAATGGTATGTTTCTTTCGCTTAGTAAATGGTATAACGACTGTTTTGGTGGGGTTTACGTTAAGTCCCTCTTGTGAGCACCATAACATGGTGGTGGTTAGAGCTCCTTGCAAGCGACTTGACAATACTGCGTCAAACTTTCCTCTGACGATAAGTACAACGTCGTCGGCGTAAGCAATGGTCTCATAACCAAGCTGTGATAGCTTGTGAAGGAGTACGTCGGCCACCAATGACCAGAGCAGGGAGGAGAGAATTCCTCCCTGTGGACATCCTTTGATCACCGAGATCGTGACCGACGTATCTCCCAATGATGCAGTAATTTCTCTGCTCGAGAGCATTGCTTAAATCCAGCTCATTGTAGTGTGGTCGATTCTCTTTTGACAGAGAGCCGTATTAATTGACGCGAAGGACGTGTTATCGAAAGCACCTTCATTATCAAAAAAAGCACAAAGTGCTGTCTCTTGATATTCGAGCGATTTCTCAATTAACGTCACTAAGCAGTGAAGTGCGGTTTCCGTGTCAGGGCATTGTACGATTAAATATCATCTTCGAAATCTCGGTTTCGTACAAGATGATATCCCAAGTAACAATTGCAAGTTTTATTACGTTTGTATAGAGGTTTTCATGACCAATTTCATAAAACCGCTAATAAAACTATGGGCTTCATCTGATAATGCTTCACCAGCAGCAATAAGACCAATTAAGCTTTCACTGCCTAACAGCCATCGCCACAATTCAATAAAGCTTTTCGCTTTTCGCCCTGGCAAAAGCTAAATATCAGTACGCCAGCTTTGTCAACTTGAAAATATATCCAAGACCAGAAATGTTAAAATTTTTCTGACAGAACATTTTGAACGATTTGGTTTAGACCGACCATAATAAAATATCCCATAGAATAAATAGTGAATTTTTAGCAGTCTTAGTTCATTTGCGCATTATATTTTAACGTGCATATTGATATGATAGGTTGATGAAGTCAACACGCCACTGAAATTTTGCAATTTTCGAAAACTGGTTGTTTTAATAAAATAAAAATATTCAGTTAGTCAATCTTAATTTCTAGCTAAATCATTCTAGTTGCTTCCTGTGACAGGAAAACCGATTGATAATGCTTTCTGCAATACACTTTGCTTTGATGAATTCTTGTTTGCGAACTAAAACAAAACATTAGAATATAGCAAAATGGCCTCGCATAAAAAAAGGTTTTATAATAGAGCTTTCCAGTTATGTGTGTATTGGTGCTTGAAAATGAGGCAAACAACAACAGTAAACAAAAGAGATGCATTCCTTTGTCACCAAGGTATAGAATAAATTTCATCTTCCGCTGGCTTAATGATGGAAAATGAAAATTTGACTGAAATATGTGCTCTGCAGTGTGGCAAACGGAGAAACACAACTAGTAATCGCTATTTTACGGTTTGTTCCTCCAGCATCAGCTGTTCCCCAAAATGAGGTAAACATCATGTATAAACACGCGTATTTCGTGTTCGCTAGTGTGGGTGCTTGAGCTGTCAGAAAGCTCTATAGGGGCAAAAAACCGTTTGATCAAGGAATAACCGTTTTAATAGCTCTATAAAACTAACAGATTGATTGGTGTACCATTTTGTATTGCTACACCACAAGTTTATAGGAGACGTGGTGCAGCCAACCAGTTTTAACGTGGTAATATAAGCAACCATAATCAATTTTTTCATGGTTTTCTAGTTAGCTATAAGTTTGTTTAGACTCAAATCCTCTTGGTATTGCGCAATACCACAATAAAACCAGAGGTAATGATTAATACCGCAATAAAACCTTCATAAAATTCAAGTAAAACCAGGTGGCTTTAGAAGTGTTACTTGGAAAGGGCCGTGAATACAAAGTTTCCACGTGGCATTTGTTCGTTGACTTCAAAGCCGCGTATAATACCATCGACCGAAAAAAGGTATGGAAAATTATGGACGTGAACAACTTCCCCAGGAAGCTCATCAAATTGATTCAATATACGATGGTACCATCCAGACCATCCATAGTGCTATGTTGAAATGTCAGGTGAATTCTCAAGTCCATTTGAATCACACAGAGGACTTCGTCAAGGTGATGGTCTCTCATGCCTGCTGTTCAACATAGCGTTACAAGGTGTTCTGAACCGAGCGGATATCAACACGCGGGGCACGTTCTTCAATAAATTTAGTAAATTCGTCTACTTTGCCTATGACATGGATATTATCGGCAGAACATCTGTGGTGTTGGCTGAACAGTACACCATACTAAAGCGCGAAGCGGAGAAGACGTTGGAGATAGACTCTGTAATATTTTTTGAAACGATGGTTCTACAATTGATGAAGAGACGGTAAGAGAAAGTAATGAAAAAGGATTTTTTGGGAATGGAGAGGAAAGAGTGGAAAGGAATGGGGGGGAGAGGTAATAGGTAGCTACGCTGAACATGTTGTCGTTGTGACTCCTACCTTTTATCCAATGTTGGAAGGTGCGTGGGTCGAGATTATAACCGGATTCGAACCCACAACACCCGCCAGGGCATGTGGCTCGCTGGTACCCAACCCCCTTATTAATGTTGCGGCATGGGTTGGGCTATTTTTAGACACAAGTTGTGCCTCTTCGTACACCTACTGTAGAAATCACCGACCGAGAAGTTTAATCTAACTTTGTGTTTACTGGCTGGACGACGACACTATGCAGGCCCTTACGACTTACAAGGTACTATTTGTGAACGAAATCCGAAGAAATCCAACTACTGTTTGTTCAGGGAACATTTGAGTTAAGGGCCAAACAGAATGCTGCGTCAACGCATCCGTCAGCGTCAATTTGACAGTAAACCCATGGGAAAACTGTCAGAATAACGCTGACGGACGCGTTGATGCAGCATTCTGTTTGGCCCTTTACTCTCGGAACTTATGTCATATTAAAACACGCACACCAGCTGAGCTGGACGTTGCAGCCAATGACCTACAGAGTAGAATCATTGATGTTCATACCGCTAACCGTCTGTTAATCACGCGGGCAGTCGGCCGCGCCGTGCCCTAGCAGAATGAGTCGCTCAGCAACCTTCGTCGGCAGGCTAGGCGTTTATTCAACAGGGCTAAGATCATGTGCAATTGGGACGCGTACAGGGTATCACTCACCAAATACAACGCAGAGCTTCGCAAAGTTAAAAGAAAGTCCAGAGTCAAATTTTACGAATGCATCCAGACTCTGCCTGAGGCGGCGCGACTCCAAAAAGCGTTAGCCAAGGACCATAAGAATGACCTAGGACAATTGAAAACCCACTGTTACTACTAGGGAAACGTTGGAGAATCTTATGAACACGCATTTCCCTGGTTCGACAGTGACCACTGGACGCGACGTCAATGGGCAGCAGCAAGTTGAGTCATCACGCAATGTGTCGAACGACTCGGTTCTACTTGCACGCCGACTGTTTACGGAGGCTTCAATCAATTGGGCACTCAGCTCGTTTAGCAGCGTACCGTTGTCGACACACCATTTCGCAAAGGTCGATAATTCCTCCTGAAGGACAGCGGCGTCGGATAGATTTTCAACTTTTGAGTATAACTTGAGGTCGTCTGCAAACAGGCGTCACGGACCTTTAAGCCAGTAATTATCCCAGCCAGTAGTATAGATAAGGAATATAATTGGGCCGAGAGAGCTGCCTTGGGGGATTCCTGAATGAGTAGTGAATCACCTATATGTGGCGATCAGATAGGTATGAATGGAACCAGTGCAGTAACGGGCCACCTATGCCAAGCTTGTCCAGTTTTTCTTGCATTTCATGGTTCAATTTGTTAAAATCTGCTAAAAGAGCAGTGTAAATAATGTCTGCGATTGAAACCATCACCGGATATCTGTATAGTATTCAATCGATACGTTTAATCGAGCATTGCACGAGAAACGGCTCAATATGAGCAGTAGAACGAAAACGTAAATCTGTAGCTTAACAACGCTCGGTCTCACGTGCCCAATCACGTTAAAATCTATATAGAAACACTGGAATAGGAAGTCCTGAGCCACCCGCCATATTCACCAGATATTGCGCCGTGCGACTATTACTTGTTCCGTTTGATGGTGCGTAGTTTGGCTCAAATCAGTAGTTCCGCTGATATCAAACATCAAAAAATGCCAAGATTCGAACCAATGACCAATGACAATGATTGTCAAGGCAGACTCGGCAATCTTGCGACTGTAGAGCCTCCTTTCAAATTCCATTATTAACAAAATATTTTATAAAATTCCGTATTTGAGTATTTGAAATCGAATGCATTTGCCAAATCTTTCAATTTAAAATAACATGTAACATAATTCGGATTTTACGTAGTCCTAAAACCTAGTTTTATCCTAAACAAAATATTAAGCATCGTCCATTCATTTGGCCCATTCTCCGAAAAGGCAAACATAAACCAGCACAAAGCCCAGTCCTCCCATCGTCACTTTCTGCTCTCGGTGCTATACAACGTACCCACCCGGAGCTGCCCTATTTCAACACTAATCTAAAAGTTCACAGCCAGTCAATGAAAACAATGCCACACTTTCACAGGCAACTTCCTCATCCAGAAGCTTTCATTCGACGAAATAAGAAACACTACCCTGTGGGTGGCTTTTTGCTGTCCGCCGCCGCAGTCGCCGTGCCGCCCTCGAGCTGTTCGCTCCCGTTTTTGCGCTTCCATGGGATACATTGTAGTATCAGCAAGTTTTAATTGAATTTTAATGAATATCAATAGTGGACCGGCGGCACCGTTTGCAGTACGTGACCAACATGAAACGGAGTCGAAAATGTTACTGACGTTAATTTTCGGGAAACTTGTCCAATGGGGTGGCTAATAGCATTTGCTGGTTACAGCCTGGAGGGGTTTATTATAGTCACACCGACCGCATCGCACCGGGACAGAACTAACCGGCACTGGTAGTTCTTTTAATTCGAAAAGCATAAAGGTTTCAGACCGAATTAATATTATCGATATGGAAATGATCGTATCGAAACCGAGTAACACCTTTTATGTTGTACCTAACCCAAAGCTACGTGAAATGAATTTCATGCTCATATGTGATTAACATCTTTATCCCGTTAGATTCGTTGGGGTTGAATCCCTTTTCAAAGGCACCCGAATTTCACACTAACTGCACCCATTCATCCACCAACGAATTTACTCAACTAAGCGGAAATTTGGCTCTCTCTCTCACACAACCAACCTTCTTCGTACATGGCTTTTAAGCATCAACTTACAAATTGTTGACAAGATGTTATGCCTTTTAAAATTGTGCACGAAAGTTTCATTTCGTTTTTCCTTTTCTCGTTGGCGGCGTGGAAAAAGGTGCTGAATTCTTTAGGCTAAAGTTTTCGGTTCCCTCGGAGTCCCTCCTAGCTGTGCCTACCTATTTGCTTCCATGTGTACGACCGACCCGTTCGTTCGTAGGCGCCGAAAGTGTCGCATCAGTGTGGAAACATGTTAATATCGCACACTGACGGGGAACACACGACCAGCCTCCTGAATCGGGCGGAGGTCCGCGTACAGCAACGGTAGTCCGTAGTTTATAAGGAGCAAATACTTTTGAGATGTTGTGCATGCATATTCAAAACGGTAGCAACAGGAACAACAGCAACTCCTACATACAACACCCGTGCTTCGAGCTTCTTCCGTGTGTGTCAAGATTTGAATCAACTTTGGAAGAGTTTCTTGCCTTCTGTTCTGTCTGCTTACGTGAAAGGGAGGCTACGTAGCAAAAAGAAGCAGTACCGGGTTGTGGAAAATAAGTGGAAATACTTGGAATCTCTATGCCAAGGAATAGTTTACTACATCACATCCACAGTTCGCCATTTCGGTTCGGTTGGCAGGCAAGTTAAAGGTTGTGGTTCAGACAGTGGTTTTTTGAATTTGTTTAACTGAATCCTGCCGGAATGGCCGAGTGTGGTTTGTTTGCTCACGTTTTGGTGTTGTAGAAGTTTCGTTTTACGTACAATTGACCATTACGCATATTTTACGATTAACGTTAATCATTTTCCGGGGCTTCCGGGAATAAATGGAAATTTTGCTGGATTTGCTAAATCTACTAACCACCCTAGGGTGGAAAGTGACATTGCAAGGGCGATTTGCTAATGGCACCGAACGTTACCTTCTTTGTTGTCGGTTGTTTCGGCCTTCGGCTACACAATTTGCTAGGTTGGAAGCCGAACAACATAGCCAACGTCGGTAAACTATTTCAGTAGCAGAAATAAAGGCGATATACATGCACCAGACTTTGCCAACTTTATTTCGAACGTCGCATCTAGGTAGGTATAGGAGGTACTCGTGCAGGGAAAGATTTTCGTTTTGCTGGAAGGAGCTTTGCGATATCGTGACAAAATGTATATAGAAAGATGGAAGCTTTTCACTTTGGCCTTTGAAGATCATTTTACAGAATACAGGAATGCTTATCGAAATAGTTGAAGGCTCCAATGGATGTTAAAAACTTTGGCAGACATTTGTTTCTGGCGTTTATTTCGAAACGTAACACTGGTCAGCACGGAATGTGAGATGATAGTGGAACCGGAAGTGCGAAATCGATAATTATAGAAAATCACAAAATTTCAGTCGCTTTCTGCTGTGAAGTACGAAATAAGATTATCGTTTTGACGCATTAAAATTACATTTCTCACGAAAAAAGGAAAGATTTTTGAGAGAAAGCATGAAGTGAGATTTTTCTCTGTTTGTACATTACCACTGCGATCAGTATTTTGATGTATTGCGATATCGTCCTGGTGTTTTTCTGAAATCCGCACTTCGTAAGCGAACTGCTTAACGCTTTTTTCCTTTTATGCACTATAGCACTTTACAACCAATCAGCCTCGAATTGAACGTAAAATTCGATTGGAAATTATACTCCAAATTTGACGTGACATTGATCTTCAAACTTTATTTGAGTTAAAACGGACTTAAAATTGAACTTCAAATTAGGCTCGAAATTAAACTTGAAATAGAATTTAAAATTGAATTTGAATTTTTTATTTGATATCAAACACGAGATCCAACTTGAAATTGGGATCCGAATTGAAATTGAAATTTGACTTGAAACTAAATTTGTAACTAAACCTAGGAACTGGGAAAAATACTATGCAAACTGTGAAAAATAAATGACTGTCCGGTGGAATCTGTTCTCACAACTCTCAAGACGACTGGACTACACGAATCAACTACTCGATTCGACTCGACCATTCGAATTGGCTGCTCAACTAACTAATCGACACGACTGCTTGACTAGACCTTGATTTAACCTCCTTGATTTAACTTCTCGACTGGACTAGTTAACTGAACAGCTTGATTCAACTGCTCGGCTTAACTACTCGACTCGACTGCTTGACTACACTACATGACTAAACTGTTCGATTCGAGTGCTTGACTGGACTGCTTGAATCAACTACTCGATTCAACTGCTCGACTCAACTACTCGATTCGACTATTCGAATCGGCACTTGATTCAACTGCTCGACTTACTACTCGACTCGAAAAGTATAAAAATAGAACTCTAAATATTTATTTTTATTAATTTTTGACAAAGATTCTTTAGAAGCTGCTTAGTGTTCCATGCAGCAAACTCACGATAACTTTAAAGTTTGGTTAATTGGTTGCTTGGGATGTGCATCAAGTCAACTTTCGTGAGTGCTCAAAAAACCAATAAAGGGTGTCCCACATCAAATTGCACAACAGAAGAAACGCTGTAGAAAATTACCCATTGGGTATTTTCTCTGAAAAATTTGAGTAGAAGTAGTTTAGAGTGTATGGTTTACAATATATTTTTATCGCGGTCAGTTTTCGAAAATTGGAAAAAATGGCGAACCGGAACCCTCAACTCTCTCATCATGAATGATGAAACCTACGTCAAGGCGGACTTCCGGCAGCTTCCGGAGCTACTGTACTTCAACGCCCTGCACAAGTTTGATGTTCCGGACGACCGGAGGAAGTAAGGATGCAGAAACTTTCATAGTTTACCAAGAAATACATGATTTGGCCAAGAAATACATCATGTGGCAAACGGAGTGCACCGTTCGTGACTACCGGGACTGTAACCGGGCAGATCTACCTCAAGGAGTGTCTACAGAAGCATTTGCTTCCTCTGTCGAAGCAACACGAGGACCATACGATCTTCTGACCGGATCTATCTTCGTGCCAATATTCAAAGTATGTATTGGAGTGGTACGAAGCCAATGGAGTCACTTTCGTACTCAAGAACATGAACGCCTTCAACGCACCGGAACTAAGGCCCATCGAAAAATACTAGGCTATTTTGAAGCAGACACTACGAAAGCATCTCAAGGAGGTCAAGTATGAGGAAGACATGAAGAAAAATTGGATTTCCGTACAAATGAAGCTGCAGCTAGGTTGTACAAAACTTTTTGAGTGGAGTTAAGCATAAGGTGCGAGCATACGGTTATGGTATTGAAGTTGAATGAAACAAATATGCCAAAAGCTTACTAATGGGTTATATTTTGTTGTCTGAAAGTTTGAAAAGGATCGGTAAATTAGGTAATTTTCCACAGCGTTTCTTCCGTGGTGCAATTTGATGTGGGACGCCCTTTAATGATGAATTTTAATTGTGAACAAATCTCAGTATTTGGTAAAAACAGTAATACAACCCACAGAATGCAATGTTTAGAGCTTTAAATTGCAAAATTTGCTTAATAATAGCCATAATGACACATGCTTCTTCGCGGTGTACATAGTCACTTTGATTTTAATTGTTCTGCTAATTGTTTTCGAAATCGTTTGCAAAGCTTGAATGTAATCTAGTTAGCCTGTTAGTAGCAATTTAGTATGTTTTATTCATGTAGACACTGTTGTCAGATGGATCAATGTTAATAAATAAAAATAAATAAATAAATTTGCTTTTAAAAACCCGAATTAATCCACCTACCGCTATAGCGGTGTGACCAAGCCTTTCTACTGCCACAATAGTTTTTTTATTTCTCAGGAACATCTATAATTTCCATTTTCCTAGGGTGCAAAAATATTTATAACCGTCATTTAATTTACTTTATCAACACCTTATTTTGTTTTATAATATTTACGTGATTTATTGAATTGATTTATAGAAATTAACCCTCTAACGGTTTTACAGACGGCCTTAACTTTTGGGCTCAGGGGCCTTATACAAAGCTTGTTTTGAATTTACAATATGAGAAATGTGTTCATAACAGATTTCTTGATTTTAATACCATGCGTTCAAGAGTTAGCATCTTTCAAAAACAAGAGTTCAGAAAAATTACGAAAAATAAATTATTGCGCGATTATTTCCTTTGCACTTTTGAAGGCCAAGGATATCTAGAACAAAATGATTGGCCTCAAAATTTTATTATGAGTTCACTTGACTTCAGTTTTGCGATTTATCTGAATTTGAAAAAATCACTAAGTAGAGCATTAGATATGAAAAACGAAAAAGAGAAATTGAACTTTGGATGAAAAAGAAAAATTGAACTTTTTTGTAGTTTGCGCTCCTTCAGATAATTATTTTTGAATGAAAATCAAAACTTGAGCGTCATTTGAATGTACTTTCATGCAAAAATAGTCACTAGATTGGTCGCATCGTTTTTACGATGTAGTCCGTTAGAGGGTTTAGAAAATGGTATGAGATCAAAAAGTAGTGCCAAAGAAGCGCCATAAACATGCTTGAGAATGGGAAATTTGATCGATATGATTTGTAGTGCTTTTCATTTTCGATATATTTATTAAAACATGATATATGACATAAGACTTCTGTCTTTTAAAGAGCCACTAACAAAAATTTATCGTATAAAATTACTAGCAACCTTTTCTTCCGATTTTTCATATAAAATTTTCTAAGCTCTAGTTCTATTGGTTCAGTGTCTGTTTTCGAAGCCTGCAAGTCGTAGGCGAAATACGTATATGTTGCGAATAAATATTAATAGTGTAATTTAATCGGGAAAAGTTTTTTGTTTAGTTTCATGTTTCGTGTTCTACCAAAACACTCCAACAACTGGACACGACATGTTTCTCACTTCTCCAGCCATCTCCGAGAAAAGTGAATGAGATTGAAAAACGTCACACACACACATACACACACACACACACACAGACACACACACACCAGGGGGGATTGAGGCTGGAGACTCGAGTAGGGTTTTAGTGGGTCTGGATCTCCACGATCTTCACGGGATACCAAACCCCACTCCCTGAGCTGTCTTTTCAGGTGTCTGATAGCAGATTTCCCTACTCGTTACAAAAAAAAAAAAAAAAAAAAGACACACACACACACACACACACAGACACACACACACACACACACAGACACACACACACAGACACACACACACACACACACAGACACACACACACACACACAGACACACACACACACACACACACACACACACACACACACACACACACACAGACACACACACACACAGACACACACACACACACACACAGACACACACACACAGACACACACACACACACACAGACACACACACACACACAGACACACACACACACACAGACACACACACACACACACACACACACACACACACACACACACACACACACACACACACACACACACACACACACACACACACACACACACACACACACACACACACACACACACACACACACACACACACACACACACACACACACACACACACACACACACACACACACACACACACACACACACACACACACACACACACACACACACACACACACACACACACACACACACACACACACACACACACACACACACACACACACACACACACACACACACACACACACACACACACACACACACACACACACACACACACACACACACACACACACACACACACACACACACACACACACACACACACACACACACAGCATGCGGCCTTAATAAGGAGGGTTGTAATTGCGGAGGAGGCCCTGGCAGCGACGACCCTGGAACAGGCGGTGTCGAGAGCCCCGCGCTCAGAAAAGCGGGATCGGGAATCGCCAGGAGATAAGGTAAGCTCAAGAAAGCGGAAGGATGAGCTGAACGGCGACTACCAAGAGCAAAATGAAAGAAGATGAAAGATGAAAGATGAAAGAAGATCGGCAGAACCAGTTGCAGAGGGAAATGCCGACAGAACGCGAAGAAGCGGAAAAAAGGCGAAGAATAGGGAGAGACCCCAACCTCGCCGGATCCGGAGCACAGGCGATGCTCGGATTGTTGGAGTGAAGGGCGAGAAGACGACGTATGCCGATCTCCTCAAGAGAATGAGGGACGACCCGAAGCTGAAAGAGTTAGGGGAAAAGGTCGTGAAAACCCGGAGAACCCTGTGCGGTGAGCTGCTCTTCGAGTTCAAGAGAGACCCGGAGGTGAAGAGCGCGGCCTTCAAGGCGCTAGTCGAGACAGCGCTCGGTAGCGAAGCTCAAGTAAAAGCTTTGTCTCAGAAGACGATCGTTGAAGCGAAAAACCTGGACGAGGTCACGACAGAGAGTGAGGTGAAAGCGGTGCTGACAAGAGCGGAATACCTGGGCGACGTTCCAATGTCTATTCGGCTGCGGAAGGCATACGGCAGTACGCAGACGGCGTCGATTCGTCTATCTATCGCAGTGGCAAACCAGCTTCTGAAGATGGACAGAGTCAAGATCGGATGGGCAGTGGTTAGCTTTGGAGCCATCCCACGTGAACCCAAAGAAATGGCGAGATGCTTTAAATGCATGGATTTTGGTCACCAGGCGAGGAATTGTCCGGGACCTGACAGATCGAAGCTGTGTCGGAAATGCGGCAATGCGGGGCATGTTGCGAAGGACTGCAATAAGCAACCGAGGTGTGTTGCAAGGAAGACAACGGCCACGTGACGGGAGGCTTTAAATGTCCGGTGTAACAGAAGGCAAAGGCAGCCCTACAATAATGGAGGTGATTCAAATCAACCTCAATCACTGCGACACTGCACAGCAACTGTTGTGGCAGTCGACAACAGAAACGAAGTGCGACGTTGCAATCATAGCGGAGCCGTATCGAATTTCCTCCGATAACGGTAACTGGATAGCAGACAGAGCAAGAATGGCCGCAATATTGGTGACGAGCAGATATCTCATCCAGAAGGTACTTACAATCCGATACGAGGGTTTCGAAGTCGCCAAAATTAACGGAATCTTCGGGTGTAGCTACTATGCTCCCCCAAGGTGGACGCTGGAACAGTTCTGCCGCATGCTGGACGAACTAACTGGTGAGCTCATTGGACGGATACCGATCGTCAAAGGAGGTGACGTCAACGCCTGGGCAACCGACTGGGGAAGTAGATGCACGAACGCCAGAGAAGCCAGCCTACTTGAAGCACTGGCAACGCTCGAAGTAGAGCTGAGCAACGTTGGAACCACCAGCACCTTCCGCAGAGATGGCCGAGAATCTATCATCGACGTCACCTTCTGCAGCCCATCGCTGAGAACCGGCATTAGCTGGAGAGTGTGCGAAGAGTTCACGTACAGTGATCACCAAGCTATACGGTACACTATTGGCCAACGGAACCCCGTGGCAGCACAAACAGGAAGAATTCAAGAGCGGCAGTGGAAAATGGAGGCATTCGACAAGGACCTCTTTGTCGAAGCACTACGACCACACAGCGAAGCCCAGAATTGTGATGCTGACGAGCTGACCGAGGCGTTAACCAGAGCATGCGACACAACCATGTCGAGAAAGGTGAAGCCTAGAAACCGACGGCGTCCGGTCTACTGGCGGAACGAGTCACTCAACGCATTACGAGCTAACTGCAATAGAGCTAGAAGGTGCTTACAGAGAGCAAAAGGTACCGAGACTAGAGAGGAAAGAAGAAGTGACTTCCGCGTTGCCAAGGGCGCACTGAAATACGCGATTAAGCAGAGCAAAACTAACTCCTTTAAGGAGCTTTGTAGAGCAGTCGATTCCAACCCCTGGGGCGATGCATACCGATTAGTGATGGCAAGGATCAGGGACCCAGCAATGCCAGCCGAAGGATTCCCAGATAAGCTAAAAATGATAATTAAAGGACTCTTCCCGGAACAAGAGCCAACGTCCTGGCCCCCTACCCCTTACCGGGCGCTAGAGGATAAGAACGCTGACGAGAGAAGAGTCTCCAATGACGAACTTGTTACAATCGCGAAAGACCTGAAGATGAAGAAGGCGTCGGGCCCGGATGGGATCCCCAATGCAGCTCTTAAGGAGGCAATCTATGCATTTCCAGACAAGTTCCGCACGGTGATGCAAAACTGCCTAAACGAGGGACACTTTCCAGACAAGTGGAAAATCCAGAAGTTGGTACTGTTGCCGAAACCAGGAAAACCGCCGGGGGATCCAGCATCATATCGACCAATCTGCCTGCTGGACACACTAGGAAGGCTGCTAGAAAGAATTATCCTGAACAGGCTATCCATATACACGGAGGGCGAGTACGGACTGACACAAAGGCAGTTTGGGTTCCGGAAAGGAAGGTCCACACTAGATCTGATCTGGACTGTCGTCGAGACAGCACAGAAGGCGTCCAAGCAGAAACGTAGAAGCAACCGCTACTGCGCAGTGGTCACTATCGATGTTAAGAACGCATTCAACAGCGCCAGCTGGGAAGCCATCGCAGTAGCGCTCTGTATCGCGTTCTGAAGAGCTACTTCACGAATCGGGTGCTAGTATACCGGACGAACCTCGGAAAGGAAACGACTGTGATCACGACGGGCGTTCCGCAAGGGTCAATACTCGGTCCATCTCTCTGGAACAGTATGTACGACGGCGTGCTAACTCTAGAGCTACCAACGGGAGTGGAAATCGTCGGCTTCGCGGACGACATCGTGACGGTTACATGCGAATCGCGAATTGGGTGCTGTGTCAATTTGGCAGTTCTATCTAATAAGGAAACGTAAATAATAACAAAAATATGTTTTCCATAAATAAGCTGTTTATTTTGTGCTTCGTTCCGCTAGCACTGTGTAACTGCTCTGACAATATTAATAGCTGGTGAATGTTATAATTCGATTAATTGTGGTTCGAGCTACACAATTCTGATAAAACATCAGAAGTTTTGATATTTATTAGTTTTGTTTCAACCAGAAACACTTTTTGTGTAAGTTCGGGGCAAAATGCACCCTCAGCAAACATGCTTTATTTACTTTGCTTCTTTTAAAAAATGATACGCAATTACGTCCGAATGTCTAATATGTTGTCAGGTACTGTTAAACAACTGCAGTCAGTACTGGAGGCGGTTAAATACTGTGTTTCAAAAATTATGCTACTCTGGTACACGGATTTCCAAAGAAAACACACCTCTAATAGTTCATCTTCCTTCCCGCGCATAGGAAATGTAATTACAGCATTCGGTGAAAGCTACAAACGAAATTGTCAGTTAGCATGCACGAATTGTATTACAGTTATTGAATTCATTGATTATATTCTCATTAATTGACGCAAAACATGCATGGTTGCATTTTACCCCGGCTAGTTGCGTTTTCAGATTTTTGTCTCGGTATTAAAAATCACATTGTACGTCTTTTTCACAAAAGTTTTCAGCATAATAGCTACGGAAACTTTTAACTAATATTCATGAGCTTATGCTCAGTATATAAGATTGGTGTTGGTTTTAAACTTTCACAAGAAAAAACCACGATTTCCTTAAACGGTGCCTATTACCCCGGGGTACCGCACTTTTACATTATATTTTCATATAGTAGAAAAGCAAGAGTATACAAAAAATAGCCTTGAAAATATGACCCAAGTTTCTTATTTAAATGAAAATGTTTTAAACAGTCATCGAAGATTTTTTTCGATGTGGCTGAGAATAATGGAAAACTGATTGTGTAAATATTTACCGTGGTTATTCTATCGGAAGTGCCAACCAAACCATATGATGCACCGGTTTGGAAAATCAGAACCAGAATGTAGTCTCGACTAAACTCGCCCGCTCCGATGCACCCATAAGTCATTCAGGAAATATCACTTTTCATGGAGAAGTCCTACTCATCGTCGGAAATAATCTTCGCCCTTCTCTTGGCAGGATCAGCTCAGTCTTACTCTGCTGCTGCTGACCGGTCGGCGGGCGTGTGATGCTGTTGAACGTTGAGTAGAGCTGCGAGTGCCTCAGACTGCATGGACTGCATCAGTCTATCAGTCCAGGGAGCGTGTGTGTGAACCCATAATTACTAAATTGCGTCCGACACACAGAGCAAGCAGAAGATTCGCAAACGGAGCGAGCGAAAGATGCAATTGGCATTAGTGTATGGCTCGGTGCAATTGCATTAGGACAAGTCGGAGCCAGATATTCGATAGCAAAACACAGACCATCTACCTACTATACGTTATTTCGTGCAAACGGAAAAGCAAGAAGAGCTGGTGTTGAGCTGAAGAAGCTGTTTTAACATCTCATTAAGTTTGCGTTCGAGTGCTTTTCGGATGATTTCCTGGCATCTGATACAGATCGATAATGGGGGTTAGGTTAGTGTTTTGGGAAAGGCAAATCCTGTGGTGAGAAACTTGAGGTACCTAATCCTATTGAATTGATTTGGAGCTAGTTTTCGTAGAAATCAGGAGCTTGTTCGAGATTTTGTGATACGTCATAAAGAATCTGAAATGTGTTGGTACTCAATTGCCAAAGTACACTGACTGAATGGAAAAGCCTGAATTAGCAGTATCATAATATCAATCCCAAAATTGTACCCAAAGTGTGACCCAATTCCTTTTTCGGAATAAAACATTCCCCTTTCCCATTAGCCCAATGACGAGCAGTCATATCGTTTCGGGTGTCATTTCCGAAATGGCGTTTATCGTTGCATTTTGCGGTCCAATGAACCCCGCAAATAAATAGGACTAAACGGGAAACTCGCCCGCCGAAGAAGTGGACCACAATTTGGTGAATGTATTAGGAAGGATAATGTTATTAATAAGTGGATAAGCGTAATTTCGCAGCCACTACGCAACCGAAAATTGGCCACGATAGTGCTTGGGATGCGATAGCAACGACAAGTTCTAAAAGGACAACCACGTCAAGCCGGCCAGGCCAACCGGGGCCAACAGGGAAAGCCAGGAACGAGACACACACAATAACAATAACGAAAATTGGTTTTAAGCTGCTCGTTAAGTGATCGAGTGTCCTTTCGCCAGCAGCGAGCGGTATCGTTTCGTAGCAACTAACCGGATACGGAAACGGGTGGCAATCTGAAGACGGAGAAGAAAAACAAAAAAAAAAGACGAAAGGAAGAGAAAAGCTTATCGGGTAAATGAGTACAATGTGGTTGCCGACATAGCGCTTCCCGTATTCGTTCCGGATGGGTGCACTATCTTTCCGGCGGACCGACCGGGCCGTGTAAAGTGATAAAAGTTGGCGCGCTCTTCTTTCGGATAACTTTGTGTGTGTGTGGTAATTAAGGCAAATTAGTTTTGCTCCTCTGGGAGCTGCTGCAGTTCGCTGTCCTACAGTTTTGATTAAATTGTTTTTAATTTGCATTTTACCCGTGTTAGTATACTGCACTATTCGGGATACGGAGGTCGACTTCGGGCCGTCCAGGGACGCACTGGTGGGATTTCAATTCAGATATTGCCATGTTATGTTTTAAAAGTTGGCTTACCACTCATAAAATTGATAATTATTACAAACCTGTAAAGAAAAAAGGAGAAAGGAAAAGAATTATTAAATGTTTGCCAATATCTTAGTTCGTTAATTTGAATAAAATACATGAAAGTCATCTTTAAATGAAACTGTGCATAACAAATGCTAGTGCCCAGAAGCATATCCCTTCGGACGGCTCTGGCTAACTGCAGGGATCCCATTTTTGCATCGAAGAGTACTCATCTTACGGTCGGTGTTCGGTGCGGTTCTTTGAATAGCGTCATTTTTCACTATCTAGGTTGAGCCATCCCATTTCGGAATGCGGCGGTTGCTGGTGCTGCTGCCGGGCGGTCGCCAAGCCACCCAAGGCTCGCTCGCTGCTAGGTATGACAGGATGCTTCAGTTGCACACCAGAATCGCATGTTTCTCTACTTGAGATAATACATTTTCGCCTTAAATTAGATTTCCGATATTATCTTTCACTATCCGTGCTCCGAGCAGACTGGCGAAGTGATCGTTCAGTGTGCCGGGACGGTGTGGGAAATAGAAATAGTTTTTTATCTTTTTTACACTCGCTTTCTTTCTGTCTTTTACCGACACCGGGTAGGTGCTTCTGGTGTCGCTCTAATGGTCGCTGTGTTGGGAATATCCTTCGTTGCTCGTTTGCTTAAATGGCACAAGAGTGCTAAATAAAGCTGGTTCATTTAAGTTCCTTTTATTCGTCCCATTGACGCTCGTTTCTAAATTTGAGCGCCAGCTGGCAAAAGGCTCATCGCTAAATTATCTCTACTGGAGTGGAAAATGTGCAACCTTGTTTGGTTATTCTGATCTTGAGGTGGCTGTTTTCGGTGCACGGGTTTTGACGGAGTGTTATAGGATTTGCTCTCATCAAGTGAAGTCAGAAAAGAACTCCAAATTTACTCTACCCAAGTTTGTAATCCAGAAGGAAGTGTCACCTATGAAAGGATTGAATCACTTAAGCGGTCTACATTCTAATGGTAATCGACACTCGAATTAATCATTTTGTGGCTAAATACCAACTAATTAATTCCCATATGTCTATCCGGAAGCCACTTAGCCAGCAACGCTTGACGGCAATATGTTGGATTTGCCACAACCATCATTTCCGCCGTCCCCGGAACTGAGCGTAAAACCAACCACCAGCACTGATGATGGCATCAATCTTGCCCGGCCCGCCATCATCGCAAGCGAGTCGCTCCTATCCGGTTTCATTAACCGTTAGCATTCCGCTTTTCATCCCGAAAGGAAAACTTTTCCTCTCGATTTTAGCTTCCGTGACAGCGTCAAATCCTACACGAACGAGGACGACGGTGACGATGACGTTCACGACGTCGACGACGCCGACGACGACCGCAATGAGCAAAGCAATTCACGCGTTGAACCCGAATCCACCCCAGAGGCCAAAAAGTCGTCATAAAAAAACGCCCAACACCCCATCCGAAGCAGGACGAACTGTATGCGGAAGCTTAGGGAAACGGAACATGAAAGGCGACTGATACACAGCCCTCCCTCCTTACCAAAGAGAACCGCCGAACTCCAAAATGAATTCGTTTTATCCCTGTCAACTCGTCGTGACCTAGAAATACTTCCCCCCGTCGTCGTCGGTGAAAGTTTCCAGGCCAACCGCCTCTTAGCTTTCTGTCCTGGTAACCCGCCGCTCGTCAAGCCGGTTCGGTTCACGAACCGAGGAGGGCCTCTGCCTACTACTTTCGTTGTCTGCTAACCAGTTAGGCTTGCCGGCAGCGGATACATCAACGGCAACAGCATACACAATAATGATGGCAAAAAGGCCTGTAAGGCAAAAGTTATGTCTTTTAGGCTAGAGTCGTCCATCATTCTGCACGCTGCCAGCTAGCCGAGCTCTAATCGCAACGATCTGCTAAATGAAGTCACTTTGGTATTTGACTCGGCCCAGGCTCGGCTGGGTCGGTTCGGAAACTCACTCACTCCGGGTAGGGTTAGGCTCTAAATTGGCAACGATATTTGGGTGAAGGTTTGATTAGGGGAAAACTAGAAATTCGTTCAAGCAAGAACCGGTGCCTGCTTTTTTTTGCGAAAGCTCATTCGCCTTATCAAAGAGGAGATATGGATGAGTTTTTCTTTTCGGACGTACGGTATTCATGCATGGGCGCATTGGCTCCGTGGTTAAAAAATCGTCTTTTACTTTCTGGCAAATTAATAGATATGTGTCTTGAAATATTCACAAATTTGCCACAGTTCAACATAAAAAAGACAGTTGAAATTAGTTTCGCATAAAAAAACCAACGAACGTCTTCATTACTCTTAAACCGTTGAACCGGAGGAAAAAGTGAGAATTTTCTTGCAGGAAAACTTTGTATTAATTCTATGGCACCATCTTATGACGTTTTGAGGAACTTTTTATCGGTACAAGTGAATTGTTCGAAAGTTCGAAACAATACCGTATATCTTAAGTTTTAGTTTTTGTTAAATTACGCATCCGTTGTTCTTTCTCCTTTGCTCAAGAGATGCTTCTCTAAATTTGAAAATTTTCAGCTATGTTTCCGGAGCATTGATTTAAAGACCAGGAGATTAGTTCACATTTTGTTGTTTTGAAGTAAAAATATAGCATAAATTTTAAATTTTAAAATTGAGCGCAGCACGACCTGGGTGTTCGCGGTAGTCGACAGAAGCTCTAAACCATAGAGTCGTACCCGCTTTCCAACCCTCGCGACCAAAGAGGTAGTGCGCAGTATTTATAACGGAAATCGGTCGCCAAACCCCAAAAATCGACCGATTGAAATATTATTATTGTGAATTGTGGATATTCGGCTTTACAGTCAGTTTTATATCGAAAACGGCTTTTTTATACTGCCTGACGTTTCGGCCTTCGGTTTTGGCCTTTTCAAAGGTAATACAGGTATACCTCCATAGTACATACCCTCGTTAGTACGTACCCTCGATAATACGTACCCTCCATAATACGTACATTTTGCCTCGATAGTACGTACATTTTCCAGCAATATTTTTTTTTATTTTCTATATAAAGCAGAAACTTTTTTATGAATATTTATGAGTCAATACAAGCAAAAACGTATTCAATAATTCTAAATTTTGGAAAAATATCCGTTATTTCTGTTATGTAAAAACCATTATTTTAAAATTAAAAACAATTCCTAAATAGTAAATTAATCAAATATATGTTCTAAATAACAGTTGTCTTAGCATTCTGATTTTGCAGATTTTTGCTCAGAAAATTAACCTTTTCTGCGATTCACAATCTTTCCAACTGCGATGGGGGGAACAGCAGGCAATGTTATATTCGTTTGCTTGCAGATACTGCCCAAGCAACAATGTGAGTTTTATTGTACTCTTATGGCGATTTTCATGACCATTTTGGTCCCATAAAGCATAGTCTTGGGCTTAAACATCTTTCTAAGACTTAACCTTTCTTTATCGGCAGACTTCGCAGCCGGCTGTTTCGGGGTTTGTGCAACAATCCTAATGACTCTATCTAGCAGCACCGTCTAACCGAGACTCGAACATTTCAGCTTATATTGGCAGCTATGTACCAAACCTTTACCTAGATTTGTTCGATTAAAATATGTAAATTTTCAATTTGAAAGAGAATTTTTCAAAAAACTAAATGTTTTTGGATTTCTTTTGCTTTACTTTTCAACTATGTTTTAACATTTGTAGTGTTTTTTCTAAAATAGTTTTACCAAGATAATTGTTTATTTTATAATTAGCTTAGCTTAAGTAGAATGCCCGTAGTTGCAGAAAGATTGCACAAAGAACCAATTGAATTAGTGCTTGAGAGTAGCATGACATACTCGTGCAATTTTTACTGATTCAATACTTTGAAAATTGACCAATAGCGATGCTGGCCACGACCAAAAGTACAGCCTACATGGGAAAATGGGTACATGGGAAAAGGAAAGAATATTAGTCCGATACTTGTTGTTGCTAGGGACCGCAGGTACCACTGTATCTCCACAAGTATCACGGGATGGGATTTATGTTAGTAAGGTACAGATCAGGGTTCATCTTGGTAGATGATATGATCCAACGAAACAACGCGTCAGCGATTACATTTCCTCTCAACTTTTCGCGATCACCATTGTAAACAAATAGTCGTCTAGAAAACGTGTGCGACGTATTCGGGCCTGAGTTCGTTTTGATAATATGAATATTATGCCTTGGATATTTATTTCCGTAAGCAAAACATAAACCAGTCCCGCGCGAATCCACTATGTGGGCGAATAATATTGCATCCGTCTTGTTAGAAGAGGATGTGGTTTCTCGCAAAATCAAGAAAAAGATAACGAAGTGGTCATCAAAATCATGCGTTATAATTCGTTTACAAACCACTACATATAAAAATTTGCTGCTCTGCGACTTCGGCCTTTCACCTGAGTCAAATATTATTGTAAATTACAATGCAAACTACTATTCCAAAGTCCAAACTACTGGCTCGAATTTAAAACTGGGTAATTTTGCAACGAACGAGACACGAAAGCAAGCAATGCTGATCCCTTGCAATAAAATATTCCGAATTTGAACACCTCAGCACTATTAACGAAAACTGAGAATAAAAATTTGCTTCAATAATCATTAGAATTAAATTAGGAACATTGACCATTGCGAAATCATTTCAAATTGTTGGCAATTTTCATAAAGACGTAGATAATCACACATTGCTAACTGGTCACAATACCTGACAGCAAAAACCAAGAACAGTGAAACCAATAAACCATTTCTTAAAGTAATTGGTCCCTAAGTTGATAAGCATTTCCTCTTACCAATATGTATGTATGCAAATATGTAGAGATATAGCGCCCTACACGCTCTCAAGATGATTATTTATTTTATTATATCTTAAAATTTGGAAATTTTAGACAATATTTAGCATAATAAAAATAATACTTTACATTAAAAATTGTGATTCGATATTACGTACGTTTCGATAGTACGTACGCTAAACGATGCGCGGGTGTACGTCCTATCGAGGTATACCTGTATTGCCACGTTTTCTCGTCTAGTCGTTGGTTACCAATGGACGGAAGTTTGAAATTGGTCGCCTTCAAATGCATTGGTTTGGTGATAGAATCTATTTATATAAGAGGCCAGGCTTGGCATACACTTTTCGCTTCGATTTTGCTCTTTTGATTACTGCATCTCGGCCAAGCAAAATTTGAAAAAGTGATGTATGGGGCGTTTGTAGAATTTGTTGTTATTTACAATATTGCTGAAGTACACATTACTGTGCGTTTTGCATTTATGGCGCTCTTTTTGCTACCAATCGCATTGCTGCCCTACAGCGCCGTAAATACAAAAGATGAAACTTCACTTTCTTCAGCATTAGTATAGATAATTACTAGCTCTACAAATGTCCCATACATCACTTTCTGAAATTCTACTTGGTTGAGGAGCAGTAATCAAAAGAGCAAAATCAAAGCGAAAAGTGTATGCCAAGTCTGTAAGAGGCTTATGTCTGTACCGAAAACCAGGTCTCTAACAGGACGTCATAAAAGGCTTATTGGTAATTAAAAACAGGCCCCTTACAGGACATCATGTTTTCATAGCAATGAGTTCTGTCCTCAGTCACCTCACAGGTCGACAGCTGGACAGCTCGATTGCTCAACTGGTTGACTAGACTGCTCGACTGGACTGGTCGATTAGACTGCTCGATTTGATTGCTCGACTGGACTGCTTAACTGAACTTTTCGATTCGACTGCTTGACACATTTGCTTGACTTACTACTAGACCCGACTGCTCGACTTAATTGCACAATTGAACTGCTCGACTGAACTGCTTGACTGGACAGTATGATTCATCTGCTCAACTAGACTGCTCAACTTAACTGTTCGATTCGACGCTCGACCCAACTTCTCGATTCAACTGCTTGATTCCACTGCTCGTCTGGACTACTCAACTTAACTGCTCGACTCGACTGCTCGAATAAACTGCTTGGCTCAACTACTCGATTGGACTATTCGAATCGGCTTCTCGACTCAACCCGATTGCTCGATTCAACTGCTCGACTAGACCACTAGATTTGATTGCTCGACTTAACTGCTCGACTCAACTCTTCGACTTAACTGCTCGACTGAACCGCTTGACCCGACTGCTCGACTTAACTGTTTGATTCGACAGGTTGACTTAACTGCTCGATTCAACTGCTCGACTGAACTACTCGACTCAACTGCTCGACTTAGCTTCTCGACTGAGCCGCTTGACCCGACTGCTCGATTCAACTGCTCGATTCAACTGCTCGACTAGACTACTCGATTCAGCTGCTCGACTAGACTACTCGACTTAACTGCTCGATTAAACAGCTCGACTCGACTGCTCAATTTAACTGCCCAACTCGACTGCTCGACTCAACTGCCCGGCTGCACTGCTTGACCGAACAGCTTGATTGAACTGCTCGACTAGACTGCTCGATTTGACTGCTCGACTCAACTGCTTGACTTCTGTTTGAATCGACAGCTCTAATCAACTGCTCGATTCAACTGCTCAACTGGACTACTCGACTCAAGTGCTCGACTGGACTGGACAGTTGCTCAACTGGACTAATCGACTCAACTGCTCGAATAAACTGTTTGACTGGACTCCTCGACTCAACTGCTCGACTCGACTGCTCGACTCGACTGCTCGAATGAACTGCTCGACTCAACTATTCGATTTAACCGCTCGATCGATTTAGCTGCTCGACTGGGCTAATCGACTTAACTGCTCGATTGAACTACTCGACTGGACTACTCAACTGGACTGATCGATTTAACCGCTTCACTTGACTGTTCGACTTGATTGCTCGACTCGTCCACTCGAATCAGCTGTTATACTCGACTGCTCGACTCAACTGCTCGACCGGCCTGCTTGATTGAACAGCATAATTTAACTGCTCGACTCGACTGCTCGATTTGATTACTCGACTTGACTGTTCGACTCGACTGCACGACCCAACTGCTTTACTCGATTGCTTGTCGCGATATCATATGGTCGGTGTTAAATCAGACCGGACCAAGTCGCAAAATTAAAAAAAAAATGAGTTAATGATAGCAAACGATCAAGAATTCTCTAAGCAACATTTTACCCTAATAAGACTTCAAAAATTTTGCAAACAGCCAGAAGTTTTTATTCAGTTAAATAAAATCCAATACGACCATAAAAATTATTTGCTTCAGTTTCCGGCTATGACATTTATATGTACAATATCGTAGAGCTATATTATGCAATATAAGAACTCGAAGAACTAACACAAAAATTAAACATCTTCGCAAACACTGCCAATGGAATGTCTCCGCAGTTTTCTGAATTCTGAACAGACATTTATATTTTCCGGATCGTAAAGTTCGGGCTCAACTAGTACCCTAGTAGCACAGTTGCTATAAACTAGTTGTGGTAACCGATTAATGACTAATTTCAATCATAAATAGGTTGTAGCAACCAGAAATGACAAAAGTGTGCTACTTGGGTATAGTATATACCAAAACCTTTTGACCTTAGTGCGCAACTGAATTACGTAAAAACGTCAAAAGGTTTTAGTATATACTTTATTCTATCAACAATTAGGCCATTACAAATATTAAAAAAAAAAGTTTTTGTCCCTCCGGTGTTGGGCCACTGAAGGAGGGTGGCGAAAAAAAAATAAAAAGAATTTTTTAATCGAACAACAAAAAAATGGATTTAAGGCATTTTTACTAAAAGTTTAAATGTGAAAACCAAATCAATTCTTGCTTTTAATATATACGTTACTAGCTGATCCGACAAACTTCGTATTGCCACAAATTAAACTGTGTTGTACATAAATCTCGAGTTTTACAAGTTTCTGAGGAGTTCATGGGTGTTTTAATAAAACGAAAGAAATTTTTTTTCTTTTTTCCCACAGACAATTGATTTTATAAAAAAAATTAACTCATATCCTACAAATTATTTTTTGCCCTCCGATTTTTCAAGCCAATTTCCAAGGGGGGGGGCAAAAACTTTAAAAATAATTTGCAATGGCCTTACGACACGGGGTAAACAAGTCCCACTTGAAAGTATTTTGACATTTCACTTTCTTATCTTCGTACTAAGGTAAAAACTAACTATTAATATACGGTGTATACTGGACACCACACTTATTGTTCTTACAACATGAAAATGATCGTTAACCTTATTCGCCAACCGGTTGCGGGTAGATGTTACCCATAATCGGGGCTATGTCGAACTATTTTGTCATATACCCACATTTAGAAGTAAACGTGACCGCTGTTCATTTACTGATTAGTTAAAAAGCTCTATACCACGTCGAGGATCAGTTTTATCGCAAGGGCAAAACAATTCAATATAAAATTGCACTTTTACCAGCGTATGAGCGCTTGCTTATTGCACTTACTAGTTGACTATTAGTTGCTATTCTCGCCCGTTTGAGAAATAGTTCTGTGTGCCGCAGTGAAGCCACCCAGGTCCAATACTATTTATATTTTCTTGTGTAAGATTTGTGTTCCGCTGTGAAATCTTCATGTGTTTGTGTTTCGAAAATTCACTATACTTTCAAATAGTAAAATCAATGTATTATTTGTTTGACACGGTTCATTTTATGTACGCTTTACACGATGGACTCAAATATATCGTTTTGTTTGATTAGGGAAAAGTAATACAGAGTGCAAGTTAATGCGAAAGCAAGCAACAAACTTTAACATAAAAACAGTATATGAGAATTAAAATATAACAGATCTTTAACATTCAGTCGAACACTGGCAAAAATTATTCACATAGACCAGCTGCAACCGGCTGAATGGAATGGTAAAAGAAAACAGAACCGACTTGAATTATTGCCACACCATGAAATCAAAATTACGGGCTAGTTCTATCAGCACTGACTATTAAAATGGCGCTGCCATTGTACAAACAATCCAAAACTGAAAAAGCAATTTCGCTGGCAAATTGCAAGCGTACCATCCGAACGACAACGACAGGCAGCCAGCCAGCCATTCCGCGTGAGTAAAACTTTCGTTCATATCTCGGGCTCTCGCTTTGCACTGTAACACTCATTAATCAACCAAACATTAATGTTTCATTATTCCAAAAGCACTTGGCTGCCGGTTGCCGTTTCTGCTAAACATTTTCACCAGCTGACACAGTCATAGTTTTGCGCTCGCAACTCGTGAGCTGTAAAAGCCAAGGGGGGTTAGGCGGGATGCGGGCGAGAAAGGCACTCGCCAGCAAACGAAAATGACTTTGCAAAACGGAAAATGCACTTCGGTTGCTTCCGACCGATACACGTGGAACAGCAGGAGCGAAGTTGTAACTCACACTAGGATGCCAGAAAATGAAAATGTATTGTTGAAATGTTGCAACTCTGTATTGTCCGTAATTAATTAATTAGATGCCGCCGCTGCCGTTGCCAGTCCGATTGTTTCGTGTTTCGGGTTTTAGTTTGCAACGTCATTTACTTACTGACACAAAACGGGTGAAGTTTTTGTTCCCGAATAGCATCATTTGATAACCAATGAACAAGAGAAACAACCCTTGTTTCAAGACTTCTGCATCAATGATTATCCTTGTGCTTTTGCTTGGAAAATGACGACGGTACAATAACGATGAAGCTCATAGCACTGTTAATCGTTCTAATTTGCAACGATACGTATTATAGTGTTTCTCACGCCGGAGGCAATGACAAACCTATAAATTCCTTTGGCACTCGTACCTTTACTTATCTTCTTTCGCACTGAAAATGTTGCAGCATAACAGTATGAAATAATTCGGATTTGAATCTTTGCTTGCGACGCAAAACGAGTACCTGATCCGAGAGGAAACGAAGTTAGAAGGCTGGCATCGGTAGCTCTTGTTTGTGGGGCAAGAAAATCCCCGGCTAAGCAGAGTTTCTCTAATGAAAATCTTGACTTTATCGTTCCTTTCTGTCCCGTTGGCAGGGAAACTGCCGGGAAGAAGGGCGGACCGCAAACTGATTAACACTAGTTTCTTTGCCGTCTCAGGAAAAACTTTTCCTGCTGGAGAGAAGAAAATCTGCACCAGGAAGCACAAATATTGTTTGCTATTCCGGTCCAGGTCCCGCTCTTCTGCACAGCAGTGTGCATTGTTCTTGCACACAACGTACGGAACGCGTGCCTTTCGGGAGAGTGTCCTAGCGAAGCGGACTCCAGCGGTTCGAGCAAAGTAGAGGAAAAGTATATCGTTGAGAAGAGTAGCACGTGGGCAAGTTTCATTGCTCGCCAGGAGCGCATTTACGATAAAAGTCATCTCGGTTCTGGCGCTGTGACGATAGTCCGGCCTGGGGAGTGCACCCTAGCAACTGTTCAGAGCTACCGAGATTTCTCTGTGGGAAGCAGCCAGCGCGAGGAAGCAACGGAAACGAGAGGAGTGGCCGATGCGAATAAGTTGTCGGAATAAAATTCCAATCACGATTTTATTGTCTTTTGCATTTGTTATTTTACTCTGCACGCGGGAGTTTGGCCACCGGACGAGATTTGTCCGGTTAGCAGAGGTTAGGTTAGGGTTAGCTGAGGTCGCACTCAGGACGATTCAGGAAACTTCCCGGGGTTTTGTATCGTTTTATTATTCATTCCGGTGCCCGCTGGGTGCTGCTTCAGGAAGTGATTGAATCGCCAGGTCCCAGACGGGTGGTCAATGCAGTGCAGTGCAGAGCAGTAGGATGTAAATGGTTCAATGACTGTCCTGAATTTCGATTCAGAGGAACCGTACTCATTCAAATGGTAGGACATTCTGGTTAGGGGTTTGCTGGAAACGGCAAACTACTTCCATTGTTATTTTTCTTCATTTTGGTTTGAATACCTGAACGCAGTCAGGGTGAGAGTTTTCCTTTGTTAAATAACTTTTTTTTTGCGGATTCAACAACAAAAGTTTGCAGTTACCCTAATAATTAGAGCTTTACATATTACAACAAGCAAAATGAACAACATTGATTTCACCACTTCTGCTACGTACCGTCATACTGTTCGGGTGTTATTCCATGGAAGTCAAATTTTAAATGATGATAATTTCCTTCATTAAAATTCATTAGAGCAAATGCTCCACCGTCAAACAACACTCTGCACAGTGATATAGGTACAGCGACAGCGCTAGGAGCTCTGGAAAGTTTCACCTTAGGACGTGCAACGATTAATTTCATACCAAGCGTGCTGCTGCTGCTCTTACTATGTTGCCGCTGTTGGATAATTAAATTCTAATACGTCAATCAATTTAGCGTCTACGTTGTAGAGTCAAACAGCAAAAGCTCATCCTTATTTAGCGGCACAACGCGAGAGTTGGCGCTGCCTAATTGCAGAAAAAATCTCTTTAATTAATTGAGATATTAATTTTAGGATTTTGCTGTACATATTTCTAGACATTGCTTTTAACTTAAGTTTTCCAAATACTTAAAAAAGAAGTGCCATATTTGAAGTTGATGAAGCACCTCTGAAACTAAATACGTATTTATATAATTAAATAACAGATATCCTTAATTTACGGATGCTATAAGACGCTCATGAAAGGAACATTAGTAAAAATAACATAAAATGATTAAAAAAACACTAAAAGTCCATAGAACTGAAGCAAAAAATTCACAAAAAATGAACAAATGACATACAAGTCCCATTCAAACGACACAATAATGAAACAAAAATGTCATAATGAAAAAATGACAACGTTACAAAAATAGAAAATGACAGAAATACAAGAGAAAATTACGCACTAGTGACACAAGACAAAATAACATAAAAAAGATTTTACAAAAGCACAAAAATTTAATGTAGATATGAAATATGATACGGAAATAGTACAAAATAATACACAAATGATTCAAAACGGATAATGGTAATGAAATCTTGAAACAAAAATAAAATAAAAAGACATGAAAATAACGAAAAAAAACTAATATAACAATGAAAAATGATACAGACATTATACAAAAATGGTACTAAACATATGAAAAATAACAGACATAAACAAAACTTATACCAAATGTTACAAGAAACAATACAAAAACAACGAAATAGTGAAACGAAAGAAATTAAAACATAACCAGAAAAACTGGCACAGCGATGCAAAATGATACAGAAATTAAACAAAAATGGGATCAAACCTAAACAAAAATAACAGGGAAATAGTTCAGAAATAATCCAAAAATTATTTCAAGATGACGCAATCTAATACAAAAATAATATTAAAATGAAACAAAAAAAGATAGGAAAAGTACCCCAAAAAGGCCCAATAATAACAAAAAACTAACCCAGACATAAGTTATGATACTGAAGCAACAAAATTTTGACACCAGAACAATACACAAATAACAGAAAAATAATTCAAAAATAGCCCAAATTATATGGAAAATAATACAAAACCAACACAGTAATGAAACGTACCAAAATTAAAAAACAGCATACGAAAAATGCACAAATAATGACACAAAAATTATACAAAAATTGTACAAAACTTATTTTCAATTTGCGTTGTAAGTTTGACGCACCTTTCTATAAATGATATTTTGGCCCCAGGCTTTACGTAAATGTACATGTTTTTCTGACCGTAGGTAAACATAATGTATTAACAAATTACACCCGAAAACTAGTTGTTTAATTTGACAAACGGCATTATAAAAATGGGTCGAAATAAGGTCGGCACTTCAAAGCACCCGGGGCAAGAGGGATCTATTAAAAATAAAGTGTTTCAGCACAAAACTTCTTGTCTTAATACATTTTTTAGATGTACTACCGAACATTTTCAGTTAAATTACATAACATTTATATTAGTAAAGCTTTAAAATAAAACCAAAAAGGGCTAAACCAAGGGGCCCCAAAAAAGAAGCCCATTAGCACAACTTATGAGGGAACAAACAGTTTACAGTCACTTTAACAGTTGGTCAGCTTTTGGTTACACCTAAACGATGTTAATTGAATTTGGAAAAGCAAATTTGATATAATTCAGCAAATCTGCAACTGGAATTGAAACAATAAAGTGGTTTGGTTATTATAGCGTAACTAACTATCTCTTATGAGTAGCTCTACCAAATTGGACAAGGTAGAACAAACAGGTCATAATCGTATCTTCGAGCTATTAAAAAATGGTTAATCCTAAATTACGTCTCGCAAAAATTGGATACAACGACATATTCAACTACATTTCATTACAATAATGCTTTACAGCGTAGTTGCTCACGATCTGTGTTTTATATTAATAATAAAGTCGCCCGTTGTGATCTGATTTTGTTACGCTATTTTTGAATGAACCATTCGTACAAATATTGTTTTTGATTGCTTCTTGCAATGCTTTAACATTTCTGTATATTGATTTACACAATTTTCTGTTATTTAATGTGTTTTAATCAAATTGGAATATATTTTTAATCAAATTGGAACATATTTTTAATCAAATTGGAATATAATTTTAATCAAATTGGAATTGGAATTGCCCCATTTACCGGGGCAAGTGGGACCTATCGCCATAATTTTGAAAATTCTCCTCCAGATTTATTTCATGTAAATTGATAGGCCTTTTTCGTAATTAATCCTTCGAAGTGGTACCACTGAAGACTTTCTGTGCTGAAAGAATTTTGAAATAATCATAGGTATAGACAACACAGTGCAATAAACCCAAATTATGCACTTTTTAGGTCCCACTTGCCCCGGGGTACCTTAACAAAGACATAGTAACAACACAAAAATGACGCGAATGACAAACATATATAGCCAGACTGCAAAAATGATTCATGAAGGCAATTGGACTTAATCTTAAATGATCTTAAATGTCGTTTCATGGAAAGTGACCGAAAAAAAGTTCAAATGCGTAGTCACCATCGCCATATTCAGATTTAGGTGTAGGTTTATTTGCTTTGGGTCAGAAATTTATTACCGGATACAACTTTCCTCGATTAAAGCACCTCCTTTTTGCTGAAATGGGCCGTTTTTTAAAAACAGAAAAATTCGCGTAAAATTAATACAAGCATTACAGAATAGTTTTCTACTGCAAAAGTAGTTATTATGAATGGCTAGTATTTGGTACGAGAGCACATTCGTAGCATATTTTGCACCAAAATGCACGGTGTTTCGGTTCGGTGGCGTCGTTAAAAACGAGCAGCCTTAGTGCTCGCTAGTTTTGCTTCTGTAGATGCTCCTTTGAGTGCCTCAATGAAACAAAATTCGAAAAATTATCATAAAGGACAATTGCAGAATTAATTAATATTTACAATATTGTTGAAGAAAGTACAGTTATACAGTTATATTTACGATGCTATGGGGCTGCTATCCCGTTGGTAGCTTCAGGACGTAAATCTGCGTGAACAAATCCTCAACTAATCCTGCCTCGATCCCATCAGCAGCTAACGACGTTTCCAGAATATATTCTACAACAATGCGCTGCAACTTAATGTTACAAACTTAAAAAAAACTGAGTCCTCAAGGACAAAATTTTAGTAACGTTTTCCCAAGCAACACAGCTTATTATAGAATAGTATAACATTACATACATCAGAACTTCTCTATTACCAGAAAAGCGCAAAAAATTGAAGTCTAATGAAACAACAATTGAAAGAAGTATGTATCAGGTTATTTCATACCATTTTAAAACGTTATTATAGCACAAGCTACAACTTGTTCTTCCAGTAGTTTGAATTTAGTAATGGAGACATAATAAAAACTTCGTGTTGACATGTTGCCAAAACAAACATTATTCATTTGATATGAGCTGTCAAATAAATTCATGTTATCACAAAACATCTCAAAACCTTAATAATAACGACACATGTTTTCAAAGTACGTTTATAGTACTCTTAAACGACTACTTTCCATGAAGATTATTTTCTAACTTGTTTTGTGTGTTACTTGGGTTATTTCCTACGCGCAGACCATAATTTCGGACACACCTTGAAAAATCCTACTCATTCGAAGCCTAAAAAAGTTCGACTCCACAAGCTTCTGTCTAAACGAACCGTCCAACGCATTGCAATGGAATAATTTCCCATTTTTGGCCTGTCATCCTGGAGATCTCAACCGGACACGAACATGCGAACAAATTTTGTCTCGAGTCAAGAAGCTTAAGTTTGGCTTTGTATTATTTTTTTTGCTTTCGTTCCACCAGAGATGTTTGATAGTGACACGTAATTTTTCAATTTTTGTCGTCGGAACTCATTGAGAGGTCGGTTTCGCCTAGCTATGGGATTTGTCGACTTCCGATGCTCCGAGGGACGAACGCTTTTGATACCTCGAATGTCATCCGCCGATGCGGAAAGCAACGAAAATGAAAAGCTTGTGAGACTGCTGCTGTATAGCCACCGCACCGTGCTGCAGAAATGTTCGCCGCTTTTCTTCAGTTTCAACCGAAACGAAATATGTCGCTTTCCGGTGCAGTGTATCGTTGCGTACTGTCTGACCGACATTTACAATTCTACATCAGAGTGCTGTCGTATCTGCAAATCAAGAGTGCACTCGACAGCGTTTGATGCCGCTCTAGATGTGGCAGTCCGCCTCGAAGGGAGCAGCAGCATCAAGTCACAAGATTTAGAAAACAGAAACCTTTTCTACCGTGCTGATGCCATTGCATTGCTGCCGGTGTACCGTTCAAGTTCGAGCTGCATATGCACACTCCAAATGGAGTGGTGTAGAATGCTTTCAGCGTCATTTGTTGCATTATACATTCATGCACGCCTTTCCCCCGGGAGACGGCGTACGATGGCTCTCAGTGTCTGTTTTTATCCATTTGACGTTTTGTGTGCGCTTTGATGAGAATGCTTTCTGCCAGTCCTGTCAAAATGTTGATGTGTGAATGCGTTTGCCCCGCCAAGCCCAGCCAAGCCACTGCACCCGTCTGTGCGCCGCGCCGGAAGCTTCTCTAATGCAATTCGTGCTTGTGCTTTTTGCCGTGCTGCTGCTTCAACTTTGCTGCCGGAGACTGGCAGACTGTTGTTTGTGTCTTTATTAAATTTAGATCGAGAAGAGTGTTCCACGAGTGTGAAGTTTCCTTTTGCTTCCGGGTGCGGAGCATCCGTGCGGCACGTTCTCGGATCTGTCGTTGATAGTGGTTTTATTATATTTAATTCCAGGTGCCACGTGAATAAGATATGCTTGAAATAAGAAAACGCTGCTGGTGTATTCTACTGAGATATTTGAGGATAATATTGAATTTTTATGATAATGCGAGTCGGTTAGATTATACTTTGTCAATTCTAAATAGTGCGATTCGAGAGCTCAACCCAGTATCAATGCAAAAAATCATCGCTATTATCGTTAACCATGCGCCTCCATCGGTTGTCATTTTATGGAGGCGTATTGTTATTTGTGTCACATTACCTAACAGACCACCATAAAACTTTTTAGATTTGAATCCGAAACTTCAACTTTTGTCAAAAATAAATAAATTTATTTAAAAAAATAATTAATTAGTCTTAATGTACATGCCAACTGACGGACATCCATTTCTACATACAATGACAAAAAACCCCGACCAAAAAGACCAAAAAAATGACTAAAAAAGTGGGAAACTATCAATTCGCAAAAAAAAACTAAATATTTTTCAACTTGTCCAGCATCCACAAAATTATCATATGTCACCCCTAACACTGAACCAACCAGCGAACAAACCATTCTCAGCTAACTAGCAGAAAACGTGATGACATGAGCAGTTTACCTTGTCGATACACTACGGTAGCCGGCCAGCCACCCACTCGACACCGCAACAAAAACCAAAACCGGGCGTCACCAACCTTCAGGTGGTGGTGACAACAGCTGAATTTTGCACTTGCCTTTTTTCCTACGAGTGTGTGTGTGTCTGTCTATGTGTGGCTGTGTGTGGTCTTGCTTGCACTTCGACAATGAATTAGGTAGATTTGCATTTTAAATTTTTCCCTTTTCCTTCACAACGTTCTTCCCCGAACGGCCATCACCGACGCTGCCGCTGCCGCTGCCGCTACCGCCACCAACGACGACGACGACACGGTTGAAGTTTTCCACTAGCCCGATAGTCCGCCGAGTTTCCATGGCATCTTATGAAACGTGACAATCTCAAATTTAATGCTTCAAATGCTGCTCTAATTGTTTGCCAGGGGATTGTTTCGAGCTTTTCTTTACTTTTGTGGCGTTTAAAAATTCGTTTTCAAAATGAATATTTTTTAATTTGAATAATGAGAACAGTTTAAGTTGTATTTTGCATTCAGCTCGATTAGCCATGGGGAGGAGTTTGTGAACTGTGAATCTTCCTTAACAAAGTCCATTGTTATTATTTAAATTAATTATACAGGGCAGCTCAACGTTAAATACAGGAATGCTTTACTCCTATCAGTCGCGGTTTGAAACCCATCACGAAAAGTTAAACTTCCACAATGAACGAACTTTGCACCTGTCACAATGCATTCAACCTATCCTTCAATTTCTAGGCCTCTAGGCCTCTAGTATTTGTCAAGGTACCGTCGATTCGGGCGAAATTGATCAGTCGGGTGAAATTGATCACCTTGGACCAACGAGTAAAAAACTCTTTATTCTACGTTTATACTGATTCATAAAGCTGAATATGCACCCATCCATATAAAGATTGAGTTACAGGTTAAAGTCACTTGGCTTTCAGCAAGATTGATCTTGTAAATGGCTTGATTTTTTAAAATTTACTATTTTGATCGAATCGCAATTTTCAACATGCCCGATAAAACTCCTTGCTGTTAACACAAGTTTCGTTGCAGAAGGAAATTTTGATAGAACTAATTCGATTCTCTAATTATCTGGCTGTGCTTTGATAATTTCCATGAATAAAATAATGCGACATAAATTGTTTAATTTGACCTTTTACGAAATAAAACGATTGATAACATCATGAACTGAGGCAACATAGATTTCTAGATCGCTATGGGTGCGAAATGGAGCTGCCACCTGCGAAAGTTTATTCTTTCTGTGAAGCAGAATGGAGATTTATAAAAGGGTGCAAAAGACAGACAATACTTCGCACAAATTTTACAAACGCTCCATATGGCAGTTGCATGAGAGTGCAAGAGATCGGTTTGTGCTTACATAGCGAAATGCAACCACACATTCAAAGAGACAGTCAAGCTCCCGTATATGAGGAGAATTAAATTATTTGTTTCACTAGATTGGTGAAGATTGTATACGAAAATCGTACATTTACACATATATACAGCAATGTTTAAACAAAAACAAACGATTACGATGCTAAAATTGGCTTAATATCCTTTCTATCGTTCTTATTTATTTAGCAGATGCATCAACCATGCTATTGTAGAGCTGACTGTTTGATTTTTGTGCTAGTTGCTGTACGCGACATTGTTGCCTACATGCAGGCTATATCTCGATTACGCCAGATTTTATACTGCACGTTATCTTATTGCTGTCAGAGCGTATGGTTTAATAGCAATATCGTCTTGATTTCTACGTGATCAATTTCACCCGTTATTTGTAAATTTTCAATTTCACGATTACATTAAGTTTTATCTAAAATAAAACTATTTATATAAGATATAGATGATACTGTCGTGTAGCCACCACTACAGTACTTATTTTAAAATTGAATCATCTTCCTTAATATGTTTCTATTCAAAGATATTTAAAAAATACTCGAAAAAGTGATCAATTTCACCCGAATTCACGGTACTCAACGAAAAAAAACACACCTTTCCGTAGCAGATTCAGAGCACATTCTCTAGCAGCATACTCAATTGCTCAGGCTTCGTAATTGCCAGCGGACCACTAAAAGTGACGCACTCAGCTAGAGTAAATTCTTAGCGTTCAACTTCTCACCAGAAAGAAGACACCGGAAACAGCCGACGGGAAACTAGGTTCACCCTGCAGGTAGCTGGCACGGAAGCAGCAATTGCATTCGAGTATGATGGTGACACTTGTTCCCATCCTCATCACCATCGCATCGTCACAGACAGCCAGCGCTAGGACGGCTCTCGAGCGTTTCCATTTGTGCCTCTCGCTTAGTCAAATATAATGACATCGCCGAAGGATCGCACTTCCTTGCGAGCTGGTGCGGTGCTGCTGCGGCCTAGGTGTCAAGCCCGACGGTGCCGTCGTCGCTATTTGATAGCGCCCGTCGGCGGCGGCGGTTGGGTCAGCTCATGCCTGACAGGTGAACCTCAAGACATGTCAGTTGAGTTTTTCGAGATTCCTTCCTTCTCCGGCTCCGTGACCGAAACCAGCCACGGTGGTGGTGTACCGCACTGCTAGCAAGAACGGCTACGTAGAAAAGCTACCGGTGCAAATCCTGAAAAGCTCATAGCGGTAGAGTTGGAATTGCAGAAAATTAAGACGATGAGCAAATAAAACGAAGTAGGAGCAAAATACTCGAGCCCCGTTTTTCTTTCCATTTCACGGCACGACTTTTGTGCGACGGAAATTGTGCGGCACCGACAAAAACGCCCCGCTGGCAACGAATGACACCGGCACCGAGCGTTCCGAGCGAACACAAGTGTCGATTTGGCGTCTCTGCGAATAGCAAGGAAGCAAAAAAAAGAGTGTATTGTATGGCAGAGAGTTCCTTTTGTTAACAAGTGGTGTTTCTTTTATTTTCGTTCTGTTTTGACAGGGAGTTGAATTTTGAGACATTGTGTTTTATTGATTCTGCCGCTTTCGTATAAGGACAAAAACAATAATTCAATTGGAGTGACTTGCAGTTTCAATTATGGATATTAGTCTCATTTCTGTATCTCGGATTTCGAGTTAAGATTGTCGGTCGTCCTGTATGTTGCATGGAATTTTCAGTGCCGGTTGGATTGTCGTATTGATTACGATTTTATTTTATACACATTTCATATGTCAAACCACTTTGAAAAGTCGCTTACTGTCACTAAAGAATTTTATTCCTACCATGCTTCAAATTGGAATGATGGTAAGATGTAGCCGATTTCACGCAATAAATGTACAATTAAAATCAATAGTAGATGTATTTGACATTGAAAATATTTTAGTCATTTAGACTCATCTAGTGGTAAGGTTGCATATCATAGATTATTTTGACACTAATGGTTCTTCTACTCAATATAGGTAATATATTATATGTTACGCTTGAATAACTTTGAGGAATATTGATAACTTATGTGTATTGCGACTTTTTCTCGTCTTTGAATAATTCTGCAGAAAAATTCAATTTATAAATGAAAATAGTGCAACCTGAATTATTAGATACCTTTTGACTATATGGGAAGGTCGTCTATGCTAATAACTAAAAATTCTCCCAAGGAGACTTTTCATTTCTTTTTCGTATTTTTATCTCGGAAGTTATGTAACTAATTAAAACTAACTTTCGTGATATTCTTGATATTCAGGAGAATTAAGTTGCATGTTATTGAAACCGCTGTATTTAGAACAAGATAGAATTACAAATGATTGTCAAAATTTTCGCACGTATATTGTCTCCACTTTGGTACTTATATGTTCTTATGTGGTATGAAATAAAACTTTTTCGTGCGCACATGATTTCTCAATATTTCTCAGTTGCAATCAAGACCAAATTGTTTGCTGGAGAATCTGTCTAGTACCGTTCTGATTCAAACTTAGAACAGTCTCAAACTTCGAACACTTCAGAATAAAATGCTCGTTAGTATCGCTAATATTATAAAATATTATGTTTATTGTACACCACTGTGTTCGTTAGAATGTCCTCTATCCGGTGAGGTATGACATTGAACTGTAGGACTCTTTGTAAGAAATCAGGAGGCGTTGGAAAAAAGTGAGAACTCAGATGTTAACTTCGTTCGCATACTCTTAGCGTTTCGTGCAAAAGTAGCTGTTTTTTCGTTTGCATTATTTTACCAATTTTAGAACATTTACCTTCCCACTGCGCGATTATTAGGTAGGTGCAAGATATATATGTACTAAAGCATAGTTAAAATACAATATTTCATGCATTATTTCAAAGATATTAGATAAATAAAAAGTGTTCGAAGTTTGAATCACGTTTTGAGGTGTGATTCAAACTTCGAACACCCACGAATAATATCCGGTTTTTTCGGGTTTTCCTTCGGGAAAATTAATTGTCTGCATTGATAAAGCTGTAGAAAGTAAACTTCCTTTAGATGTGGTTCATGGAGTTCGTAAATATTAGCAATTGACTTCAGAAATAAGGATTGAAACTAATTATTGTGTGAAAAATTTAAATCACACTGTTAGGTGGATTTAAAAGGACAGTATTTAGAAAAAGGATGTAATTTCACTTATTTAAGTTGAATGACACTAAAAACATTAATACTTTTCAAAGTAATACAAGTATTCGATGTCTGAGACTGAAATATTCGAGCTTTGAATGTCGACCATGAAAGTGTTCGAAGTTTGAATCAAAACCGAACAGCAGTTTTTTAGTGTTTTTCATTATAAAATAATATTTTATCCTCATTTTTGAAATTTTCCCATGAAAATAAATAAATTGTCATGCTATTGAACCATTCATGGGGGTAGAATAAAAATGTTTTCGAGCATTTTACTTTGAAGAAAGTTTCAGTATGGCTTAAGTGTTCGAAGTTTGAATCAGAACGGTAACTGACGCAGGATAAACATCTAAACTGATTGTAGTAAACACCTTAATCTTGTCTCGAAAAATTATACTACACGGAGTAATGCCTGGGCGATCTACTAGCACGAATCTACTTAATTTTACGTCTGCATGAATTTTGCTTATGAAGCAAATGGTTCAAGTTAATGCAATCTTTGATTTTAAATCAGAGCTTGATTGGATTGGATATGATATATCACTAAGGAGAATTTCACGAGTTAGAGCTTCACTCTGCGTCTGAGTTCGTATCTACGTGGCAGAGGTCTGTGAGAGAATCTTAATTCCTGCCATTCTTCACAGTTTACAAACAACTCTGGTGTACCCCAAGGCGGTAATATGGGAGCTTTGCTTTTTATACAGTTTTATAATGACGTAACCTTATTGGTGGGTATTGGCGATGATCTGAAACTGTACCTTCTTGTAAGATCCATTGATGACTGTCGCCGATTCCAAGAGCTCTTGGATAGATTTGTGAACTGATGCCGTAGAATTCGGTTTTCTCGTTACGTATCGCTAAATGTTACGTTAAGATTTTTCACCGAACAGTGAATCCTGCAGTCTTCCGTTGTCAAATTGACGACCAAGAACTCACTATACTACACCATGTTACAAATCTTGGTGTTTTGCTGGATGCCGAATTCTCTTTCAATCTTCATCGTTCGAAACTGATCACTAAAGTAACACGTCACACTCGACATTGCAATGACCCGTTCGGTTTGAAGGCATTGTATTGCTCGTTGGTATGGTCGCTACTTGACCCAGCTCGTGTGGAGAAAGGGGGTGTTCGGTTAGCATTACGAGATCTACCTTGGTTAATCGAGTTAATTACGAGATCCGGTTACTTTACCCACGTAACCCGACCGTTGTCGCCTCCCCGGGGGTGTAAAACTTTTGAGCGACGCAGGAAATCTGCAATGTTTATTGCTAAAATTATGAATGACGAGATAGATTACCTGATTATATTGTCACAGACGAACTTCCGTTCATTAACTGGTCAGATTAACTAGTTTACTAAAACAGAGTTTTCATCAACCGACATTTGGTTTTAACGATTCGTTAGGGGGGTACTTTTTGTAATGTAATTTTTGTACCATCTCAGTAGCGATACATTGTGCTACCGACGCGACAAACGGTATGAACAGCTCGGTGCGTCATTGTGTCGGCAATCATCAGTATCCATTCCGGTTGTTTGAATCAGCGTGCGATTATAATTGAGGGTTTTCATGATATTTTTCGGTGAATAAATAACTTTTTTATGCTTTATGCGTTACGCGTTTTAGCCTACTATGTATATTTCAACCATCTTCAGACGCAAAAAGAACGTCTAAACTCTATGAGCGTCTCGTATAAATTACTTTGTATTGGCAATTTGTACGAGACGCTCATAGAGCTTAGACGTTCTTTTTGCGTCCGAAGATGACTGAAATATACATAGTAGGCTGAAACGTGTAACGCATAGAGCATAAATGAGTAATTTATTCGCCGAAAAATATCAAGAAAACCCTCAATTTTAATCATCGGTATCGTTTAGATTCCGACCGCGTTCAAAGACTTGACTGCTGAGCGCCGTCAGTAATCCGCAGTTGGTTAAAGAATTAAGACTTAGATGCATCAAATATTATCTATGCTGATTAAAAGGCCGTGTTCGATCGCATAAACACATTTCACAGCACATTTCGGGACTCGAAATTTTACGAAATGTTTCAGTTTTTACTCCTGCTTCGCTGCTCGGTTTACGAATTACTGGGGTGACCTCCTCAAGACAGCAAGATGGGACACCTACTGTTTTTGTTGTTCTCAACGATATTGCTTCTCTGCTGCTAGGAATCGAAAGCTTACGGACAGCGTGGTTTCATCGCTAAAATTTCACATGACTTCAGTGATCCTCTCTGCCTGAAGGCACATCTTGAAATCCTGATCATTGTCGTATACTGGGTCTTCAGATACTTGATCAGCCTAGAAAGGCCAACCTTGTGTTTTATCTTGACTTTTAATGAGGTCAGGCATGCATTTTTTTATAGGGTAAGGAACGAGTTAAGCAGTGTTACCTATTTTAATCAGTTGAACATAAATGATCCGAAAATGCACTTTTTTATTCATATTTTCAAAATCTTTTGATAGGATCATCTTCACAAATCACTTAACCATACATTTGATTCACACAAACACAATTTATTGGGTTTCCGACAAGAAATACGATGAATTAAAAATTGTTGTCCAAAAACGTACATTTTCCAGCTACTCTTCAGCAATCGCCACCTCGCTACTAACGAATTCATCAAATTTTCAGCACTGATTACAACCACTCTGAAAGTCAAGCACTCAATTGTCACATACCATATTATTCAGTCTCTTTTTTCCACTAGCCAAAAGTTTTATTATTTTCTAACAAAACTGAAAACAAATTCTGAATTGACGGAACCTGTTCACCACTAGCAGCAGCTGCAGCACAACTGATGAACTATCGTGTTGCCAAGACACTGTTTCGGTTCTGGAAATAAGAATTTTAAGTTTGAAATTACCTGAAACCTCCTATGGTGAAAACGTGGTTCAAAACTTTCAAGAGAAATGTATGTTCATAATTAATTTTTCTTTATTAAAAACAACACAAAAGACAGCTTTTTCAATAATTTTCGAAGATTTTCTCAGTGATTTAATAAAGTAACGATGTGTTTCAATGTTATTTGCTTTGACAACACTGTTCTGATCGTTTGTACTCGGATCGTTTGTACTGCTGTATGTTTACCTCTTTTGTTCTCCCACCATCCTTATGAACAGTGAGTGAGACGTCAAACTCGCAGTTTCCCATAAGAACACCAGAGAATAAAAGAGACGACGAATACCGTTTGCCGAACGGTGCGGCGAGTGTATGCCCCGATAAACAATTTAGACAGATGGCATTTTACGCTTCTATGCCGATACGCTATGCCGATTACGCATCAGATGCCGATTAGTAGGTCGCGGATAGAAACGCGAACTTACTGAATAGGGGGAAAAGTTCGAGGGATTTTTTAACGGGACGTAAAAAAATTCAGATTTCAGGATTACTTAAAAGAGTACCTTGCGGGTGAAAATGGGTTCGGTGTGTTCAAAATTAGTTCCGCCGGTCCAACTTTTAAAGCGAAAAATCAAAAGTTTAGCTCAACAATATTGTCTTCCAATGGTAACAGCTTGAAGAACTAAAGATAGCAAGAAGATTGGTATGCTGATATCCCCCACTTAGTCAACCCATCGCTTGTAATAAGGTAAAACAATCAGTGACCCGCTTAGACTGCTTAAAACTAGTTCTTTACCCTATCTAGTTCTTTACAATCGACGGAGGGAACGAATGGTAGAAGAAAGTAATGAAACAGAGGTGTTGAGTATCTTACGTATCCAAACGGAACGGCACAAGGCGTGAAAAGGAAAAAGCGGAAAATTAGGTAAGGATGGGTCATTGAGGCAACGCTTATTAAGTTTGTATAAGGTTCCTTTCTACTGAAGCAGGGGGATGCACGGATCGAAACAGACTATGGTCGGATATAATTATAACCTGGATTAAAACCCACTTCTCTTCCAAGGCCCTGCGGATCGGTGGTATTGGTGAATCTTTTAACCACAGCGGACTGGATAAAAATTAGACTCCACAACCCCTTGTTAAGCGTGTGACGTAATTCAAAGGAGTTAGGAACTTCCATAGGAACGGAGTTTTGCCCCCGAACACCCGCGTTGATAATCGCGGCTAACACAGTAACGAACGAACAACGTCACGTGAAGTACCTTCAAACGAGTTGAGTTAAATCTGCGGTGCTCAAGTTCTGATTTCAAACACCACTTAAGTTGTTTTTAATCGCTGTCATCTGATCTGAGCATCGTATTGAGTAGAGACTTTACCAATTTCCTGCCGGACTATTGGCACTAAGCCGTCAGAAATTCTGGTACAATAATGCTAGATTTGCTATACACAAGGAAACCCTTTGGCATTTTAAGACTTTGGCAACCATGTTTGATAATGCTATCATTTCTGGGTAATTTCTGGGTCAGTACAGCGATTGCTAGCCTTCACAGACGACCTTGAATCAATACTTGAAACCTTGGGACGGCGGAAGCAACCTACGCCAGACTTAAAACAGAGTTTGATGACTAAAGATACAGTAAAGATTTGTATACCGCGGGGTAAAGATTTGTATAACGCGGTGGGTGGTACTGTACGCCTATCGCGATATCTCAGCTGTCCATTAGCCTACTAGCACAGTTGTTACATTCCAGTTGTGACAACCGATTTACGACTAATTTTAGTCATAAATGAGTTTCTGCAACAATAAGTGCGAAAAATGTGCTACTTGGGTAACCAATAAAATAGATTTTTGGTACATTGTTAGCATGTGGTATAACCTAGTCAACTACCAATTATCAACTTTATTGGTTAATAGACAGCAGAGATATCGCGATGGGCGTACAGCACCACCCTCCGCGTTATATAAATCTTTACACCACGTTATACAAATCTTTACTGTATTTAGGATCTCCGGTCCGACAAAGTACGAAATAGGAAAGGCAACTAGACAGAAGCACCTAACATGGTTCTATCTATTCCATCCCCTACCTAGGGCCTCCACGTGGCAATACCTGGAAATATTCCAATTTGTATAAATAAGTGGCCAAGCTAGAAGATGCAACCATTAAACCACATAACTCTACTTTCAAAGTATTATGTTACTTAAACTAATATTTTTGGTAGTTTAATCTACTTTTAGAGAGCGAAATAAGGCACTAAATCCATGGCTAATTGGTTTCTGGTCCAAATGCCACTACCCAAGTAACAATTCTAAAACCACTAGGTTTTTTTTGAATTTTATAAAGGTTTTATTGCGGTATTAATCATTACCTCTGGTTTTATTGTGGTATTGCGCAATACCAAGAGGATACGGGGCCAAACACACTTATAGTTGGTTAGAAAACCAACTGTTATAAAACTGTTAATAAAGCAAATTTATTGCTGTTGCTTATATTACCATGTTAAAACTTGTTGGCTGCACCACGTCTCGTATAAACTTTTGGCATAGCAATACAAAATGGCGCACCAATCACAATTGATTTTATCGCGGATGCTTGTCAAACCGCAAGAAAGCTGTCAGTTTTATAGAGCTATTAAAACTGCTACTATTATAAAGAATACTGAAATTCAACACCAAAATCATTTTTTTATGCAAGGCCATATTGCCAGATTCTAGTCTTTTGTTTTAGCTCGCAAACAAAAATTCATCAAAGCAAAGTGTTTTGCAGAAAGAAAATTATTAGGCCATTACAAATATTTTATAAAGTTTTTGTCCTTCCGGTGTTGGGCCACTGAAAGGGGGGGGGGGGGGCGAAAAAAAACAATGAAATTTTTTTTAATCGAGCAAAAAAAATATTTATTTTAAGCATTTTTACTTAAAGTTTAAACGTGAAAACCAAATCTATTCTTGCTTTTAATATATAGGTACGTTATTATTTTCCATGCAAAAAACTACGAAAAAAGACAAAAACGAAAGAAAAAATTTTCAGCTGATTTTCGGAAATTCCGTTTTTCGAATTTCCATTTCTGTTTCGTGCTAGAAGCATTAACTCAACTCGTACATTCATTTTTCGAGTTTTTCAGGCTGAAGAACTCACAGACAATTGATTTTATGAATAAAAATTAACTCATATCCTACAAATTATTTTTTGCCCCCTGATTTTTCAAGCTAATTTCCGAAGGGGGGGGGGGGGGGGGAATTATTTGCAATGGCCTTATTAATCGGTTTTCCTGTCACAGAAAGCAACTATAAAATGATTTTGCTAGAATTTGAGATTGACTAACTGAATATATTTATTTTATTAAAACAACCAGTTTTCGAAAATTGCAAAATTTCAGAGGAGCGTTGATTTTATCAGCCTATCATATCAATATGCACAATAAAATTTAATGCGCACATGCTGCAAACGAACTAATACTGTTAAAAATTAATTTTTTATTCTATGGGATATTTTATTCCGGTCGCTATAAACCAAATCGTTCAGAATGATCTGGCAGTAAAACTTTAACTTTTCTGCTCACTGATGTATTTCCAAATTGACAAAGCTGGCGAACTTATATTTAGCTTTTATCAGAGCGAAAAGCGAAAAATTTTATTAAATTATGGCGGTGGCTGATGAGCTTATAACCTCATTCTTGTAGAGGTTATGAAAACATTCTGAGGAGCGGGCCACTTGGTCAGAAAGCGGTTTCATAGCGGTCATCAGAAAGTTCTTGTGGAGCTTATAGTTTTATTAGCGGTTTTATGAAATAGATCACCACTATACACCACCACTATACGAAAGTAATAAAACTTGGTATTGTTACTTGGGTAGTTAATCCCCGGGCATCCGGAGTATCATATAACCTTTATTGGTGAAGAGATATTCCCAACGACTGTAAATTATTTATTATCTTTAGGAGAGGTATCTTTTGAAACGGTGGTTCTACAATTGATGAAGAGACGGTCGGGGGAAGAAATGAAGAATTTTTCAATGGAGGGAAAAGAGTGGAAAGGTGAGCTATTGGTGGCTACGCTTAACAAGTTGTCGTTGTGACTCCTACCTTTTGTCCAATACTGGAAAGTCCATGGGTCGAACCAAGCTATAATCTGAGATTGTGTCCGGATTCGAACCCACAACACCCGCCAGAGCATGTGCCTCGCTGGTGCTTGTACCTTTGAACCATAGAGGCGCTGGACAAAAGGAAACTGCGCAACCCCCGCAACCCGCCCCCGCAACCAGACGGGCTTCGTGGTAGGTCCGTGCTACTGGATCATGGATTGCATTTTCACACTCCGATAAATCTACTAGAAATGAGGGGAGTACAACGTGCTAACGCATAATCTTTTCGTAGATTTTAGGGCAGCATACGATACTGTCAAGTGCATCAAAGGTCAAGATCAAAGGTACCCTGAAATAGATGTTGTGTTACGTGCGTATTTCGGGGGCACGATCGAGTCTATTTGAATCACGGAGAGTGGAGATGCAAGGGACTATGCTATATGGTATGGCGAGCGGACATCAAAACCAGAAGAGTGATCTTCAGGCTGTTTTTAGCCGTCCCAGATGATCTTGAACTCATTACTAGAAACATTGGGATGACGGAGGCAATCTGCGAATTCGTTGTTCCTTAAGGATTTTCGAGTTCATATTTCGTCTTTGATTGGTATCAAGAAGCTTGATTATTTAGTCGCTGCTGCAGATCGCTTTCCTGGGCATGTGTTTTCTAGATGGGAATATCTCCTCCAGCCGTGACCATCCTAAAATTTTGCCCAGAAAGTTGTCAAAACTTTCTTCACATATGCTTCGTCGTGCCTAAGATATTCATCGTGCTGGAGAAAAAATGAAAAAATAACTATGCACAATCACCTTCAAAATCCATTAACTAGCATCAACTCAGGACCTGGCAAAACTGCTGGATTATTCGAAAAGTTCTGGGGCACGATTGATGGGGCACGATGGGGCACGAAAAGTACGAGGAATCTTTCACGACTGCCCGCAAAGTACAATCCAAGCGTCGATAGTCAAAGCTGATCCAATATCTTCAAATATAATTTGACGAAAAATCTGAACATTCATCGCTGTACTATGCAACAAATGCATCTCCGTAAACCCGGATAATTCAACCGAAGCCGCAAAAAACAAACTGGCTCGTAAAGTGTACAACTTCCAAATTCATGGGTTTATTCGTCGCAAAAAACCCTGGTTTGATGGTATTTCAGGTAAGATATGGCGTGAATAGGAAAGAGCGGAAAATTGGGTAAGGCGGATCATGAAAGCAATGCTTATTAATTTTGGATAACGTTCCTCTTTACCCAACCTGGGGAACTCTCGGATCAAACCAAGGTATACTGAGAACCAATTATAATCGGATTCGAACCCATTTTTTCCCCAGACACCGTGCTATCCGCTTTTTCCCCTTCACCTCCCTTGTCTCCCTTGAGATTCTATCAACACCTTTGTTTTATTACTTTCTTCAACCATTCCCTCTGTCGATTGTAAAAAATGACCGTTAAAAAATTAATTTAATCTATACCTATAAAAAAGGATTTCTGTCTGTCTGTCTGTCTGTCTATCCGTATGTTCCTTATAGAATCGAAAACTACTGAACCAATCGGCGTGAAAATTTGCATGTAGGGGTTTTTGGGGCCAGGAAAGGTTTTAGTGATGGTTAGAGACCCCTCCCCCCACTAAGAGGGGGGGCTTCCATACAAATGAAACACAAATTTCTGCATAACTCGAGAACTAATCAAGCAAATAGAACAAAATTTGGCATGTGGGTGTTTTCGGTGACAAGAATTTATTCGATGGTAAATTGAGACCCCTTCTCTCTTTATCAGGGGAATTATAACTCATCTCCCCTTTAAGAGGGGGGGGGGGGCTTCCCTACAAATTTTCTCATAACTCGAGAACTAATCAAGCAAATGGAACCAAAATTGGCATGTGAAGGTTTTCGAGGGCAAGAAAATTTTATATGGTGAATTGGGAGCCCTCCCCACTTTAAAAGGGGGGCTCCTGTACAAATGAAATACAAATTTCCTCACAACTCGAGAACTAATCAAGCAAATGGAATCTAATTTGGCATGTGTGGTTTTTGGAGACAAAATTTTTTTCTATGATGAATTGGGACCCCTCCCCACTTTAAGTGTGGGGGGGGGCTCCTATACAAACGAAATACAAATTTCCTCATAACTCGAGAACTAATCAATCAAATGGAACCAAATTTGGCATGTAGGTGTTTTTGGAGACAAGAATTTTTTCTATGGTGAATAAGAACCCCTCCCCACTTTAAGAGGGTGGGCTTCCATACAAATGAAATACAAATTTCCTTATAACTCGAGAACTAATTAAACAAATGGAACCAAATTTAGTATGTGGGTGTTTTTGTACGCATTTTTTTTTCTATGGTGAATTGAGACCCTCCCCTCTTTAGGAGGAGAATAATGGCCCCTCTCCCTTTTAAGAGGGGGGGCTTCCATAGACATGAATTACAAATTTCCTCATAATTCGAGAATTAATCAAGCAAATGGAACAAAAATTGACATGTGGGTGCTTTTAGAGACAAGATTTTTTTCTATGGTTAATTGAAACCTCTTCCCACTTTAGGAGGGGGGCTTCTATACAAATGAAATACGAATTTCCTCATAAGTCGAGAACTAATCAAGCAAATGGAACCAAATTTGGCATGTGGGGGATTTTGGAGGTAAGATTTTTTTAATGATGGTTTGAGACCCCTTACCCCTGTGGTAGGGGGATAAGGACTCTCATACAAATAAAACAGAAATTTTTGCGTAACTCAAAAACTAATCGAACTAATCGAGAAATTTTAAACTTTTTCATAAAACATTAATCAATAACAAGACCGCCAAAAGCTATCAATAGTAACATTAGATAATTCAGCGCGAGACGGCAACAGGCCGCGAGTGTTGCCGGCGACCTGCCGTCGGATTCGCCGGCCACTGCGGGGAGACAGCCCCCCGTAGAGATCACCTCTATCTAGGTTTATTTATTTTCCTAGATCTACTGACCTCTATTACTTTCCTTCAGTTGGGTCACCCCTGCGAAATGGTACTTTCTACTAAAAGATTTTCCGTGAAATGGTACATCCCGCGTAAGATTTTTCGTGAAATGGCATTCTGCGAAACTCTATATTCCGCGTTATGGTCAACCGAGAATTGGTGTTCCGGAAAATAGTATTCGGCGGAATGGTTTGTAATGATGACGAATATTTAAATGCTATCCGCTTTATTTTATCAGGCTAAGCAATGGGGGGAGTTGTTTTCTACTTTACTGTGAGGAAAATTTGTATATTAAAACACCCATGAACTCCCCAGAAACTTGCAAAACTCAAGATTGTGACAAAGGTCATCCGAGATTCACAATTTATGTACAACACAGTTTAATTTGTGGCAATACGAAGTTTGTCGGGTCAGCTGGTATAATATAATTAATATAATCTCCGTTAAAAAATTAATATTAAAAATTAAATTGATCTCATTACAAAGATCAAGACAAAAACACGAGGTTGGTCTATGCCTAAGGGATTTGTTCCTGTGGCAAGAAAACCTGCGTTTTTGTGACGGCTCGGACCATGCATTCGGTAGTATACAAAAGTAAGTGTCCCAACAAACAGATTTAAAGGGTTGCATACACTTAGAATTTTCAAAAAATCGATTTTCTGGTTTTATCATGATCGTAATGTATATATTTATGTATGCGCACAGAAAATTTCATGCCAATCCAGAAAATATTAACGAAGTTATACGCATTTTTGAAACGACGTATCAGAGCGATTGCAGAAGGAACGCGAAACTCTGAACGCCAAAACCGTGTTTTCAAAGTCGGTGAGCAAGATTTCTCGAAAACGGCTAAACCGAATCACTTCAAACTTTGACATAAGTGTCTTAAGCCTATATTTTAGAGATTAATCGAAGGTTTTCCCTCACCGATTTATATTTCTCATTTGATGGACAATTTAAGAGCACAATTTTCACAACTGTATATAACCCCTTAACTCTTCATTAAGTGCAATGATGGTCCAGTTACATTGCGGCCAAATCTACCTAACTACCATTACAATGGACTACAGTGGAGTCCAGATCAACCCGAAAGAGCTGAATAAATAAATTGTTTGATATTGAAGCGGAAGCTGAAGATGAAATAACGATTAAGAGAAAAACAAAATACACGCATTCGAAAATGTCCTATTTGAAATAGGAAATTTCTAAATTATCTAAGTTTTGAATTATGAAAATAATGCCATCTGAGAGTTCCGATGTTACAATCGATCTGAATATGTAGTCTTACTGATCGTAAGCTCCACGGCGACGCTTTAATAGAAGAGACACAGAATTTTTTTAAAACACGCTTTCTGACACTTTAAATTGATACATTTTGTCGTAGACAAGGATGGTTCGATCACTTTGACTCAATTTTGATTCATTTGACAGTACCGTGTCAACCGAGCAAAATTTGTTGAAATGAAGTATTGGACATTTGTAGAACTAGTTATTATCTACAATATTGCTGAACAAAGTTTTGCTGTATCTTTTGTAGTTACGGTTCTACAATGCTAGTACCTCTTTAGCAACTAAATGAACGTTCATTTAGTCACTAAAGAGTTACTAGCATTGTAGCGCTGTAACTATAAAAGATACAGCAAAACTTTATTCAGCAAAATTATTGATAATAACCAGTTTTACAAATGTCTCATACATCACTTTGTCAAATTTGGCTCGGCTGAGACGGTACTCTCTAATTAATCAAAATTCAGTTAAAGTGATCGAACCATCCCTGGTCGTAGACAATAAGAATTATAAGAACAGAATGAACTTGCAGTGAAATAACAACTTCCTAGTGTAGTAGTGAACGATGAGAACAGAAGTAAGAAATAAGCTCAATTAATATTATCGTGAAAGTTTATCTATTGTACATATAACATTGCTAAACAGTAAACAACCTCTCGCGCTCATATGGCAATTTACCGGTACTGCTTAAATTAAGGATCAACCGCTGCTGGTGAACCGTTTACCAAAGCAACGGGAAATCTTATTTGAGTAGCGTGACCGACGACGACGACGACGCCAAACACGCCAGCGCCGCACCATGCCAGCGTAATCACGTCGGCCATAAATCAACAGGCTGCCGAATGAATGCCAATCGGCTGGACGCCCTTAATGGGTTCCGCTACCAGGGACAAAGGATTCCGGGACCCCACATGTTTGCCCCGTCCACCCGGCCGCCATTCTGCTCGGATTGTGGCTGACCGATTAAAGTTGAAGGACTAGTGCATAATTCCGGACATTAAATGCGAAGCGGGGTGCCGTAAATCAACGGTCGTAAATTATAGCGCTTATAAACAGAAACAATGAGATGCCGACGGAAGTGCGTTGTCCAGATTGTGCTGGGTGGAGAATGTGTGCCGCCCCTGTCGGTGGTGTGCTGTGTTGTGCCCACACAGAAATGTGTTCCAGCTGGCATTCTACCATAGAAGTCCATTGTGAAAGGATGAACCGAGATCGCCGCACTTTCGTTTTTCAAACGTAGTGATGAAAAGGATTTCGACAATAAATTCCTTGCTGAGAATGCGGCTGGTATTCTTTTAAGATGCAATCATGGTGAGAAAATTTTCAAGCCGAGCATCTGTTTGGTTGGATGCCATTTACATCTAAATTTATAATGGACAGTTTTAAAGATCCTCACAAGAGTTCAGGCTTAACCGGCGTAATCAGACCGAGCTGCCGTTGATACCGGAGGATAAGAGAATGTCAACCGAAGTCATTTGTTTTAATTAAAACTAGTTTCCTGTCCGGTATTAATATTAATTAGTGTGCGAAGTTGGCTGGTAAACAGGACAAACGTTTTTGCTATTCCCGGTAGTCGTGCGCTCACTTCTACCGGCGCGTGATGGGCTTTCCCAGCCGTGTGATAATGTACATAACTAGTCGGCGAGTCGGTGAACTTTTAAACACTATCTTCGTCGTTGGAGTTACGCAAGGATTTTTTATACTACGGCGCGCTCAACAGTTTGTATTAAATCATGCAAAAATACAGTGCGTCTCCATGTTTTTGAAACGTATGGTGAAGCTTGATGTTTTGTATCGTTTCATGCACCAGTCGAGCAGAAGCAATTTATTAGGAATTACTCACCGAACAGTTCCATTCGCAAATAAAACCAGACGTGCTAAATTGGGTAGCTCAACGTCTTAACAGAGGATTTCTTATCGTGATGGATGAGGGGGTCGTCGTCGTCGTCGTCGTTGTAAAACGAAAAAGATTGCCGCCAGCACCAAGCACGGCTGACTTTTGTGTTATTAAACGTCTGCACAACAGACATTCCAGTAAATTCTAATACAAACTAATCTCACAGGACTGTTTTTGTGTAAATTTACAGCCGCATTCGTTTGAATTATGATGATGCAAAAGGAAGAAATTTGAACTAAATAAATTTTAAGTAACTTTGATTTATTATGTGAGTGACTTCAAGGCTCATTTCACGAGTGCAGGCTTAATTCATTGCAATAACACATTAAAATGAATATTTTCTCTGAACTTGAATACGATACTTCACATTTTGCAAATGAATTTGATTGTGATTTATGCTTCAATGCACTCTTCCTCTGCTGATGGAAGAGTGTACTGTTATTGTACGTAAGCAGATTGGGATGTACCATGGATCATGGACTCACTTAGTCATAATTTGAAGAAATATTCGGCAACACTAAATTTCAAAATCGTAACGACGCTCTAAAACAAAATGTTAAGCCTTGAGCTATCGAGACTTAACTTTTCTTTATCAACAGACTTTGCAACAATATGAAAAGTATTTAAAACACAACCACATTCATCAGCATTATGGAACAATAGAATATTTCCAGTACTGTTATCTAATGTCCTGGCTTACTTCTCCTAATCTATCGTAAAACACAAGCCGATCCATCAATTTGTTGTGCCGAACAGCTGCGACGTCATTTGGCCAGTACCTAACCAAAATTTCCACCTTATCGAGCGATAACCATTGCATCGGCTCTCGGGCCACTTCCTGGAATGTTTGGATTTAATTAATTTTAATTGAAATCGCTTTTCGCTGCTTCGCGTTTGGTTTCCATCCATCGCATCGGGTACATGGACGTCAGTTCTCCCATCCAGCAAAGAAAATGCTGTAAATGCTCACTATTTATTGTCCTTTCTGGTTGGTTGGGGTTTTTATTGCCACTGATCGAGATACGATTCCAGTTGCTACTGGTGCTGCTGCTGTTTTTTCAACCACTTACTCACATGAGATCAATTCTATCGGGAATTACAATGAAGATAAACATTGTAAACATGGTTGTGACATTACCATCTAGATGGCACAACAATTTCATGGGAACCAACTGTAAATCAAAACCAAATCATTCCACCAACATGGCAGCAGCAATATTCACCAAAGGGAAAGTCTTGCCAGCTACTTTTCAACACGTCCAACTAGAAGTTTCCACCGAAGATATCGAACAAATCTCAATTCTCAGGAGAATTCCTTTATCGTCGTCGTCGTCACCAAGCGTTGCCTTCACTCTACGAGGCAAGTTTGTGGTTACAGCGCGGTAGCAACCATTCTCCAATTGCTCGGTGCGTGCGCTGGAGGAGAAAGTTTAATAGGATTCCGAGCTGAATTATTAATAGATTTATTTTGTTAGCCTTGTGGCCAGCTGGTTGACCTCACCGACCGGTCGTTGCTGTTGGCAAGCAGAGCAGCGCTCTGGTTCGGTTATGCAGCGTCGATCGATGGGTCGATAGTCGGAAAGCCTCAGCAAACGTTACGAGCACAGAGCAAAGCGGTGGCAGTCGGAAGTTCAGTATCTTCATAGATTGGTCCCTCCGGGGGTCAGCAGCCGCCCGGACCCGGTACTGGACGCAGAACTGTGCTTAAGCTGGGTTGATTTCCGATCTGGGATATAGAAAGCGACCGGTCAAGCAATATGTTACAATGAAGTTGTTTGTGCGAAACTTTGTATTATTTACTGTTTGGGTTCGGTGCGAATCAATCACTATCCGGTAGATTAATACTGTGGTCGGAACTAAATTGTTCGGCCTGATTGGATTGGTAAAACAGGTTGATGCATGATTTTTGGTAGACAACATTGAAAATAAGTGCAAATTATAGGCTGTACAATAAGGTCTTAAATCGATGAAAATCGAAATAACAATGTTAACAACAATTATTTATTTTATATTATGGGAAACTGTGTTAAAATACACTCTACGTGCAAATTGTCTTTCAAATATCCACATCACATTGGTACCATCAAGTGTCAAGTGAAGTCAAGTGACCAACATTGATCACGTAGGTGGTTTTCATACTACCCTCTTGAAAGCCAGTTAGCCTGTATGTTTCATAACCGGTAGTGGCTCGAACTAGTGGCCCAACAATAAACACAATACAATAGTTTAGAATTCACAATGCATTTAATGTGCACCTTTGTTGTGAATGTTAATTCAATATTAACCTGCCTAAAGTACGCTGTAAACGGGCTTTGACGACCTCAACTATGGCTTCCCATAATCCGCCGAAATTAGGTGATCTGGGTGAAATGATTTGCTCATGTATCTCTCATTTCGGTGAGAAATGATTGATTTTTGGCCTGTTGAAATATCACATACTTGATAAAGCTCCTTGAAAGAACAGACAAAGTTAATAATTATTGTCTGATAGGATTTTGCTGATCCCTCCGAGTCAAATAATAACCCAGCTAGCACCAACTCGTATATCAATGTACGAAAACTATCGTAAATATCTCCCAACAAACTCGAAATCGTAACTAAAGCTGGATAAAGTGGGATCAAGTTGATTTTCTGTCGTATATAATGATAATGACTGACATACATACGATTTTCAGCACAAAATCGTAGATTAGTACGGAGCGACTCGCGCTTAATCGGATATTATCGTATATAAATACTTAGATAGTCGTAACGCTCAAAATTATTCGTAATCACGTATATCACCTCCAAAATAGTACGGATAAGGCAATTTTGCGCATGAAATACGATTTATTTAGCATGTATATCTGTACGCAATGCTGATTTTTACCTTTTTTATACGTATGAAAATGCTAGCTGGGAAAGCAATAAGTTATCACCGAAACCAATTCAAGATAGCTTGTTTTCACACTGCTTTTGTGACAAGATACAGGATACAATAATGCATCATCAGCATTCATGCGTTGCATTGGAATAATTCCAATTTAAGGCTCAGCTTCCTCCTCCCCTCATACTGCCATATTCTCCTTACTACAGTTAACTATTAGTTCGAGAGACAGGATGTGACTATTTATGAGCTACATAACATCTTCAGGTTCTATCGTAACTGCTGCTGCAATAGATCTGTTAGTTTTATTGTGCTATTAAGAACCAAGGTTATAATTAGATTACAAACTTATTGTTGCTATTATATGGCGAATATGAAAGCTCAACGCCGAAGACACTTTTTCATGTTAGACAATATTGCCGCATTCTAGTATTTTTTAGTTCTCAAACAAAAACTAATCAAAGCAAAATGTGGGTTGCACAAGGAAAGTTATTATCAATCGGTTTTCAAGCCACATAATGCAACTAGAATTGATTTGGTAGGAACTAAGAATGAATCATTTAATATTTGTTCGAAAAATTGTCTTTAAAAAATTGCAAAATTTTGATGGCGTGTCGATTTTAGCCAGCCATCATTCCAATATACAAGATAAAATTTAATGCGCATATGCTGTACAACCACGAAAACTGCTGAAAATTTATTAATTACCTACTAATTACCTTACGGATATTTAACTATAGTCGCTATAAACCAAATCGATCACGATAATCTGTCAGTAAAACTTTAAATTTCCGTCACACGGCTTCGTATTTTCGAGATAACAAAGTTGACTACTGAAGTTTTTGGAGCGTCTTAGTTGAATATGAAACTTTAAATTAAATAAAAAGAAAACTTATCCAATTTCATTCTACTGTATAATTATTTTTGACAGATACGTATTTCGCCTACGACTTGCAAGCTTCCTCAGTGTCTGTTTTCGAACTAGTTGGCTAGCAGATTTAGCTTTTTTCTCTTAACAAGCTTTATGCTCTAGAGCTTTCCCGAACAAAGCGTAAAGCTTCATTGAGTTGTAGCGGTCAAACAGCAAAAATATAATCATTTTTATTGCTGTTTTCAGTAGAGCATTATAAGATTGCTTGAGCTTAAATAACCTGATTCTGAAAAGGGTTACAAAGGCCTTCTGAAAAGTGGGCCTCTTGTTCGGAAAGCATTTTTTTAGCGGTCTTCAGAAGTTTCTAGTGAAACTCACGGTTTAATTGAATTGGTCACGAAAATCAATAGAGGAGCTTATTAAAACCTCAATTGTTACTTGGGATATGCTCATACGGTCTGTTTAACTCTCCATCTGTCCGTAAAGTAACCTGTATCCACTGGTGTGCCCAGGCATAAACAGAACGTAGGGCAGCGACCATTCAAACGCATGTTTTCACCTGAAAATTGTCAAGCAATTAATGTATTTATCGCAAAAATACCGGCCGATTAGATTGAGTTTGCCCCAGTCTAGGCTCACCCTTGGATATCAAATTTGATTTAATTTTGAAATTAAGTTTGAAATTGAACCCGACATTAGATTAGAATTGGGACTCTAATTTGATTTCAGTCTTAGGGGTTTTCTTCAAATTGAACTAGAAACTAAACTTGAAATCGGAGCTAAATTTGGAATTGAAATGCACTTGAAATTAGATTTTAACTTAGATTTCAAATTAGAATTAAATTAGACATGAAATTGGACTTAAAATGGGACATTAAATTTGACAAGAAATTCGACCACAATTAAGCACAAATTCGACACAAAATTGGGTTTAAAATTGGGCTTGAAATTGAACTTTAAATCGGAGTAAAATTGAAAGTAATTAGATTAAAAACATGAGTTGGTATCAGATATACAATTAGCTTCGAAATTGGACCTGTAATTGGAAATCAAATTGTAATTGTAATTGGAATCAAAGTAGAATTTAGATAGACTCTCAAACGGGACACCAAACTGGTCTTGAGACTGGAAGTAAAGCAAGAATTAAATTACAGGTAAAATGGGACAATAAAATGGAACTGAAATTGTACCAAAATTGGTCATAGACCATGGAACTGGGCTTGCAATTGGACTTAAAAACGGAGTTGAAATAAGAACTGAATTTGGAATTAAAGTGAATTGAAATTGGCTTTAAAATATGACACTAAAAGCGACTTGAGTTTGGAGAAGAAATAGAAAATAAATTAGACTCGAAATTTGACTTAAAATGGGACAATAAATTGGAGCTGAAACTGGAGCAAAATCGGACTTAATACTGGACAAGGAATTTGACTTGCAATCGGAGTTGAAATTGGAATAGAATTTGATTTAAAATTTGCTTTGGTAGCGGACATAATATGTGCTGGATCTAAAATCGCAATTGAAATTGTAATTAAAGTAGACTTGAAATTAGCCTTAAAATGGGACTTTATACTGGTTTTAAAACCGGAGAAGAAATTGGAATTAAATTCGGCTCGAAATTGGACTTAAAATGTGACATTAAATTGTACCTTAGATTGAAGCAAATTTTGACTGAAATTGGGTTTGAAATTGGACTTAAATATGATTTAAAATTGGAATCGAAATTGGAATTGAAGTAACTTTAAATTTGGACACCAAAATGGAGTTCAGTTGGAATAAAAATTGAAATTAAATTATACTCGAAATTGGACCTAAAACCGGATATAATATTAGACATGGAATTGGGCTTGTTGGGTTTATTATAGAGCGGTTTAAACGACGGGTCATTTACCAAAGGGATTGGGCTTGAAATTGGACTTAAAATCAGAGTTGAAATTAGAATTGATTTTTATTTAACATTTGACTTGCTAGCGTACATGAAATTGGACTTAACGTTGGACCGATTCCGATATTAAATTTAAGTTGGAATTAAAGTAGACTTGAAATTAGACTCAAAATGGGACACTGAACTGGACTTGGTTTCGGTGGAGAAATTGGAATTAAATTAAAAATTGGACCTAAACTGGGACATTAAATTCGAACTGAAATTAGTATAAAATTCGATTTGAAATCAGTGTGGAAAATGGAATTGAATTTGATTTGAAATATAACTAAAATGGACTTCAGCTTTTAGAACAAATAGAAATTACATTTGACTAGAAATTGTACTTAAAATCGGACATAATATTAGATATGGTATTGGGTGGAAATTGGACTAGAAATCGGAATTGATTTTAAAATAGAACTTGACTTGTCAGCGAACATAAAATCGGAATTGCAATCGGAATTAAAGTGGACTTGAAATGAAACACTAGAAGAAAAAGGTGTAGTCAAATTAGACTTGTGACACATTCCAGCGTTATGGGACACAATTAGCACCCATTTTTACTACATAAACAGCTTTCTTTTTTTTTTTTTTTTTTGATATTTCTATCAAACTTTGTTATTAATGTGATAGAAAAACTTGCGACACACAAAATGTTCTACCAAGCTTCTATCTCGTTTTGTTATTTATATCACGCTTTGTTACAATTTGGTTATACAGAACTGAATGCTTGTAACTCATCTTGATATAAACTAGGTCAAATTATATCATAGTTTGATAAATTTGTGATATTCTTAGAGCAGATTTTGTTACAATTTGTGTTATTTTAACTACTAACGAGACCAAGTTTAGAACAAGATTAAAAGGAGATTTTGTTATAAAATACAGGTTATTTAGAACTCATCCTGTTATAAATTTGAAATTTTCATTTGATCGGGAACATTAAGTTGGACTAGAAATCAAACCAAAATTAGTCATAAAATGGGACATGGAATTGGACTTGAAATTAGACTACAAGTAAGAATTAAACATGATTTGAAATTTGACTTGGCGACGGATATGAAATTTGATCTAAAATCGAAATTAAAGTAGATTTGAAATTGGACTCCAAATGGGACACTAAACTGGACTTAAGATCGGAGGTGAAATTGGAATTAATATGAGACATCAATTTGAAACTCAAATTAGGACAAAATTTGAAATCAGAGTTGAAATTGGAATAGAGCTTGATTTAAAATTTGACTTAGTAGTAGACATAAAATATGACTTGAAATTGGAATTAAGATCGAAAACGAAAATGGAATTGAAGGGACTTGAAATCGGTCTTAAAATGGGACACTAAAATGGACATGATATCGGAGGAGAAATTGAAAATACTTTAGACTTGAAATGGAACATTAAATTGGACCTGAAATTAGATATAAAATTGGACATGAATTGGGCATGGAAATAGATTTAAAATCGGAGTTGAATTAGGAATTGAATTTGATTTAAAGTTGACTTGATAGTGAAAATGAAAATGGATTTTAAATTAGACCAAAAATCGAAATGGGAAATAGGTATGTTCAAAGTAGATTTGAAAATGGCCTTAAAATGGGACATTAAACTGAACTTGAGATTGGAAGAGAAAAAAGCAAAGCCTTGGGCATTGACGTCTTTCTAAGACTTGGCCCTTTTTTATCGGCTGTTAGAGAACAGAACAGTTACGGGGTTAGTACAACCATCCTACTGACTATCTAGCAGCTCTGTCTAGTCGAGAATCAAACCTACGATGACTGGCTTGTTAAACCAGTATCGTACCTGGAAGTTAACTGGGCGGTTGAAAGAGAAATTGGAGTTAAATTAAACCACCCCTCTGACATTCTGTCAAATATCAACGGACAGGATCAGTACGCCCGCTACGGATGACGGTGGTAACGTTTAGGTTGTACATGTGCCACTCTAGCATCACAACTATACTGACTACGTTGTATGACATCGTACATCAACAATCAGATGGCTGCGATCACTAACATTAATAAGCAGAAGTAACGCCCTTGGGATAAGAGACGGCGTTGATAGTATCATCCTTTGCTGTGTGTAAGCGAACCTCCTACTATGCCCAGTCTTGAGTTCTGGAGTCTTCGATAAAACTTAAAATTGGACTTGAAATGAGATAAAAAACTGAACCAAAACTGAACATGAAATTGGACATGGAATAGGGCTAGAAATCGTAAGTTGAAATTGGAATTGAATTTGATTTAAAATTTGACTTGCCAGCGTACATAAAATTGTACCTAAAATCACAAGTGAAATTAAAATTAAAGTAGAGTTTAAGCTGGCTGAAAACGGGACACTAAACTGCAGGTGAAATTAGAATTAAATTAGTCTTGAAATAGCACAATAAATTGGACCAAAATTTGGCATAAAATTGGACATTGATTAGGGGTAGAAATGGGAGTTGAAATTGGGTTGGATTTGATCTAAAATTTGACTTGGTAACAGACAAAAAATTAAGCTTGAAATCGGACCTGAAATCGAAATTGGATTTAAAGTGGAATTGAAATTGACCTTAAAATGGGACACTAAAAACGATTAGAGATCGAAAGTCAAATTGTAATTAAATTAGATTTCAAATTAGACTTAACATGGGACATTAAAATGAACATAAAACTGAGCATGAAGTTTTTACATGGAATATTGGGTTTCAAATCGGAGATGAAATTGGAATTCAATTTGATTTAAAATTTGACTGAACCTGAAATCGGAATTAAAATTGAAATTAAAGTGTATATGAAATTGGTCTTAAAATTGGACACTAAAATGGGCTTGAGATCGGAGGTGAAATTGGAATTAAATTAGACATAAAATGGGATATTCAATTGGATCCAAAATTGGGCATAAAATTTGGCATAGAATAGAGCTAGGTATCGGAGTTCAAATTGTAATTTAACTTGGCAACGGGGATAAAATTGGAATTGAAATAGACTTAAAATTGGACCTCGAATGGGACATTGAATTGGACTTGAAATTGTACTAATAATGGACTCAGAATATGACCTGAATTAGACTTAAGATTTCACTTGAAATTTTGGGGCGAACCAACCAACGGTTGAAAGCTCCATCAAATAGCAAGTAAATAAATAAAATTTCACTTGAAATTTGACTGGAAATTAAGAGTAAAACTGTGTTTGGAATTACGCTTGAAATCAGGTTTGAAATTAGTTTGAACTTTGAACTACCTAGTTTGAATTAGAGTGGAACGTCAAATAAAAATTAAATTGGATTTCAAATCAGGGTTGAAATTGGAATAAAAATAGACTTAAAATGGGACATTAAATTGGCCATGGAGTTGAACTTGATATTAAACTTGAATTGGCTTAGAAATTTCAATTGAAATTAGATTTGAAAAAAGATTAAAATTGGACCTGATAAGAGTTGAAATTGGAACTGAAATTTATTTGACGTCTAGTTTGACGTCAGTTGGAGTAGAAATTGTACCTTAAAATTGGTCCTAAAATTACTTTAAAACGGACATACGGTGGAATCAAATTTGACTTAAAATGGGACATCCAATTGGCCATAAAATAGATATAAATCGGGTATAATATTGGACATGGAATGGGGCTTGAAATTTAATTTTGATTTAAAATTTGAGACTTGAAATTGGCGTTAAAATGGGACACAGAGCTCGGTTTAAAAACGGTAGACTTGAAATTAGATTTAACCTGGGATATTAAATTGGACTTAAAATTCTGCTAAACTCGGACTTGGAATTGGACTTGAAATTAGATTTGAAACTGGGATTGGAATTACGCTGGAAATCAGTTTTGACATTGACAGATTTGGATTAATTTGGATTTCGAATTGGAATTGAAATTGGAATTAAAATAGTCATAAAATTGGACATAAAATGAGATATTAAATTGGACATAAAGTTGGACTTAATATTGAACCTAAATTGGTCCCGTAATTTCACTTGAAATAATACTTGAAATGGGCCTCAAAATTGGATTTGAAATCGAAGTTGAAATTGGAATTGCATTTTATTTTACATTAAACCAGACTTAAAATTAGACTAAAAATTGTATCTTGAAATTAGACTTGCAGGTACTCTTCAACTTGGCCATAAGGTGGAATTAAATTAGACTCAAAATGGGACATAAAAATAAATTTGACATCGGAGGCGAAATTTAAATTTAGTTAAATTTGACTTAAAATGGGATATTAAATTGCACAGCATATTGGACTTGGCGTAAGTGGCGTGAATGCTGAATGGCGTGAATGGCGAGATTCTTCAGAAGAGATCTCAAGTAACCAAGTGAGTTTTATCGTACTCTTATGGTGGTCTTATAGACTGATTTTGGTCTTAAATGCCATCATAAGAGTGTAATAAAACCTACACTGTTACCTGGGATAGAATGTTTGAAAAGCTAAATCGGCTATATCCGGCGGACGCAAAGTACCTCACTATGTCCAACTTCTGATACTAGTTCGTACTGATAGTACGAACAATCATCTTTTCATCGGTCATGGTTAATGTAAGGCCACCCGACAGTGCTACGAAATATTTTTGTAACTGACCTTATAAATATAGGAGTTAAGGAAAATTTGCTCCATTGAATTATCTTTTGCAGTTTTTTTGATCACTTTCCGAAACTAGTCCACCTTTTTAGCAAATACGTTAGTAAAATAAAAATAGTGCAAAGGTTAAAAGAAATCAATTGAAGGTGAGTTACTGGCACTAATAGAGAAGTATTACCACAAGAAGTAACGCAAACGTAAATGCATCTAAATCTACCAATCGTAATGAGTCTACTCACAACCAGTTTATAATCCGATAATCACTGCTGAGTAGCAACTTCATTTTCGTAAACGTGACGGGCAATACGATGATGGGGAGAGTTTCAGAATTTGTCTGATGGTTTGAGTACTGCTGCTGCTGAAAAGTTAGTCTCTATAGGGTATTTCATTCAGTGCTTGCAGGTAAAAGAGTAGGGTTTAATAGTAGCTTTCTACAAATCGATTTGATTATTGGGTTGACTTTAAAGCACACTTCTAATTTCGTTTAACTGCAGTTAGTTACTGCATATTGAATAGAAAGAGAAGTAATTACTGCAGTTGGAGTATCGTCAGGCAATTTATAGTTTTCAAATTACCGACTGAAAATATTATTTCATTAAGTAGTTAATATTTGCTTACCTATATTTTTTAATTTAAGATTGAAATCTATCAGACAAAAACATTTCCTGCAAATGACACGAAAAATGACTTATAGGTCCATCGGATAAAACTTGGATTACCGAACAATACAATTATTCACTGCGGAGCACAGCTCCGCCAGGATATGATTAACTTCTTCCGTAAACGTCGCTCGCCCGCTGAAAATTGCCTGCTACTTTCAGTCGGGGGAAGAAACAACAGACAAATAAAGACAAATGCCAGTTCTGGGTTACGCAGAAATGATGTCCTGCAACAAGCGGATAACCTCGCAATGTGTTTGCTATGTCGGATACTGATCGCTGCTTGTGATGGCACCCCACTGATCCGGTGACAAAAACGATGAAATAATGTAAACCGCAAGCGCTGCTGTCGGGAGGTCCTAGCCATATAGTAGATAGGTATGAGCCAAGCAGAAAAAAAAACGCGAAGAAAAAGATAGCTCCCGCGCTCTAGGAACAGCTGAGATTGGCTTCCATACAGCTTAACCTATACGCCCTTCCAGCAGCACAGCCCGTACTCCTACGTCGGAGCAGCTTCTGCGAGCCACGGGATACGGTTGGCATCAGCGTCAGCAGCGCACAGGATAATACATGGTATAACTTTTCCCTATAAAATCTGTTTTGTACAGTTCAAAGTTTTGCCGGTGTGCGCACTACACTGACTGCTCCTCACCCTTAACGAAAAGCTGGGTCGGGGTGGCTCCCACCCGACTATGGAATGGCGTTATAAGAGACAGAGAAAAAAGACGTTCATATTTTGTTATGATGTTTTACTTCACATCTCATTCGGTGCGGTTTGTTCGTGGGGAGAAGGAGTGTGTGTTTGTGTGGAAAAAATGGGTTGTGATCCACCTATCAGAGTTATAATTTATGAATTACTTTTAGCTTCTTGTAATAGGTTTGATGAAAAATGTCCCTAGGTGGGATCAGACTGATGTGCTGAAATTATCGCCGACATATTTTGCAACCGTTATGTTGTATGTATAATCCTTAGAAAGTTTCAAAGGAAAAAAAAGAAAAGTTTTTGCAATGAAATTCGAGCTTTGCTGGACAAAGGGAAAACTACGACGGTTTAACCCGCGTGCGCTATTGTGCAACAAATCCGGGTCTCGTGGAAGTGCACGTGGCGGAGATTGGGTAAAAGGCAACCAATCTGAAAGACACTAACAATGCACTGGAGACAAAAGTAAAACAACAACAACAACTAGAACAACCGAAGACAGGTCTTCTTTTATGACAGTCTATTACGGGGGAGGGAGTTGCCTCCACCACTGAAAGCGACGATGTTTTACGAAATGTCCATTATTATGCGGCGCTTTTCAGCTTTGGCAGTTGTGTTATTTTTTGTGCAACATGCAGCCGGTTGGCTCGGGTTTCACTGACTAAGTTCCCAGCCAGCGGCATCCAACTGGCTTCACAACACCCGAGGTATCTCTGTTGGCTAGCCGAAGCCGGAGCAGATACTTTCAAGGCTAGCAGTAAGCAAACTATATTATTATTCAACTACCGAAAAGCATACTCAAATTTTCAGTTCTTGAATTTCATGGTGATAATTAGAACCGATAGTGTTGCTTTCAAAGTAGCAGCAAACGGCTAAATTTGAGATGGAAATGTTTATCATCAGCAGCAACTTTTATTCGGTATTCAGCAGTGAAAACTGTGCCTTTTGCTAGGATCCGGCGAAACCGGATCTAACAACAGATTGACCGGTATAGCCAGGTAGAACCATAACAGAATTCCATGAAATTTATAATTAATTCTCTACTGGGTCGGCTCTTGATACTGTTGCAAAATTTCCAGCCTAGGAGCGATTTTAGTTTTTTCATTATTAAAATTGAAATATTTGAAACAACTGAAAAAGTTGAAAGCATCTCATGTTTATTGAGAAAAGTTGTTTTTTTTGGCGGAACTTTTAACTAAATATTTGACTTCGTGCTTGAAAAGAGAAACAGAATCTGGGTCGTGATAGACTATAATAAAAGGACATGCTGGCATATACAGCAAAGTAAAGCTTTGATACTGAAATCTCATTTTGATGCTTGGATTGTAAATTTGAAGTCAATCAAGTAGTTCTCGTTAAATTTTTAGAGATTTAATATTTTTTTTAGATTATACAGTTGTTTTATGTACTGTTTTTATTGTACGTTTGTCGGCTGTTGGGATTTATTTCTCGGATTTTTTCCTTCGGCTTGATCAGTCTCAAAAATGTCAAAAACGAGTTTGGTCTCTACATCCGACAGTTTCGATGATTTATTTCATCTTTTTCAGAGGAATTCAGAAAAAGTTCTAAAAATAAAGTGTATCATTTGTGAACTATTTGACCACTAAGTCATTGCAGTGCTGATTGCTTACATTTGCTTATTCCACCACATCGACCAATGTGGATTGTGTTAAGATAGTTCATTATCGCATTGCTGTATTGAAAGTAACTTGATTTAAGGTGACTCACTGTAGCAAAGTAACTTGACTCAAGGGGGTTCACTACGGCAAGGGATTGCTCACTATGGAATTGATGGTAATAACGCGCTTTAAACAGGCTTTCACCCATCGGCCAGACTATTTTATCAATATCTGCCTACCATGGTGAGAGCATTAGTGATTTAAAACAGGCCATCTTGGTTAACGGCAAGCAGATGGAACAGCTTTTTAAGAAAGTGCAAGATACGGTCTCTACACCACTAGACCCTAGAATTGCTATTGTTGACCATGAAATGTCGTCGTGAAGAGCACATTAGGGTTACCAAGTTACGAAGGTACGAAGCCCTTGGCTTGTGAAGCCTTAACAACCGTTCCCTCTCCGAAGGAATTATTCCGGCAGAATTCACTCCAGCTTCAAAGTAGAAGCTGTAACTGATCTGGTGAAGGAATTTTTACATTGCTATGGAACTTACGAGTTCTTTCTGACCTAAAAGGATGCAGACTTGTCTGTAATGAATTTCATCTCGTTTTAAATCGGAATGGAAGTGCACTGGATACGGGGACCAGGCTACAGCTAAGGTCTGCTCTTTAGGGAGTTTGACGGTGTCGTCTCATAAAACAGCTGAGCACTATCAAAGTCCCTCTCAATGCCTATCACACTAACTTCTGCGACGACCTCGTATCCAGTTCCAGGTTATTCGGGAATGTAGTTGACTCAAATTTAAGTAGCATCAGCAATCGATCGCAACTTTTATAGTATTATGGAGGTTTCTGTTTCCCCTGCCACAGTCGAGCTCTTTCTGCTAGCGCACATCAGTCGTCCTGGCCCTGTGTGCATTTGTACGGAAAAAAGCCTAAAACGTAAACCCTGGCCATCATCAGCGAGATTTTCTCCTTACTATTTACCTCTGATACACACTTTGTTTCCAACGGCCGCACACGTCAATTTCTCCATCAATCCAGACCCGCTTGACGTAGTATACCACTCTAGGCAGCTCACTGTATTTCTACCGGCATCTGAAGCCAAACCAAGATGCAATAATTTTGATATTATGAAAGCCCCAGACTTCCCCGCCGCAGTCGAGTCATTCCTGTCAGCGAACAACAGTCGTCCCAGTCCTGCATGTGGGTGTACGAAACGGGGCTCCATAAAACTTTGCTATCAATTCTTACGATGACGCAGTCTCCGTGTCCAGCTTTGTATCTGACCCACAGCAGAGCTCCTCCAGTCCGCTGCTGATTTACTATCAGAACGTGTGTGGACTTCAAACCAAAACTCATGACATTTTTTAATGCCAGCGTATAACAGAGTAGAATTTCGATATAGGGGGAAGTCCCCCAGTACCGGACACCTAGTATTTTGACATATATACAATCAACACTTAGCATTACTTCAGTTTTTATTAACTGGAAGAGTAATTTAGAAGACTGCTTTCCAATAAAAATAGGTTACAGGTACTTGCATCACTATTTTAGAAGTCAAATGAGAAATCGAGAAAAATCATTACTTAAAAATTGTTTCTCCCAGTACCGGACACTCAATAGACACCATAAAATAAACCAATTCAGGACTTATAGTTCATGTCAAAATGTTTAAAAACTCTTATTGTTTGCATGCTTGACCAATGATGTTTGAAAAATTGCTTTGCATAAAGGTCAATGGGTTTTTACGCGCTACAGCGAAGACCTTCTGTTTTCTTCGAAAAATTCTTCATCAACTAGTTTCCTTGTTTTTTTTATATTTACGATATCCAATTCGGTTTAAGTGATGTTTTTTTTTTTCTTCCATTTTTTGCAATCCAATCCATTTTTTGCAAAATCTTAATTTCATTCAAGAATTTGACTGAACCAAGCAAAGCGAATTGCGGTCCGATATGGGGGGATGGCTCGGTGTCCGGTACTGGGTGACGGGAATCACTGAGTACGATTTATATTTTTTAACGAATTGAATAACTTTATGGAAAAATAAACTATGAAGCTTGGAAACGAAAAACGAGATTTTATGCGACCGAATAATACTGTAATACTGATCCGAAAATTAACCGGAGCATAACAATCCGATCAGCGGTAGATAAAAACAATCAAATCTCTGGTTTCATGAATGATTCTGACCTATCAAATCACACAATCTCTCACGCCGAAGACCCGGATTCAAATCCCAACCCCGCAGAAGTCACGAATGACATAAGTTGTTAAAGTGACTATAATCTAACAAAAAAAATCACACAAGTTTTTGTCCCTAATCGTTTGACAGCAACCTCGCTTGACGAGAAGCGTCTGTTATTCTGTTATTTCTGTTATTTATTTATAAAAAATCATTCGACATCGTACTGTCTGGAAGAACACTAATATAGTTGTGAACAAGTAAAACAAGATGAAATTACATAGAAATACACTCAAGTCGCTTTTTACGCGAAGGATACGTCCCGCGTAAATCAAAACCGCGTAAAAAACCGCGTAAATTCCGAAAATCGCGTAAAAAAACCTCGTAAATTCCGAAAATCGCGTAAACTCCGAAAATCGCGTAAAAAAACAGCTTAAATTCCGAAATTCGCGTAAAAAAACCGCGTAAATTCCGAAATTCGCGTAAAAATAGTCGCGTAAAAAGCGACTTCAGCAGCACACAGTTATGGTCTCTACAAGAGTCAAATCAATTTGCAATCTATAAATACTAACAACTCGCAAACGGTGTTGAACTGAGCTGCCATATGCCTTATCGGACTAAACTGACCGTATTTAAATCCGACCGTCGAGATGAAGGAAGGCCCTTTTTCGAAGTGCCCGTTCCGGGAGTACAGATTCACCTGTTCCAACACAGACGGGCAGTCAATTTGCCCGATCAAGACCTTAGCAACAAACATAACTTGAGCTGTCGTACGCCTCATTTCTCAAACAGTCAAGTGCGGTTTTTATGGGCAGACATATCTTAAAACGTGTTAAATACTTAGACGACATCCAGCTGGTAGTAGTATAGACAGCTCGTTGATGAATAGAATGAAAAACAAGGGGCCAGAGCTGTCCTGCACTCAGTGCACCTATTTTGCTTTTTTAACTATCACACCTCAACCAAGCGAGATTCGAAAATTTTAAGTATGGGGCATTTATTAAATCCATTATGATCCACAAGATTGCTGAACAAAGTACTGCTCTATTTTAAGTATTTACGGCGCACTCCCAGTTCACACTGGATGCTGCTCCGAGAGCGCTCTCTGCGCACCGTCCAGTGTGAACTGGGAGTACGCCGTAAATACTGAAAAGAGAGCAATTTGTTCAGCAATCTTATGGATAATGTTGAGTCTATAACAGCCCTTTACATAATATTTTCGAATTTTGTTTGGTTGAGGGGTTACAATTAAAAGAGCAAATAGGTGCACAGACCTGCCAGGGGCCCAAGTTGCTTCCTTGAGGAACTCCTGATAGATTGCAAAACAGTTCTGATTTTTTCGGACCGATCTTGATTCAAAAACTGCGGCCAGTAGGGTATGACTTCATCCATCTGGTGGAAGCGACAAAAATTCCAACATTCTCTATTCGATTGAACAATTTACAAAAAATTTGAGCATCGTTCTCTGAGCTTTGGTCCAATATATTTACCTCCCAGTCATAAAGACGATCAACGAACGTATCGACTCAGCTGGAAATGCGTAATCTCATTTAGCATCGAATAACTACGTCTTCCTTCCAGCGCACATTGGGCCAAATCGATCGAAAAAGCGGAACTTTTCGTTGCCGCTGTTTTTAAGGGGTAAAAAGTGACTTTCCTTATGTAAAAAATCACGAGAAATCGTTTGATGATGGTCTCAACGCGCGGAAATGACGGGCAGTAGCCCATTTTGACTCATTCACCCCTATTTTTTTTACTGTTTTGAAAGAATCATACACAAATTTTCTCTAATCTGATAATCCAGTAGTCTGTTTTGCCCTATTTTATGAAGGTTTTTGTACCACAGGTAAAATGCCAATTCGATACTTTTACCAGAGATTTTCAAGAAGGTATGCTTGTTGGGAAGGTTTGAAAAGTCAGAAGATCGAACGATGATCAAACTTTTCACAAAAATGTCATGAAGGGCAATGTTTTGCAACATTCCTTTACATGACATTTTTGTGAATAACTTGATTGTCGTTTACTCTTCTACCTTTTTTTAATTTGCACAACAGGCATGCCTTTTTGAAAATCTCTGGTAAAAGTATCGAATTGGCGTTTTACTTGTAGTACAGAAACCTTGAGTAAAATGGGGCAAACACACTTGTAGATTATGTTGCATTGAAATAAAATTGTTCATATATCTTTTTTACAACATGCTTCTTCTTTTCTAACCACAGATTCTCAAATTAGAGAGGGTTTGTAGATAATTATTTCAAAACTATTAAAAATTGGGATGAATGGGGCAAAATGGGCTACTTCCCGTCATTTCCGCGCGTTGAGACCATCATCAATCGATTTCTCGTGATTTTTTACATAAGAAAAGTCACTTTTCCCCCTTTAAAAACAGCGGCAACAAAAGGTTCCGTTTTTTCGGTCGATTCTGCCCACTGTGCAGCGGGCGGTTCTAAAATAAGGAGCTTTCAACGGCTTTCAGAACTCGGTAGATTACGTGGGTTATGCCAGCGGAGGTGTCGCAGAATAAACCGAACAGCCCTTGGGCACATTTAGTGATATCTTGTTAATTTGGCAGCATTCGTCATAGGTCTCCAGAACCAGTTGCAGGAGGCAGACGTCATTTAAGCTTTCTCATGTATAGGAGATTTTCAAGTCTTCAGAATTTGATAATCTCAATCATTTGAAAATCGTGTTCACAAGACCGATCCCAAATGACTGCCTTGGGGAACGTCGGAGGTAACTGCGAAGGGCGACGAAGTGTATTCGCGAGCGAAGCGAGTTTATCGTGACTCACCACTCGTGAGTGTCCAGTTTGTGGTATTTGGAGATCGATCTAATGGTTTATATGGTCGAAAGCTGCAGAAAGGACGGTATATATACCGTGAGTCCCCACTGGTAGGACCTTTTTCAATCTGAATATCCCAAGTAACAATTTGGGTTTGATTACACTCTTATGATGGTATTCAAGACCAAAATCGGCTTGAAAACCGCCATAAAAGTGCAATAGAACTAACATTGTTGCTTGGGATTTTTAATCTGAACCCCGGTAATATGCATGCGTTTACATTAAAATAAAGATCAAGCGTCATACATGATTGACGGTTAAGTTGGTTAAGACGGTTTAGACAAACGAAGATGACCTACGTATAGACCTGTTTCTGGACGATCGCAAAGTCAACGCTGCGTTAGATCCTCCTGCAACGTACTTGAAATAGGCTTTTTGTCATTTTCTTGCTTCCTTGAAACAAATTTCCTCTGCTGGTAGAAACACTCCTAATAAAGTCATCAACCTCAACGTTTTTCGTGTAACTGAGGAGATTGTCGAAACTGCCATCGGAAAACTAAAATATTCGTTGTTAACCAGACCTGACGGTAATCCATCTTGGATCCTGAAAAAGTGTTCCACCGTTCTCGCTAGGCCTCTTTCGCTATTGTTCTATGCTTCAATCCATCAGTGTGAGCCCCCCCTCCTATGGAAACATTCAGTTATGTTGTCTGACACAAGAAGGATGATAAGCGCAACGCTAAAAACTATCGAGCGATTACTTCGTAGTCCCCAGCTCTAAAGTGCCCGAAATTATGTGAAGCACACTTTGTTCGCTAGCTGTCAACACTACAGGTCTTTAGACCAGCACGGTTTTTTTTTAGTCTATGGATCTCGTTGATTTTGTTCTATTTGCGTACCATGAATGAAGAAATGTAAATTAATGCGGTGTATACGGACCACAAAGCAGCGTTTGATCGTGTGGATCACGGTATCCTCCTTGCAAGCACTTTGAGATGTTGACGGTAAGCATGGTACTCGAACACCAATTTTGATATTTGCCCGTAGTCCGTTTTAATTACCTCAAAAAAATTTACACCGAAAGTGTAAAAAACCGACGTCCAGATGGAAGGAGAACTGACAGTTCCCTTGAGAAGCTGGGAGTTTCCGCACCATTCTGCAAGTGACTACACTCGTACACGCCACAGACTGTGTGTAAAGATCGGATTCGAGTTTTCCGACATTCTGCAATCTTGGAGACTCTTGAAAGAAGATTTGCCAACGCTCAAACCATCTTCCCGGCTAGAATGCCTGAAATAATTGACTGCCCAGCCTTTCTGAGTCAACTGACTATTTCTGAACCCGAATATGTAATCACCCAACTAAGAAATAAACTTAAAAACTAAGTTCGTATAGTTTTGATGCCATCGAATACTGTTCCGTTCCATCCCTATCGTTTTTAATTCTATTTGCTTCCTTTTTCTTAAGCTCTAACTGCGGCCTGCAATGCAAATGTGGTTCTTTTTGGCATTTTGGTATATTTCTTCCAATGGATTGTCGTCCAAATAAAAAGCGGGCTTTTCTGTTACCAACAAGAAAATGGCTAAATTTTAGAGACGAGCCAATTCATTCTTGGTTATCGTCGACCCTCACTAATGTAATCTACTGTTACAGATAAATTGTCTCTTGCAAATTGTAGCGGAGCATTGGATTAAAAACTCGAAAAACAGCCACGTTGAATGCAACGCCTAGAGTCATTTCCATTTTGTTTACATCTGCTCGTATGCGTACTGCTTAAAATATGCGGATTGCTATCAGCTCAAATAAATGTTATGTAAATGAAACAATGCCTCACTTACCGCTGTTCATTCGAAACAATCTGTTTACGTGATAAATCTGATCAATATTTCTCAAACATCGTTCCTTCCCCCTGGACGGGAAATGTTGACAAAGTGTGCAGTGGCAATTTATCTGGTCCCATTCCAATTCACGCCCCGGCGTGGCGCGGCGGTGCGCTGAACAGAGCTTTTAAGCCCGACTAACTCTGTTATGGCCGATGGCTGAAGTACATGATTTACCCGACTTTATTGATCGTCCTTGAAACATTCGCGAGAATTACGCCTCCCCCAGCCCGCATGAATATTATCAGCCGTGCTTTCTTTTCCTTTCATAGGAGCAGTCTGCTCATCACACTGTTTAGCGTTTTTTTCCTATTCAGTTTCCCTCTCCCGTCCCGATTTTTTTCCGTCCGGATCACCTCCCACCGCACGCGCTCTTAGGGGAAGCAGCAAAGAATCTGCGGGGAATGCAAGCGGAACAGCCAAATGGAGTATATTAAAAAGTTTTCGCATAAAAATCACATTAATCTGAAAAACCACCCGCTGGCCACATCATCTCCTCCTCCTCCTCTTGCAGATTCCCCGCCGATGTGCATCCCTTGGAAAGCAACAATAGCTTTTGCAAGGAATTTCTGCCACCGCCAGCGATGACGATACGGTATTCAGTCGTGAAATTTATTACCGGCTAGCTCCGTCAGGGACACGGAATGGCCCAAACAACAAGTTTTCCTTCAACATTGCTGCCCACGACAACAACAGCGGCGGGCAAAGGGCGAAATCCAAGGACAACGAATTGATCGGAAAGTATGATTCTATGGCCAGCGAACATGGGACAGCTTGCCACCGGTTCCCATTTCTAGCCGGCTAGATCTGACTGCTGGAATTGCTTCAGGCGAAATCGAACGGTTTTGCGGATCCGCAAAACTTTAGGATTATTGTGGCTTTTCACCCGCTCTAGGTAGACCGCCAATGGACGACATTGCAGCGGCGTGCCCCAGTGGGGAGTAATTCGTCGTCCATAGAGTAGGAACTCTACAGTGGTCCCTTCATTGTGCACTGCCAGTCGACACGAACAACCGAAACCGGCGAACATAAAATGCGAGCGCAATGGGAGTGAAAATTGAGTGTTTTTTATTTGTTCGCATTTCTTGTTGGGGCGGCCTCTTAAACAGTTCCTGGCAATGAGTTTAATTTGATGAGGGATTTCGGTTCCGGAGAAGGAGGAGAGGGAGAGAAGTTACATCGTAGATTACCGAGTTCGCTCGGTTCTCGTTTGGGCCAAAATTAACGGCCGATTGTTATTGTAGATCTTACCGGAATTGATTATGGTCATTTTGGGCGCGGGAAGCAATTGGAAATGGTGTTTTACGAACCTGAAATAAGAGAAAAATAAAACGATTAGTCGGGTTTGCTTGACGAGATACGATGTTATGGCTTAAAAAAATTATTCTTAGCATCAATCAAATAGAATACAGACGCATTTCTGAGTCAAATTTTTTATGCTCGACTATGTGAACACAATTATTAGGAAATATTATTATTACTACTATGATCGATCCATGAAAAATTCAAAATTTTTGATTCAACCACTAAAATTGGTCAGCCGTAAAATTAAACTGTCTGTCGAAAGCGAAAAAAATATCTGTCCTTCCTCGTCTGTGGTGCAGCTGAACAAAAAAAGGCAAAGTTACGGCGTTGCCATTAAGTGCATCCGGGAAAGTGTTTGATCTATCATTCGGTTGAAGCACGGGCCAATGCGTTTCCTTTTTGTCGTTGTGGTTCTTGGGCGCATTTTTTTATCTTCTCCTTGTTCATCTCTGGCCAGGCGTTTGGAAGCAGTCGATATGCCTGGAGGTGCTGCCAGTGCCTATTCGGAGTAAGTTTTTCTTTCTCCGAATCAAATAGGTCCTTTGAGGCGAGCGGAAGCATGAAATTGTGCAATTTGATGGTGCATTTCATCTTCGTCAATTTATTTTTGTGCATCTTTTTGAATGTCCTTGCTCTGTGGTGGTCTTTGTGTTACAACCTTTTGTTCGCTTTCTTGGGTTGACATTGACCGACATTGTTTCGATTGATGGCTTTTACTTTTTTTCTTTTACAGGACATTTTATATAATAAATATATCGATTGAAATTAGTTTGAATTGATTCAAGACGACGAAGCCACTCGGCAATGCACAAAAATCGCATTTCGCACGCCAGACTGTGTACAGAGCAAACACTTCCAATCAACCCATTAAAATCAATTCAATTCATTTCTCTTGCTTCGATCCGGAACACTTGAGTGTGAGTGTGTGTGTTTGTGTATGTATACGCGATGCAATTTCTTCGAAATTCCTTGTTCGTCCAACAGACGCGCGCGGTAAATCACCAATTGATGATGAATGCAATTTAAACAGAACGTTGCCGTACTTTGCAAACAGTTTCTTGTGCTAAATACATATTCAATTTGTTGCCAGCGAGTGGAACACCCAAGCGTAGCCGGTGTTACGTGGCAAAGTTTTTGTTTTTCGAAACTGTACACAAAACAATTTCAATTAAAAGTTTGCTTGTGCTTGGATAACCTTAAAATATGTATTGTAATAAAATATTTCCCTCTAGATGCATAATACTTTTTTTGAAATGTGCAAATTTCATACCAGCACGAAAGCTACGCAAATTTAATTTTTGTGTCCATTCTTCCTTGTTTGACATTTTCTTTATACCTATTTGAACTCAACCAAATATTTATGGGTCATTCTACGCGAAGTGTCCGAGCCCCGTGTAATCGACCTTCACGAATTTGAACCAAATTTCGCCAGATTGTTCGTTTTCGATCAAAAAGCAAAAATCGAAAATTTGGTGCCAATCGGACATTCTCTCGATTAATAGGAGCGCACCTCCATCTTCAAGGAAAATACCCTTTTTTGTTAAAACCTCTTATTTTCTTTTGCTTATATCTCCGGAAGCATTGGGTTTAGAAAGACACTAGTGCCAGTGCTGCCAAATATTTTTAAACTCAATTTGAAAACTAAATTTTCATTTTTCTTTCAGTGAAGACAATTTGATCTCAAAAATTCCAACTTCATCGTGTTTTGCAGATTTTTTACATAAGAATCACTTATCGCCGGAATTACTGGAGGCAACTGTTACTGGAAGCGGTCCGAATTTACGTTTGTGCATACGGTAGTGACTTTTGCGGTTTATGAAGTTCTGCCCCGGAGGCACCCAAAACCTAGCTTTCGAATAGGACTTCAAACTGTTTCAAGTTTAATCGAAAATGCTGTTCAGTGGCGGGATTTAATGGAATGGACGAAGAAACAAATGCCGGTGAGGTCGTTTCATAACTTCACTCGTTTATCTATTTGATTTTCCTGCATTCATATATTTTATTATTTCTAAATTTTATTCTTTTACTAAGTAATTAAAATGATGCCAGGTAGACGGAACTTTTCAATTTTCAGAGAGCGAAAAAAGGCGCTATAACCTTGGCCTATTGCAGCCAGACTATGGTTAATGCCATAAGTTCATCCCCGAGGGTCCGGAGTATCACTTAACCTTTATTAGCAAAGATACTCCCAACGACTACAATTTGTAATCTGTAAATTAATCAATATCTTCAAGGGAAGCGTTTGGTACGGGAGGTCCACGCTTTCTTCCTTCCCCTCGATTTCAATGAGTTGAATGGAATTAAGTATCATTTTTAATTCCACTTAATTCTTTGGAATTCTCTCTGCGGTACATGCTGCGCAGTTGGCCTGGCCGTTGACAAGAAAAATGACCGATTTAAGCAATCGGCATTTTCCAGGATGCCTTCAAGTATTGGCTGCGTTTCACATTTATCAAAAACGGCAAAAACTCTGCTAAACCATCAGATATCAACATCACAGTAATAAGACACTCGGGTACTGGGGCGTAACATATTATGTACTATGGTTGCCACTACGCGGTCGTCCTGATCACCAGCGTTCATCAGTCGTCCCGGTCCTACGTGTGTGCGCCGAGAACCTTCAAAATACTTCTATCAGCATGAAAAAGATTGCCAACCGTTATTTCTACGTAAGTAAGTTCTAGTACTAGACGATATAATGATCAGTTACCACTTCCCATTTAACGAAAGCGGATTGATTTAACGGACTTCGGATATATTATCAGAACGTGCGTGGAGTTCGGACTAAAATTGGCGACTTATTTAAGACGGGCACTAAATGTGACTACGACGTCATTGTTATTAGTATACTGAGTACTACTGACTCTAGCAGTACTGCCCAGCCAAACTTCGAACATACGAGGACTGGCTTGTCAGACTAGCATCGTATCTCGAAGTTAACTGGGAAGATTTCAGCATAACTCTTGTATGTCTCGAAAGTGCCACAAGGTAGAAATTTAGGACCGTCACTTTATACGCTCTTCATTAGCAATGTGTCGTTGCTACTTCTGTGTGATTATCGAAAATGACTCGCTCTAACTCTTGAAGAAGAGTAAAGAACTGCTCTACTTTTAGCAACTCGGAGCCGGGTTGGCTTGGGCTGTATCAAGAACTTTTCTGAACGTCTTGACACTCGCAAGTCGACTTCAACCTGGTCGAGTATCTAGCAAATTGGACGCCTTTACTTCTGGTGCCGGTGGGGTTGTTGAAGAGAGCGGATTTCACTGCAGAGTCGTCCGGCATTCTTACGACGTGGTCGGCCCACCGTAGTCTCCCAATTTTTGCCATGTACTTACTCATTCAGCCGAGAGCCGGGGTGGCTCTTACCGTATCAAGAATTCCTCTTCATTGTACTCGGTCCTGGGCTACTCGTCGCCAATTCGTTGCGCGTGTCGACACTCGCAAGTCGGTTTCAACCTGGTCGAGCCATCTAGCATGTTGAGCCTCTCTATTCCTGGTACCGGTGGGGTTCTTGAAGAGAACGGATTTCACTACACAGTCGTCCGGCATCCATGCGACGTGGCCGGCCCACCATAGTCTCCCAACTTTCGCCAGGTGTACGATGGGAATCTCTCCAAGCAGTGCCTATTGCTTGCGATTCATACGTCTCCGCCACTCTCCGCTTTCCGTTTGTACTCCGCCAAAAATAGTCCGCAACACCTTTCGTTCAAAAACGGCTAGTGCACGTATGTCTTCCGTAAGTAAAGTTACTGTCTCAAGTCCGTAGAGGACTACCGGTCTGATTAGTGTTTTGTACATCGTCAGCTTTGTGCGGCGGCGTATGCTCCTTGATCGAAACGTCTTGCGAAGGGAAAAGTACACTCGATTTCCAGCTTGAATGCGTCGTTGGATCTCCTTACTCGTATTATTGTCTTCGGTGACCAGAGATCCCAAATATACGAACTCATCAACCACTACCAGTTCATCCCCGTCCATAGTCACTGTCCGTGGGAGGCAAACGTTACTTTCTCGGGAGCCTCTTTTTACCATATATTTAGTTTTCGACGCATTAATTTGTATACCAATCCTACTAGCCTCCGTTTTTAGTCTGGCTTAGGTTACCTCCGCCTCCCCAAGGTTTCTACTATTGATGTCAAGGTCGTCTGCGAAGGCTAAGAGTTGGCTACTCTTGCTGACAATGGTTCCTCTCGTTTCGATGACCGCTCGGCGGATCACACCTTCATTTGTGATATTATATAACAACCAGGACAGTCCATCCCCTTGCCCCAACCTTCTGAGCGATTCGGAAGGACTTGAGAGTGGCCCCGAAACGCGCACGAAGCACATCACTCGTTCCTGGGTAGCTCTGATCAGCCGCGTCAGCTCGTCCGGGAAGCCGTACTCGTGGATTATCTGCCATAACTGTTCGCGTTCAACTGTATTGTATGCTGCCCTGAAATCTACGAAAGTATGATGCATGATTGGGGATACACGACGCAGCAAAATCTGGGAGAGCAGCTGGTAGGCGGCGTTGACCAACGGGATGCCGCAGTAATTACAGCAATCTAGCCGGTCACCCTTTTTGTAGATGGGACATACTACATCTTCCATCCACTTCTCCGGTAGTTTCTCCTCCTTTCAAATCCTAGAAATAACCCAATAAAGTGCCGTTGCTAGCGGTTCTTGGCCATTTTTTTAGAGCTCTGCCGGGAGTTGGTCCTTTTCAGCGGCACTGCAGAACGGAGTATGGAGACGGAGACGGACAACCATGAACTCGTTCAGATAATAGAAACTATAGAATTTTGAATGAACTTGTCAATATTTAACAATTTTGAACATATGTTTGACGGCAACTGGCTATGTAGAACCCATGTTTTCATATATATAAATAAATTAAATTTAACAAAAATACAAGGTTTCACAGCTCCTCAAAAGTTATCAACTGCTGATAGAGTGGACTAAGCTAATTTTCGAATTCGACCACCCAACCGACCGCCACCAGAGAAACATCTATTTCTTTTTTGCTTAACATCTGAAAGCGGATTTCATTCAAGCTTAAAATCTTCCCCTTCGCTCTGAACCGGATGTAATGCGGTAGATGGAGGGCGCAACCTCTCTTCCACCTGATCGACATAAATGGCTAATGCATCCTGAGAGCTTTATCTTCTTCACTTTCTTCGCTTCCTCCCGAACACCAATGAACACCAGTTACTTTCTTCGACGACGACGACGACGACGATGACGACTAGCTCTAGCTAGGGGTGATGATTTATAAGGAACGATGAATAAAATATTCCTGGCACATAAAACAAATATCGCATCCACCTTAATACACATCTATTCGAGCCCGAGCTCGGAAGGCATAATCCCGCACGGGGCACGGCACAAGTTTACCACATACATACGTACATACATACACACAAATGCGGCATCTTCTGCTGTTCCTGAATTTTCCGCCCAGCTGATTGCTTCAGTTTGCCTCGCTGCTCGTGGCACCACCCGGCAACGAACCCGCTCTGGGGCGAAAAGCGGTAAACGAAAGGATTATGATGCTTTTGCTATTGGGAGAAATTCATCTTATTTTTCCATCCACCGCTCGCTGCTGGAGAAAACTGCTGGCTGTAACAACCAACCAACCAACGAACCAACCAACGGGAGATGATGGTAAATCAGCGTACGACATTCGCGCAAAAATGGGATAAGCTGTTCAATATCCATTTGTGCTTGTTATTTGACATCAATCACATTCCGGCAATCTCTCCTCGAGGGTAACAGCTCTAGCCCTAGGTATTTTCTATGCTGCGCTGGCATGTGATGGATGCAATTGCTAAAAAAATGCACCGAAGCACACGAGAATGTTTGACAACCACCATGAAGCTTCCGTCGAGATGGATTTCAGAGAATGTATTTATTATGGGTGAATATCCAGGTTGATTGAATTGGAGTAAGGCTAACAAATATTGAACGATTCGCAAAAATCGATGTTATAGTTTTGCTGAACTTGTTTCAGTACGATCCAGGATTAGAATTGAAGAGCAAAGTAGTTTTAGTCAAAAAAATTAGTTAGCGAATTGAGATTTGTTTGAGCAAACTTCTCGCATCATTAAAAAGACGTGTTTGAACATAATCCGAAAAGCTAAAGTGTAATCTTTTGTTTATTTCTCAATTGTCTATGTCAATCACTCGGCACAATAAATATTTCATAAAAGCATAAAACACCCCTATCCACGGTCTCGTACGACAGCTATATTAGACGGAAACATATTGCCACCCGTCATCGACGCCGCCAATCATATCGTACCGGCAAGTCGAAGGAGATCGGTCCGGATGCCGAAGCTGAAGACTGCCGGCCAGGATGTATCAACTTCGATGGCATCTGTCAATACATAAATTTCCAATATACATAGCGGCTTGCGGAGTGCAGACGGCAATCCATATCGGAAGCTTGATTCCTAGCCGTACAACTTAACTGTGGCCCATGTCTGTGTGGAGTGGTCCACTTGGTGGCGTACACGTTCGTTCGGTCCAGTCCAGGCGCCGAAAGGCAAACGAGTCACGGCTTTTAACGATAGGTTCATCTGACGCCACCTCGGTCAACTCAATTTCCAATCCATACACAATTTCCACCACACTCAAGAGGGAACGGAACTTGCTGGTGGTTCCTTCAAGGAGAAGACAGACAGGCGTTGCTGCCGTCCGTCTCCGCCGCCGCCGCCGCCGCCACCAGGCACGATTCACTCATAAAACACTTACGGACGGGAGTTTATTCGACGAAATGAGAACACCCGCCCATCGGTCATCCCCAGCATCACATTTTATCTGCCATTCTTCTTCCCCGCACTGGCAGCAGCGGCGCAGCAGCGTTACGAATAGTGCAAAGGATACATAAAGTGGATTAGACGCAAGTGCTTTTATGGACCACATTTGATAGTAGTATAGGTTGTCGATCGGTCAAACAAACGGCGTCTCATCAAAATGTCTGACCATGTTTTGATATTCAATGAATGCGTTTCTATTTACTACTTGACAATGCGGTGGCAGCGAAATTGAGTAATGTCACAGTGCAGATAAAAACTTCCTTTTCATCCTATTGAATTTTGCGTTGCTGTGCGAAATATGATCGGTGGATAGGGGAAGAGCCTAGCTTGATGCTTTTTAAGGACAAAAAATCTTTGCAACTTTCGAACGGTGGGGGGATTGATAGACGTTGGTTTTTATTTTGGTTAATGAATCACTGGTTGGTTTGCTTGATTTTTTTGTTTGTTTGATTATAGTCACTTTAACAGCTTGGATCATTCGTGACTTCTGCGGGATTTGAACCCGGGTCCTCGGCTAACCACTACATCTGGATTGACCCTTTTTGCTTGATTTATTATCATTCTCATTTAGCATAAACCAGACTTACACGTCGGGAAATTTTAACCTTTAGTGAAGAAATCAATACAATCTATAAAAGAATTGACAAAAAAACATGACTTGAACAAAACAAGAAACGTTTCACTAACTCTGAGTAGCTCTATAAATCACATTTTCGCTTAATTTGCGACACTTTTGGATCTAAAATGCACTGATGAAAGATTTTCTAGGTCTCCAGGCGACAGCTTATAAATGGGTTAAAAAACAAATATCGTATGCAACAAGTATTACTCAAAATAAAATGTATAAACGTATAATTCTGATTTTATTGATAATATACTTTGTGTACCGCAAGGAAGTATTTTAAGAACTTTTATTTTTTTCCAGATAATAAATAGATATGAACTTTTAAAATACGCGACGTACGCGAAAACCGAAAAAACGCTTTGAGTTTTCAGTTCATAACTTTATCGACGTTACGACGTTTGGAATATGATTTCAAATCGTAAAAATGAATATTAAATTGAGATCTTCGTATTCAGATTTAAGAATTCTGACATTTGATATGATTTATGACTTCACTGATTAGCGAAATTTAACGAAATCGTACGAAATTTACCTTAGATCTTACGGTAGATTACCATTAAACTACACTTGAACATATGATAAAATTCGGTTAATTTCGTTCTATTTCGGTAAAACCGATATTTCGTAAGATCTCGCCTAACCTTATCCACTTTACAATAGAAATTACATTCAAGTCCTTTTTCTACACGGTTTATATTTTCGATTATCAAGAACGGGGCAACACATTGTGGTTACTCAACGCATTTGGAAGAGGCTCGACATTCATCGTACAGCTTGTAAATGGTTCCTAAGTTGCACCGTTCTTGAGTATTCGAAAAAACATGCTGTACAAAAAAAAACTACTGTATCGACTTTCGGTTCTCAAATATCGATATTGCAGTATTGACTTTAGACTTCAACTATTTAATTTAGACATTTTAGGGCGAACCAACCACCGCACAATGAGCAAAAACAAACTCGTAATCCCAAGAATTAGAAGTCGCTGGTTTGGAATCTTACAAGATACCTATTTCTATATAAAAAAATGCAGGAAATCGATTGGTGATGGTTTCATCCTGCGCAGACTTCTGTAAGTGGTCCATTTTGCCCTATTTTCCCCAAAAATAATGGTAAAAGCTAATTAAACGGTATAAAAACTTATTTGCCACCCGTGAAACAAACTCAAATAGCTTCCAAATTTTGTCAAAACATCAGAAGAATCAAATTCCATCCATTCCATACTGCGAAATGCAAGAATAGTCCATTTTGCCTAATTAACGCGATTAACGCGATTGAAACTAACCTAACCTAACCTAATTAACGCGATTGAAACTAACTCAAAGGTAAAAACAGTCTTCAAAAAAAATGTGTATTTTATCATACTGAATAACTTTGAAGAACAGTTGAAAGCAATAAATTAATTGGATGCGAAGTTATTGTGCAGAATTGATTTTTTAGTGTACTTTTTAAATAAATCATCAAATCTCGCAACTAAGAAAACATAGATAGTTACTATATTCAGCAAAGTTGTTCATTTTAGTGTATTCTATAATTTTTCTGAAGAAAAATTTTTTTTTGGACATATTCAAATAAACAAAAGTTTGTATCACCCTGATAGATGAATATAAGATCACCTTGATAGTTTGAAAAGATGCACTGTATTTTATTGATAAGCTTCTCCAAAGACATCATTGCTGAAAAATTACGATGTTTTCACGCAATAGCAAATGATTTTCTTACTCACTTTCGAGTAAATTGGTACTATTCGAGTTTATTCCCCTGTCTTTGAATTAGTTTTAATAGGTATGAAACGGGGAAGGCAAATGAGGAGCGTCCAATATAGCTCTAGCCATCCCAAGCCCCTACCTAGCGCCTCCACGTGGCCACGTGGCGTAATGCTCTTTTGAGTAGCCAAGCTAGGAGGTGCGATGCTGGGTGGTTCCCGGCTGCCTGATCTCAAAACCGGAGTTTGGGCAGACGGCGGAGCCACACGGCCTTGCTAATAAGTAAGCCTAATTTAGTTATTTTAATTATTTTTTTTCGTTTTAGCATCTCTTGCTATATAGTAAAAACTTTGGCCAAAACGAGTTTTAATACTGCACATGGATACCAGAATGAAAAAATTAAATTAAGTATAAGAAGCACTTATGGAACTTCAAAGAACGCTATTTTATTCCATACGAAGGACTGCTGGTGAGATTGATCTATTATATACCACACTTCATTATATACCCATATATACCACATTTCCTCTTAATATCACAGGGGAGTGTCATCGTGGTTGGGCCACGTTTTGGAATTCGCCCATAACTTTCGTTTCAAAAGGAATTTTGGAAATCTAAGTACATCGTTACAAAGGTCTAAGAATAAGTTATATTTCCTGAAAATTTTGAACTAATTGCTTGAAAAATAAAAAAGTTATTGGCATTTACGTGAAGACAAAAAATGTTGTCATAGTCGGGCCATGTTGTGCAGGTTGGGCCACCGCAGAAAATCTAAGACATACGTATTGAAATTCTATATAGAGACATGAAAAGGTTGAATTCCGTGAACAGCGACTCGTATAGGTACAAATACCCTATTTTTAGTTGCATTTTTGCGAAATTTTGGTGATCTTGTAAAATCAATATTGCTACAATCGCGTTTTCCGTAGTGTACAACTACAATGAAAAAAAAAAAAAAAATAACAAAAATCTAGATTTTTATTGTATTAACTTTACTTTATTTCATCACATTTTACGTGACTGACATTCTCTAGCGATTATTGCGCTTTTGCGCTTAAAATTATGGTGGCCCAACCATGACTACTCAAGTGGCTCGACCTTTACAAATAGCGCTTTTCTAGTATTTCACCTTAGCAATTCCAAACACCTTATTGGAGGGGATTTTTCTATAGTCTTCGTGTGCAGCACAACACACTTCATGCATTTTCAGAATTTATCTCGTTAATTGCATTTCATGGATCATTTCTTGAAGAAAAGTTTATTGCGCCTAGAAAACTTTTTTTGTAAGATTTAGTCACTGAATTCACTACGGGTGTTTTGAATACACGATTGAAACTCACAATACTGTGAAAAGTTAGCTATCACAGTAAGAAGTTTTACAATGGTTGTATCATAGATATCATGAGTTACTAAAACTGAAAAATCGTTACGGCCCGACCATAACAGTGGCCCGACGATAATGACAATACCCTATTATTAATAGTATTATTATTGCTATCATAAATGTGGAAGGCTGGATAATGGAGTGGATTGCCAACCTGAATCCTTAAGGTATGAAGCAAATATGGCACTTCTCAACTCAAAACAAACAAATCATCACGTGGGTTAAAGTTGGTACAGCGAAATTGATTATTGCATGGAAGGATCCTAATGCTGGAAGGCGACTCTTATAACCCCGGAATGCGCACAAGCGCCTCTGCTTGTGACTCCGCCCAATCCCTTTTGGTTCTTCTGTAACAGCATTAGCGTGAAATTCATTTCATAATCAAATTTGGATCTACTGTAATTCTACCCACATACCCTGTCCCTGAAATGATGATGGCTTTCCTCTACTACTACTACTACTACTACTACTACTACTACTACTACTACTACTACTACTACTACTACTACTACTACTACTACTACTACTACTACTACTACTACTACTACTACTACTACTACTACTACTACTACTACTACTACTACTACTACTACTACTACTACTACTACTACTACTACTACTACTACTACTACTACTACTACTACTACTACTACTACTACTACTACTACTACTACTACTACTACTACTACTACTACTACTACTACTACTACTACTACTACTACTACTACTACTACTACTACTACTACTACTACTACTACTACTACTACTACTACTACTACTACTACTACTACTACTACTACTACTACTACTACTACTACTACTACTACTACTACTACTACTACTACTACTACTACTACTACTACTACTACTACTACTACTACTACTACTACTACTACTACTACTACTACTACTACTACTACTACTACTACTACTACTACTACTACTACTACTACTACTACTACTACTACTACTACTACTACTACTACTACTACTACTACTACTACTACTACTACTACTACTACTACTACTACTACTACTACTACTACTACTACTACTACTACTACTACTACTACTACTACTACTACTACTACTACTACTACTACTACTACTACTACTACTACTACTACTACTACTACTACTACTACTACTACTACTACTACTACTACTACTACTACTACTACTACTACTACTACTACTACTACTACTACTACTACTACTACTACTACTACTACTACTACTACTACTACTACTACTACTACTACTACTACTACTACTACTACTACTACTACTACTACTACTACTACTACTACTACTACTACTACTAAAATGTGAGATTTCAGATTTTTGATTGTGAGTCTTGGATTTTCGATTTTGAAGTTTGGATTTTTGATTCATAAATAAGGATCTTGGGGTTTGGATTTCGGATTATCGTTGTTGGATTTCGAATGATTATGATTATGGATTTTGGAATTTGAATTTAGATTTTAGGGTTGGGATGTTGAATTTCGGACTTTGGGTTTGTATTATGGGTTTTGGATGTTGAATTTTGGATTACTGGTTTTGGGTTTGGATTTTGGATAGGGGGATTTGGATCTTACTTAATTACTTAGTTGGCCTAACGTCTTATGACAAGACCTGCGTAGCATAATTTATTAATCTAATTTGGTCCATGGTAGCTGGTCTCCAGTTCGCTGTGCCCTTCTTCGTCTTGTTCCTACTGGATGCGAAAACCATTTTTGCAGGATAGTTGTTCGGCATTCGTATTCGTTGTCCTGCCCAACGTATCCGACCAGCTTTAACCACTTTCTGAATACACTCAAGTCGCTTTTTACGCGAAGGATACGTCCCGTAAATCAAAACCGCGTAAATTCCGAAAATCGCGTAAAAAACGCGAAAATTCCGAAAATCGCGTGAAAAAACTGCGTAAATTCAGAAATTTGCGTAAAAAAAAACAAAATTTCGCGTAAAAAAAATTTTGTGGATTTCAACACTGCACGAAAAAATAGACGTTTTGAGCACATCTGCGTAAATGCCGAAAATCGCGTAAAAAACCGCGTAAATTCCGAAATACGCGTAAAAAAACCGCGTAAATTTCGAAAATCGCGTAAAAACCGCGTAAATTCCGGAATTTGCGTAAAAATAGTCGCGTAATAAAACCGCGTAAAAAGCGACTTCAGTGTACTGGGATCGCCGTAGAGACACGCGAGCTTGTGGTCCATTTTCCGCCTCCATACAACGTTCTCTTACACTTCGCCAAAGATGGTTCTTAGCGCACGCCGTTCGAAAACTCCGAGTGCTCGTAGGTCCTCTTCTAGCAGTGTCCACGTTTCGTGGCCGTAGAGGACAACCGGTCTAATTAGCGTTTTGTATAGTATGCACTTTGTACGGGGGCTCAGATTTTTCGACCGCAAGAATTCGTGGAGTCCGTAGTAGGCCCGACTTCCGCTGATAATACGCCTTTTAATCTCATGGCTGGTACTGTTTTCCTCTGTTGCCAGTAGGCCACGGTGTACGAATTCGTCGACTACCTCAAACTCATTCCCGTCGATTTCCACGGTACTGCCCAAGAGGACCCAGACGCGCTCAGTTTTTATTTATCGGTATTTATCTTCAGCCCAATCTTCTTCACTGTGCGTTCAAGCGTAATGTTGAACAGCAGGCAGAAAAGACCATCTCCTTTTCGAAGTCCCCTGCGAGATTCGAATGGGTCCTACAATCCACCCGAGATTCTTACACAGCACTGGATCCCATCCATCGTAGCCATGATAAGTCAAATAAGCTCACCCGGAAAGCCGTTTTCGTCCAAAATTTTCCTTAGCTCTTGTTGGTTTACGCTTGCGGCTTTGAAATCAATGAACAAGTGATGCGTGGGTACTCGTAATTCGCGGCACTTCTGGAGGATCTGCCGCAGGGTGAAGATTTGGTCCGTTGTAGATCGACCCTCCATGAAGCCGACCTGGTAACTTCCCACAACTATTGGCTGTTGGCGATAGTCTATGAAAGGTGACTTGGGACAGCACTTCGTAGGCGGCAATCCGGGTAGTGAGCGCTACGGTCGTCGTTCCGTATCCAAGTCTTGACAATCAGTTGATGCAAACTGTCGGCCAACTCGTTCAATGCCATCCATTCCCACTGGTTTGTTGTTCTTCAGCCGCTGGATGGCTTCCCTTATCAATGGGGGTGGCACATCTTCGTTGCTTGCTACACTTGCTGCTGAGATTCGTTGAGTCTCTGATAGAACTTCCGTGTGTCGAGAAAGCCGTACGAGCTGTTCGAGCTCTTCGCACTCCTTCTTCTCTTGGTGGCGCTTCTTCTCCTAGAAGAGTCCGGTTTGCTGTCTCCGCTTCTGTTTGGATCGCTCCATATTCTGACGGGTGGCTCAACGCAGCATTTGTACCCGCGCTGCGTTCTTATTAGCCAATATCTGCTGGCATTCCTCGTCAAACTATTCATTACGCCGATTCGGTGATACACGGCCTAGGACGTTCTCCGCTACGCTGTCATGGCATCATGTCTTGGGCAGCGGTCGTATCCGCGCTACAACTGCATTTAAAATTCGTCTTTGTCATCACTGGTACTTCCGAGTTGAGGGTTGTGCACGTTAACTATGCTAATATTAACGAATCGGCCCTTGATTGGCGAAATCCAATTTATCTTGTTCAATTTGTTCGCGACCAAAGTCGTTCACATGTCTCTTCGTCTCTCGCCGTAATCGTACTGCCGTATCGATTTGTGGCGTTAAAGTGTGTAGTCCGAGAGTTTCTACCAGTGCTGCTGAGAGGCTTAAGCGTCAAAAGCGCCACACTTTGGCGGTCTCTGGGTAGCGGCTGTGAATGTGGCAAAAAAGTACCTAAACAGTCAATTCGGATTATTTCTTCTATCTTTTGAACATATTTCCGCTGTTTTGAGGCAATAAAGCAACTTGAGACAATAAAGAATTTCCGATCACTTCTAGGAATGTGAGAACTTCTGGCTTAGCAGACCCGAATGATTGAGCTGCGCTCATGACTGCTCTTTTACTAATAGAATCCATTATATTAGCTCTGGCCAACTCAGACCATTGATATGTTCCAGCAAATAGGCTTGACTAGTTCCAAAAACTACCCGCTTTACAATTATATCACATCTGATGAGAATCGTTACACTAGGCACGGCTCGGGGAATAGTTGAAACATGCCTTCGTTCGGATTATGCTGCTATTGTTAAGCAGCTCACTGTTACATCATCATCATACAACCAACAAATTATAAACATAAAATTGAAAAAGATTCAGTAAGATAAGAGATCTGTTATGGTTAATTGTGAAATATTTTATAGACTTTCTTTTTGGTTTGGTTTTAATAATTCAGTGAACAATAAGCTTTTCATGAAACAATTCGATTTAACTGTTTCATGACTAACATTTCTTTTAGCACAATAGGATAATACCATCGTATTTATTTTTCTTCTTGTACGACTCAAGCGAATACTTCGTGGAAGGCATTTAGAATAATTAAGTAGAGTTCGCCGAAGAGTTTAGAGACGGCTATTCTTGATAGATTATTTTACTACGTTCTGTAAAAAACAATATCTCAAAAACAAGGAAAAATACATTTCTAAATTTTTGAAATGTTAAAAAAATCCCAGGTTTCCTGTAAAATATGAAAAATGAAGAAAAACTCATTTGCACACATAATACATGTTCGCTCGCTTATCACTGAAGGGCACAAGTCAAAAAACCTTCCCGGGGTGTACTTAAAACAATCCATTAATCACACAGGAAAACGCAAATCACTAATGGATATCACCTTTTCCGGAACCGCAACCCCACTTTACCGAGAGCTTGCGGGGCAAATAAATTTCACAAACGGCACCGAGAAACGCTCAACCACAATCGCCCTGGATGTGTGAGTTTAAAACTACCAACGACGACGACGACGACGTTACTTCCTGCCAGAACAAATTTTTGCAAGCGTTATCAGCCGCCATCAGATTTCACCTGCCCAAAACCGCAAATCCCACACCCGTCGGAAGATATCAGCTGACACGTTCGAACAATATCTCCACTCTTTTCGGTCCTTAACAATGAATCATCTTACCCTCCACTCTGTAACGCAGGAACCATTCAAAACATTCCGACAGAAAGAAAAAAAAACGGATTTCAAGCCTTACGTAGAAGAAAAAGATTTTGTTTTTGATTGATAACTGATGTTCGCTTCACTCAAGCTGTTCCCTTTCTCCGAAAGATGTGCGGAGGCAAGCGATGGAAAAGTGGACCCCTTCCGGAAAAGTCTCAAACTTCAGTTTACCCGAAATGAAATACACAAACAAATCATGATCTTGAAAGGAATCCACTTTCTCGGAGCGAAGTTCGTCTTAAGGAGCTGCCCGGATTCCACACAGTCCCAGGTTCGGCTTCCTGCCGCCCACACCGCACCGGGCGGCGGTGGTGCCGGTTTGCTTGCTACTCAATCTATGCAAGCCGGAAGGAGTGTTGATTTGGATTCGGGAAGAATCAATCTTGCTGACAGGCGTAACAAAGGCGAAAGGATTCGCCCGGGGAGCATTCTTCGAGTGACGCCAACCGGTTTCCCGGAGGGGCGGCGGGCAACGGTACGGGCAAGCGGGATTGTTTGATTGAAGTGAATCAGCAGAAATCGGATGCCGGTTTTGAGCTGATTGCGAGCGCTTGAAATCCTCTCGGCCGCTCCCACGCACCTACCCTTTGCACGTTTTCCCACCGAAACCCCATAGGATGAAGCGGAGCGGTGTCGGTGGGTTGATAAACAACAAAAAAATAAATCCCTTCGACTGAACGGAAAAAACAAACCGGCAAAGGATTGTTCTCCTCTGGTCTCTAGGTAATGATTTTGTATTCAGCCGGTTCGACCCTACTAAAATGAGTGCTGCAGTGGGACGCGCTGCGTCAATCGGATTGAGTTGATGTGTTGTTTTGTCATTACCGAAATGAGACGCACATTGTATCCGCAAAGGAAAATAAACTTTATAGATTGAAATAATGGAATTTCAGTATTCTTGGAAGATGATAAAAATCAAACTGTGTTTATGTTTTATTTGGCATGGTAAGAGAGTCAATAACGTATATTTTGATACTGAAAACTGAGTAATATTTTTCAATAGCAATAAATACTCTAAATAGGCAGTTCACATAAAAATAATTTATTCAGTTTATCATATTCACGGTTTAACACTGAAAACGCTTTAGTGCATATTAAAATCAATTTATCAGCATCAAATTACGTGTAGTTATTTGGCAATTATTCTAATAAGCCCCTGCATAGCTTCGAATACACATCGTTGATTGCTTCGCGGATGATATCCCTACCGGACTCATGGGAAAACTGCTGAAATGCAACGGCCTCAAATTCACACAACTAGTGCATAATTTAGAAGATGTTTCGACCAATGCGAGCTGCAATTTCAATTACCCAAATCGTACTGGTTTCTAGCTAGTTGGATTTGCGGCTGGACGTTCTGAAATGTGCTATTCATAAGCATCCTACCAGCTGCAGCTCTGTTCATCATAATGCAGCGAATTATTCCCGGGATGATAGAGTTTAACTGCAGAGATAATCCGGTAATTTGCAGTGCGACGTGCAGGAGCGTTGCTGGGAGCCGAAGAACTTACGCATTTCTTGACGTTGCCGAATCTCTCCACTGGGAAATGCGGATATTTTAACTTCCTCAGCTAGCAAAGTTATCTTTAAGATGTTTGAATTTGTATCGTGAACTAGATATTAAATTGATTGAATCTTGTTTATATTAATTATTCTAATAATCGAAGTCTCGAAGTATTGATGATGGTCAAACAACTGCGAAAAATGAGTTACAGAAAATTTTACGCTCCTATCTACTCCTGTCCTGAAAACGCTCCTGTCTACTCCTGTCGTCCAAGATGAATAGATTAGACACGGATGATAAAGTTCAAAAATGAATTCAGCTTCGATTTGATTGCCCCATTTCGATTTCTCTTCGCTGCTGCAGTTTTTCTAGGTCTCCCGCATCTCCCAGCACTCGTCACAGTCAATTAACGTTACTGAATATAAAGCATTTGATAGCGTATATTCATAGTTGGAAGCGCTTCCAAAGAGTTTTTTTTTATGTGAACGTAGAACAGAGAACGCTTTTGGGAGGAATACGGCACTATAGTAAGATATAGATTCATCTACCGTACTAGATGTTGAATGTAGGGGAGCATAGTGGATAGCAATAAAAAATTGAAAAGGGTGTCCCAAAGCAGTTGAGTTCCACATGTGAAACTAAGGAATTCTATAATGAACAGCACGACGACTATTCTATAGCTTTTAATGACGTACAACATGGAATGCACTTCACTCGTAATTAAAGTTTTCATTACGGCATTCTCTTACAAGCATGCTTTTTTTCTAACTGTGCTTCCCCATTCTCACTGAGATTTCTTTCTAGTGTGAAGACTCACGAGACTTGTGAGCATTCTTAAACGAAACCGCATCAAAATTTTCATACTTTAAATTTCATCCTGTTTCTGCAAACTCTGCTGATCGACATTTAGCGACCCAAATCAACTCAGAACTACCCCATAAATTCAGCGCAATTTTCAACTTTGAGATGCTATAGTGCATTAACGTTCCAAACTCAATTACTGAATGCGATATGTTCTGTAAAACGGTATCTATTGGCCTGCAAAAAAGTGATACCAAATTATGTAACCTTTATCAATTCAATTAGTACCGAAAGTAGTAAATGCAAACCCATCGTTTATGTGTTCCTTAGAGCAGGAATGGTCCTTCATTGTTGTGGACAAACGATTTAATACTGTAAAACAGGATTTCGATCTTTATCATTGCTGCCCTTGAATAGCAAACAAGGCCAACAAAACAATTTACTCGAATCTCATAGCCAGTGAGTTTCGTGGCATTGAACGTTGATATTAAGGTGCATTTCTTTTTCAATTTGTACATAAATTTCAGTTCCTTGATTGCAGGACATGGGACCAAATTCAAGAATAACATCCTTACTGTGATGCAGGCACTCGGTGGCAAACAGGTCTACAGGTCTAACAGGTCTAACTTTGTAGAACACCACAAGCGATACCCAAGCAACAATGTTGGTTTTATTATACTCTTATGGCAGTTTTAATGACCAATTTTGGTCTCAAATGCCAGCATAAGAGTGTAATAAAACCCAAATTGTTACCTGGATATGTAGTAGTAAGTTGTTCAATGGTATCGCTGAACCAGCAAATGGAAAATTCTACGAATAATGCATGCAGATCTGCGGTTTGTTTTCATATTGAATAGAAGTTGTTTCACATACTCATTTTAGCTCCTTCATTCGTAGAATAAACACCAGGAACAATGTGTTGGTATGGTTGTTCAGTGAGATCGCTGAACCAACGCTCTCGTCAATCGTCATGTTGAATGTTTTACTCATCAACTACGTAGCTAAATAAAATGCAATCGAAATGCAGATCATAGGAATATGAAGTACACTCAATTCTCGTTTTACGTCCACAATTGGGGGGAAGCCGAAATCCAAAATTCAAGCCCTAGAATCCAAAACCCATAATCCAAGATCCGCAATTCAAAATCCGATCCCTAACGGGTGGCAACTAAAATTTTGGAATTTTTTCGCGGCCCTCATGCTCAACAACAAACGAGCTCAGAGAGAAATGAGAGTATGTATGTGTTAGCTCTCTCTCTCTCTCCTCTTTTTGTTAATATTTTTTGTTTTGTTAATGCTTGCCCAGTTTTGCTAAAAATGGCGTCGAAACAAGAAGCATTCCGGGAGCGCGTTGTACACTTCTACGAACTGCAACAGAAATCTCGGCAAAAAGTATACGGTACAACATTTAAAAAGCAAATATGTTGCGGCTTCGACTGTTTACCATATCATAAGATGCCCAACAACGATTCGCAACCAAGATAGTGGAAGACCAGCCAAAATTATGGACGCAGAAGGACATCGTTCTCTTTCTCGTTTCTTCAACAACAAGCCATCTGGTTTGGCTATCAATTAGGATGCACCAGACGAATGTTTGGAGAAAATTTTGATCCCGTTTCTGCAAAAACATCATACAGATGGACAATACGTGTTTTGGCCGAATAGAGCATCATCACCTTACGCCAAAAAAACACAATCCAGAACCACGACCCGAAAAATCTGTCTCAGTGCGCCCAAACGAAAGTTTCTTCGGGATTTTGAGTTTCTTGGTGTACAAAAATATCTGGAGAACCACGAATTGCAAACAGTGGATTGGTAGAATCAAGAGATGCATTCGCAAACATGACATGAAGGCCGTACAACGCTCCGGTTTCGACGTCAAACGAAAAATTCGCCGAACAGCCGATTACGGACCGTTTTCAAATGTACACTAATTTTTTTTCAACAATGGATAATGTATCTTTAATTTTGGTAAATCAGATCTTCTTCCTGTATCTTTGTCTTTTTTTGACAGCTTGAGAAAAAAATTCCAAAATTTTAGTTGCCACCCGTTAAGATCCAAAACCCACTATCTAAATTCGAAACCTAAAATTCGTAATCCATAACCCAAAATGCAAACCATAATATTCAAAATAATAATACCCCAACCCCTAAAGTATTCAATACTCAGATGATATATACTCATAAATTTGAGATCCAGAAGCCATAATCCGAAATCCAAATCCCAAGATCCTTCTTAAAACCAAAATACAAAAACTGCAATCAAAAATTCAAAGTCTAAAATCCAAAAGCCGTAATCCAAAATCCAAAATTCAGAATTTTAACTCCATAACCCGTAATCCATAGCCCATAATCAAAAATCCAACATTCAGAAGCTACAATTCGAAGTTCGAAATCCTAAGTCCAACAGACAGACAGACAGACAGACAGACAGACAGACAGACAGACAGACAGACAGACAGACAGACAGACAGACAGACAGACAGACAGACAGACAGACAGACAGACAGACAGACAGACAGACAGACAGACAGACAGACAGACAGACAGACAGACAGACAGACAGACAGACAGACAGACAGACAGACAGACAGACAGACAGACAGACAGACAGACAGACAGACAGACAGACAGACAGACAGACAGACAGACAGACAGACAGACAGACAGACAGACAGACAGACAGACAGACAGACAGACAGACAGACAGACAGACAGACAGACAGACAGACAGACAGACAGACAGACAGACAGACAGACAGACAGACAGACAGACAGACAGACAGACAGACAGACAGACAGACAGACAGACAGACAGACAGACAGACAGACAGACAGACAGACAGACAGACAGACAGACAGACAGACAGACAGACAGACAGACAGACAGACAGACAGACAGACAGACAGACAGACAGACAGACAGACAGACAGACAGACAGACAGACAGACAGACAGACAGACAGACAGACAGACAGACAGACAGACAGACAGACAGACAGACAGACAGACAGACAGACAGACAGACAGACAGACAGACAGACAGACAGACAGACAGACAGACAGACAGACAGACAGACAGACAGACAGACAGACAGACAGACAGACAGACAGACAGACAGACAGACAGACAGACAGACAGACAGACAGACAGACAGACAGACAGACAGACAGACAGACAGACAGACAGACAGACAGACAGACAGACAGACAGACAGACAGACAGACAGACAGACAGACAGACAGACAGACAGACAGACAGACAGACAGACAGACAGACAGACAGACAGACAGACAGACAGACAGACAGACAGACAGACAGACAGACAGACAGACAGACAGACAGACAGACAGACAGACAGACAGACAGACAGACAGACAGACAGACAGACAGACAGACAGACAGACAGACAGACAGACAGACAGACAGACAGACAGACAGACAGACAGACAGACAGACAGACAGACAGACAGACAGACAGACAGACAGACAGACAGACAGACAGACAGACAGACAGACAGACAGACAGACAGACAGACAGACAGACAGACAGACAGACAGACAGACAGACAGACAGACAGACAGACAGACAGACAGACAGACAGACAGACAGACAGACAGACAGACAGACAGACAGACAGACAGACAGACAGACAGACAGACAGACAGACAGACAGACAGACAGACAGACAGACAGACAGACAGACAGACAGACAGACAGACAGACAGACAGACAGACAGACAGACAGACAGACAGACAGACAGACAGACAGACAGACAGACAGACAGACAGACAGACAGACAGACAGACAGACAGACAGACAGACAGACAGACAGACAGACAGACAGACAGACAGACAGACAGACAGACAGACAGACAGACAGACAGACAGACAGACAGACAGACAGACAGACAGACAGACAGACAGACAGACAGACAGACAGACAGACAGACAGACAGACAGACAGACAGACAGACAGACAGACAGACAGACAGACAGACAGACAGACAGACAGACAGACAGACAGACAGACAGACAGACAGACAGACAGACAGACAGACAGACAGACAGACAGACAGACAGACAGACAGACAGACAGACAGACAGACAGACAGACAGACAGACAGACAGACAGACAGACAGACAGACAGACAGACAGACAGACAGACAGACAGACAGACAGACAGACAGACAGACAGACAGACAGACAGACAGACAGACAGACAGACAGACAGACAGACAGACAGACAGACAGACAGACAGACAGACAGACAGACAGACAGACAGACAGACAGACAGACAGACAGACAGACAGACAGACAGACAGACAGACAGACAGACAGACAGACAGACAGACAGACAGACAGACAGACAGACAGACAGACAGACAGACAGACAGACAGACAGACAGACAGACAGACAGACAGACAGACAGACAGACAGACAGACAGACAGACAGACAGACAGACAGACAGACAGACAGACAGACAGACAGACAGACAGACAGACAGACAGACAGACAGACAGACAGACAGACAGACAGACAGACAGACAGACAGACAGACAGACAGACAGACAGACAGACAGACAGACAGACAGACAGACAGACAGACAGACAGACAGACAGACAGACAGACAGACAGACAGACAGACAGACAGACAGACAGACAGACAGACAGACAGACAGACAGACAGACAGACAGACAGACAGACAGACAGACAGACAGACAGACAGACAGACAGACAGACAGACAGACAGACAGACAGACAGACAGACAGACAGACAGACAGACAGACAGACAGACAGACAGACAGACAGACAGACAGACAGACAGACAGACAGACAGACAGACAGACAGACAGACAGACAGACAGACAGACAGACAGACAGACAGACAGACAGACAGACAGACAGACAGACAGACAGACAGACAGACAGACAGACAGACAGACAGACAGACAGACAGACAGACAGACAGACAGACAGACAGACAGACAGACAGACAGACAGACAGACAGACAGACAGACAGACAGACAGACAGACAGACAGACAGACAGACAGACAGACAGACAGACAGACAGACAGACAGACAGACAGACAGACAGACAGACAGACAGACAGACAGACAGACAGACAGACAGACAGACAGACAGACAGACAGACAGACAGACAGACAGACAGACAGACAGACAGACAGACAGACAGACAGACAGACAGACAGACAGACAGACAGACAGACAGACAGACAGACAGACAGACAGACAGACAGACAGACAGACAGACAGACAGACAGACAGACAGACAGACAGACAGACAGACAGACAGACAGACAGACAGACAGACAGACAGACAGACAGACAGACAGACAGACAGACAGACAGACAGACAGACAGACAGACAGACAGACAGACAGACAGACAGACAGACAGACAGACAGACAGACAGACAGACAGACAGACAGACAGACAGACAGACAGACAGACAGACAGACAGACAGACAGACAGACAGACAGACAGACAGACAGACAGACAGACAGACAGACAGACAGACAGACAGACAGACAGACAGACAGACAGACAGACAGACAGACAGACAGACAGACAGACAGACAGACAGACAGACAGACAGACAGACAGACAGACAGACAGACAGACAGACAGACAGACAGACAGACAGACAGACAGACAGACAGACAGACAGACAGACAGACAGACAGACAGACAGACAGACAGACAGACAGACAGACAGACAGACAGACAGACAGACAGACAGACAGACAGACAGACAGACAGACAGACAGACAGACAGACAGACAGACAGACAGACAGACAGACAGACAGACAGACAGACATTGCGATTGAGATGTAGTCTACAGTGTAGAGCACTGGATGCCAGAGAATGTAGCGCATCAAAAAAACGGAGGTGGTACTTATCACTTACTACTATACAATTAAGCGGGCTACAATTGGAAATCACGCAATTGTGTCAAAGCGGAACATCAAACATTTAGGCGTGATGGTTGACAACCGGCTGAATTTCAATAACCACGTCGACTACACCTGCGCAAAAGCGTCGAAGGTGATCACCGCATTAGCTAGGATCACGCCTAATAACTCGGCTGTCAATAGCAATCAATGTTGCAAATCGAGCGAAAAGCAAAGGATGCCTAATCTCACGCGAGCGAGTATTAGGCTACTAACGTAAGCGTACGACAAATCAGCCACAGTTAGCGTCTTTTTGCACAGCCCGCTCACGAGGCAAACAACTCGTGAGCAATCAGTTGCCCGTGAGGCTACCGGCACACTGGGATTACTTTTTCTGTTCTTCTTCATCTTACACTCTCGATTTAACGTAAGTAAGTGGTATCAGATGCTAGGGCTGTAATGACGAACGAGAGCGACGACGAAAACTCGCCACAGTGCATGAATAAATAAAAGCGAGAATTCGAAAGGGATGCTTATGTCGGCTTATTCGTTAGAACGAGTACGCGTGTGTGAGAAAATTAAACCATACGAGTGTGGGCTTCGCGTCACTGATAGTAACGAGACGGTTGTTAGCAAGCGTTTTCACATCATTACTTCGGATCTGGCTAACAGCGTTGACGTGAAAAAAGTACGGCTGACCAATATTTATACACTGATGGTCACGCTTCCAGTTGGCCTCGAGGTATGATGCAGACCTAATAACCCAGTCGTCGTATGTTCGAATCCCGACTGGCTCTTAGAGGCTACGATAGGATCGTAGCAACTGGATCAGCAATTGTCTTGCACTCTATCGGCTGGCTGCGAAGTCTGTCGTATAAAAACAGAAGGTCAAGTTTCGATAACGGAGTGTAGCACCCAGGCTTCGCTTTACTTTTGGAGACGCGAGTAGTGAGCGTCTTTCGAACAATCTCGTTTAAGACAACGTTGAGGATTCGTTGAGGACTACGAATACTACAAACAAAAGGGCATCAGGGTAATAAGAAAATGAATAGGATGTCAATCGATGGCCAGGTGGCAGCACGAATGAGACGCCCTCCGAAAAGGGAAGGTGGACTTACCGACTGATCCCGGACTGATCCAGTCTTTGGTTGAGCTTGGGCAAGCTTCCTTGGATAGGTTGGTTACAATTGCTATTGCAAAGCTATTGTATAGATTCGGACATACAGGGTAGCTCTGTCCTTTTGCGCTGTGCGTTGACATCGAAAAAACTCCAAAAAATGTGATATTCAAATGCCCTCGATTTGAGTCGGAGTGAATTGAGATAATTGAGATAATTATTGAGAGAAAGAGAGAGGTGCAATTAGGGAAATTGAATCACCGAAAGGTATAAGCTCCCTTACCAAATGTTTTTCCCTTCATGTCTTGTATCACCTTAGAGACACTGTTAACACCTTTGTTTCATTACTTTCCTCTACCGTTTCCTTCGTCTTTTAGATAGACTAGCGTTATAAGAAAATGATCATTTAATACTGCCGCCCAAAAAATCAAAATATCCTTCTAATCGTTGGTTGGAAATGAAATACAAAAATTTTTGCTGAAAAGCCGAACCGAAAAGCCACATCCTCTAGTCATAGTTTTTGCTGACCCAACAATTCTTTTAGTTTATTCAACCACTAACAGCTAATATCTTTGGTATTGGTAGCGAATAACAAAATATTTTTTTTGGGGAGTATCGACCAACTTCCCAAAAATTCAAGCTCATGGATGCACTGAATCATTTTCATCCTATCATTGCGTGCATTTGTAGGTGCCTATATATTTTCCAAAACACTCATCGTAGTCCACTATAAAATCGGCTGTTTACTCAGCACGAAGCGCTTGTTTGCGCGAAACGCGAATATCCATTAAAATAGCCAGTCTATTGATACAAATCGGTCGGTGGTTTTTGCTCGCTGCTGGTGTGCTGTCGAAATTCCCCGCCGTTAGCAACTGTGATGATAACAAAAATACACATTTGAATATTAGGAGTTTCCTTTCCATTAATTTTAAACCTTTTACGAGCGCAATGAATTTTATTTGTAAATTAAATGGTGCTAACGTCTAAGCTTGGGACAGCGCAGCCGAAACGGCCATTAGCAGCAAAAAGTTTATCAAAACGGATGACACTTGTTGGTCGGCACTGTTTGTTTCTTCATCCTGTCGTTGAACGGATCGCAACTTACGTTGCGAAAGGGCTGGAGTTAACGGAGAAGAAGCCTTCTCTAGCAGCCAATTCATAATGGAGGTTTTGTTCAGCGCCCCTTCGTACGTCAGTGGATTCCTACGTCGGTAAAACTTGATCGTCGGATAATCTTCAAGAGCTTGAAATTGGCCGAGCTCCGCTTGCTGGGTGATATCGATTTTAGCGAATGTGATGTTCGGATTTCTACGGGCTAGCTCCTTGGCTACATCCAAGTAGAGAGGGGCAAAAGTTTCACAGCGTTGGCAGTCAGGAGTATAATATGCGATCACAACAAGTGGATTGTTTCTGACAGTGAAATTGAAGTTGCTTCGAGTTAGGTGTGGAAAAGGATCCGTTGATTTGTACCCGGGTTTTGGTTTAGGAATTTGTGTTGTCGGTTTAGGAACTTGCTGCTGCAACCAATAAAGAAGAGCTGCCTCAGTATGCTGACCTTTGTATTCCAGCGGAACACCATTCCGGAAAAGTTTCAGCGTTGGGTATCCAATGATTCCGTAGGGCCTGAGAAAGTCATAATAGCGGTAAGCATCGATTACGGAAAGTTTCACCGGTGAGTTCGCTGCTGCCAACTGCTTTGCTACGTTGGCATATCTTGGTGCTAAAGCTTGACAGTGTTTGCACCAAGGAGCGTAAAATTCCACCATCAAAAATGGGTACCGCTGTATCGCCGATTCCAAGCTCTCCGGGTTCAACGTGAGGACACCATATCCCGAGGAAAATCCGCTAGCGAAGGCGCCCTGAATTACGGTAAATATTGCGACTAATATCCACTTCATTGTTCTTGGAAAACGATGTCACACTTAATTAAGCCTACTGTGTAGAATTAAATTTAAATCTTAATTAAAAAAATAAATTCTCTGAACCTCCAGTGCGGGCTAAAATAGATTAAAGTGCAATCTATCAATGAAGCTTTATCCTAAGGGCTAATGTGAATCCAGCAGTCGATTCAAAACGTAGTACACAATATGCCATGGTCCCTTTGAAAGCCATGAGGTCAAACCGACAGAAGAACCACTTCAGCGTGCCGCTTGATTGAGCTATCATCCTTTTTTTCACATCATTGATTATCAACTCATCCAATACCCAATGGAAAACGCATTGAACCTGTGACACACACACGTAGGTATGTACCTACCTACTTACACCGAACAGAGCCAACCAACATTGAGTTTAATAAACGAATCGAAAATAAATTCACCCTTTGCCAGGGAAAAACGTGGCTATTTCTGCTCCGGACTTTTCCCCCTTCCCGCCCAATGCTTGCAGCTGTAAATGTGGATAGCTTTCCTACGCCAACAAAACGGGTGGAAAACCTTCTGCTGTTATTTGATCTCACGATGTGGAAGAATTCCTTGCAGGTGGAAAGGGGGTGTTTGTGTGTCAATTGGATCTGCCTCAGGGGAGCGCCACGGTGGTCCAATCAGCTATGAATTCAATTCCGATCATCCTATCGTTCATATTTCCCACGAGTCAAATACCCACGAATGTTGGTTGATTCAGCGAAACAAAACGGAACAACCTGCCAAGTGGCGGCAGAAGAATCGAAGAAACTCAACAACTTCCACGTGACTGGTGCCGTTTGTTTTCCCCCAGGCAGCGCCGGATATCGTGGAAAGAAATTTCATTACGCTTCTTTGTATATTGTTTGGGAATTTCAAAATTACTAATCCAATTTATTATCGAGGATAACGGAAAAGAAAACCTGTCTATTGGGATCACATTGGATGTCGAACGAAGTGAGCAGTTTGATTGGCTTTGCGCAACAAAATTGTCATAGTTGTCGCGATGGCGTTCGAAATAGATTGACGTGAGATCGCTTGTTATATAGGTTTTCATCAATGGAAATAAATTGCATTTAAAATTAATGTCATACTTAATACAAGCCATCAAAATTAATTTCTCTTAGACATGGATATCTGTTAAAAGTCACCTAAATCAAATGTTGCTGTTGAACTCTGCCGGCCTCATTTGTGCCAGACGCGTTTATGTCCTTTAAAATAGCATCCGATCATCATTATCATATGTGCTGCGTGAATTGTCGTCGACGGAAAAACAACTTTCCGTTTTCCCGAAAACCTCACATTATCACATTTTTACGGGTACTTCGGTCGGGAGGGGACGGATATGGTTGCGGGCAAAAACATTCCACAACGTTGCGATGTTCCACTTCCGAATGAAAACAGAACTCATCGATATTTCATTATCGAGAAAAGTGTACCACAGTTTCAGCGGGGGGAAAAGCAGCTTCTCTCTCGCTCTTTCTCTCGCCCTGAAAGGCATCACTCTTCTTTAGCTTATATTCGCACCGCACCGCACCGCATGCCCGCACAGCAGCTCCCTCTGGTGGGTGCTGTTTGCGGTGCCCTCGTGTGGACCATGCAAATCGATATCGGAAATTGATGCTCGGATGGAGGAAAATAAACTTCCAACAGATGTTTTTTCAACGTCAAGCATCCCGAGCGCCCTGGCTGGTTGCAGCGAAGAACGGATCCATCCATTCACGGCGGCAACTTGTCGACAGGTCGGTTATGTATGGAATGGAAGTCCTTGAAAGCGAACTTGTGCGGTGCTGTGATTTTTTCAAGAATGCAGTCTTATTTTATTTAAAACGACTGGAACTTCAAAATGTGTTGATGCTTTCTGATTTTTAAAGCTTTATGTAGTCAACTTTATAGTAAAATGGTCAGATTTGAAGTATAGTTTGATTTCTGACAAGAGAAAATTAAGTTGCATACATTGAGTCGTAACAACGGGAAACGATGCCCAAAAATACAATCTTATCGTCACATAGCTAAACTTGGGCCGTCCACGTCACAAGAATGCCGAAATCTGAAATCTTCTCTCGTCAAAAACGCACCGGCACCAGCAATAGGGAGGCCCAGCATGCTAGGTGGCCCAACTAGGTTGCAACTGTCTTGCGAGTGTCAAGACGGTTAACAAATTGACAACATTTAGCCAGGGAGACTGGAGACAAATACATCATACGGAACGAGCCACCCCGGTTTGAAGCAGCAAGAGGAGGAAGAATTTGTCTCTAACTGGACCTTTTCCAGTCCGGATCCTTGCACAGTCGTTCGGCTTTCTTGCCGGCCCTTGCGTGGTCGGCCCGCCCAAGCCTCCCGAGTTTCACCAGGCGATGAAAAAATTCTCACCAAGACGCACATCGTCTAAAAAACATCGAAATAACAATTGCAGTTTTATTATACTCTTATTGTGGATTTCACAACCATTTTGGTCATAAAACCCAAGAGCGTAAGAGTATAATAAAACTAAAATTGTTGATTGAGATGGTAGGGACACCGAGCGAAAGTGCAACGAAAATCGAGCTCTTCATTAACCTCACCGACACCGGGAACAGAAGGGCGAAAACCACACTACTAAGTAGATTGTGTGACAAAAATCTGGCCTTCTTTACCCTACGTAGACATTTCGATCTCTGTACATACGCCGCCGCACGTAGATGACAGTGTACAAAACACTGCCTGGATCGGTAGTCCTTTACGGGCTTAAGAATGTAACTTTGCTTACGGAAGTAGTTGGCTCGAGGACTTGGCGAACATGTGGGACGAGGAAACAAAAAAAAACGAACATCATCAGCAGTCGTTCGTAGATGTCTTGATTAGTTTCAGAGCAGAACTTTCCACTTGCTCATATATTTCTGATGCGATGGTCCCAGTGACAGAGGAACGTTTGGTTCTCCGAAGACTACAACAGCTTCTATTTCGATTGATAACCTACTTGGTGTATCGGATGATCTAATCTAGTCTCTAAGCCACTATCGGCAGATTTGACCGTACTCTGCAGCCATACTTTGTAACTGCTTTCAACTGTTGCGTAGTAACGGGGGATTAGCGTTGTACGGTACTCATGCTTCCAGCTCATTAGGCCATCCCAGTAGGAAACGATTTGATGTTTGTCGTCTCCATAGATACCTGTCAATGGTCTTGAGTTAATCACGGTTTCATTTTCCACTTTTCCAGTGGAAGTGAACTTTTGTATAGATTACTGTTGATTCACGTTCAGTAGTAGGTTTTTTCGGTCGTTTTTTCAACGTGGCCAATACTCGGATGGCGTCCGAAGGGACTTTGGTTCTCGAATACAGGCAACTGGCGTTTTCACGCTTCGGCTTATAATTCAGTCAATTTTAAATAGATTTCGAAGATATACACCAATTGATCGGAGAATCGAATTGGAAAATATGGGAAATATAGGAAATTATTGATTTTCAATGCGCGTCATTGAAAAATTCCAAATAACTCTAACTCGGTCGTACTATAAATTGTCGCTTTGTAGTTGGTTGGAGTAATTTCCAATTATTATCGAACAAGTCAAGGTACAATTCAGTAATCAACGAGAAAATCGATGGAACATTTCATTTAATTCTACTATAACAAAGTAGCTCCATGACTGCTATTTACCTTGATAATTCCTTATTGTGCTGTACCACCAACGGCAACACGAGCGGTGCCGCAGTTAGTTTAATTTCAATAAGGCCATTGCAAATAATTTTAAAAGTTTTTGTCACTCCCCCCCCTCCCCTCCCCTGGAAATTGGCTTGAAAAATCGGGGGACAAAAAAATTATTTGTAGGATACGAGTTAATTTTTTGTTCATAAAATTAATTGTCTGTGGGTTCTACAGCCTGAAAAACTCGAAAAATGAGTGCACGAGTTGAGGTGCTTCTAGCACGAAACAGAAATGGAAATTCGAACAACGAAATTTCTGAAAATTCACCGAGACATTTTTCTTTCGTTTTTGTCTTTTTTCGTAGATTTTTGCATGGAAAATAATAACGTATATTTTAAAAGCATGATTAGATTTGGTTTTCACGTTTAAACTTTAAATAAAAATGCCTCAAATCAATTTTTTTTGCTCGATTAAAAAAATCTCTTTGTTTTTTTTCGCCCCCCCCCCCCCCTTCAGTGGCCCGACACCGGAAGGACAAAAACTTTATAAAATATTTGTAATGGGCTAATCGACATTGAAAAATTGTCTGCCGCGAACTATTGATAGCAATTAAAACCAAGTTAACACCAAATTAAACACTATTGACCGCAACAAATGCGCAGGAAAACGCATTAAAACTAAACGGAATGTTTTGTTTTAATAATTATTGCTGACCCAATAAACTTTACTGTGATCAGCGGAGAACAACAATCTTTTATATCGTCATACAAGCAGTATTAGTATTAGAAGTTTTAGTGCCATCTTTTGCATCTTTATATAAGAATTTGTTCGTTCTTAAAAGAACGGTTTTCGGTAATTTATGAAACTTAGGAAACTTGGAACTTAGGGCTATTCACTCGGTTTTCTTTAGTAACACAAATCTATCCATCACCAATGCTACAGTAATACGTAGCGTACCCAGTAAACATTTTCATATGCATATCAGAGTAACAAATGAGTTATATGTACTTATATATACCCTGAAAAATCTGATGCACAAAACTAGCATATGCGTACTAATTTGGAGGTCATATACGTACTACAAAATATGCATTAACAATTCAACTTTATAAGTCTTTGTATGCGATAAGATCCGACTCAAAGTGATTAGTTTTACAATGCTATACAATTTTGTACTGAAAGTCGTAGGTCAATCACTTGTTATCGTCAAATATGACAGAATATGAATTTGTGTGCATTTCATTAGACTATATTTATGATCTGAATTTATCAAAAGTCAATAACGATAATTTTCGTACATTGATATACGAGTTGGTGTTTGCTGGGTAAGTATTCTTCGGCAGCAAAAGGTGAACGGCTCACTGATAACTTTGCTCTTTTGTTCAGACTGAAATTAAAATGCTCCAGTTTGTTCAACGTAGATGATGGAATGATGGACCATGAAAAATAGACGGGACCGATTCTTGTCGCTTGCTCTGGTATATAACACGAGATAAGCCGACGAACAGCATTATTCAAACGCTAGCTGAGCTACTGCTAACATCTCATTGGCATTTCGTGACGCGACAAAGGAGAAAGTATCAAGGGTAAGTGAAAGTCACGCTTGAGTCGTGCACGTCTGCAGTTCCCGGTCGGTCGTGTTCATCGGCTGCTGAGGAAAGGAAAGTATGCTGAGCGTGTTGGAGCTGGAGCACTCGTCTAACTGCCGTAATGGAATATCTGGCTGCTGAAGTTCTAAAATTGGCAGGATATATGCTGCTCGCGACAACGAAATGACCAGAATTATTCCACGTCACTTGTAGCTGGCCATCTGGACTGGTATTTCATCGTGACTCATGACCATACACGAACGGTTTCGTCGATCGCATAGCTGCTGAGGCTTTCCGGTTCGTTCCATGCAACAAGCCGTGCCTGGTTTGCGGTTATCGGTACTCCAATTTACCGAAAAGAAAATTACGTTAAGTGCGTTAGTGCAAGTTTATTGCAGGCTGGAGTTATGATAATCAAACTATCGGTCCTTTTAAGGACCACACGACGATTGAAGAGTTTATTATATTTTCTTGCCCAGTTAATACCATAATAACACAGGCAACGAGGCAAAAACTGAAATTTTTTGCCGTTGCGGACGACCAACAATTGGCGGAAATAAGTTTTCTGGTCACGGGCGACATTTTCTGCCACTTCCAAAACGTCTGCAGCTTGTAAAGGCTTAATTATCAGTACTCTTTTATAATCCGCAGACAAGTTTTGTGTAAAATTTTCAGCTTTTTGAAAACTCGCGCGTACCGTCTGCCGATTACCATAGGAAAAGCACTATTCAACGTAGAAACGGATCATGAAAATTTATTTACTGTTTGGTTTAGAATGACTTCGATTCCTTTTAATAAAATAGATTCAATCAATTCATGGAAATAACTGCAAAATACTTTGATAAACGTTACGTATGTAGCATGTATACATGAAGAATCGTTTTATTACAAACATGGATACATTCTACCATCGCTACAAAGAGACTTACGTAGTTCTACGTCACCTATGCGGTCGTGTCTTGTGCACAACCCCTCTGATTTTTAAGAATTGAGTAGGTTGTTTCATTTACTTGTCTTCATGTACTGGATATTCATCGGCAATAAAAATATGTGAAATCACTCGTAATAGAAAATAACGTCGCATCAATAAAAGAATTACTATCTGGTATAACAATTTGATTGAATATTGCACAATATTTTCGCCGCGAAAAGTTTACCGTGTGCATGCTTAAGATCACGGATGGAAAAAAATCAGATCAGATTTTGATTGCATCATACAATAACATCAATGCTAATCTATTTCTTTCTTCTACTAACAACAAAACCTTTCCCGTAATGCTTGTGAAGATGCAGAGGATTCCCTGGTCTTTAGTAGCAATAAGTATTAGACTAACATTCCTTTCCATCTCACCAGGACGAGAACTAGTATACTATCCCAAATATGCTATTTCCAGCTATCATTTTGCAATTTTCATCGGTCCTGGTCCAAAAACGAGGTAGCAGCAAACGAGCGGTATCCTATGATTATGCTTTAAGGCGGCGTACGGTTCAGTAAAACGAAATGAGCTGTAGCAGATAATGCTAGAACATGGTTTTCCGACGAAATTAACCCATTTCCTCCCAGCGTTGCGAAAACGCAACGCACTTTCATTCGTTTCTTGAGAAGACCCGGTTGAAAATATCAACTTGGACCCTGAGAAACAAAGAAAGATTGGAAAAAAATCTAATCGACCTGTTTTTGCTCAAAGGTCAGATGTTACATGTAACATAATTACAGCTGTGACAAAACAACAGGTTTTGCTATTTTTCAGACAGTTAAGGAAAAATGCTCATAAAACTCGATTTTACCTCTATTAACGCCTGACCTATTAATCAGTGTTAGTAAGAATCGGTTGCTTGCCAAAAAAAACTTTGTTTCATAATTTTGATTATTTTTGTAATTTTCAGATAGGTTTGAAGCTTTGCGTTGCGAAAACGCAACGCTAGGAAGTAACGATATTCTAAATTTGCAACGGGAACGTTTGTTTTCGTTCGTTCGCTGCGGTGTTTCATTTGATGTCGTTGCTTTTTAGTAAACAAATGAATGTAAATCTTATCTTTCGCTTATTTAAAATATCCCGGAAACATTATAAAAGTTTACATAACATAGAATTCGCTGCTTCAAACACTGATGGCAGATGGAGAAGCCGTTTTGATAAGAGCGTAATAAAATTGTTAAAGTACCTTTGCCTCCGGAATATCTGGGGGAATTGAGTGATGGCAACGACAGTTTCATAGACCCAAATTTAATGTTACAACTTTACCGGAACGTGTTGGTAGGCATTTAATCATCTGCGATGACATGCATTTAGCATTCAAACTGCATACTATGCGTCTAGTGCAAAGATGGTCTCCAACCCAAATGTTTTGATATTTATCATAAAACATAACATGTAATACTCTAAGCCGTTCATTTAATCTTTATTAATACTCAAAATCACAGAAAAAAATTCCAAATTTGATTTAACGGTAAAAAAGTATGAAGCATTTATATGCATAATAATGCAGGTATGCAAAAACGGTATACCCTTAATGCCCAGCGTTGCGTTTTCGCAACGTAGCGTTGCGGGACACAGAGTCAAAATTAAAAATACATGTCAGTGGTTTTCTCTTAGTTGACCTAAAAGAGAATTTTCCTGAAAGTTTCAAATTTCTATCCCTGCTGGGAAAAGTCTGGGGCTTAATGGGTTAATTATGCTGATTCGTGCGATGCTGTATGAAAGTATGAGTAAATTTGCAAACCATGTCGATTTTGAGATTGTGCAAGATCTCATGGATGGGGTTAAATCCAAACTACCGACATTCGGATACGGAGGCGAAATTCAATAAAATAAAAATGGTTAAACTAAGTTTAATTGTTTGATTTGATGCCCTGAAAGTTTGATGACAATCGGATAAAAACTCTAATTTTGCGAATTAATTCTGTGTGTTGCAATTTTACCGTGGACACCCTTTAGTTGAGGAATTCATATACCTTCGTTCGCTCGTGACATGTGACAACGATGTAAGCCGCGAACCGGGCTTTCTACGGATTTCGTAGCCAGCTGAAGTCCCGTAGTTTGCACATTCGCACAAAACTGGCGCTCTCCAGAACACTAATCCTCCCGGTTACCCTGTACGGACATGAATCTTAGACGCTAAAGCTGACCAACAGGTATACAGGTATACAAATATGCTGATATAGTCAAGGTAATACAATGCGGCAGGTTGCGGTGGCTTGGGCACGTAGCAAGTATGTTCGACGAAAGAATCAACGGTCAACTGGTGTTCGAGGGAATTGGAGAACGGTTGCCCAGGACCGACCGTACTGGAGAACTACGAGCCGAGGCTGGAAGATTCCCCCAGTACCAACCGGAATACGAGCAATATTAGCGGGTAACCAATCCCGGTGAACTAAGGTCACATACTGACAGGGAAGGGGCACTCATGCGAATGCTGAATGTAGTAACGGGAATTAACCAACCAGGGGTGGCTTTTGATGGCTTGACGATTGCTCAGTCAAGTGGGCGGTTGTATTCCAGATTACGAGCGGCTCAAGACAAGGTCTGAGGCGGAACTGGTGACTGCATTAACAAACGTGGTGTGTTCCTTGCTAGTAAAACAAAACTAAGAAGGCAGCCCTATCACAAGACTAGATAGCGTGACCCTAGTGAGGCAACCTACCTAAGGCAAACTGCTACAAATACGGTTCAGAATATTCGGCATAGACCTAGACGACGAAACAATAATGACGAATGGAAACTCCGTATACTTTCGCAGGGTAAGGGAACTTCGCTAAATTTCGCAAGTGACAATCGGGTGCTGCTCGAACAGCTTTAACCCAGCAAACTCGGCATAGTAGCTCTGCAGAAAATCGCTCGCAAAGGATACCCGATCATGAGGACCTAACAAAATTATAACAGATCTTGTTATTTTATTATCAAATTTTCTAACAACAGTTGTTATTGATTTAATATATTTAATCATATTATAACAACCGTTAGTATAAATTAGCCTCCGTAAGTGTTTAAAATATCAAAAATTATAACTAAACTGCCTCTAATTAATACCTGATTCATAACAAACCGTGTAATGATTTTATCTTAATTGTAACACATTGTGTTAAAGGTTAATTGTCAACATTTCAAGATATTCCAAAAATAACACAGCTAATAAAGATATATTAGTGAGTATTAGTAGCTGTGAAGTGACTTATTTAATATACTTTGAAAATGATGATGGTAATTCAAATAAGTTTTGCAAGTAACATATTTTGTTATAAAAGTAATTTGCAAGTAACATATTTTGTTATTAAAGCGAAATGTGTCATTCTTAGAGGTGGAATCTATATAGCTCATTCATAACTCAATGTGCTACTTGTATCTGAATCTGTTACAAACTTGAATTTGCTTCCTAATTAGTTTATTTTCGATTTGTAGCATGATATGTTAAAAATATCAAAATGTGTTATAAAACAGATATAATCTTGTTATGGCCTCTTGATCGGGTAGAAGGTTTGTAAGATCCGCAAAGAAAAGGCCGAGTGTTACCAGAGCGTCGGCACTACTAATGAACAGGAAATGAGCAATGTTGGGCAGAATTCAGGATCTCTTGATAGATTGGAAAGCGATCAATGCGAGGATGTGTCTATTGGGAATACAGGGTACTTCGTTTCTTCAATTACTGTATCTTTAACGTGGGTACTGTCCGCACGTAGGTAGACCCGAGGACGAGAAGGAAGCGTTTTACGTGCGGCTGGAGGCAACGTAGGACAACTTTTCGTCACGAGACATCAAGCTTGTCATCGGAGATATGAACGCCCAGGTCAGTAGGGAAGAAATGTATACACGATAATAGGATCGCATAGCCTGTACAAACACAAACGATAACGGCCAACGATGTATAAACTTCGTAGCTTCCAGAGGCCAACGTACAATAAACCAAATAGACCACGTTCTCATAGATGGATGATTCTTCTCTAACATCGAATATATGTTCTTTACAATTCTCTACAGAAAAAAAAATAACTTGGAAAAACTATCTGAGTATTGCCATTAGGGAGCACTCTTTTTTGTATGCTACGAATTGCTCATACCCATTGATGGAGTTGAGCTGGGTTGTAAGACTGTGCCCAAATTAGGTACTACATGATTATTAAAAGCAACCTTCCTTCTTGGCATGAAGTTTCCAGAATATGGAGTTAACAGGTAATTAATACCTGGAAGACGCATGAGCTCCACAGGAGCAGAGCAGCACTTGCTGAACTTTCTAGTTCTAAATTGTAAAAGCAGCAAATGTCGGTTAAGACCTTACCAATTCTCTTTAAATGGTAAAGAGGGGGACAATGTCCGGTGAGGTGTCCCGTAATTGTGCGCAGTTCCCTACGCGTTAAGGTAAGCAATTTTTTAACTACTGCAGGGTCTGGGTAGATAAACTACTTAGCTTGTCTACAGCCCTGCGCTTGATACCAACTGGATGCTATTTCTAGCTTTTCCCAGGTCAGTAATCCGCTTTTGACAGCGGATATGGAAGTGCCCAGAAACGGTTCGGGACCAATGAACTGATGTGCAGATCCTGGTCTCGTTAGGCGTTCAGCAAGCTCATTGCCCTCGATTCCGCAGGGCCCAGGCACCTAGAATAATGAAACTTTGTTCTGGGGGGAGAGCTTAGGGAAAACTTGCTAGTTGGCCTAGGGATTTGGACAAACAGAGAACCACTTAAACACGATTCTGAGGAGTAAATAGAGCCATAAGGAAGACAGAAATCGTAAAGAATTAGTACAACTATTCCGACATAATGACACACTTAAGTTTTACAAAACAGTGAACCAAACTCGCAAGGGCTACACACCGAAAATTAACATGTGTAGGGACGATGAAAGGAATCTTATCATAAACGAGTGCAAGATGGGCGACAGGTGGAAGCAGTTCTTATATGAACTTTCCAATGCAGAAGGAGGCGGAATGTAAGTCAACCTAGGAGTGCCAATTGCCCAGCACCTGACCTTCAGGAAGTCAAGCGAGAAATCGGGTTGCGGAAGACCAATAAAGCCACCGGTAACGCTCGCCTGCCAGCGCTGGCAACGTGTCTATACTGGGTTATTAGCCAGATTTGGTAGGAGAAGCTACCAGAAGAATGAAAGAATGCAGTGGTTTGTCCCATCTTCAAAAAGGGTGATCGGGTTGACTGTAGCAAGTATCGCGGCATAACGCTGATGATCGCCGCCTACAAGGTATTTTCCCAGATCTTTTCCCTCCGGCTATCACCAATAGCTCAAGGATTCACAGGGAATGATTAGGCGAGCTTCATGGGGCACGTGCAACTGTAACAGATTTTGCAGAAATGTTGGGAGTATAACGCGCCCACACATCACATCTTTATTGACTTCAAAGCAGCATACGATACAGTGGATCGAGAACAGCTATGGCAAGTAATGCACGAACATGGCCTTCCGGATAAACTGACACGACAGATCAGAACAACATTGAATCAAGTGCTGTGTTTCGAGCGCCTCTCTCGGGGACACTCTCGAGTTTCTTTCGAGATGCGGCGAGGGTTGAGACAAGATGCATACTGTTCAACATCGCTCCGAAGAAGGTGATCTAACGAGCGGGTACCGAAAAGAGAGGCATGATTTTCACCACAGCATAGGCAGTCAATTCCTCGCAGATGATTTTGATATCAGCCCAGAACTTTGTGACGGCGAAAGCAACCTACGCTAGACTGAAAGCGGATTGTTGGACTCCTGGAGCAACTTCAACTCACATTTTTTCGTTTTTGCCGTCACTTTCACTCACATGAAAAGGTAGCAAGTTTAGCTTTTGAGAATCGAGTTCATTACACAACATCATAAATTCAATAGGTATTTTTGATATAGTAATTCTACATGTTGAATAATATAATCAAATGCATATGTATTTGTAACAAACCATAACATTCTAAATATCTATGTAAAATCACAGTGCAGAAAAACATGAAAATCGAAGTGAAAAGAGCGTATCTAGCCTGCACTGAGGAGTAAAAATATATGCATAAATGTAGGTAGGTATGTGTTTTAAAGTTTTATTGCAGCAGTGGCCATCAAGAATCGCGTTATCAATGATAATCAATGCGTTTCTACCTTCAATAAATCTTGTTGATCCGTAGTGAATTTTCTTCTATTACGTACCTGAAATAGAAAGAAAATAAAATGTTTTAGAAAACATAGCAATGAAACATTTCTAGAAAACATGTTATACAATAATGACAATAATAAGGTAGTGTAATATACCGTGAACGTAACCATATTCTGCGCAGTTAAGGCATTTTTATGGTTCCTCCGCTATTATAAGTATTCTAGAGTTAAATTGATAACGTTGATAGCAGCAACATGTAGTGCTACGGTCTATAATATATGGTAAAAAACATGGGAATTAAAAGTCGACCAACAATTGAGTATATATTTCGTTTTGTAAACTTATCCACGGTGCCTAATTCTGCGCACTCTCTTGCCCATGTTCCTAATTCTACGCATGTTTGTTCCTAATTCTGCGCATCTAAAAAGTAACAATAAACATGCATACCATGTAGTTTATGTCTTTATACGCTGAAAGCACATCAAAAATCCGACACTAGCCATTACCATGATTAAATCCATGATCTGGCCTTCTTGTGCTGTCCAGGTGGCACAGGAACATTATTATCATTTGGATTGGCTTATTTTAAATATTTTATTGTCGATAACGTGAAGGGCGAGATCATTCGGGTTTTCTCTATACTGAACATTATACTTTAGACTAATATTAACAATTGTGTTTTCATATAGAAACCACTTCCCCACTCCCTGACAGCTCAATGAAGTTCGACTGTCAAAAAAATCAGAAGACATGGTTCCATGAATTGGCGTTCGTAGGTTCGGACCCCGAGCCGTAACACAGGATTCCAATCAATGCAAGTTAAAGTTTCTACTTGAATTTCTATGCCTCTATACCTCAGCCATTTGGGAGAAGTTGCGTATTTTTTCACGATTTCTTCATAGGATACATTACTGCGCAGAATTTGGAACATGAATAAAAAATCTGTGCCTAAATCTGCGCACTACTGCATCGCATTTTTCCAACGAAAACAAGACATGCAATCACTCTTTTTGCCTAAAACATGACTAAAACTAATTATTCTTTCTAATTATGCTGGGTAATTTGATCATTGCAAATAATTTCGATCATAATTTTGATAATTTTCTAGAAGGTCAGTTTTAGCGTTGGCGCTAACGACGTTGTTTTCTGACATATAAAATACTTTCAGTTTCACTTTAATTTATTTCGCTGTCAAATATTATGGCCCTTTTGTGAATAATGGCGTAATATTCAACAGAGATTTATAAAAAAATAACACAATGGCCATAGTTATGCACAATGTTGAAAAATACATATATAAAAAATGCGCAGAATTAGAAGCTGCGCAGAATATGGTACGTTCACGGTAGATTCTTTTCAAGAATTTCATGTAACCAGTGCTATTTGCAATCTGCGTTACACAGATGTCGAATTGGACAAAACAAAAAAGATAAATTTTTATATAACTTACGAGCAAACTGAGGTATAGTTTTACCTTCCCGTGAGTCTATGATCATCTTCGTCGGTCGAATCATTTTCAATAAACACGCAGATGCTGAGCTGGCGACTAACCGAATCAGATGAAGTCCGATTTTCAACTCCTTTGGGATACAGGAAGAAATCAAACCGTTTACCACAGCACAATAACAGAAAAGAAAGCCCCAACCAAACGCGATTTTCCAATCGCTGAGATTCAAATCTCAACACTGAGACCAATCTCTGATTCTCGGATAAGGCCGAATTTAACTAAGCAAAACGGCAGTGGGGGTTTGTAGTTTGCCAACAAGAGTTTCCTGATTCGTAAGCAATTTTCATAAATCATCAGGAATCCATTTCCCAGATGACCCATAGATTGTTGCACCGTTCGGACAAGCGCATTCTTGACTGCAGCAAGCAAGGGCGGTTTCTCGGGGCGGCGGCTCTTTTGCCGGAACGAACGGAACCGGAGAACCGGGATCCGAGTGCCCCCGTATCGGAATGGCTGGTTGGCTGGCTGGCTGGCATAATCTGAACCCGCTATAAAGAACCAACGGAAGTCCTGAAATCCCTCAAATCTGAACGAAGCCAAACGCTTGTTTCAGTATCGCATTCCGCCGCTGCATTCTTCTATTCTAGCTCCCAAACCAGAAGCAGTAAACGTAGAGCATAATAAAATATGCATCTCTTTCGGATTTCCTTTCCATTTCTCTAGGGTTACTGTTGCCTGGGGTCAGCAGTGCAGTTCGGTTGCGAGTTGGATTAAGCTTTGTGTCTGTTTCATTTTTTTGCCCTAAAAAGATTTGCGTACAGATTTTGAATTGTGTGGCGTTGAACACTTTCGAAAGTTTTCTCCACATTTTTCAACAGCTAGCATTTTATTTGATTCTGATGAATGATAGTGAAAATTTATACTTTTTTAATATTAAGCCATTAAGCTGAACAAATAAATAAAATCATTTGATAGTGACAATAAGTTCTATTGTTTTCATTTCGTCGTATTGTGACACTGGCGGAAGCAAATGGTACATCCAGTAACAAAAAAAACTCATTAAACGATGTATCTCACTACAGTGTGATAGCCAAGTGCACTTACCGTTGCACCTTGCCCTGGTTTCCGCCTGCGTTCTCCTATTACCACTGCCCGCAACATGAATCTAAATTGGATTGAAACGTGCAGAAGAGCAACCACAAAAGTATTAAATTCTCATGCATGGAACTGAAATGAGAGAGAGATAGTCACCGCATAACGACCGCGCACACACACATACACACACACATGAATACACGTGACCTCTCCGAGCGAAGGATACAAAGCTTGCGGAAGGAACGGTTGGTGGCACAACATCCGGTACAGAGTGTCCTCCTGTTGCTACCGACGTTGATATTTCCCAGTGGGTCTGGCGCGCGGTAGTCTAGTGAGTATCGCTGTCGGGGACAGTGACCCGCCGCAGTTCACTTATTTGTGTCCGCATATAACCCGTACAAAAGCTCTCCAGCCCAGGACCAGAAACGGAACACGAGTGTGAGCGCTTCCTGTGCGCGTTGTTCGTAAGGCCATGCCATGAACCGCAGAAATAAAGGGAAAAATGGGAAAACATTTGATGGACAACATTACCGGTTCAGTTTTGCTCGTGTTGTTCGTTTCGAAATGCAATTTGGGTATCATTCTACAACAACTGGTTTTAAAATATGCTGTCACACCGAGTATGATATTAATTTCCGAGTAACTAATTAAACAGATTACTTTCGAAATGAGGGCAAACGTTTCCAAATCAACCCGCTCTGTTTGGTTAACATCTATTCACATATTTAAACGTCATGATTACGTACGCCGAAAGCAGTTTTCGTCTGGTTAAATCTTTCACTATTTTGCTTCAAAGGCTGCCAAAACATTCCAAACATCCTCCACTCGGGGCGGGCCTTGCCATCTACCGTCGACCGGCCGTCGCAATTCGTCACTCGTCGCTCGCTACACGGTGTTTCACACACCGGTGCGATGCGGTGCGTGGTGTGTGGTAGCGCGTTAAACCACACAGCACCAGCTACCAGGCTGCTGCCAGCCAGGTTTGTGGCACGAAATCTCGACGCTCTTCCGCCCGCATGCTCCCCCCGGGGACACACGGCAGAATCCTACCTACCAGACGGACATGTATTTCCTAACGATTTCGACGGTGGAAAACCCATTTCCTGCTCTTGACTACGCCTTCGCAGCACTTCTTCCGCCGCAACCAGCAGCCGATTTGAATTGCTTATTTTGGTTGCGTGCCGGTAACGGAAAGGTAACGTGAGCCGGAGTTGGGGTTGAACATGCAAATAAATTTATTCAAATTAGACCGTCGTCCGTCAGGACCAAGGCGGGTGGCACAATAGCGGAGAAGAAGGCAAAGGAGGCGCCTCGTTTTTCAACGCAACAAGGCGAGCGCATTGTTTAGCATTTCTTTTACGGGTGTGTCATATGTTTGAATAATTTGTCCATTTTATTTAACGTGTTTGAAGTAGAGCGGTGGGAGTGTTAAGTACAATGGTTAAATTAATCTTATCGTTCTTTTCAAGCCATCGACTAAAATTCTTTTGAAAGAGTTGTACGTTTTCGACTGGGTTGTAATCAGATTGTGAGTGAAATTTCCAAATTTAATGCAACTTTTTTTGTTAGTTAATTTATTTACAACAGGCATTTAACAATCACTAAGGAAAAATTATGCAGGATTGAAATTAATCAGAATTTCAGAAGTAAGGCCATTACAAATATTTTATAAAGTTTTGTCCTTCCGGTGTTGGGCAACTGAAGGGGTGGGAAAAAACAGAGATTTTCCACTCCACTCGACCACTCATTTTTGAGTTTTTAGACTGTAGAGCTCACCGGTAATTGATTTTATAAAAAAGATTTGATCCACCTAGTGGTGAAAGGAACCTTTGTTATACGGTCTTACATGCTGTTTGAGATAGAAACCGACACGTTTTGTAAACCAAAAATTTTTGGAAATTGAATAAGTTACAAAATTTGAACCAAATAGAAGCACTTATAAATTTTGATAGTTCTTTTTCTCATGAAATTGCTGAGTAAGTTGTTACTAATGAGGGTAAGTGCAAGTAAAAGTAAGTTGTAAGATGAAATATTATTCTTTAACATATACATTGCGTAGTAAAGGTCTAGTTTATAGGTTTTTGAACTATGTATAATTTCCTGTAATGTCATTCTATTTGATTCACAACAATAAAGTTTTCTTGAATAAATTTCATCAATTTTTAATAACCTTCGGTTACTCACGATGTTGTATTTTGTACACCATGTGTAGGTTTTTGAATGCCATATTGTTATAAAGTTATAAATCGTATATTACGTATATACTAACGTATATTCTTCTATAAACTTGTTATGAGCAAAATGTCGGAATTATTCAATGCATTGATAGTTTAAATTGTTAGGAAAATAGATTAGCATAAACCGACATCACAGAAATGAAGCAAGTAGCATGTGAGGTGTACTGCAATTGGCCCCAACTGAAATTTTCTCTCGTTTCTTCATACGGAAAAATGGTGTCTGTATGCAGCAAAACTACCAGCAAATGTAAAATGTTTAAAATGTATCCGTCTGTTAGTAGTCGAGTAAATCGGGGTCAAAATAAGGGTATTTTTTATAATCAAAGTTCTACAGTTCTTAAACAAGCAAACATAGAGCTATACCATGTTCAGCAAAGTTGTGTATTTTACTATTTATACAATTTTGTAATACATGAAAAAGTCATACAACAATTACAAAAAGAGCTTAAATAGAAAAAACTGATTTTACAAATTCATATGCAATGAATAAGATTTTTCTATCTTCGCTGAGTAAATAGAATGTTACTGTATTCAACAAAATTTCTTGTAATATGTTCTAAAATTTTGCAGGACACATCAATGTGTTATATTGAAACTGAAGAAATTTTTTTTTATTTCACTTTTAGGAGGATTAATCAAAATTTAAATTGCACCAGACAATAGAACTTTCAATTTCAAGAAATTCTTCCGAAGGTTCCACAAACCTAAAACCAAGTTTTCCCAGTCAAAATTCTAGTGCGCACGTCTTTTTGGCTTTGGGCCATTTTGCGCGCGAGTAAGCGTATTACAAAAGTAGGCGCGAGTGTTGGAGGGTTAATATCTTTTGATCGGCAAAACCGATTCTTCTGAAATTTGGCAGATATATTTGCAGCATTAAAATCTCTAATTTGATGTCAAAATAACTCAAATTAGATAAATCATCTTAGATGAAATCGTTATAAATTATTGTAAATTTCAATGTGTTGTATTCAATTGCTCATAACTTTCAAATTAAACGTCCAATCAAAAAACAAATCAATAGTGATCTATTAGGCTATGTTACCTTTCAAATGAGACTAATAGCGCCTAAATCGGTTTAGTCACGGTTTTTTAAGCATAACTTTTAAACTACTTGTTTGTTTTCAATAAAATTTACCCGAAAAATTTAGCGTTAACATGAGCTTTCATTCGATACCAAGATCGTTGAAATCGGTCATTCAGTTCCGGAGAAAATGGTGTCACGTAATTTTCACTTTTTCACTTATAACTTTTAAACGAAATGTCGGACCTCGAAACAATTCAATAGTGATATACACACACACACACACACACACACACACACACACACACACACACACACACACACACACACACACACACACACACACACACACACACACACACACACACACACACACACACACACACACACACACACACACACACACACACACACACACACACACACACACACACACACACACACACACACACACACACACACACACACACACACACACACACACACACACACACACACACACACACACACACACACACACACACACACACACACACACACACACACACACACACACACACACACACACACACACACACACACACACACAGACATTGCTCAGTTCGTCGAACCCTGTCGATTGGTATATGTGGCTCTCGGATCAATTTCGTGTTTTTCGACCAATTCCTAAACCTTTGTTATAGTATAACAAAGGTAAAAACGTATCGTAACGTAACGTATATCATATTATCAAATTATTTTTTTGCCTCTCGATTTGAATGACAGAAACTTTAAACATATTTTGCAATTTAATTTAGGTTCAGTCCTGAAACAGACATGAGAAAATTGAGTCAAAAATTGCTATAGTTTACTATGTTTATTGGCGACTTATTACACTGCTCAGTTCTACGCGTGCAGGGCGCTATATCTTTGCATATTAGTGTTGATAGGAGGAAATCCCAGCAAACATTTTCGTACGTATATCAAGGTAACAACTATGATATATGTACCGATATATATCTAGAAAAATCGCATTCGATGCACGAAACCAGCATATGCGTACTGTTTTGGAGGTGATATACGCACTGCAAATTATATGAAAACAATTCACATTCATAAGTATTTGTATATGATGAAATCCGATTCAACATGATTAGTTCCATAGTACTATACAAGTCTGTGACGAAAATCGTATGTGAATCAGTTACTATCATTTTGTACGAATAAATGTAAACTAGGGTGCGCTTTATTAAGCTTTATGTCCGATTTCGAGTTTGTTTAGCGATATTTAAGATGATTTTCACACATTATTATACGATTTGTGGTTTGCTGGGATGCTTATCAACTTAGGGATTATATTGGCACACTTCACCGTGTCTGATTTTTATTTTAATGTATAATAAATTTAAGTTTGTCACGAGGTTTTCAAGCCACTGTAAATCTCGCATGTGCATAATATTTCTCGATATAAATTTTCAAACTATGGTTCATTATGTAGTACCATTAACATTATATTTCATTTATAAAAAAGTTGTATTTTTGATCTAAATTTTCTTAATTACTAGCTTCACTAGTATTTTTCGACTGAGATGTAATTATCGAATGATTGGGATTTTGGCCGTTCAGTCATTAAATTTTAGTAGACGTTATATTTGCCTTTTTACGCCAACGTTTCGACCCGGATTTGGATCTTCATCAGGGTTTCTACGAACGGGTACTTTTATTAACTGTTGTTATCTGGGTTATAATTTGTTTGTTACTTACAAAGTGTTAAAAGGCAAACATAACGTCTACTAAAATTTAATGACTGAACGGCCAAAATCCCAATCATTCCTGAATTACTAGCTTTACACGAAAATTTCCGAATATCCAGGTTAGTCTCATACAACCGGTGCTTACATACTGAGAATCTTTTCGTATGGTAATTTAGCATCGTTTGCTTTCGTGTCTCGCTCGTTGCATTTTTCCGACAGCGGTTGTTTTAGGACGCCACTCTGAATTAATTTGAGCACACTTAGCAATGGTGCGTTTACAAACTGGAACTTTTATTAAAATCTCATAAGCGTGCATTTTAATCGTAAAATCCCTAGGTTACCTAGGAACATCGCGCGTTATTTCTTTCATATGATTATCAAATATCAAAAGCTTGATAGCTTTTATACAGCTTCCTAATAAAGTAGTCAGAGTTTTTAAGCAAGTTCTATGATCGAAGGATGCCAAAAGGTATCTCGCGCAGTCAATGTTTTCGATTTAATTGCCAAAATAAACCCGTTTGTCTCAGGACAGCTATCGTGCATAGCAACAAATGTCTATCGGTATTTAATAACTGACCGCGCGCGATTTCGAACGAATCGAATATGTTGATAGCACATAACTTCCGGTGCGGTAAACTGATTTCTCATAGTCCTTTTCCTATATCAGTATGTCGGATCTCCACTACCTGTTTCGCAATGGCCACGTAACCAAAAACGTCCTCAAATCGTACGCGAGCTCGAATGACAGTGATCGCACCACCTGCCTCGGTGGATCCAGATCAATTCCTTTCTACTAACAACAACTCCTTCCTGTGACACTTGTGGATGATGCAGAGGATTCCTCGGTCTCTAGTAGCAGCAAGTGTTGCACTAACATTCCTTTCCCTCCCAAATTGACCTGCATGGGCGTGGCCAGCTTTGCTATTGATCATCACAAAGAATTAGATCACCAGAAAATGCACACTGATAATGATCTGCTACTCCCAAGCATCATTCTGATGGCTCTTTGTGCAATCTCAGCTGACCTAGATCAATCGCGGGCAACTCACGGGCGGTCAAACTATGCTATGCTAATTACACTGCTCAGTTCTGCCTATAAGGTGCTTTCCCGTATTTTGTTCTGTAGGCTGACCCCGTTAGCGGAGTCTTTGGTCGGCGAGTAGTAAGCTGGTCTTCGTCAGGGTCGCTCCAGACGGATCAGATATTTGCCCAGCGTCAGTTACTAGATAACTTCCGGGAGTACAACATACCGGCTTATCATTATTTGTGGATTTTAAGGCGGCGTACGGTTCGGTCAGACGAAATGAGCTGTGGCAGATAATGCTAGAACATGGTTTACCAACAAAACTAATTACGCTGATTCGTGCAACGCAGGATGGGTCAAAATCATACGTCAGACAGACTCGCCATTAACATGGCTGCTGGTAGGGAACGTGGGATTCCAAAAGGTGTTGGAGCCGAGATGGAGTTGGAGAGGAAACGATATGAAGTAGTGGAGGAATTCACATACCTTGGTACGCTCGTGACATGTGACAACGATGTAGCCCACGGAGTGAAACGAATTACAGCCGTGAATCCGTTTTTCTATGTATTACGTAACCAGCTGAAGTCCCGTAGTTTGCAAACTCGCACAAAACTGGCGCTCAACAGAACACTACTGCTCCCGGTGGCTCATTACGGGCATGAATCATGACATGTAAAAGCATCAAACATAGCCACATCAAATAAAATAAAGCGATTATCCGCGATCTCATTCCACATGTACGAAAGCACGGTTTTGCCTTTCTACTATATGAAAATATAGTATAAAGGTATAGGAATCACTCGAAAAACCGTAAATCGAAAGAAAGCCTAGCGGGACGAGTGTCATATACCATTCGACTCAGTTTCGAAAACTGAGCATTTTCTGTGTGTGTGTGTGTGTGTGTGTGTGTGTGTGTGTGTGTGTGTGTGTGTGTGTGTGTGTGTGTGTGTGTGTGTGTGTGTGTGTGTGTGTGTGTGTGTGTGTGTGTGTGTGTGTGTTTGTGGCTGGACCGATTTTAATGATCTTAGTGTCAAATGAAAGGTCTAGGTGTCCCATTGTTCGCTATTTAATTTCATACTGATCGGACTTTTGGTTCAAAAGTTATGTATAAAAATACGAAAAATATGGGACTTCATTATCTCATGGGTCCCTTAACCGATTTGAACAAAATTGATTGCATATGAAAGGGGAGTCTTTCAGAACCTTAAATTCAAGATTTCACGACGAATGGGCTTGTGGTTTGAAAGTTACATAAAGAAATGTGGAAAAAATGTATTTAAAACTGTTTTTTGTTACATATAAGCATTAATTCAAAGGGAAACATCCTACAATTTATTATCATTTGAAAGTTACTGTTGAGATCTATCAAACGAAACCAAGTTACTGAAAATCGGACGTTTTATTCAAAAGTTATTCAAACTTTGACACTTAAGCACCGTATATTAAATCGTTCAAATGTATAAAATCGAAATAAATGAATTAAGGGTCGATTGAATTCAATGTATGTGTTATGTATGTGTATGTATGCATGCATGCGTGTATGTATGTATGTATGTATGTATGTATGTAAGTATGTATGCGTGTATGTTTGTATATGCGATTTGCAATTTTAAAATTTGCATAGAAATACAAGAAGAGTGAGAAACATTTCAATTGTCATTTTCTTTACTTGCTGTTACTCGCAATCGGACGAGCAAAGCAAAAAGCGAAGAAAAGTATTTCAAGCATATTGGTATAGTGGTGTATAGTATTGAAAATACTAATGAGTTGATTTTCCTAAATAAATTTATACCAATTTCAAACAAATTTTGCGCATCAATAGACGCTTTTCCAATCAATAGGTGCTAGAGTTTAGAAATTTTATATGAAAAAGAGGAAGAAAAGGTTACTAATAATTCTGTAAGATTTGTTTTCGCTAGGGACACTTTAAAAGATAATAGTCATGTGTCATGTATCATGTTTTAATAAATAAATGAATATGAGTCCACTCATAACAGCTAAAATAACAAGCGCCGGAAATAACATTGATCATATTCCCCATCCTCAAACATGTTTATGGCGCCGCTTTTGTTTATTTGATCTCATCGTTTCCTAAAACATCTAACGGGCAATAACGTATAAACGATTCGATCAAGCTAATGACTATTTTTTCATTAAAGTTTATTCAGAAGAAGCTCAAGTTTTGATTTTCATGCAAAAATAATTAACTGAAAGAGCGCCAACTAAGAAAAAGTCCAATTTCTCTTTTTCGTTTTTCATATCTAATGCTCTACTCAGTTATTTTTCAAATTCAGTTTTTTTGGATATGGAGTTTGAAAAATAAGGAACGGATATTTAAAAATATAGTCAAGTTAATTATAGATGTTCCTGAGAAATTAAAAAATAATTATTGCGGCAGTAGAAAGGCTAGGTCACAAAGCTAGGTGGATTAATTCGGGTTTTCTCTTAAGCTTTTACCACTGCTTGGTATGGTACAGTATGGTATCTAATTGATATACTGTCATACTCGATGATTCATCACAAAAACGGCATTAACGGCATGTTTTTCACATACATTGCAAAATACAAAACAGGGGTAGAATGCACCACAGCGGGATCGAACAGTTATAAAATATTTTTAATTTGCAGTACATCTTTTGTTTCAGATTATTTATAAAAAATGTAGCAATATTATGTATTATGTATGGGTATTGGAGCAGACGAAGGATTCTTTCACCCGAAATATGCGACTAATCACATGGTTTGAAGAGTGGTACCGTAATTTTCAGTCATTTTATTGTGTCTTCGTTGGTACAAACGAGAAGTAGGTATCCGTTTTTAAGCTTGTAACCCCTGAACTTCAGGATTTCATTGTGGGTAACCGTTAGCCAATCCACTATACTAGCCATAAGCAATAACTTATCAATACGCGAAGTTATTGCAAGGCCAGAAGCCTTCACCATCTCACTACATGAAACCCCTTTATGGGATTTGAACACCGAAATGACGGTTCGTGATTTTTGTGCACCATAGCTTTCTTGACACTCGGACCTTTAGCGCACGTATTTAGCGACACAGTTCTCGTCGATCTACTTGTACTGCATTAGAGAGTATTGCGGTTGCTGTTCGTCAGAAAGAAGAGCCGTGTTCCTGGCCTTATCGTGTTCGTATCCCTCGTTCAAATGCAGTTTGTACCGCCTTTTATTTTGCTGAGCCGCTTGAGTGCACCACGAAATAACTTCTATTGTTCGGTGAACTCAAGAAGAGACTGGAGAAGGACAATGAGTTGCTGTTGAGGTTAAAGATGTTCTCTAGCTCTTGATGCGCGGGAATTGGAAGAAAAAACATAAAATGCTTGTAGAAGTTTATGACCATAACCCAAGCACCAATTTGGGATTGATTACACTCTTATCATGCCAATTATGACAAAAATTGGTCATGAAAATTGTAACAAGAGTGAAACACTGTGAAGGTAATGTAGTATAATGTGCCCCCCTTAAAAGTAAATGGATATAATTTAAAAGGGCTTCCCAAGATTAACATTATAACTACGAATATATGTCAATGAGTTGAAAACCAATTGCAACTGTTTACTTCCCTTAATATTGTAGAATAAAAATGCTACGAATTATTTAAAAACGGAGTCTAAAATTTGGGTTTCTCGTCTATGCGGGCAATATGCCCCAGCTGCAGTATATTACGCTACACGTTGTGTTTAAAGTAATTGTGCAATTGATATGCCGACTCTATTTTGTAAAAAGTGAAACTTTCTTAGTTATTGTCAAAATATTGTATTTTCATATAAATTAAATCTCGTGTCGGTCTCCTGGGATAACTTTTTTTTCTGCATGGGGCATATTATACTGCAAGTAGGGCATATTGCCCCGCTTAGTTAAGTAAACTGCAATTTACCTGGAATTTAGACGAGGATGATAAATTATTCCTAGCACTTTTATTCTATAATATTAACTGAGGCTAATAGTGGCAATAGAGTGTCATTTATATCTATTCATCTGTATTAATATTGCAGATGTGGCAATGGGGCATATTGCACCGTCGCAAGTGGGGCATATTGGCCGCATGCAAGATGGCGGGAAAAATATCAAATAATTAAGCAAACTTAGCGTTTCTCACCGGTTTTTCGCCAGAGATAATGTTTTAGAGCTTCACTTTACGCAATCGAATCGCAACAACAGGATATTTGCAGATTTTAACCACAAAAAAGCTTACGAAAACGACGCAAAAAATTACATCGAAAGCTGTTAAAAAACAAATTTATTTTTCTTTTGGGTTGGCAGCCAGTGACAACTGTCAAAGTTGCATAGTATTTTATTTTATTTTATCATGGTATTTTAAGATTTCTCATTAGTTTTGCATTTTAATTTGTGTTAGTTTAGGAATAAACGAACTGGGGCGTATTGCCCACCTGTGCCACATTATACACATGTCCCCTACTTAGGAATACTTCTAGTGATAAATCGGGTAGGTTTCGAATGATGATTTTAGTATTGAAGACGAACCCCGAATGGAGGCATTGGAGGTGATAAAGATCTGAGTCAAAAGCAAGGGTAGCTTGCTTCGCAATTATTAGCAGTGACACAATGAGCAGTTTCTGTGGCATGTTTTAATTTTAGCAAATGGATCAAATATTTTGTACTTCCAGCGCACTTAGTTTTGCAGAAGGTTTCGCGCTCCTGGTTGCATGATCGCAATGATCGCTTTATTGATGCTTCCGTCTTGGAACCCGCGGGAACAAACCACTTCTTTCACTCTGACTGACCTCGATAATTAGTAAGAAATCTTAAACGCAACTAACAAAACGACGAATATTGGAGACTACACAAATTATTTTATGTACACTATTAGACCTGACCGTTGCTTTGGCGGTTACATATCATTCATAAGTCTAATTTTCCGTTGACAAAATTAATAAGCATGGTGCTCATTTCCCTGAAGCAAGAAAAATCAATTTGCATTTTGATTGTAATATGCATCAGGGGAAAATCCATTACAAAATAATGGCTACCCGAAAGCTATCATTAGTAAACGCGATGGCTTCCGTGGTGATTTGTCGATGTGGGAAACATTCAACAAGGTAAACATTAACTTCACGAACTAGAGCGCTGTACTCAATCGACCTGGTGCCGTGCTAGAATGGTGGCAGCCACTTTCATTGCCGTCAGCCGTATAATGAAAAGGAAGAGAACAAGGAACAGCGAATTTTCATTCCTCCACGAAACCGTTACTCTTATTCTTACGTCACAAAGCTTGGCGGCGGCACTGCGGTGGCGTTTTGGCAACGTGTGAGATCTTTAGGTTGTTGTTGTTGTTGTTAGTTCCTTTCGTCAACAGCGTCGTCGGTACGGATTCCCTGAGTACGGAAAATTATAAGACAATTCGAAGCGTATACTTTCCAACATACGTAAAGACACGTTTACGATGGTAGTTATTTTCAGCCTTTCCTGTGCTGTCCTGTGTTGCCTGCTGCAGGGGCAAGTGGCATAAATGCTCACTCGTAGATCAGCGTCCTTCTGGCTAGCATCACTCCAACCAACAGCAGCCAGCTCTTTGCTAGACCTCGCAGTTGTAACAATAATGAGGCACTAAAAGCTTTCTAATGTTGCCATAATTCTGTTTGTAGCTTTTCCGGGTTCCACAACGAGAATGTATGTGGCTGCCCTCGCTACTTCTTTATTATTGCAATAAAATATATTCCAACTTGCGGCTGAGAAATGTTTTCCGCCGGGACGCTTCTGACTGCAGGAACGTAAATAATGCGCGTTGACATAATTATAATGACGTTCAGCGAAAACAGGTTGAAAGCAATCAACCATGTGTTGCCCAGCAGCGAAAAAAAATTAAATGGTTGCGGTTAGCAAATCATATACCTACCTACATTCCTCAAATTCTTCACCAACTGTTGGATGGATTTAATTGACAGTCAACAACAATCACTGGAGAGCATATTCCAACGTTTAATTATGCCGCTCCAAATATTTTCATCCAGCGGGGAATTCCGAGGGCAAACAAAATTTGCATTCGTTTTTTTTTCGCTCCACCTCACTAGCATCACCCACTTGGATATCATTAAACGCTTTCGCTGACACAATTGCTCAAACCTTCCCCCCGTGGCCACCCCAAGGCGCTAAAGGACACGCGAAATGAAATGAACCGTCACACAAATCACGATCTTCTCATTTTTAGTCTCATGGAAAGCCAGTTGTTGTTGGTAATATAGAGGGTAGAGAAAAAGAATGGAAATAGGAAAAGCGAAATTCGCCAATTCCCAGCACGTCGCGCAATTTGTCAGATTTGCTTCGTTTGGAGAATTTAAAAAGATGAATTTGAAATTGCCTGCCATTTGCCATCCTGCGCGGAAACCGGAGGCCGGGGAAAAATTTCGCACCACGCTGCTGCTGCCTTCCTTCTGCTCTGTGTGCTTCCAGCGGATGCCCGTCCCTCTAGGACCCTAGTTAAACGGGGAAGCTTCCTTCCTGTTCCCAATCGGTCGCTATTCTTTTTTTTTGAGCTACCTCGACACTTTTGAATTAATTTTCAAATTATAACCTGTACTGAGCCGAAGCGCGCGCGAAGATGAGTGAATAACAATAGCCAGAGCCAAGAGGAGGCCGCCGCACCGCGCCGCGTCGCCGGAAGGAAACCCGAAATTGCCAGATGCGGGATAAATTAACCCGAGAAGTTTCGTCGCTGCGTGAAATCACAAATTGAAAAATTTGCCGACTTTTAATTCCGCCGACCTGTGACAGACAGCTCGGGTTCAGGTTGTTCGGAAGTTCAATCGCTGCAGGATTTGCGTTTGGTTTTCTCTGAGGATCAAGAATTTATGTGATGACATATGTCTCCTGTATTTGTATGAAGTTGACATGCCGTTGGTTGCAACTAGCGGAATATATTTTAATATTTGAAATGTTTTTCTCGGCATTTACATTTCTTTGCTCTAACGTTTTCTACTGGTTTTATTATGAGCCCAGATTGATGCATCTATAATCACATTCATAAACATTCACTGTTATGCCTAGGCTGGGGCGCACTTGAACACGGCCGCACATTCTGTGTAAAATTTATTGTCGTATACAATGATTTGCGGATGATGTCCTTTATTTAATTGAATCGCAGTTATCTCTGTGCAATGGCTATATTTAATTAAACTATAGGTAATACGTGTCCAGTTTTCTTGATACAAAAAGACAGAAAAATTGATCCAAAAATAATACAAAAATAACGCAGTGATGAAAGAGAAACATAAAAAAGGTTTCCAAAAAGCATATACTGCACAACTACGACAACTGCTGAAAATGTAATACTTATTCTTTTAGATATTTTATTATAATAGCTTTAAACCAAATCGATCAGACTTATCTGATAGTATAACTTTGGCTTTCTAACCACGTTTGTATATTTTCAAATCAACAAGGCTACAGACCGATTGGGAATTTTTATCACAGCCAAAGTTATACTTTACTATTAGAGGAATGTAATAAAACTTAAATTGCTGCTTAGGTTTGCCAGTGCGTCGAAGTTCAGTAATCGACACGAGGTCTTCAGACATTGGAACTTTTGCACTTTATTGAGTGAAAACGGTTAAAAAATAGGAATTATCACTTTAATACCTTGAAACAGTCGACCCCTCGTTCGCCAAGGGGACTGACAATTTCAAAGAAAGTTGAGTTTTTAGCAAACCATGAGATCTATATGATGTGATGTTTTCTACATTTGCATTGAAACTGTGAAACCCAAAAGTATTCAACCCCCAAAACTCTCCTCTTCTCACAATATCAAATATGACAAAAAACTACTCAAAAAATAAATAAAAGAATAGAAAAGAATGTTTCTATAACACGCGTCAAAACTATTTTTATTGACGAATTCGAGAATTATATTAATTTGGAGATAAAGGCCGGTTTTGTCATGCATTTAACTGGTTTCTCCCAAACGAATGAATTCCTGAAGACAGCTCTTCCTAACGAAATTGCTAGTGAGCTGGTGGCGGAGGTTACTCCCTACAACCGATTGCCCAGAAGGTACAACAGTTTGGCGCAAATACCAGCACTTGCATTGCTTTAATGGAACCTGATTAGGAGTACCTGGTTAAAACAAACGGATAACCTAGCACATTCCCCACGGATCATTGACTTTTTTCTGATAGGAAACACCAGATTGAAGATGCCTTAGTCTAAGATGAACTATATCTATCCAGCAAAGCGAAAAATTACTCGTACTTCTGGTCTGTCAAGTAAAATTTTCTCCTCACGCTTTTTTGTGCCTTTCTGGACCCGCAGGATTGTCTGCCTGGGAACATTGCCGACTTTGCTTGCGAGGTTTGGACTCCACACCAGCTTACACGGGACTTGCGAATCGAACGTATGCAGAGAAAGTTTCTACATTTGGTATTAAGGGACTTATTATTGTGAGATCCCAACAACCTTTCTCCTTATTCAGATCGCTGTCGTCTTCTTAGACTGGGCACGCTTAAACGTAATTTATTCGCAGAAGCTCTTGTCCATGATGAACTTCCGTGCATCTCAACGTATCCCAAGTGACAATTTTAGGTTGATCAAATGCATTTAAAGTTGATGATATTCAATCTTTATCTGGGCGATGCAAAATGCAAATGAAAACCTTTGTTCAGCTCTTAAACATCAAAATCTGGTGAATTTATCAAGCTTTGGGATTCTAAGTGGTTCCTTTCGAAGCTGCAATGAAGCTTAACAGAGGCTTTTCCGCGCTGGTTTTGCGAAATACTGTACAATCTATTTTTAGAATGTAAAATAATTTTGCAATGCTTAATTAGCCGTCTCATCAACCTTTATGCAGCTTTAAAAATCTATTTGAAATGGATCAGCCATTTCATCTGTCAAAAATCCAAATCAAACAACAGATTAAACCTGTATAAATGCATATAATATGGTACTTGATTCACACTAAATAAAGTCATCTTTTCAACAATGATCGTATAAAACTGTTTAATTTTTATCATTGGTCGTACAGGCCGTACTCGAATATATCTTCTTCTTCAGCAGCATAGAGCCGGGGTGTCTCGTGCTGTTTCAAGCACTCGTCTCCATTCAACTCGGTCTTGGGCCACTCGTCGCCAATTTCCTAGTCGTCTCAGAAGTCGCAAATCGCTTTCGGCCTGGTCGAGCCATCGTGCACGTTGGGCCCCCCTGTTCCTGGTGCCGGTGGGGTTGTAGAAGAGGACTATTTTCGTCGCACTGTCGTCCGGCATCCTTACGACGTGTCCGGCCCACCGTAGCCTGCTAACTTTCGCTAGATGTACGATGGGAGTCTCCCCAAGCAGTGCCAGTAGCTCGTGATTCATACGCCTCCGCCACTCTCCGCTTTCAGTTTGTACTCCGCCAAATATCGTCCGCAGCACTTTCCGCTCAAACACAGCAAGGGCGGGTATGTCCTCCGTAAGCAGCGTCACGGCTTCAAGTCCATAAAGAACTACCGGTCTAATAATGGTTTTGTACATTGCACTGTGGTCCAGAAAGCCAAATTAGGTGGAAAAAATTTTTTACTCAGTAGTCGTCGATTTTAGACTATTTACGTCTTAGCAACAAAATCTTAATTTAGGATGCCGCTTTTTTTGGCATGAGCTATTTTAGGGTGACCCTTAAATTAACCAAGATCCAGAAATTATCTTCAAAACGAAACAAGATAGAGCGATATTCACTTCAGCAATTTTATAGCTTGAAGTATTTTGAGTAATATTGCAGAAAACAAAATCCTTCTATCTCGAACCGTTTCCATGTTAAAGCGATTTTCCTGAGTCAAGTTAGGGTGACCCTGCTATTTTGCGATTTTTCTCTATAACTTTTTTATTTTGCCTTTCTCGCAAAACACTTCTTCAGATGACTTTTGAGGCTCAATAAGACGCAACTTTTGGTGAAAAAAGAAATTGGCTATCTACTTTACTTCTACACTTATATTAATTTTTATGATAAAAATAGGCCGTTTTCAAATGTTAGTATCTCAGAAAGGTGCAAGCAGAATTAAAATCGGTTAATTGCGTTTGAAAGATCGTGATTTTTTGTGTATAATATAAAAAAATTGGAGAGTGGATTTTTGTCTATCTCAAATAAATCAACTTTGAATATATGTGGTTTTAACATATTTAAGTATATAAAAGTAAACGAGTTGCGCCATAACTACGGAACGCCTTGACTGTTCTTCAGCAAACTTGGCGTACATGTTTCTTGATACAAGTGAATCAGCGCAGGAGGTTGACAAAAAGGGGGTGGTCGCTAAAAAGGGGGGGGGGAGGTCCAAATAAGTAAAAGTGGCTGCGATCATCTTGCATTAAGGGGCGAACCAGCCACAGGCTGAAAACCTCTCAAATATAGAATAATAATAATAATAATAATAATAATATCTTGCATTTGGTCTGTTAGAAGTTGTACAAGTGGCTGGGAGATAAGATGAAGAGCGTGTGAAAAGATGGGAGGGTCACAACTACGGAAGTAGGACAATATAAGGAAGGCTTTTTGTCTCTTTCATTATCCTCGGAGAGACGTACAAGTTGCTATAGACAAAAGGCCCGCTGACCGAGGAGAGCTAATCAAGGAGAGGGGTAGATATGTCTAAATGAGGGAAAAGGCTTTGTTTTTTGTATTATGAGAATTTGCAAACTGAAACGTAGTGTTGGAAACGTAGCGTAGTGTCAATAGGATCGTAGCAACTGGCCCTGCAATCGTCCTGCCCTCTAACAGCTGGTTGCAAAGGGTGTCGTATAAAAAAAAACAGAAGGTCAAGTTTCGATAACGTAATGTAGCACCTAGGCTTTGCAATGCTTTGCTATTTAGTTATCAGCCACGTTCGTTGCTTACGCTCGTCATTGCAACCCAGCAGTTGATACCTATCATCGCTCGCATTGGCCCGTACACTTACCCGCGTGTGTAAGCGAGGGTGTAAAATGAAGAAGAAAAGTAAAATCCGTATCCATACATCCAAGTGTGCCGCTCGTGCTCTCGACCTATGGACAGCTCGTGAGCTTTGGATTCGCGGGCGGGATGTGTAGAAAGTTGTTATGAGGCTGTACACTCGCGAGCGTTTAGGTAGCAGAATGTATGCACACAGTGCCAGCAGTTGTTTGGCGTAGGCTTGCGTCAGTGGAGTAAGCTTTGGATGCTACGCTTTTCACACTCGCTCGCCTGAGATTTTCAATCTTATCGAAAACAGATGTACAAGTGGCTGAAAGACATAAAAATGGTGGCCTCTGATGAAAGGGGAGGTGCGAATCACGGAAATCCCCGTCGCGGGTAGAAAACTATTTAAACTTCTCATTCGGTAGTTCCACTCCATGATACTATGAAACACATATGATTTCATTACTTTGTCTACCGTTTTGCCTTTCTACTATATAAATATATAGTATAAAGGTATAGAAATCACTTGGAAAACCGGAAATGGAAAGAAGGTCCTGCGGGCCGAATGTTATATATCATTCGACTCAGTTTCGAAAACTGAGCATTTTCTGTGTGTGTGTATGTATGTGTGTGTGTGTGTGTGTGTGTGTATGTGTGTGTGTGTGTGTGTATGTGACGCTTTTAATCTCACTCACTTTTCTCGGAGATGGCTGGACCGATTTTAATGTTCTTAGTGTCAAATGAAAGGTCTAGATGTCCCATTGGTCGCTATCGAATTTCATACTGATCGGAATTTTAGTTCAAAAGTTATGTATAAAAATACGAAAAATATTGGACTCCATTATCTCATAGGTCCCTTAACCGATTTGAACAAAATTGATTGCATATGAAAGAGGAGCCTTGCAAACCCTTAACTTCCAAATTTCATGACGATTGGACTTGTAGTTTGAAAGTTACATAAAGAAATGTGAAAAAATAGTATTTAAAACATATTTTTGAAACATATAAACATTAATTCAATGAAAAACATCACACATTTTATTATTATTTGAAAACTACTGCTGAGATCTATCAAACGAAACCGAGTTATTTAAAATCGGACGGTTCATTCAAAAGTTATTCAAACTTTAACACTTAAGCACCGTATGTTGAACCGTTAAAACGTGTGAAGTCAAATCATATCAATCAAATGTTGGTTGTATTCAATGTGTGTGATGTGTGTATGTATGTATGTATGTATGTATGTATGTATGTATGTATGTATGTATGTATGTATGTAAGTATGTAAGTATGTAAGTATGTATGTATGTATGTATGTATGTGTGTATGTATGTGTGTAAGTGATTACTATTTGCAATTTTTAAATTTGCATTGAAATTCAAGAAAAGTGAGAAACAGGTCAATTGTCTGAAGTTTTTGAAGTCTCTTAGTGGAATACGAACTCTGAAATTAAAGAAAAGAAAAAACTTTTACCGACTAAATTCCACTATTTATTATTTATTCGCGACAGATACGTATACGCTTTGAAATAAGACAGTGATGAAGCCTGCACATCGTAGGCGAACTACGTATCTGTTGCAAATAAATATTAAGTAGCGGGATTCAATTGAAAAGTTTTTTCTTTTCTTTGCTTTCAGATTTCAATTGTCATTTTCTTCACTTGATGTTACTCACAATTGTACAAGAAAAGCAAAAAGCGAAGAAAAGCAGTTAATTTAAGCATGTAGGTCTAGTGGTGTATAGGATTAAAAATACTAGTGAGTTGATTTTTCCAAACAAAATTATACAAATTTCAAACAAATTTTCCGCATCAATAGAAGCTCTTTTCTATCAATAGATACTAGAGCTTAGGCATGTTATATGAAAAATAGGAAGTAAACGTTGCACGGTAATAATTTTATAAGATTTGTTTTCGTTAGTGACATTTTCAAGGATAGATGTCTTATGTCATGTATCATGTTTTAATAAATAAATAAAAAATGACAAGCACTTGAAATCATATCGATCATATTTCCCATTCTCAAGCATGTTTATGGCTCAGCTTTTGCACTATTTTTTTATCTCATCTTGTTTCCCTGTCCCTCTTATGGGATACATTGTAAAAACGATGCGACCAAGCTAATGACTATCTTTTCATGAAAGTACATTCAAAAGAAGCTTAAGTTTTGATTTTCATGCAAAAATAAATATTTGAAAGAGCGCCAGCTAATAAAAATTTCAATTTCTCTTTTATATCTAATGCTCTATTCAGTTATTTTTTCTAATTCAGATACCTATATTGCAAAATTGAAGCCAAGCAAACTAATAGTAAAATTTTGAGATGAATCATTTTGTTGTAGATATCCTTTTTCTTCAAAAGCGAAGTATAATGATAATTTTTCTGAACTTTTGTTTTTCAAAGATGCTAACTTTTGAACGCATGGTATTAATATCAAAATATCAAAAAATCTGCTAAGAACACATATTTCATATTGTCAATTCGAAACATGTTTCGTATGTGGCTCTGAAGCCCGAAAGTTAAAGCCGTCTGTAGACCCGTTAGAGGGTTAATTTCTAATTTTCTATATATATTCATTCAAGTCTGCAAACATTATATTTTTTTTATAAATCACGTAAAAATTATAAAACTAAATAAGGTGTTCATCAAGTAACATAAATGACGCTTGCAACTATTTACGCACCCAAGGAAAGAAAATATAATTATTCTACGTATTGGACGTTGTGAATTTTACTGGCAAATAAGGATTTTGAGGAATACAGAACGGATATTTAAAAATAGAGTCAAGTTAATTATAGATGCTCCTGAGAAACTAAATAATGATTATTGTGGCAGTAGAAAGGCTAGGTCACGCCGCTAGGTGGATTAATTCGGGTTTTTAATGTCTAACCTCATTATGAAGTTTAAGTCAACAAACATGAGGTTAAGTTTATACATTCTCTTTTAGATTTGGACCACTCACACAACTTATAACGGTTTAAATGCAAGATAATTACAGCCACTTTTACTTATTTGTACCTCCCCGTTCCCTTTTTAGCGACCACCCCGCTTTTGTCAACCCCCTGTGCTGATTTACTTATGTCAAGAAACATGTACGCTAAGTATAATCAAGAACAGTCAAGGCCTTCCGGAGTTATGGCGCAACTCGTTTACTTTTATATACTTAAATATGTTAAAACCACATATATTCAAAGTTGATTTATTTGAGATAGACCAAAATCCACTCTCCAATTTTTTTATATTATGCACAAAAAATCACGATCTTTCAAACGCAATCAACCGATTTTAATTCTGCTTGCACCTTTCTGAGATACTAACATTTGAAAACGGCCTATTTTTATCATAAAAATTGATATAAGTGTAGAAGTAAAGTAGATAGCCAATTACTTTTTTCACCAAAAGTTGCGTCTTATTGAGCCTCAAAGGTCATCTGAAGAAGTGTTTTGCGAGAATTGCAAAATAAAAAAGTTATGGAGAAAAATCGCAAAATAGCAGGGTCACCCTAACTTGACTCAGGAAAATCGCTCTAATATGGAAACGGTTCGAGATAGAAGGATTTTGTCTTCTGCAATATTACTCAAAATACTTCAAGCTATAAAATTGTTGAAGTAAATATCGCTCTATCTTGTTTCGTTTTGAAGATAATTTTTGGATCTTGGTTAATTTAAGGGTCACCCTAAAATAGCTCATGCCAAAAAAAGCGAAATCCTAAATCAAGATTTTGTTGCTAAGACGTAAATAGTCTATAATCAACGATTACTGAGTAAACAATTTTTTCCACCTAATTTGGCTTTCTGGACCATAATGCATTGTAAGCTTCGTGCGGCGGCGTATGCTTCCTGATCGTAGCGTTTTACGAAGGGCAAAGTAGGCCCGATTTCCCGCTTATATGCGCCGCTGGATCTCCTTACTAGTGTTGTTGTCCGCGGTCACCAGCGATCCCAAATACACGAACTCCTCTACCACTTCTAGTTCGTCGCCGTCAACGGTTACCGTCCATGGGAGGCGCGCATTTGTTTCCTTTGAGCCTCTTCCTTTCATGTATTTGGTCTTCGACGCATTTATTTTTAGCCCAATTCTCCTAGACTCCGCTTTCAGTCTGGCGTAGATTGCCTCCGCCGTCGCAAAGTTCCTGGCTATGATATCGAAGTCATCTGCAAAGCCTGTTTTGCAAAGTTGGCTACTCTTGGTAAAAATCGTGCCTCTCGTTTCGATGCCCGCTCGTCGGATCACCCCCTCAAGAGCGATGTTGAACAGCATGCAGGATAGACCGTCACCTTGTCTCAACCCTCGTCGCGTCTCGAAGGGACTCAAGAGTGTCCCAGAGATGCGTACGAAACACATCACTCGATCCAATGTAGCTCTGATCAGTCGCGTCAGTTTGTCCGGAAAACCGTATTCGTGCATTATCTGCCATAGCTTGTCTCGATCGACTGTATCGTATGCTGCTTTGAAATCAATAAAGATGTGATGCGTGGGCACGTTGTACTCCCGACATTTCTGCAAGATCTGTCGGATAGTAAAAATTTGGTCCGTAGTTGCGCGAGCCCCCATGAAACCCGCCTGATAATTCCCTACGAAACCTTGTGCTTTCGATGACAGCCGGCGTAACAGGATCTGGGAGAGTACCTTGTAGGCGGCGTTTACCAGCGTAATACCACGATAGTTGCAGCAGTCTAGCCGATCACCCTTTGCTAGCGTTTCTTCGCCATGTTTATAAAGCTCTGCCGGTAGGCGGTCCTTTCCAGTGGCTTTATTGGTCTTCAGCAGCCTGATTTCTCGTTTGACTTCTTGGAGATCAGGCGCTAGGACATCACTATCTTCCATGGGCGCTCCTAGGTTAATTTCCGTTCCGCCTCCTTCTGCGACTTCGTCATTGAGGTGTTCATCGAAGAACTGCTTCCACCTGTCGACCACCTCGCGCTCGTTTATAATTAGATTCCCTCCCTCGTCCCTACACGTGTCAGGTTTCGGTGTGTAGCCCTTCCGAGTTTGGTTCACCTTCTCATAAAACTTGCGCGTGTCATTAGCTCGAATATATAGAGACTCGATTATATATGATTCGATTATATACAATTAGCTGACCCGACAAACTTCGTATTGCCACACATTAAACTGTGTTGTACATAAATCTTGAATCTCGGGATGACCTTTATCACAATCTCGAGTTTTGCAAGTTTCTGAGTGGGTGTTTTAATATCCAAATTTTCCTCACAGTAAAATAGAAAACAACTCCCCCCATCGCTCAGCCTGATAAAATAAAGCAGATAGCATTTAAATATTCGTCATCATTACGAATCATTTCACCGAATATCATTTTGCGGAACACCAATTCTCGGTTGACCATAACGCGGAATATAGAGATTCGCAGAATACCATTTCGCGAAAAACCTTACGCGGGATGTACCATTTCACGGAAAATCTTTTCGTAGAAAGTACCGCAGGGGTGACCCAACTGAAGGAAAGTAATAAAGGTCAGTAGATCTAGGAAAATGAATAAAACTAGATAGAGGGGATCTCTACGGGGGGCTGTCCCCCGCAGTGGCCGGCGAGTCCGACGGCAGGTCGCCGGCAACACTCGCGGCCTGTGGACGACTTGCGCTGAATTATCTAATGTTACTATTGATAGTTTTTGGTGGTTTTGTTATTGATTAAGGTTTTATGAGTCTAAAATTTCTCGAGTTTGATTAGTTTTTGAGTTACGCAAAAATTTCTGTTTTATTTGTATGAGAGTTCTTATCCCCCTACCACAGGGGTGAGGGGTCTCAAACCATCATTAAAAAAAATTCCTGCCTCCAAAACCCCCCACATGTCAAATTTGGTTCCATTTGCTTGATTAGTTTTCGAGTTATGAGGAAATTATTTCATTTGTATGGAAGCCCCCCCTCTGAAAAGGGAGGGAGGTCCTTATTCCCCTCCTAAAGAGGAGAGGGGTCTCAATTCACCATAGAAAAAAAAATTGCCTACAAAAACACCCACATGCTAAATTTGGTTCCATTTCCTTGTTTAGTTGTGAAGTTATGAGGAAATTTGTATTTCATTTGTATGGGAGCCCCCCCTCTTAGTGAGGGAGGGGTTTCTAACCATCATAAGAACCTTCCCTGGCCCCAAAAACCCCTAGGTGCAAATTTTTACGCCGATCGGTTCAGTAGTTTTCGATTCTATAAGGAACATACGGACAGACAGACAGAAATCCATTTTTATAGGTATAGATAACGGTATTTTGAAGTTCAAAATTTGAACACCGTGACCGTATAAACGAAGTTGCGTAAACCATTAAATGCATAAATGATATAACAGTCCCTCAAATAAGGTGGCGAACGTTATAATTCACCCGCTGTATTTTTTATGCTTTTTTTTAATCAATTTAAATAACTGATTCTCGGTAGTGATTGTGCTGGTCATTAAATCCAAATCAAGTACAATAAAAAACATTTTAATTGGGTATCACACAACTACGAAATCGTGAGAAATGCACATCATTTATTTCGTTATTCGGGGGATTAACCGAATTTCAGTCTATGCATTGGAATATTACTATACTATACAGTGAATGGCTTCTAGAAGCTGTGTTTAAATTTCATAACCACCTAAGGCTAATGTGTTTTGATGTGCATATAATCCAAGAGTAACATTCAGCAACGTCGTCTAACTTGTCAGCTAATGTGCATTATTTATTGCATTCAAACAGTGTTAATGTAATGTCTTTTGTATTTAATGGTTTAATATTCAATGGCATTATCCACCAATTTCTATTCCGAACCGGTAGCTCTCCTAACGATTGATTGAACACAAATAAGACGTTTTGAGTTTCAATCTGTTAATTCGCAGCTCGACCGTTATGCCGACGGGAATATGTAGCGCCCGCTCCCAGCTTCAGCAGATAATGACGGTTGAGATTTACGCTCCCGGTAATGGTGGACCGCATCGACCGAACGCAGCAGCACACGCCTTGTCATCTGTCACATTACGGCGGCGGTGATGATAAATGTCTGGAGCAAGCCCACGGCTGGCCACACTACCGTGACTGTGGTTGCTCGGCCGGTAAATAAACCAATTACCATTCATCACGCCCGGGACCGGGGATTCCTTGAGGTTTCCGATTTCCGTTCAGGCTTGAGGTGATGCTGCACTATTCAATAAGTAGCTTAAAGGCGAATTGCTGCGATTAATCACAGTTCGATGGAATATATTGCATTTGCACTATCCAATTATATTCAACTACTAATTTACAAATTTACCGGAATGCTACTTAGACACATCATTCTGTCTAAGGAAATTTTGGAAAATTTCAATATGAATTTCTTAGATTGTTATTCCAAAAATAATTTCTACCAAGAACAAACTCCCGGTGGAACCCACAATCGAACCATTCCTACTGCCATCATTTCACTCCACTAGCCAATACCAGGCCGAGCTTCCGAAAGGCTTCCCCGGAAAATGTAATTAACTTGCAATCAATTCGCATGCAAATGTGATTAGATCCAACCCGTGCCTCATTTCTCCCAGCAACTCTGTCGGCCGAGACGACTATGATAAAAACAAACAGCAAACTTTAGCATCTGCTTCCCACTTCCGATAGCGGCGAGTATTACGATCAGGCTGAGACTTCATACTCTCGTGCGCCCGGTGGACATCGCGTTCGTCGCTAGAAAAGCTCAAAACTAATCCAATAAAGTGCGGATCGGATCAGTCGGTCCATCGTACGCCTCCGTCTGTCCGTCGGCATTCATGAGGAGCAGAAAGCGAGGGAGACAGAGAGAAAGAAAGAGGCGAATGGCATGAACGGAATGTTTGTCACTGTGGCTTTCCACCACACCGAAGGACGGAAAATTCCGAAATACGACGGTTGTTGGTACGCTCTGTGACCGCCGAAGAAAAACAAGATTAGAAAATGGATTTTCGGTCGGTAAAGCGCAAAGTTTCGACAAGATAAAATCGCATTGATAATTTTGCACTGATTTGAGAACCACTGCTGCGGTTCAGCTCTAATTAATCAGCACGTCTTTGATCGGGCAACAGAGTGGAATTATGCAAATTTGTTTGCCTTTTTCCGGCTGTTACTGCTGGAACGTTGAAGCTAGCGCTCCGTTGTTGGGGAACTTTGTGTCCTGGCTGGAAGGCATAGCATTTTCTACGCGTTCAAAACTGAGCATTCGTGTGCTGCTTCCTAACATGACGACTGAACGGACCCTCCCATGCGACAGAATCTGTTTAATTGCAAAACAAAAATGTAATTAATTGCAGAAAAAAACTTTTGTCATTAAGAGGTTTATAGATGAATCTTATCGGCTTCGCATTGATTTTTCTAGAAATTATGACAAAAAAAAATCAACCTTTAAAACCAGCACTACCATCCTTCGGTTTAACCCTCAAAAGACTGGCAACAAAAGCTCGAAACCGGTAAGAAAAATAAACGAATTGGAATTGTTTCCAATTGTCCTTTTCTTTCCAAGAAATCGCTTCGAAAGTTTCACTTTCAAGGTTGTTCACAAGTAATTGTTGCTCTCCATTCGTGCACGCTCTAAACAGCCAGCAAGGGGATCAATACTTACACTGCTGCAGCAGAGTGTGTGGCAGTCAACCCGTTTCGATTGTTGCTGGAATCAATCTGGGGACTTCTAGTTTTTGCCTTTACGGCTCTCTCGGTAATGGAGCGTACTAAGTGATCCTTGCGAAAGAAAAAAGAAAATCCGTACTTCATGATGCTAGACAAACAGCAGAAAATCGTAAATTGCAATCCGTTTGGGACGGTTTGCAATTGTGTGTTGTAATGTTCGAGCCAGTTCATTAAAATTTATAATTTTTTTGCATTCGATATTTAAACAAAACATTCCAATGCATCGTCACGCAGATTTGTTAAGTGAATAATTGATTTGAGCAGCACTAGTATGTCGAGATCTTGGTAGAAGGTGAGGCACCCAACTTTTGCAATACGCAGTAGATCCGGTTTGTTTGTTGTATTGATAGGGGAATGACGTTAGGGTTGGGTCACTGTCAGAGTTGAACCTTCGTGATATTTCAGTTTACGTAATGCAGCAACACTATGAATTTAGTCTCTACAACATTAAACTTGCCTTGTAACATTGTGAGTTTTGATTGTGCTATTGAACTTGCGTTCTGAACTCAGTAGTTAAAACCTAAGAGTATGAATGGGAACTATCATTAAAAATCATTAATCAACTAGGGACCAGATTTTTACCACCCGGCAGAAATGTTAGGAGTACAACGTGTCTATGCATCACATCTTCATTGATTTCAAAACAGCATACGATTCAGTCGGCCGTGACCTGCTATGACACATAATACACGAACACGTTTTCCCAGATAAACTGACGCTACGAGGGTTTAGACAAGATGACAAGATGACTGTGATATCATAGCCAGGAACCTCGGCGGAGGCAATCTACGCCGGACTGAAGGCGGATTCTAGGAGGATCGGGTTAACAATAAATGCATCGAAGACCAAATACATGAAAGGAAGACGCTCAAGGGAAACAACCGGACGGAAGCCGTTGACGGCGACAAACTAGAAGTGGTAGATGAGTTCGTGTATTTCGGATCGCTGGTGAGCGCGGATTACAACACTAGTAAAAAGATCCAGCGGCGCATTCGAGCGGAAAACCGGGCATACTTCGCCATTTGCAAAACGCTACGATCAAGAAACATACGCCGACGTACGAAGCTGACAATGTACAACTCCTTATTAGACCGGTAGTTCTTTATGAACTTGAAATTGTGACACTGCTCACGGAGCACATACACGCCCTTGCCATGCTTAAGAGGAAAGCGCTGCGGACAATATTTGGTCCAGTAAAAACTGAAAGCGGAGAGTGGCGGAAGTGTATTAGTCATAAGCTACAGGTACTGCTTGGAGAGATTCACATCATACATCTAGCGAAAGTCGGTACAAGATGTACAAGATGGCTCGACCAGGTCGAACGTGATTTTGGACTTCTGAGACGACTGGGAAAGTGGCGACGAGTGGCCCAAGTTCAAGTTAAACGGAGACGATTCCTTGAAACCACCCCGGCTAGGCTGCTGACGATGACGATGATATATTGTGTCATCCTTGTCTATCGTACGCAACTACCGACCAATAAGCTTAATCTAATTGATTTTTCTAACGACACACGACATAACTGTATCAGTAAATAACAGCAACACCTTACTGATACTTAGTGATATTATTACTTACTGATAAATATCAGTAGTTAATGATAGTTTTCCCGTCCCTACCTGAGAGAGGAGCAAGCTGGGTTTATTTTTACGAACTGAAATACTTTTTTTTAAACGGCAGTTCATTTATAATTCACGAAAGGGCGGTAGAAGAAAGTAATGAAATTTTAGAGTGAAGGAGAAAGAGAGAGAGGGAAGGGTTTATTAGTAGCTACGCTAGTCGTTGTTGTTCCTACCTTTTGTCCAATGCTGGTAAGTGCATGAGTCGAACCAAGCTATAATCTGAGATTATAACCGGATTCGAACCCACAACACCCGTTAGGGTAGTGGCTCGCTGGTACTAATGTACCTTTGAACCATAGCAACCCAGTAGCAGGTGTTAGGTACCCCGGCGGAAGTGGTCCTTTCAGGGAATATTCGAAATCATGTCAATATGGGTGTCAAACTTCAGGATTTTCAACCCTCGTAAATTTTTGAAATTTTACATCTATATTGGAATGGTTTTGGTCATGTTTTAAAATGGTCATAAAGGTAAGACATTACTGGCAACATTTCCAGAACTGATTTCACCAAAATGGCCATATCTCGGCTGTTTCTCGTCGGATTTCCGTTCTTTTTAGACTAATCAACTGGAAATGAAATCTAGTTTTGGGATAAAACATGAAAATTAATAAATTTCCATGACAGAAAAAGATACAGGCGATTAAAAAAATCAATTTTTGACATACCTCCAGACAACCCGGAATATCTCCGGTATCCGCTGACTATTGCAAATTTTGAAATAGTTTAGGAAAACTAAGAAAATTTACCCGCCGAATGCAATTGGTTTCATCTAAAAATGTTCAATTTTGAACGAGTTATGACCGTTTGAATTTCATCAAAATTTTGCCTGTCCCGATCATTTTGTCTAACCCCTGTATGTCTGACCTCATTTCAAGGTCAAGACAAAAACACGAGGTTGGTCTATCTGCAATACTTGCTAGAAAACTTTAAATACGATAAAATAAAGCAATCAAAACAATGGTTGTATCTGAAACGAAATAACGTTAAGTCAAGATCAGCTTCAAATTGCAAAAAAAAAAATCAACAAAAACAGTGAGCAAAAACAAATACAAAGCCAAAAATATTGAAACACTATAGCTAACTATAATTTTCATGTCATTTTTGTATTGATTTTGTATCATTGTTGTGTTATGTCTATGCCATTTTTGTGGCTTTTCGGTATTTTTATTTCCATCACTATTTGTGACGTTTGATATTTTTGTATTAATATCAGTTTCGTACTATTTTGTGTAATTTATTTTCCATTTAGAGTTCCATTTTAAAAATATTTTCACAGTTTATGTGTATCTGCGTGTCATTCGTGTAAAGTTTGTGTTATTTCTGTATCGTTATTCCGTCATGTTATTGTAACTTCGTGCTGTTTGGTATTACCGTGAACATACCATATTCTGCGCAGTTAAGACATAATTCTTCCGCTATTCTGAGTATTCTAGATTTAAATTAACAACGTGGATAGCAGCAACGTGTAGTGCTACGGTCTATAATATCTGGTAAAAAATATGTGAATTATAAGTCGACTAACAATTGAGTATATTTTTCGTTTTGTAAACTTATCCACGGTGCCTAATTCTGCGCACTTTCTTGCCCATGTTCCTAATTCTGCGCATGTTTGCTCCTAATTCTGCGCACCCAAAAAGTGAAACTAAATACTTCTGCCATGCTGTTTATGTCTTTATACGCTGAAAGCACACCAAAAAATCCGGCATTAGCCATTACCATAATTAGATCCATCATCATTCTTGTGCTGTTCGGGTGGCAAAGGAGTATTGTTATCATTTTAATTGCCTTATTTTAAATATTTTATTCTCGATAACGTGAAGGCCGAACTGATTCGGGTTTTCTGCATACTGAACATTCCACTGTAAACTAATACTAAAGATTGTGTTTTCATGTAGAATCCACTTCCCCACTCTCTGACAGCCCCATGAGGTTGGACATTAAAAAAAATAGAAGACGTGGTTTCATGAATTGGCGCTCGTAGTCGTAGGTTTGGACCCCGAGACACAGCACAGGATTCCAATCAATGCATGTTAAAGATTCTACTTGAATTTTCATGCCTCTATACCTCAGCCATTTCAGTGAGGTTGCGTATTCTTTCACGATTCCTTCGTAGGATACATTACAGCACAGAATTTGGAACATGAATAAAAAATCTGTGCCTAAATCTGCGCATTATTGCATCGCATTTTTCTAAGGAAAACAACGCATGCAATCACTCTTTTTATCTAAAACATGGCCAAAACTAGTTATTCTTTCCAATTATGCTAGGTAATTTGATCATTGCAAAGAATTTCGATCATAAATTTGTTAATTTTCTAGAAGGACAATCTTAGCGTTGAGGCTATCGACGATGTTTTCTGCCATATAAAATACTTTCAGTTTCACTTTAAATTATTTCGCAAATATTATGGTCCGTTTTTGAATAATGGCGTAATATTCAACAGACATTTATAAAAAAATAACGCAGTGATCATAGTTATGCACAATGTTAAAAAATACTTATATAAAAAAATGCGCAGAATTAGGAGCGGTGTTATTGGGATTCGAATAACTCATATCCAAATTTGGTCTTGTTTTGGCTGACATAGTAGGTAAAATAACAAAAAATAATATCAAAATTTTACTCCGTTAAGACCAAAAGAATAACTACTTGTGTTATTTGAATAACAAAGCAATAACATGACTGTATTCCGAGTTTAGAATAACATATTTTAGTATTATTAAGGTATTGAATAACAAATGCAGTAGAATATGAGATAATAAAAAATCATTTTATAAAATATTTATAATCTAAAATCTCTTTAATCAATAAAAAAAATTGTTTGAAATATATGGTATGATAACAAAATCAGTTATTAGGCTCATCTTACAACCACTGTTATAAATATCTACTCAATAGCAAAATGTGTTATCAATGTACACCCAATTCTTTTTTTACACGGGGGATGCGTTCCGTGCAAAAATAAACCGTGTCATTTCGAGAAACCGTGTAAAAAAATCCGTGTTATTTCGAGAAACCGTGCAAAAAAAGTCGTGCAAAAAAAATTCCGCGTACTAGAATCCGTGTAAAAAAAGAATTGGGTGTACAACTGTTGTTGGTGAAATTTTAGAAAAACCGTGTTATTTCGAGAAACCGTGCAAAAAAAGTCGTGCAAAAAAAATCCGTGTAAAAAAATCCGTGCAAAAAAGAATTGGGTGTATCTTCATATCTGTTCAATAACAAAATATACCATTATAACACAGTTTGTTATTGTTTTTATATTATTTTGCTCTTCGCTCCTGCTCGGGATATTTTTGAGTATTTTTGTGTCATTTTTGTATCAGTTAATTGTTTTTTTTTACGATTGTAATGCCATTTTCGTGTCACTTTCGCATCATATCTGCATTTGACTGTTCTTATATGTTTTGTAGGATTTTTGTGTGATTTTCATATCTTCAACAAATAGTGAATTATAGCACTTCAAAGTTCAATTTCTTGATTTTCTCATTTCCCCCTAATTTTTCTTGATTAGCCCAGGAGCAAAAGTAGTTGGTTTCCTTGAGCTCTAATTCGAAAGCAATTTACTCTAATTTAGCTCTATCTAGCTCTAATTTGAAAGCAATGGATACGGACTTTGCCTTTTGACGTGGAAGGTAGCTGCTATAGGGGGTCATACCAAAAGATCTATCACGAGAAGAGATCTGGGTTTGAACGCTAATAAATTAGTGGTTTCCTGATCGATTTTATCATTTTTGTACCAATCCAAATGTACGAATGAATAAAACTAAAGGTTTTGACGTTGCACTAGAGCCGACGGAAAGGACCGACAGAGCTCTACAAAAAGTGCCAAGAACCGCTAGCAATGGCTATTCACTGGATAATTTTAAGAATTTGGGAAGAGGAGAAACTACCGGAGTAGTGGATGGAAGGTGTAGTCTGTCCAATCTACGAAAAGGGCGACCGACAAGTTTGCTGTAATTACCGCGGCATTACGCTGGTACTGGCTAGAGCGCTGCACTGGGTCATTGTCAAGCTTTGGGAGGAGGAGCTACTACCGGAGGAGTAGACAGAAGGCATCGTGTGTCCGATCTACAAAAAGGGCGACAAGTTGGATTGTTGTAATTACCGCGTAATCACACTGCTGAACGCCGCCTACAAGGTACTCTCCCAACTTTTATGTCGTCGATTATCACCATATGCAAAGGAGTTCGTGGGGCAATACTAAACGGGATTCAAGGGTGCCCGTGCCCCCACGGATCAGATTTTCGCGCTTCGGCAAGTGTAGCAGAAATGTTGCGAATACAACGTGCCTACGCATCATTTATTTATCGGCTTCAAATCGGCGAATGACACGATCGATCGAGATCAGCTATGGCAGATTATGCACTACTACGGATTTCCGGATAAACTAACGCGATTGGTCAAGGTGACGATGGATCGAGTAATGTGTGTTGTTCGAGTATCAGGGGCAGTCTCGACTCCCTTTGAATCTCGAAGAGGATTACGGCAAGGTGATGGACTTTCATGTGTGCTGTTCAACATCGCTTTGGAGGGTGTGATAAGAAGAGCGGGTATAGACACGAGTGGCATGATATTCCCGAACTCCGTCCCGCTTCTTGGTTTCGCTGACAACGTAGACATCATTACACGTACCTTTGAGAGGATGGCGGAAACGAACATCGGACTGAAAGCTGAAGCCAAACGGATTGGACTTGTCATTAATGTATCGAAAACAAAATACAAGAAAGGAAGAGGTTCTAGAGATGTGAGTGCTGACCTCCCTCCCCGGATTCATTTAGACGGTGATGAAATCGAGGTGGTAGAAGAGTTCGTATTCGTGTATCTGGGATCACTGGTTACCGCAGACAACGACACCAGCAGAGAAATACAAAGACGCATTATGGCAGGAAATCGTGCCTACTTTGGACTCCGTAGGACGCTGCGATCGAACAAAATTAGACCGGTAGTCTTTTACGGCCATGAGGCACGGACTATTCGAACGGAAGGTGTTGCGCACCATCTACGGTGAAGTGCAGATGGAAGACGGAACGTGGAGGAGGCGAACGAACCATGAATTGCATCAGCCGCTTAGGGAACCACCCATCGCTCACACCGTAATAATCGGTCGCCTGCGATGGGCTGGGCACGTCGTGAGGATGTCGGACGACAACCCGGTTAAAAAAGTTCTCAATAATGATCCGACTGAAACGAGACGGCAGGGCACGCAGCGAGCAAGATGAATCGATCAAGTGGAAAGTGACCTGCGGACCCTACGCAGACTACGTGGCTGGCGAATTGCGGCCATGGACCGAGTGGAATGGAGACGACTTCTTCGTACAGCAGAGGAAACTACGGTCTGGAGCTGATTAAGTAAGTAAGTATTACGCTGGTCAACGCCGCCTACAACGGTGCTCTGTCAGATTTTGTTGTGTCGTCTATCCCCAATAGCAAGAAAATCTGTAGGGCAGTGTCAAGCGGGCTTATGAGGTCCCGTGCTACAACGGATCAAATTTTTACTCTCCGACAAATCCTCCAGAAACTTCGGAAGTACAATGTGCCCACGCATCATATTATCATAGATTTCAAGGCAGCATACGGTACAGTTTAACGCGAACAGCTATAGCATGAAAATAAAGAGACAATAAAGAAGCTTAAAAAAATTACAGTTTTCCGGACAAACTGACGCGGCTGATCAAAGCTACTCTGGAGCGAGTCGACACTCTCGAGTCCGGATCGCGCAGAGGGTTGCGACAAGGGGATAGACTGTCCTGTATGTTATTCAATATCGCTGTTGAAGATGTGTTCCAGCGAGCGGGCATCGAAACGAAAGGAACGATCTTCAGCAAAAGTAGCCAACTTCTAGCCTTCGCAGACGACCTCGACACCTTGGGACGGCGGAGGCAATCTACGCCAGACTAAAAACGGAGGCTAGGAGGATAGGGTTACAAATCAAAGCGTCGAAAACTAAATATATGGTAGGAAGAGGATTTAGAGAAAGCAGCGCTTACCTCCCACGAATAGTGACTATTGACGGCGATGAACTGGAAGTGAATTTGAGTTCCTATATTTGGGATCTTTGCTCAAAAAGCAAAAGCAAAGCAAAGACTAGGTGCTACATTCCATTATCTAAACTTGACCTTCTGTTTTTATACGACAGACTTCGCAGCCAGCTGTTAGAGTGCAGGACAATAGCAGAGCCAGAGTTGCTACGATCCTATTGACTCTAACAGCCTCTCCCAGTCGAGATTCGAACATATGACGACTGGCTTTTTAGGCCAGCGTCATACCTCGAAGCGAACTGGGAGGTTGGCTTCGAGGTATAGGATTTCTGGTCACCGCAGACAATAATACGAGTAAGGAGATCCAACGACGCATTCAGGCTGGAGATCGAACCTATTTTTCCCTCCGCAAGACGCTTCGATCAAGGAGCATACGCCGCCGCACAGAGCTGACGATGTACAAAACGCTAATCAGACTGGTAGTCCTCTACGAACTTGAGTCAGTAACCTTGCTTACGGAAGACATACGCGCATTTGCCGTATTTGAACGAAAGGTGTAGTACAAATGGAAAGCGGCGAGTAGCGGAGGCGTCTGAATTACGAGCTTTAGGCTCTGCTTGGAGAGATTCTCATCGTACACCTGGCGAAAGTTGGAAAACTACGTTGGGCCTGCCAAATCGCAAGGATGCCGGACGACTGTGCAGTGAAATCCGTTCTCTACAAGAACCCCACCGACACCAGGAATAGAGCAGCCCAACGTGCTAGATGACTCGACTAGGTTGAAGCCGACCTGCGTGTGTCGAGACGCGCAACGAATTGGTAACGACGATTCACGACGACACTGGAAGTTTTTTGTAGTCGTTTCAACGAAGTTTATGATTTGTTCGATTTTGGCATGTCAAAAAATGTGTTTCGATTAAGGATTAGTGGTTATTAGTACCAAGTAACATGTCTGTGCGATGTTTTTATTATATCGAAGGTTAATAAACAAATTAAAATTAAAATTGGTATGTCCGTACTATTTTGGAGGCGATATACGTGATGAGAAATATTTATATATATTTCATCTATATAAGAATGTATATACGATAAAATCCGACTAAGCGCGACTCCCTCCATGCTGCTATACAATTCTGTGCTGAAAATTATATGTGTGTCATTTATCGTTATATACGACTGAAAATCAACTTACTGGCACTATATTAAGCATTAGCAACGATTCCGGATTTGTTTATAGATATTTACGACAATTTTCATATATTGATGTACTATTTCGTGCTAGCTGAGGAGCGCAGGCCGCGAGCTTTGTTGGCGACCGGTCATCGGAAGTGCCGACCACTGCAGAAACTTAGAGTGTTTCCGCTGTCCCGAAATCTGATCTGTTTAGGTTTATTCGATTTCAACAACTGTCACAGAAGACCGAAATTGTATTTGGCCGAGTTACAAAAAGCCGAAACACGAAGAGCCAAACCTCTACTTGGCTGAAACATGCCGAAAACTATTTTCTTGAATAATATTGATAAAAATGTTTTAGCTGATTGGAATTTTTTCCGTGATATTCGGAAATTCATACTGCGGACATGTGTGTTTCGGCCATTTGTGATTTGACCATTCGCGTTTCGACCATTAGTTGTACTGCGCTATTTGTTATTGGGTCCATTTGTGTTTCGGCCATTCGTAGGTAACCCAACTAACTCTATAGAATGCAATGCATAATTAAACTGAGTCGATTGAATCGCTTGCAAGCTAACAGTAGATCTCCTAACGCCCGTTATGCCTACCATACATCATGCCTTCCGCACGTTTTGCCTATGCCATTATGCCTAACGTATTTATACCTAACGATCGTATGCCTATCGTCCGTCTCATCACCAAACATAAACATTCAATACAAAAACCAAAACGTAATATGTTCGTCAAAATTATGTACTCGGCTATAGAAAACCATTTGAAATAATCAACATTTCAATGGCATGAGACGTATAAAACGAAAATACGTTTTCAATGGAATTTGATAAAGGCTAATTGATTTGCTATCAACAAATACGTTTAAATCTTAACGCACGAATGATTTCATATGTTAGCATTTCAACGTTAATAAATTTTTCTCCGCCATGTACTCCAAACAAAAACAAGTGGAATTTCCCACCATTGTTCCGCCTTGTATCTTACCAACTAATTACGGGTTCCACGCTAATTTTATGCCATCCCGTCATCCCGGCCAGCGCCCATTACCCTACACGGCCGGCACGAGATCTGCCTTATCGGATAATAATAAATTCATGCCGATTAAATTAATATCTTACCTGTCCGAAATTGGTGAAGCCATACTTATCGGCGATGATATCAGCGATACCCGGTCCGTTCGGGATGTAGACGGCAAACTCGTTCAGATAGATCGGCACACGCTGGCCGCGAGCACCACCGCCAGCACCACCACTAGGCCTCCTTGTGCCGAACCAATTGGCCCCGCTACCCGCTGCACTACTACTATTAATTATGGCATCGGTGCTAACATTATTATAGTTATTATTCGACACATTATGCTCGGTATTTGTATTAACATAATCAACATCATTGGTCGAAATTAATTTGGCTAATGATATCAACGCAAGCCGGTCCGCGGAGGTTGTTCCGTTTTGGCCAGCATCGGTGAGTGCACCGTAGCTAGTAGGAACCGTCGACGATAGTACTGCGCACGCCAGTAGTGCCAGCAAAAACGATGGCAGTGCCACCGAGCCGGAAACACTACCCAAGTGGTACCTCCGCTGCCATTTGTGTTGATTTGAGATCACACTAGGCCCCGGAGCTCGCCACCGGTCCTGCGAGTGATAGTGACACTGGCTTCGACATTGTTGCTGCTTTTGTCGCTGAACTTCCGCTGGCTGCTGCTCGGAAGCGGAAACACTAGCGACCATTCTAGCTGGTCACTTTGCTGCTGCTGCCCTCGGCGACTGTATGGATGATGGCGCTGCTACGACCGCTCTATGTGGTTCCAACAAAGACGACAATGCCGGCAGCACTGGAGAGTGTATGTAACCTGTCCCGACACCCACTTTCGCGCTCATAAACTTCAGCTGTATTAATCACTAGCGACGCACTAGCCGAGCCCCAGAAAGGTGACCCACCGAGAACTAATCACAAGCACTCTACTTCCTGTCCGGATATTCCGACTAAATCAATTTTTCCCCTCTGCGACAAATGCTTCTCTCACTACGCGGGACGCGATGATATAATGATTCCTATTTTCGCACCGAGCCGAAGCCACCCGGCAGCATCGTGATCCGTAGTCCGGTTGCCTGTTGCGTTCGACCGGCGGGAGGTGACGGCGGCGACGGCGGCCGTTACTGCGACGACCGGCGGTTCGACCTTCGTGAGATTTTCCCGTTTTACGACACGACGATTCTGGCCTGCTCGTCCGGAATGGTGGGCGGTCGGGGCGGAAGGTGTCACACCTCGGGCAGGACTACAATTCTACAGGCTGCGCGGTAGCTCACGAACTCGCGTCGTCGACCCTCCGATTCTGCAAGAAAACGGAATTGGAAAAGAGGGAAGAAAATGTTATTGTTAGGCTGTGCTACACTTGCGTGACTGAGAAACGTTAGAGGAAAATTGTTCTTCTTTTTCGGGTGCGATGTTTTTGAAGAAAGGAAAAATAAAAATTGAGGATTACCATTCGGAAGCTAGCCAGCAGTGGCTGGCAGTTGCTCCCAACAGCAGGCGGAAGGAGTGATACAAAGTGGCGCTCGAAAATGATAAATTGAATCTGCTTTTTGTCGAAACTCGGCAGGGTCACGCGACCATTCACTCTCGGTTTTATGGAAATTTTTCCCAAGCCGGCCCTAATTGGGTTAAGCGTCAATGTGATAGATCATGCGAAATAATCACGCTGAATTAGTGAGGAAAAACAGTGTCCGGGTTTGCCCGCTGGCTGGCAGGGTGCTATTTAAATTTAGGAGCTGAGATTTTTTCCAATTAGAGCGTCTGTGGTTACGGCATTAACGAGGTGTGTTTTTATGCTTCTCGTGTCTCATATCATTCTCATATACCTACTGGAATTTGTATTATTTTGGAAAATTAATTAAAAAAAGGGCAGCTCCATTAAACAAATCATTTCATAACATCATTTCTATTATTTCAAATTCCATCAATAGGACATGAAAATTGATTTGATTTATATTCTGCGCATTTTACTCCATCATATGTTTCAAAACACGAAAACGTGCAGTGAAATCAATCAATTTTCAGTGGAAAAGCGCAACAGCTGTCTGCTACATGTACAGATTTCAAACGTAGTCGATTGATATCAAGGTTAAAAACAATTTAAAAACATCACACGAAATAAAAAGTGCAAATTTCCTGTCATAATTAGATTTGAAACTGCAATAAATTCTGTCATTGGATAGCGAACGGAATCTCTAATCAGATTTGTTGCACTGACTGTTTTTTATTTGCTGCACCGTACACATGTCGGGCCAATCGAAAGTGCCTTCGACAAACGATCCATTCGACAACCAATATAGCCATGTTTTGCCCCATATCATTGCCACCATTCAGGCGGCACACTCAAATGCATACCACACACATACATTCGTACAAAGACAATTGCCATATTCTTTGACAGGGATTAATTTCCCTCCCATTCGAAACGAAATTAAATGTAACAGAGTTCATTGAGCTCAATTTTTCAATTTCACAGTCCACTGGCCGATTTCGGATTCGATCAATATTACGACCGGGTTGAAAAAGTGCTCCGAACCACCGCCCGTTGCGCGCGGCGGAATAAATAATGTAGGTCCTACGTCCTACGGATGCTTTTTATCCTGCTGCAGCAGTGGTGAAGCTATTTAAGCAAACACCCACGCGCCGCACTCAAAGGTGTGGACGCTGGCAATGGCAAACACGATCGATGGAGGCGCACTGTCGTTGATTTATTTAATTTGTGTTTTTAATGAGAAATCTCCGGAGGCCTCCGTCCGTCCGTCCGTGTGCGATAGGTGTATCTGGAAACGATAAATTTCTGCCTTCCGGGTAATGATAATGATTGTAGGTTGCACAGGAAAATATAACTTTGTTTTATTCAAAACGCAGCATGCAAACTGGTTGGTGAATTGCTAGAACTTATAAAAATTTCAATAATTATTGTGAATTGATCTCTGATAGGTAATTTAAAAATTAAAATGTTGCAAAGATTAGTATCGACACAACTAGCATACATTAAACAAAACTTAGCAATGTTTTGTTCCAAAGCTGTGGCCAAAAATCTGAGAACCGGTCATGTGCCTTCATTAATCGTTAGCTGAACACTCATAACTCAGGAATAATATCATTCAAAGATAATGCATTGGTAAATGAGAAAAAAATATTACAAAAGCATTTCAAAACCAATTTAAATTTTTCCATTCTTTTATACCTGGAATTAATTAAAAATCAGAGGGGTTGTGTACAAGACACGACCGCATATATAGGTGACGCAGGACTACGTAAGTCTCTTTGTAGTGATTGTGGCATGTATTCATGCTTGTAATCATTCGATTCTTCATGTATACATGCTATATGCAACATATATACATGCTACATGCGTTGTATGTAACATTTATCAAAGTAGTAACATTTTATACGTTCAATTCTCAAAACATTGTGCATTTGAAAACAATTTAGCAAAATCAAGAACACAAACTATTACTTTCCTGCTACCTTACTGAAATTAAAGATTGTTTTCATTATCCATGGTTTCCCACGTTGAAAGGATTTTACCAATTCAATCCTATTTTATCAACAGCACATCTTTTCACTACACTTCTAATGAAACGGCAAGCATGCGTATTCATACAGAGCCGTATTATAACCGAACACTACAACTGTAGCACATTTTTCCAACACAGATATCAAATTCGCCGAGGTTTAATCGTCACGCAGTAAAGAATTTGCAATCTGTTGGGACAACGAATTTGTGTCATTTTTTCTGGCACACTTCCCTAACACAGACATCAAATTGGACTAGGTTTAATAGCGTTCGTAAGAAATCTGTTGGCTAGAGGGGGCTTTGTCACTCTCTCTGGCATACTTCCCAAGCAAGGACATCAAAATGGCCTAGGTTGAACCGCGGTGTTAAGAAATCTTGTTGAAATGAGGAAACTTTGTCACTTGTTTTGGCTTACTTCCCAAGCACAGATATCAAATTGGTATAGGTTTAGATCATCGTAAAGAATCTTCCAACCAATCACGAAGCGAGAATTCTGGTAAAACATAGGTTCATCATTTTCAATTTTTCAATAGTTCAACATCAAGAATCCATACTTTTCTTCATTTGGGTCGATTCTTAGAAGATTTTCTGATTGATTGGTGTAAGAATATTGAAAATCGATCGGAAAACCGCTGAGCTATTAGCGCTCAAAACCTTTCATTTTTCGTGACGCTCGGATTTTTTGATTTTTTGGAATGACACCCTATCTCGAAACTTGCCGTAAGACGTAGTCCTACGTCAAAAGAAAGCTTCGAAGTTCAAAAACAGACACTGAGGAAGCTTGCAAGTCGTAGGCGAAATACGTATCTGTCAAGAATAAATATACATAGTAGAATTAAATTGGATAAGTTTTCTTTTTATTTAATTCCAGGTTTCGTATTCTACTAAAACGCTCCAAAACTTCAGTCATTCTTCTATAGCTTAAAAGTGAAAATGTATTTAAAGTTTCAAGATAAATTTTTCCCATATATTTTCTTCGAGATAACCTTGATTCACAGGCAGGGACGTCAGTTAAACACACCATCTATTTAGTGTGGTTTTCTTAAAAGAAAAGTCATAAAACCCTCCGTCCAAACAGGTCCAAAACTCTTTACGACATTCAAGTCTGTACCAATTTAATATCCATGCTTGGGAAATACGCCAGAATGCAAAACCATCCCTTTTATTCAAGAGATTTTATCTTTAAACATTGAATCAAGCCATATTTGATATTCTGAGAGTGAATCTTCAGAGAAAAGTGTACGATCATCTTTTCCTTTTGCCAGATTACATCCATATATGTACTGCAAAAATTCGTGCGTAACTATTGTCTTGCACGGAAACAGAGCTGAAGGGATATTTGTGCATGTGACGGGAGGCAGCAATTCTCACAGCGAGAAAAATCAGCGACTGTCCGAGAATAGTTTTTGAGTGTGCATCAAATGAATGCTTTCCGTCAGTTAGTTGCCTGTAATTCTTGACATAGTTTCCATTATATTTCTGTCAAGTATGCAAATAGCGGTAAAGCAGAGTGTCGAAAGAAACTAGTAAGCTGCAGAGGACGTTAGCTAATTGATATGTTATCTAATTGATGGCTGTCTACATGTTAGTTGTAAGAAAATTATGCTTCAAATCAATCTATCACAATGAATGGTGCAATCACCAATTCCGTGGCAATTGACGAATGTGTGCTGTAAATGATAACCCAGAATAGTTATTTATTTTTTTTGGTTTCACCGTAGTTGTAAGCAGGCTCCTTAAGTAAGCTAACTTCAAGCCAGTTACTTAAAGTGCTTAATGCTACAAGTCATGCAAAAAAGTTTATTAGTGGAACTGCAACTCTAAGAAACTGATAAAAATGATATACAGTACACAAACATTTAGGATATTTAAACTTAACTTTATTTAACAAATGTATATAAATGTTTTAAGGCAATTATTACAATACAATAAATTATATATTTGCGTAACAAACTGATGAACATTTCTAAATTGTCAAGCATTGTCGAATTGTACTCGCCTTCGTAGTCCTACGTGAACCCCCCGTTCGTTCCCCTAAGCACAGATCTTCATACTTTTTATCCAAGTTGGGGGATCGAATCAAGCTATAATTGAAGCCAATTATAACCGGATTCGAATCCACTCGTCTTCCCAGGCCCTACGGATCGCCGCACTGTGGGATGAAACCCAAATCTAGATGGACAAAAGTAATTACGCTTAAACCGTTACTCCTAGGAATATAGTATCTTCGGTGAAAATCTGTTATTTCAACTTCCGAATTTTTTGGTGTATACTACATTAGAGTGGCCATCATCGTAAGCGAGTGCAAAACATAAATTTTTTTATGGCTTAAGTTAGCTGTATAAAATGTTCGGCAAAGTTAATGAACATCAAATTTTGAATTACTTTGCTAAAGAGATGAAAGTTCTATCTCTTATAGTTGGACAAATAAGGCAATTTAAAGTTTTTTTTTGGACGGGGTGGACCTAATAATTGTGCCTCTTCCTTCGTTTATTATGGTCAAACCACCGGACGTAAAGTTTAGCCTAGCTTGTTTACTATCCGGGACGACGAAATTATGCAGGCTACTTACAAACAGCGATACCAACTTTCCAGACATTTGTGCATGCATAAATTTTGAACCGTTTCATTTTCTTTGCATTGTTTTACTTCCTTAGTCTAATCTTCTGTATAACAAATGTAGTTCATGGAGTACTTTAAACTTCAGTAACATTAGTAAAACTAGAACGCACAGGAGCTAAAATAATTAGTGGTCCCAAATTTATGCATACACAAATGTCTGGAAGATTGACAGCGCTGCTTACATGGTACTGCATGTTGCGTTGGTCGTCCGTAAGGGTTAGTGTTAGCCGCGATTTTCAAGGCGGGTTTTCTTTGGAATTTCATAATAGATAGAACATGGGATTTCCAACTTTTCTTTGAGTTTTCTATTGACATAAACTTAAAATAAATTTGCAAGAAAACATTCAAAATGACCGTTGAAGGTGCTCTGGGTCTATTACGAATTTATGGTACTGCCGTCATGGATGAGGAAAGTGATCCAGATTCACAGACTTCGATTCAAGCCAAACGTGCAACTGTAACCGAGCACTATCAGTCACGCCGAAGGTGCAAGCACCAACGAAATGAGCGTTGGTGAAAAATAAGCGCCGTGAAGGAAAGCTAGCCTATTTTGAAGCGCTGCGGATGCAAAACAATGTGGTGATAAAATTGGACTCGAAAGAAGACTACAAATCAATACTTGGTGTTTGTAGATTGTCGGACACAGAAGTAGTTGAGCAAAACAACTCTGTAAATGTGAGTGTTCCCGTCCAACATATCTCGGTTTATTCGATTTTGTTAAATTCAGTTTTACAAACTATCTCTAATTTAATCAATTATAGTGTTCGATCGTTGAATCCAGACCAACTTGATGGCCTGCAAGTAAACCCTTATAAAGAATTCCAGTTCATGTTGGTTAGCAACGGCGGGTTGATGATCGATCATTGTACCCCTCTACAGAAAGTAAAGGACATGTGTATAATGCGCCCCAGGTGGGTAATACGCACTAGTTTGTTTATTTCCAAACCAGCACAAATTAAAATGCAAACAACAGCCTACTATGCAAGTTTGACAGTTGTTACTGGATGTCAAACCAAGAGAAAAATAAATTTGTTTTCTAACAGCTTCCGATGTAATTTTTTGCGTCGTTTCCGTAAGCTTTTTTGTGGTTAAAATCTTTAAATATCCTGTTGGTGCTATTCGCTTACGTGAAGTGAAGTTCTAAAACATTATCTCAGGCGAAAAACCGGTGAGAAACGGTTAGTTTGCTTAATCAAGAGCAAACGTGACTCCAGAAGGCCTTGACCGATCTCCACCAAACTTGGCACACACACATGCTCCCTAATATAAGAGAATCAGCTCTGGGGATTTAAAAAAAAGAGGGGGGGCGTTCATAACCGGGGGGAGCCCTTAACTCCAAAACGCCTTGGCCGTTCTTCATCAAACTTGGCACATATGTTTCTTGACTTAAGAGAATCTTGACTTAAGAGGGGGGCTGGACTGTTTGGACGGTTCTCACATAAGTGACTGTAGGACAAAAGGAGGAGCTGATGACCGGAGGTTTCTGACGAGAAGGGGGGAGTAACGCCCATATGACTGTAACAATTTATCCGTACAATAGAAAAAATCAGAATAGGAACCAATAAACTGCAATGCCCACAGCTGCAGATTGTTCAAGTGTAATTATGCACCGAATTAAAGTGCCCTGTATAAAAAGTGTTCATTAGTGCTAATTGTTGTAGACCGACTCTGTTTGAGTCACAGGGGCAATCATTCAAACAGCGTGGATTTCATCTGAGAACACCATGTTTTTCCCGTGATAAACTTTATGTAGCATGCTCCAAAGTGAGCTTAGCCAATAATTTGTGCATACTTGCTTCTGGTGGTGACACTAAAAGATGAGATGAAAGGAATGACAGGTTTGTTGTATCCATGGAAGAAACGCTGTTGCACCTTCTACTTTTTTATTAGGATAGCATGTAATACTAAACTAATAAATAAATAAAATGCTGTGTTCAGAAAAGTACAATAACAAAACTATTAATTTCCTAGAGCTAGAGCTAGGGCTAGGGCTAGGGCTAGGGCTAGGGCTAGGGCTAGGGCTAGGGCTAGGGCTAGGGCTAGGGCTAGGGCTAGGGCTAGGGCTAGGGCTAGGGCTAGGGCTAGGGCTAGGGCTAGGGCTAGGGCTAGGGCTAGGGCTAGGGCTAGGGCTAGGGCTAGGGCTAGGGCTAGGGCTAGGGCTAGGGCTAGGGCTAGGGCTAGGGCTAGGGCTAGGGCTAGGGCTAGGGCTAGGGCTAGGGCTAGGGCTAGGGCTAGGGCTAGGGCTAGGGCTAGGGCTAGGGCTAGGGCTAGGGCTAGGGCTAGGGCTAGGGCTAGGGCTAGGGCTAGGGCTAGGGCTAGGGCTAGGGCTAGGGCTAGGGCTAGGGCTAGGGCTAGGGCTAGGGCTAGGGCTAGGGCTAGGGCTAGGGCTAGGGCTAGGGCTAGGGCTAGGGCTAGGGCTAGGGCTAGGGCTAGGGCTAGGGCTAGGGCTAAGACTAGGGCTACTCACTTTGTCTTGAAGAATATTAAATTTGTTTAGAGGTTACTTAGATTTTTCACTTGTTTCGCTCTCATTCATTCTGAAATATTATTGATTTACTGTTTAAAAATGTGTTTATTTAAGTCCAAATGTTGACTTTATTTGATCTTCTAAATGTCTATGGTTGATTATCTGGCCTCCACTTTATCAGTGTTTAGATAATCTTTTGAGAAACTAACAAAACTTACTGTTACTTTAGTTCATCCATATGCTTCCATCACAAAGACCTTACAGCATCCTTGCTTTGCTGTAGGGACTGCCAGCCGCAATTAAGTTTATTATAGCCCTTATCCGAATAATGTTCTGTACAGAGCATTTTTTTCCGAGGTCACTATATTCGGAATTAAGTAACCGTCATGCTATGCCAGTATAACTGTTTAAGAGTGAGTTGTATCTTGTTTTTATCATCAAAACTTATTGTTACTAAGCCCAGCTGATCTCAACCTAGCCCTTTATTGTGGAAGTTGTAAACCGATTAGACCTCGTTGGAGGCCTTTATCTCGTATCTCATGAGACGCATTCATACAACTGAATTGGAAAGGGTCTATTTCGTTCTACGAATGGTTTCATAGTGTCCTGTGGGTTGAGCGTTACTTTATGACTTTCCATACTCCGGAAGTAATTGTCAAGTAAGGTTTGTCTTATGTTACCCGAAAATAAGGTGAACCGAAGTGGAAGAGGCTCACTGAGGGTTCTATTCACGCGGACTCTGTAACATTGCAGTTAAACGTACCCAGCAAATTCAAAATCTGGCATAAAATTTTTATCATAGATATTTAGTTCAAAATTAAGGTAATCTGATTTGCATGACGTAGAATTTATATTGTACAAAAAACTAAAATAAGCTAAAAAAAATATAGTTTATCATTAAACAAATATATTCTAGTTTAAATTCCACCGCTTAAAAGTTTCGTCTTTTTTTATCAATTGTCGCAAGACACTCAACAAAGGAACGTTAGTCAATAAATGCACTTGTTTCTAAACGTTTCCAATTCCAATAACTTAGATGCATTCAGTAAGCATCCATCTGCCATGTATCTTTAGCCCGAGTAACACTGGTAAATTTTACAATATTCGTCCACCGTTTCATCCCGTGGTCGTTTACCTTCTTGCAACTCATTCTCTGCCACCACATCGTACCGTCGGCCGCCGCCGGTTAGCATTGTGGCGGGAAACTGGCTGCAAAAGTTGTAATGGCGCGTGAGTCAACTTCGGTTTCGTGATTTACATTTTGATGAAGCATACCTATTTACACACGCTCATGCAGAAACTTTTTTTTCTTCTGTGCTGTTGTGGAATTCCTCAGCGTCTAGCGTCTGGCCCGTTCTTCTCGGTCGACTAGGTTAATTTTCCTTCTCCATCTGTGCACACCGCGAACCCCAAAGTTTGCTGTTTCGAAGAAAAGTGCCCTCAGCGGAGCCATTACTTGTCCTCCCGTGCTACAGCAAAAGCGGAGCCAAATGCCTGAAAAACTGTTTTGGCCGAATAAGTTCATCGAGTTAACCGAACAGTCCAGGTCGAGTGAATTGATTCTCGGAGGTACACAGGGGGCGTGAAGCCAGGAATAGGGTGGGAATTTGACGGGAACGACCGACCGGTAATAAATCTGCGCTACTGCCAGCCCAGCGCTGGATGGTTGGGATGTAATTTTATCGAGGGACCTAACACGACCGAAAAAGGAGAACGACGATTCACGCAGTTGGCACGATCCGCGTGCCTTTAATTGAGTTGGTTACACGTTTCTGTTGACTGCAAAATGCTCACCTTTGCAGCACCTTTAGCAGCACAGCAGCAGCGGTTCGGCACTAGAGGGCAATTAGGAAAAAAGGCAAAAAGTTTCAACCATATAATTACGGAAGCCGGAAAATGGGTTTGACTTTAAAAATTGAAAGAGAATTTATGCTGATTCTTTTCACGATGTTATTTTCTGAATTTTATTTTCAAAGGAGTTCTTTTTGCTTGGTGTCGAATAAACCAGTAGCAATACCATTTGATGGCGCCGAATGCGAATCCCCTCAGTGCTGCAAGGTGAAAAAAGACCACCACAATAACGTTTATTTCGGTTTTGTTACTTCACCTGCAACAACCGCTATCACCCAGAAACGTTCTGGTTTTTGAATTAATAATAACAGAGAGATAAAAGGCACCGAAACCTTCAGCTCACCACAATAACAATAATCGTAAGCAGTCCTTGATCGCACAACCGAAAATGTGCTCATTAAAAACGGACTTCCGTTGCCGATGCGAAGGTTCCATCACAGATCTTTGTCTGTCTCTACTTTTTTGTCCTCCACACGCTCTCTCTCTCTCCCTCGTCGTACCTAACTTCATTCAAAGAACCCCTTTTCACACCTTTGCCAAATTCAAAATTACGGAAAAGCTTTTCAAACATTGTGTGCCCCGATAATCACCCCGGCGTCGTTTGGGCAGGCGTCGTCGTCCGTCCAACCAACGGCTGTCAGCCACAGCAATCGAAACAATTTGTCCCGCAATTTGTGATACAACAGTGAATGAAAAAAAAAACTCCTCCCAAACAATGGCATCGCAAGAATGCATGGATCTTTTATTTCGGATGCGATAAGCTGTGGAAGGGACTTTTCCGATAGCGTCTCGTGGATAATCGGAATGTTTCTCGCTCCCCGGTTGGGACCGGCGGAGTCAAACGATCCCGTCATTAAAACCGCCCGAACAATGCGACCGGGTACGCTTGGGTGCCACCAGTAGTGTATAGCAGTGAACCTTCGCCCGCTTCTGATATCGGTCCAGCATTTCATTGTTATCGCACCTTTACATATCACCGTCGTCAGGCACCGACTGAAAAACCATGTCATCGGGCGTTGTCACTTCCATCGCCACCTCGCCATTCAACGATTCCATACCGTACGCATCGCGCAGCCTAGTTGAGGGGGGGGGAGGATCTCTCCGGGTCCAAGTTTTCTGCGCTCTTCTGCAACTGCGGGTGACGTTAAAATGTTTCGAAGTGCATTGCAGGAAAATTGAAAAGCTCGGCGAAAAAAAATCCCATGAATGCAGCATGGCTGCATCCGTCACAGACTATTGAATTTTTCAGATACTTTGTGCTCGTTGGATAATGGATATGAAATGCCGGTTCGGGGAATAATATTCAAAGCAATTGTAAAATGGGTTCCTGAAACAAAGTGTAGTCAACCGTCAATCAAAATATTAAAAAATATGTTCGAAAAAAAACATCCGTTAAATTATTCAGCATCGCCTGATGGTGGTTTACGAACACAAGCTTTTGTTTAAATCATCTTCTTATAGCGATTCAATGGATATTTGTTACGATATACATTTTAAAATTAATGTTAATCATAATAGCACAATACTTTACTGCTTTTCAATGAAGCTTTTAAGCGGATGATTTGACGAGTGGGTATCGAAACAAAAGGCACTACAGGCGATAGGGAAGTAGACTTCCATTAATTCTATTCTGCAGCAAATTCCGTTCTTTAACTATTTTACCAAAATGTTGGTGGTAATTTTAACTGTTTTACCAGAATGTTGGTGGTATGCCGTTGTTCGGTTGTTGAATACTTTCTGTCTATCGCAGCCCCCACGCTTCATTTTCTATTTTGTCATCAAGTATTGATCGTAAATTTTACGCTCAAATGCGCCAAGTATTCGTCGATCAGCTTCCTTGAGCATTTATGAATCATGCCCTAAAGGCCTCCGGAAAAATTAGGATTCTGTAAGACGCCTATGTAGTGCGAATTTGCAAAGTACGGGATTTCAGCTGGCTATATCCGAAGAAAGCCCAATTCGCGCTGCAATTCTCCGCTTTTCTTGGTGGCTTACATCGTTGTCACTCTTTACTAGTACACCAAGGTATAAAAAATTTCTCCATTACTTCCTATCGTTTCTCATCCAGCTCCACCTCGGCACCAACGTCCTTGGACTCCCACGTTTTTTGCCAACAACCATGTACTTACTATGCTTTGGCGATGTTAATGGTGAGTCCCAATCTTGCAATTTCTTTCCAACTTTTATCTTTGGTAACGTTGAATAACAGAGACTCAACTCCGCGAAATCAGTTGAAGTCTTACCCTTTATTCTGATGCATGATATTGACCCAACCAGCGTCGTCCGAACCAGCTTAACTCATTTGTTCAGAAAACCACATTCTAGCATTATCAGCCACCGCTCATTTCGTTTGACTGAATCGTACGCCGCTTTAAAGTCTACAAACAGGTAGGTAGTATGTAAGTTGTGTTCCTGCAGCTTGACTAGCAATTGACGCAGGGTAAACATCTGATCCGTTGGGGAGCGACCCTCACGAAAATCAACTTGGTACTGGCTGACGAAAGATTCAGCTGCACTTTAATTATTTATTGATTAACTTATTGTAGGCTTCGCCCGTTATCATCATTACAACTAATTAATTATCACATAAAATTTGCATAAAACAATCTAAAACTACACTTAATTTACTGTTTTGTCTTTTGAACATTAACAATATTTCGATGATTATTGAATGTCATTCTGTACACTGATTCGTTTCTAGCATAATTTTGGGCTCTATTTGTCAATTGAAAAGGCCTAACCCGCCTTAACGAAGAACGTCTATCGTACACAGTTATCGGACTCAAAAGATACGGCGAGTTATACCTGCCGCTGAGTAGATCCTTTAAGAAAAGAACATCTGTGGTATGCCGTCTGCTTAGCCTGCAGTGCAGGATACGGCCGAGTAATGACCTCAAACCAGTTGTTACGTTGTCTTCCACGCATCAAGCCTACCGTCAACCAGAACATGGTAGCTCACATGCCTCCGCGAATATTTTCACATATTCAGACGGGGAAAGCAGGTGCTGCAGATGATCATTCCTCTGGGTTTATGAGCCTAAGACCGTTACCATTGATCGACAGTTGAAGGCTGTGTCTTCCAATGGCAGAACGGATGTATTCAACCTTTCCGAATTGCGCATTCACCTTTCCAATGACGATTGTCACGTCATGTTTTAGGCACTGTCCATAAGTCCGCTCGAGCCTGCCATAGAACTCATCCTTACGAGCGCAGCGTCGCACAGAGGGGCCGGGCCGGACAAAAGTGCCAAAATCGATTTTCGATTTTTATTGTTTTTATATTTTTTCTTAAATGTACTATCATTGAATATATATTTGCCAAATTTTGACGTAAATCGAGTAAAAACTAGAGCTCGTAGAATTTTTTGAAGATACCAAGTCAGTGAAATTTGTTGAAATTCGTAGTGCGAAAACTCCCTTTGATATTCAACTCGTTTTAGTAAGTTTAAATATTGAACACCAGTACATGCAAAGATGTGTTTTGATAGGAAATTTTCTTGGGAATCATGTGATAATTTTAGAACATATTTAATGCAAAAATCAGATTTAGCGACCCAAAATTACCCATAGGTGGCATTTTCAGCATCTTTGGACAACTTTTTTATTTTTGTCCAGCTTTTATATGGAGAGGATCCACTGTAACTCGTTGTCATCATTTGTAGGCTTTTTTTGGGAATTTTGGTCGCTGCCTTTTCGCCGTCTTTTGTCATCAAATTGTTGCTTTTTCTTCGTATTCACCGTGTTTTTGTCACCTCTTTGTTGAATTTTTGTCATATTTTCTTTGTCTGTTTTTCGCATTTCTAGTCGCTGTTTAGTGGCTTTTTAACGTTTGTTATAGTCGTTTTTTGTTCTTTTTACTATTTGCCTTAATATCATTTTTACAACGGCTTTTGGTCTCTTTTCAGCGATTTATTGTCATTTTTGTCGTTTTTTGTGGCATTTCTGGTTGCTATTGGGGGCGTCGTGTTATCGTTTGTGTTTCGGTATTTCTTGTCGCCGTTTTACCGTCTTTTTATCGTGTCTTCAACGCCTTTTCTGCCTCTATTCTGCCCCATAGCTTTTTCGGGGATTTTCTTACTTATCATCGCTTGTTTCTCACCTTTTCGTCATCGTTTCGTCGTGTTCTTGACGCCTATTTGCTGCTCTTTTGTCGTTCCTTTCCGTTCTGCTGTCATTTTATTGTTGTCATTTTGACGTCTTTTCGCCGTTTTTTGCCATTTATTTGTTGTTTTTTCTTCGCATTCGTTGTTTTTCTGACCGCTCTTTGTTGTATTATTGACGTACTTTTCCTGTTTTTGGAATTGTTTGTTACTTTTTTGGCGGCTTTTTATCGTTTGTCAGTCGTTTTTGGTTCTTCTTACTATTTGCCTTACTAACAGTTTCACACCGTCTTTTGGTCTCTTTCCAGCGATTTATTGTCATTTTTGCTTCCCAATGACGATGCTTGCTCTTGATGCCGTCCTGTTGTCGTCACTATAATCTTTTGTGGCATTTCTTGTTGTAGTTTTACCATATTTTTATCGTATCTTCATCGCCTATTTAAAGTTTTTTCATGGACTTTTATTGTCTTTTGAGATCTTTCGTCGCTTCTTTGCCATTTTTTCTACCATTTTTCGTCATATTTTTGTCGTTATTCATCTTTTCCCATTCGTCTTTCCGCCTACTTGTCATTACTTTTTCCTCGTCTTTCCGTCACCTTTTCGTCGTGTTCTTGTCGCATATTTGTTGTCTTTTCGCCTTTTTGTCGTCTATTTACTGTCGTTATTTTTTGTTGTTGTCTTTTGAAATTCGAAATTTTACTTCGAATTCGTCGTCTTTTTATAACGTCTTTGTTGTATTATTGTGGTTTATTCTTCGTCTGCTTTTAGCAATTTAAGTTGCTCTTTTGACGGCTTTTTGACTTTTGTTAGTTGCTTTTCATTCTTTTTACCATTCTCCTTCCTGGCATTTTGACATCGTATTTATGTCTCTTTTTCAGCGATTTAATGTCATTTTCTAATGATCTTTTATGGCATTTTTGGTTGCTTATAATGGAGTCTTGTTGTCGTCATATGTTGGATTTTGTAGCTTTTCTTGTTGTTGTTTTCTCGTCTTTTTATCGTATCTTCTGCCTCTATTTATAGTCTTTTCGTAGTTTTTTATTGTCTTATGATACTTTTCGTCGTATCTTTGGGTATGAAAGGAGAAAGGCAACTAGGAAAAAGAGCCCAAAATAGCTCTAGCCATCCCAAGCCCCTACCTAGCGCCTCCACGTGGCCATACCTGGAAATACTTCAATTTGTATAATTGAATAGCCACGCTAGGAGGTGCGGGGTCGTGCGGTTTTCAGTTCCTAACCTTACAAATGTAGTTTCAGGCAACCATTAAACCACACGACTTTATTTTCAAGTATTATATGATTTAAACTAATATTTTTGGCAAACTAATCTATTTTCAGAGAGCGAAATAAGGCGCTATATCATTGGCCAATAGCAGCCTGGCTTCTGGTCCACATGCCATTAGTTCATCCCTGAGGGTCCGAAGTGTCACTTAACCTTTATTAGCAAAGATACTCCCAACGACTATAAATAAATCATTATCTATGTATATGGGAAGCGTTTGGTACGGAAGGTCCATGCTTTCTTCCTTCCCGTTGATTTCAAGGAGTTTACAGGAATAAGGTATTTTTTCTGGTTCCACTTGATTCCTTGGAATTCTCTCTGCGGTACATGCCGCGCAGTTGGCCTGGCCGTTGACAAGAAAAATGATTGATTCATGTAATCGTCATTTTCCAGGATGCCTTCAAGAATTAGCTGCGTTAGTGTGAGATTAGAAATTAGTTTAGATTATCATATTTTTCGTCGTCTTTCGCCTTTTAACTTACTTGTCGTCACTTTTTCTTCATCTTCCGTCATCTTTTCGTCGTCTTTTTGTCGTCTGTTTACTGTAGTCGTTTTGTTGTTTTTTTGTTGTTGTCTTTTTGACGTCTTTTCGCTATCTTTTCTTTTGTCTATTTATTGTTTTTTCTTCATATTCATTACTTTTTGTCACGTCTTTGTTGTATTATTGTCATCTTTTCTTCGTTTGTTTTTCGCATTTGAAGTTGTTTTTTAACGTTAACGTAAATGTTTAACGTAGTCTTTTTAGTCGTTTTTTGTTCTTTTTAGCATTTTTCTTTCTAGCATTTTGATGTCGGTTTTTGTCTCTTTGCAAACAATTTACCGTCATTTTTTATCAGCTTTTGTGGCATTTTTGGTTACTTTTGAAGGTGTCTTGTCATCGTTATTTAAAGTCTTTTGCGACATTTCTTGTTGTTATTTTGCCGTTTTTTGTCGTCTCTTCATGTCTTTTGCTGCCTCTATTTATATAGTTTTTTCGTGGTTTTTTCACACGTTTTGTCGCGTCTTTCGTCTTTTTTGTGCCACTTTTCTTCACATTTTTGTCAGCATTCGTCTTTTTACATAATATTTTCGCCTACATGTCAACACTTTTTCGTCATCTCTCCGTCGTCTTTTTGTTATGCACCTATTGTCTTTTCGGCATTTTACTGTTGTCGTTTCAACTGCTTTTCGTCATCTTTTGACCTCTTTCTGGTGTATTTTCATCGTATTCGAGATCTGATTATCACCTCTCTATTGTATTTTATATTTTTATTCATCTATCATCAGCATTTCTTGTCAACATTTTCGGTAGTTTTTTACTGTTTGTTAATTTTTGTTGCAGTTTCGCTGTTCGCCGTCATTTTGTAGTCCCTCTTCGGTCTTATAACTACGATAAAAAAGAATAAGGAAGAGTAGTCAACAGTGAGATAACAGCAACAGTGAGTCAACGGGAATAGCTACGTCGTAGAACATTTATGGATCTTAATGGATATTTTCATGGAAAGTGAAGTTTATGAACCTACATCGCATAATGTAGTTTGAGAAAAATTTGTTGATTTTTTCATGTATTTTTCAACAAAAATCAGTTTTGGGGAGGTCTTAGTAAATTTGTTTGCAATCATTTTCGAGTAATTCTCAACAACAAAATACTTTTTGCCTCCAAAAACCTTCACATGCCAGATTTGATTCCATTTGCTTGATTAGTTCTCGAGTTATGAAGAAATTTGTATTTCATTTATATGGAAGTTCCCCCTTCCAACATAGGGAGGGGTCCTAATTCATCATATAAAAAATTCTTGCCTCCAAAAACCTTCACATGCCAAATTTGGTTCCATTTGATTGATTAGTTCTCGAGTTATGAGAAAATTTGTATTTCATTTGTATAGGAGCCCCCCTCCTAAAGTAGGGAGGGGTCCTAGTTCACTATAGAAAAAACTCTTGCCTCCAAAAACCACCACTTGCCGAATTTGGTCCCATTTGCTTGATTAGTTCTCGAGTTATGAGGAAATTTGTATTTCATTTGTATGGGAGCCCCCCCTCCTAAAGGGAGGAGGGGTCATAATTCCCCTCCTAAAGAGGAGAGGGGTCTCAATGCACTATAAAAAAATTCTTATCTCCAAAAATACCGATATGTAAAATTTTGATCCACCCGATTAGTTCTCGAGTTATGCAGAAATTTGTGTTACATTTGTATGGGAGCCCTCCCTCTTAGTGAGGGGAGGGTCACTAACCATCATAAGAACCTTCCCTGGCTCCAAAAACTCTTACATGCAAATTTTCACGCCGATCAGTTCAGTAGTTTTCGATTCTATAAGGAACATACCGACAGACAGACAGACAGTCAGACAGAAATCAATTTTTATAGGTATAGATAATGTATTTGTGAAAATAATCGGAATTTTCAATCATACCCAACAATAAGGTATGCTGTATAGACATAATAATCAGCACGACCTTTAAATTCTTCTTTATTACCCAAAAATATGGTTTAAATTGATTTCAAATAGGTGTCTCTGTATGCAATATTCGTTGTCTCACTCTTCCCACCTATTGGTTAACAGTGAGACAAAATTCCACCTTCATATTTGTGGTTGTAACTAATTTAGCTTATAACCAAAACGACTGAAACTTTTTTCCAAGCAACTAGAAGAGTATACCTTTCAAACGGATTGAAGAGGTATACTCTTCAACATGCCGGCGTGCAACATCGAAATTGCATAGATTTTCCCGTACACTCACGTCTTTTTTTACACGGTTTGTTTTTTTTTAGATTACTCAAGAACGGTGCAACTTGGGGACCATTTACAAACTGCGTTACAAATGTCGGGTCTCACCCAAATGTATTGTGAAATAATTGAATGGTCCCTAAGTTTCCCCGTTCTAAATAATCGAAAAAACCAAACCATGTAAAAAAGGTACTTGGGTACTCACTCTAGAATGAAGGGAAGTTCCCCACCTACTTGCAGTCCCCAAGCGAGTTCTTCATACGAGCCTCGCGTCTTTCTACTCTATTACCAGTTCATTCGCACACCGCGTGTGAGTACCTGTTACCCGTCTTGGTCTCGGCGTTCATTTTCGGTGCTCAAAATGCACTTGGTGGAAAGGCTTATAAAAATATCAACCCAGAAAAATGAGATTGCTTGCTGTTGCTACTCGGAAATGCTATTTTAAACGTTGATCGTTCAATGCTGGCCGCTCTACTTTTCGGGTCAATTTTTCAGATTCGATATAATCTTAGCCTGACTTGTTCGAGATTTCATCGTCCCGATTCAGCAAAGAATAAAATTGAATCTTGGCAGCGGACAGGGTCTGGAAAGGGCTTTGGAAAGGGTCTGTATCTGATGAGAAGAATGATCAATTGGATGAACTGGAAAATTTCGATATAGACCAAATATATATTGCGTTGTGTAACGGCAGGTTGGGCTCACACTCACGATCTTTCGGTTCGCACCCAAATGTTTTACTCACTAAACTACTACCACGTTATATTACGTAGTTTAATATCTAGTTTTCCGTATTCGAACTTCAGCAGTCAATAAATCAGTAAATCAGTGCATAAAATTCATGGGCACTAACTTCTTCCCATTTATATTTTAAATGTATTATAGAAAACATGTGGTTCTGTTACTGAGTATTTCAAGCACTTTTAAGCTGCAACGGTCCCGTGAATAGTCCTGCCAAGATATAGTATTAATAATTAATAGACTGAAAAAGTGCAGTCCTTGAATCAATCAATGAGATGAACATACTGAAAATAAGAAAGCCACGAAAAATTCTATTAGGATAGCGAAAATCTAAGTATTCAAACTCTAGGAAAAAATATTGCGATCATTAGAGGCACCGTAACAAGTCATCCCTCTGACCAGGAACCCAGATAGACTAACTGATTATGCTGATGTTAAATTTTACAATCTGACTTCCTTACAATTCAGTTATGCAAACTCACCCGTTTCGGTACGCTGCTCCCAGTATTCCTGCCGCCAGCGTCGTCGTCGCCGTCGTCGTCTTAAATGACGAGTGCAGTAGCAGTAAACGGAATAATGCCTGCCAAGTACAGCGCCGTCAACAAAAACAAGCACAGATAAATCTTACGCTAATGTACTGTGTATGAAGATAACCTTGTCACACGGAAGAGAAATCGTTTCTCGGGGAACTTCATTTCCCAGCTGCGCCAGTGCGCAGCTTATCTTAGTGACTTCATCCGCAAACACATCATCATTATTATTTTTTTTATATCTCCACCCCTGCTGCCGCTGGCTGGCTGTCCGGTGGGATCTCAGCCGGCAGTCAGTGTGACAGTATCTTGCCTTCCAGAGGACAGCGGTAATTTATTATTGATTCGAAAAGATATTAAACGTGAAATCTGTCATTTCGCGGGTGTTCTTCCGGTGTCATCACTTGACGAACATCACAGTGCGGTGTAACAACATGCCGTTCATAGTTTATCCGAATTACCGAACCTGGCCACGAGATATCCACCGTGACAGGCACGTTGCAAAGGCAACGGCAGTCAACGCGGCGTAGAATGGCAACGATGGCCACGGCGACGGTGACGGCGACGGCGGTCACTATCATGAAGTTCCATTAGTGCGCCGCACACGGCACGGAGTCTGGCCGTTTCGTTCCGCAGCAGACATGTGGCATATGGCAGTCGACGCTCGAACTGCCAGGGGATCCGTCCGCTCTCTTCCAGTGGCTTCCGGTGGTAGGGTCCATTGTTCCAGCCGTTTCCACTTTACCACTTGCACTGGAAGTCGGCCGGAGCGGAGACGGATAGGTCACAATGGATCACACTCTCATGATACAGTGTAACAGAGTGTATGAGGTGGGGGCTTGTAACGTAAAACCTGCTGCCATTGTCACTGGAGTACCGTAAAACGATAGAAATTTGATCGTTGTTATTACTAAACATACAAAATCAATTTAAGATTCTGTTAGCAGCGCAGATTATACCATTTACTTCCGAGTGTCGGAGGCAGTTGGTTTGTTGAATCACTTGAATAATCTTAAAATAGCATAGAACGATATCTTGTCTAAATATAATAAATTAGTATCGATTGGATCTACGAAAACTTGAAGCAGTCCAACAACTTAAATCTTCCAAAACTCATTTATACTTAGCTTCTATTTGACAAATGACTCAACCAGTGGCCCTTCAATCCCTCGCGGGAAGGGGACAAAATGTACACTTTAACCCCGTCTACGGTACTAGTTTTTGGTAACACTTGGTCTGGAACCGCTCCGCACCGCACCGGTGCGGTCGGGAGAGCGCGCCGCCAGTGTGACATCTTTTTACCATTAGTCATCGTTAGATGATTGATTGTAGATTATTACCAACGACGCGCCGTAACGGTCGCCGCCAGGATGCTCAAGGACTGTGTTTGTGCTACTGCACCGTCCGGGGCTGGTTTAGTTGTAACATCTCCAGAGTGTAGGTAAGCTCGGCTTTCGCTTTAGTCATGCTTACAGTTTACTGGCTTGCAGTCGATTGATGTTTGTCATGTTCTTCGGAAATGTGAAATCTGCAAGCTAAATTTTTTGGTTTTTTGGTGTACATGGCACGTTAAAAACGACATAAATGGAGCGTCATCTAGCTTCGGATTGATTTTTCGTTATTCATTTCGCACTGTCTGAGCATTTTCAGTTTCTTGTTAATTACTGGTTTCGCCATTGATTTTATTGACCAATGTAATGGTGTTTAATCACGAGACTTGCCGGAGCAACTGTCGGCAACATACTGCTTGTTTCTATCGCACTGACCGAGTAGTTAACAGTCTATCATCCCGGTGGCAGTAACAAAGGGCAATCATACAAAAATAATATCGTCACGTAGGAGCATGTGGTGTAGCGCGTATACACCGGGGTAAGATGCTGGCCTAACAAGCCAGTCCTCGTGTGTTCGAATCTCGACTGGACGGTGCCGCTACAGAGTTAATAGGTTGTGTTGGCACTAGTCTCATAATTTTCCTGTACTCTAATAACCTAATAATCTAATAACCGGATGCGAAGTCTGTCGATAAAAGGGTCAAGTTCTGAAGGATGTTTATACTCAGGGCTTTACTTTTAAATCAGACAATATAGAGTAAACAGTTTGTTATGTTAATATTATTAAATTTTCTTAGCGTATTCACATATGGATTTCCGATGGAGAAAAAAGTATGAAGATCTGTGCCTAGGGGCATGAAGGACTACGAACGCAGGTTCAATTCGACAAAGCTTGACAAAGGTATGCCACGCTAATTTTAAATTTACTGTATTGTAATAAATGTTCTGAAATATTCCAACAAGAAGACAAATTTCAATTTCCTAAATACTCGTGCTCTGTATGTTAGTTATGTCCGTTTCTTAGAGTTTGTAGTTCCACTAAGAGCTGCAACAGGCCACAATCACACTATGGGTGATTGGCGACGATATTGCACTTTGAAAGTCTTTGTGTGACTTGTAGCCCTAATCAACTTTAGAACTTTATATTCAGCCGTTGTAGAATGTCGGGGCAGTCAATATATGATGTTAGGATATCGGAGATAAAGGTAGCCTTGGCAACCTCACGCCGTAGTACCAAAGTATCAAGACTAATAAGGTTACACCGATCTTCATAACTTGGAAGATTCAGAGGATCATTCCAAGGTAGAAGTCATAGGGCGAAACGCACAAATTTACGTTGAATAGCCTCAATCCGCTGAATGCTATTTAGATTGTACGGTGCCCATACATTTGAAGCATATTCTAGCACAGATCGCACTAAAGAACAGTACAAAATTTATAAACATGGAATGCTCGTAAACTGTTTAGTGACTCTGAATAAGAAGCCAAGATTTTTAGAAGCGTTAGAACAGATAAAAGCTATGTGATCCTTAAAGGTCAAGTTTGAATCTAATAAAACTCCTAAGTCTTTTACAACGTTTTCCCGCGTAAGAACAATGTCCGAGATTTTATAATCAAATGCTACGACTGATCGTTTGCGTGTAAAGGAGATACAAGAGCACTTTGAAGCATCCAACACCATTCTGTTGATATTGCACCAATCAGCAAAGATCTCCAACTGCGATTGTAAAAATTGGGTGTCCGAGATATTCTTAATTATGGAGAAGAGTTTGAAATCATCGGCATACGATGATTTCATGCATTTTAGGGTCAGATGAATGTCATTAAGGTACAGCAGAAAAATGTAAGGACCTAGATGACTTCCTTGTGGCACACCAGATGTGACAGTAAAAGGTAGAGAAATAGTATTTCCAATTTTAACGGACATAGTCCTACCGGTAAGATATGATTCAAACCAGTTAAGGGTATTGCCACTTAACCCAAGCCTCTGAAGTTTCGAGACGGCGATCTTGGACTCTTGGATCTCGGACTTGAAACGAATATTAACTGGTTTAAGGATCTTGCTCAAAACATAAAATATTTGTCATTGGACGCACAAGTTATGCTGAACTTATGCTGAAAAACTTGCAAATAGCTGATATCTAGCACCATTTATTGTGACAAGTTGATTTGAAATATAATTGCCTTTCAACTAACATACGAAAAACGAGTTAAAATTATGACAGTTAAAATATCATCAATTAAAGCAACATATTAAACGTCCAAAACCCTTTTTCGGATCAGCCGCTAATTTTTCCTCACTTCGACAATTGCTGCATCACGTCACCCCTTTTTCATTTAAGACATCAGTTTTGAATAAACTCTTTCAGCATATAAATACAATCGGCCGAAAGATAGGGTTGGTCGCTCACTTTTTTATAACCGTTCACTTTTATGACATTAAATTGGACTACGTTTACTGCGGGCCTAAGGAATCTTGCTGCGATGAGGAGATTAATCACTTTTTCTGACGCACTTCCCAAACACAGACATAAAATTGGTTCATAGCGGTTCATAGGTGTTAGGACGAAAGAGCTTCCCAAGCACAGATATCAAATTAGTATAAATCTGAACGTCGTTATCGTCGAATCTTCAACCTGTTAGGACGAAGGGGCTTTGTCAGTTTTTTTATAAGCATAAAGAAAAATGTAACGAGAACCATCAAATGCAAGTGTAACAACTGGAACGCGTGTAAACTTAAATACGATTGTATATAAGCGTACTGCTTGTGGTATGGAAACATGATTATCGCTATGGCAAATCTGCACTACTTATTCTGACCAATCACAGAGCGTGGATTTTTAGTTTGACAATGCCTAACATTTTTCAATTAATTAAAAGTTTGTTAGGGAAACATATAATCTACTGTATTGTAATGGATTCATAGAAAAATTCCAATCGAATGATACTAATATCTCTAGAATCTATTGAGGGATGACTGAGTTATAAGCGTGCAAACTATAACCACTTTTCGTTACTTGTTCTCTTTTCGTTTTTCTAAAGTGCACTCCAAAAAAAAAGAAAAGAGCACGCAAGAAAACGTGACAAAAACTAGACAAACGGGACAGAAAAAGAAACAAATGCTAGAGAGTAAAAGAATAAGAATTGGAATGAAAAATAGAAAAGTAGAAAAGAAGAAAACAAATGAGAAAAAGAGGGAAAACTAAAAAAAAACAAGGAAACCGGACAGAAACAGATGAACAACGGAAGAGGAAATAAAAACGAGAGAAAAGAAGGACGAACCATAAAACCTAGAAGAAGAAGAGAAAAAACAGATAAACTGGATAGAAAAGGAGAAAACCGGGACAAAACAGTAGAGGAAATGAATGGAAAAAGGAGGAAAAGAAAAATTAAGAAAAAAGATAAAAGGAACAGAACGAAAAGAAAAACAGAATGCTACAGAAAAGGAGGTAAAGCAGGACATAAATAAGAGAAAGAACGGAACAGACGAGAAAGAAGAATGGTATGGATTAGGTGTAAAAAGCGAAAAAACACGAAAGCCGAGACCGGAAAATGGAAAAAGTCAAACAGGGTACAGTGGAGATTTTTTTAGAAAAAAAGGTCCTTTATCTCAATATCTCAAAATGCCGCTGAGCTACAGTCAATCTTTTGATGTAAAAAAAAAAGATATTTTTATAAGGATTCCAATTCGCTTTGACGGCACCGCACAATCTCTTTTCCACCTACAGAACTGCCCGTAGCTGAGTGCGAGAAAATTATTTCCGACATATTCTGTCTTTTGCGCTCTTTAACAAACCGCTATTCTGCTTCACGCAAACTCGAAACTAATGTAGGTGTCTCCACTGCGGCACCGTCATAGCGAATGGCGTGATGCTTGTTTACGGCACGCATCGGTGTCCAGCAGTTTTTGCCAAAAGAAGGGCATTTTATCCCACTTTTCTCGACATGAAGAGATGTAAAAGTCCATATCTCCGGATTCCGCTGAGATAAAATTGATCGTTTTTCGCCATAAATAAGCTATCATCAAGAGAAACCCAACGACATAGTATTTGTTTACGACACATGGTTGTATCTTGATGTTTTGGCCAAATAAACGGAATTTTACCCTGGTTTTATCAATGATTTCCAATAAAAGTGAATATCTCTGAATTCCGCTGGGATAAATTAAATCTTTTGTCACCAAAAGAAAGTTATTTTTATATGTTTTCGAACAATTTGGTGTTTGTTTACAGCACCTGTTTGTATTTTGAAGTTTTAGTCAAATAATGATCATGCTACATTAATTTGGCAACGTTAACGGAGAAAATTAGGGTAAAATGACTAATTTTGCCGCGATCAAATACCCTGCCATCGAAAACTACATAAAGTTAGATTTCTTGTGTTGAAAAAAGATCGGTTTTATCCCAGCGGATTCCAGAGTTATTGATCAATACATCTCTGTACTCCTAGAAAAGTAGGGTAAAATCCTCTTCATTTGGCCAAAACTACTAGAAACAAGCGCGTGCCGTAAACAAGGACCACACCATTGGAATCCTCATAAAAATATCTTTCTTTTGATATCGAAAGATTGATCCTAGCCCATCGGCGTTTCGAGATATTGGATATTGGAGATAAAGGACTTTTTTGCAAAAAATCCTCACGGTGCAGGGACAGAAAATGACAAAAAAAATTAGGACAGGAAAAGAGAAAGACGAAAAATGGGTCTGGAAAACGAGGAAAGTGGAAGAAAAAATACGAACAAACGAATGAAACAAACGTTAATCAGGACTCATGAAGAGGGTAAAAAACAGGACAGGAAATAAAGACAAAGGTATAGAACAAAAAGTGAAGAGAACAGGACAGGAAATGAAGGTAAAAAAGGAAAAACGAGTAAGAAAAAGAGTAAGAAACGGGACAAGAAAGGGAATACGGAGCAGAAAACTAGAGAACAAGAGATATCAAAGGAAAATGAGAGAGAGACAGAGAGAGAGAGAGAGAGAGAGAGAGAGAGAGAGAGAGAGAATAATACTGGAAATGAGGAAAACGGGATATAAATGAAGAAATACGTTCCAGGAAAAGAAAAACAGGAGAGCAGGAAAAACTGACTAAACAAAAACGGGAACAGAAAAAATGGGAAAATGTGGCATCATCAACGCGAAAAACAGAAAAGACGAAAACTGGAAACGAAAAAAATTGGAAAAATGAGAAGGAAAAACCGAACAAAAAGCAAAGGAAATAACAAAAAATAAGTACAAAACAGGACTGAAAACAAGAATAAATGGAACAAGTAACAGAACAATGGATCAGGAAACACGAAACAGAGAAAAGGAAAACGAGAACGAAGGAAACGAAAACAAAAAAAGGAAATAGAGGAAAAACGGAAGCAAAGTGAGTGTAAAAACGCAAAAAGCGATACAGAAAAGGATAAAACCGAACGAAAATGAAAAACCTGGAAAAGGAAATAAACGGTACAAAAGAGATACAACGTGTGAGAGAATGAGACGAAAAATGCTAATTCTAATTTTTGAAGTCAAGCTTCGTATCTAATTTTGTGCTATTCGTCCGGTTTGAAGTTAAACTTCAAGTTAAAATTAGTCCAAGAGAAGTGGATCACGAAATTGGAGTGGTGTAAAGAATAGAACTGAACTGGACTGAAGAATTTAAACAAAAAGGCTTCCTTTGTTTTAAAATGATTGAAGACTTTCCCATTCTATAAGTGTAATTTCGTAATAATTCGTAATTCTGTAATTTTGATGCCAATTCTCTACGCAACAAATCTTTAGCATTCAAATGGGGAGGCTCATTCTCGTAATCTTATAATTGGATTACAAGCAGGGGGGTTGTGGAAGGGTGATTCTACCGAGGAGTGTTATATGAAAAAAAACCTTGGTGGCGCTTCCGTTTTATAGGGATTTTCAGAGAACAAACAGATACACAATGAGCTAGGGGGAGCTGACTGGGAAGAAGCCAACAGGGTGAACGAGGAAGATGAGTATGAATGTATACTCCGCCATAACACCGGAACGTCTGGACGATTCTTCATCAAATTTGGCACACATGTTTTATCACATAAAAGAATCCGCGCGGGGGGTTGATGAAAGAGGGCGGCGGTTTCTTACAAGGCGGGAAGAAGGTGCAAATGGGGCGGGTTTCTGTTTTATTTGGAACGATAGTAATTGTACAAGTGGTTGTGCGATAAGACGGTATTTCTGAAAGGGGAAAATAGGGTGGCCATGGGCAAGGGAGAGGTTCAAAAACGTAAAAACGACTTTATCTCGCTTTATAAGGATTACCGAAAAGAAAACAGATTTACAAGTGGCTAGATAACAACGGGAGGGGTGAGCTGACAAAGGGTAGACATATTCAAATGAAGAAAAAGAGTATTGTTTCTTGCATTATGACAAAGAGGCCCCGAGTAAGATCGGGTAACCAGCTAGTAATAGAATAGAAAAGTGAAAATGAAAGCAACAGAAGAAAAAAGGAGGAAAAACGAGGCAAAAACCAAGGAAACTGGACAGAAAAAGATGAAGAACAGAAGAGAAAATAAGAAAACGAGAAAAAAGAATGTAAAACTTCAAAAATCACAAACAAAGCAAGAAAGGAAATGAGGATAAACTGGTCAGAAAAGGGGGAAAACGGGACAAAAACAAGAAGAAATGAATAAAAAGAAGGAAAATAGTAAGATCAGATAAGGAGAAAAAACGGAAGCAGAAAAATGGAGAAACGAGAACAGTAAACGAAAGAGAAAAAAGTTAGAATAGAGAAAATCGTAGAAAAGAAAAACAGAATATGACAGAAAAGGAGGAAAAGCGGGGCATAATTGAAAACGAAAAAAGACGTAAACCGAGAACGAAAAAGAAACAAAACTCAAAACGATACAGAAAATGACAAAAAAAACAAAGAGACAGGAAAACGGGCTTAAAAACGAGGAAAAACTTACGAAAATATATGAATAACGAGGTAGACAAAAACAAGAACTCAGAAAAAGGGCGAAGAACGCGACGGTAAAAGAAGAGAAGACAGAAGAAAAAAAGAAGAACGAAGTAAGAGAAAAAAAGCTTTCTGCCCGAAGAAGAATGAGAGAAAAACAAGAAAGGAGAGGAAATGTGGAACAAAAAATAAGGGAAACTAAGGAAAAATAAGAAAAGTGAGAGAGAGGGAGACAGAGAGAGAAAAGGAAGAACAGGAAAATAGAAAAAAAGACTAACGACAAAGGTTAAATGGAAGAAAAAAGTAGAAAAACGGGAAACAAAAAAGAAAAACCGTAGAGGAAAGAGAAAAATAATGAACCATCCAAAAGAGGAAAACGAAGTGGGCGAAGACGAAAAAACAAATGCTGGAAACAAATGCTACAAAAATGAAAAGAAAGAAGGACAACGAGAAAAAAATAACAAGCGGAAAAACAAGACTGAAAATAAAAATAAGTGGGGCAGAACATGCAGAAAAACGACACAATGAAACAGGAAACACGGGACAGAAAAAAGGAAAATGGGAGAAAAAGAGAAAAATGGAAATGAGAGAAACCAGGAAAACGGCACAGAATAGGAGAAAAGATTCAAAAACGGAACTGGAAAAGAGATAACCCGTGTGAGAGGGTGACACGTAAAACGTTAATTCTAATTTTAAGTAAAATTTCGTGTCTAAATTCGCGTCCGTGCCCGGTTTGAAGAGAAACTTCATGGTGAAATTAGTCCAAAATGAAGTCTAATTTAAGTTTCAGTGTCAAGGTCAATTCCAAGATCAACTGCATGTCTGATTTTAAACCCAATTTCAAGTCGAGTATAATTCCAATTTTAAGTTCAATTAGAAGTCAAATTAAAACACTGTTTTCAAGCCAATTTCAGGTACAATTTGAATTTCAATTGAAATGCAATTTAGGTCAAATTTCAGTTTCAAGTTCAATTTAAAATCCAATTCGAAGTCTGACTCAATTTTCTTTTGAATATTTAAATATCAAATAAAAGCTTCGAATTCGATTTTGAGTCAGATTTCATGCCTAATTCCATGTAAAACTTCCAATCCAAATGACTATTAATTTATATCCAATTTCATGTCCAAATTTAAGTCCAATTGCCAGTTCAATATGAAGTAAAGCTTCAACCCAAAATTAGTCCAAATTGAACTCTCGTTTAATGTTCTATGGCAAGTCTCATTTCATCTTTGATTTTAAAGCCAATTGTACTAGAAATTCTGGAGTTTTCAATCAAATCGGCCAGTATTTTTGTAAGAAAAGATGTTAGATTCATCATCCTACGATTACTCCGTTTTTTCAGGGCAAAACTAGGCCAAAACTTTTCTAGTATGTTTTGTCCAATAGTAACTTCACTATTTTCGCGCAGTTTATTGTTTTATGTCAAATAAACTGAACTTATTATTGTTATAGACTCTGAATTCTGAAGCAGATAGAACTACCCTAAAATGAATAAAATACAACATGAAAGTGGCCTCACCGACTATCTAAACTCAACTAAACTGACGATGTCTTACATGTTTTTGAGGTCAAACAAAGTTAAACTTTTGCAAGAAAAAAAAAATCCGACCAACCACTATAAACGCATTTATCCCACTCCGCCCACTATGTGCCATTCAAACGAGTGAGTGCCGCCATCTAACAATGGTCAACTTCCATTACGGACAGAGAGCAAACACCAGAAATTATACTAAGCAAAACGAAAGGACCAGCGAGTCCTCGTTTCTCTTCCTGAAATGGGACCCGAAAAAAACACATCCAACCAAAACCAACTTCAAGCACGCGAAACTAGGTCGACAGCAATGGGTACCGCCACCCCTCTCCCTTTTTTCTTACTTGGCCCCTCATCACGTTTAAGCGCAAAACAACTGAACTTAGTTTGTGGAGCATAAAAGTTCAACACACTAAAATAGCGCTCTGTTCGGTGCATGAGGCACTCGCATGCCGTCCAAGCGGACACTGACAGAGCTTTGTGCGACAGACCAACTGCCCGAAAATAAAAAAGATTTGCTATAGTGGATTCATGAAAATCGGAAATTAGATTAATTCAACGAACCGGAACGATAGTTTTACTTCCACCCCTGACTGCTAGCGAATTAGTCCGAAAACGGAAGACACATGTCGGTATGTGATGTTTGACAAATAAAAAATAATTTACGCACCCTACATCACTACATGCGTTGGATGGTGAAAAAATACGCAAGCTTGTTTACATGGCACGAGGGAAACATTTTACTGGGTAAAGAAAATTTTGACATTGAACCATTTCAGATGCAGTTTGATTGTCGAATCATGACTGCTGTCGTTGAAAAGTCTTTGAATCTTAATTTAACAGCAAAATTTAACAACGAAAAAACGCTTCATTATATTTCCAGGAAGTACAAGCCTAAGAAAGGAATCCCCACAACGCTAGGTGATAGGCTCGCCTGGCAATCCAACTACGCCATGCAATCCGAAGGGTTCTCCCACTCGACAATGGCTGAAATTTGGTTGGTCTGTTGCCTCACCAACCGCTGCACTCCCAGGGGACCACGATGAACCTTCGCTGCGACCGAACGACCGAGCGACCGAGCGACCGAGCGGGCGAGCTCAAACAGCGAGCGCCTTTGATGGAAGGGTATACAGTGTGATGGCATTTCACAAATATTTTCCATCGTAATCAAAGAGTTTTTCACGTCTCCTCTGCCAGCTAGGGCAACATTCTGAGGTGCGGTTACCAACCAACAACGGAAGCAAGATCGTGCAAAAGTTTATCTAGCGGGAGATGCGACGCGGGTCGGTGGCGCACGCGGGTGGGTTCACAAACAAGACCGAAGTGGTGAGGACGATGACGGTCGGTGGGGTGCCCGCGCGTTTGGTGTGCACGGGGTGGTGGTACAGAGGTGAACCGTTTTCAACAACGACGACAATAGGATTATCCGTTTTGGGTTTTAAACGCGGAGCGACTGAGGGTGTGGTAAACTGACGAATGGAAGATGGTTTCAGTGGGTGTAAATAATGATGTGGTAGGGTTTACAGGTTGTGAAACGATGCGTACAATGTACAAGGAAAAATTTGCCGCAGATATTATATGTGCGATTGAGTTGAAGAGCGCTATCAACATAGAAATCAGTTGACTTTGATATGTATGAAATGTTTTTCGGTTCGCCAGCAGCTTTTATTTTCAGTCGTTTTGTGAGCTGGTGTTTTCGATAGAATCAGTTTTTCTGACGTTGATTTGAACATTACATCGACCAATCGCCTCTATTCTATATACCTATCGGGCCCGCATCCGATCAGAAATTTGGATTCGTTCGGAATACAACGTGCCGCTCAGTTAGCTTCGGGGTACGATGCTGGCCTAACAAGCCAGTCGTCGTATGCTCGAATCCCGGCTGGGAGGTGCTGCTATAGAATCAGTAGGATCGTTGCACTAGTCCCGTAATTGTCCTGTACTCTAATAGCCGGCTGCGAAATCTGTCCATAAAGAAGGGTCAAGTTCTCAACAGGACGTTTATACCCAAGGCTTTGCTTTGCTTTGTGTCGGAATACAACGTATGCTATGTCGATCGGGATGTTTCTGATCGGAACGGGCCCGATCGGAATGTAGAATCGGGGCGAATGTCAACCTGAACAATGTTCATATATGCAGCAGCTTTAATAACTGATTGCTCCTTTAGCGAATCCCAGGTAACAATTTGGGTTTTATTACACTCTTATGATGGCATTTAAGACCAAAATAGGTCTTGAAGACCACCATAAAAGTACAATAAAACTCACATTGTTGCTTGGGATGTTATATGTTCTTGAATGAATGCTTTCCGACTGTAATAAGCTCATGACCCGTTCACCAGTTCCAGCTGCCTGACAACCCATTATCAGCCTGAACCTGAATTCCTGTTTTCGGGACGCAATAGTGTTTATACCATGGAAATACCAAGTCCCCCCGCCGCAGTCACGCTCTCCCCGCATTCGCTCAACAGTCCTCCTGGCCCTGTGTGTGGATGTGGAAGAGGGGCTTCTATCGCTTTTACCCAAGGCAAGTGCGATTAAGTATCAAGCCATTCTTCTCCTGAATTGTTTCATGGTTTTAGCGCAGTGGATGGCCTGAATGGTGGTGGCGACGCTTTGTCCCCATCGGCAGTTATTGACGTTGTGGTGGAGGAATGCTGCTACCCTCCTTCTGCTACTGTGGACACGCTTCCAAAATCTGACTATATTCGCCTATACTATACTATAATGTTTACCGCAATGACCACGACCCCTTTGGCTCGTCGGACAAATCAAAAGGTGGAAGTGTGCTTATAGCAGTTTCTAAACGATACAGTTCTTCTGAATCAGCAATTGTCGATGATCGTGAGATTTAACAGTTTTGGGTTAATCCCTAGCAGCACACTTTTCCCACTTATGGTTGCAGAAACTTATTTATGACTGAATTTAGACATAAATTGGTTGCCACAACTGATCTGTACCAACTGTACTAGTGGGGATGTGGATGGAAGCAACCGAACTATCTGTCTAGGCGTTGTTTATGTTTATCCCCCTGTTTTCTCAACTTCGCCGAAATACGTTGAGCGTCATGTAGATTCTGCATTCACGATATCTGAGAAACTAGGATCATTAGACTTTCACCTACTGTTTGGTGATTACATCCAACCCGGCCTTCGTTAGAGCCAGTCGTCGATACTGAACCCATAACTGCCATCTTTACTCGAGATATGTTTTGCAAAAGCAACACGATCTTAAACAAAATCCCAAACGTTTTTGATCATTCGTTAACGAGAAGTGCAAAGAAACTGAACTTCTTGCTCAAATGTCAGTTGGTGATCTATCTGCCAGCAATACTGAAGACATCTGTAATCTTTTTGCCCAGCAGTTCTCTAGTTGAATTCGCCGGTAGTAGTGCTTCAGCCCTTGACGTCCAGGAAGCTCTGAAATTCGTTCCAGCAAAAGAGTGCGATACAAACATAACTAATTTCATGCAAAATGAAGTAGAAACTACTTTGAAGCAGTTGAAATCATTAGCCTCTCCTGGGTCGGATGGAATACCTTCCATTACACTGAAAAATTGCACATCTGCTCTTTCGAGACCTCTACAGTTTATTATTAACCAATCGCTTCTTCAGGAAACATTTCCAGTATGCTGGAAAAGATCCTATATCTTTCCTGTATTCAAAAAGAGAAAAAAATGATATTGCCAATTGCCACGGGATAACATCGCTTTGCACCGGCAATACATCTCAACTGATCAGTATGGCTTTTTTGGGTGAAGGTGGTGCACAAGTCGACAAGACGACACAGACATCAAAGCTGCGATCGATCGTGTTGATCGCATCCCAAAATAAAGCATCTCGGTGCTTTTGTTGTTTTAGTCTAGGGGTTGAAATTCTGAAACCACTGTCTTTCTGTGAAACTGGGGAGCGCTGACTCGACTTCCGGAGTACCTCAGGCGTGCCTCAGGGCAGTACTGTCGGACCCTTGCTATTTTCGCTGTACCGCAACGATGCTTTTGCAACGATGGCTGCATGATACTTCCTCCAGAATGCATGATCGTTTACGCTGATGACCTCAAAATCTGCCTTACATTTCGCTCAGTCACTGATTGTATCGAATTACAAAAGCTGATGTTCTTATTGTTATGAAAAGCGGTATGTTCTATTGTTGGTGTGTATGCAACCGGCACAGTATCAGCGTCGTCAAGTGCTCTGTAATCAGTTACAGCCGAAAGAAGGCTCCAATCAAAAACATTCCATCAAGAAGACTGGCAACTCTGCCAAAAGTCGAGCGACAGTAACAGCAATGCTATCTGCCGAGTTAAAGTTGAACTTTCACATACTAGTGTGTGTATATTAGAATATGGATGTACACAAACACGTATGCAATGCATTGCCACGGTCGCACACATCTTTTCCCAGCAATACATGTACACACAGCTTCAACTTTTGTCGGGAGCAGTGCGCTGTTGCTTCTGTTGCTTGTCATTTGTATGGGCGCGTGGAAGAGATGCCAGTCTTCTTGGCGGAATGTTTTTGCTCCAATCCAATACAGTTATTCCATAAACAGCCAGAATATTAAACGCGTAACAGTCGTCAAGGATCTTGGTGTTCTGTTGAGCTTACATTTTAAGACCACTACAGTAGTATCATTTCCAAAGCAAACAAGAACCTGGGGTTCATAATGAAATATGCAAAAGAGTTTCGTGATCCATACTGCCTGAGCGCTTCGTATTACGCACTTTTACACTTATCACTGGAGACGGCAGCTGCTGTTTGGAGCCCTTACATTGGCCTTTGGACTGCACGGATAGAATCTATACAAAAAACAGGCATGGTTTATCAGGTACGCGCTTCGGGATCCGCCCTGAACGGATGTAGTCGAACTTCCTCCATACGACCATAGATGTAAGCTGCTGGACAAGGACACATTGGAAAAGAGAAAAATGATATACGTGCTGTATTTGTTGGAAAGATATCATGTGGATGAATAGATGCCCAGTGAATTCTAGCAACGATCAATATGAACGCGCCCTGGAGAGTTCATCGCTCAACTGACTTCCTCAGAATTACGCTTCTTTGGACAATAGAGTAAGGAGGGGTGAAGGTGCGATTCAATGATTTAGCGGTGCAGATTCCGAGTAAATTGACTACATTGGCATGGATGGGTGACTACTTTGACAGCTTGAATCTAACGTAAACTTTGGTTGTTTACGAAGCATAGTTGCTGAGTCATGTGCAAATGTTATTTTAGGGCGATTTTGATGTAATTTTTCGTTATACGGCAAATACGATATCAACAGGAGGATATTACTTGTTGAAAATTTGTAGCAGCGTTTTACATCACTCACATATCTTTTTTGAAAATACGGTGAAAAGAATTTACAAAATATATTCCGATTTTCCATAATTTAATCAAACTCCGTCAAGCGCCTAGCGGGGTAAAAGTGCGATTAACGGACGGGGCAAAAGTGCGATTCATGGACGAGGCAAAAATGTATAGCTAATTATATGCAGCTTTAGCCATTATATTACAGAGGTTGTAATACACCAGCGCAAAATATGAAAGGTGTAAATTGAGAATATTCCTTACCGAAACATACCGCAGATTGAAGATAATATGGTTTTGTTAGATACTGCTGTGCCAATTTTATGGATTCGACTCCGCACTTTTGCCCCGCTAGTGTGGTAAAAGTGCGAATCGGCACTTGACCAGAAGAATGAAGAATTTATTTTGCATAACACTATTTTTACAGATGATTTATAGTTGAATGTGAAGACATTGAGTTACTGCATCACTATAAAATATATTTTGTTGTTGTCCTTTTTTATATCTCACGAAAATTGATTCTAAGGACCAGTTCTACGCACAAAATATGACGTGAAAATCATCATCGCAGATGTAAATGTGCAGATCGGGAGGGATGAATTCTTCCGTTCTGCCATTGGGAGACATAGCCTTCGTCTGTCGATCAACGGAAACGGTCGGAGGGTCATAAAATTTGCCGGTCATCTGTAGCACTTAATTTTCATGTCTGAAAACACACCTGAAGGCATCTAAATGGAGACTCTAGTTCTCATATTGATCATGCCTTGATTAACTATCGACCTTTACCACTATCTCGTCGTGTGTAAGATTCGCACAAGGTTGTTGAACGCGACGAATGCTCGCACTGAGAGAATGCTACGTTTCAACATTTAGCAGTTTACGACAGCGGAATACGCCAGAAAGCTTGATCAACGAATCGCAGAACAGCTGGAAGAAAGGGAAGATATAAGTGAGCTGTGGAAGAATCTCCACGTTGCCATTGAGACAAATGAGAAGAATCAGGACAGAGAAAGATTTAGGGAGACTAGAGTTCCGGAAAAAGAACCCATCGTTTAAAAAATCGCGAGAATAAAAAGACGTGCTCACCGGCGCAGAAGAGAGATTCACCAGCAATGACACATGGAGTTTCGCTCCATAACCGATCAGATGTTTACCCTGAATCAATTACTAGATAACTTCCGGGAGTATAACTTACAGATTCATCGTCTGTTTGTGGATTTTAAGACGGTGTACGATTCAGTCAAACGAAATGAGCTGTGGCAGATAACGTGTGATCATGGCTTTCCAACGAAACTAATTACACAGTTTGGTGCAACGCAGGATGGGTCAAAATCATGCGTCAGAAAAGCGGATGAGACTTCAGCCGTTTTCATGACTTTGGATGGACTGAAACAAAGGGAAGCACTCTCTAATCTGCTATTCAACATTGCCTAGGAAGGTGTAGTACGAGAAACAAACGTGAAAAGGAACGAGAATTCCATCACGAAGTCCCACATGCTTCTATGTTGTGCGGATGACGTCGATATCATCGGAACCAATTTCTTGGATTACGGGCTTTTTATGGATTACGTAGCCAGCTGAAGTACCGTAGTTTGCAAATTCGCACAAAACTGGCGCACAACACCAGTTCTCCCGGTGACTCTGTATAGACAGGAATCGTGGACGCTAATAGGACGCTGATCGGCAAGTGCTTGGGATTTTTGAGCGTAAAATTCTGCGATCAATACTTGGTTGCAAAAAGGAAAATGGAGTGTGGCGCAGACGAATGAACTACGAGCTGTAGCAAGTGTTCAAATACGCTGATATAGTGAAGGTAGTACTATGTGGTAGGCTACGATGGGCTGAGCACGTGGCCAAAATGCCTGACCATAGAGTAAACAAAACTATTTTCAGCAGAGAACCAGGAAGAGACAGATAGATGTGCGCAGTGGAGGACGACGCACGGTCAGTTGGTGTATAAAGGGCTTGGATAACTGCGTCCCAGTACCGATAGTTTCCATAATTGCTTCGGCACTGGATCAATAACTGACCATCGTCATTAAAGTAAAGTTAGTAAATAGGATTGAACCATCAAAAGAGATGGTTTTCTCATACAAATTTATACACAAATTTTGTGCGATGGGACCGCTCATGCAATCAATAACGCCTAGCACTGGAAGAACAATCATTTGCCCCATTCAATTTATTACATGCATTAATGCAGGTTTGTGATCACTTATGTGTACACGCGCCGCGAGAATAACGTAGGACATGTTACTTTAACTAGCTACTTAAGATAATTAACAAAGAACAGATAGTATTGTAGGTATAACTGAAAATCGAAAATTTTGTAACAAATCTTTCAGCCAATGTATTGTAGGGAACCTTGATAAAGACTACAAAAATACAGTCGAAACGTCGGAGAAAATATAAAATCTGTTTTGATTTGATGAGACTGGCGGCCGGAAAAAATAAAATAGATACAGTAACCCCCCAATAAGGACGCTAATAGGGACCGCGTTAATGGAAACCGTGTTAATGGAGTCTACGTAGCATATGGGAATTGACTTAATTGGTTCCAACACGGAATAACTCGTGATCCTGACCATATAGATGGTTGGTGTCTTCGACAAAGTTGTTCAGAACATCAACGGGTTTTCAGTAGATTATAGTATTGCGGAATTGTCTCACTACGTGGCGCTAGCGTATACGTAATATGTTTGTATAGGCTGTATCTCGCACTGCAGGCTATCTAGAAAGTTGCGGCCTTCGGGAAGGTTGCTCAAATGACTGCCACCTTCAAGATGGCATGGAAAAAAGCGCAGAACTGACTCACTACGTGGCGCTAGTGTATATGTAATCCTCTTATGCAGGCTGTATCTCACGCTGCTAACTATCTAGCAAGTTACGGTCTTCGAGAAGGTTATTCATATGACTGAGACCTTCAAGAAAGATGGACAATATTGCAGAATTATCTCACTACGTGACGCTAGCATATATGTAACATTCTTGTATAGGCTGTATCTTGCGCTGTTGACTGTCTGGAAAGTTGCGGTCTTCGAGAAGGTTATTCATGTGACTGCCACCTTCAAGATGGTATGGAAAATATTGCAGAATTGTCTCACTACGTGGTGCTAGTGTATATGTAACATTCTTATACAGGCTGTATCTTGCGATGATGACTATCTGGAAAGTTGTGGTCTTCGGGAAGGTTATTCATATGACTGCCACCTTAAAGATGGTATGGAAAATATTGCAGAATTGTCTCACTACGTGGCGCTAGTGTACATTTAATCCGCTTAGGCAGGCTGTATCTCGCGCTGCTAGCTATCTAGTAAGTTGTGGCCTTCGAGAAAGTTATTGCAGAATTGTCTCACTACGTGGCGCTAGTGTATATGTAATCTTCTTGTGAAGGCTTTATATTGCGCTGCAGTGAATACAAAATATCTGTTCAAACCATGCAACCAATTCACATTCTAATAATAAGTTTAATAAAGCTTATACAAATTTGTGAAAAAGTTTATGCCCTACTAGCACAGTTGTTATAAACTAGTTGTGGTAACCGATTAATGACTGATTTCAGTCATAAAAAGGTTGCAGCAACCAGAAGTGACAAAAGTGTGCTACTTGCGTGTCCTGGTCTGGAAATTTTTTTGAGGAGGGGGGCAAGAAAAAGATAATAACATCAGACCTTCAATAGCTAAACAAAAAAGGAAAAAACCAGTGTTTATTTTTCCATATATTAAAAATTAAATACAAAAATTTTGTACAGTACTTAAATTTTTGTTGAAACCTAACAAACCAAAATTTTTCGACTCATCCTGGTAAGCATCCTGGTAGAAATGAACCAGTTTGATAATAGTGGTTCAACGGTAACCACGAAATAGTATCGTGATCTAATCATCTTTTGAAAATGGCAGTTTAGGTCCCTACAACTTTTTTACATGGAACGCATCTGCTCACCGACGTGCCCAGAGGTGGGGCTCCACAATTGCAAATCAATGCTGTCCTTTATGTTTATGCTATTATGTTCAGCATGCGTGTTTTTAGAAGAAACTCGTATACCCCCCACAGTCCTCGCAAAAAAAATCCATCGGGTTAGTCTACCATCTATCCGTAAATGCTACTTCCTAAATGGCCAGAAAAATCCCAGCGTCATTTGAATAATCTTCTCGAAGACCGCAATTTGGTATACAGTCAGCAGCGCGTGATACAGCCTGCTTAAGAAGAATACATATATGCTAGCGCCACGTAGTGAGGTAATTCTGTAATATTTTCCATCGCTTCTTGATGGTCTCAGTCATACGAACAACCCTCTCGAAGACCGCAGCTTGCTATATAGTTAGCAGCGCAAGATACAGCCTCCATAAAAAGATTGCAAATATGCTAGCGCCACATAGTGAGGAAATTCTGCAATATTTTCTATCTCTTCTTGAAGGTCGCAGTCATGAATAACCTTCCCGAAGACCGCAACTTTTTAGATAGCCTGCAGGGCAAAAGACAGGCTGGTTAAGAATGTTACATATACACTAGCGCCACGTAGTGAAGCAATTCTGCAATATTTTTCATACCATCTTAAAGGTGGCAGTTTTATGAATAACCTTCCCGAAGACCGCAACTTTCCAGACAATCAGCAGCGCAAGATACAGCCTGCTTAAGAAGATTACATATATGCCAGCGCCACGTAGTGGGACAATTCTGCAATATTTTCCATCCCTTCTTGAAGGTCGCAGTCATATGAATAACCTTCTCGAAGACCGCAACTTGCTAGATAGTCAGCAGCGTGAGATGCAGCCTGCATAAGAGGCTTACATATACACTAGCGTCACGTAGTGAGTCAGTTCTGCGCTTTTTTCCATGCCATCTTGAAGGTGGCAGTCATTTGAGCAATCTTCCCGAAGGCCGCAACTTTCTAGATAGCCTGCAGTGCGAGATACAGCCTATACAAACATATTACGTATACGCTAGCGCCACGTAGTGAGACAATTCCGCAATACTATAATCTACTGAAAACCCGTTGATGTTCTGAACAACTTTGTCGAAGACACCAACCGTCTAATAGGTCAGGATCACGAGTTATTCCATGTTGGAACCAATTAGGTCAATTCCCATATGCTACGTAGACTCCAATAAGGACGTTCGACCGCGTTAATGGAATCACTCGAGACCGTCCTTAATGGAAACGTCCTTATTCGAAACCGCGTTATTCGGGGGACTGCTGTATATAGTATAGAATTACTCGGACAATCTAAATTGGAAAGAAGGCCAGATTATCAGGGGAAGGAGGAGGGGAAAGAATGTCAAATACCATTCGACCTCAGTTTCAAAACCTGTGCGTTTACTGTGAACTGTACGGTTTGAATGTTCGTCAAGATACCAGCTTAGGCAGTGATTCTAGACAGAAATTTGTTCAATTGTTTGTCGTTACGGATGGCTAGCTGCAAATGGCTTTGGATTATTTTGGTGTTTTTGTTGTCTCGAGCGGCATAATCTGCCAAACTTTCAACAATTCAAATACTCTATCACGGATGCTAAAGAGACGCCTACAATTGCATTCAATGTAATTTTCCTTTCACAAAAAAGGAAAGCCTTGGGTTTAAACGTCTTTCTAAGACTTGACCCTTCTTTATCGACAGACTTCACAACCGGCTGATAGAGTACAGGACAGCTACGGAGCTAGTGCAACAATCCTACTGACTATGTAGCAGCACCGCCAAACCGAGATTCGAACATACGACGACTGGCTTGTTAGACCAGCATCGCACATCGAAGCTAACTGGGCGGGCAATTTTACTTTCGCATCGAAGGTAATAAACAGCCTACCGGGAACTCGAGATCACCATGAATTGAACGGGACTTCGTCTAGAATCCTGCTATGTTATCTTCCGTAACGACAAATAATTGATCACACTTTTAAATGAGGTTACCATTGCCAAAGGTGGAGTTTTGCCGAACATTTAAAATGTTTTACTACCGAAAAACGAAAAAAAAGCCCAAATGTGTTACATTGTTTCATCAATTACCGAAAACCGTCCTTTACATAACAAACACCTTTATATAGGAAAATATAAAAGATTTTCTTTGCTCTTCTGATCGTAATTAAACTTTGCAAGCATGAACTAGCAGTATTTGTTAAAACACAAACTGCAGTATCGTTTGTTTAGTCCAGCTCATTTAGTCACAGAAATGGAATCATCAATCAGAAAAAAACTTTTAACTGTCATGTACTTTAACAGCTAGCTGCAAAACCTGTCTAATAAAAGTATGAGGTTAGGTTTCGAAAACAGGAATATAAGAGTTAACCATTTTTAATTTAAATATGGGAAAAAACGTGTTCGAACATATAAAACACGCTGCTCTATCAAACAAATAGCCGTATTAAAGTTACCGCTGAAAGTCAAATTCTCCTATCCATTCGATAAGGCGTAGAATTCACGTTACTATTTACGGATCAAGGACTGTGCTTCTATTTTCAAGTAGGTACGAAGTAAAGCTTACAGCTCGCCTTCCGCCCAGGTCCTTGAGGGCAGCTCAAAGGTGCCCTACATTTACAGATGAAAGAATTTTCATGGATTTGACCGTTCACCGTCAACAGCCAGACCGATGCTGACGCTGACTCTGACGCCAGCTTTAAAAAAGCAGCTACTTGAACTTTCAACTTCAGCACCGATCAGCCATGGCCAGGCGAACCGAATTAAAACATTCATATTTCGAATGCCGGAAAATTGAATGCTCCATCCACCGGTTGCTTCAGTCGCAAACGGAAAGCGCAAAGGTGGCGCACGGCCCCGTGCCAGGAGGGCCATCAAATCCGTTGCTTGCCTGCCTGGCTGGCTCCCTGCTACGGGGGAAAACTCGTTGCCTTTTATGATAATGGCATGTGCTCTCGGTCGATTTAAGCACAAAGCGAGCAGGCCTTTCCTGCTGCGCACTGCCTGTAATTTTCATCGGAGATTAAACATAAAAAGGATGACAGACAAGCAGTGGAACGGGCGTAAATGTGTCGGAATGGTTGCTTCCGACCGAAGGTGAACGATTTTTCGGTTATGTTTCCTTTTAAATTGGAGAAGCTGTTCGTAATGACCTTCTTCTGGCGCGGCATGCCGGGGTGGTAACTGGTAATTTTTGGGGGAACATTAAAATCGCTGCTGATTGGTCTAATATTCAGTAGAATTTTGCATGTTTTGTTTTAGGGCCACAGCATCAACAACGTAATGACTACGTCCAAGATACCAGCTAGGATACTGGTACTGAAATAAAACTTTAGCAGGATTTTTAATGGTGATGGAATTTAGAACAAGTACTTGGGTTTCTAGTCTCTGGTAATGAGTATTTTGTTGTAGTGATGCTGCGAATGCAAACTTTGTAATAACCATGTAATTATTGTTATAGAATTGTTGAAATTATATTAACACCATTTCTCCCAGCGTTTCGAAAACGCAGCGCACTTTTCTCTCGATGCTGGAGAAGGCTGGGTATTAACTTGAGCTCTTAGAAACAAAATACAAATATAAGTATGGGATTTTTTTAGTTGATCTAAAATAAAACATTCCTGAAAGTTTCAGCGTTTTATCTGTGCACGAAAAAGTACCTATGAGGTATAAAAGGGTTAAAAATAATGCGCTGAGATTGAATCTTTCCATATTCATTCACGAATTTTCCTATTTATCGCTATAATTCCGTAAAATACTTACGTAAAACACTATGCAGCAATGAAGTTAAAGAATAAAATCATGTTTTCAATTGTTTGAATGCAAGCCGTAATTTACCTGTAATACAAGAAGAGAAAATATGGTATTAGAAGATTATATTCAAAGGCCGAAAATGAAGATAACTATGAAAGTTGTTAAATAAAACACAGTTACTTTGAGGTTCGACTATTTGGAAGATAAATGAATTCCTATAAGTCACAAAAAACTCGTCGGGACAACAATATTGGACTAACCAACGACTAACGCATCCAGGAAGAGATCCGAAAACATATACAAAAAAGAAGCTCAAAAAGAGCTAGAAAAGGTGTCAAAAAGAGAATAAAAAAGAGGGCCAGCAAGAAAATCAAAAAAGATAAATATAAAGATAGTAATAGCCAATAAGAGATCTAAAACATTAGCTAAAAAGCAAATCAAAAAAAGATCCAGGATAATAGTGGAATGGATGCTTGGCATCTGGAACTGTAGAACAATTAGAACCCGATAGGTCAAAGATAAATGAATTCTTTAGCCACACAAAATACATAGTATATCGGGAGAACCAATCGGGACGACGTTATTTAGTATTCTAATCAATGTCACTTTGCACTAAAACACAAATATTGGAACTGTGATTTATTTTTTAGCTTCATTCATAAAACAATTATGAAACTCTGTGTATTAGCAAACATATGGGTTCCACGGGAAATTTACAGTCAAAATTGTTTTCTCGATGAAACATTATTTTTGCGTTTTTCGTCCAGAAAAAATCGACACGTAATTTTTAATATCGATGTTACTGTTGGAAATCGCTAGATATGATTTTTTAAAGTATTGTGTTTCGAAAAAATCACTTTTTTAATTCTGATTGCAAACATAGAGTGTAATATAACAGACACTAGCTTTGAACGGAATTTGTTCAGTATTGCACAAGGTTTCAAAATTGATATACCATACCTTCTCTCGATTGTTTTCAATAGGTAAATATGCATTGCATTGCATAGGTAAAAATGCATTTTTAAAACAATTGCTATTTTTTCAAAGCTGGGTATTTTCTTGCGATTTTTTTTATTTTAAAATATTTGTTGGTCTTTCTCGAAGACGCATGCCAAATTTGGAAATGTAGAAATGAAAACTCTGGAAGTTATGAGTGTTTATATCTCGGCGTGTATTTTAATGTGAAGCGAGCGGTTACCCTCAGTTTTCTTGAGGACGCCGCCTTTGATGCAATTAAGTGTGACGTGTTGTGAAAATGCGCGCGCGTCCGGTCGCTTGCATTAACACGTCGCACACGTCGCATCGATATAAAAATTCATTTAATCTAAAGTTTTCATTTCCAAATTTGGCATACTTCTTCGAGAAAGACAAACAAGTATGTGAATCAACCAGGGCTTCGACCGATCCTTTTTTTCTACCGCAGTCACACCAACGCGCATTCACACGCGTTCACACCGTCCGTTTAGTGGTGGAATACGAACGCTATGCGTAACACAACTGGCAGTTTGCTCAGTCAAACGCCGATAGCACGCAGCAGAACGAACGCGTTCTAAAACTTTTTGACATTTTCGTTTCGATCAAGTTGCCTTTACCGTTTGGAGCAGCGAATGACTGCAAAACAGTCAAATGACTGGCAATCACCACGCTAACGAAAAGCAACCGCACAATCGTATGATTCAATACTACAAAAATCAGAGGGGTTGTGTACAAGACACGACCGCATATATAAGTAACGCAGGACTACGTAAGTCTCTTTGTAGTGATAGTGGCATGTATTCATGCTTGTAATCATTCGATTCTTCATGTATACATGCTATATGCAAAATATATACATGCTACATGCGTTGTATGTAACATTTATCAAAGTAGTAACATTGCATACGTTCAATTCTCAAAAGATCATGCATTTGAAAACAATTTAACAAAATCAAGAACACAAACTATTGCTTTCCTGCTACCTTACTGAAATTAAAGATTGTTTTTATTATCCATGGTTTCCCACGTTGATGGGATTTTACCAATTCAATCCTATTTTATCAACAGCACATCTTTCCACTACACTTCTAATGAAACGGCAAGCATGCGTATTCATACAGAGTCGTATTATAACCGAACAGTACAGCTGTAGCACATTTTTCCAACACAGATATCAAGTTCGCCGAGGTTTAATCGTCTCGCAGTAAAGAATTTGCGATCTGTTGGGACAACTAACTTGTGTTATTTTTTCTGGCACACTTCCCTAACACAGACATCAAATTGGACTAGGTTTAATCGCGTTCATAATAAATCTGTTGGCACGAGGGGGCTTTGTCACTCTTTCTGGCGTACTTCCCAAGCAAGTACATCAAAATGGTCTAGGTTAAATCGCGGTGTTAAGAAATCTTGTTGAAATGAGGAAACTTTGTCACTTGTTTTGGCTTACTTCCCAAGCACAGATATCAAATTGGTATAGGTTTAGATCATCGCAAAGAATCTTCCAACCAATCACGAAGCGAGAATTCTGGTAAAACATAGGTTCATTATTTTCAATTTTTCAATAGTTCAACATCAAGAATCCATACTTTTTTTCATTTAGGTAAATTCTTAGAAGATTTTCCGATCGATTGGTGTAAGAATAATGAAAATCGATCGGAAAACCGCTGAGCTATTAGCGCTCAAAACCTTTCATTTTTCGTGACGCTCGCATTTTTCGATTTTTTTGAATGACACCCCATCTCAAAACTTGCCGTAAGACGTAGTCCTACGTCAAAAAACAACCACTACATGTGCTTGGTAGAAGCCGGTCGGACTCCGTCCAATACAAACGAATATTTTGCTTGCGTCGGACTGACGTCCGGGTGACAAACTATTACTGTGAGCAGCCGATTTGGAGACAAAAAGAGAAACGAAAAAATACGTCACCGTATGCTTCCAGTCAGTTTGCAGTTTATATTCTCAAAGCGCAAAGCAAAACGGGAGATCGACTGTTTGCTTTTGCTGAGATGCCGCATGAATTTTAAGTCGGCAGCAGCGCAAGCGGCGGATTGACTAGATTCAAAAAACAGTCAAATGATCGTTCAAAAAGCGGAGTTTGAATGCGGAAAGTTCGCATTCACGGCAGTCACATTCAACTTGCGATCCCTTTTCAAGCCCCGGAATCAACTGCTTGATTGGACAGATCGACTTGACTGCTTGACTGAACAGCTGGATTTAACTGCTCGAGTGAACTACTCGACTTAACTACTCGATTCGACTACTTGACACATGCGCTTGACTTACTACTCGACCCGACTGCTCGACCTAACTGCACGATTGAACTGCTTGACTGGACTGTTCGATTCGACTGCTCGACTGGACAGCATGATTTATCTGCTCGACTAGACTGCTCGACTCAACTATTCGATTCGACGCTCGACTCAACTGCTCGATTCAACTGCTTCATTCCACTGCTCTACTCGACTGCTTGACTCGACTGCTCGAATGAACTGCTCAACTCAACCACTCGATTGGACTATTCGAATGGGCTGCTTGGCTCAACTGCTCAACCCGATTGGTTGATTCAACTGCTCGACTAGACTACTCGATTTGATTGCTCGACTCAACTGACAGCTTGATTTAACAGCTCGAGTAGGCTGCTCAACTTAACTGCTCGACTTAGCCACTCAACCCGACTGCTCAACTCAACTGCTTGACTTAACAGTTTGATTCGACAACTCGACTTAACTGCTCGACTCAACTGCTCGACTGGACTACTCGACTGAACTGCTCTACTCAACTGCTCTACTCAACTGCTCTACTAGACTACTCGATTCAACTGTGCGACTAGACTATTAGATTCAACTGCTCGACTGGACTACTAAACTTAACTGCTCCCCTCGATTGCTCCCCTCGATTGCTCCGTTCAACTGCCCAATTCGACTGTTCGACTCAACTACTCGGCTGGACTGCTTGACTGAACAGCTTGATTTAACGGCTCGACTCAACTGCTTGCCTTCTGTTTGATTCGACAGCTCGACTTAACTGCTCGACTGGACTACTAACTCAACTACTCGACTGGACTACTCAGCTCGACTGCTCGACTCGACTGCTTAACTCAGCTGCTTAACTGGACTACTCGACTCAACCGCTCGACTCAACTGCTCGACTCGACTGCTCGACTCAACTTCTCGACTCAACTTCTCGAATGAACTGCTCGACTCGACTGCACGAATGAACTGCTCGACTTAACCGCTAGACCCGACTGCTAGACTAAATCATTCGACTGTTTGACTAGATAACTCGATTCAACTGCTCGAATGGACTACTCGACTTAACTGCTCGATTAAACTGATAGACTGGACTGCAAGATTTAACTGCTCGACTAAACTGCTCTACTCGACCACTCGATTCAACTGCTCGACTCGACTGCTCGACTCGACTGCTCGACTCAACTGCTCAACCGAACTGCTTGACTTGATTTTACTGATCGACTAGACTGCTCGATTTGACTGCTCGACTTGACTGTTCGACTCGACTGTTCGACCCAACTGCTTGACTCGATTGCTTGATTCGACTGCTCGACTCGCTTGCTCAACTCGATTGCTTGTCGCGATATCATATAATCGGTGTTAAATCAGACCGGACCAAGTCGCAAAATTTAAAAAAAAAGAGTTAATGATAGCAAACGATCAAGAATTATTGAAGCAACATTTTACTCTAATCAGACAACATAAATGTTGCAAACAGCAAGAAGTTTTTATTCAGTTAGGCCATTACAAATATTTTATATATATATAAAGTTTTCGTCCTTCCGGTGTTGGGTCACTGAAGGGGGGGCGAAAAAAAAGAGATTTTTTTAATCGAGCAAAAAAAATTCTGATTTGAGGCATTTTTACTTAAAGTTTAAACATGAAAACCAAATCTATTTTTCCTTTAATATATACGTTATTATTTTCCATGCGAAAATCTACGAAAAAAGACAAAAACGATCGGCCGATTTTCGGAAATTCCGTTGTTCGAATTTTCATTTCTGTTTCGTGCTAGAGGCATTAACTCAACTCGTACACTCAATTTTCGAGTTTTTCAGGCTGTAGAACCCAGAGACAATTGATTTTATAAAAAAAAATTAAGGCCATTGCAAATCAAGTTAAAGTTTTAAAGTTTTTGTCACCCCCCCCCCCCCTTGGCTTGAAAAATCGAGGGGCAAAAAAATAAATTGTAGGATATGAGTCAAATTTCTTTTTATAAAATCAATTGTCTGTGGGGTCTACAGTCTGAAAAACTCGAAAAATGAGTGAACGAGTTGAGTTAACACTTCAAGCACGAAACAGAAATGGAAATTCGAACAATGGAATTTCCGAAAATCGTCCAAAAAAATTTTCCTTCGTTTTTGTCTTTTTTCGTATATTTTTGCAAAGAAAATAATAATGTATATATTAAAAGCAAGAATAAATTCGGTTTTCATATTTAAATCTTAAATAAAAATTCTTAAAATCCATGTTTTTTTGCTCGATTTAAAAATTCACTTTGTTTCTTTTTCGCCCCCCCCCCCCCCCTTCAGTGGCCGATAATCGGAAGGACAAAAACTAAATATAACATTTGTAATGGCCAAGGGGGGGGGGGGGGGGGTGACAAAAACTTTTGAAATTATTTGCAATGGCCTTAAATAAAATCCAACACGACCATAAAAACTATTTGTTTCAAAAATTTGACCAAACCTCGTGATTTTAGTCATGACCTTAAAATGCGGTCAGGCATATATTAACCCTCTAACGGGCAACAACGTAAAAACGATGCGATCAAGCTAATGACTATTTTATCATGAAAGTACACACAACACACAAAAAAACCTTAAGTTCTGATTTTCATGCAAAAATAATTATCTGGAGAAGCGCCAGGTAAGAAAAAGTCCAATTTCTCTTTTTCTTTTTTCATGTCTAACGCTCTGCCCAGATATTTTTTCAATTCAGATTTATTACAAAATAAGAATAATGCATGAAATTTACTAATAGAAACATTTTTTAGGTCAATCATTTTGTTCTAGATGTCCTTTTCCTTCAAAAGTAAAAAAGGGAATATTCGCGCATTAATTATTTTCGGAATTTTTTCGGAATTTTTGTTTTTGAAAAATGATAACTTTTGAATGCATGGTCAGAATGTTATTATATTACTATCAAAATGTCAAGAAATTTGTTCTGAACACATTCTGCATATTGCCAATTAAAAACAGATTTCATATGCGGCTCTGGAGCTCCAAAAGCGAAGGCCGTCTGCAGACGGTCTTACCCGTTAGAGGGTTAATATTTTTTTGAAACGTTGGTTCTACAATTGAGGAAGGGACGGTAAGGGAAAGTAATGAAGAAGGATTTTTTAGGAATGGAGGGGAAAGGAAGGGGGGGTAATAGGTAGCTACGCTTAACAAGTTTTTGTTGTGACGTTGTTCGACCCATGCACCTTCCAGCATTGGACAAAAGATAGGAGTCACGACAACTTGTTAAGCGTTGCAACCTATTACCCCCCCCCCCCCCCCCCCGCTCCCTTCCTTTCCACTCTTTCCCCTCTAAGCTTTCTCTTTCCACTCTAAGCAACTCAAAAAAAAATATTTTTCCACAAAGCCTCTTGAAAAAGACACCAATAAAGTGTCGAAACGTTGGGACAACATCAAACCTCAGTCTTGACAAAATTTCGCTGAAGACTGCTCTGCCAAATATTAATCGTTAGGGGAGAGACGTCTATAGTAAGACACTTTTTTCCAAAAATTTTAAAATGTTTTTGATGTTAGCTGCAATCGAGCTCTTTGATCCATTTCAAAGATATAACCTTCTAGTTGTCTTTAAAAAAGTTTCAGTCGTTTTTGTTACAAGCTAAATTAGATACAACCATAAAAGTGAAGTTGTAATTTTGACTCACTGTTAACCAATAGGTGGGAAGAGTGAGGCAACGGGTGTTACATACTGAGACACCTATTTCAAATCAATTTAGACCATAATTTTGGATAATAAAGAACAGTTTAGAGGTCGTGCTATTTATTGTGTCTATAAAGCATACAATGATGATTGAAAATTCCAATTATTTTCACATATACATTTATACTCATATAAAGGAAACAAATCCTGGACATCTGACTTTTAACTTACACTTCAGAATTCATTTCCAGTCAATCCCTATGGATTGATTTGCAATTGAACACAAAAAGAAATTTCAAAAAAATGTGTATGGCGAAAGCTATGTCTCAATGTCACCCACGTCTCTGTGTCTCATCGTTTCCAATAGGAATGTTTTACGAAAAATAGTGAACTATCGGAGTTAGCAAACAATTCGATTGTCATATTTTTTCAAATATTGACTCTTATTACTGTGTGATTGTTGTTGAAAACCATTTGAAACTGATTGCAAAAGAATTTACTTTGACCTCCCCAAAACTGATTTTTAATAAAAAATATATTAAAAATCAACAAATATTTCTCAAACTACATTATGCGATGTAGGTTCACAAACTTCACTTTCCATGAAAATATCATGGATCTTGAATGTTTTATGACGTAGCTATACCCGGCGACTGACTGTTCCTGTTGTCTCACTGTTGACTACTCTACCCTACTTGTTGAAATATTATCAGTATTTTTTTCGAATTGAACAAAATGGGCTTGTAATGGAAAAAGACGGCTGGAACGAACAAAGTGCTTCCGTAGCATAATAATGATTGACAGCACACGTTACCAAGGGAGGTGATATTCTGATTTGTGTATCTTCCAGTTAGTGTAAACGATTTACAACAAATAATTTTGTTATCAATCAAACATCAATTTCGATAACTGTCGGAATAAAAGGGGTCAATAAATACTTTTCAACAAATATTATTCCAACAAGTAGATCATTTGTCCATATTCGTTAGTGCCCGTGCTCCCGATTGAGCTGAGAATCAATTATGCTTACTTCATTCAATCACTCGAACATCGCAAACTTCATCATCTGAGAAACAGCAACAAGCTCCAATTCCCCTGTGGCATTTTCCATACAATTGGAAGCGTCGCTGCTGCTACCATCATTGACGAACTCTGTTCCATCAGAATTCATTTTCCTCGAAGCGGAACTTTTGCTCAACTCACATCGTCTCCGAAGTGCTATCTTGCTTCATAATAGTTTTTTTTTAACTTCTTCAAAATAATCAGGACGTACGGTTTCCGAAGTCCGGGAGCATGCCGACAAACGAAGCATACATTGAATGCTGCAGCTCACAACACAGTCGACGATACCTTTTCCACACTGCGTCTGGTCCAATTTCCCGCCAAATTCCCCGCAGACCATAGCTGCTGAGCACTTTTTCCATTTGGCAGAGGAAAATTTAATAAAAAAAAGACTGAGCTCTACCGTTCGTGGCCATCGTTCGACACCATGCAGAGAGTTTGTGCCAATGTATGAGCAGGGAATTGATCGTAGCCCAGCGCACCAAGTCAATCAAACGCCAAACAAACCAAGCGTAGAAACGTACATATGTTCCATCACAAACTGTTCGCTGAATTCCTTCACACCTCTTGCCGTCAAAAGAAAGACTTTTCCCAGCCCGAACCCCTGGGCACGTCACAACTAATAAAAACAATCGGAACCTGCCAGAAGTACACCGAGCAGACTACCGACCGAGCGGCAAACACTCTTCCATTCCCCTTCTTCTTCTTCGGCAGAAGTCAGACATGCCATCCCCATCTCTTTTTTTTTTGCTGTCCTGTGGGGAATAACCATCGGAGCTGTCAGAAACCGTGTTGGAAAATCAAAATCCCCTAGCACAACTGGAAATCGCATATGAAAACGGAAAAGTTGCTCCTGCGTCGGTTGGTCGGTCGGCCGGTGCGGTCTGCTCCTGACTCGGAACAAGTCATGCTAGAGAAATCTATGATCGATGCCGTCAAAGCTGAAGAGCTGAAGCACACCACCAGGCCAGGTGTATTGGTTTATGAACTATATGTGTGAACGGTACGAACGGTTCATTCGAGTACTATGTTGTGGACCGATGTTTTGCTCTGTTACCTACTACCGGCATTCCGGAGTTCGGAATGTGGCCGTTTCGGTTGCGCTGTTCTTTCTAATGTACGCGCTCTCTCTAATCTAATACTTTCCGCACGTTTCCGAAATAGCTAGCAAACACAACTTTATGGCTGACGGTGCTGGAGAAATTGGGTATTTATATTATGATGTTCCGTTTCGTTGGAAATTCCGGCTGAATTGACTTTTGAAGCACTCTCTATTTCGCAAACGGATTGGATGAGTTCAATTTGTTTACTAATTGGTTGCTTTAATAATTTAACTGACCAATAAAGCTTACTGCAGCTAAAAAAGTTGTTCAAATAGTTTTGAACTATAACGAATCAGCGCAAAAGCATTCCAATCATGTATCTTTGATCTATGCGAATATTTTCAGTGCAGCATGAAAAGGATGGTGCATTCCGTACAAACTTTGCCGACTGCAGCAAAAGCGATCGATTAGACGAGATACCTGGTGGAGTCCACAAAATCATTTCAAACACTTCATTTGAGCCAGAAACATTCCTTCAAGGTGTTTTAGAATAGAATACTAAATCCTATGTCGAGCTGTTTAATTTGATTGCACTCTTGTAGTAGATTATATGAATAATTTTGGTCACTAGAAACGTATAAGTACATAATAGAGCTCAACCCGCGTTTTCACCCGCAAAATAAACAGAAATGGCATTTAAAAAGTAAAATGCATGGACTTGAGGAGACAACCAAAAATAGCAAGTTCATCAGATATCGGGAACTTCTTCAGCGATACATTGATTCGATGAAAAATCTCTTATTGAGTCTCAATTCAGCAAATTCAGAAATCTAACAAAGAAAACATACGAGGAGCAAATTGCTAAGTTGAAATAAAATGAATTGTACAAACATTAGATTAAGGTATTAAGTTGAGATAGGTTTCACTTTACGATTTGCTAATTTTCCTGGACATGTCTGTAATAAGCAAAATATTGGCAAAAAAACGAATCTCAAATTCAGGGATTCAAAGACCAACAACGCGGGTATTCGAAAAATTCACAAACGCTCATTAAATTAAACAGAAGCGACGTGACGGCCTGAGAGATGTCCCGCTTGGTTTTTTTATTTTATTTTTTTTTTTGCTCGGTTCCTCCCGTCTACTGCTGCGTGACAATGACGCTTCGGTCGGAGTTTTGCCGACGCGTGACGTACCTAGCAGCGAGCACCCTGTCGAAGTCCGGGAATGCAAAACGGAAAAGTTTGATTGGATAAAGTTTATAATTAAGGAGATTTTGCCGCGGGCAGGCGGGGCGGCTAGCCTTCCTAGCAGTACGCGCGTTTTTCTTTTCGCACCTCAGAGCTAGAGGAGGAGCAACCGAATGCGAGCTGTTAGAGCGCATCACGAAGAGACATGAGTTGTGCAGTTTTTTAATGCGTATAAAATAGAAGGGTTGTTTTAGATTAGGAGGAAGCGAGGGAATTCGTGTTGCAATTCTCGCTTTTTAAATAGTTATACTGATTCTGACATGTGACAATTAAAGTCTTTCTGTCCTTTTTCATAACGGTTATAAAAGAGTTAAAAGTTCAAGAATACTTGATAACGAAATCGCACAGATAAAGTCTATCCGAACTTATTCCGTTTGATTTTGTTCGCTTAAGAAAAAGCAAAAAAGCAAAGCTGTGGGTTATAAACGTCCGTAAAACTTGACCCTTCTTTATCAACAAACTTCGCAGCCGGTTCATTACAGTCTGACTTCTAGGACCGCCCAGCCGAGATTCGATCATTCGAACATTGTTGGACGAGTATCGTACCCAGTCTGACTTCTAGGACCGCCCAGCCGAGATTCGATCATTCGAACATTGTTGGACGAGTATCGTACCTCGAAATTAACCGAGCGGTTTTCACTTAGACACATTTGCTTTATGGAGAAAAAATTTAAAAAATTCTAATAATTTGCAGTTTAACTGCATTTAGGTAAGTACTATTTTTTATGTTTGGTCACTAACAAGAATTTTGATTTTTGAATGATGGCTGAATTTAGTTCGAAAACAGACACTGAGGAAGCGTGCAAGTCGTAGGCGAAATACGTATCTGTCGTGAATAAAATACATTCATAGTAGAATAAAATTGGATAATTGGATTCTTCTTTTTTAATTTTAGGTGATATAGTAATTGATTCAAAAACTTGCCAGATAATCCGTTCTCCGTTTGTACGTTCGAGAGTTATGATATTTTAACAATGCTTTGTCAGTTGCATATTTTCTAACATTGTCAACCAAAAGCATTACGAAACGTTTCTTTATTATTCAGTAATTTCCAGTAAATTTGTTACTAATTCATACAGTAAAGAGCCAGCCAAATTAACAAGTGCTCAGATTTTGTTTAAATTTTGATTTATTTGATTATTTTCGGAAAGTTTTACAATTAAACTTTTTTAGTTGATGTTTGAGTGGTGTTTTCTCAGATAAAGTACTCGCGAAAATCATCTTTTTTGTCATGTACTCTTCTTAAACTTTCTTAACTTTTGAGCTAATAAATCAATTTCAATGCTTATGGCACTAAATGAAACGTATTTTAACCGGCATTTCAAAAATATCACTATGATGGTTGGTCGATTTGTTCAATTATCATCATAATTGTAAGACGATTGATTGCGAAAACATCAAAACTATTCGTAACCTTTTCAAAATGGTAGTCACTATTACCACTTGTTTATTTCCTTACATGAACCTCAGTTATCATATTTTTTCCAGAGAGCGGAAATTATTTACGCAACATACCGAAAAATTTAGAAATGTATAATTTTTAGCGTTTGAGATACAATGAAAATACAACGGAGACGCATGGTGTTCTGTTTTTACCTATAATGAAATGAACATATATGGCAAAGACGAACTAAAAATATCCGTTTAATTACAGCTAAAGACAGTACACCATGCCTCTCTATATTATTCAAGAAACGTAACTGTTAATATTCGGAGAAATTTATCAAGACTGAAGTTTGATGTTTTCCCGACGTTTCGACATTTTGTTGGTGTCTTTTTCAAGGGGTTCAAAGTGTCGAAACGTCGGGAACACATCAAACTTCAGTCTTGATAAATTTCTCCGAAGACTGCCCTGCCGAATATTAACAGTTACAATTGAATCCAGTCGATAAAAACACAACCTAATTCAAGAAACGTTTCTGCTTTTCAATTTCCTTTTGACACTCTTCTGTTTCTCTCTATCTCTATCTCTATCTCTATCTCTATCTCTATCTCTATCTCTATCTCTATCTCTATAGATATCTATCTATCTATCTATCTATCTATCTATCTATCTATCTATCTATCTATCTATCTATCTATCTATCTATCTATCTATCTATCTATCTATCTATCTATCTATCTATCTATCTATCTATCTATCTATCTATCTATCTATCTATCTATCTATCTATCTATCTATCTATCTATCTATCTATCTATCTATCTATCTATCTATCTATCTATCTATCTATCTATCTATCTATCTATCTATCTATCTATCTATCTATCTATCTATCTATCTATCTATCTATCTATCTATCTATCTATCTATCTATCTATCTATCTATCTATCTATCTATCTATCTATCTATCTATCTATCTATCTATCTATCTATCTATCTATCTATCTATCTATCTATCTATCTATCTATCTATCTATCTATCTATCTATCTATCTATCTATCTATCTATCTATCTATCTATCTATCTATCTATCTATCTATCTATCTATCTATCTATCTATCTATCTATCTATCTATCTATCTATCTATCTATCTATCTATCTATCTATCTATCTATCTATCTATCTATCTATCTATCTATCTATCTATCTATCTATCTATCTATCTATCTATCTATCTATCTATCTATCTATCTATCTATCTATCTATCTATCTATCTATCTATCTATCTATCTATCTATCTATCTATCTATCTATCTATCTATCTATCTATCTATCTATCTATCTATCTATCTATCTATCTATCTATCTATCTATCTATCTATCTATCTATCTATCTATCTATCTATCTATCTATCTATCTATCTATCTATCTATCTATCTATCTATCTATCTATCTATCTATCTATCTATCTATCTATCTATCTATCTATCTATCTATCTATCTATCTATCTATCTATCTATCTATCTATCTATCTATCTATCTATCTATCTATCTATCTATCTATCTATCTATCTATCTATCTATCTATCTATCTATCTATCTATCTATCTATCTATCTATCTATCTATCTATCTATCTATCTATCTATCTATCTATCTATCTATCTATCTATCTATCTATCTATCTATCTATCTATCTATCTATCTATCTATCTATCTATCTATCTATCTATCTATCTATCTATCTATCTATCTATCTATCTATCTATCTATCTATCTATCTATCTATCTATCTATCTATCTATCTATCTATCTATCTATCTATCTATCTATCTATCTATCTATCTATCTATCTATCTATCTATCTATCTATCTATCTATCTATCTATCTATCTATCTATCTATCTATCTATCTATCTATCTATCTATCTATCTATCTATCTATCTATCTATCTATCTATCTATCTATCTATCTATCTATCTATCTATCTATCTATCTATCTATCTATCTATCTATCTATCTATCTATCTATCTATCTATCTATCTATCTATCTATCTATCTATCTATCTATCTATCTATCTATCTATCTATCTATCTATCTATCTATCTATCTATCTATCTATCTATCTATCTATCTATCTATCTATCTATCTATCTATCTATCTATCTATCTATCTATCTATCTATCTATCTATCTATCTATCTATCTATCTATCTATCTATCTATCTATCTATCTATCTATCTATCTATCTATCTATCTATCTATCTATCTATCTATTTACATAGGCGTAAAAAACAGTCGCCGGTGCTGTGTGCAATCATTCTGCTACCCACACACTCGCACACGCACATCATCACGTCGTCTTCCTGCATAGCTTATTCCCGAGTCAAAAAATTCGTGGGAAATCAGCTGCCCGTGAGGTTGGTGACGCACTGGGATACACATTTTTCACTATTTTTGCTCCTTTATCTTATCCCCTCGATTCTACTCACAGGTTGGAGTACGAGTTGTCGTGAGTAATCGGTATCAGCAGATCGATCTGCAACGACGAACAACGAGCGACGTCTGTAGCTGTTAGCTAAAGACACAGTCACAAAAACTCATTGCATTGCATAATGAAATAAACTCGGGAGTTTTAACGGGAAATTAGCAGTCATTAACTTGTCGTCGGACAGCTCAATTCCGGAAGCAGTTTTTGGGTCTAAAAGCGGAGTTCTGTTTGTAAAAATATAAATACTGTATTCTTCTTGCCAATCTGAACACAGCGAATATATTTTCATGAACATAATTTTTGTTTCAAACAAAAAACTGCTTTTGAAATTGGCAGAATCGATGACTGCTAATTTCACCTTAAAGGGGTGCTTATGCTGGCGTGTTCGTTAGAATGAGTACGCGTGTGTGAGAAAATAAGACCACACGGGTGCACAGTAGTCCAGAAGGGCGAAAAGTGGAACTTTTCTTCATATTCTTCTATCTTAATCTAAAACTGTCAAAAGTTAGTCATCTCTTACTATAGTGAAAATAAAAGAATAACTTTATTGTATTAGGAAATATAGACATAGTTTCTTCAGCAAAGTTATAAATAATATAAAAACTAGCACCTCTGCTGAAGAAATAAAATTTCTATCTTTATCGAGTGTTGAGCTGTAGGGCATATTCTGCAAAACTTCTTTAGAAATTGGTTTTTCATACATAGCTTTTCTTAGTTGCATTTTACAAGAATACAATATTCTAGGCAATTATCGAAGCACTTAAAATGCATGTTTTTGCAGAAGACTGCGAATCTCTTGAACCTTTACTAGCTAAGTTATCGCATATTTAAGCTTTAAATTTCCATAGCTTCACGAGCCCATGGGGTAACATGTGGATTTATGAAATCAGCACTTCATCGTAAAGCTTAAGTCGAGTACTATAAACTTGTATGGGTTCCGCTTGTTCCCAACCACCCAAATGAGAGTACAGCAAGCATAAGTTTTATGTGTTTCGCGTTCGCAATAGGCTCGATACACGTCCATTCTTTTGTGTTAGTTGATAGACATATGGTTTCTTCGGCAAAGTTATAGAAAATATAAAGGCAAACAACTTTGCTAAAGAAATGACATTTCTATCACTATCGAGTGCAGAGCTACAGCGCATTTTCTTTAGAAATTCTTTGAAAATTAGTTTTTCATACTTAGCTCATGTTGGTTGCAATTTACAAGAGTAGATGGTTCTAGGCGATTATTGAAATCCGCTTGCCCCATTTTACCCCACTGGCTCGTGAAGCAATGGAAACTTATAGTTTGAATGCGATAACTCAGTAAGTAAAGGTCCAAGAGATTCGCGGTCTTCTGCTAAAACGTGTATTTTGCGTGCTTCGATAATTGCCTAGAACATAAATTCTCAAGACTGCCCGTAAAGTGTAAACCAAGCGTTGGAGTGGAATGCTTGATCGTCAACTGCGGTTGAAGGTCATTCGGAGCGTCAAGGGGGAATATGCATTGGAGATCCCAGGTGTATTTCGGACTGCTCTGGAGATCTTCGCTCGTAGTTTCTGGTCTAATGGTCCACTCCTACGTTTGGTTTCTTTTGTACGATCTAAAGTCAATGTTTGGCAGCAACATTTAAGCACAAAATTTAAATTTGAGAGCCTTGACGAAAATTTCTTCTAGTACATTGAATTTTCAGCGTAAGTGTGCAGAATTTTTTCACGTCTATCGCGTTTCATCGATCAATGCGAGTATCAATCCTGACAAGTACCTAAACAATCCTTCCAGATCATAACGCTGTCATTAGTTTCTTGGCGCTGCAGTAACTAGAAAGAAACGGCCAAATACTAATTGTAACAAACTTTAGATCGAAAATACAATGGAGTAGAATGTATTTTGACAACCAACGATCTGTTTTCCTTCGCACAAATCCGTAAAGCTGTGACACTTTCGACTATTCTCTACTTTTTGACTCAGACCAGTTGCGCTTTCCAAATATAAATATGATATTGCAAATGTACGTGGTAGATCCTAAACAATAAGTCCTCCCCCTCAAAAACAAACTTTCCGATGTGTAATACAGAAACTCTTTTCAAGCTAGCTGTATGACCCAAAGAGTGTATCAGATATTGCATTTCAGCGCTCAACGATACCATGAATCACAGACAAAACTACACCTCGGTAGAACAAACAAAAACTTCGCAGTACACAATGAGTGCAGCACATCTAGTAGAGACGAAAAAAAAAGAAACTGAAGAGAAACATGGTCACCAGCCACTAGTACCGGTGGTGACTGGTAGCGGACCCATTAGGGCAGATAAATCAAGTCCTGGCAAAGGCGGTGGTAGAAGAATTGTCTTTTCCTTCCCAGCTTCCCAGCAGTGATCTGTTGCGCACATACACACATAGCTGCTTGACATGGGTGATGATAAATAGCTGGTACGGGGAAATGGGGTAAAATAACCATCGAATTTCTAAGCGAATCACATTTAATTAACTTACTCCCGCAAGCTTTCGCATATGATAAACTGTATTCGTGTTTTGAAAATGTATCAAAATATTGTCTGTTCAAAACAATAGTAAGGATACACCGTCGCCATTAGCCTGTGGCGGCCACAATGCAGTGCGTCTCTAGTCATCCAACCTGGCTCACCTAGGATCGAAACGGGATCCTTTTTTTCCCTGCTATTCTCTAGCTGACATTCGCTCCAACTTTATTGTCCGCACATTAGGAGGGGAGCCCCGAGACGCACTTGTGGGTCATCGGCTCCCCGGCTGGGGAGCGGAAAAATAACATTGTCATTTTCTCGGCATTATTAACGTCATTCGTCGTCGTTGTCATTTATCGTCTGATGACTCCTTTCTCCGGTTGTGGGTGGTATGAGTATAGTGTGCGCAGACCTCCCGTTTCATACTACCCTATAGCCTTACAACATGGCTTGAACATGAAGCGGGAATTGTTTCACGAGACGACGCCAGCTAAAAAAGCATGCTTTTATCCCCTGAAAAGCTGACTGGTTTTCTTGCCATTTTTAGAATCGGACACAAAAGTGCGGTGACTTGCATTCACGTTGTCGTCGTCGTCGACGCAGACGGGTTTTGCCTTCGAGAGCGCAAAATGAAAACATATTCATATTATCTTTTCCACACTATTAAAGCTGACAGAATTAAAACTGCTTTGCACTCGTTCAAGCTAGAGGAGTACGAAAACATGCACAGTGTCTGATGAAAGTCATGTTTTGAACTAGTTATTATTTGAATTGGACTACCTAGTTATTAAATGGTGGGAGCTTTAATTACACAGTTCAATCTGAACCAGATTGTTTTTTTTTGACACCTGACAGAAGTAGGTAATAATTATCCCAATCAAGGCAATATTCATTTTCAAACAAGCAACAGCGAAAAATATTTTTCTTACACAATCGAATACCGCCGCTTTCCGAATTGAGGAAACCTGATTGCTTTTCCTGTTTTCCCTTCATTTGAATATTTTTGTATCGCGAATTACAAGAAATCGGATACGGGACAGCTGTGCATGTAATAGAGTTCGCAAAATATAAATTAAAAAGCGAACCTTTTGAACCTGTATCTTTTAGGAACGCTTCGATAGGCAGCCAACGACCGTATTTAGTCATCATCAGCGTCGCCATTACAGGACCTTCTTTCAAACGTAAGCTTAGTCGAAGAGGGTGAAGCTTTATTTTCTTCGCTGGAACTACAATGAGCAGTAGATCGTAAGTCATTACTGTCGACCGATTACTTCAAAATTTTGACGTAAGACTAACTCCGGTTAGCTAGGAAAGTAAATTGAAATTCTTATAATGTAGTTGTCAAAAAAGTGATACGATTTCAATCATCTGTTTGATGAATTTATATCTTGATATTTTCACATAGTTTTTATATGATGGTAAAAACATTTATTGCGCTTAGATTAAAAAAATGTAAATTGACAAAATAAAAAGTACTAGAAATAGTCAAAATAAATTTATGAGAACACTACATCTAAGCACTTCTTGTTTCTTAAGTCCGACCGTCCGTTTGTTTCCATTTCAGATAAAGCAGAATTTATGTCAAAATGAGAATGAAAAACCATCTATCTTTTTTTTTAAATCAGGTATCTTTGTAATTCAAGAGAAAAAATTATTTATTTATAGCATGTGTCCAAATAGAAAATGGTTCACTAGCAATTCTAAATATGAAATGATCAAACCGAATATGACCAAACTGCATATGATCAAGCGGCAAATGACAAAATCGAAATGGTAAATGGCCGAATAGAAAATAAGCAAACAGCAAATGGCCAAATTAGAAATGGCAGAAGGTCAAATGGCCAAATAACAAATGATCAAATGGTAAAAGACCAAATGGTAAACAGATAAATGGTAAATGACTAAATGACCAAAATAGTCAAATGGTCAAATGGCAAATGGCCTAATAAACAAAGTGTTGAACTCAAACGTCTTTTTAAGGCTTGACCCTTCTTTATCGACAGACTTCGCAGCCGGCTGTTAGGGTACAGGACGGTTACGGGGCTACTGACTCTATATAGCAGCACCGCCTAGCCGAGATTCCAACATACGACGACTGGCTTGTTAGACCAGTATTGTACCTCGAAGCTAACTGAGAGGTGCATATGGCCAGATAGCAAATGGTTGAATACGAAATGGCCAAATAGCATATGGTCAAAAGGAAAATAGCTGACTGGCAAATGTTCAAATGGAAAAATGACGATTGGTCAAATGATCAAATGACCCAATGGTAAATACTCACGACCAACTGGATTTTTCGGTCATTTGACAAATGAAAGAAGGTAAAATGTCCAAATGACCAACTGAAAAATGGCCATGGATAAATGGCGCAATGGTAAATGGGCAAATAACGGGTGGCAACTAAAATTTTGGAATTTTTTCAACAAGCTGTCAAAAAAAGACAAAGATACATGATTTACCGAGAAGATCTGATTTACCGAAATTAAAGACACGTTATCCATTGTTGAAAAAAAAATAGTGTTCATTTGAAAACGATCCGTATTCGGCTGTTCGGCGAAGCTTTCGTTTGACGTCAAAACAGGAGCGTTGTACGGCCGTCATGTCAACTTTGCGAATGCATCTCTTGGTTCTACCAATCAACTGTTTGCAATTCGTGGTTCTCCAGTTATTTTTATACACCAAGAAACTCAAAATCCCGAAGAAATCTTCGATTGGGCGCATTGAGACAGATTTTTCGGGTCGTGGTTTTCGGGTAAAAATGGAATCGAATGGGTATTCAAGAACGATTGTGTTTTTTTGGCGTAATGCGATGATGCTCTATCCGGCCAAAACACGTATTGTCCATCTGCATGATGTTTTCGTAGAAACCGGATCAAAATTTTCTTTAAACATTCGTCTGGTGCATCTTATTTGATAGTCAAACCAGAGGGCTTGTTGTTGAAGAAACGAAAATGAGAACGATGTCCTTCTGCGTCCATAATTTTGGCTGGTCTTCCACTACCTTGCTTGCGAATAGTTGTTGGGCATCTTAGGATATGGTAAACAGCCCAAGCCGCAACATATTTGCTTTTTAAATGTTGTACCGAATACTTTTTGCCGAGATTTCTGTTGCAGTTCGTAGAAGTGTACAACGCGCTTCCGAAATGCTTCTTGTTTCGACGCCATTTTAACAAAACTGGGCAAGCATAAACAAAACAAAAAATATTAACAAAACGAGAAGAGAGAGAGCTAACACATACATACTCACATTTTTCTCTGAGCTCATTTGTTGTTGAGCATTAGGGCCGCGAAAAAAATTCAAAATTTTAGTTGTCACCCGTTAACATGTGGTCAAATTGAAAATGGTTAGTAGGTCCAAATGACCGAATGACAATTAGCTAAATGGCAAATGTTTAAATGACCAAATGCTTTTAGCGGTCAATTGACATACAACAAAATGTCAAATGTCCAAATGCTCGAATGGCAATGGGCTAAATGACCAAATGACAAAAGTCCAAACGGCTAATGGCCAAAAGGCTAATATTTGAATGTGAAATGGCCAAATAGCAAAGGACTGAATTACGAATGGTCAATTGGCAAGCGAGCATATTTGTCAAATAACCCAGCCGATCTTCGGTCAAATGGAAATTAACCAAATGGCAAATGACTAAACTGCAAATAGCCAGTTGAAAAATGGTCAAATGGCGAATAGATAAATAGCAAATGGCCAAATAACTACTGACCAAATAACAAATATCGCAAAAGCAAACGGTCAAACGAACAAATGGCAAATAGCCAAATTACAAACGATCAAGTAGGCAAATGACCAAAATCAAATGTTTAAACGGAAATCAGCTAATTAGAAAACGATCGAATGATAAATGGCCAAAAAATGAATGGTAAATAGCTAAAAGGAAAAATAGCTGACTGGATAGCTGAGGAAATGACGACCAAATAACAAATAGCCAAATGGTAAACGGCCAATTACTAGACAGTCAAAGGGAATCTAAGGGTATGAGGGTATGATCTAATGGACACATGACAATTGGTCAAATGCTAAAATGACAAATAACGAATGGCGAATGGATAAACGGCAAACGGTCAATTGGGAAATGGTCAAATAGCAAAATGGATTTTTGTAAATGGCCAAATTTTGAATAGATAAATGGCAAATGATCAAATCATAAATGGTTTTATGATAAATAGTTGCATAGTATTTAGTCAAACTGCCAACTTCCAAGTCGAAGAGCAAAATGACAAATGGCCCAGTGGCAAAAAACCGAAAGGAAAACAACCAAATGACAAATGGCTCAATGATAAATGTCGTCACTAAACGACAAAATACCAAGTGGCAAATAGCTAAAAGGCAAATGGCCAAATGACAACCGTCCAAATGGTGAAGGGCCCGTTGGCCAAACGCCCATATGCTAATTGGTAAATACTAAGTAGATTCTAGGTGAATTCACAAATAACAAACGGTCAAATGATCAAATGAGAAATTATCAAATGGCCAAATGAAGAATGGTCAAAGACTAACGGTTAAATGGCAAATGGCCTAAAAAGCAAGTGGTCAAATGGAAACCGGTTAACTTGCCTTATTGTTAATTGAAAAATGACGAAAAATCATGGCATATTGCCAAAAGGCAAACAAGCGACTGAAAAATGGAAAATTGACAAATGACTAAATAACAAGTGGCCAATAAAACCTCACGGACAATTGACAAATAACTAAAATTAAATGGTAAACGGTCAAAAGTAAGTGACCAAATGACAAATAACTGAATGACAGACTGCCACCTGGCGACACGGTTAATTGACAAATGACAAAAGATGGAATGGCAAATGGCCAAAAGACAAATAGCCAAGTGGTAAATGGCTCATGGCTTCCCGGTCAATTTACCAATAACAAAGGTTCAAATGGCAAACCATCAAATGGGCAAATGGTAAACGGCCATACGGTGATTGGTCAAATGAGAAATTGACAAATGTTCAAATGACAAATGACATGACAAATAGCCAAAAAGCTACGCAAATGGCGCCTCGATCAAATGACATATGACAAACGATGAAATGGCAAATTTGCAAAAGGCCATATGGTAAATAGTGAAATAGCAAGTGGCCAATTGGCCACTTGGCCCAATGAGAATTTGTCGAGAAAATGAAAAATGGCCAATTGTTAAATGGTTAAATGGTAAATGGGCAAATTGCAAGTGACCAAACTGCAAATGTTCAGTCAAGGTCAAATGGCAAATGGTCAAAGACAAGTGGCAACTAAGTGGCAAACTGTTCAATGACGAAATGAAAATGGCTAATGTCAAACGGCTAATTGCGAAAGAACAAATGGCACCTCGGTTCATTGACAAATGATAAATTATCAAATGGTCACATACCGAACGACCAAATGACTAATGGCCAAATGAAGAAATGTCACCGAACAATGACCGAATGAAAATTGGCCAAACGGCTACATCCCAAGCAACAATCTAAGTTTTATTGTATTCTTATGGTGGTCTACAAGACCAATTTTGTCCTTAAATACCATCATAAGAGTGTAATAAAACCCAAATTGTTACTTGGGATAGCAAATTGCTATTTGCAAGTGCGAAATGGCACCCTCGGTCAATTGACAAATGACAAAAGATGAAATGACAACTGGCCAAATGGTAAATGGTTAAGTAGCAAATGACTGAACGGCCAATAGATCATTTTGCGATGACGTCATTTTGCCGTCAAATGACACCACTTGGTGGTTTGTTTACATGTTTTTTGTCACATCCAGCAGTTTCGATTTAAAATTTCGTGAAGGATTACTGCATCAGTTGCTTTAAAATGCATGTAAGGTGCTTTCTCTTAAATAAAAACTATAATTTTTTATCATTATCTGCCGGACAAAGATAGAAAACTCAATTCAAACTTCAACACCATGTAAACAAACCACTAAGTGCTGTCAAAAAAAGTGTGGTTAGGAGCTCCCGTGTAATGATCTATAGTCAAAGGAAATGTTAAATGGTCGAAAAGGAAATAACCTCTTGGCCAAATGATAAATGACCAAATGGCAATTACCAATGCAATGGCCAAATGATAAATAGCTGAATGGTAAACGGTCAAATGGTAAATATTCAAATGATAAATGGCCAAATAAAAATTGGCCATGTAACAAATGGTCAAATAGTAAGTAGCCAAATGGCCAGATAATAAATGACCAACTGGTCAAATAACAAATGACTGAGTGGTAAATGAGCCAATTGCAAGTGGCCAAATGGCAACCGGTCAAATGGCCTTTCAACCAGTTGACTAATAATAAAAGTTTAAATGGAAATTGTTCAGAAGGTAGAGTCAAATGACAAATGGTCTAAAAACAGAGTACCAAATGACAAACGGCCAGATAATAAATGAGCCAATAACAAGTGTATTTATTTTGAAACGATGATTCTACAATTGATGAAGGGACGGTAAGGGAAAGTAATGAAGAAGGATTTTTTCGGGAATGAAGGGGAAGGGTGGAAAGGAAGGGGGGGGGGGGGGTAATAGGTAGCTATGGTTAACAAGTTGTCGTTGTGACTCCTATCTTTTGTCCAATGCTGGAAGGTGCATGGGTCGAACCAAGTTGCACCTTCCAGCATTGGACAAAAGATAGGAGTCACAACGACAACTTGTTAACCATAGCTACCTATTACCCCCCCCCCCCCCCCTTCCTTTCCACCCTTCCCCTTCATTCCCGAAAAAATCCTTCTTCATTACTTTCCCTTACCGTCCCTTCATCAATTGTAGAATCATCGTTTCAAAATAAATATTAATATATGCCTGACCGCATTTCAAGGTCATGACTAAAGTCACGAGTTTGGTCAATAACAAGTGGTCAAACAGTCAATCAACAAATGACAAAACGTCAAATGAGCAATGGTCAAATGACAACTGGCCAGGGGGTCCCGCAGCCACAAGGCTACCGAGTCTGTCTGGCCGTGGGTTCGAATCTTAACAGAATCAGGCCATTCGATGTGAAGTGACTTTAAGCTGGGCTCATTTTCAGGCCTCTCCACTTTTTTTTTCATGTGTGGACTCATTACTGCGACCAGTATAGTTGATCTATTGTAATATCGCCCGGGTGTTTGCTGTATGACCTGCACTGCATGTCTTTTTGCTATAATCGCTATTGAGTGAGCGATATGCTTATTTTAAATTGTATGCGTGCTTGCGTGTATTGGGGTTTACCCTTCCTTCAAAGCTTGATCTACTTTACCCACTTATTCCTCGCTGCCAGCACTATCCCATATTATAGCCGTCCCTGGCGAGGACTCATTCGTACCTCTGACCAGTACACTTAACTATAGGAGGGACATTTGCACTGTCAAGAGCCTTCAGAGGGTAGATATAGAATTCAGCACGAAGGAAGGGTAAATGGAGGGGCCTCAGAATAAACCCATGCTAAAGTCACTTGACATCGAATGGCTTGATTCTACTAAGATTCGAACCCACGACCACTCGCTTGTCAAAGCAGACTCGGTAACCTTGCGGATACGGAGCCCCCCGGCCTCTCCACTTCCTTTTTTTATACTGAATTCGATATTCACCAACAAAGGAGCCTCTTGCCAGGGTAAGTTATAAGACTGGTACTGTCTCGAAGTGCGTAATGAAGCCTATTGTCCAGGGCAAATTATAACTAGTATCCGCACTGGCTGGCTCCAGAGAACGTTAATTGGTTGAAAATTAGTAAAAAGCATAAGAGGATTTTTCCTTGACTGTGAGGCGCGGATAATAATTAGTTTATAGCAGTACTGCAAAAAACGAAGTGCGGAATACATATGAAAAACTTCGGCAATATCATAATATATCAAAATACTGGTCGCAGTGATAATGTTCATACAAAAAAAAATGGAAAATGGTCAACTGAACCCTCGGTTAATCAATAAATAATCAAATGTCAAAAGAAAATTGATCAAAATGCAAGTTGCGGAATAGCCAATGGCCAAAATGACCAAATTGTAGATATCCAAATGACAAATTGACCAATGGCTAAATGCCCATATAGCAAGTAGTTAAATGAAAAATGGTCAACTGACCTCTTGGTTAATTGACAAATGACGAACGGTTAGTTTGCAAATGGTCAAATAGCCAGCACGAATCATCAAATGACCAATGGCCAAATGGTAAACGGTCAAATGGCAAATGGCCAAATGAGAAATTGTCCAATGGCGAAAGCTATATGCCAAATGATCAAATAGCGAGTGGCCAAATGGCAAATGATCAAATGGCCCCTCGGTCAATCGTAAATGACAAACGCTCAAATGGCAAATGATTAAACGGCCAAATGGATTATCGGTGAAATGACCAATGGCACAAGGTTATATGGACAAATAACCAAAAGAGAAATACACTCAAGTCGCTTTTTACGCGAAGAATACGTCCCGCGTAAATCAAAACCGCGTAAATTCCGAAAATCACGTAAAAACCGCGTAAATTCCGAAATTCGCGTAAAAAACCGCGTAAATTCCGAAATTCGCGTAAAAAACCGCGTAAGTTCCGAATTCGCGTAAAAATAGTCGCGTAAAAAGCGACTTCAGTGTAGCTAAGTAGGAAATGTTAAAATGTCTACCAACATTTGAAAGGGGCGGATAAGCCAACTGTAAAACAGAACGAGTGAGAGTTATTTTTTGCTGGAGCAGCATAGGAAAATGAACTCTCACTCGTTCTGTTTGACAGTTGGCTTATCCGCCCCTTTCAAATGTTTGTCGACAAATGGTAAATGGCTAAATGGCATATGACCAAACGACCAAAACCAGATGACAACTGGACGGCTAAACGCAAATGGCCAAATGACAAATGCCTGACAGGTTTCGTATTCTACTAAGACGCACCAAAAATTTCAGTAAATGGCTTAATGACAAGCGGCCAACTAGGAAATACCCAAGCAGCACATTAATATCACATTTGGTTGATATAGCCCATTAAGGGAGGACCCTACTCTGGAAGGTCGAAAAATAATGGACTTTCGTGAATTTTTCTCTCATGTTGGAATTATAGTTAAGTGTTGGGGTATTTTAGTTATAGGTTAAGCTATATTCGAACATGTATGTTCTGTTTTTTGAATGCCAAAATAGTGAATATTATGCTGGTGGCAGCTGGGCGCGTGGATGCTCTCTAGAAAATAGTTCCTTACTTGCGGTACGTACCGGGAACCAACGGAGTAGGGGAAGACGGGGTAAGACGGCCCCCCTAAGCGAATAAATTGCTAGCATAAAATGTGTACGAAAATTCACCTTTTCTTGTTCCACACATGGAAAAGCATTCATTTATCTACCATCAAAAATTATATAAAGAAATAATTAGTCTATTTTTCCGCGATTTTTCATCAATTTTCGAAACGTCTAAAAATTACTCGTTCACAACCAGGCGGGGTAAGAAGGACCACCAAAGGGGTAAGACGGACCATGGCGGAGTAAGGCGAATTGTGGCAGGTTTGAAGGTTTCTTTGAGTTGTAAACACAATTTCAATATTAGTAACTAAGTAAGAATAAGTTCTTAAGGGGTTTTAGGTACATGCTAAAAGAAGGTATAGTTTAGTTTAGAGACCTGCTAAAAGAAGGAATTTTACTACTAGTTCAATTTTGAAAATAAGAGTAGACGTTATTTTACTCCACTGGTTTTTATTTACTCTTTTCTTGGCGTTATTTTGTTGATTTGTCAGCAGGACTTTTACTGTTTGAATACGCTTCACTTTAGGTGAAGGCAAAGAAGGCGACACATTAAATGAGCGGTTAAGTGACTTGGGATCATCGAATTTTGATTCCGTCAGATCCAAATTTACATTGATTTTGTTATTCGAATGGCACTTGTTGGCTTCTTTTGACGTGGGAGGCTCTGTGTTAGACTGGATGATCTCAGATTCAGGAATAATTTTTATTACAGGTGTACTCTACTTCGAAAAATACACTGATGAAGCCTGCAAGTCGTAAACGACATGCGTATCTGTCAGAACAATAAAAAAGTTAGTCAAATTCAACAGGAAAAAAGTTGGTTTTTTCATTCAATATGTTTAAAATCCATTAAGACACTGAACAGAAGAACTTTAGGCAATTATGAGAACTATGACGTATGGCCCTTTTACCCCGTGAAAAATGGCCCCTCTTACCCCTAGTTAACAATTTACATTATTTTGCTTTTATCTCTCAATCCGTACTATTTTATTTACCTTTTCCGCCACACACAGAACAAGAATTGCCCAATTAAAGTCAGTGGTAAGAGAAACGACAAAATACATAGCTTTTTTTGCTGAATAACCTTAAATTTGTTGCTGCTGAAATTATATCGCATGAAGACACTGCGAACGAAAAGTTTGTTTTGATTCTAGTTTTGGCATTGGATACGGCCGAGTGCCACAGGTTGTCTCGAAAGTGTTTAGATAGTCTAATAAACAAAACATACTGGGGCATTTGTAGAAAATTTAAGGATTTCTTGGCGAAATCGATGTGGTCCCTCTTACCCCGCCGGGCCTTCTTACCCCTTGTTACCCTATCGGAAAACGGATTTCAAGGATGATTTTAAAACTTTATACCAATACCTAAATTGTTACGTAGGGGTTTTTGAAAATTCGAAAAATTACCAAACTGGCGGCAATTTTTCCAAAAGAAAAGTGTTTTTTCATCAAAAATCGCCAATTGCGAGCTCATAAAAAATTGAAAAATAGAGATATCAAAAAACGGCTACGTAACAATTTAGATAATTCATTTTTACATGCTGAAAAAAAAATTCAGCCAAATCGGACCACTAGATTCTGAGATACACGTACCGCCAGTTGAGAAAGTATGGTTTCGAGGAAAACGCGTTTAAAGTTTCGTCCAACGATGCACTTCCCTTGAGGTGACCCCACAATTCTTGCCATAACTTTCTAACGAGATCATATATCAAAAAATACTTTTGGTGTGACATTTCTAAAAGTATAAACCTCTCGAAAATGCAAAAAATAGAATTCGATTTTTCCGACTTTCCAGAGTAGCGTCCCCCCTTAATGACTAAAATAAGTTAATAATACTTGGGTGACCAAATGACAAATGGCACAAGATTATACGGCTACATGGCCAAAAGAGTGACCAAATGGTCAATTAGTAAATGTATTAATGGTCCAATAGTCAAAAGACAAATTGACGAAAGGCCAAATGACAAATGACACATTCCAGCGTTACGGGACAATTTCCGCACTTTGTGAAACAGTTCCTGTTTCACTAAATCTCTGACGTACTACGCAAAAATAAGGGCACATTTAGTTACGTATATTTACAGTTAGTTGGTAAAACCGGGAACAATCCACAGTGCAAAAATGGTGGCAAATTGTGTCCCGTAACGCTGGAATGTGTCAAATGGCCATTTAGGCCGAAAAGACGACTAACAAATTGCAGATGATATACGGCCAAATGCTCGAATTGCAAATTGGAAAACGGTTTATGGACTTAGGTCTATCGAAAATTATCGAAAAATGGCCGAATGAGAAATTGTCAATTCAAATGGTTGAACGAAAATAGGCCGAATGAAAAATCTGGCGTAATTTTTGAATTTGTTCGGTCTGTAAATGGAAAATTCAGTTTTCTTCCCTCGCATACGTTTTTTCCGACGATGCAAATGCACCTAAACGCATCTTTTTCGCATGAAATGATTGCTAACATCAGCAGTTAGCTATACGTTAGGAAAAATATCAATGAAATGCTTTTATATCGCCGGTCTAAGTGCAAGAACTCATTTACAGATAGGACCTATTCAAAGAACAGGTGAGAAATACTCGAATGAAAATTGGTTATATAAAAAATGTCCAAAAAGAAGGTCAAAAAAAATCAGGATTGAATAAAGAGTGGCCGAAAGGCCAATAGTCGACTAAAAAATGGTCAAATAAGAAATGGGACTACTGAAAAATAGTTAAATGAAAACTGGTCGAACGGACAAATGGTCAAATGAAAAATAGTCGAATGGAAGATGACAGAATATATATAAATGTCCAAATGAAAAATCTACGAAAAAATATCGTCGAATGAAGAATGGTCGAATGAGAGTTGGTCATATGAAAAATAGTCAAACGAAAAACAGTCGTATTAAAGGTGGTCAAATGGAAAATGGGTGAGAAATTGTTTGAATGAAAATTGGTCCAATAGTAAATGCCTCAATAATCAATGGTTGAATGATAAATGATAAACGATAAACGTTAAATCTTTAGTGCTCAGTACTGAAGAAATTGTTAGCATTTATTGTATGTGATTTCTTTTCCTATTTTTTACCATTAAAATTTGTTACTGCTTTCTTCTAGCTAAAACTCGCTTGCTACCCAGCTCCAGCACGAATGCCATGGATTACATATTTATTTATTTTTCAACTAATGCAAATTTAAAAAGGACTTATCAGCTTTTCCCCAGCAACCGCGTGTTGTATATCGCAACCTGACGCTGCTGCTTGCAGCGCGCCTGCACGTGTGCACGCACACAAGCCTACAGCAGGAAAGTTTCCGTCGCTAATGAGGCGTAAGTTGATGTAAATTTATACAGCACACTTCCAATTACCATTAATTAGTGAATACCGGTTCTCCTGGCGGCGGCGGCAACAGCAGCAGCAGCAACCTGCCACCGAGAAATGGAGCGAACGGACTAACACCATCGCCGCCGTCGTCATCTTTGCCTTCCGCCATGATTATGTAATCTTGCCTGTCTAAAACGAGAAAGGATTCGAAATGTGGCGTACCTACCCAGCCAGCCAGCGACCGGGAACATCTGGGCTTGGGCCACCCCCTCAGCTGGCTTCCTTCGCCTTTCACCCAACGGTGCGGGGCTGACGTTTGACTGGTCAGAGAAGAGGCACGGTCTCCTGGTTTTGGTTTAGGTACGTACACGTGTCGAATGCTCCCACGTGTCTAAAGTGGTTAGGTTTAAAATAAAGTGTCCAGGGTGTGTAGGAGCGTGATTTTTTGTCTTTCATTCCATTATTGCCTTATCCTACTTTAAAGGTAATAAACACGATTTGACAGTGACGGTGTTGTGTTTTTTTACCAATTTTAAGCTGAAATTTAGAAATATACTGAAGCAGAAAAAAGGTCGTTTCGTGCTAGACAACACAGCTCACGGATGAAATTGTGATTTTAAATCTTTCAGTAATCCGTGTACACAGTTTAGAATATTTTCCACCGTCGGAAAATAACATGGATTTGAGCAAAAAAAAAGGATCGTGCAAAATATACCTTCAACCCAGAAAAAGGGTAAAAATACGACACGGATGGTCGTGGACACAAAAAACAAGCTCAGGCAGTATTTTTTTTTATTATTTTATTGAAAGACTTAAATTCCATAAGTCTGTACAATGATGGAGTTAGTAAATTTTTAGACACGGTAGTGCAGATTAGCCTGGTTTTGGACTGCTTTACGAGAAAAGGGCGACTCAATTTTGAAACATGCCAAAAAAGGGATGAAATGGAAACGAAAGAATTTCACTTTCGCTTCCCTGTCCTTTCGGCATGGAGAAAATATTCAAATGTATGATAATAAGGTAGTGACATACATGCGGCAGCAATGTCCGGATGGAATCCCAACTGATTACAGATTGGACGATTCGAAAATTGCCCATCAGAAAATTGGATTTTTTAGACTGAGTCCGAAGGTCCGCTGAGTGTGTTTGTTAGCCCGCAGCTCTGGGTCAAATTTTAATAATGATCTCAGCAGTAGTAAGTAAATCGTTGGTTTTCATATTGCACTGTTCTCTTATTGATTTTTTTTGGAAAAATAATGCTTAAACTTTCACATGATTATAGTCCAACAATCCGAGAACCTCGACTGATGCCGACGTTTATCGAATAACCCTTGAAAACAAGATTCTCGTTTGCAGGGGAATGCATCAGCAGTGCTGTCATTGCGGAGCTCATCGAGAAGCGTTTGTACCAAATTTCCGAGAGCCTTCCGGAATCTAAACATTGCAGAAGCATGCATAGCAAATTTTCCGACTTCTCACACTGTTTGATACCCTTACGCAACACGGTGACGGAGGATGCGAACAGCAAAACCGGCAAGTAGGGGCTGGTAGAACGAATCCGACGGGTACCAGACAGTTCGAGAGGCCCTAGGATGCTTCCTCTAGCTTTGAGTGCACAGTCTGCCGGAGATGAAGTAGGCAAAGAAAAGTTGTTTCTTGCAGAGGATCAAATCTTGGCCTGGGAAAGCATTCAAAGCTTGTATTAGGGTGGTAAGGGAATAACAATTTTTACTTAAATCATGATTTCGTTAAACAAAATTTGACTTTTAGACCATTTACTGTTTCACTATAATATTTTACAATCGATTCTAAGGTTTAAGATAATTTTATGATAATATTTTCATGATTTAAGCACCACTTATTGTTAGTTTTGTACCACATCTTATCCAGGTTATAATTCAGTCGATCTTCTTGAACCCTGAAATGTCCCTGCCTCTCAGCTTATTCCAATCATAGATGAACGAAATCCGTTAAATCAACATCATTCGAATTCGCTCCGGCAAATTCGTTTGTCGTAATATGAGTTCAATTTATCGAATGGATTTGAATTTATCCACAGTACGCTAGCAGCAGCGCAGCGTCGTCGTCGTCGTCCTGTTCAGCTAACCCTTTCGACAATGTCCTACGTTTCCTGCCACAGTCACTCTATTGGACCAACAATGCACCGCAATGAAGGCTGCTCTCTTTCTTTCTTTTTTCAGCAATGGAGATATATTGTGTTTTCGGAATAAGGGTCAGTCCCAGTCCCAGTTTTTTTCTGAAGCAAAATCTCATTTCTACTTGAATGCAGCAAACGACTACCCGAGGTTCTTCGCAGTCGGAAATTCCTTACCAACCCCACCAATCCACTCTACTCCGGGGCCAATCTGCAGCAGTGCAGAAGTGGGGTCAAGATCCGAATTGGTTGATTTGCAAGCAGCACAATCTTGAAATAGTTCTTTTTTTGTGTGTGCTAATGCTTGCTGCTCCTTCTCCTTTTGTGGAATCACTGCAAATGCATCAATAGATGAGGAAGAAAAGGAGACGACCGATATAGATATTTGATCGTAGATATTCAATGGCTGCAAACAAATCCTTTTTATGTTAGGAAGGAATTTCAATAGACTGAAAAGTTTGCATATGCACTTTTTGCACCCCGGAAAGATTGAAGATGAGTTTGAAGTGTTGAAAGTTTTTCCGAACATGATTGAAAATCTGTCGAACAATCGTTTATGATTTGTACCTACCAATATTGTTATAGAATTGTGGTTTCTCACACAAATGCTGAATATACATCTAAAGTGTTGCATTTACCTGCAAGTAAAGAAAGAAAACTGAAATTAATGTTAATGCTCTCAAGTCTTATACCATAAAAATAGAATTTAAAAATCCAGCAAAAAAGAAATCGGAGTTGTTAATAATTACTTCAATAATTCTCACAAGTACACATCTTAATTAAAAAAATAGGTTTGAAAATTTTAAAGAACACGAGATGAATAAACTGTCGCGTGTTGAATTTTTTTTTCGAAAAAAAGCACCCCACTAGAGAAGTAATTTCCCGTGTTGTCCAACTTTTCAACCACAAGTGGCAAAAGCAATTTCCGTCAAACTTGTTTAACCGAGAACGGTTTTGGAATCGTTTATTTTTTTTAGTTCACTCAACTCCACTCGCAACGTTCCCGATAATCCATTAGACAGTCTTTCTGTTCAACGTTGCTGCACATCATCAAATTGTCTACCGCCGCCGCCGCCGCCGCCACCGCCGTAGCCCTGCCGCGCCGTGCCGGCCAGTGAGTGGTCTCTAGTGGTATTAGTCGGTGTCGGTGCATGTCCTGCTGCTGATGGCGGGCGGCTATTTCTGGTCTATAGACGACCGCTAAGCACCTGCTAGCCTCTAGCCACCTGTTCGGGGACGGACGACAACTTTCGAGTTCGTTCGTGAGTAGTGACACTCTATCGCATCGTACTGCTGGAGCTGCGTATTTTGACACGCGGAGTAATATGGTGCAAAATGTGTTAAATGTCTTCTTATGGGAACGATGAAATAAAAACTGTAAATAATTTAGGTTCACAAAATTGCGAAAAAACTGCGTGTGCTTGCAAAACTGAGTTGTTCGATTAATTAATGGGCATTTTTAGAATTTATCGTACGCCGAAGGGTCTCAGTATTTCACGTAATTTAGCATACGAGCATTTTGATAAGTTTCTACGGTATTGACATTTGAAAAACACATACCGTGAAAGCACCTAATTCCGAACACCTAAGGCATGATTCATCTTTAAGTCCCTACTGAAAAATATAGCTTTGATATTTATTTACACGGTATGTGTCTTTAGCAAGTATTTTCAATTATGTTTCATGGAAAAATACTAAAATACCTAAACTATTTACCGAAAGTTAAAAAAATGCATCAAAGTAAGATGTATCAGTGCACCTAATTCCGATCATCAATTATAAGGGGTGATTCTAATTCTGATCACAGGTGTATCTAATTCCGATCACGTCATGAAGAGCTGTTAAAGTATAAAACTATTGTCAACTCGTACCAAATGGATCTGAAAGGTATTGCATTTATGCAGTTTGACGACAATCCCCCTACCAGTCATCTTCTGCTTGCGTTAATGATCATTATTATCATTAGCTTAATATTCATAAAATGTGTGCACTCAAAAGATCGACAAGTGGATTATGAAACTTTTCTCTTCTTTTATCTTTGTTCAACTGTTACAATTACAATAAAATTGGGTCACTTCGACGTTTTCATAAAGCTTTGATCATAAATAATAGTAAAAATCAAATCAGAAACGTTGTGTTTCAGACATGACCGCCTAGTTGGCGTAACACTACGTGAGACTGGTTTTCGCGAAGAAACCTTGAATATTAAAGAAAACTTTTTACACCATATTGGTATACGTGTAGCGTAAAATAGCGTAAAGTGACAAAAAACAAATAATAATAATATTATCTTGCTGCACCGTATTTATGGTTGGTGAGCCATTTTGTGATATCAAAAACGAATATTTTTCCCAGTGCCATAATCATTATACGCCATTATCATACGCATTAATAACCTAAAAATAAAAAATAAGAAAACTTATCCAATTTAATTCTACTATGTGTATTTTATTCACGACAGATACGTATTTCGCCTACGACTTGCAGGCTTCCTCAGTGTCTGTTTTCGAACTAAATTAGCCAAAACAATTTTACAGTTTTTATAGGAGCTTAAGGTTCCTTGATGCTGGTATACAAAAGGCGATAGGTAAAGCGATACATTGTTTGCTTAAGACTACCTGTGTCAAACGATATACTGTTTGCTTAAGACTACCTGTGTAAAGCGATACAATGTTTGCTTAAAACTACCTGTGTAGGTATACACAGTTGGTGTAGGTAAACTGATAATATTGTTAGCTATATTCTATTGGTGAACTAATTCTATTGCAGGAGTCTGAAATCTAAAAAAAATATTAGTTAAATGAAGGAAAAACCTGAAAGGGTCTAATGGGATTATGCGAAAAATGTGAAAAATGAAAATGTGAAATCGGGATCCGAGGAAGGAGAGAGAGTGAAGTTTTTAACCAGAAGTTGTTACGTCTGTGTGTGTTCCTGTATGTCTGTGTTTTGGCACATATTTGAAAAGCCAGGAGTAACCGTTTCCAGGGTCTTTATTTAGTAAAGTGGAGGAGCACCTCTTGTAAATCTCTAAACTCTCCGCTACATCCATCTTCCACGCAGAGCAGTTGTTAATTACTTTTGCGTTGTCAATGGTCAGCGGATGGTTGTCGTTGACGTGCTCAGCCACTTTAGATCTAAAATGATGTGTCAGACCTTTCTCGGCATCTCTTGATGCTTTTGTTACCTCTGCCAAGTGTTCTTTTGTTCGTGTTTCCAGATTCCTTCTAGTCTGACCGATGTACACCTTCTCGCATTGTGGGCAACTGATTTCATACACCCCGGATTTTCTTTGTTCTTCAATCGGGTCCTTAGTTGATCCCAACTTATTTTTGAGCTGGTTGTTTCGGCTCGTGTAGACTAGATCAATTCCAAACTTTCTCATTTTCTGACGGAGAGGGCGTGTAATGTTTCCGTCGTATTCTACTGCCACTCTCTTGAGTTCTGGTGTGATTGGTGTAAGTGTTGTTAGTGATTTTTTGTATTCGTCTCTTCTTTTTTTGGAAATCATGTTCTGGATTGTTGTTTCTTTGTATCCGTTCAGTTTCGCTATTTCAAGAATGTGTGCTAGTTCTTTTTGTTTCCCTAGCTCACTTAACGGTAATGTTTCCATCCTATGTGTCATGTGATGGAAAGCTGCCATTTTGTGTTGGTGCGAGTGGTTAGATGAGCTAGGTATAACTCGTTTGGTGTTCGTTGGTTTTCTATAGATTTCAATTTCTGTTTCTGTGCTTTCAATTTGTCTTATTATTATGATGTCCAAAAAGGGAAGTTTTCCGTCTTTCTCTAGTTCATATGTGAAGTGTATGTTCCTGTGTGTACCGTTCATGGCTGCTAGAATGGTTTCCAGCTCTCCTTTTTTGATGATGCTAAAAATGTCGTCGCACAGAAACGGTGATAAAGGATTGCCCATTGGTGCACCTTTTAGCTGTTTGTAATAACTGTCCCTGAATGTAAAGTAATTCTCCTCCATACACAAACGGGTCAGCTTCAAATATCCTCCCACCTTTTTTCTCCATGCGTTATCCTCATGCTGTTTCAATAGCCAGTCTTCCAAGAGGCTTATCGATTCTTTCACGGGGACGCTTGGGAATAAGGCCGTAACATCGAAAGAGACCATTATGTCGTCTTCTGCTAGTTCTCCCGATGTTTTTAGGTACTGGGCGAATTCTCGTGTACTACTGCCAGAGCGGCTCGGGAATTTTATAGGCATTCTTTGGAACTCGGTTACCAACCACTTGGCAATCTTTTCCGTGGGTGATCCGTTTGCCGTGATTATTTCCCGCATTTCCGTTCCCGTTTAGTTTTTGGGTTTATGTATTTTGGGTTGTCCTTTTATCCTGGGTAATGTGGGGTTTGAAGTTCGTAATTTTCCGATATCGTCTCCTAGCGTAGGTTGGCATTCTTTAATTGTACGATAAACTCACTTAACTATTTCGGGTAGTGGGTCCATTCTTTGTTGTCTATATGGGCCGTTGTTGATTTTTTCTAACATCTGGTGATCGTAGTCCTCCTTGTTCATTATAACCACTTTGTTACCTTTGTTAGGTGATGTTTTAGACATTTCCTTAGAAAAGCGATATCCTTTGGTAAACTTGCTGTGGCTTTTTTGAGTTCGATGAATTTGTTTGGCTCGGACGACTTGGTTGCCATGATTGACTGAAGATCGCATTAATAAGATAATTCATATATCATAACTGCGCTGCCGCTGCCGCTTGTTTCCAGCGTTAGAAAAGCAAAACATCTGAGCCTCTCAGTTGGACTCGAGGTACGGCACTGGTCTAATAACCCGATCAAATGATGAAATTTATAACAAGATGAGGTCTAGATAATAAGTATTTTATAACAAAGACTCATTTGTGTTTGGTTATAAACTTGGTCTCGTCAGCAGTTAAAATAACTAAAATTGTAACAAAATTTGCTCAAATTTGCATATCACAAATATATCAAATTATGATATAATTTGATCTAGTTTATATCCATATGAGTATCAAAAATCAGGATTCTGTCTTGCTGTATAAAGTATAACCAAATTGTAACAAAGCGATTTATAAGTAGCAGAACGAGATAGAATCTTGGTAGAAACATTTATAACAAAGTTTGATAGAAATATCAACTTGAGCAACAATTCTGTAAGATTTTTGTTAGAATCATCTGATCGGGAAGCTATTAGACGTCACATGTTCGAATCTCGACTGAAAGAGTCAAAGGATTTGTAGCACTAGTCCTACAATTGTTCCGTACTCTTGCAGGCTGCGAAGTCTGTCGTATAAAACCAGAAGGTCAAAATTCCAAATCGGAATGTAGCACCTAGGCTATATTGAGCTCTGTAGTAAGCAAAACATTTATTTATTTTGCTTCTTTGTCTTGAATCTGCAGCAGCCACAAGCTTGATGTTTGTGAAGAAGCAGAGGATTTCCTGGTCTTTATTAGCAACAAGTATTGGCCTAACATTCCTTCCCATCACACCAGGAACCGCATTCAGACCGCTGCATCGTTTATGATCAAAATCCGTTTTAAATTGGAAAAGCTATTAGCGTTCAAAACCTTTCATTCTTTCGTGAGGGTGGCTTGACTCCAAATTTTGGTTGACACCCTGCCGTAAGACGTAGTCCTACGTCAAAAAATTTCGATAATTCTACCATGTTACCATGTTGCAATTAATCCTAAAATCCAAATAGCAACTTCGTTACCTTGCATTTTGCCAGTTTATAACTTTGATATAGTGATCGATATGATATAGTGAAAAAAATTATGTTCATAATTCCGATCAATTACTTCAATGGAATAAATTCCGCAAATTCAGCATTTTTACAGCCAAATTTGATATAGAACGGTTACATATGCTTGTATCTATTTGTTATCATAGAATACCGAAGAAGGTAATCTATTTTCACGCTGCTATGATCTTAGCAAATTTGATCGTGCGCTTAGCACTTCGGCTAAGAAAATACATTTTGATGGTGTTTGTTGCTACTGCCTGTCGAATTTAATTTATTTTGAAGTGCATGGTGCCCCAAAGGCAGTCATTTTTCAACAACTGACACAACACATAGCACAATAACTAAGCGTGCTCATTTACTACAGATTTTAGCTCAATTTTCTAAAAATTGACCATTTAGGTTGAGTGATCGGAATTAGGACCTGATCGCAATTATGTGCGGTCACGGTATATTTTTAGAAAAAATGCTTTCAACTTCAGAGCCGAACGAGATAGCGACTTGATTCTTTCAAACAAAATGTGCGTTTTCCATGGGCGTGAAAGTGCTCAGAAGGCACGATTTGTGAGAAATAAACACTAAACAAGATATAGAGAAAAAACGAGTTTTTTAGGGTCACCCCGATCAAAAAATTTTAAATTGCTCCAGCCTATCAACCATAAGAGATAAGACTTTTATTTCTTTGGCAAAGTTACTCAAAATTTAATATTCTTTAACTTTGCTGAACATTTTATTCAGCTAACTAAAGCCATAAAAAAATTATGTTTTGCACTCGCTTACTATGAGGGCCACCATAATGTTGTACATACCAAAAAAATGCGGAAGTCAAAATAACAAATTTTCTCTGAAAACGCTATATACCTAGGACTAATGGCTTTAACGTAATTACTTTTATCCACCTAGATATAGGTTTCATCCCACAGTGCACTAAAATGGTTAAAAATGGTTAAAAAATGAGAATACTCGGTAAAGTACTGACAAACTACCAAGGAGTTTGGAAAAGTATTGAGATAAAATATCGTAATTCGGCACAAACCCTTTTAGCTTAGGTTTTGTTGCAAGTCATGAAAAATTTATTTATTTATTTTAACACATTATTATACTTGCTACTTTCATTAAGTAATTGAAGGTTTTTCTGCGGCTTCATCTCAGGTACAAAGGATTTTGTCTCAAGGATTTAAGTTGAACTTAATAACTAGAATTCGGGAATCTATAAGAACGTAGTGTGTATTATAAATAGTAATGTGGTCGAAGGGTTCGAATCTTAGTAGAATCAAGCCATTCTCGATGTCAAGTGACTTTAGCATGGGTTTATTCTCAGGCCCCTCCATTTACCCTTCCTTCGTGCTGAATTCTATATTTACCCTCTGAAGCCTCTTAACAGTGCAAATGTCCCTCCTATAGTTAAGTGTACTGGTCAGAGGTACGAATGAGTCCTCGTCAGGGACGGCTATAATATGGGATAGTGCTGGCAGCGAGGAATAAGTGGGTAAAGTAGATTAAGCTTTGAAGGAAGGGTAAACCCCAATACACGCAAGCACGCATAAAATTTAATAAGCATATCGCTCACTCAATAGCGATTATAGCAAAAAGAAATGCAGTGCAGGTCATACAGCAAACACCCGGGCGATATTACAATAGATCAACTATACTGGTCGCAGTAATGAGTCCACACATGAAAAAAAAAAAAAAAATAAATAGTAAAACATATAGATTTGTAAATATCAATTGTCAGGTAAAACTTTAATTTTCAAAAGAGGGAAAACTTTTGACCTACTGCGGTATATATGTAAATGTCGACGAGCGACTGTCTCATAGTTTGCAGGTATAACCAACAAGGAAAAAACTACCTGTTGTACTATTTAAGGTAGCGAAAATAGCTCAGGACAACATACGTTTCTCGTTCTTTATCCAGTGCAGATCGAGTTATTTCATTTCATTTCATTTATTAATTGTCCAGTAAGATATAAATAGTTACAAATTCAATTATAATACTTAATACGACATACATTATCTGGGCTATTCTCTTGGATTTAATAAGTTATTATAATATTGAAATACTATATCATGGACATCCGGTCATTCATTGGTAATTTCGGAATATCAGAAGCGACACCCGACGACGCAGAAATCGCCATGAATAATTTGCCAGCGTCCACCAGTGTACCGTCGTCACTTGAAGAGCTGCATTCTGCAATGGATATCGATAGGGAGCTAATTTTAAATGATTTGGAGAGTGCAGTTATGCCAGCTCAACCCACGGACTATTCTTTCGTGGATGAGTTCCTAAGCAATATCGGAAGATCGGAAGCGACGCCCGTCAGCACCTTCACAAATTTGCCAGCACCCGACAGTGTACCGTCGTCAACTACAGATCTGCATTATGATATAAAAGGAGCAATTTTAGACGATTTGGAAAGTGCAGTAATGTTATCTCAAGCCACGAACTATTCATGCCTGCTCGATGGATTTAATATCTCATTACTGGATGGAACGCCGTCGCCGTCGAAAGCCACAAGCACCATGGTAACCATTCCGCAACAAATTCCTGTTGCACATCCAGCACCGGACATCGGTGCACATCGTAAGCCGAACCAGCGTTTCAAAAAGATAGATTATGGCACTAATATATTTTGCAATATATGCGGTAGAGAGTTCGGCCGGAAAGGTAGTTATACCCAGCACATGAATGCTTCGCATCGATCGATGGGTGATCGATCCCACAAATGTGACATTTGTGGGAAACGCTTCCCGAGTCAGCCGAAACTAGCTGCTCACGAAAAAAATCACAATTTGGAGTTTAAGCGATTCTCCTGCACGCACTGTACTAGCAATGGTATCGAGAAGCGCTACAAACATCGCAAGGATCTTGAGCGACACGTGGCCATGAGACATGAAAAGCAGCCATATGCTTGTGACCAGTGCGGAAAAGGTTTCGTCCGCAACGATCACATGAAGCAACACAAGCAAGTCCACAAGGAGCAGGGTACAACTGTGCTGAAACGTGGCCGACGTCCTGGGAAAGTAAATACATGTATTTTATTAGGGGTAGAATTATGAATTATTGTGTGATTTCAGTGATATTAGGATTAGGTTAGCCGACGATGTAAACAGAAAACTGTTTATTGATTATTAATAATATAAATAGAAATAGAATTTACAAAATAACTTAAATGTTGTGTTTTTATTTGGCGTTAATATTTCTTTTCTTTTATTTAATTACAACGAATACTGCGTTACGAATAATTGACTACGCGCATCAAACATCTGAGATAAATGGCCCTGCATATAGAGATGTCCGTTAATCGTTACATTAATTCAACTAATCGAATAACACAAGGAATATTCGAAAAATTTTTAATCGAATACTGTCAGCACGAATAGTTGAGTTAATCGAATAGTACAATGAGTTCGATTAATCCCCGAATAATGCTCATTAATTGTTCATAATCGAATTATTCAAAAAATACCTATTCGAATATTTTATTCTTGACAGATACCTTTCGAACTCGAAAACAGACACTGCGGAAGCCTGCAAGTCGTAGGAGAAATACGTATCTGTCAAGAATCAAATATACATGGTAGAGTTAAATTGGATAAGTTTTCTTTTCATTTAATTGCCAGGTTTCGTATTCTACTAAGACGCTCCAAAAACTTCAGTGAAAAGACTTACCTGTGAACTTACCTTTGAACTCATCTGTGAACTTACCTGAGAAGTACTTACCTGAGAAGTACTTACCTGTAAACTCACCTGTCCGTAAGATACTTACTTGTGATTGAAGCTGCTCTCGCAGTGTATTGGACAACTTTTTCTGGCGTACTTCCCAAGCACAGATATCAAATTAGTGTAAGTCTGAACGATGTAAATAATCTTCGACTTGTTGGGACGAGGGGAATTTGTCACTTTTTTTAAATAAAGTAATCGAAGTCACAGTAAACAAAAGATGTATTTAACTGTCGTCCCTGTCTGTGAAACAAGGTGATCACGAAGAAAATGTATGGAGCTATTTGACGGTGGCACGAAAGCGAGAAAAAGAGCTATTTGACCTTGAAACTTTTCGTTATAGATCTATTATGAATCGATCGGTATCTAAACCATGGAAATCTATTCTTGAAAGCAATTAGCGTTCAAAATCTTTCATATTTTCGTGACGCTCGCATTTTGTGATTTTTCAGAAGGACACCCTATCTTAAACCTTGCCGTAAGGCGTAGTCCTACGTCAAAAAAATGAAGATTGTTACCGCCTCAACCTTTACACGATATATCTATTGTAGGCGAATCTTGGCTTACAAAAAGTGTTGCGAAATACGAAATTTATAATTTATATCCTTATAAAGTGCTACTATGATACGGGCTTTGGCATTTTATTTAATACTAGCTGACCCGACAAACTTCGTATTGCCACACATTAAACTGTGGTGTACATAAATCGTAACTCCCTGTTGGTCTCAAGGCATGATGCAGGCCTAATAAGCCAGTCATCGTATGTTCGAATTACGAGAGGTTGTTAGAGTCAATAGGATCGTAGAAACTGGCCCTGCAATTTTTCTGTACTCTAACAGCGCCAAAAACCTTCACCTGATAAATTTGGTTCCATTTGATTGACTAGCTCTCGAGTTATGTGAAAATTTGTATTTCATTTGTATAGGAGCCTTTGGGAGGAGACAAAGTGGGGAGGCGTCCTAATTCACCATAGAAAAAATTCTGGCCTCCAAGAACCTTCGCATGCCGAATTTGGTTCCATTTGCTTGATAGACCCCTCCCCACTTTAGGAGGAGGGGCTCCCATACAAATTAAATATAAATTTCCTCATAACTCTAGAACTAGAGTTATGAGGAAATTTATATTTAATTTGTATGGGAGCCCCTCCTCCTAAAGTGGGGAGGGGTCTCAATTCACCATAGAAATAAATATTGTCTCCAAAAACACCCACCCATGTAAAATTGTGTTCCATTTGCTTGATTAGTTCTCGAGTTATGCAGAAATTTGTGTTTCATTTGCATGGGAGCCCCCCCTCTTAGTGCACGGAGGGGTCTCCAACCATCATAAGATCCTTCCCTGGCCCCAAAAACCCCTATATGCAAATTTTCACGCCGATTGGTTCAGTAGTTTTTGATTCTATAAGGAACATTCGGGCAGACAGACAGAAATCCATTTTTATAGGTATAGATTAAATAGGATTTATTTCTAATTCCCGTCGTAGTAAGGAAAGCCACTCTAATTTTCAAATAAGTCCGTATTGATTTGCTCTCTCTCTCTCGCTCCGGTGATATCTGTTTATCTATACCTATAAAGAAGGATTTCTGTCTGTCTGTCTGTCTGTCTGTCTGTCTGTCTGTCTGTCTGTCCTGTGTTCCTTATAGAATCAAAAACTACTGAACCAATCGGCGTGAAAATTTGCATGTAGAGGTTTTTGGGGCCAGGAAAGGTTTTAGTGATGGTTAGAGACCCCTCCCCCCACTAAGAGGGGGGGCTCCCATACAAATGAAACACAAATTTCTGCATAACTCGAGAACTAATCAAGCAAATAGAACCAAATTTGGCATGTGGGTGTTTTCGGTGACAAGAATTTATTCTAGGGTAATTTGAGACCCCTCCCCTCTTTATAAGGGGAATTATAACTCCTCTCCTCTTTAAGAGGGGGGGTTTCCATACAAATTTCCTCATAACTCGAGAACGAATCAAGCAAATGGAACCAAATTCGGCATGTGAAGGTTTTCGAGGGCAAGAAAATTTTCTATGTTGAATTAGGATCCCTCCTCACTTTAAGAGGGGGGGCTCCTGTACAAATGAAATACCAATTTCCTCATAACTCGAGAACTAATCAAGCAAATGGAACCAAATTTGGCATGTGTGTGTTTTTGAAGACAAAATTTTTTTCTATGATGAATTGGGACCCCTCCCCACTTTAAGAGGGGGGGGGGCTCCTATACAAACGAAATACAAATTTCCTTATAACTCGAGAGCTAATCCAGCAAATGGAACCAAATTTGGCATGTAGGTGTTTTTGGAGGCAAGAATGTTTTCTATGATGAATAAGATCCTCTCCCCACATTAGGAGGGGGGGCTCCAATACAAATGAAATACAAATTTCCCCATAACTCGAGAACTAATCAAGCAAATAGAACCAAATTCGGCATGTGGAGGTTTTTGGAGGCAAAAATATTTTCTACGGTGAATTAGGATCCTTCCCCACTTCAAGAGGGGGGGCTTCTACACAAATGAAATACAAATCTCCTCATAACTCGAGAACTAATCAAGCAAATGGAACCATATTTGGCATGTGGGTGTTTTTGGAGGCAACCATTTTTCCCATGATGAATTAGGACTTCTTACCTTTTTAGGAGGGGGGGGGGGCTCCCATTCAAACGAAATACAAATTTGCTCATAACTTTAGAACTAATCAAGCAAATGGAACCAAATTTGGCATGTGAGAGTTTTAGATGGCAGAATTTTTTTTCTGTGGTGTATTACGACCCCTTTCCCTTTTAAGAGGGTGGACTCCCATACAAATGAAATACAAATTTCCTTATAATTTGAGTACTAATCAAGCAAATGGAACCAAATTTAGCATGTAGGAGATTTTTGAGTCTTGAATTTATTTTATGATAGTTAGAGACCTCTCACCCCTGTGGTAGGGGGATATGGACTCTCACAAATAAACAAATAAAACAGAAATTTTTGCGAAACTCAAAAACTAATCCAACTCGAGAAATTCGAGACTCTTCCATAAAACATTAATCAATAACAAGACCACAAAAACTATCTATAGTAACACTAGATCATTCAGGACGAGCCGGTCGCGAGTGTTGCCGGTGACCCGCCGTCGGAAGCGCCGCCCACTGGGGGGCTTGCAAAACTCGAGAAGTGACAAAGATCATCCGAGATTCATGATTTATGTACAACACAGGTTAATTTGTGGCAATACGAAGTTTGTCGGGTCAGCTAGTTGTATGATATTTCTCGCTTCCTTAGTGGTGCCACGATGAATACAAAGATGCCACTAAAGGACAGAGTTGGTCAGCTACTGAGACTGACTGACCGTACAGAATAGCTTAAGCCACATTCCAGCGTTACGTGACACCATGACCATTCCGCCAATCAGTTCCAATTGAACCAAATCCTTGGCATGGAAAGTAAAGTTCTCTTAGTCGCCGAATTTTCAAGCTATTTGCCAAAAATTTAGTGAGACCAGTGCCAATTTACACAGTAAAAATGGTTGGTGACTGTGTCTCGTAACGCTGGAATGTATCTTAAGCGATGGACTGAACATTTTGAACAACTCTTCCGAGTTTCAAATGTCAGAGATCAACAAAACCAGCAGCGTTTGACGCCAACAGTTCGTCGAATTAATCGTGTCAACTCGTAAGTGCTGGATGAAATTGAAGCAGCATCAAGAGTATGAAATCCAATAGAGCGCCAGAGATAGACTGTATTCCAACCGAAATGCTTAAAGCTGACCCGTCTTTGTCAGCCCAGACCCAGATGTTGCATCAGCTTTTGAGCAATGTATGGGAAACCGCAACTTTTTCGGTGGACTGGATGCAGGGCATATTGTTCAAAGTCCCTAATAAAGGAGAACTAACTGAATACGGTAATTGGCGTGGCATCACGTTGCTCTGTATTACTCTCAAAGTATTCTGTAAGGTAATCCTCAATCGGATCCAGGAGAAGATTGACACTGTTCTCCGGCGGTAGCAAGCTGGATTCTGTTTCTCATCGTTATGGATGAGATATGAGTTGGAGCAATTGACAGTAGGCCAAATCGAGGATTGCCGTGAAATCCTCTAACAATGGAGCAGCTAAATGACTTCGACCTAGCCGAGGACATTGTCTTGCTCGCAGAACGCCGAAATGGTATTCAGAGCAAGTTAGATGACCTCTCCGAGAGCTCGCGGGCAGCAGCCAATGTAGCAAAAACTAAGTCTAAGATAGTGAACAGTGACAACAAGTTGAGCGGGTAGATGACTTTCAATATTTTAGTGGCTAGACAACACCCGATAGTGGTACCAAGCCTGATCTAGCTTTGCCAACGACATCCAGGTTGTAGTCGAGAACCTGTCCTGGCTACAGGTAAAAACTATAGCGGGTAACCGTCAACAGTGAAGATCTCTGATTTAATCCAGTAGTTCGAAAACAGACACTGAGGAAGCCTGCAAGTCGCAAGCGAAATACGTATCTGTCAATAATAAATATACATAGTAGAATCACGGACACATAAGTAAAGCGACGATTCGTCACCACGAAACCGAGTGAACGCGCCACTGACTATTTACTATCAGAACGCCGGCGGAATGCGCACGAAGACAAATGACTTTTACCTAACAACTGCTTCTAGTGACTATGATGTTATCGTAGTCACCGAAACGTGGCTCCGGAATGACGTGAAAAATGCTGAGCTGTCATCTAACTATAATATCTTCCACTGCGATCGCAGCCACGCTTCTAGTCATTTACAAAAAGGCGGTAGAACGTTGATCGCTGTTAAGAAATCTGTCTCCAGTACTCCCGTACGCCTAGGTAATTGTGACGCGCTCGAGCAAGTCGTTGTTAAACTCTCTCTTCCGACCAAATCGGTCTATGTATGTGGAATCTACCTGAGGCCTAACAGCGAACCGGATAGGTATATCGCGCATTCTAACTGTGTGCAACAAATCATGACCAAAGCAGCTCCCGAAGATTCAGTGTTAGGGGGGAGGCGCCCTAATTTACAATAGAAAAAAATCTGGCCTCCAAGAACCTTCACATGCCGAATTTGATTCCATTAGCTTTATTAGTTTTCGAGTTATGAGGAAATTTGTGTTTCATTTATATGGGAGTCCCCCCTCTTAGTACACGGAGGGGTCTCTAACCATCATAAGAACCTTCCCTGGCCCCAAAAACCCCTATATGCAAATTTTCACGCCGATCGGTTCAGTAGTTTTCAATTCTATAAGGAACATTCGGGTTAGTAGTTGGTGATTATAATTTACCTCGCCTGATCTGGTCTTACGACCTCGATGTTGATTCATACATAGCGACAAATGCCTCTTCCGAACAAGAAATGGTTTTCACAGAAAACATGATTGCCAGCGGACTGCAGCAAATTTGCAACGTGCGTAACACGAACGGTAGGACTCTTGACTTGGCCTTCGTAAGCAATAGCGGCGAGGTTGAACTGATCGAAGCGCCATCCACGATTTTATCCTCTGACCGTCACGTCACCACAAACCGTTCGTCTTACTGAAGTTTTTGGAGCGTCTTAGTAGAATACGAAACCTAAAAATAAAAAATAAGAAAACTTATCCAATTTAATTCTACTATGTGTATTTTATTCAATGACAGATACGTATTTCGCCTACGACTTGCAGGCTTCCTCAGTGTCTGTTTTCGAACTAAATTAGCCAAAGCAATTTTACAGTTTTTATAGGAGCTTAAGGTTCCTTGCTGCTGGTATACAAAAGGTGATAGGTAAAGCGATACATTGTTTGCTTAAGACTACCTGTGTCAAACGATACAAGGTTGGCTTAAAACTACCTGTGTAAAGCGATACAATGTTTTCTTAAAACTACCTGTGTAGGTATACACAGTTGGTGTAGGTAAACTGATAATATTGTTAGCTATATTCTATTGGTAAACTAATTCTATTGCAGGAGTCTGAAATCTAAAAAATTAAAATATTAGTTAAATGAAGGAAAAACCTGAAAGGGTCTAATGGGATTATGCGAAAATTGTGAAAAATGTGAAAAATGTGAAATCGGGATCCGAGGAAGGAGAGAGAGTGAAGTTTTTTAACCAGAAGTTGTTACGTCTGTGTGTATTCCTGTATGTCTGTGTTTTGGCACATATTTGAAAAACCAGGAGTAACCGTTTCCAGGGTCTTTATTTAGTAAAGTGGAGAAGCACCTCTTATAAATCTCTAAACTCTCCGCTACATCCATCTTCCACGCAGAGCAGTTGTTAATTACTTTTGCGTTGTCAATGGTCAGCGGATGGTTGTCGTTAAAGACGTGCTCAGCCACTTTAGATCTAAAATGGTGTGTCAGACCTTTCTCGGCATCTCTTGATGCTTTTGGTGTGATTGGTGTAAGTGTTGTTAGTGATTTTTTGTATTCGTCTCTTCTTTTTTTGGAAATCATGTTCTGGATTGTCGTTTCTTTGTATCCGTTCAGTTTAGCTATTTCAAGAATGTGTGCTAGTTCTTTTTGTTTCCCTAGCTCACTTAACGGCAATGTTTCCATCCTATGTATCATGTGATGGAAAGCTGCCATTTTATGTTGGTGCGAGTGGTTAGATGAGCTAGGTATAACTCGTTTGGTGTTCGTTGGTTTTCTATAAATTTCAATTTCTGTTTCTGTGCTTTCAGTTTGTCTTATTATTATGATGTCCAAAAAAGGAAGTTTTCCGTCTTTCTCTAGTTCATATGTGAAGTGTATGTTCCTGTGTGTACCGTTCATGGCTGCTAGAATGGTTTCCCGCTCTCCTTTTTTGATGATGCTAAAAATGTCGTCGACGTAGCGCCACCATCTTGTTGGGAGTACTTGGTCTTGTTCCAGCTTGTTTTCAAGGTTAGCCATGAATAGTTCGCACAGAAACGGTGATAAAGGATTGCCCATTGGTGCACCTTTTAGCTGTTTGTAATAACTGTCCCTGAATGTAAAGTAATTCTCCTCCATACACAAACGGGTCAGCTTCAAATATCCTCCCACCTTTTTTCTCCATGCGTTATCCTCATGCTGTTTCAATAGCCAGTCTTCCAAGAGGCTTATCGATTCTTTCACGGGGACGCTTGGGAATAAGGCCGTAACATCGAAAGAGACCATTATGTCGTCTTCTGCTAGTTCTCCCGATGTTTTTAGGTACTGGGCGAGTTCTCGTGTACTACTGACAGAGCGGCTCGGGAATTCTTTGGAACTCGGTTACCAACCACTTGGCAATCTTTTCCGTGGGTGATCCGTTTGCCGTGATTATTTCCCGCATTTCCGTTCCCGGTTTATGTATTTTGGGTTGTCCTTTTATCCTGGGTAATGTGGGGTTTGAAGTTCGTAATTTTCCGATATCGTCTCCTAGCGTAGGTTGGCATTCTTTAATTGTACGATAAACTCACTTAACTATTTCGGGTAGTGGGTCCATTCTTTGTTGTCTATATGGGCTGTTGTTGATTTTTTCTAACATCTGGTGATCGTAGTCCTCCTTGTTCATTATAACCACTTTGTTACCTTTGCCTGTTTTCACGTAGTATACTGGTTTTTCTTTCAGTTCCTTGACGATGCGGACTTCAGGGTTCCTCTTCTTTTGATGATGATTCTCCTTGATGACCTCGGCGACTGTTGTTCTGGCGTGGTTTATTTGGGAGGGTTGGAGATCACAGATGCTAACTGCTGTTTCCATGTCGATGATAGTGTTCTCGATGTTTGGTGTCGTTGTTACTGCGTAGTTTAGTCCCATATTTAGTGTGTTGATCTGTTCGTCGGTGAATTGTTGTGATGACCTGTTGACTACAAAGTTGTCTAGTAGGTGGACCTTGGGCTTTTCTTGTCGTGTGTTGTTTTTGCGTTGGAGTAGTTGTTTAAATTTCCTCTCGCCTATCTTCCTCTTTCTCTCGGATTCACATTTCGCGGCGATTAGTACTTTTGTTAGGAATAGTGGGAAGCTTTGGGGGTATTTTTGCGCCAGTTTTTGATGGAGGTGATAACATTCCAAAGTTTTAATGTTCAATTTTCTGTATAAGTTCTTAATGCTCTCCTTCATCCACTGCGACTCGCTACGTTTAATAATGTGTGAAGGGATTGATTTGCTGACTTTAATTCTATGACTAATTGGGGTTAGGTGATGTTTTAGACATTTCCTTAGAAAAGCGATATCCTTTGGTAAACTTGCTGTGGCTTTTTTGAGTTCGATGAATTTGTTTGGCTCGGACGACTTGGTTGCCATGATTGACTGAAGATCGCATTAATAAGATAATTCATATATCATAACTGCGCTGCCGCTGCCGCTTGTTTCCAGCGTTAGAAAAGCAAAACATCTGAGCCTCTCAGTTGGACTCGAGGTACGGCACTGGTCTAATAACCCGATCAAATGATGAAATTTATAACAAGATGAGGTCTAGATAATAAGTATTTTATAACAAAGACTCATTTGTGTTTGGTTATAAACTTGGTCTCGTCAGCAGTTAAAATAACTAAAATTGTAACAAAATTTGCTCAAATTTGCATATCACAAATATATCAAATTATGATATAATTTGATCTAGTTTATATCCATATGAGTATCAAAAATCAGTATTCTGTCTTGCTGTATAAAGTATAACCAAATGCTTTCAACTTCAGAGCCGAACGCGATAGCGACTTGATTCTTTCAAACAAAATGTGCGTTTTCCATGGGCGTGAAAGTGCTCAGAAGGCACGATTTGTGAGAAACGAGATATAGAGAAAAAAACGAGTTTTTTAGGGTCACCCCGATCAAAAAATTTTAAATTGCTCCAGCCTATCAACCATAAGAGATAAGACTTTTATTTCTTTGGCAAAGTTACTCAAAATTTAATATTCTTTAACTTTGCTGAACATACCTATATATATACCTATATACCTAGGACTAATGGCTTTAACGTAATTACTTTTATCCACCTAGATATAGGTTTCATCCCACAGTGTGGCGTTAGAATTATTTTGATTCGGCGGCGACGGCGCATGGTGGTCAAATTTTGAAAAAAAAGCAGACGTTAGCAATGGTTTAAAAAATGCGTAATTTTTCAAGGGTGGTGCCTTCGGAGAAGTTTAATAATAAAATATAGCGCATTTTTCTGCACTACTAGGGTGAGCGTGAATTCACCTAATAGGGTGATACGAACTTTTGTTTTTTTAAATAATTTAATAAAAAAAATTTATTTATAAATTTTTTACTTTGCGCTCGATTTTTTTACCGCTTTCGAGTGTTCTACAAAGTTATTCAGTATGCTAAAATACACATCGCTGGCTGAAATTGAAGCAGCATTAAGAGTATGAAATCCAATAGAACGCCAGAGATAGACTGTATTTCGAGATGTAAGTACTGACAAACTACCGAGGAGTTTGGAAAAGTATTGAGATAAAATATCGTAATTCGGCACAAACCCTTTTAGCTTAGGTTTTGTTGCAAGTCATGAAAAATTTATTTATTTATTTTAACACATTATTATACTTGCTACTTTCATTAAGTAATTGAAGGTTTTTCTGCGGCTTCATCTCAGGTACAAAGGATTTTGTCTCAAGGATTTAAGTTGAACTTAATAACTAGAATTCGGGAATCTATAAGAACGTAGTGTGTATTATAAATAGTAAAACATATAGATTTGTAAATATCAATTGTCAGGTAAAACTTTAATTTTCAAAAGAGGGAAAACTTTTGACCTACTGCGGTATATATGTAAATGTCGACGAGCGACTGTCTCATAGTTTGCAGGTATAACCAACAAGGAAAAAACTACCTGTTGTACTATTTAAGGTAGCGAAAATAGCTCAGGACAACATACGTTTCTCGTTCTTTATCCAGTGCAGATCGAGTTATTTCATTTCATTTCATTTATTAATTGTCCAGTAAGATATAAATAGTTACAAATTCAATTATAATACTTAATACGACATACATTATCTGGGCTATTCTCTTGGATTTAATAAGTTATTATAATATTGAAATACTATATCATGGACATCCGGTCATTCATTGGTAATTTCGGAATATCAGAAGCGACACCCGACGACGCAGAAATCGCCATGAATAATTTGCCAGCGTCCACCAGTGTACCGTCGTCACTTGAAGAGCTGCATTCTGCAATGGATATCGATAGGGAGCTAATTTTAAATGATTTGGAGAGTGCAGTTATGCCAGCTCAACCCACGGACTATTCTTTCGTGGATGAGTTCCTAAGCAATATCGGAAGATCGGAAGCGACGCCCGTCAGCACCTTCACAAATTTGCCAGCACCCGACAGTGTACCGTCGTCAACTACAGATCTGCATTATGATATAAAAGGAGCAATTTTAGACGATTTGGAAAGTGCAGTAATGTTATCTCAAGCCACGAACTATTCATGCCTGCTCGATGGATTTAATATCTCATTACTGGATGGAACGCCGTCGCCGTCGAAAGCCACAAGCACCATGGTAACCATTCCGCAACAAATTCCTGTTGCACATCCAGCACCGGACATCGGTGCACATCGTAAGCCGAACCAGCGTTTCAAAAAGATAGATTATGGCACTAATATATTTTGCAATATATGCGGTAGAGAGTTCGGCCGGAAAGGTAGTTATACCCAGCACATGAATGCTTCGCATCGATCGATGGGTGATCGATCCCACAAATGTGACATTTGTGGGAAACGCTTCCCGAGTCAGCCGAAACTAGCTGCTCACGAAAAAAATCACAATTTGGAGTTTAAGCGATTCTCCTGCACGCACTGTACTAGCAATGGTATCGAGAAGCGCTACAAACATCGCAAGGATCTTGAGCGACACGTGGCCATGAGACATGAAAAGCAGCCATATGCTTGTGACCAGTGCGGAAAAGGTTTCGTCCGCAACGATCACATGAAGCAACACAAGCAAGTCCACAAGGAGCAGGGTACAACTGTGCTGAAACGTGGCCGACGTCCTGGGAAAGTAAATACATGTATTTTATTAGGGGTAGAATTATGAATTATTGTGTGATTTCAGTGATATTAGGATTAGGTTAGCCGACGATGTAAACAGAAAACTGTTTATTGATTATTAATAATATAAATAGAAATAGAATTTACAAAATAACTTAAATGTTGTGTTTTTATTTGGCGTTAATATTTCTTTTCTTTTATTTAATTACAACGAATACTGCGTTACGAATAATTGACTACGCGCATCAAACATCTGAGATAAATGGCCCTGCATATAGAGATGTCCGTTAATCGTTACATTAATTCAACTAATCGAATAACACAAGGAATATTCGAAAAATTTTTAATCGAATACTGTCAGCACGAATAGTTGAGTTAATCGAATAGTACAATGAGTTCGATTAATCCCCGAATAATGCTCATTAATTGTTCATAATCGAATTATTCAAAAAATACCTATTCGAATATTTTATTCTTGACAGATACCTTTCGAACTCGAAAACAGACACTGCGGAAGCCTGCAAGTCGTAGGAGAAATACGTATCTGTCAAGAATCAAATATACATGGTAGAGTTAAATTGGAAAAATTTTCTTTTCATTTAATTGCCAGATTTCGTATTCTACTAAGACGCTCCAAAAACTTCAGTGAAAAGACTTACCTGTGAACTTACCTTTGAACTCATCTGTGAACTTACCTGAGAAGTACTTACCTGTAAACTCACCTGTCCGTAAGATACTTACTTGTGATTGAAGCTGCTCTCGCTGTGTATTGGACAACTTTTTCTGGCGTACTTCCCAAGCACAGATATCAAATTAGTGTAAGTCTGAACGATGTAAATAATCTTCGACTTGTTGGGACGAGGGGAATTTGTCACTTTTTTTAAATAAAGTAATCGAAGTCACAGTAAACAAAAGGTGTATTTAACTGTCGTCCCTGTCTGTGAAACAAGGTGATCAAAAAGAAAATGTATGGAGCTATTTAACGGTGGCACGAAAGCAAGAAAAAGAGCTATTTGACCTTGTAACTTTTCGTTATAGATCTATTATGAATCGATCGGTATCTAAACCATGGAAATCTATTCTTGAAAGCAATTAGCGTTCAAAATCTTTCATATTTTCGTGACGCTCGCATTTTGTGATTTTTCAGAAGGACACCCTATCTTAAACCTTGCCGTAAGGCGTAGTCCTACGTCAAAAAAATGAAGATTGTTACCGCCTCAACCTTTACACGATATATCTATTGTAGGCGAATCTTGGCTTACAAAAAGTGTTGCGAAATACGAAATTTATAATTTATATCCTTATAAATGATACGGGCTTTGGCATTTTATTTAATACTAGCTGACCCGACAAACTTCGTATTGCCACACATTAAACTGTGGTGTACATAAATCGTAACTCCCTGTTGGTCTCAAGGCATGATGCAGGCCTAATAAGCCAGTCATCGTATGTTCGAATTACGACTGGGAGAGGTTGTTAGAGTCAATAGGATCGTAGAAACTGGCCCTGCAATTTTTCTGTACTCTAACAGCGCCAAAAACCTTCACCTGATAAATTTGGTTCCATTTGATTGACTAGCTCTCGAGTTATGTGAAAATTTGTATTTCATTTGTATAGGAGCCTCTCCTCCCAAAGTGGGGAGGCGTCCTAATTCACCATAGAAAAAATTCTGGCCTCCAAGAACCTTCGCATGCCGAATTTGGTTCCATTTGCTTGATTAGTTCTAGAGTTATGAGGAAATTTATATTTAATTTGTATGGGAGCCCCTCCTCCTAAAGTGGGGAGGGGTCTCAATTCACCATAGAAAAAAATATTGTCTCCAAAAACACCCACCCATGTAAAATTGTGTTCCATTTGCTTGATTAGTTCTCGAGTTATGCAGAAATTTGTGTTTCATTTGCATGAGAGCCCCCCCTCTTAGTGCACGGAGGGGTCTCTAACCATCATAAGATCCTTCCCTGGCCCCAAAAACCCCTATATGCAAATTTTCACGCCGATTGGTTCAGTAGTTTTTGATTCTATAAGGAACATTCGGGCAGACAGACAGAAATCCATTTTTATAGGTATAGATTAAATAGGATTTATTTCTAATTCCCGTCGTAGTAAGGAAAGCCACTCTAATTTTCAAATAAGTCCGTATTGATTTGCTCTCTCTCTCTCTCTCGCTCCGGTGATATCTGTTTATTGTATGATATTTCTCGCTTCCTTAGTGGTGCCACGATGAATACAAAGATGCCACTAAAGGACAGAGTTGGTCAGCTACTGAGACTGACTGACCGTACAGAATAGCTTAAGCCACATTCCAGCGTTACGTGACACCATGGCCATTCCGCCAATCAGTTCCAATTGAACCAAATCCTTGGCATGGAAAGTAAAGTTCTCTTAGTCGCCGAATTTTCAAGCTATTTGCCAAAAATTTAGTGAGACCAGTGCCAATTTACACAGTAAAAATGGTTGGTGACTGTGTCCCGTAACGCTGGAATGTATCTTAAGCGATGGACTGAACATTTTGAACAACTCTTCCGAGTTTCAAATGTCAGAGATCAACAAAACCAGCAGCGTTTGACGCCAACAGTTCGTTGAATTAATCGAGTCAACTCGGAGGTGCTATCGCTGGATGAAATTGAAGCAGCATCAAGAGTATGAAATCCAATAGAGCGCCAGAGATAGACTGTATTCCAGCAGAGATGCTTAAAGCTGACCCATCTTTGTCAGCCCAGACCCAGATGTTGCATCAGCTTTTGAGCAATGTATGGGAAACCGCAACTTTTCCGGTGGACTGGATGCAAGGCATATTGTTCATAGTCCCTAATAAAGGAGAACTAACTGAATGCGGTAACTGGCGTGGCATCACGTTGCTCTGTATTACTCTCAAAGTATTCTGTAAGGTAATCCTTAGTCGGATCCAGGAGAAGATTGACACTATTCTCCAGCGGTAGCAAGCTGGATTCCGTGCTGACCTATCATGGGTAGATCATATTAAAATGCTCCGCATTATATTGGAGTAGATCAACGAATTCCAGGACTCTCTTCTGCTGGTGTTCGTTGTCTTCGAAAGCCACGAAAACAGCTGGGACGCACTCAGGCGTAGAGGAGTTCCAGATAAACTAGTCCATCTCTTCGAGGCTCAGTACGAGGCATTCTCGTGCAAGGTTTTGCAGGATGGCGTCTTGTCCGACCCTATAAGGGTTACCGCTGGCGTGCGACAGGGCTACATTTTATCACCGCTTCTGTTTCTCATCGTTATGGATGAGATATTAGTTGGAGCAATTGACAGTAGGCCAAATCGAGGATTGCCGTGAAATCCTCTAACAATGGAGCAGCTAAATGACTTCGACCTAGCCGAGGATATTGTCTTGCTCGCAGAATGCCGAAATGGTATGCAGAGCAAGTTAGATGATCTCTCCGAGAGCTCCCAGGCAGCAGGTCTGATAGTCAATGTAGCAAAAACTAAGTCTAAGGTAGTGAACACTGACAATCCACACAACTTCACAGTAGCGGGACAACAAGTTGAGCGGGTAGACGTCTTTCAATATTTTAGTGGCTAAACAACACCCGATAGTGGTACCAAGCCTGATATAGCTTTGCCAACGACATCCAGGTTGTAGACGAGAACCTGTCCTGGCTACAGGGGTAAAAGCTATAGCGGGTAACCGTCAACAGTGGAGATCTCTGATTTAATCCAGTAGTTCGAAAACAGACACTGAGGAAGCCTGCAAGTCGTAAGCGAAATACGTATCTGTCAATAATAAATATACATAGTAGAATCACGGACACATAAGTAAAGCGACGATTTGTCACCACGAAACCGTGTGAACGCGCCACTGACTATTTACTATCAGAACGCCGGCGGAATGCGCACGAAGACAAATGACTTTTACTTAACAACTGCTTCTAGTGACTATGATGTTATCGTAGTCACCGAAACGTGGCTCCGGAATGACGTGAAAAATGCTGAGCTGTCATCTAACTATAATATCTTCCGCTGCGATCGCAGCCACGCTTCTAGTCACTTACAAAAAGGCGGTGGAACGTTGATCGCTGTTAAGAAATCTGTCTCCCTTACTCCCGTACGCCTAGGTAATTGTGACGCGCTCGAGCAAGTCGTTGTTAAACTCTCTCTTCCGACCAAATCGGTCTATGTATGTGGAATCTACCTGAGGCCTAACAGCGAACCGGATAGGTACATCGCGCATTCTAACTGTGTGCAACAAATCATGACCAAAGCAGCTCCCGAAGATTCAGTGTTAGTAGTTGGTGATTATAATTTACCTCGCCTGATCTGGTCTTACGACCTCGATGTTGATACATACATAGCGACAAATGCCTCTTCCGAACAAGAAATGGTTTTCACAGAAAACATGATTGCCAGCGGACTGCAGCAAATTTGCAACGTGCGTAACACAAACGGTAGGACTCTTGACTTGGCCTTCGTAAGCAATAGCGGCGAGGTTAAACTCATCGAAGCGCCATCCACGATTTTATCCTCTGGCCGTCACGTCACCACAAACCGTTCGTCTTACGCTTAAATGTACAGCGAAGCCTCAATTCAATACCTGGAGTTCGCGATATCGACTTCAACCGATGTAATTACGATGCTGTTATTGCCGAACTAAGCTTACTGAACTGGGAGGAACTTCTCTGCGATGCAGATACCAACACAGCAGTTACCATTTTTTACGATGAGGTATTCCGAGTTGTTATCAGACACACTCCTCTTCGTATAATTGATATCAGACGCTCGAACAATCACCCCTGGTGGAACCATGCACTTCGAAACCAACGCAACGTTCTCCGCAAAATACGCCGTCGCTTTCTACGTCATCGCACTGCAGAAAATAGGGATGTTCTTCGCAGGCTCGAGGCAGACTGTGACGAATGTGTATCTTCTTCCTTTCGCGAGTACGTTTCTAGAATTGAAGATGATGTTAAGTCGGATCCGTCCTCTTTCTGGCGATTTTTCAAAAAAAGAAAAGCTACTCAGTCGGTACCACAAGATATGTCCTTCGAAGGCAAACCGAGTAACGACGTCGAAGGCTCGGTCGAACTCTTCGCTATTTTTTTCAAATCCGTATCATGATAACTCTCCGGTTGCTTCCCCGGAGCTGTTAGGTTCTTTGCCTTCGTACGATATACACATGCCACACCCAACATTTACCGCAGCACAAGTCACCAGCACATTGAAATCTCTTGAACCGTCCAAAGGTCCAGGATCGGATAGGCTACCTCCCGGATTTGTTCGTCGTTGCGCGATGTGCTTGGACCACCGCTCTGTCGAATTTATAACTTGTCGATCTCGGAGCGTGTCTTTCCAGAGGCATGGAAATTATCTGCTGTTACACCTATTCTAAAAGCCGGAAACGCTCACGACGTCAAAAATTACCGACCGATTTCGATTCTCGTTGTCTGGCGAAAACTCTCGAGCTTCTGATACACGGTAAACTGTATTCTGCGGCAAAACCCATCATATGTGAATATCAGCATGGCTTCATGAAAAACCGCTCTACTTCCACAAATCTCATGACATACACTAGCGCGCTCAACTCAAGTTTGGAGAAGCGATGTCAAGTAGACAGTATCTACGTGGATTTCGCCAAAGCTTTTGACAAAGTGCCCCACGAATAGAGATGGTCGGGTTTCATATTTTCCAAGCCCGAACCCGACCCGAACCCGAATTTTTATTTTCTGTCAAACCCGAGCCCGACCCGAACCCGAAATTTTATTTTAAGTCAAACCCAAACCCGACCCGAAACCAGATTTATTTTTTTCGCTAAGCCCGAACCCGACTCGAACCCGAATTTTTTTTTTCGTCCAAACCAACCCGATCCCAACCCGAATTTTTATATTATGTTAAATTGGATCCCGCCCTGAACTTGAATTTTATATTAATTTTTATAAAACTCACAACTCGATTTAAATCTCGGCAGTTTTCTTTTCGTATTCTCTATAACGTTCGAGCTCTAAAATCCATTTAAAATTTTAGGTTTTTTTCTCCCTTTTATTTCTTTTGGAACTGAATTGAAAATTCAAAAAAATTAAAGTATAGGGGAGAGTAGTCAACAGTGAGACAACAGGAACAGTGAGACATCGGGAATAGCTTCGCCATAAAACATACAATATCCATGATATTTTCCTGTTAAGTAAAGTTTATGAATCTATATCACATAATACAGTTTGAGAAAAATTTGTTAATTTTTTAGTATATTTTTCAACAAAAGTCATTGGGGGGGTCAAAGTAAATTTTATTGCGATTATTTTCAGGTGATTTTTAACGGCAAATTGCATAACTAATCCAAATTAAATTTACTACATGGCATCTCATAGGAATGAGAGATAAAAAAATAAGACCATCGAATTGTTTGCTAACACCACTATTTTACTATTTCTTATAAAACTATTGGGAACAGTGAGACAAACAGATGTGGGTAATATTCAAAAAAAAATTTTGTGTTGAATTGTAACTCAATCCATATAAATTGATTGTAAATGAGTTCTGAAGTGTAAGTTGAAGGTCAGATAACCAGGATTTGACCTTTATATGAATATAAATGTAGAAGTGAGAAAAATCGGAATTTTCAATAATGCACAACAATAATGTATCCTTTATGCACAAAATAAACAGTACGACCTCTAAACTATTCTTTGTAAACAAAAAATATGGTTAAGGTTTAATTCTAATATGTGTCTCAGTATTCAATACTCGTTGTCTCACTCTTCCTACCTACTGGGGAACAGTGAGCCAAAAAGACACCTTCACATTTGCGTTTGTAACTATTTTATCTTTTAATCAAAAGGGCTGAAACTTTTTTTCAGACAACTAGAAGGATATATCTTTCAAATGGATTGAAGACCTCGTAGGTAACTATCACCAAAACAATTTTAAATTTTTTGGAAAAAAGTGTCTCACTGTAGACGTCTCTCCCCTACACTAGAATCGTTTCTTTTACTTTTCGCGGGAATATCTCTTAAGTTTTCTATGAAACCTGTTAAAAGCGAAAAGAAAAATGTACACGAAAAATTATTTTGAAATTCTTGGATCATGTTTCATTATGTTATACCGGTATCTAATAGCCGAAAGCTAGTTCTTAGTCTAAAACACTAGCACTTTAGTTTGAAGGTAGCAGACATAAAAGGGATCGATTTTAACACTAAACATACCGACTTCACTCTACGATTATTTTTCGCGAGAAGACCGGAAATCCCGCGTTTATCAATAGATTAGCGTTAATATTTTTCCCAATAAAAAAAGAAATAGTAGAGAACCAAACTTTGCATTATGTTTTAAATATATTTTCTAATAAAAGTAGGTAAACAGAATTGTGTTATAACGCCGTGAAAATGAACCAAAAAAGCAATGGGTCAAATGACCCCTTCACGGCAGAGCTGCCTTAAATACAGATATTTGTGCATGCATAAATTTGGGACCCTACCGTTTTCTCCGGAGTATTTTATTTTCTCGATCTAATCTTTTAAATAAAATAAATAGTTTATGAAGTACCTACTTTAAAATTCAGGAACATTAGTAGAGCCAGAAATCACAGCAACTGTAATAATTGATGGGTCCCAAATTTATGCATGCACAAATATCTGTATTTGTGGCAGCTCTGCTCACGGTATGTTCAGTGTTAAAGACAGCTATACTTACAACTATTCCGAGGCACGAAACTTTTTGGAAAACGGAATAGAAACCAATAATTTATGATAGCAGACAATTCTAGTCTTCTGTCAGTCCACCCAATCACTAGTTTGGGCGCAGTTATGACATGATCCAACTAACGAACTCTGGCGAATTCTGGAATATATAACTTTTGGTCTAAACTCGACCTAAATCTGAACACACTAAACCGTCTAAAAGGTAACCAGTCCAGTGTAACTGATATTTGAGTTATACTAAATATCATTAAAGTACTGCTTATTTTATTATGTTAAAATAATACTTTTACAAGAACTGAATGTGGAGATGGTTCGGCTTCTCATTACCCAAACCCGAAACCCGGACAGGATAATCGGATATTATCTGTGACAATATCTGATGCAAAAAAGATTGGGCACGATAGACAGGGCATCTTGCAAGAATGCCGGATAATTAGCGTGAAAAGATGGTGTTTTCTTCAAATCCGTTAAAAACAAGACGACCACTGAAGACGTAGTAAAATAAATAAATAAGTAAGTAAGTACTACCAAAGTACTACCAAGGTCTTCAAATATTGGAACTTTTGCACTAAATTGATTTAAAATGGTTAAAAAATGAGAATACTCGGTAAAGTACTGACAAACTACCGAGGAGTTTGGAAAAGTATTGAGATAAAATATCGTAATTCGGCACAAACCCTTTTAGCTTAGGTTTTGTTGCAAGTCATGAAAAATTTATTTATTTATTTTAACACATTATTATACTTGCTACTTTCATTAAGTAATTGAAGGTTTTTCTGCGGCTTCTTCTCAGGTACAAAGGATTTTGTCTCAAGGATTTAAGTTGAACATAATAACTAGAATTCGGGAATCTATAAGAACGTATTGTGTATTATAAATAGTAAAACATATAGATTTGTAAATATCAACTTACCATCTCTAAATATGCCGTATTCAAGGTATTGCCAGGTAAAACTTTAATTTCCAAAAGAGGGAAAACGTTTTACCTACTGCGGTATATATGTAAATGTCGACGAGTGACTGTCTCATAGTTTGCAGGTATAACCAACAAGGAAAAAACTACCTGTTGTACTATTTAAGGTAGCGAAAATAGCTCAGAACAACATACGTTTCTCGTTCTTTATCCAGTGCAGATCGAGTTATTTCATTTAATTTATTAATTGTCCAGTAGCGTAAGATATAAATAGTTACAAATTCAATTTTAATATTTAATACGATAATACGACATACATTATCTGGGCCATTCTCTTGGATTTAATCGTTATTATAATATTGAAATACTATATCATGGACATCCGGTCATTCATTAGTAACTTCGGAATATCGGAAGCGACATCCGACGACGCAGAAATCGCCATGAATAATTTGCCAGCGTCCGACAGTGTTCCGTCGTCACTTGCAGAGCTGAATTCTGCAATGGATATCGATAGGGAGCTAATTTTAAATGATTTGGAGAGTGCAGTTATGCCAGCTCAACCCACGGACTATTCTTTCGTGGATGAGTTCCTAAGCAATATCGGAAGATCGGAAGCGACGCCCGTCAGCACCTTCACAAATTTGCCAGCACCCGACAGTGTACCGTCGTCAACTACAGATCTGCATTATGATATAAAAGGAGCAATTTTAGACGATTTGGAAAGTGCAGTAATGTTATCTCAAGCCACGAACGATTCATGCCTGCTCGATGGATTCAATATCTCATTACTGGATGGAACGCCGTCGCCGTCGGAAACCACAAGCACCATGGTAACCATTCCGCAACAAATCCCCGTTGCACATCCAGCACCGGACAACGCCCAGGTTTTACAAGAAGGTGCACAGCGTAAGCCAAACCAGCGTTTCAAAAAGATACATTATGGCACTAATATATTTTGCAATATATGCGGTAGAGAGTTCGGCCGGAAAGGTAGTTATACCCAGCACATGAATGCTTCGCATCGATCGATGGGTGATCGATCCCACAAATGTGACATTTGTGGGAAACGCTTCCCGAGTCAGCCGAAACTAGCTGCTCACGAAAAAAATCACAATTCGGAGTTTAAGCGATTCTCCTGCACGCACTGTACTAACAATGGTATCGAGAAGCGCTTCAAACATCGCAAGGATCTTGAGCGACACGTGGCCATGAGACATGAAAAGCAGCCATATGCTTGTGACCAGTGCGGAAAAGGTTTCGTCCGCAACGATCACATGAAGCAACACAAGCAAGTCCACAAGGAGCAGGGTACAACTGTGCTGAAACGTGGCCGACGTCCTGGGAAAGTAAATACATGTATTTTATTAGGGGTAGAATTATGAATTATTGTGTGATTTCAGTGATATTAGGATTAGGTTAGCCGACGATGTAAACAGAAAACTGTTTATTGATTATTAATAATATAAATAGAAATAGAATTTACAAAATAACTTAAATGTTGTGTTTTTATTTGGCGTTAATATTTCTTTTCTTTTATTTAATTACAACGAATACTGCGTTACGAATAATTGACTACGCGCATCAAACATCTGAGATAAATGGCCCTGCATATAGAGATGTCCGTTAATCGTTACATTAATTCAACTAATCGAATAACACAAGGAATAATCGAATAATTTTTAAACGAATACTGCCAGCACGAATAGTTGAATTAATCGATTAGCGCAAACAAAAGTTCAAGACTATCGTAGTTTAACTGAAAAGACTTGGAAATTAAATGAAAAGAAAACTTATCCAATTTAATTCTACTATGTTTATTTTAATCTTGACAGATACGTTTCGAAGAATAAAATATACATAGTAGAATTAAATTGAATAAGTTTTCTTTTCATATAATTTCCAGGTTTCGTATTCAACTAAGACGCTCCAAAAACTTCAGTGAAAAGACTTACCTGTGAACTTACCTTTGAGCTCATCTGACTTACCTGAGAAGTGCTTACCTGTAAACTCACCTGTCCGTAAGATACTTACTTGTGATTGAAGCTGCTCTCGCAGTGTATTGGACAACTTTTTCTGGCGTACTTCCCAAGCACAGATATCAAATTAGTGTAAGTCTGAACGATGTAAATAATTTTCGACTTGTTGGGACGAGGGTAATTTGTTACTTTTTTAAATAAAGTAATCGAAGTCACAGTAAACAAAAGGTGTATTTAACTGTCGTCCCTGTCTGTGAAACAAGGTGATCACGAAGTAAATGTATGGAGCTATTTGACGGTGGCACGAAAGCAAGAAAAAGAGCTATTTGACCTTGAAACTTTTCGTTATAGATCTATTATGAATCGATCGGTATCTAAACCATGGAAATCCATTCTTGAGAGAAATTAGCGTTCAAAATTTTTCATATTTTCGTGACGCTCGCATTTTGTGAGACGAATCTGGCTTATAATTTATATCCTTATAGAGTGCTACTATGATACGGGCTTTGGCATTTTATTGTATATTAGCTGACCCGACAAACTTCGTATTGCCACAAATTAAACTGTGTTGTACATAAATCATGAATCTCGGATGATCTTTGTCACAATCTCGAGTTTTGCAAGTTGCTGAGGAGTTCAACCTTTGGTGACTCATTTTGGCAGTTACGTAACTATGAAAGCATCCCAGGTAACCAATAAGCATCACCAAAGCTATTCAAATGCAAGGCAAAAAGTTTAAGTCGCCTAAAATGCTATTTTGGCAAAATATACAGCTACTTTACTACTAACGTTCTTATAGTGCTGACAATGCTAATTTGTAGCTAATTACCGACATGAAGAATTTGAATAGAATTTTGGATGCCATTTGTACCATTCCACGGAAAACTTTTTTGTGAAAAGTACCATTTCGCAGGGGCGATCCTCTCCTTACTCGCTGTCGCTCGTTCGGACCTAACAAAAGGAAAGTAATAGAGGTCAGTAGACCTAGGAAAACAAATAAACCTAGACAGTGGTGATTTCTGCGGTGCGGTGCCCCCCCCCCCTCCCCGACGGCGGGTCGCCGGAAATACTCGTGGCCGTCTCGCCCCGAATGATCTAGTGTTACTATAAATAGTTTTTGTGGTCTTGTTATTGACTAATGTTTTATGGAAGAGTCTCGAATTTCTCGAGTTCGATTAGTTTTTGAGTCACGCAAAAATTTCTGTTTTATTTGTATGAGAGTCGTTATCCGCCTATCACAGGGGTGAGAGGTCTCTAACCATCATAAAATAAATTCAGGACTCCAAAATCCCCCATATGCGAAATTTGGTTCCATTTGCTTGATTGGTTCTCAAGTTATGAGGAAATTGGTATTTCATTTGTTTGGAAGCCCACCCCCTCTTAAAGCGGAGGGGGGGTCATAATTCCCTTTCTAAAGAAGGGGGGCTCAATTCACCATCTAAAAAATTCTTACCCCCACAAACACCCACATGCCAAATTTGGTTCCAATTGAAGCTCCCCCCCTTAGGGGGGAGGGGTCTCTAACTATCATCAGAACCTTTCTCGGCCCCAAAAACTCCTACATGCAAATTTTCAAGCCGATCGGTTAGTAGTTTTCGATTCTATAAGGAACATACCGACAGACAGACAGAAATCCTCACTTCACACTTAACTTAAGGTCATCGATACTGCTAATTTCAAAAGCATTTTTTTTGTTTGAAACAAAAATTTTGTTCATGAAAATATATTCGCTGTGTTCAGATTGGCAAGAAGAATACAGTGAATACATTTCTATAAACAAAACCTCGCTTTTGGGCCCAAAAACTGCTTCCGAAATTGGGCTCTCCGACGAAAAGTTAATGACTGCTAGTTTCCCGTTAAACTATGAATTAGTTTTTTAAAATGGAGCGCGGCAACTCGGATTCGCACAATTTGCTTCAAACTCTTCATTCACATTAGAACACAAACTTAAAAACAATTAAGAAACCTTGCCAAAGTTCTGCAGGGCATTAATGTGGGACCTTTGTTATTTATGTTCGGTACGTTCAACGATGCGTCGTTACTGGTTGCTAATCAGAATCACGTTTATCTATCCAGACGACGCGTTTCATCAACTTTCAACGGCTAATAAGCAAATGATAAAAATTCCTGGAAAAGATATTAAAGTTACTAAAACAAACCGACAATTAGATTGATCAATTCAAGCATAAACGTTTTACCTCCCACCACTGTATTCGCAGACATTTACTATTAGGTGTTCCGATTAGTTTTTATTTTAGCGTCATAAGTTTTATGTTATTCGGACAATATCACCCCACAGCTCTCAATATCATAAAGCTGAAGCGTCAAGCTCGGTATAGATGCCGGTTCCGAGCTGCGAACATTTATGACAGATGGTGCTATGACCACAGTGCAATATAATATTCTAACTATTCCTACTCTCTTTCTATGCATAAACCCATACATGAGCGCATAAACCCTTACACAGAAAAAAAAGCCGCATGTTTCCACACGGGAATCGAATTGCCGTGTCGAGAATCCGAAAACTAGCCAAAGCGATAACATGTTGGATAGATCAATCCGACAGAATGGGCCGGGAACGAGGACGGTCAGCAAAAAAAGTTCATCCTACTGGCTCCCGCCGTCGCCGTCACCTTCACCCAGTGTCATCGTCCTGTGGCTGCAGTTTTCGATGTCGTGTCCTCCCTCCATCCAAGCATGGTCGGGGAGTCGTCGTCGACGAGATAGGTGAAATGGATGAAAGTATCCTTCGGCACACAAAAGAAGGACTTTTTCCCATTTCACCGTGCACTCACCCACAATGAGTGCCGAAAGTTGGTCTAGTGTGACAGCGTTCGTTACAGCTCCCGAAAGAATTGCAGGGCATTATCATGGAGCTGGGAATTGACCGCATAGAACTATAGCCCAGCGGAGTGTCTTTCGGAGCGAGCCACAGCGGTAACAAAGGATTTTTTTTGCACGAAAGTTCCAATACCTTTCACCGTGTCACATGGAACACAGTAGCAAAAATAAAGTCCTTTACATGATTTCCTAAAAAAAATAGCCAATTTCGAGATTCCCTTTTCTACTGTGCACGTTCAGTAACCATAAAGGTAACTCACAACAGTCCTCCCTCGATCCGTGTACTAATGGCTTCAAAGAGATGACCGACATGATAACGGTTATTACCCATCGGGCCATATCGTGTCGGGAAAAATGAACTGTCTATTTGCGGTGAGAAAGTTTTTTCGTATATTTAGCATCTTCCCTTCCGCCCCGTGTATCCTTTTTCCCTCCACTTTTGCTTGTCCAGACTCCAGCTGGATAAGCTGTGCAGAGCAATAGTGGGAGAAAAGAAACTACTGTACTGGCGCTCGTTTGGCCGGAGCGGAAAGTTTTATTTTCTCTATGCCGAAAATGTATTCGTCAACTCTAGGGGGAAAAGTAGATTTTTATGAACTATCAAAAAGTTGGCCGGCTCTCATAACCACTGCGAACAACAATAAAACGTAAAAGCACTGTCGATGTAATCCACAACCGGTGGTGGCGCATTTGGCGCAGTTCGTTTACCGAAATTCACTCCGGTGGACCCAGAAGAGCACACCGAGAAACCGTAACCTTAGCAGACAAGAGACGTCATTGCCTTGCCTTGGCTTGGTTCAAAATTGTTTGTTCTGGGTTTGCGTTAAATCCGTTGAATGGTCCGAGATAATCGATTTTAAATTATACACTTGTTTACCCATCTTCATCAGTTCGTCGTTTTTGTTGAACATCCTTTCATCGTTCGTTGCTCTCGACTCGACCGATTTCCATCATCAGGACCTTCAGCTTTCGATAAATTGAGCTTTGCAAAGAATCCTTACATAACGATGAACCGTTTGAATTTTTTTTCTCTTACCATCGAAGATTCATGACTATTCCGTGATTTGCACGGTTTACGTCAAATTCAGACACCACCATCGTCGTCATCATCGTTGGAGGGCTCATCATCATCATCTTCGCCTTTTTTGTTCAACCGGAGCCAGCATGACTCAATCAGTCGCATTATCTATTCATCTCCATCTTCACTACATGAAGCAGACAGGAGGCATACACTTATACACCCATGGAAAAAATCGTTACGGTCTGCTAAGCCGATACAAACCGGAGATCCTGCCTTGACTCGTTTCCACCGTCCATCGTCCGTCCGTTTCTGAACCAGGTTCGATTATCCCATCGTTAAGCGCCCGTTGTCGTCAAACGGTGCTTCCCCCTTGGCAAGATATTCAAATTCTTCACTTGCCAGTGAAACTAGCTACGGCGGACGGATGGACCGACGGCGATTCTCGTTCATTAAAACCGGAAGCAACCCCACCCACTGCCGCTGACTACCGCCGATACATGCTCGCTGAGTGCTCCGCTGAGTCAAGTGTACACCGTACAGGGTAGGTTAGTGTGAGATTTTATAATTTAACGATTCGAATACTTTTCATGTTTAGCCCATTCTTCACCGTCCGTCGACGGCGTCGTCGTCGTCGTCGTCGTCGGTTGCCCCGCCAACGGGCAGCCAACCATTGCATTGGCATCCATTGGGTTGCAGCTTAACTAGACGACCGAACGTACGGTAGGTACGAACGGCCGAACGAACGGAGGGAAACGATTGCAATTAAGCCGGATATCGTTGCCACGTTCGCACCATCGCATCGCTGGCCGTCGACGGCGTGATCCGCGGAAGCGAGAATCGGGAATGTCGAAAAAAAAGATTGATGTTAGAGTAGTGAAGACTGAAGTTTTTTGAGCCTCCTAGCGGAATACGAGGATTGAAATTAACGAAAACTTATTCACGATTGAATTCCACTATTGATTTTTAAATTTATATTTTATATTTAATATTAGAATTTTGATTTTAATAGTGGAATTCAATCGTGAAAAAGTATTCTTTAATTTCAAGAGTAGTGAAGGATTTTGAAGTAGTGAAGGAAACGATTCCTATGCGAAGACACCCAGAGATTCTGTGCGAATCTGTTTGGTTCACCTAGGAAGAGTTTTCAGAGTATGTCCGGTGAAGTGCTGCAGGTTTCAAGAATAACTTTAGCGTTTTTCATACTCCGAAGTGAAACACCATAGTAAACATGTTTGGTAATGACTGTTGTACAGCTTTTAGCTGTCTTACCTGTCCATCTCTAGGTTTTCGGACGTCCAGTACTTCCTAGATCTTGCCCCATTTAGTCTAACCTCTAACCACATAACTGACTGTAGAGAATTCCCACTACTGCTGTGTAGCGATCCCACCGCTGTCACCACACATGCATGGCGACCGGATCTGCTAATACTATACTAAATAAATTTAAAACTACAAACGGCAAGAAAAGACGGAATTAATGCAACCGTCAACCTTGAGAAATTACTTACAGTTGGGAGGTTTAAAAAAGTTGATTTTTTAAATAACTTTTCTGGAAAACCCCCTTTAACTGATTAAAGTGAAATTTTGTATTTCAACATATTTTGTTAAAAAAAATATATAAAAATAGTTAGCTATTATTGTTAATCATCTGAAACTATTTTAAAATAAGGTGTTTTGCGGTGTGCACGCTAGTAAAGCGGTGCTATAATATATTATCTATAGATTGATCGAAGGAATTAGTAAAAAAGTATTTTTTTACCAAATGGCTCAAATTGTCCATGAAATGTAAAATATTAATCGGTAAGGAAAAACTTCCACTTAATTTCTAGAATATATTCCATAGCACACTTCTGTCAAAATTTTAAGTGAATCGGCTCAGCCGTTTTAGAGAAATCTTTCTCACCGACTTAAAAAACACACGTTCCAAGTTTTGCATTCCTGCTTTAATCGCTCTGACATGTCGTTACAAATATACGTGTAGCTTTGTTATTATTTGACGGATTGGCAAAAAATTGTCTACATAGGTACCTAAATATATGTACACCAGGATCACTAAATGAAAAGAAAATCGATTTTTCAAAATTTCTAATAGAATACAGAGCCGTAGCGTGACATTGTGGCGTCCTTGGCGAAGAACCGATTCAGTGGTACTTCCAAGTTTAAACACCAATCAGTTTCTGAACCTGCGTTAAATTCTGGTCCACATTTTTTATTAGACTATGTTCATTGGCGTAGCTAGAGGGGGTACCTGGGGTACCAGCCCCTCCAGAATTCTACAGGCCCCCTCCAGAAATTTTCCTCATTGGAATTGGAAACCGGGAAAAAACTCAGTGTATATGTTCCCGCTGTGTAGATATTTTCTTTTTCACTAGGCATCGCAAAAGCGTAGTTGTCGTCGTCATCAGTAGCTTAGTAGCCACCCCGGCTCATCCTGTTTCAAGCGTTCGTCTCCATTCAACTACATCTTGGGCCACTCGTCGCAGATTTCCACTCACAAAAGTCGCAAATCACTTTCGACCTGGTCGAACCATCACGTTGAGCCTCCCTGTTTCTAATGCTGGTGCAGTTGTTAACGAGAACTATTTTCGTCACACTGTAGCCTACTGACTTTCGCCAGATGACGATGACAATCCTTTCAAACAGTGCTTGTAGCTCATGATTCATACGTCTCCGTTACTCTGAGCTTTCAGTTTGTACTCCGCCAAATATCGTCCGCAGTACCTTCCGAAAATAGCGTATGTCTAGCGTTTAGCGAAGGACTAAGGAAGCCTAATTTCCCGCTTAAATGCGCAACTAGATCTTCTTACTAGTATTGTTGTCCGTGTGCACCAGCAATCCCAAATACACGAACCCATCTGCCACTTCTACTTCGTCGCCATCAACAGTAACTGTCCGCGAGAGGCACGCGTTTGTTTCCTTTGAGTATTTGGTCTTGGCCGCATTTACGTTTAGAACACTTGTCCTAGATTCCGATTTCGTCGGATCACCCCTTCAAGTGCGATGTTGAATAGCATGCAAAATAAGCCGTCACCTTGTCCCAACTTTCACCGCGTCTCAAAGTAACTCGAAAGTATTCCCGAGATGCATACGAAACACAACACTCTCTCCAATGTATCTCTGCTCAGTTGCGTCAGTCTGCCATAGCTGGTCTCGATCGACTGTATCGTATGTTGCTTTGAAATCAATAAAGATATGATGTGCGGACAGGTTGTACTCCCGACATTTCTGGTAATTGCGCGGACCCTCATCAAGCCCGCCTGGTATTTCCCTACAACACCTTGTGCTATCGGTGACAGCCAAAGTAACAAGAGCTAGCTACGCCAATGACTATGTTTCAAATTTTGTAACAAATTTTCGAACAGATTTAGACTGGATTATGGACCAAATTTTGAATCACATTTTTGACAGAAGCATCTTAGTAGAATACGAAACCTGAAATTAATAAAAAAGAAAACTTTCCAATTAAATTTTACTTTTTTGAATATTTACTAGCGGCGACAGATACGTATTTCGCCTCCGACTTGCAGGCTTTGGAACCAGTTTCCGGATCTGGACCATATTTTTTATCAACTTTTGTTTCAGATTTTGGAACACATTTGAACTAGATTCTAGAACAAATTTTGAACCACATTTTTGATTAGATTTTTATTATTTGATTAGATTTGATTGATTTGATTTGGACCCAGATTCTAAACCTGCGTCAGATTCAAGTTCAGATTTTGGACCAAGTTTTTAGCAGATTTTTGCCAGCTTTTGTATAAGATTTTGGGCCACATTTTAGATCACATTTTGGACTTCATTTTTGAAAAGCTTTCAGATAAGATTTTGGACCACATTTTAATTGGATATAGAGCAGATTTTGTTCTAGATTTTGGATATTTTGGACTACATTTTTGATCAAAATTTTGGTCAAGACTCTGGACCTGAACCAGGTTGTGGCTCTTGCTCCAATTCTGGACCCCATTTTTTTAGCCTTTGGACCAAATTTTCAATCAAATTTAAGTCCAGATTCTGCAACTGGACCAGGTTATAAACCAGATTTTGGGCCACATTTTTAATCAGATAATAACCCGCACACCATATTTTGGTTCAGGGTCTGAACCAGGTCCGTATTTTGGACCTGGACCAAATTTTTATTATCAAATTTTGTAACAAATTCTGGAACAGATTTGAACTAGATTCTGGACCAGATTTTGGATTACATTTTCAATTGGATGTTGGCCATATTTTGGATCCAATTCGGGACCTGAACCAGAGGAGGACCAATACTTCATGGACCAAAACATGGATTTTGGGCCTGGACCGAATTTTAGGCCATTCATTTTGACCATATTTTGGATCAAATTTTGATCCAGATTCTCAAACTGAGCCAAATTAAAAGTCCGATTTTGGATAACATTTTTGATCAGATTCAGGACCAGGAGCAGATTTTAGGCAACATTTTTAAGCAGATTCCAAATCAGCCACCATACTTTGGATCAGATTTTGGACCCAGATTTAAGACCTGCTTTCAGAACCCAAGCGTGACATTGTGACGGCCAAATTTTTACTTACTCTCCGACGTTTCGCTTATGTTTTCAAAAATTATTTCCCAAAATAGCTACAAACAAGTACAAGTCGTTTCTTTGAAGTTTAGAAGTAGACTGTCAGACTAGATTTGTACAACTCCCTATATCCAGTACTTTGGTACACTTGAGAGTGCCTTACTGAGGTTCTATTTTGGGCGCCTTCTAGATCTAGCGCCCTTGGCGGTGGCCACTCTGACCAACTGCACGCTACGGCCCCACGTATAACCCCTTAAGGGTCGATTTACTAAAATTTTTTATACCTTTATTTATAATTACTACATGCCGATGCATGATATAACAACTCAAAATGTGTTTCTCTTTCTCCTCCTCTCCCTCCTGCTCTAGCAGCATAGAACCGAGGTTGCTTATAATGTGAGTAATTCTCGCTGAAACGGGGCCACTACTGACACGAAGTCTTCAAATATTGAAACTTATACGCTTAATTGGTTGAAAATGGTTATAAAACAAGAACTACGCTTTTAATACCTCGAAATAGTTGACCCCTCGTTCACCAAGGGGCCTAACAGTTTCGAAAAAAAGTTGAATTTTGAGCAAACTTTGAGATCTATATCACGCGATATTTCATAAATTTGCCATGAAACAACTAACAAATGGCCCGATTCTGTAAAGAAGAAGAACAGGGCTTTCAAATGGAGTAAAAATTTGTTGGTGGCCATCTTGGATTTGGTCGCCATATTGGATTTTACCCAAAAATAGCCTTTTCACCATGAGTTTTCCTGCCGATTTTCATTTTAAGACCACCATTGGAAAACTGAGAAAAAATGCTATAAGAAACATTCATAAAATAAGGTGTGCAATGGCATTAACTGAAAAAAAACAACCAGTTATTTGTAGCAAGGTTCACAACTTTCATATAATTATTGTGATATTTCCAAAATTGGCTATAAAAAAACTACAAACGACACGGTTTTGTAAAGAGAAGAGATAGGGTTTATAAACGAAGTGAAAAAAAATTGGTTGCGTTTTGGATTTGGCTGCCATGTTGGATTTTATCAAAAAATCGCCGTTTTCGCCATGATCCCCCAACCGATTTGAATTTCACGATCACCATCGGAAAGCTGAGAAAAAATGCTATGCGTCCAAGACTTGCATGAAGACAACCAACGACTAAGATTTCAAGAGTATGGCCATACGTAGTAGTTTCTTTCAGCACAGTCTACTACGTAGGTACAGTTGAAAGTCAGCATATCAGACAGAAACACAAATTGACCACGTCTCGGTTAAATACAGTCACTACTCAGCACTGTATCTCACGCCTCGCGAGTGTCGAGACGCTTAATGAATTAGCAATGCGTAGCCCAGGACCAAAAATGCGCAGGTCGAGCGCGAAGGGATTTTTCATCCCGTTTCTGGCAGAGAATGTCTCCATCCCACAACCAACGACAATGCCCTTAGGCTATTCATCTTCGCTACAACCAAATCAATGGTTATCTGTAGTAAATATTTTGCACGACGTTCGGAAGCATACTTGGAAACATCGCAATGGAAAGACCCGCTTTCAGAGCGACCACGTTCTGTTTGATGACCGGCACTTATCTGACGTCGCAGACTTACGGTCTTTCCGAGGACCAAACGTCGACTCAGACCACTATCCCGTAGTAAGCCAGATTCGCGCTCGGTTGTACAACAAATTTAAATCGAAACCAACGAGGAAGATACCACTGAACATTTGGCGATTATCAGCAGATCCTTGGGTCGATATTATCATACGAAGCTTTAAAATTGATGCTCAGCAACTGCCTCGAACGCCATTTCGACAATGTATATGCGCGTCGTCAACATCAGTAGCTACTAGAGGAAATGCACGAGAATGGTGATCAATGCAGGCGCCAAAGCTATTACAAAAGAGCTATTGTTTTGGCGGATGCTGACGCCTGCGCAGAATTTTTTGAGAACTGCTCAGACATGCACAATTGTTCGAACGATTTTGTAAGGTAACGATTTTGTACAGCTTACTGACACTTGCATGTACACTCAGGATCCTAAGACTTCATATCTCGCTCGACTATGTTAACGGCCAGCCTCTTCTTAGTGACCAAATTTAACATTGCGATAAATAGAGCTAGAGGGAAATGGTCGGCGGTACGAGATTGGCAATACGGGAAGGAAACCGGAGTATTCGAAGGCTCGGTCCTTGCGGTTACCTCACTCTTCATTATAATGAAACTGATTTTTCGGTAATTATCTAAGAACGCCTATATTTGCTCATATACTGGTGACATATTGTTAATATCCACTGGAAAGACATTGCGATCTCTACGGCGAAATACCCAAAAAGTTGTCCGAGAATTCTAACTTGAACCATCGAAACCGGTTTCTGTCTAACAACTGTGTTAGCAGGGTACTAAGCACAACTTCCGGTAAAAACACATTGCAGACTTGTCTGCTGCAGTTGCTAACACTTATATTTATACTTGGCAGATACTTGGTCTTTGGTGTATACCCAATAAATCCAACCTTCGCTCTACCGTCCAGTTAGCTTCGAGGTACGATACTGATCTAACAAGCCAGTTGTCGTATGTTCGATATTATTTATGTTATGATTATGTATGTTATCGAGATTAAATTGAGATTATTTTCAGAGCACGCCAAAAGCCTGCTCCACGGTCGATATTATCATACGCAGCTTTGAAATTGATGTTCAGCAACCTCCGGATAAAACCAACATGACCAACTTCAACTCCAACCCGGGCTACTGGTGCGATTCACTACTGTGAGTAGGATAGTTAGTTACAGCAAAGTCATTCTCTGGTCATCGCAAAGTAGACCTTTTCGTAAAGGTGTCGCAAGGTCTCACACGTTGAACTGGCCAGACACACCCTCTAGAGTAGTTCGGATACAGTGGATCGGTGACAGTTACCGCTGGCTTCCTCCGCCCTCCTGGTTAAGAAGCCCGTGGAGAACCGAAACCCGAAACTGGCAGTACAAAAACTGAATCGAACAAAATAGAGTTACTACAAAGTTCGGTTTTTGAAAGGCTCCTAGAGAAACAGTCAAGTACGCTTTGGAGTCCACGACTGGGAGATCGATCAATTCTGTAGATTCCCGGTTTATGCGGTTTATGATAACTCCCTGGACATAGTACAAACCCTAGAATCCCCAAACCCTTACCGCCGCTGGATCCGATACAAGGTGTTCACAGTTAAACAAGACTTTACTGCCATGTCCGTACTCCGGAAAACAAAGGCTGCCCCTGGCCGGCGTGCCATCTTGATGCATACCGGAGATCTCCTATATCGTTAACCGAAAGATTATCAATCAGCTGATGAGAGGTAAGTATAACCAAGTATGGTATTCATTGATTGCAGTCTGCTTGAAATTTAAAACATGACAAACTTTTGGACGAACCAGACAGATTGGAGAGGATGGGTGGTAAAAACAAGCCATATCCTAGTGATCCACAATTTGAGTGGAAGCGACGGATCTAGGAAAAGGAGCGAGATATGTGGAATTACAAAATCGATGGAACGCATCATCCTACATCTGCCCAAAGTCTCTTCGGCCGCGAGAGAAATTTACTATTTCAAGCAGTAGTAGGGAAGCGCTCAGCGATGATTATTTGACAAAAAAGTTGCTATTGCTCTTTCGGAAGACCTTCTATAGCTCAAAGGTCAATCAAATCAGCTCTGACGAGAGAGATCTGGTGCACACATAAAGGAAGATGTTGTTATTAGTTTAATTTACCTTAAAATATTACCAAATTTGAATATTAGCTTAGCTTTGCTATGGAGCATAAAAATAAAAAAAAATAAAAATACGAAACCTAATTAGGTTTCGTATTCTACTAAGACGCTCCAAAAAGTTCAGTATGGAGCATATTTTGTAGAAATAAAAGTTTGTCTTCAATTGAAATGGAACACCGCATATGTATGTAAATATCAAACGATTTTTTCAAGAAAAAGATATATTCTATGAATTAATTTGATAAAGTAACAACAAAGCACGTGAATTCGTTAGCTGTAATTATAATCATTCCATTGTGTTCCCGTCGCTAGCAGGTATTGCTACGGATAGAACTAAGCTAGCTATTAATTGAGTAAATACATATTAATTAAATTTGTTCTTTTCGTTCGAAGTCCACAACCATGTCATCTACTAACTTGCTTTCCGCCTTCCAGCAGACGTTTTTATTTCCCAAAAATGACTCCCATCTTTCTCCAATTCCGACGGATGTGTACTTTCATCGGTGAAGCATCCGAGAAATATAATTATGTCCCTGAGCACAGCCCGCCCCCAAACCGTGGATTGTTAGATCCGAACGACTCCCAATACCAGTTAGGCGAGATTTTCCGGCTGAACAGAAAAATCCAGAAGTTATAAATTTGATTAGTTACCGCAAGGAACACGCGTACGGGGAGACGACGTGGGAGCAGCCGGTGGGTGGGTGAGGAGAGCTGATTGCTAGCCCAAACAAGCGCAGCTGGTCAAACGGAAAAGCGAGCAAAAATCTTCTAACTGCTTCTGTCAACGTTTGCTGCCGTCGCGTCCGTCGAGTTGGTCCCAGAGGATTTCGAAGCACGCCGATTCTTGCTAAAATTAGTTTAAACCAGCAGCAGGTTCTTAGATCAAAAAGAACTTCTAGCGGGTGGTTGTGTTAGGAAATTAAAGCTACTGGAATGTAATAACAACCAATGAAAAATCTTTTCCGATTTTACTGATTCTATTTTAAATTTGAGAAGCATTACAGATTTTGCGATCGCAATTACATTTTCTTGCTGTAATTTTTGGAAACGTCCATCCGTCTACTACAACAGCTGACTAAAAGCGTGTAGTAATCTGATTACAGCATTGTTATATATAGATAAAGGCAGCAATTAAATTTTCTGCCTTCGTGCGCTTTTGTCCTTCTGCAGAATGACGTCAGCAGTCAACGGAAGCTAGTCCAAATCCTAGATTCGGCTGCACAAGCTTAGGAGGACCGCTCGGGGAATTGCCATAGGAACGGTGCTAGACTGTGGCGCAAATGGCCACTCTTTTGAAGGCAGAAATGTGTTTTAGCTGCGATAATTAATAAACGGGACGAAATGCTGTTTAGTATCTGCCTCGGCACATGTGAGCCGCTCGGCTGTGTGCTGTTCGGCTTTTTGCGGAGGATATGATGGCAGACGCTGACATGCTCTAATTCGCGCTAATTCAATAAGGTACTCTTCAACCACGAAGCACACCCCTCTGTCAACGCTTTCGTATAATAAGACCGGTCTCTTTGGGATGCTTTCGTCGAAGGATAATGCTATTAATATAGATAGAAGCAATATATTTTATGTTCGTATACTATGGCCGACAGCAGGAAAAGAAAGCAATGCACAGTGGTGCAGGATTACAATTTAATTGGAATAAATTTCAGGTTTTGTCTTCTGACAAAATAATCTTTTTTGAAAAGCTACTTCTTTCAGTACTAAAGTATAAAAGGTAGAAACGCCTGGTCTTAACTTAGGATTTATCATAGGACCCAGCAGAATGAACACATTTAGAAAGCAAAAAAAAACGAATGGAAATGGAGTCCATTGAAATAGGTTTCGCTAAAACGTAGTATCAAAACAATCGTAAAACAACATCTTTGAAGACACCAACTATCGGAAAAGAAAGTAGCCCTAGGAGACACCAAATTTATTCCCGTTCAACTCTTATCCTGAACCAGGGTGCAACGAGGAGCAAAAAAAGAAGGCACAGTCGAATGCACAAATTGCATGATGATTCAATTTCCACTTTTCCTTTGCACCTTATTTTTCCAGGAAATTCGATTCCCGGCGAAGCTCATCTTATCTAAAATTAGTACCATCTTTCGGTGTGTTCATCTACTACTGACTGACTGCCCGGACTGGCAGAAGACAGAACGGTTATGCTTTCAGTAAGGTAGGTACTACTTCCTGAGGGGTTATGCCTTGGTTGAAAACAACCGATTTTCCAACTCACTAGTCCGTTTGTTTTTCACTCAGCGCAGCACACTTTCTGTCTGTCTCTGACTGTCGGTCGGTTGGTGCTGCCGGTCGGTGTTGAGGAATGAGCTGATGCAAGTCCGGTAAAATAACATTTTTTTTCTGCCATACGAAAACTTCAAAGGCTGGCCTGCTGCTGCCTATTGAAAGCTTTTCTTGCAACGACAACACAAAAAGAACTGCAGGATTGTTTAACACACAGACGGATGCTGTGCAGGGCGTAGAAAAAAAACTGCACCAGGCAGGTATTATAGTTCACAATTGTTTCTGATCTCAGTTTGAAATTTTCTTCGCAACTGGCAGGTACCCAGTTGTTTGTTTTTGTTTCATTGTTAATGCTTGGAGTCGCTCTTTGACAGAAAAGTCTTTGGTTACAGTACCGCCGTAAATTGACCATGTTGTGCTGTATGAAATATACGAATGGGTTGGAAAGCATAGTAGTTTTACCCGGAAAAGACTTGCCCCGTTGGACAAAAGAGGGGTTTTCGCTTTGAAAATATTGTGATAAGTAGTCGCCCGGTAACACCGTGTAGACTAACAACGCTCGTAAAACCAACGAGGAAAGACGTGCTATGAGCTCGGTTTGAAAGCTTTCGACCGAAAGTATTATTGTTCAGCAATTAATTTGGAACTTTTTCAAATGTTTTTTCTTCTATGATTCTGAAAGTATAGATTGCAGGTATCCACCAGAACAAAACTTTTTTATATTATATACGAACAATTGACTACACAACGAAGCAAAAAATACATCAACATATGAGCCTTTCTTGTGGCCTTTCCTTTTGTAAATTTTCCACAGATTATATGCAAACAAAACTTAAAAAACAGTTACTATAAGTTCGAAAAAGTAAAATGGTTTGGATCATGACTTTCACACCGCCCATCTGTTAGTGATCATTACTTTCATTACAAAATAAAAATTTTTGGAAGACTTATTTTTATGAAAAATTAAGCTTCAATATACGAACCAATATTGTTGCAATGCAGATGAAATCTCAGTTTTTGTATGAATCATGATCAAAAACTAATTTTAAATATTATGTATTTGAGAAAAAAATGTTTTCTATACTTCCTTTGTATTGTTTGTTGTTTTTTTAACCTTTAGTAAAACATAAATACTTACTTTATCTTTTCAGGTATGAAAAAGAGTAATGCAAGGTGAATCTTCAATAAGACATTGAAGACTGTTGGATAGAGACAGTGCGGGAATTTAAACAATTCTGCAGTTGAGTAAATTCACTCTGAAATGATCATTTAATGTTCATGTTCTCTCCAAATTTAACAAAACTTTTCAAAATATCAATGCTGTAATACTACTGAATAGTCATTGCCGCTGCTATTTCGATCTCTTGTTGATATGACGAGAAGCACAATTCTATCGTACGCCCAAAAGTACAGAGACCATGACTGATGCTGATAGTTGTACCTTCGGACACAGACACATTCTCATTCTAATTCTCACTTTGAATCTGACTCCGACTTCAATCCTGACTCTGATTTTGACGCTAACTCTGACTATGACTGTGACTCTGCTTCTGACTCTGGCTCTAACTTCGACCCAGACTCTTACTCTGACTCTGAAATCGACACTGACCCTGACTCTAACTATAACTCAGATTCTGACTGGAATTGACTCCGACAGACCAACCACGTGTTTTTGTCATGACCTTGAAAATGAGGTCAGCCATATACAATTAATATTCTTTGAAACGGTAGTTCTTTTACAATTGACGAAGGGGCGATAGAAGAAACTAATGAAAATTTTAGAGAGGTAGGAGTCACAACGACTGCTTAATTAAGCGTAGCTACTAATAACCCCTCCCTCTCTCACCTTTCCGCTCTTTCTCCTTCTCTCTAAAATTTTCATTACTTTCTTTTACCGCCCCTTCGTCAATTGTAAAAGAACTACCGTTTCAAAAAATATTGACTCCGACTCCAACTTTGACTTTGAGCCTGATCCTGATTCTGACTCTGATTCTGACTTTGACCCAGACTTTAACTATGATTATTTCTCTGACTTTAACCGAGACTCTGACTTTGACTTTGATCGTGACTCCGACTCCAACTCTGACTTTGACTCCCATTCTGATTCTGACTCTTACTTTGACCCTGACTCCGACTCCAGCGCTGACTTTGACTTTGACTCCGACTTCAATTATAACTGACTTTGTGAAGAACGTGCTGCTCGAGCCAAAGATGCTGATGACTGACTTTGACTCTGACTCTGACTTTGACTCTGAATCTGATTCTCACTCTGACTCTAACTCTGACTCTGATTATGACTGTGATTCTGACTCTGACGCTGATTCTGATTTTCACATTTACTCGCACTCTTGCGGCACTCACATATGATTCAATTTCAAGCATTAGCGGGTGCCCACAACAGGCATAAACAGAAGGTGAAGCATTTACCTTTTAGAAACATGTTTTGGCCTAGCAAAATCAAGTAATTGTAAGATAGTGAATCTATTTTTTGCGCATTAAATTTCTTAGACGGGACATCCCAAGAAACCATTGTAAAATCATTTGGGTTTATTTGAATTTTATAAAGGTTTTATTGCGGTTTTTATCATAACCTCTGTTTTTATTATGGTATCACGCAATACCAAAATGGTACTGGTCAAAACATGCTATAAAACTAGAATAAAAAAGTTGATTAAACTAGTTTATCATGGTTGCTTATATTACTATCATAAAACTATATGGCTGCGTCACATCTCTTACAAACTCACAAAATAAGTGGGGCGTAGCTATACAATATGGCGTACCAACAGAAAATTTATTTCATTTCGGTCACATGCCAAACCGCAACAAATCTGACTGAAGTTTTTGGAGCGTCTTAGTAGCATACGAAACCTGGAAATTAAGTAAAAAGAAAACTTATCCAATTTAATTCTACTATGTATATTTATTCTTGACAGAAACGTATATCGCCTACGACTTGCAGGCTTCCTCAGTGTCAGTTTTCGAACTTCGTATTCTACTTAGACGCTCCAAAAACTTCAGTCAATGTTCATGATTGGGAAAAGCCGCCTTGAAGTGCATAGGGTACGGGAGGATATTCCTAGCACGCTACTAAATTCAGCATACATTACCTTTTTTGGCTACACTTTCCCAAATAAAAACTTTGCCGCTATATGGTGCATTATTTACACTACTACCAGTATGTGAGGCCTGAAAAGCATGAAACACTTCTATCGTGTTGACATAGCTAGTATTTGAGTTGCTTCTGGCGCTAATGTATATGAACGATTCAATGATATACTAGCGCCAGCAGCAAGCTGTTGTCACTGCAAAACTAATTATCTTCAATGAGCCCGCAATGTAGGCAACAGCGACACGTTATCCATCGGCTCTCTTTTGATTTGTTTTTGAAAAGCGTCTAATCGCTGTGCAGACTATTTCGGCCCGTTGGATTTAAAATACACAGACACCACTATAGAAAATGGGCTCAATTTAGCCGCAGCGACTTCATCATTTCCCGCGACTATAACTCAAATTCAGTAGCGTTTCATTAAAACCAAAATACACATTGTTATTCAGTAAATATTATTCTATCAACTGGTATAAAAATCTTGTCTCGCATAAATATAGTTTCAACGTAATTCCTGAATATTGTTCAGGCTACCGCTTAATGGGCTGGAAATACCCTCCCGTACCGTACATAGCAGTTTTCAAACCGGCATAAAAACCCAATATCTTTTCGTCTGGCCTAGTACATGTTCGAAAACAGACACTGAGGAAGCCTGGAAGTTGTAGGCGAAATACGTATCTGTCAAGAATAAATATACATAGAATTAAATTCGATAAGTTGTCTTTTTATTTAATTTCCAGACGCAATAAATCCGTTAGTTTTTTAAAAATTAAAATTGACGAATTGAACATATTTATTTTGTTTAAATAAAACTGGTTTTCAAGAATTACATAATGTCGATGGTGCGATGATTTGGTCCACTTTTCATTCCAAGATGCACGATAAAATTTAATGCGCATATGTTGCACAATTACGAAAACTTCTGAAATTATTATTTATTAAGGCGAATATTTTATTACGGCCGCTATAAACTAGTTCGAACAGGATGATTTGACAGTAAAATTTTAACTTTTCTGCTCATGGATATAGCGGAATGTCCCCGGTTATGAAATAGCTTTTGTTTTTTGGCCATAGCTTTTGATCGGATCATCCAATTTTAAATCTTTTTGCCAAAAGAAATATATGGTTTTTATTTAAAACACAAAAGTTATAGCGAAATTTCAAAACATGGTTTTTTGTGGCTAAAAGAAAAGTGTCCCCGGTTGTGAAACACTTCGGGAAATCTTTAGAAAAGAAAAGAAAATATAGAAACATCCAAGGAAAATTAAAAATTAAAATCATTTATTCATGGAAAATACTAAAAATACAAAATCATTAATCAATTTATTCATTTAAACATCTAAATCCGAATCGAAATGAATGCATGTAAAAAAACAAGCAATCATATTGGCGCATTTCAAATGCACTGGCCTGTTACATGTGTTATAAGGAATTGAGTTTTTGCTAAACCTAAATGAATCCTGCTGCCATAAAAACTCTTAATGTCCCAATTGAAGTAATGCACGATCCTTGAAGTATAAAACAATTGATTTTCTAGATGTTTCACAACCGGGGAACTCGACTGTTTCATAACCGGGGCGGTGGCCATATTGCAAGAAAATTATATAATAATTTTTAAGACAATTGTTTCACCTAAAATTTGTGTGTGTGATGAAATAGATGTCCAAAACTTAGCTTATATGCCTTTACCTGAGCTTTTTTATTCCATTTGGTACACAAAATAATCAATTGCAAAACATACCAAAAAACTTTTTTGGGTGTTTTTTAAAGACGTTGGTAGTAACTTGACGGCACTAGGATAATAAAAATTTTAAAAATTAAGGGTGTTTCACAACCGGGGCCGTTTCACAACAGGGGACAATCCCCTATATTGTCAAGCTTACAAAGTCAGCTGACTGATATAGCTTTTTACCAGAACAAAATGCAGCTGCTTAAGTTTCCAAGGTAGCATTTTTATGTCTATATAAAAGTTAATAATCAGCATTACGTACAGATATGCATGCTAATAAATCGTATTTAATGCGCAAACCAGGCTTATTACAACCTTCTGAAGAATGAGCCACTTGGTCGAAAGGCAGTTTTATAGTGATCATAAGAAGATTCTAGTAGAGCTCATAGTTTTATTAGCGGTTTTATGAAATTCGTAATGAAAGCCTCTAGAAAAACATAATAAAAATTAGACCAAACCTCGTGTTTTTAGTCCTGACCTTGAAATGCGGTCAAGGATATGTTAATATTTGTCGAAACGGTGGTTTTACAATTGATGAAGGGGCAGTAGGGGAAAATAATGAAAAATTGTTGCATGGAGGGGAAAGAGTGGAAAGGTGGGGGGGGGCGGTGGTTATTGGTAGTTACTTAACAAGTTGTCGTGTTGACAAAAGGTAAGAGTCACAACGACAACTTGTTTAGCATAGCTACCAATAAACCCCACCCCCAATCCCTTACCTTTCCACTCTTTCCCCTCCATGCAAAAATTCTTCATTACTTTCGCCTACCGTCCCATCATAAATTGTAGAACCACCGTTTCAAAAAATAAAAATAATAATTGCTACTTAGGATATGCTCCAGATTTGAAATAGGATTTAAATTTGAATTCGGATTCGGCTTTTAAATTGAAATAGTATTCAAAATGAAATTTGAATTTCGACTTCAAATCGGTATCAGATTGGACTTACTTCCCAAGTAACACTTGCAACATGTTTTTTAGAAAAATATTCAGAAAACAGTTGCATTTAAATCATAAATAAGTTTAATGGAAAACAAGATGTAATAAAAATGTTTTATTTCAAACGCCGATGTTTTCAACCAGAATGACAGGTTAAAGTTGTATTTCGGTTGTACAGCTAAGCTTTTATCGATCATTTACAACTGAGTATTCGCGACTACGAAAGTAAAAAAGATTTTTAAGCCTGTTCGCACTCGTTCGCACTCACACGAAAACCCGTGCCGAATTGTCAAAACTTGCGTGAAAACAAAAGCAATAATACTTCCTTCTCTTTTTGTGTCACACAAAAATCAAACAAATATCAGCAAGTTCGTAGCTGCGAATTTCCGGCATTGAACAGCGGGCGAAGTGATGACTATGAGTACAGCGCAGATCAATAACTTTGACACATTTTCGCAAGATGGCAATATTTTATTGAGCTTAAATGCTCCAATTTATGAGTTTTCCGAGCATTTTTTGAGCGCAATTTAAGTTCTTTCACAAATAAAAATTAACTGTGAATCAGTTGTAAGTTAACGCAAAACAAAATTCATAGAGTACAACTTTTCATTGGTTTCGAATTTTTCGGCTATCGGTGTGCTCATTTGTATCCAATCTTGTATAAACCTGGCCGATGACTGCCCAAAATATAATGAAATAGATCAATATTTTTGTGTCGTAGAATGATTTTATGTATAAAAGGGACATATAACATAATTAATATGAAATATCCCACACGTTTCCAAGGAGATGAGCATGTTTTGTGAGATTGTCATAAAATGATATTTATTTTGATTTCACTCAACTTTTGCTTATAAAAGTAAATCTTGAGCGCATCAATTTTTCGGAAGTAGAATGGAAAAGTTCACGATAAATTTGAAATCGCACTTTAGTTTGGATTATGTGAAGGCTACAATGTTGCTTTGAGTGATTGATGAATTACCGAAATATACTTTAGCAATTTTATCTTGCGAAAAATGTCTGACATTATTTCGCTTGTAAATACATAACTCCAGGGAAATGTCAGAAAAAATCCCTTCAACAGTTATTTGCGCTTTTCTGTTGGTAGTACAAAAGCCATGCAACGCATAGGCGTGACTTTGAAATATTTCACAAACATGTTACATTTTAGCTCGTTTCTTGCACTTTTTCAGTCGGAAATTGGTTTTAAATGAGTATGCGAAAACGAAAGGTCAGCAATTAGCTTTGTTTTAAATCTGTTATCAATTCTTATTTAAAACCAATTGTGTTACTTGGGTTTTAGGCTAATTTAGACTAGAAGCTTTACCTCTAATTAAGCTAAAAATTAAACTTTGAATTGAATTCAAAATTTGACTTGAACTTCAAATTCGCATTGAAATCAACCATAACGTAGAGTTTGGAATGGGACATGTAGTCGGACCTAAAATAGGATTTGGTTAGAGTTTAAAACTGGATTTGAAATCGCACTAGAAATTGATAACGCAGGAATTTAAAAAATGGACTGAATTTGGATGGCTGCAAAACTGCAGTTTTTGCAATGGAACAAATTTTATTTGAACCCTTCACTTATTATGCATAAACAAAAAATTTTTGACAATATTTTCAATTAATTTGTGGCAGCAATGGCGAACACAGTTAAGCAACTACTCACGATGCATTGTTCGTACTGCCAGCTCCACCCTGGAGCAAAGAAGTTGGACATCGTGAGACTCTTCGTGTTCACCGGATAACTGCCAATCCGGCATTTAGGACGTCCTCTCCCTCCTGGAGAAAGAAACGGACAGCTGATTCTGGCCGCTCGACGGTGCTGCGCGACCGATTAGTTACGTCCTTTGCCAAGGAGCTAAGTCATGACATTGAATATATTTCTCCCACATCAAGCTGGCAGTACGAACAAAGCATCGAGCGTAGTCGCTTGACTGTTTGCGCCATAGCTGCCGCTTTTCAACTGCTACCATTTTAAATTTTTTTTCTCTACGGCTTAATCAATGTAGGATACAACAAAAATGTGTTCCATTAAATTAAATTATAGTGGTATTTAATGCATCTGTTAAATAAAATCTGAGCTGAAATTAGACATAAAATTAAATTTGATATTTCGTTTGCAACTGAACTTGAGAATTAAACTTGAAATTGGACTTAACATTAATCGTGAAATTGAACTTGAACTACTTATTTTGCATGACTTTATTGGTGATTCTGCATCATCGATCCTATGCTCCTCAAATACTGTCTAGAGTTGAACGTGCATCGTCCTCAACAGAGCAATCCGTCGGATGCGGGGTCTGCCCTAGAGTTTATGGCCTCTTTCTGGTTCCTTGCTGGAAATAGTTTTGGCCTCTCTTTTTTCTGTCATTCTGGTCAGGTGCCCAGCGCACCGCAGCCGGCCTATTATTGTATTGTACTAGCTTCACTATATTAGCATATTTGTATACATGATACAGCTGTTTTGCAGAGTTTTACGCTCAAATACCCCAAGCACTCGGTGATCAGCTTCCGTGAGCGTCCACAATTTATGTCCGTAAATGGCTACCGAGAGGATCAGTGTTCTGTTTATCCAGTTTTGTGCGAGTTTGCAAACTACGGGTTTTCAGCTGGCTATGTAATCCGTAGAAGGTCCCCATTTTATTTACCGTGTTAGAAAATTTATATGCCACTAACGTTCCAAAATATATGAATTCCTCCACTACTACAAATCGTTCCTCAGCCAGTTCCATTTCGGCACCTACACTACTGTTATGTTATTTGCCAGCAAGCAATCTTTGCTTCCAAACCTGCTTAAAAAGGCTAAAAGCCTCTTCCACTGCCGTTCTCAGCCAAGGTTGAATAGTAGGTTAGAGAGTGCATCCCTTTGCTTCAGCTCATTCAACGTATCTCGAAATCAGCTGAGGTCTCATCCGCTATTCTGACACATGATTTTAACGCATTCAGCGTCGCACGAATCAGCTTAACTAGTTTGTCCGAAAACCGCTATTCTAGCACAACCTGCCTCAATTTATTTCGCTTTACTGAATTGTACACCTCAAAATCCAGAAACAGGTGATGAATAAGCAAGTTGTGTTCCCTTAAACTTGAAATTTCTATCTGTCTGTATAACCCTTATAGACCCGGAAACTACTGAATCGATCGGCATGAAAATTGTATGTAGGGGTTTTGGGGCCAGAGAATGTTCTTATGATGGTTCGAGACCCCTCGCCCTTCTGGAAGGAATGGAGCCCCCATACAAATGAAACACAAATTTCTGCATAACTCGAGAACGAATAAAGCAAATGGAATCAAACGGATTTGGTAAAACCCGTAGGAATTAACATTCATCACTATGCAGAATGGTTTGTAAACTACTTCCTGTATATTGCTTTCTTGCGTGAGTTTTGGCTACCTTATTCTATTTGTCATTCCGGTTCAGTGCTTTTTGAACTTTGAACTTACACGTGTTCACGGTTTGTTAAACGGCTTACGGTTAAATTGTGATATACATGTTGGAGGCATACAATCCAACATTCAGGATCGATTTATAGAAAAGCAATGCATGACAATCGTCAATCTGCAAAGTGGATTATTGTTTTGTTAGAAGTCTGCCCTATCAATACCGTGAATAGCACAATAAAATCACACAACGTACAATGTTAGCGTGGCTAAAAACAAACAAATTAAATTATCAAGCAACATATTACGGAACATATAAAATCCGAAAAAATATACCATCAGACGATCCATTAGTTCGAATCCCAACTGCGCTCGTGCCTCCACTCTCGGTGTTACTGTGTCACGAGTCTGATCACCGAGCAACCCACTGCCGAACGAATGTAAACAGAAACAGAAACACGAAAGAAAAAATTGAAAATTGCATTTTCCGTTTCATGAAATTCGCCTGTCAAAGTATAAAGCAGTTGTCGAGTGGATATGCAACGATGAAAAGCAATATATATTCCGTCGCTGTTCTACGGCTCAGTTTTCCTTTCCGTCCAAAAGCTCGAGCTTTCGCCAAGACACGGGCAACGATTCGATTGCTGCTGTACCTACGTTGTCGGTTAGTGTGAAACTGTTCCACACTTAGCTTTCGACGAATCACGTATGCGGATTCGATGCGAACATCGCCGGCTCGGGGTGCCTCGGGGGACAGTTTCTTTGCTAAATTTTCCTGCCAGCCAGCCAACAGCAGCAGCAGCAGCCAATCGAAGGGAATCGTTCTACTAAACCGTTCGGCTGGTTGCGAGCGGGCGCGCTGGCTGGCTGGCTGGCTGGCGGGGAAAACCCGGACAACGAGTGAGTGGCGTGCAGTTCAATAGGACTTTTCCGGGTCAGTTGAGCGACGGAAGTGAAGTTCCGCAGTGGGCTGTACTAAATCGAGCGTAAGTTTACAGGAAACTTGGGGGAAATATAAACAACGGTAGAGCAGCTTAATCGGAAATAACTTTCGACCGAATAAATAATGCAGGGTCTAGTGATGCATGTGGCTTATCGACTTTGAGCTCTTTATAATTAATAGTGTATCATAAAATTGCTTTCAGAACATTGAACTTTATTGTGAGTTTTCTTGATTAGCCTTGCAGTCAGCAATTTATATCGCAGATGGAACTTACGTATAACAATCTCGCGTCAAACACCGTGATTCCCTAAAAGACAACAGAACTACACATAACAGACAAGCCTTTAAGTAATTGAAAACAATCAATGATCGACCAAAACCCAAAGGACAGGTAAGATATAATTCCGATGAGTTATGGTCGTACACAAGCCGGTATTCTCACGGGATGCTTTGGAGTGAAATCATTTGCGGAAACACAGATTAACACATTTAATCATCCGATAACCCGTTCGATTGACTGTTGACCCAGTGTTCCAGTTATGCGCTTCGGGACACATTTCATCGATAAAGCTTGACCAGCGCAACGGGGGCAGCAGCTCTTTAGTAGCGTTTGAAACTCGGTACAGAATTCAAGGAACCAGAAAGACCGAACCGGAAAACGGAAATCACATGTCCTCGGCTTGCTCTATCAGTATTCCGGAGAAAGCATTCTCCAAAACGAACTGGTCCTGCTGGTGCTGTCCAGAGAATCCGATGCCGAGCATAGTATCGAACGAAAACTGTTCGGAAGCAATTCCCCGCGGGCTTATTTCATGCTTTTCGTTAGAGATTTTATTTTCTTCTGCACTGTATCGAACAGTTCGGATGTCATCCAGAAAGAGGCCCTTTCAACTGATCGCCACCCTATTGCTTTAGAACGGAAGGGGGAATTGTGTCACACACACCGGGTGACCAAGTAGGCTAACAAATGTATTAAAGCGATACCTTTTATACGATCTTAGAAGGCATACTTTGGGAAAAATGTGATTATGTATTTTAGAATTTATTGAGTTTAAAAGATACGATGAATTTTGGCATTAGTTTGGGGTTCGGAGAACAACTTTAAATCAAATTTAACTTATTGACCTTAACATCGATATTCTTTTGTTGTACATATAGTAATTTGAAAATATGCCTGTTCTTTGCAGAGCTCATATGATGGTTGCTTCGAAGCACTCATTCAATGGGGTCGGCATTGTAAAATGCACCAATAATTTTGCCATTTTTCAAAGTTATCAGTTATGCCATTCTCGTGATTCGTTGTCATTGGGGCAAATAATGTGATGATCTTCTCTTCACGACAGCACAATACCGAATGCAGAGTATGGTTCTTGTAGTAATTAATCGTAATTTTTGCTCAGCCCAGCCTAGCTGAAGATATTCGTTGAAATAACACCAGCGCAGCGTGCTGTACGTCCGAAGTGATAATAAGTTTACTTTAGAGATAGTAGATACGAAAGCGTTCGAAGATATTCATAGAACTGGCACGGTTGGTTAGTTTTTCTACGTTAAACTATATAAATCATGGCATTTGTATTCGAATCATTTTGTGAATGTAATTTTTCTTCCAAACTCTCATGGATTGATGTAAAGGTGAATCATTTGCTAATCCTCAAAGGGATGTATTTAAACCCTAATCACTTTTCCAATTGTATTTTGCCATTCTATCTCAATAAACTGCTCGTAGGTTAATATCAATGACATAAATAAATATCAGTAAGTTATATAAACCGTTATGCCAATAAATTGGGTAGTACGATTGTATGAAATTAATAACACTAGCGTGCTCAGACATAAACAAAAGGTGAAGCAGAGGAACGTTTTGGCTTGGAAAAACGGAGAAATCGTAGGATGGTGATTCAATTATTACTTATTACAAAAATACCGGCCGATAAGGTTGAAACCGCGGGACTTTCGGGTGCAATTGGATTTAAAATCAAAGTTTGTTATTTGTTATTTTGTTTTCGTTTTTTTAATTGCACTAGAAATTAGACTTGGAACTGGATTAGAAATTAGAGTTGAACTTGTACTTCGAATCGGATTTGACATAGGACATTAAATTAGACTTGAATTTGGACTAATTTGGGTATGAAGTTTTACTTCATATTGAATTGCAAATTAGATTTAAAATCGAATTTGACACTGGACTTACATTTAGAGTAATATAGACTTGAAGTTTTATTTGAAATTAGACATGAAATCGGTCTTAAAACATAATCTGAAATTGCACTTGAAATTTTATTTGAAATCGGAATTGAATTATACTTGAAATAGGATCTGAAATTAAAGTTGAAATTTGATCTGAAATTACAAATGAAATTAAGCTCGAAATAGAACCTAAAATTGAAATTGAACTTCAAATTGGACTAAAAGCGGATTAAAATTGGACTTGTGATTATAGTTGGGATTACATTTTAAATTAAATTTGAAATTGGAATTCAAATTCTTCTGGAAATTGACAAAATTTGACTTATAATAGAATCTAAAATTAGAATTAAACTAGACAAGAAATTGGGCTTAAAATTGGACATTCAATTGAACTTGACATTGGATATTAAATTCTTAATTGAATTTGGATTAATTTGAACTTGAAGTTTTACTTCAAACAGTATATGGTCACAAAATTAGACTCTAAGTTTTACTGGAAAATAACATTGACTCATCCTCTCACACGTTTTATCTCTCTTCTGCTCTGTTTTTTCTCAATTTCAGTTCCGTTGATCTTTTAAACTTTTTGTTCCGTTTTTTCTCCTTTTCCATACCATTTCCTTGGATTTCGCGGTCACTTTTTTTCGCGAAACTCAAAACTAAACAGGCGAGATAAAAAAAGAAAAAGTGTTGTCATTTTGTTTGTTAAAATAAGTAAATTAAAATTTGTTTTATTTCTGTTAACAATAGTATCTGATGATGGCTGAATAAAAGACAGTAGGCCGAAACGTAATCAACTGAGTTTTGATATTTCACCGATCGTGATCAATTTGAATACATTCACATAAGTGCACGGTGATTAAAACCAAATCATAAAAAGGAAAACGCGATAGAGAAGGACAAGTGCCATGAAAAAAGAAAAAATATGCCAGGATAGGAGGCAAAACGAGACATATAAAGAGAAAAATAAAAGCGGAAATGTAGGAAGCAGAAGAAGAAAGAGAAAAAGCGAGGTAAGAAGCGAGGATACTGGACAGAAAAAGATTAAGAACATATAAGAAAAGAAAAAAAAACGAGAGTGAAAGAAAAACCATAAATTTCACTACAAAAACCACAAAGAAAACGAAAAAATTAAGATAAACTGGACAGAAAAAAGAATAAACAATACAAAAAATACAAAGATAAAAAGGAGAAAAACGTAACAGAAAAGGAAGAAAAGAAAAGGAGAAAATACGGAAGCAGGAAAATGGAGAAACGAGAACAGAAAAAATGGTAAAACGGGACAGACGAAAAAATTAATTGTTTCTGAAAAACAAAAAAAAAGAAAGAGATATACAAGAACGGAACAGACAAAAACAAAAAACGGCATAAAATAGTAAGAACAGATAAAAGCCGAAAAAAGGTCAAAAGGGGCACAAAATGACGAAAAAAAACGAGACAGAAAAGAAGAAAAACGGGTCGAAAAATAAGGTAAAACGGAAGAAAAAAGAAACAAAAATATACGGAAAAGAAAAATGACTCCAGAAGAGGAAAACAGGCCAGTAAATGAAGAAAAACTGAGAACTGAGAAAGAGGAAGCAACGGACAGAAAAAAAGGAAAAACGAGAGAGAAAAACGGGAAAAATGAGACCATAAAGGGAATGTGGAACAAAAGAAACCAAAAGGGAAAAGAAGAAATGCTACAGAGATAAAAGAAAAGAAAATTGATTGAAATAAAAGAAAACTTTTTTACGATTGAACTCCACTATTAATTTGTTGTAATGTAATGTAAATAATAGCGGAATTCAATCGTGAAAAAGTTTTCTTTAATTTCAATCGTACTCTGCTAGGACACTCAAAACTTCAGAAAAGAAATGAAAATTACGAAAAAACGGAAAAAAGAGATCAAACGTCATATAAAAGAGAAAGATAGGACAAAGAACAGAAAAATGGAACAGAACAAACGGAAAAACAGGAAAAGAGGACAAAGGAAAAAGTATAGCGAGAAAAAAAGACGTCAAACGGGATATTTAAATGAAAACCAGAGAAAAAAGGGAGCCTAAAACAGAATAAACACAACAGAAAAGACGATAAAACAATGCACCTCAAAAGTAGAAAGAAATTTAAAAGCTAAAAAAATAAAATAAAGAAAATAACAGAAACCGAGCATAAAACATGAGAAAAAACAAAACAGAAAAAACGGGACAGGAAACAAAGAGAAATGGAATAATGAAATAGGAAACGCGGTACAGAAACAAAGGAAAAACGGAAGAAAAGTTAGAGTAAAAACCAAGAAAAAGCAGTAAGTAAGGAACCAAAAATGGAAAATGGGATTGGAATTGAGAAAAAAAAGTCTCATTTATAGTTATTTTTATTCCTGTTACTTCTCATTTTTAAACTTGCTTTTTATTATTTTCTTTCCCGTTTTATATCTTTCTCTTTTTCCCTTTCTCGTTTCCAGTGTACGTCTTTTTCAAACTCTTTTTATCTCCTTTCCTTTATGGCAGCATTCCGTTACGATCTGTATTCTCTTCGGTTTTTGGTTGCCGGTTCGTATTATCTCTTTTATTTGACCTTTTTTCTTTAGCTCTTTTTACCTGTTTTTTTTTCTTCGTTGTCTGTCGCATTTTCCTATTTTTTGTCCACCTTTTTTTTCCACTTTTTCCGTTTCTTCAATCGGTTTTTATTTGTCTTTCGCAATATTCTTCCTTTTCCTTTTAGTTTCTCTTGGTTTCCGTATTCCTTTCCTCGTCTCTTTTCTCCCTTTTCCTCTCTCTCTCTCTTTCTCTATCTCTCTCTCTATCTATCTATCTATCTATCTATCTATCTATCTATCTATCTATCTATCTATCTATCTATCTATCTATCTATCTATCTATCTATCTATCTATCTATCTATCTATCTATCTATCTATCTATCTATCTATCTATCTATCTATCTATCTATCTATCTATCTATCTATCTATCTATCTATCTATCTATCTATCTATCTATCTATCTATCTATCTATCTATCTATCTATCTATCTATCTATCTATCTATCTCTCTCCATCTCTCTCTCTCTCCATCTCTCTCTCTCTCCATCTCTCTCTCTCTCTCTCTCTCCATCTCTCTCTCTCCATCTCTCTCTCTCCATCTCTCTCTCTCCATCTCTCTCTCTCTCCATCTCTCTCTCTCTCTCTCCATCTCTCTCTCCATCTCTCTCTCTCCATCTCTCTTTCTGTCTGTCTATCTAAATGTTTCTATCCGTTGCTTCTTCTGTTTTATTCTTTTTCTGTCCCGGTTTTTCACCCTTTTCCAGAGTTTTCCTGAGTTCTCATCGTTCTTTTCCGATTTTTGTCTTTTTCCTTCCGTTATTCCTTGTTTTCAGGCTCGGTTTTCCTCTATTCATGTATCGTTTTTTGCCATTTTATGCTCGTTTTGACAGTTTTCTGTTTTCGTCTATTTCATCGCTTTTTATCCTTTTTTGTTTTCGTCTGTTCCGCTTTTTCTCGTATTTTCTCCTTTACTTTTTTTCTTTTCCATACCGTTTGCTCTTTTGTTTTATTCCATTTTTCTCCTTATTTGCCTCGTTTATTCATCTTTTTATCTCTACTTTCTTTTATTTTTCCTTTATTTCCTTTACGGTTATTTACTTCTCTCGTTTTTTGATTATGTTTCCCATTCTCAATCTTCATGTCAGTTTTTATTGTTTTCTCTGTCACATTTTTCCTTCTTTAACCCGTTTATGCTGTTTTCGTCATGTTATTATTTTTCCTTGCTTTATTGCTTTTTTGCTTCTTTTCCTGGAGAGCAGCAGGAGGTAGACTTCCACTAGATCTATCGTTAAACCTTCTGTAAATATACTAAGAAAATTTATCAACATCTTAATAAGAAACTGTTGCTCATGATCATTGTCTGGTTCATTAGATATGTATTTTTGAATCAGGCAAACCCGTGTTTTTCAGCCATAACTCAGGAACCCGAGCAGGAACGAAGCGCAAACTAATATAAAAATGTGTTATGGAAATCGAATAACACATATCAAAATTTGATTTTGTTTTGGCTGACATAGTTGGTAAAATAACAAAAAATAAGTTTTGCGCCTTTAAGGCCAAAAGAATATCTACTTGTGTTATTTGAATAACAAAGCAAACATGACTGTATTCAGAGTTTTGAATAACATATTTTAGTATTATTAAGGTATTGCATAACAAATGCAGTATTATATGAGATTTAAAAAATCATTTTATAGAATATTTGTAATCTAAAATCTCTTTAATCAATAAAAAAAATTCATGGAATATATCGAATGTCATTTTAAAGTGAAAATAAGATATGATAACAAAATCAGTTATTAAACCCATCTTCAACATCTGTTTTAAATATCTAATCAATAACAAAATGTGTTATCAATGTATCTCCATATCTCTTCAATAACAAAATATAGCATTATAACACAGTTTGATAATGTTTTTATATTATTTTGTTCTTCGCTCCTGCTCGGGAACAACAAAAATTATTAACATATAAATTTTATCATCAAAATATTATAAATTGTCAAAGAAGAAATGTAAAAAAATCCCTGTGACAGAACATAATTTTTCGACTTCTTTTTTGGAGATTTTTCATCATCCTTTACCTTAAAATTGGACCTAGAATAGATATGAATTGGTTATATTGTTGAAGACCAAACTAGACTTGAAATTGGAGCTTAAATTGGACTTTCAATTATTCTTGAAGTTGAACTTACAATCAAGGTTGAAGTTGGGCTTAAAAATATATTTAAAATTTGGCTTGAAAGTGGTGTGGAAATTGGTTAGAAATTAACTTTGAATTTAAGCTTGAAATTGAGCTTAAATTAGGCTTGAAACTAAATTTGAAATTTTATTTACAACTAGACTTGAAATTGGACTTTAAACTAGAACTTTTTAAACGCAATTATAATTTACTTATCGTTAAATTGGGGTCGATTAAATTGAAAACTGCAGGTTATACAAAATATTTTGCTTTAGCCTAAACTTTACAGAGAAGGTGAAGCATGTGCCCCAGCCTGGGCACACCAGCAGTGAACCAGTATTGAATATTGATATATAATGTTGTTTATTTAATTTAGTTTTTATACATATTCATTAAATGCTCATTAAACCGAACACTGAAAACAGTGAACAAAACAATCTGCACGAATGCTGAACTCAATTTTCAGTATCAAATTCCCAATAAAGCAGACGCAAAAGTTAGTACTTTACTTTTATTACCGGCGCGCGGCTGCGAATCGAACACACATGACACATTCGGAAAATTTACGGGTAACAGTTTGATGAAACATCACGCGGTCATTTTCCGAAAAAAAGGGATGTGAAAAATCAGAACCGACTACACGGTCGAATAAAACCTTTTTTATTTCGGTAATGTGGAATATCTTTCTCCCGTCGCTTTTCGTTTATATTTATCTCACCGAGGGCTGACACTGGTTCCATTTTTCCGCGCAACCAGCCCCCGCCCTTTGGTACCATTTCCTCCGTCCGTCCTCTACCGCCTCGGTGGTCCTTTGTTTGTTCTGGCTGCGCTACCTCTCCATAAATACGATTCGTGCCGGTCAGCCGGGGCCAGTATCCAGCTTAAATGGTGAAAGGTTACCGAACCGGCAAATTGGTTAGAGTTTTGACATGGGCCAGTGAACGCTGACACTCACACAAACACACAGACACAGGACTCCCAACTGATCCTGAACTGGACCGAACAACAGGTCGGTCGGTCGGTTGCTCGGTCGCTCGGTCAGCAGCACCGGTAAATGACAATCGGCTACACCGTGGCATAAAGGAATGATGGGCTAATTTGAAACCAAATGGAGTGTCTTCAATACTGAACTGCTTCGAGAAGGGATTTTTAGCCATGCCGCTAGTCTAGTCGCTTAGGATTCTTTGCGTGATTCAGGGTCAACTCAGGGTAAACAGTGACATCGCAATCTCTGGGTAATTATGACACGAGAACCTGTCAAGCCGTGTCAACCGTTGTTAGACACCATTTTTTATCACTCTTTTACAGTTTAATTTTTTTTGCCTCGAAGTAAATTGCTTAAACTCGCGTTTCAATTAAAAGTATTACAAAGTTTCGTTTCATTTATTGCTGCCCGACATAAATTCTCAACACACAAACAACACCCATAGTTTAGAATCGAGGAAATTGCCAGAACCCTCGCTCATCTCAATCAGGATTAAAGGATCCGTCGGGCATTAAACATCCGAATGGTACGTATTAGAGCGGTTTCGTTTGTTGTCCGTTCGTCCGCCAAGTAAGCCGAGAGAGAGAGCATACCCGACAAATCCCATTTCGGTAAGTACTTTTCTGGCACCTATGTTTGTGATTTTTATTACACCAACCAGCCGACCGACAAGTTAACCAACCAACCAACCAACGGGGTGTGCGGGAGATAATCGGGGCTACAAGCCCTAAAACAACAAACAGCACCAACGAGTTTCCCCGTTTATCTACGGTGAGATCTTCCGATAATAATATGGACAACTAATGCTTTGCCGTTCGTATGCCTGACACATGTCTTCACGTAGCCTAGTTCACATACGTGGGTGTAACCCTTACTCCAGTCCCCACCCCTACCAACATCCAATCTAGTATGTTCCCCCTTTTCCCATTTTATCCCTTAATTCTTTTCGGATGATACAAGCGCACACGGTAGGTCACCTTCGGATGCCATCACAAGAATTGGCAAAATATTTTCACTGAAAACGGAAATTTCAAATAGACTACACAGAGAGCATCGTTTGCCGCTGCTGAACAGGAAGTGAGCTCGTACCTATGTGTTGGAATGGATCAACTCAAGTATGTGTAAACCGATAGTGCTGCTGATAGTCTTTAGTGCTGCAGCAACCGGATAGGACTTGTGTTCGCATGTACGCACGTATGTATGTGCGTTCACCAAACGATTTCCTCAGACTATGGCTTCCGAAATCCTAGATAACCAAGGCCCAGAATGAAGTGTCATACAGTCTTTGTTAGTGTATATAACACTAATCTTCTAATCTTTGAGCTGTTGATGACGGGAGAAAAAGTCACATGACAAACTTTACGGTCGAGTGAATGGTAAAAATGTGAATATCGATATAAATTATGTTTGTGTTGTCGAATCTGTTATAACGGAGCCGGCGTCCAGTCAAATCTGCGCTTGCTTTACGACTAAAGAGAGAAAAATAGTTCATTAAACGTTGCTTGACAACAAAAATCAGCACCTGGACATTTTGCTATGAGAAAAATTTGCACGCATTTCTGTTTTGTTTAAAACTTGAAAAGATTTTCACAGAAACTTATTCGGGATCTGGACTTTACGGATCGAATCCGGATTTCTGTCTCTGTGGGTCAGGATGAAAGACCTTTTTTCTGTACCATGTGGGCAATTTGACCCCAAACCATTTTGAGAAGCTATAACTTTTTTTTCGCGACTAGGTGTGTCGAAGATCGAAGACGAAGACGAAGATCTTTTATTATAGAAGTTATTTGATCAAAAAATTTCGACAGCTTACGTTTTGCAACAATTTCATTAAAAAACTTACGTTTTCTGTACAATGGGGTCAATTTAACCCCAAAATTCAAACTGCTATATCTCAGTGAAAATTTGACAGATTTCCGAATTTTTAGATGTTTCAGAAAGATAATTGGGACTGAATGGATTAAATAATAAAATTATAAATGACGACTTGACGAGGGGCACCTTGATTAAGGAGGGGTTTTAGTGCACCTTTAACCGAAATTTGCAACTTGTCGCTAAGTCAATCATCATTCCCAGATACCTGGAAGGAATCATTTTTGTTTCCTGTATAAAGGCGATCGCACAGCTGTGGAAAACTACCGAGGAATTACCTCTTTATGCGCAGAATCGAAGCTACTGGAGACTCTCGTAAATAAGCTTCTATTTCAGGAAGTAAAGCGTCATATCTCCTGTGACCAGCATGGATTTTTTCCAGGACGGTCGACCACCACAAATCTCATAGAGTTCACATCATTCTGCATCCAGAACATGGAAAACGGCACTCAAATAAATACTATTTACACAGATCTGAACGCGGCCTTTGACCGTGTGGACCATGATTTGCTTCTAGCCAAAGTAAATTCGTGTTATGTGTTGTTTGTTTAACAGTGTATCCAATTATTTTGACTTCCATGTTTCATGCAGTAAATTCAAAGAACAACTGCTGCTCTCAAGAGCCTTTAATTAAGTTAGTTAGTAGTGTTTTTATTCATGTAAACAACAGCGTCAGATGAATTATTGAACAATATATTTGGGTGATTCCACGGGAAATTTACAGTCAAAATTTTTTTTTCTTCGGAATATTTTTTTTACGTTCTTTGTTCGAAAAAAATCGACACGTATTTTTTATTTCAATGTTACTGTTGGAATTCGCAAGATATGATTTTTTAAAGTATTGTAATCCGAAAAAATCCCTAGTTTTTAAATGCTGATTGTAAACATAGTTTGTAATAACAAAAAATGACTTTCTACTAGATGTGTTCACTATTCCCCAAGCTTCCAAAATTGGCATACCATACCTCCTCCCGATTGTTTTTCATTAGTTAAATAGTGCATTTTTATAAACAATTGCAATTTTTTCTAAGTTGGAACTTTTTTTTCTCGATTTTTTTATTTTAAAATATTTGCTGACCTTTCTCGAACAAGCATGCTAAATTTGGAAATGGAGAAATGAAAACTCTGGAAGTTATGAGTAGTAGTTATGAGTATCACAGCGTACTTTTTGTTACTTTATCGACACGAGGTACAGGTGAATTTCAACCAGAAGGGTCGAGCGACAAAAGCTGGCCGTTTCCCAAAATACACTATGGTCGGAAACGCAAAAATTCAAGACAAAAATCAATATCTCGAAAACTATTTGCTCTACAGATCTCATGCATTCAGAAGATTTCGTTTATAAAACCCGAATTAATCCACCTAGCGGTGTGACCTAGCCTTTCTACTGCCGCATTAATTATTTTTTAATTTCTCAGGAACATCTATAATAAACTTGACTATATTTTTAAATATCCGTTCCTTATTTTTCAAAGTCCTTATCCAAAAAAGATAACATCTGAATTTGAAAAAATAACTGAGTAGAGCATTAGATATGAAAAACTAAAAAGATAAATTGGACTTTTTCTTAGTTGGCGCTCTTTCAGTTAATTATTTTTGCATGGAAATCAAAACTTGAGCTTCTTTTGAATAAACTTTAATGAAAAAATAGTCATTAGCTTGATCATATCGTTTATACGATATTGCCCGTTAAATGTTTTAGGAAACGATGAGATCAAAGAAACAAAAGTGGCGCCATAAACATGCTTGAGGATGGGAAATATGATCGATATGAATTCCGGCGCTTGTTATTTTTGCTGGTATGAGTGGACCCATATTAATTTATTAATTAAAACATGATACACGACATATGACTATTATCTTTTAAAGTGTCACTATTGAAAACAAATCGTACAGAATTATTACCTTTTCTTCCTCTTTTTCATATAAAATTTCTAAGCTCTAGCATCTATTGATTGGAAAAAATTGGTATAAATATATTTGAGAAAATCAACTCATTAGCATTTTCAATCCTATACAGCACTATACCTATAAGGTTAAATCAAATATTTTTCTTCGCTTTTTGCTTTGCTCGTCCAATTGCGAGTAACAACAAGTAAAGAAAATGACAATTGAAATGTTACTCACTCTTCTAGGCAAATTTTAAAACTGTATATCGCATATACATACATACACACATACACACATGCATACATACATTCATACATACCCATTGAATTTAATCGACCCTTGATTACTTTATTTCGATTTTATACATTTTAACGGTTCAATATAGGGTGCTTAGGTGAATAACTTTTGAATAAATCGTCCGATTTTCAGTAACTTGGTTTCGATTGATAGATCTCAACAGTAACATTCAAATAATAATAAATTGTGGGATGTTTCCCTTTGAATTAATGCTTATATGTAACAAAAACTATTTTAAATACATTTTTTCCACATTTCTTTATGTAACTTTCAAACCACAAGCTCATTTGTCATAAAATTTTGAAGTTAAGGTTTTGAAAGACTCCCCTTTCATATGCAATCAATTTTGTTCAAATCAGTTAAGGGACCTATGAGATAATGAAGTCCCATATTTTTCGTATTTTTATACATAACTTTTGAACTAAAAGTCCGATCAGTATGAAATTTAATAGCGAACAATGGAACACCTAGACCTTTCATTTGACACTAAGATCATTAAAATCGGTCCTGCCATCTCCGAGAAACGTTGGCTCAACACACACACACACACACACACACACACACACACACACACACACACACACACACACACACACACACACACACACACACACACACACACACACACACACACACACACACACACACACACACACACACACACACACACACACACACACACACACACACACACACACACACACACACACACACACACACACACACACACACACACACACACACACACACACCCACACACACACACACACCCACACACACACCCACACCCACACACACACACACACACACACACACACACACACACACACACACACACACACACACACACACACACACACACACACACACACACACACACACACACACACACACACACACACACACACACACACACACACACACACACACACACACACACACACACACACACACACACACACACACACACACACACACACAGAGAGAAAATGCTCCGTTTTCGAAACCGAGTCGAATGGTATATGACATTCGTCCCTCTAGGCTTTCTTTCGATTTTCGGTTTTTCGAGTGATTCCTATACCTTTATACTATATTTTCATATAGTAGAAAGGCAAAAAGATACTTACCTTTTGGTAAAATTAGGCAAAGGAAAGGAAAGGGTGACGTAGGACTATATCAGATCATTAGATCAAAGACTAATGTAAACTGCATTTCTGGCATGTGTATATTTATAAGAATACGTGAGTGTCATTCTTAAGGAGCGAAATATTTAGATTCAATAATTTATTAAATGCAATGGTGGCTTTGAAAATACGTGAACGGGGATTCATAAGTAGCACGCCTGTAACCATTGAGACATAGAGATTTCTTTTAAAAATCACTTGTGTGCATCATAAAGGTTGGAATAGTAATGAATGACCAGCCCAGAGATTATTGCATTTAATAGGATTATGCGTAACTTGACATGTTTTAATAACCTTAAAGTAAGCTTGTGGCCATTAGTTACAAATAACATTAAAGTACGTTCATCGCAAATACGACGTGCCATTCGAATGTCCTTCTCTTTTGACATGAATGGCAACAGGCATGTAAGTTAGCGGTATCGATTTACTTTCCCTTGCTCCGAGAAAGTTTCACTAGTTTTACATTCACAGCTTACCGCTTGTTACATAGCAGAAAATATGGCACATACGCAAATATTTCTGTTTTATTTGTATGAGAGTCCTTGTCTTCCTATCACAGCGGTGAGGGGTCTGAAACCATCATAAAATAAATTCATTCACCCAAAAAAAAATCCACATGCCAAATTTGGTCCCATTTGCTTGATTAGTTCTGGAGTTATAAGGACATTTGTATTTCATTTGTATAGGAGCCCCCCTCTTAGAAGGGGAAAGGGTTTCAGTATACCATAGAAAAAATTCTTATCTCCAGAAACCCCAACATGCCAAATTTAGTTCCTTTTGCTTGATTAGTTTTAGAGTTTTGAGGAAATTTGTATTTCATTTGTATGGGAGCCCCCCTCTTACGCCCTCCTTAAAATTGCGCTCTTACCCCTCCATAAAATTGCTGGTCATTTTATCTATCCAACGACACATAAATTGTTTAGTTTCGTTCAGTAGTTTAGTAGTTATTACCATTTGAAATCTTTCATTCAAACGTTACACTTCTATTTTCATTTTCACAAACTGCTACCCAGTACCAGTATAGTAATGTTTTTTTGAAACGATGATTCTACAATTGATGAAGGGACGGTAAGGGAAAGTAATGAAGAAGGATTTTTTCGGGAATGAAGGAGGCAAGAGTGGAAAGGAAAGGGGGGGGGGAGGGGGGTAATAGGTAGCTATGCTTAACAAGTTGTCGTTATGACTCCCATCTTTTGTCTAATGCTGGAAGGTGCATGGGTCAATCAGTATAGTAAACAACGACGTAGTCCTACGTCAAAAAGTATTTTAATTGCTAAAAATCGGTTATTTAATTAAGCCATCACAGAAATTGATGATTTTTTTTGAAGATAGATAATTATGTGGCCTATAAATCTTTCATACATCGCAAAATGCGCATATTTAATCCACCTAGTGGTGAAAGGAACCAATTTTATTTGTCGTTTGATATGGGCATTTCCAGCTCAAATATTATTTTTGATTGGTATGAAGTTTCGCTGATATGTTGGATACCACGCAAGGATTCATTTTCCATTAAACATAAATTTTTCGCCAACTTTTCAAAAGGACGTATTAAAACCTGATTTAATCCACCTAGTGGTGAAAGGAACCTTTGTTATACGATCTTACTTGCTATTTGAGATAGAAATCGACACGTGTGGTTGACATGAAATTTTTGGAAATTGAATAAGTTTACAAAATTTGAACCAAATAGAAACACTTATAAATTTTGATAGTTCCTTTTCTCATGAAATTGCTGAGTAAGTTGCTACTAATGAGGGTAAGTCCAAGTAAAAGTAAGTTGTAAGATGAAATATTATTCTTTATCATATGCATTGCGTAGTAAAGGTCTAGTTTATAAGTTTTTGAACTATGCATAATTTCCTGTAATGCCATTCTATTTGGTTCACAACAATAAAGTTTTCTTGAATAAATTTCATCAATTTTTATTAACTTTCGGTTACTCACGCTGTTGTATTTTGTACAACATGTGTAGATTTTTGAATGCCATATTGTTATAAAGTTACAAATCGTATATTACGTATATACTAACGTATATTCTTCAGTAAACTTGTTATGAGCAAAATGTCAGAATTATTCAATGCATTAATACTTTAAATTGTTAGGAAACAAGATTAGCATAAACCGACATCACAGAAACGAAGCAAGTAGCATGTGAAGTGTACCGCAATTGACCCCAACTGGAATTTTCTCTCGTTTCTTTATATGGAAAAATGGTGTTTGTATGCAGCAAAACTACCAGCAAACGTAAAATGTTTAAGATGTATCCGTCTGCTGGCAATCGAGTAATTCGGGCTCAAAATCAGGTTATTTTTTACAATTAAAGTTCTACAGTTCCTAAACAAGCAAACATAGAGGTATACTAAATTCAACAAAGTTGCGTATTTTTATTATTTGTACAACTTTGTAATACATGGAAAAGTCATACAACAATTACAAGAAGAGTTAGAATAAAAAACTGATTTTACAAATTCATATACAATAAATAAGATTTTTCTACCTTCACTGAAGAGATAGAAGGTTACTGTTTTCAGCAAAATTTCTTGTAATAATATGCTCTAAAAGTTTGCAGAACACATCAATGTGTTGTATTGAAACTGAAGGAAAATAATTTTTTTATTTCACTTTTAGGGGGATTAATCAAAATTCAAATTCCACCAGACGATAGAGCTTTCAATTTTAAGAAACTCTTCCAAAGGTTCGATAAACTTAAAACCAAGTTTTCCTACTCAAAACTCCAGTGCGCACGTTTTCTTTGGTTTTGGGCTATTGTGCGCGCAAGTAACCGTGTTATAAAAGTTGGCGCGAGTGTTCGAGGGTTAATATCTTTTGACCGGTTAAACCAATTCTTATGTAATTTTGCATATGTATTCGTAGTGTGAAAACCTCTCGTTTGATATTAAAATAATTGAAATTAGATAAATTATCTTGGTTAAAATCATTATAAATTATTGTCAATTTTGGTGTGGTGCATTCGATTGCTCATAACTTTCAAATTAAACGTCCAATCAGAAAACCATTCAATAGTGATCTATCCGGCTATATTACCTGCCAAACGAAACTAACAGCGTGTAAATCGGTTTGGCCATCTCTGAGAAACAGGCGTTCATTTGTACCTAGTCAAAACAAGTTTTTCAAGGCTAACTTTTAAATTGCTTGTCCGTTTTCAATAAAACTTAGCAAAATGTTTAGTAATAGTAAGAGCTTTCGTTTGGTACTAATATCGTTAAAAATGGTTGCGTGGTTCCGGAGAAAACCGTGTCACGTAGTTTTCACATGTTTGCTTATAACTTTCAAACGAAAAGTCAGACTACGAAACCATTTAATAGTGATATACTAGGCAATAATACCTTTCAAACAAAAGTAATAGCGGTCGAATCGGTTCAGCCATCGCCGAGTAACAGGCAATAGAAAATTCGGAGCGAACACACATACACACATACACACATACACACATACATACACACACACACACACAGACATTGCTCAGTTCGTCGAACCCTATCGATTGGTACATGTGACTCGGCCCTCCGGGCCTTGGATCAATTTCGTGTTTTTCGACCAATTTCTAAACCTTTGTTATATAGTATAACAAAGGTAAAAATGAGATTATTTTCTAAATTATGTCTTAAAACTACTTATTTCATGAAAATGGCGTCAAAGGATAAGTTGTGGGAAATTAAACGTATTTTCAGAAAAAAAACTTCGCAAAATCGTAATAAAAACTAAAAAATATCTTAAAACATCCTCTCCTATTTGCCTCTTTTTTTATGATAGCTTAAATTATGCCCTAAAATCTGGTAAAGAGCTACTTACGGTCATTCTTTCTGATAATTTTTGAAAAATATATGTAATTTTTATTTTTTGTCAAAAAATTTTCTACGCATCATTTTGAACTAAATTCTCATATAAGCTGTTTCTTGGGCCCAGCCGTTCTCAAGTTGTTGCAAATATGAAATTTAAAAATTATTTATTAAGGTCAATTCATGAAAAGTATCCGATAATCGTGTAATTGGCCTTCACGGATTTGAACTTAATTTTGTCAGATTGTTTGTTTTAGGTCAGCAAGCAAAACTTAAAAATTTGGTGCCGATTGGTCCTCCCCACGATTAATGGTCGTTCCGCCTTTTTAAAAGGAAAGACTCGTTTTGTCAAGCCATTTCATTTTCTTTGGCTTATAGATAAATATGGGCATATGAGGTTTAGAAAAAACTGTTTTCACATTTTCACGTTCCAATTCCAATTCAAAAGATTCGAGTAAAAATGGCTTTTTTGGCGTTTTGAGCTAGAAATGCTCATATATAAATCGACATGTCTTCGAAACTTAATTCCACTGTTTCTTAACGCTGTGTTAGCTATCATCCATATGCATCCTAGCGATACATAAGCTTTAAAGTGCATTTTAACCTACTGAATAACTTTGCAGAACATTTGAAAGTAATAAAAAATCGTGTGCAAAGTTTTTGCGCAGAATTGATTTTCAAGAGGTTTCTTTAAACAAATCATTAATTTTCGCAATCACTAAGAGAGAGATAGTTACTATATGCAGCAAAGTTACTTATTTTCGTGTGTTCTAAAATTTTTGTAAAGAAACTATATTTTTTGAGCTCATTTAAAAAACAAAATTTTGTATAACCCTATTAGGGGATTCATTGTCACCCTAATAGTATAAGAAAATGTGCTATATTTTATTAGTAAACTGCTCTAAAGAAGCACCTGTTGTAAAATTACACATTTTTACGCTAGAGTAAATTATCGCGTTTTTGAGGTTTGGTCCAGCTGATTCATATCAATAATGAATAAATTTCATCAATCATTTTTAAATATCTTTTGACTGATAGAACTAATTTTTGTGAAATTTTGCAGATATGTTCGCCACGTCAAAACCTCTCGTTTGATACTAAAATAATTGAAACTGGATAAACTATCTTAGATAAAATCACTATAAATTGTTGGTAATTTTCATGTGTTTTACACGATTGCTCATAACTTTCAAATTAAACTTCCAATCGAAAAACAAATCAATAGTGGTCTATCCGGCTATATTACCTTTCTAATGAGACTAACAGCGCATAAATCGGTTCGGCCATCTCTGAGAAACAGGCGTTCATTTGTACCTAGTCAAAACAGATTTTTCAAGGCTAACTTTTAAACTGCTTGTCCGTTTTCAATAAAACTTAGCACCATGTTTAGTAATAGTAAGAGCTTTTGTTTGGTACTAAGATCGTTAAAATTGGTTGAGTGGTTCCGGAGAAAACCGTGTCACGTAGTTTTCACATTTTTGCTTATAACTTTTAAACGAAAAGTCAGATCACGAAACAATTTAATAGTGATATACTAGGCAATAATACCTTTCAAACAAAAGTAATAGCGATCGAATCGGTTCAGCCATCGCCGAGTAACAGGCGATAGAAAATTCGGAGCGAACACACATACATACACACACAGACATTGCTCAGTTCGTCGAACCCTCCGTGCCTTGGATCAATTTCGTGTTTTTCGACCAATTTCTAAACCTTTGTTATTATATAGTATAACAAAGGTAAAAATTTTTTCCAATAAAAACATTTTCATGTCCATACTGAGGAAAATGAGCCCTTTCCAAAAGATAGATAGATCTCTTTACACACGCAAAGTTTCATTGAATTCTGACAGGGTACAGCCAACCCCATAGATGAGTTGGCGTGAAATTCCTCATATAAATGTATAAATACTCACTTTTTCAATGCATTTTTTACAGAACAGGAGTAGTGTGGAAAAATGTCATTACATGGATTTTATAGATTCAGGTACGTACTTTTAGGCCATGCATTCTGATTTTGAAAATATGTGCCAACGAAAGTATGAGATGGGAAACTGGAATACTTTGGAACAAAAACTTCTTCTTCTAACTTCCTTCAGACAATAGATAGCAACTACCTAGTAGCTTTAAAAAATGCACCACCGGCAGTGTTTTTTTGTTCTTATTTACTTGTATTACTTGACTACTCGCGGTCATTTCGATATACATCAAAAATATATCGGGGTAATGACAGATAGCGTTCGCACCCACGATCTTTCACTTGGTACCCGACTGTTTTATTAGCTGAACTATCGCCGCCCGCTATAATCCCAGCTAGATAGAAGTTTCAACTAGATAAAAATTGAAAAAGTGGTGTATGGGGCAATTAAACCGTTAATTCGGCACCACCTTTTCAAAATGGTAAATCTGCGAAATATAAACAAACCGAGTGAGAGTTATTTTTTGATGGAACTCACTCGGTTTTTACATTTTGCAGATTTGCTTTTTTGCTATCGAAGATAATGCACGAACACGGTTTTCCGGACAAACTGACGCGACTGATCAGAGCTACATTGGATGGAGTGAGGTGTTTCGTACGCATCTCTGGGACACTCTCGAGTCCCTTCGAGACGCGACGAGGGTCGAGACAAGGTGACGGTTTATCCTGCAAAGATACTCCCAACGTCCGTAAATAAATCATTATCTATGTATATGGGAAGCGTATGGTACGGGAGGTCCACGCTATCTTCCTTCCTCTTGATTTCAAGGAGTTTAATGGAATTAGGTATGTTTTCTGGTTCCACTCGATTCCTTGGAATTCTCTCTGCGGTACATGCTGCACTATTGGCTTGGCCGTTGGCAAGAAAAATGATTGATTCAAGTAATCATCATTTTCCAGGATGCTTTCAAGAATTGGCTGCGTTAGTGTGAGATTAGATTAGAAATTAGAATTTGAACATTTTAATTTTATTTCAAAGTTTGAGCAAAATACTAGTAACTTAATTTCAATTTCCTGCAGCCTACTATCGTTAAATTGCAGCACCATCTACAATTTAAATCAGGATGCTTAAGTATTCATTGAATACCACATTAGGTACTTTTTGATTGGTGTGAGGTGAGTAAATGGAGGTAAAATCAAATTTCATACCATAACTATGCCGGCATGGCAACATTGGCCGCTGTGTCGTTACGTTCACTATTTTTTTATTGAGTTGTCCCTTACATACCTGAAAAATAAAAGAAAAGATAGGAGTCATTAACGCCATTGTAACCTGCTAATTAGTGGGTGTTTCACTGAAATTATAGAAATAGTAGTAATAAAAATAGGGTATATAAACGTCCTAACAATTGAATTAAGTAATGCGAATGATTGAACGATTTGTTCAAGATATCATTCAAGTATTGCCATTCAGTTCATGTTGAACACGTAGGTAGGTGCAATTTGTTTCAGACAGTTAATTGAGAAAAAAAAATTGCCGCCGATAACTACAATTACAGCATCGAGTGAAAGTCGCAACTCTGCAGCTAGCAGAAAGCCCAACATTGTACCGCGTGCCAAAAATAGCCACGCATAAATTGTCCACAGCAATTAATTTCCAAATCGAAACTACGGCAGTAAATCACGCGCGACTTGATGAGCGATTTATACACGAACCGAACCCTGAAATGGCACACGTGCTTGCTGCTTGCCCAACCATCCGACCATCTCGTCGCTTGGTAGCCACTTACTTTCGATTGGCCCGGTCGATTGGTTCGGCAGGCCGGCGCGCCGCCAAGTAGGTACAGACCCTGCTGAATTGTTCGCCGATCGACGCACGATGCAATGGGCATTTTGGGACAGACTTTCAATTTCATTAGTAGTGGAACGGCCGCGACGACGACGGCAGCGGCAGGCGGCACTGTTACAGGCCTGTCGACGGTGATTCCGGCGGCGGTCTCTCAGTCCGTCAGTCGTCGGTTCTCGCGAAGGACGTTCTAGCCATCCGGTTGGATGGGTAACAACATTGTGACTCTACTGCAGACTCGGCCCGAGCCGTGCCGCTACAGTCGCTGTCCTTCGCTGCTCGATTCGAAAACGATACTTGAGGGCAACCGGTATCGATGATTGGCCAGCCCACTGGAGAAGGTTTTGGATAGGCACGGAAAGAGGTTCGGACTACGAATGGAACTCATAAATTAGTAATAGCTGTGATTTTGATGTTGAATGTAGTAACGGGCCAAGCTGATACATACATACATTCATGGACCATTTCGATGTGTCAAAAATCGAATTGTCTATGAAATTAAAATTTTGTGTTATAAAGCTTGACTGCCGGTAAATGCTGCCGGTTGAATACATTTGTGATTTTTTTAATAACGGTAATTTTTACAATCGACTGAGGGGACGGTAAAAGAAAGTAATGAAACAAAAGTTTTTATAGTATCCAAACAGAGTAGGACAAGACGTGAAAGAGAAAGGGTGGAAAATTTGGTAAGGGAGGGTCATTGAAGAAACGCTTAGGTGTGTGTACCGTCTCTCTTAAGCCAAGCTGAAAGTTAGATATAGATTTTTAGACGTGAGTCCATGAAGTCCCCAACAATCCATCGCCACTGCCATCGTTGATTCTTCATGAATCATGACAGGTATTTTTCTCTTTTAAAATCAATCAGTATTTAAACAAGCGACTGCGCAAAGCTGACATTTTAGCATCGGTTAGAAGTCCAACGTTAGAAACAAACCCTGAAGAGTTGGTCACAGTCTTCATGCCACAAAGCCTTTGTTTCCTAATCCTGACAATGGCAGTCGCGAAATTCGTCACACACAGCACAGCAAAGACAATGAAAGCAAAGACTTTTTCAGGGTTGGTCAATGTCGATGGTTGGTACCGATTTGAATACCAACGAAGAAACATAAACAGTTCACAACCCGGTCGGTCGGTTGGTTGGTCGGTTTCTGCCAGCGCACGACCAAGGACTTCAATGAGACCACCCCAGCTATTGTCGTATTATTGGCGCATGTTTCATTAAATAACAGTCAGAGGGCAAAAACAGAAATTACACGGCACTAAATAGCGATTGTTTTGCCGGGCGGGTGTTTTTGCGGCTGCCTTAATGTGTTTTGCACATTGTGACGTTGTTTGTTGATTATTGCTGCAACCGGCGAGCAATTCGTAGCCGCCGGTGATGTTGATCGCTACCACAGAGATTGTTGAAATTTATTCTGAACCGATCCGACTAGGAATGCTTAGAGCATAGTCGAGCAACGAAACGATTACGTAAGCTGAGCTGCACGGTGCTGCTGCTGCTGCTGCTGCTGCTGCTACTATGGTGACTGCACTCTGCCAGGGGTCCATTCAACTGAATGCGCGTCGTCGCCACCGACTAACTGCATTGCATGTGGAGCAGTTCTAATAGTTGCATTTTGAATTGTTGGAATACGATACGTACCTAGAGTCGGGTTGTTTTTCACAAGCTCTCGTGCGAACCGGTTTGTTGTTTGACCTACTGTTAGCTTAATAGCATGCTGCTCGATGCCGGAAAATAAATTACCGCTTTTTTGTTTAGTTTTTCCTCGTGTACCGGTATTTGTACAGGTTATCGATATTAATACGAAGATATTGAAACTAGTAAATCCGGTTTAAAATTGGTATTTCACCTACTCAGAGTCATTGTAAATATCGAACCCAGATATCTAAACTGTGTTTGGATCCTGCCAGAAAGTCTAGCATCGGTTGCTCCTGATGCTGCTCATATCAGCTTCTTTTGTTTGCCCGCTCCAACGGCAGTCACGTACATCAGTTTTGAAACTTTATCGATGAAAGTGGCACTAAAATCGTCAGCTAATGGACTTTTCTCACTGCCATTTTCTTTTACGGTGAATCGCTTTAAAGTTCATAATAATAGTCTTCACATGCTTCGGTCCTGTGCTGTGGCGCCATCTTGGAAATATCATTAAAAGGCACAGCCACTGATGCTTAGCACCGGTCGGTGGTGCTACTACTGTCATCCCCTGCGGAACGCTTCGATGCGGAAAAATGCATCCGAGAGTAAAACCGGCAGCGTAAAGTCAAAGAATCGGAAGCGCACTGCTTTCTGCCTTCATGTGGCAATTATCTTCCCTCCCGAGAAACTCCCAATATGGTCGGTCCAGTTCGGTGAGATTGGCTGTCAAGCAGTCGTAACGGAAACGGTAATTGTGATGGTAATTGTCATCGCTTTGACCTTTGAGGATTTCACCGTTAAGCACTCTTTATACTGGCGAAAAACACTTTAATCTTTCTAGGGCTGAATGTAGGTCTTTCCTACCTAACCTCCTAAAAGACGTACGCAATACGTACGTCAAACGTGATAACATAGCTATTCCCTCTCTTTAGAGGTTTAACAGTTGATCCATTAGGGTTTTACTCAAATCATAAAGCGTTCATATTTGTTGGGAAACAAACCGCAATGCACAATGCCTCACGGCTAGTGTTTTTACCCAGTTAAAATATATATTGATCAAAATCGATATGGCAAAATAAAATAAGTCCGGTCAGAATTCTCTACCGACTTCAATTTAATCGATACTAATTGAATAAACAGCCACAAGCGTGGTATAACTTTAATCGCATGATTGATTAAGCAGTCGGTCAATCGAAATGGGGACTCCGACTGGGGAACAGTCATTTCCACTCGAGGGATACTCGAGGGAAAATACTGTTTGTATGTTTATCAGTTGATCAAGCGAGTGCAGTGCAATAGCAGGCAAATTTTGGTCACCGCACTTTCAGGACTATGTTAGGTACCCAAGCTTCATACTTCCATGGCTTTCAGTTTTTATAAATCGTCACAAATAAGTTACTACGATTCTTTAGATTAGGTTGAACTTTCGGTTGATCAATTTAGAAAATAATTTCGGAAAAATACCAATTTTGTCAATTTCCCCATTTTGTCAGCCCAAAGTTCATCATGGGGATGACAAAATCGGAGCATTACTGTACAGATAATGCTATAATGAGTGCTTACAATAAGTCTCTTCTTAGGATCTTGCCAAAAGATAATTTATTCCTATTCAAGGGCAGTTTCCGAAAACTAACCTCAGCCAATAAGAATATTTAGAAATATTTAACTCACCAGACGTGGCTTATCAGACTTTCACATATCTGCATCGATGAAACACGCAATCTAGTACCTACACAGGAAGCATGCGGTGGTTCGCTACCCTAAACAAACAGGCTAATTGTCGCTCTGCAGTTGCGAAAAATAATAAGGCCATTACAAATATTTTTTAAGTTTTTGTCCTTCCAACGAAAAAAACAAAGAGATTTTTTTAATCACGCAAAAAATTAGGATTTTTAGGAATTTTTGCTAGAAGTTTAATCGTGAAACCCGAATTTATTCTTGCTTTTGATATATACGTTGTTATATTTTCCATTCAAAAACCTTCCAAAATAGAGTCAAAATCGAAAATTTGCCGGTTTTCGAAAGCTACATTATTTGTACTGCCATTTTTGATTCGTGCTAGAAGCGTTAGCACTCCGTTCATTCTTTTTTCAAGTTCTTTAGGCAATAAAAACCCACAGATAACTGATTTTATACAAAAAATTTTTACTCAAGTCTAACAAATTATTTTGCCCCCCGATTTTTAGAGCCAATTTTGAAGGGCGGGGGGACAAAAACTTTAAAAATAATTTGCAATGGCCTAAACGTAAAGCGACTATAAACGTACTGACTTGAAACAGAAATGAAAAACTGGATCAATGCTAATGAGCGGACCCTGAATGACTACCGGTCCGCTCAATCAATATTTTCCGGTACAGAAATCCGGGTTCAGACTATTTTAATGGAGGAGATGTGGGGTAGAGGCGCTTACAGACACTGTAGATTACAGAGGCGCCGAGAGATTCAAAATCCGCTAAATTTTGAATCAAAACGGAGAGTACCACCATAAATAAAGGTAACTCTCCACTTTCGTTCAAAATTTAGCGGTTTTTGAGTGTCTCGACGCCTCTGTAATCTACAGTCTCTGTAGAGGCGCTACGTCTCCCCCCCCCCCCCACTTACAGAACTGCATCTCAGAAGGAGATTGCGAGATTTCTTCTGAGAATAGATTGTGTCATTGTGATTTCTCTCTCTCTCTCTCTCTCTCTCTCTCTCTCTCTCTCTCTCTCTCTCTCGCACTACCTTTCGTTCTGCATCTTTTTGTTTGTTTGTTTTTTAGATTTTGATTCAATATATTAGTTTTAATTAAGTTTGCTGTTAGTTGCTTCATTCCAGATAAACTTCCTTCTTAAAATCTGTATTATAGCATTATTTCATCAAGGGGTTATAGAATTTGTGAAAAATCGATTTTCTGTTTATTTCATGATCGTGGTGAAGAAAATTTCATGTCAATCCGTTATATATTAACAAAATTATGCGCATATTTGTAACGACGTGTCAGAAGATTTCTCGAACACGGTTGAACCGAATCATTTCAAATTTTGACGCAAGTGTTCTAAGGATATATTCCACATATGAATCGAAGGTTTTTCCATACCAATTGTTATTTCTCATTTTATGGACAATTTAAGAGCCGAATTTATGCCGAAAATCGATTTTTTTTTATGTGTAAGAAGCAGCCATTTCGTTAAAAATGATTATTTTGCTAATGTTTAGTCCATAGACATCGTGCTCTCCGCAAAACGCCTTATTTTAGAAGAGTTTCAGTAGATTACCTATAGCAGCTGTTTCAATAATTTTTTCAAAAACAAAACAAGTTAAGATACAGCCCAAAGCTACCGTAAGTTGAATGCATATTTTCGCTTTCATTAAAAACAAATTCATTTCTATGAGCTCTCATCGTAATCTATCATTGTGACATTTCAGGGTAAAAAAACCTTGAGGTTTAACGTCTTTCTAATACTTGACCTTTCTTTATTGACAGACTTCACAGCTGGCTGTTAGAGTACAGGACAGTTATGGGGCTAGTGCAAGAATCCTACTGACTGTATCTAGCATCACCGCCTTGCCGAGATTCGAACATACGACGACTGCCTTGTCAGACCAGCATCGTACCTCAAAGCTAGCTGGGCGGTCGAAAGTTCAAGGTAAAATAATTTTGTTAACTTCAGCATAAACTCCAATCCTGGTATTAGATCCGGTCCTTGTCACCGCGTCTATAGTGTCCATACGTATTCTAGAACATACCTCCGAAGGTTTTGGGAATGGTAGGAGTACTGAGGTTTCGGGCCAGCGGAGATTTTGCTATGTCACTGTGGTACTATGGGATCGTGGGATTACCTTTGTCGGTTGCCGTCTTCACTCAGTATCGTACTTTCTCACGACCTATTGACTGCGCGCCCAGATATCTTCAATAATAATGTTTATGAGGTATAATGTTGAAAACGTATCGGCTTCAAACTTCATTGCGGACCTCTTGGGCTACCGAATAATAGATCTTTCCACTTATGTGTGTGTTGGTGCTTGAAAATGAGGCAGACAGCAACAGTAAACAAAAGAGATGCATTCCTTTGTCAGCAAGGTGCAGAATGAATTTCGTCTTCCGCTGGCTTAAATGCCAGCAAATTGTCAAAACTTGTGCTTGAATTTGAAACAGGATGAAAAATTTGACCAAAATATGTGCTCTGCTGTGTGGCAAACGGAACAACACAACTAATAATCGCTATTTTTCGGTTTGTTCCTCCAGCGTCAGCCATTCCCCAACATGAGGCAAACATCATGTAGGTATACACGCGTATTTCGTGTTCGCTAGTGTAGGTACTTGAGCTGTCAGAAAGCTCTATTAGCTAGCGATCTTCCTTCCGATCAAATGGTGAACTGGATAACTTGCGTTAATTCGGCTGGTCTAGGATAGTGTGACCAGCGCACCGAGAACAAAATTTTGTATTTTTGTTGAAAATATAAAAAAATCCTAAGCTTGTTATCTACCGCAAACGTTGTTATTACGCATGATATGGATTTTGTACGAGTGCACATTCGTATCACATTTTGCACCAAAACGCATTTGATGCATGGTTGTTGTCTCGCATCGTTATTTACATTATTGACGTTCATATTATTCGTATAATGCACGAAACTTTTTTTAAAATACAATATTTCGTACAGATACAGCCTCGTTTGTATGTACGAAACATTTAGGACTGATTTTATGAATCCACTTCATGGTATGAACCAATAAAAAGAAGCAAACCATCGTTGCTTTGACTTGAATCATAGCGCGGTCAATCATATTGACTTTGAGGACGTTGCGTCTTAGTTGTTTCGAAGCTCTCCGCATTGATTAAACCAGCAAAATTGAATGAAATTTAGGCGATTCATAGTTTTTTTTAGTAAAAATGGTAAATTTTTTTTCTTAACCTTTAGTTCTCCGAAATCAAAAATGAAGGTACTTGCAGTTAGACTTTTGGCTCTATCTTCACTGATTTTCAATCGATTTTTATGCAACTAGTCTTAAAAGAACAACATTAGATTGGCCTTTAATGAAAACATATTCTGGTAAATTATGGTTCCATTTTCCCAGAAATATTCCAGATCGCAGTGCGATTTTTTTGACGTCATAAGTAGCAGCTGAAACTAAACTAGAAATCTGCTAAATTGACTACGCAAAAGATATCTATTTTATTTATAGTCATTAATGATGACTCTTATACTATACCTGTAGAGCGCTGATTTACGTCCCACACTCCGGAGCAACCGGTATCGGTTCTGCCGGAACTCAAAAATGGTCAAATTGGGTATCAAATCACAGGATTTCTTAACGCGAGCGCTTCAATGGACATTTGGATACATTTTGAGCCGATCGGAACATTCCGGAATATCCGGTATCGGTTCTACCGGAACTCAAAAATGGTCATTTGACATTCTCTTCGGAAATATGGCAAATGGGGTATTAAATCACAGAATTTTTTTAACGCGAGCGCTCTAATAGACATATGGATGCATTTTGAGCCGAATTGGACATTCCGAAATATTCGGAATCGGTTCCATCGGAACTGGAAAGTGGCAATTTTGCCATATTTCCGACGAGAATTCAAGATAACCATTTTTGAGTTCCGGCAGAACCGATACTGGATATTCCGGAATGTCCAGATCGGCTCAAAATGCATCCAAATGTCCATTAAAGCGCTCGTGTTTAAAAATCTTGTGATTTGATACCATATTTTGCCGTATTTTCAAACAGAATTCAAAATGGTCACTTTCGAGTTCCGGTAGAACCAAAACCGGATGTAACGGAGTGTGGGGCGTGTGGGGCGGAGCCAGCGCTCTACAGGCTAGTGTAAGAGTCATTATTAGTGACTACATACAAATAAAAGGGATAAATTTTGCGCAGTCAATTAAGTAGATTTCTAGCTTAATTTTATCTGCTACTAATGACGTCAAAAAAATCCCACTGCGATCTGGAATATCTCCGGAAAAATGGAACCATAATCTAGCAGAATATGTTTTCATTAAAGGCAAATCTAATGTGGTTCTTTTAAGACTAGTTGCATAAAAATCGATTGAAAATCAGTGGAGATAGAGCCAAAAGTGTAACTGCAAGTACCTTTACTTTTGATGTCGGGGGCGGAAAGGTTAAAATCAATTTATAAAGTAAATAATGCAGCATACGATATTTATAGCTCCTATAAAGTTATGAATTTTAATTATATCAAGATGTTTTGGGAACATATCAAACTACTTAAGCAAGACCTTTGATACAAAAAGGTTAATAAACTAATTTTAAAGAAGTCTCGACAGAAAGCCAAATATATCTCGCAACCCATATAACTTGAATACTTGGGATCTTCGGCAAAGTATCATAAATTTTATAGTTGTATAACTTTATCGAAGACATAAACCTACTATCTAAGTGCTATAAAAAGTTAGTATATTTCAAATATAATAATCTCGCTGGTTGACTGGTTGGTTGGTGCTACAAGATAAAGTCAGTAGGATCGATACTCTAGTCTGTCGATAAAGAAGAGCCTAGCCTTTAACGGCGCTTAATGGGAAATTAGGAGTCATTAACTTTTCGTCGGAGAGCCCGTTTTGACCGATTTGTCACGCTGTGCGACAGTTGATAATCGGATATATTGCCACTTTTATGACTATTTAGACTACTGTGATAATCTTTTATTGCAACATACCGCATCTTGCACTGTTAATCTGATACTAGAGTGGCTTTTAGTTTGATCTACTAATGAGTTTGACTTCTTTTTCCTTCTTCCCCTTTTTTCACTTCATTTTCTTTGAGCGAAATCGTGTGCGACATTCGACTGTGATAATCGTGTAAATCGGGGTAGTCTAAATAGGGGCAAATGTCGCAATAGACGCTCTAACCTTATTTTTTTCATGTGTGGACTCATCTCTGCTACCAGTATCGTTGATCTGTTGATAACGCCCAGGCGTTTCCTGTATAACCCGTATGTATTGGGGTTTACCCCTTGGGGTTTAGCGTGCTCTACTTTACCCACTTGTTCCTCACTGCCAATACTATCTCATATTATAGCCGTCCCTGGCGAGGACTCATTCGTTTCTCTGACCGGTATCCCTCAACTATAGGAGGGACTTTTGCACTGTCAAGAGGCTTCAGCGGGTAATATAGAATTAAGCATGAAGGAAGGGTGTGTGAAATGAGTGACCTGAGAATTAACCCATGCTAAAGTCACTTGACGACATCAAATGGCTTGATTCTACTAAGATTCGAACCCACGACCATTCGCTTGTCAAAGCAGACTCTATAACCTTGTGGCTACGGAGCGCCCCTACACTCTAACGCTTCGTAAAATAATCCTCCACGTGTGACCGAATGAGGAGCCTTTTGTCGAGTATCAAGTCAAGGTAGCAAACCTTTGCGACCTGTATTGACCCCAAAATACTGCCTTGGGGGACTCCAGTGGAGACTGCATACGGGTCGGAAAATGCACTGTCTACGCACACTTGTGACGTCCTACCGTCGAGATAGTTTGAGAGATTCTTCGTCAGGTAGTTGGAAAAATGGAATCGGAGAACATTACGCAACAAACCGTCATGCCAAACGTTTCTTAATGGCTTTACTGACGTCTAGCCGTGCCATGGCCGCTATTGGCCTTGCCAGCGTTGCTGATATTGTTCAGGGTTTTGCGTGAGAAAAAAAGAAAGGGAAGTATTTTTGCTTTTGTCAACACTCACGCGTTGACAGTTCGGCACGAGATTTCCTGTAAGTGCGAGCAGCCTTCGAAATCTCTTTCAACGCTGGCAAGGCCAATTGTCGGGATCAATTTGGCCTGATTAATGAAGTTTAACACCCGTTCGAGTAGTTCCACCGTTAAATGAGTTCGGCAACGATGAGCACGGTGCCAGCAAACGTTTCATGATTTCATTTTTCTTTATTTTCTATCGAATTCATTCTAATTTTGGGTACGAGACTGAGCCAGTAGAAAACTCGAGCTCAGTACTCAGGCTCCGTACCTGGGTTCCGTGCTCTATCGCGGTATGGACCGATATATCCTACATATTCAAAAACAGCGAAGCGTACCTTTGATAAATAAATGCGAATGAATAAATGGCTCGACTCGGCCGAACTCTGGCACAGTGCCGCACGGTTCGCTTCGAAAACATATAGCACCGAACCATACAAAAGAAATCGGCTCTGAGGTGCAGTGCCTTGGTGAGTTGGCCAAATGCACAGAAACCGAGAACGTGTTAGTTACGAACGAGGCAAAACATTTTAACACGGTACGGTGCGTGCTTTCACACACAAGGTCTGGCATCGAGATAGGTAAAATAACATGTAACCGGATTGTTCCGCTTCACTGATAAAACATGCTGCTAATGCTGGGCTTCGTTTGGTCGATGGTAATTTCGACATCAATGTTGCCGATATTGAACACAAGTTTTGATCATCGTAAGCACAACTGGTAGGCGATCTGACGACAGTCCAATGACAGTACGAAGCGGAGATTAGGCTTTCGCTATGCGGATGAGAGCTATTCCGATACAGACCGGTGGCTAGATGATAGCCCAATTCGGTTGGAGGAATACATGCGGTCTAGGCCAGCACTGCAACGTTCTTATTGGTTCTTGAATAGTCCACAATGAATGGCGTACGTTGCGATCGCCTACAAAGATCAGTTAACCTTCCCAACAAGTCTACTTCTAAATACCCTGCTTGAAGATCACGGTTGTGCCGTCGTGTGCTTTTTTCCCAAGTGTCATCCTGACACTTTATATTTATATTTATTTTTATAAAATGCTATCCAGTAAAATAAAAAAGTTATCTTACGTCAATAAACTTCTAAAATCGGTAGATGATAAATTAGAAAAAATTAAAAGTTTTTGTTGTTTCGTGTTACCATTACGAGAAAGAATTTTCACCCTACCCCTGCTATGCAATTGAGGTGAACTATAGATAAAATACCGTTTAACCTATACGCCAACAGTTGTATTGTTCCCCATTCACACCTATCATTAATTCAGATTTTCTCATAATCAGTGCTGTTGAAATGCAATAAGCATTTTATTACATACTATCACATCCTAAATTATCTAATTAAACACACTAGATTTGATAACATTGTTCCTACTGCCGTTTTAACAAATTATTCCCACAATAGCTTGAAATAATTACGGGTAGCGGATATAGGCAATTAGTGTAATTTGCAATGCAAATTCTGCATTCCCACTTTGATGCACTTTTTCATTAATTTCAATTAAACTTCGCTGCATTAGGGAGAGAGGTGAAAAAATAAATCAGCCCATTGACTTGATAAGCATGACAAGTAGTTCAAATAAATACACTTTTCTCCCCCCTACCACATCTAATGATACGCTACAAAAATGGTTTTTCGCATTTAAATATTTTTACAGAAAAATAATTATGTTTTTGGTAATTTTCAGTATTAAGTCAAATGAATAAGTATACAAAAAGTCTGCAACGAGATGGTCTGATTACTAAGTTACTTCTTCCATCCATCTTTACTTTGTGGTACAAAGTAACACGAAACTTCAGTTATGTTAACTTGCATAACTCACTCAAACCGTTGAATTTTTTAATATAGCTCAACTGTTTAAGCACCACTTAGCAAAACCTGTTCTCAACCGCTACCGTGTTGTAAACAAGCTTCGCTGCAGTTCCTGTCCCAGCAGCGCTGCGCCAAGGTTACCGTTCGTTCGTCCATCCGTCTGGAGCAGAGCACTGTCACCGCATTGTCTGCGGCGAAGTTGGTCTCGGAAAATGAGTGAGTAATTACACAACTTGAAACAACTATAAATAAATGCCATTTCGTCCTATCGACGCGGCCTCGTCTCGGTGGGCGGTGGGGAACAACACTCGCCGACACGGCCGGCGGTGGGTGTGCGGTTTTGCGGCACGAGACCAGGTGCCGGAATTAAGGACACTTGTCGGAAAATACAGTCCACCGCAGTTTGTGAAATACCCGTTATCAAAATGCGATTACCCCGTACCGGAGTGGGTACCGTTCGCGATGCTTCCAGCATTCGGGCCAACCAACCAACGGGGAGCTTTGGGAAACTGCGCCAAAATGTACCGCATACAGCAAGTTGGCCAACACGTTGGGGACAGACTGGTTTGGCAATTAATACCACCTAGGACGGCATGCCGTGTCGCGTCGGTTCGCCGACAAGGCCTCGTGTGGAACTGGGGGATTTGTCGTGTAATCACTAGGGATTTTCGGTTGGCATGCGCCGTCGGAAAATTTATTTTAATTGAATATAATGGCAGGGATGAAAGTATTCCCCGAAGTGATGCAGATATCGGCCGTGGAGATGCAGCGAACAATAAGCAACAATTGGGTAGGAAACTCTGAATTCAACAACACTTTCAAAAAGTTTTCCCATTCTCGTTTACGGAAGGTAATCAACCGTGGCGTTGCGTCGATGTTGTTGCTTCGATTGCTATTGTTTGTCATCGTGAAGTAGTCAAGTAGGTCAACTGGTCTGGCTCGAATGGCCAAATAAATGGACTGATCGCAGACGCGCCACAATCATGACAGCAAAAAGCACAACAAACCGTCCACACAACACACAAAAGAGCTCGAACAACTTTTCCTTTCACCGGCAAATCACTCACGTGAGCGCGGCAACAACGCGGCTAACACAAAGGTATCACAAGTGGGCCCCACGGAGAATACTGAATGAGCTTGCTAGCGGGTCATTAATCAGCAGTCAACCGGTAGCGGCAACAACCAGTTTCACGTCAACAAGTAACCGTCATCGTGGTGAGATAACCAATTGCGATTATGGGAATGTTGAATAATTAGCAACAGGATTCCTGGGGACCGTGCTTCGGAGTTTAACGATACGGTTTGGTGGCACGATTCACATTTGGAGGTTGGAAGTTTGCGTGACAAGCCCATTCATACCATAAAATCAACTCCACGTTTCCGTACCTCATAGAAAAGGACGGCTTTATCTAGAGTGTATAGACAAAAATAATCCTATAGTCAACGGTTTAAAATATTTCTAGTTCCGTAATAAAATGTTGGTGCTCCACGGGCGTGGCCAGAGGGGTTATGCACGAGACACGACCGCATAGGTGACGTAGGACGACGTAAGTCTCTTTGTAGCGATAGTAGTATGAACCCATGTACCCCCAAAAAATTGGATTTTTTTTCGGATGGTGATGAAAAAAAACTAAGACAGCTAATGGAGTGTGATAAATTTCCCATGGAAGGGAATTATATTAGTTTACTTGCAAAAAACTTCTGCGGCCTGCCGGCAGTTAACCGGAACATTCGCCATGGAGGACGAAACCATGCGTGTAAGCAATGTTTTGAGTACTTTCTTCGTTTTATTTATCAATTTCTCCTCAGTTTTCGCGATAAAATGGTTGGAATAGATCTTACGTTTCAGGTTGGTCCAGAAAATCTTGATGGGACGCAGCTTGGTGACGCCGGGCAAGTTTGCCGACTTGGGTACCAGCCGCTCCATATCCTCCAACGATCGCTTCGAGTCGAGTGAGTCGACGCCAGATCCGGCCAGAACACCACGTCTTCGCCCTTATGGTATTTCTAAATGAACGATAAAACTTCCGGCAGGCACTTCGTACTATAAAATTCCCCGCTCACGGCCAGTCCGGAGCGAAAGAAGAGCGACTTTGACATCCCCTTCTCGCTGATTGTCAGCCACAGCAGCACCTTCTTGGGGAACTTGGTGTGTGAAATGAACTTCCCCTCGGAGTTCACTTCCTTCGTGGGGAAAGTAAAATACGAAGTGCCCTATCAGTCGTTACCATCCAGGGTGAGATAGGTTTCGTCGTCCATCACCACCGCCACGTCGCGATTCGCTGGGAAAATCGTCTTGACCATCTTATTCAACCGCTGCCGCTGCGTCATTGCCTGCAGCTTCGAGACCAGTGGACGGGACACGTCGCTTCCTGATATGTATGTCCATGTTCACCAGATAGTTTTTCACTTTTTGCATCGTTGTTGCATCGACCTTCCGACCAAGCGCACGCAGCGATGTAGACACTTTTCCCTCGGCCTTCATCTTCAACATCCTTTAGAGCTTCTTGTCGCTCATGATCGTTGGCCATCCGGAACCGGGCTTTCTTTCGATGCTCTGGTTATTTTCCAAGAGTGCCAAGATGTTGTAGATGCCGGAACGGGGGTATCCGGCGTCCACAAAGTGTCGCACGATGTCCGTTTTCGACGCGGCGGGGTACCGATCATTGAACGCGCACACTTCTGAACGGAGTAGCTTCCCTGTTTTCGCCATCACGGTTAGAGTTCGACTGATAGAGCTGTAGAATTTTTTTGCAAGTAAACTAATATAATAACCTTCCATGGGAAATTTATCACAGTCAATTAGCGGTTTTAGTTTTTTATTTATCACCATCCGAAAAAAGTCAAATTTTTTAATGCAAACGTTATGTAATAATCAGGGAATCATAATATCATTGTTCATACGCAGAAATAACCGACAAAAACTAAGAGCGATAAACCAGTTTTTCTCTATCTATAAAACATATGTAGCAACCAGAAAGTATTGCCCCTTTTATGACTGTTTAGACTACTGTGATAATCATTTAATGCAACGTACCGCATTTTGCACTGTTAATCTGACACTAGAGTGGCTTTTAGTTTGATCTACTAATGAGTTCGACTTCTTTTTCCTTCTTCCCCTTCTTTTTCACTTCATTTTCTTTGAGCGAAATCGTGTGCGAGATTCGACTGTTATAATCGTGTAAATCGTGTAAATAGGGGCAAATGTCGCAATATCACGATAACAAAATCTTACGACAAATGAATGTCCCTTCACGCCAGCAAGCAGGGCAACTTTCGATGAGAATATATTTCTCACAAGCGCTTGTTGTTGGTGATGCAGGCGTAGGGGAAGACTGTCCAGAACGCACCGGGGGTAGAATGGCCCATGCTATTAATTGTTTAAAAACGCGGAAACTATTTTGTAAAATTATAAATGCGCATTTTATTTTGGTGTAAAATAAGCTAATTCATAATTGTGTAGAATGTAAAAGCATCAAACATACCCACATCCAATAAAATCAAGCGATTATCCGCGATCTCATTCCACACGTAAGAAATCACGGTTTGCTCTTAAGCTTTTACCGCTTGTCGGTATGCAAATTTCATAATAAATACAGTCATTCTAATTGATATACTGTCATACTCGATGATTCATCACAAAAACGGCATTAACTAGGCATGTTTTTCACATAAATTGCACAAAGGTCCCTTTCAATGAGGAGAACGTGCTGCTCAAGCCACAAGTACTGATACTGAAAAAACAAAACAGAAATAGAATGCACCACAACAGGATCGAACAGTTATAAAATATTTTTAATTTTCAGTACATTTTTTGTTTCGGATTATTTATTGAAAATATAGCAATATTATGTATTGTATAGGACTTAGAACTTTCCTTGGACCTAATTGTGCTTTGTTTAACTTACAATATTTCATCACACACCAGTTGGAGAAAAATAAATGAATAAATTTTATTGCCAATTATGTTGAGATATGAACCCATTATATCCCAGCAAACAAACGTACGGATAAACGCTATAACAAACGCTTCCTCCATTCTGGAAGCCTAGTTTTAGGAGTTTATACAACACGTGATTATATATAAATTTGCTGGTTGCGTTTAACGCCTGGCTGGGCAAACTTGGTGCGTTTTGCCCACGGGTTTTGGCGTTTTGCCCCACATAATGATTTTGACTCTTGCTAAAAATCGTCAAAAATAACAAAAACTACCGTTTTTTGTTAGGAAATTACACCAGGAGTAAGCGTAAAAAATATCCCAAAGTCTTATAGAGGTTTGAAAAACGTGGAACAAACATACCGTTGCTCAGCAAAATGATGTTTTGTTTAAGCGGTGCGTTCTGCACCACTTTACCCTACAATAAAATATGTCTTTGTCGCCTGGTTAAAGACGATACTTTATCAGCAACTTGAACAAAAGGGACAAACAGCAAAAACCTTAAGAAAAAGAGCAGCTTGCTTTGCCCTAAAGTCTGGTGTACAAAAGTTATCAACGTTACCATGGTAACTACCAAACACGGCTGCTGGCAACACAGTGTAACAAGACTACACGCAGAAAAAAAAATTGTAAATGCAAAAAAAATCTGTATAAATTCAACAAAAAATATTGTAGACTGAAGGCTAACACAGATATTTTTTTGATTCTAACTGTTTGAGTTCAACAATAAGGTTTGCTATTTCGAATAATTGCTAGTTTCTATCAAAGAAAAACCCGATTTAATCCACCTAGTGGTGAAAGGAACCTTTGTTATACGGTCTTACTTGCTATTTGAGATAGAAATCGACACGTCTTCGAAACATAATTCATCTATTGGTTATCGTTGCGTAGTGCGTTGGTTTACATAAAATTTTTGAAAATTGAATAAGTTTACAAAATTTGAACAAAATAGGAACACTTTTAAATTTTGATAGATCCTTTTTTCATGAAATTGCCGAGTAAGGATAAGTAAGTTGTTATTAATCTGAGTAAATGCAAATAAAAGTAAGTTGTAAGTGAAAATCTTATCCTTTAGCATATATATTGTCTAGTAAAGATCTAGTTTATAGGTTTTTGAACTATGCATAGTTTCCTGTAATGCCATTCTATTTGAATCACATCAATAGAGTTTTCTTAAATAATTTTATAAACTCACGCTGTTGTATTTTATACAACACGTGTAGGTTTTTCAACGCCATATTGTTATAAAGTTACAAATCGTAGTTTAACTAACGTATATTCTTCAACAAACTTACTGTGAGCAAAATATCATAATTATTCAATCTATACCTATAAAGAAGGATTTCTGTCTGTCTGTCTGTCTGTCTGTCTGTCTGTCTGTCCTGTGTTCCTTATAGAATCAAAAACTACTGAACCAATCGGCGTGAAAATTTGGATGTAGAGGTTTTTGGGGCCAGGAAAGGTTTTAGTGATGGTTAGAGACCCCTCCCCCCACTAAGAGGGGGGGCTCCCATACAAATGAAACACAAATTTCTGCATAACTCGAGAACTAATCAAGCAAATAGAACCAAATTTGGCATGTGGGTGTTTTCGGTGACAAGAATTTATTCTAGGGTAATTTGAGACCCCTCCCCTCTTTATAAGGGGAATTATAACTCCTCTCCCCTTTAAGAGGGGGGGTTTCCATACAAATTTCCTCATAACTCAAGAACTAATCAAGCAAATGGAACCAAATTTGGCATGTGAAGGTTTTCGAGGGCAAGAAAATTTTCTATGTTGAATTAGGACCCCTCCTCACTTTAAAAGGGGGGGCTCCTGTACAAATGAAATACCAATTTCCTCATAACTCGAGAACTAATCAAGCAAATGGAACCAAATTTGGCATATGTGTGGTTTTGAAGACAAATTTTTTTTCTATGATGAATTGGGACCCCTCCCCACTTTAAGAGGGGGGGGGGGCTCCTATACAAACGAAATACAAATTTCCTTATAACTCGAGAGCTAATCCAGCAAATGGAACCAAATTTGGCATGTAGGTGTTTTTGAAGTTTTTGAAGAACCTCTCCCCACTTTAGGAGGGGGGGCTCCTTTACAAATGAAATACAAATTTCCTCCTAACTCGAGAACTAATCAAGCAAATAGAACAACATTTGGCATGTGGGTGTTTTTTTTGGTGACAAGAATTTATTCTATGGTGAATTGAGACCCCTCCCCTCTTTATAAGAGGAATTATAACTCCTCTCCCCTTTAAGAGGGGGGACTTCCATACAAATTTCCTCATAACTCGAGAACTAATCAAGCAAATGCAACCAAATTTGGCATGTGAAGGTTTTCGAGAGCAAGAAAATTTTCTATGGTGAATTAGGACCCCTCCCCACTTTAAGAGGAGGGGCTCCTGTACAAATGAAATACAAATTTCCTCATAACTCGAGAACTAATCAAGCGAATTGAACCAAATTGGGCATGTGTGTGTTTTTGGAGACAATTTTTTTTTTCAATGATGAATTGGGACCCCTCCCCACTTTAGGAGGGGGGGTCCTATACAAACGAAATACAAATTTCCTCATAACTCGAGAACTAATCCAGCAAATGGAACCAAATTTGGCGTGTAGGTGTTTTTGGAGGCAAGAATTTTTTCTGTGATGAATTAGGACCTCTTCCCACATTAGGAGGGGGGGCTCCAATACAAATGAAATACAAATTTCCCCATAACTCGAGAACTAATCAAGCAAATAGAACCAAATTCGGCATGTGGAGGTTTTTGGAGGCAAAAATATTTTCTACGGTGAATTAGGATCCTTCCACACTTCAAGAGGGGGGGCTTCTACACAAATGAACTACAAATTTCCTCATAATTCGAGAACTAATCAAGCAAATGGAACCATATTTGGCATGTGGGTGTTTTTGGAGGCAACCATTTTTCCCATGATGAATTAGGACTTCTTACCTTTTTAGGAAGGGGGGAGGGCTCCCATTCAAACGAAATACAAATTTGCTCATAACTTTAGAACTAATGAAGCAAATGGAACCAAATTTGGCATGTGAGAGTTTTAGATGGCAGAATTTTTTTTCTGTGGTGTATTACGACCCCTTTCCCTTCTAAGAGGGTGGGCTCCCATACAAATGAAATACAAATTTCCTTATAATTTGAGTACTAATCAAGCAAATGGAACCAAATTTAGCATGTAGGAAATTTTTGAGTCTTGAATTTATTTTATGATAGTTAGAGACCTCTCACCCCTGTGGTAGGGGGATATGGACTCTCATACAAATAAAACAGAAATTTTTGCGAAACTCAAAAACTAATCCAACTCGAGAAATTCGAGACTCTTCCATAAAACATTAATCAATAACAAGACCACAAAAACTATCTATAGTAACACTAGATCATTCAGGACGAGCCGGTCGCGAGTGTTGCCGGTGACCCGCCGTCGGAAGCGCCGCCCACTGGGGGGCTTGCAAAACTCGAGAAGTGACAAAGATCATCCGAGATTCATGATTTATGTACAACACAGGTTAATTTGTGGCAATACGAAGTTTGTCGGGTCAGCTAGTGCATTAATAATTTAAATTGTTGGGAAAATTAATGCAGCAAAACTATCATCAAATGTAAAATGTTTAAAATGTATCCGTCTGCTGGTAGTCGAGTAATGCGGAGTCAAAATTAGGGTATTTTTTATAATCAAAGTTCCACAGATCCTAAACAAGCAAACATAGAGGTATACTATTTTCAGCAAAGTTGTGTATTTTTACTATTTGTACAATTTTGTAGTACATGAAAAAGTCATACAACAATTACAAAAAGAGCAAAAATAGAAAAATTGATTTTACAAATTCATATACAATAAATAAGATATTTCTATCTTCTCTGCAGAGATAGAAGGTTACTGTCTTTAGCAAAATTTCTTGTAATAATATGCTCTATAACTTTGCAGAACACATCAATGTGTTATATTGACACTGAAGAAAAATATTTTTTTTATTTCACTTTTAGGGGGATTAATCAAAATATAAATTCCACCAGACGATAGAGCTTTCAATTTCAAGAAACTCTTCCAAAGGTTCGATAAACCTAAAACCAAGTTTTCCCAGTCAAAACTCTAGTGCACAGGTTTTCTTTGGTTTGGGGCTATTGTGCGCGCGAGTAATTGTGTTATAAAAGTTGGCGCGAGTGTTCGAGAGTTAATTTCTTTTAACCGGTGAAACCAATTTTTATGCAATTTTGCATATATATTCGTAGTGTCAAAACCTCTCGTTTGATATTAAAATAATTGAAATTAGGTAAATTATCTTGGTTAAAATCATTATAAATTATTGTTAATTTTGGTGTGGTGTATACGGTTGCTCATAACTTTCAAATTAAACGTCCAATTAAAAAACCATTCAATAGTGATCTATTAGGATATATTATCTTTCAAATCAGACTAATAGCGCATAAATCGGTTTGGCCATCTCTAAGAAACAGGCGATAATTATTACCTTGTCAAAACAGGTTTTTTAAGCATAACTTTTAAACTACTTGTTTGTTTTCAATTAAAAATTTCTGAACAATTTAGCATTAATAAGGGCTTTCATTTGAAACTAAGATCGTTGAAATCGGTCATGTAGTTCCGAAGAAACCCGTGTCACGTATTTTTCACATTTTTGCTTATAACTTTTAAACGAAACGTCGTATCACGAAACAACTCAATAGTGATCTACTAGACAATAACACCTTTCAAACAAAAGTAATAACGAACCATTCGGTTCAGCCATCTCTGAGAAACAGGCGATAGAAAAAATCATTACATACATACACACACACACACACACACACACACACACACACACACACACACACACACACACACACACACACACACACACACACAGACATTGCTCAAATCGTCGAACCCTATCGATTGGTATATGTGACTTGGCCCTCCGGGCCTCGGATCAATTTCGTGTTTTTCGACCAATTTTTAAACCTTTGTTATAGTATAACAAAGGTAAAAACTGTAGAATCAAAAATAAGTACTTTTGGGTTTATAAACGATCTAGTAGAAGCAAAAGAAGTATGAATTCAGTTTAAACAATATTGTTTTGATTCAAAAATATGATACAAGTTGAACTCAACAACATGGGATTGTTGTTTCAAACTATCATCATTTTTTTGCGTGTAGGATTGCTCTTTTGCGTACAATACGTATTGCATACAGCAGTGTGTCCTTTTCGCAGGCAACAACATAGTTTGTAGTTGTAACATCTGTATCGACGATAAACAGCTACGATAACTTGTCTTTGTCCTAACTTCCATGCAATAGTGACAAACTTACATTATACATTGTTGCAACATGTTGAAGTAGGGACAATATCTTTGTCTCTTGTGCGTTCGTGATTTTTGATTTCCTGGTAATAATACGATTCTTCATGTATATATGCTACATGCGTTGTACGTAACGTTTATCGAAGTAATAACATTGTATACGTTCAACTCTCGACAGTATCTGTTTTTTATTAAAACGAATTGAAGTCACAATAAACCAAACAGTAAATAAATTTTCATTATCTGTTTTTACGATGAATAGTTCTTTTCCTCCTGGTAATCGGTAAACGGTACGCGCGAGTTTTCAAAAAACTGAAAATTCTGCGCAAAACTTTTCTGCGGATTACAAAAGAAGAACACTGATAATAAAACATTTACAAGCTGCAGACGTTTTGGAAGTGGCATAAAATGTCGCCCGTGACCAGAAAACTCATTCCCGCCATTTGTTGGCTGTGTTATTATGGTATTAACTGGGCAAGAAAATATAATAAAATCATCAATCGTTGTGTGGCCCTTAAAAGGACCGATTGCTTGACTATCATAACACCAGCTTGCAATAAACTTGCACGAACGCACTTAGCGCAATTTTCTTTTCGGTAAACTGGAGCTCCGATAACCGCAAACCAGGCACGGCTTGTTGCAACGAACCAACCGGAAAGCCACAGCAGCTATGCAATCTAAAATGTCATCAACGGGGCCGTACCTGTATGGTCATGAGTTACGATGAAATACAGGTCCAGATGGTCAGCCTCAAGTGACGTGGGATAATTCTGGTATTTTTGTTGTCGCGAGCAGCATTTCCTGCCAACTCAAGCACTTTCGCAGCTAAGCTAATTCCATCACGGCAGCCAACTCCAGCTTCAATAGTTTCCTTTCCTCAGCGGCCGGTGAATACGACAGACCGGGAAGTGCAGACGTGCACGACTCGACTATGATTTTCGCTTGCCCTTGATGTTTCCCCCTTTGCCTCGTCCAGATATGCCGATGATGAGATGTTAGCAATAACTCAGCTAGCGTTTGAATAGGGCTATTCGCTGGCTTACTTCGTGTTATATTTCAGAGCAAGCGACAAGAATCGGCTGTGCTTTGCAGAGAATGGAATTGTATAATTTGAAAAACGAATGTCCCGCCCATTTTTCATGGTCCGTCATTCCATTACCTACGTTGAACAAACTGGAGGATTGCAATTTCAGTCCGGGAAAAGGAGGTAAAGTTGTCCGTTTTAATTTGTTTGTTCCTAGTGAGTCGTTCACATTTTACTGTCAAAGAGGAATAACGCTACGCATTACTGTAGCTGTACTCGTTTATTTAGCATTGGTGATGGATAGATTTGTGTTGCTAAAGAAAACCGAGAAGAAAGCCCTAAGTTCCAAGATTGCTAAATTTCATCAATTACCGAAAGCCGTTCTTTTAAGAACGAACACATTCTTATATGAAAATGCAAAAGATATCACTTAAACAATTTCAGGTTATTAAACCAATAGTTTTCAATGCATTTTGATTGACGCTTGACCGAACCCAAGTAACAATTCCAAGTTTTATTACGTTTGTAAAGTGGTTTTCATGACCAATTTCATAATACCGCTAATAAAACTATGAGCTCCACCAGAACTTTCTGATGACCGCTATAAAACTACTTTCTGACCCAGTGGCCAACTCTTGAGAATGTTATCATAACCGCTATAAGAATCAGGTTATAAACACAAGTAGTCATATCACGCTCTGCTGAAAGCAGCAATAAAACCGGTTAAGCTTTCGCTGCTTGACAGCCATCGCCATAATTTAAAAAGCTTTTCGCTTTTCGCTTTTCTGGCAAAAGTGAAATAAGTTCGCTAGCTTTGTCAACTTGAAAATATATCCGTGTGCAGAAAAGTTTCAGATTTACTGACAAATCATTCTGAACGATTTGGTTTATAGCGACCAGAATAAAATATCCCATTGAATATTTATTAAATTTTAAGCAATTTCGTTGGTTTGCAGCAAGTGCGGCTGTGTGTTTTCGAAAACTAGTTGTTTTAACAGTTTGAAAATATTCTGTTAGTCAATCTCAATTTCTTGCAAAATCATTTCAGTTGTTTCCTCTGACAGGAAAACTGATTGATAATAACTTTCTTTCTGCAAAACACTTTGCTTTGATGAATTGTTTTGCGAGCTAAAACAAAATACTAGAATATGGCAATATGGCTTCACATAAAAAATTATTTTGGTGCTGAACTTCTTCATCTGCTGGTATTCTTCATAATAGCAGCAAAAAAAAATTGTTTGGTCAGGGTGTTACCGTTTTAATAGCTCTAAAAAACTATCAGATTTATTGCGGTTTGACAAGTAACCGCTATAGATCAATTTTGATTGGTGCGCCATTTTCTAATGCTATGCCACACTTATGGTAACTTTATAAGAGACGTGGTGCAGTCAACAAGTTTTAACGTGGTAATATAAGCAACCACAATAAATTTGCTTTATTAACAGTTTTATTATGTTGTTCTAGCTAGCTATAAGTGTGTTTGCACTCGTATGCTTTTGGTATTGCACAATACCACAATAAACCCAGAGGTAATGAATAATACCGCAATAAAACCTTTATAAAATTCAAGTAGGGTATGCTGCTGCATCGTCGTAATTGCCTATTCCCGTCCTATCCAACACAAATTATTAAAAATATCAGCATCAGACACACAATGCAAAACTAGTTATTCCCTAATATTTTAGTTAGTTGTCTATCAATCGATCAATCAAAGTGAGCTGAGATCTTTTTACATGCTTTTTATCATTAAAGAAGTCTTACCAGCCAAATTTCCCACATTTTTATGCGACGAAGAAGACAATGTCGACTAATCGTTTAATTTCCGTCATTCATAAATGAAAATAACTCACGCAAGGCACTGTCGTTATTCTACAGCCAAGAAAAGTTGCCTGACCTGCAGAAATTTTGTAGAATAACATTTTTCATGCCGTTCTACACAAATACATGCGCGTTAACTTCGTAAACATTGATGTGATTTTTAGTTTGGATGATGAAAAATTTTGATGGACGGATTTTAAAACGGTACGACGAATTTTAGAAATAAAGTCAGTTGCGTAATTTCAATAATATGCTTTAATAGTCGCTTTTCAGTGATTTCACGGATCGAAAGGTAAGTGTGTTTTAGTCAAATCAGCACAAGAACTTTTGGAGTATTCATTAAATCCATCCAACAAATGATGAAAATTATAATGGCTTTACTTATTACGACGGGAATTAGAAAAAACAACCCTAAAACAAAGTGGCTTTAGAATTATTACTTGGGAACACATTTACTTGGAGGTAGTAGATTTTTTGATTCCTTTGGTACCTTCCGAGACGGCCAACTCTACTGACACCAACAAGCGAACAGAAGCGCGAGAGGTGATCGGTTAAAAATTATTTGATATGAAGGAATCAATTTTAATCAATCGAATTAAATTAAATTAAAATCAGTGAGCGAAAATTCCTTAAATTTTCAAGAATAGATGTTTCGTCTTTAAAAGAACGGTTTTTCGACGTGATTTGTTGGAAATTTAAGCCTTCTTTTCCGTCTTCTTGGGTAGCAACAAGACAGCTTGGATGTAAAATCGTAATAGCTGTTTACATTCAGCTAATTTACTATGGTTTGATAAAGGAAATTGTGCTATTTCAGATAATTTCACATCTTCATCATTTAAGGCCAAATGAGTTGGTGAGAAAGCTCAATAACATCTTCATTTACATATTTGGCCTTGAAAATGGCCAGTTGTTGGATGGTTATAGAACGCCTGATCGAACACATTTACTTCGAGCTGGTATATTTGTTGACTATGCTTTGGTACCCCTCCTGAGACGGCGTGTTTGACCTATTCACTTGGCAGCGAACAGAAGTTTAAGCTTCGCGAGAGGCGATCGCTAAAAGTTTGATGTAACGAGTCAACCGCGACATCACAGTAGCAAAACTTTACGCGCCTTCGCTTCTTTTCTGTTTTGGTGCTATGCCAAACTTCTAGTGCACAACGCTTTAGTTGGAAACGGGCTGAGAAAATTCAAATAATTCTTCAATTATTATGTTCCGGTCCTTAAAAGGACCAATTGTTCCAACCATGTTTCCTCCTTTGCAGCGTTCAGACATGCCGATGAGATGTTAGCAGTAGCTCAGCTAGCGCTTGAATAAGACTGTTCGCCGGCTTACCTCGTGTTATATTTCAGAGCAAACGACAATCACAATCGGCTGTGCTTCGCAGAGAATGAAATTGTATAATTCGAAAAACGAATGTCCCGCCTATTTTTCATGGTCCGTCATTCCATTACCTACGCTGAACAAACTGGAGGATTGCAATTTCAGTCTGGTCATAACTCCAACTTGCAACATTAACACAACAGCTGCTTGAATCCTTGAATGCAACCGCGATCAAGGCGATCGTTGAATGTACTGATCACATCGGGAAGCCAGCAGCTTTGCTCGTCTTCTTGTTCTCCTTCCTTTGGCGTTGTACTTTTCCAAGTCTTTTGGTAGCATGGATGACATTTTCACAGACTTTTTGACACGCGTAAATTTGGGACCCTATAATTTCCTCCGCAATATTTAATTTTTCTAGTATATTTTTTCTGTAATTTATATAGTTTATAAAGTACTTTAATTATCAGACACATTGGTAAAACCAGAACTCACAGAAACTGACATAATTGGTGGGTCCCAAATTTATGCCTGTTAAAAAATCTGTGTAAATGGCATCTATTCTTGGCGGTTGCACTGACACCGGCGCCAAGAGCACGTACCGACAGGTGCGCTGGCTTTACAGAAACTGATAACTATGCCAAACAGCAGGCCCTGTTTTATTTGAATTCGAAGTATATCTTCGAAGGTCAACCCTTTTTTCGTGGTTCCTCATTTCAGCTTTTCACAGTTACCGCTTTTTCAGCCGCTCGTTACTTCAGTATATAACAAAGGTATATATTCTCGAAAATCGGGTTCATTTTCATCTCTTTGATTGTCGTTTCAAATGTTTCGTCTGATATCCATCTGGCCAAGCGGAATGGAAAAGTCCCACTGGTCTGCAGTTTGCGTAGAAAGCAAAATTACGTGCGCCCATGAACCAGCAAAAGTGATCTCGCAGCTGAAATTTTGGATCTATCCCCACGCAGGCAGGCAGATTTTGTGGTGACGGGAAGACCTGTATCTTCAGTAGTTGGCTGCTCATATCGACGGAGAAATGAACATACTTTTCTTCGGAGTTACTAGAGGAGTTTTGCTAAACATTCAAGCTGTTGTATTGTCCAAGACTGCATTGCTGCAGTCACGAATTGTGGAACACTCCATCCGGATTCGGAGAAACACTATGAATCCCGAACCAGTTCCCATAAAGGAACATTTCAACATCATATCGGATAACAAAAACCATCAGCACTCGATAAAATAGCGATTGACGATCATATCATGTCTCTCAGAAGTCAAGTAGCTAGTTCCAGTCCCCGGATAAGCTTCTTTTTTGATTCTAGCCCGGGTCGGATTTCGAAGGAACTTGTTGGCAGATGCTAAAATTATGTATTTCTTATCCCTACAACAAGTTAAATTTTAACCGTAATTTCTAGTCCAATTTCAACTTTGATATTAAATCTAATTGTACCTGAAAGTTTTCAACCTAATCGGCTGATATTCTTCTGATAAGTTACCATAGGTTTGTCATCCTACGTTTACTCTGTTTTACCAGGTCAAAACATTCTTTTGTAAGGTCGGATGCCCCATTCTTTGTTTTTGTCCGCGCACCCTAGTACCTAGAGAGTGTCTTGGAATGAGTTAAACACTACTGAATGAACTAAAGGTCAATTTGCCGACCAAACTAATCACGAACACCACGCTATTTAACAATATCAATGGCTGTTTTCTGCATTACTGCTCCATTCCGTGGTTTTCGATTCGATCTGAATCGACTGTCACTATATTTTGCTTGGCCTTCACAAAAAAATATGTGGTCCTCATATCCTGTTTATAGCAAAATACAGTTATATAAACAAATTTCCACCATGCGATTCCGACCCGTTCCGGTGTGGTCACTTAGGTTCTAAGCCTGCCGCCGTACACCCACCCGCACCCGCACGCACCTGCATGTTTAATGATGTCCAGCAGTACGGCAGCGACCGCCCGGCCGGACAGGACCGACCGAGGGGTTTCAATTTATCAACATTTAGCCCGGTCCCCTTTGGAACATCGGCCACCAGCGCGCGAGGAATGATGAATTGTCCACGGTTTTATCTCGCTCGTTTTTCATGTCCGGCTGCTCCTGTGCCTTTCGGTTGGTCGGTGGCAATGGCAGCGGCGACTCGCAGCGAAGGCAATTAGGTTGAAGTATGTTAATCAAGCTAACCATCCAGAGGGATCGCTCTTCGTCTGTCGCACCGAGTCTGTTGTTCCGGGTAGGGATTCACCGCCGGAATGTAGTCGGAATGACCCGGTCCGTAATGAGCATGGCCCGGTGGTTGAACGAATACGAAACAACCGCACGGGCGCACACACGTCACACACACGCACATATACACGGGCAGACAGGACACGTCACGCTTCATTGTTGATACGGGGCCAATATTTGTATTTTCGATACCATGTTTGTGCTGTCGCGTTCAAATTATAATTAGATGAATAGGCACACGTATGCAAGGCGGAAGTGATGCTGGTGAACCGACGGATCTAGTGCGGTATCGGTTGCGAAACAAAGGACACTCTGTTGATTGTAGCATGAAATGTTGTGCACTGGCGAAATTGCTACTTATGATAATGGATTAAAATTGTTTTACTAGCTAGCTTGGTTGGTTGGTACTTACGTTTCTAGTTTTATCAGAACTCTTCCGCTATAAAGTCGACCACACTGCAATTCGTTTTCGGTTTATTATTCTACCGGTTTCTCAGCTGACCTGTGATAAATTTATCATCTGCACCCGACTCACTAGTATTCTAAACCATCGGAACTAAATCTTCCAGTGCTGTGAAACTTTTCCTTTCCCAGTCCATGACTGACTGACTGGTCAGGAAGCTTATTCTACATCAAAAGTTCTTCTTGCCTCGCCTCGTCCGGCCAGAATATCATTTTGTTTGGGAAAACTAAGGGGCCCCAAGGCTGGACGGCGGAACTTCCGAGCGTGTGAGCTTGACATCGACGACGTGATTTTGTCGCCACAGATATCTACTTTCTCTGGACGAACCGTACATACATACGTTCGACATGATTGGTGCCTGCCAGACGGGAAGGGAAGCTGGAGGTGGCACAACGCTGGCTGGTATCCGGAATTGGTTTATTAGGCAAACTTGTTTGTCAAACTATCGTCCGGATATGCTTTGGCAAAATTGTATCGATCCGGATTGAACGACGCAACTAACTAGAATGGTGCGATTGGAATAGCGGGTGATAGAGAGAGACAGACACACAGAGCCGTGCTATTGCTTTTATAGTGAAAGGATAAAACGACCGAACGAGCAGATATCGGATATGACCGAGGACTTTCTGAGAGCTGTTTTCGAAACTGGCAGAGCAGACTCGAGAACCCCGGTATATCGGTGACATGGATATCCACGCAGGAATTACGATTCCGGACGTTAAAAGAGCGGTACGGTATGCCGGGGACAATGCAACAAACACAATCGAGAAACGCTTCGTCTGTCAGATGTTATCGGAATGCATTTACGGAAATGCGAACCGAATGTGCGTTCGTGCGAGCTGGGTAGGCTCCCGCGGGCGGGCGAAATCGGATTAATCCACGTAGAAATTAGGTCACTTCGACGTTTGCCGCTGCTGCTGATGCCGATTGTGACACTGGGCGCTGTTCCTTGATAGGCGTTGATTGGTGCTTCTCGCCGACGACGAAAATTGATCGCCAACTCAATTTGGAAATTTTGATTAGTTTTGCTATTAGTCTTGCCGGGAACGACAGCAAACTAGCTTTTGCAGCCGTGGATGTTTTCACGGTGCGTATATCCGGACGCACGGATGGTTGATCTGGCAGGATTTGCAAATGAATACCGAAATATCTTCGCTAACATATTTAATTACAGTTTAGTTTAATAAAAGTGTACATACGTTTATCTCGAGTATCGTTTTAGTTAAACAGAATGATTCGAAAGTGTGGAAATATCACTGATGACCCTTAACTTAATAAATTACATGACGAAAACTAGTTTATCATGATTATTCAATCACTTCGAAATGAGCTTTAATATTTTAAAATGTTGTGTTCATAATAGTCTTTTAAACTTTTCGAAATAAGAAGCATACATATAAATGCGTTTGCCATGAGTTTTATTTAATTAAGCCAGTTCCCCAGTTATCGAACGTTCACTGGCTGGCATGCGGTCGTATTACAGTGATCGAATGGTGACTATTTACCTTTAGCATTAGAAGTTACGTCAAAGCTTCCGCAATGCTCAAAGCCGCTAATAATGAGAGGATGTGAGCTTGCTACCAGGTGATTTAGCTCTTGGTCGTCATTATAACTGAAATAAACTGATAACATATTGATAATTAGGCTGTACCTCTCATCCTCTCATGCATTCCTGTGGATGTGTGCAATACGCAGTTTTTACTATTACATTAACTGTTGTTGCCATTTATAATTCACAGAAAAATAATAAAGAATAAAAAGTTATTCATTGCTTGTGATTGGAAAAACATCAACTGAAGGTTGTTTTCCTGATGCTACTGGGCTGTAAGCAGCAGCAAATCCGTTTACTTCACGGGACCTTCATGAAAACATTTCTCCTTGTGAAGTTGTGCATTAATAATTGCTTCAGTGATAAAATATTGTGTTTTTTTCCACAGTTACAGATACCTTACCAAATCATCAACTTACGAGCGAATTTATCTGCGAAAACAACTTTGAACTTACCCGAAAAATCCCCCTTACATTTATCAAGGTAATACTTTTGACCCGAGATTTGTCCAAAGTCCATTTTTACATATGTTTCATCGGCCATCATAATACCAGATTCAAGAATTACTTCGGACTGCTCTGATGGTCTTCGCTGGTAGTTTCCGGTCATATGTTCCGCTGCTATGTTTGGTTTGCTTTGCGCGATCCAATGTCAATGTTTCGCGGAAAGCACGGTCGCTTCCAGTCGCTTTTTAACATTTCTTGCTGACCACGTTAGGTTTTCAATGTAAGTATGTAGGATTTTTTCACGTCCCTCGCGTTCCATCTTTGATAACCTTTCAACGCGTGATCCTGATAAAACAATCCTTCAAAACTCTGGGGCTAGTGTCTTAGCACGACAACTACAGGCGCCGCAGTACCTATAAATAAGCAGCCAAATACTAACTGGGCCGCTTATTTATAGGTTATATAAATACTAATAGAGTTTATTGCTTGCTAATTTTCTTTAGACCGATAAACCAATATACCATTTGTAAACGGAAAAAGTCACCGATCCTTTCAACAGCCAGAAACAGTTACAGATCACCAGTGTAAAGCAAAGCAAAGCCATGGGTATAAACGTCCTCTAGAGCTTGACCCTCCTTTTATCGAAAGACTTCGCAACCGGCTATTAGAGTACAGCAAAATTACGGCGCTAGTGCAACGATCCTATTGACTCTATAGCGGCACCGCCCAGTCGAGATTCGAACATACGACGACTGGCTTGTTAGGCCAGCATCGTACCCCGAAGTTAGCTTCTCCGGAGGGTGGGCCGGAGATCACCAGAATCTACAACCGATATCCAACGCAATGCTCCCATATTGCTACCTTGAGGAACTGCTGATGTAACGTTAAATTGGCAGTACAGTTAATTATTTTTCTCTGTTCATAAAATTTGGTTCTGGTTTGTTCAAAAAGTATTGCGAATTTATTGTTTTTTCAAGAATTATTTATTTGTTCATGAATATCTATGTTGTCCCCTTCAGAGTAATCCCCATCAGACATTATACACTTTCATAACGTTTTTTCCAATCCTCGAAGCATTTTGAAAAATCATTTTTTGTGATCTTGTTCAGCTCCTCTTCAGCTTGTAGGGTATGAAATGGAGAGAGTTACCTGGAAGGAGCGTCAAACATAGCTCTGGCTCTCTCCCACCTGGCGCCTCCACGCATCTAAGTCAAATGATGACGGTCGATGGCCTTACCCGGAAATGCTTCATGTACTTACTGAAGCAGCTAAGCTAGGAGGTGCGAACTAGAGCGCCTGTTCTCCAGGTGAGGGGCGGCTCACACAGCGTCTGTCTCGTAACGGGCGGCTGAATATGAAATGCTGTATCCTGCAAGCTATACCTAAGATGGCAGACCCATCGGCGGGATGTAGATATCGCGACCCCGGTGAGGTAGTATACCGAAAACTCAATTACCACGAACAACGAACAAAGAAATTCAGGACGGAACAATCGGTATAGGACACGGCAAGGGACAAGGAAACGATTACGGGATAACGATTGGAAACTTGGTACCTGGAATGTCCGAACTCTCCATGAACCGGCACGGGCTGGCTTGTTTGCTCGAGAGCTACATCAACTTGGAGTGGAGATCGCTGCTATTCAGGAAGTTCGGTGGCCAAATTCCGGAGAACGGGAGTTCCGTGCAGTAGACCCTATTGCAGGCACTTCTTTCAAGTACCACATCTACTACAGTGGCCGTAAGAAAGCAGAACATGGAGTCGGTTTCGTAGTGTTGGGAAAACAAAAGCAACGAGTTATCCGGTGGAGGCCCGTAGATGACCGTATATGCGTGTTGAGGATTAAGGGTAAATTCTTCAACTATAGCCTAATCAACTTATACGCACCGACAAACGATAAATCCGATGATGCTAAAGACGAGTTTTACGACAAGCTTGAGAGGACCTATGGAGAGTGCCCAAAACACGACGTGAAAATCATCATCGGAGATGCAAACGCGCAGGTCGGAAGGGAGGAATTCTTCCGTCCAGTTATTGGAAGACATAGCCTGCATCTGTTGACCAATGATAACCGTCAGAGGCTCATAAACTTTGCCGCGGTCAGAGGAATGGCCATCTGTAACACCTACTTTCCACGTTTGAATGTTCGTAAACACACCTGGAGGCATCCAAATGGAGACTCTAGCTCTCAGATCGATCATGTCTTGATTGACGGTCGACACTTTTCGGACGTTATCGATGTACGGTCTTTTCGTGGGCCAAATATCGACTCTGACCACTATCTCGTAGTGAGTAAGATTCGCGCAAGGCTGTCGAACACGGCGAAAGCTCGCACTGAGAGGACGCTGCATTTCAACATCCAGCGGTTAACGGCAGAAGCGTAGCAGTGGAGTACGCCAGGAAGCTTGACCAGCGAATCGCAGAACAGCAGGTAGAAGAAGAAGATATAAATGGGCTGTGGAGGAACATCCATGGTGCCATCCAAACAGCAGCGAGAGAGGTGGTAGGCACGACGCGTGGAAGACAGCGTAACAGCTAGTTTGATGCCGAATGCCAGAGAGTGACAGACGAAAAGAAACAGGCCAGGAGTCGCGTCAAAACAGAGAGAGATACAGAGAGACTAGGCAAAAAAGAATCCATCGTCTATAGAAACGCGAGCACGAGGAGCACGTGCTCGCCGGCGCAGAGGAGCGATACGCCAGCAACGGTGGCACAGGAACGCAGCAACGGTGAGATGCAGGAATTCTGCCATGCCTGTGAAGTGCAATGATAGTGCTGGCAACCTGCTTACCGACAAAACGGCGGTAGCAGCCAGGTGGAAGGAGCACTTTCAGACACTATTGAATGGAGAGGTAAATGCGGAGATCAGCAGGGACAGGATAGAAATTGTAAGCGATGGTCAAGCTGTGGAGCCACCAACACAAGAGGAGGTTAAGCAGGCAATTAGTGAGCTGAAAAACGGTAAGGCTGCTGGGAAGGATGGTATCCCGGTTGAACTTCTAAAAGCGGGGAGCGAGCGGCTGTACGAAGCAATCCACCGGATCATTGTCAGGATCTGGGAGGAAGAACAAATGCCGGAGAAGTGGTTGGATGGCCTCATTTGCCCAATTTCTGCCTAGAAGGTGCTTTCCCGTATCCTGTTTTGCAGACTGAGACCGTTAGCGGACCCAGCGAGCACCAACTCGTATATCAATGTACGAAAACTATCGTAAATATCTCCTAACAAACTCGAAATCGTAATTAAAGCTGGATAAAGTGATTTTTTGTCGTATATAATGATAATGACTGACATACATACGATTTTCAACACAAAATCGTAGAGTAGTACGGAGTGACTCGAGCTTAATCGGATATTATCGTATATAAATACTTATATAGTCGTAACGCTCAAAATTATTCATAATCACGTATGTCGCCTCCGAAATAGTACGGATATGCCAATTTTGCGCATGAAATACGATTTATTTAGCATGTATATCTGTACGTAATGCTGATTTTTACCTTTTTTATACGTATGAAAATGCTAGCTGGGGGAGTCCTTCGTCGACGAGTACCAAGCTGGTTTTCGTGAGGGTCGCTCCACGACGGATCAGATGTTTACCCTGCGCCAGTTGCTAGACAAGTTCCGGGAGTACAATTTGCAGACACACCATCTGTTTGTAGACTTTAAAGCGGCGTACGATTCAGTTAAACGAAATGAGCTGTGGCAGATAATGCTAGAACATGGTTTTCCGACGAAACTAGTTACGCTGATTGGTGCGTCGCTGGACGGATGACGGGATAGCGGGTGAGACCTCAGCTGCTCTCGTGACGTTGGATGGACTGGAGCAAGGGGATGCCTTCTTTAACCTGCTATTCAACATTACCTTGGAAGGTGCATTACGAAGGGCAAACGTGGAAAGGAATGGAACTATCATCACGAAATCTCACATGCTTCTTGGTTTTGCGGATAACGTCGATATCATCGGAATCAACCGTAGAGCAGTGGAAGAGGCCTTCAGGCCCTTTAAAAGGGAAGCTGCGAGATTGGGACTTACCATTAATACCGCCACCGCATACAGGCACCGCCTACTTAGCTTCGAGGTACGATGCTGGTCTAACAAGCCAGTCGTCGCATGTTCGAATCTCGGTTAGACGGTGCTTGCTTGATAGAGTCAGTAGGATCGTTACACTGGCCTCGTAATTTTCCTGTACTCTAAAACAGCCGGCTGCGAAGTCTGTCGATAAAGAAGGGTAATGTCTAATGACGGTTTAAGCCCATGACTTTGCTTTTTATTAATACCGCCAAAACGAAGTACATGGTTGCTGGTAGGGAACGTGGGAGCTCAAGTGGTGTTGGTGCCGAGGTGGAGTTAGATGGGGAACGATATGAAGTAGTGGAGGAATTTATATACCTTGGTACACTCGTGACATGTGACAACGATGTAAGCCGCGAATCGGGCTTTCTACGGATTACGTAGTCAGCTGAAGTCCCGTAGTTTGCAAATTCGCACAAAACTGGCGCTCTACAGAACACTAATCCTCCCGGTGGCCCTTTACGGACACGAATCATGGACGCTAGAAGAAGCTGATCGGCGAGTGCTTGGGGTTTTTGAGCGTAAAATTCTGCGATCTATACTTGGCGACAAAATGGAAAATGGAGTGTGGCGCAGACGCATGAATCACGAGCTGTACCAAGTATACAAATATGCTGATATAGTGAAGGTAGTGCTATGCGGCTGGACACGTGGCCAGAATGCCCGACGAAAGAGTAGCCAAAACTATTTTCAGCAGAGAACCAGGAAGAGGCCGTAGACTCCGAAGCAGACCCTGCACCCGGTGGGTGTGTTCTGTCGAAGACGATGCACGTTCAGCTGGTGTTCGTGGGGATTGGAGAACGGCAGCCCAGGACCGACGGTACTGGAGGACCATAATTCGTTCGGCGCAGGATCGGTAACGGACCATTGCCACTAAAGTAAAGTAAAGTAAGTAAGTTCAGCTCCTCCTTCGATGTTGTCTTTATCTCCTCAATCAATCGTGGCGTAGCGTCGTCCTTTCATGGGCCTCTTCAGTTTCAGGAACAAGAAAAAGTCACTGAGGGCCAGGTCTGGGAAATACCGGAGTGAGGCATTATTGAAGTGTTGTTTTTGGCCAAAAATTCGCGCACAAGTAATGATGCATGAGCAGAGGCGTTGTCATCGTGTAAAAGACAAAAAACGCTCTTCGTCGGTCACATCTTCTTGGGCTTCTGAGAACATTTTGTACCACCGATAAACGTTGCGTCTGTTCAAAGTAGCTTCGCCAGTCAACAGTCAACATTAGGAATAAGTCCACTCATTTCAAGTTGTTCTTTACGCAAAATTTTATACAAATTCTTTGATCCATTTTTTGGTATAGACAACAATCGGAGACAAGCGAAAACACGTCCACGCACAATGGCTTTCAAAAACTGATTGAACATTCAACATGGTCAAAATTGTCAACATCAGTGAGGGTAATCAGTAAAAACATAACGCCACAAAAAGATCGAAAATCGAACACACGTAGCTTGCGAAAATTCAAAATTTGTGGTACTTTTTGAACAAACCTCGCAAAATGTTACAAAGAAATATCGGAGCCAAGCTACATTCGCAGTACCCTGCGGGTGAATATGAGTTTATCAACCACGCTAGTTGTCGAGATTAACCAAAGTTTACACCCTAATATTGTACGGTCAATTTGATCGGAAGCTGCCTTCAACTACATATGAATTATGTCAACTTGATCACAAATTCTGTTGCGTGCTAACGTAAGAACCGACAAATCTACATTTAGTGAACGGAACACAAGAAGTCAATGCAGATATCCACATGTATACAGTATATAGTAAAATTTTCTCTAACAGTGTTGCCAACTATTCAGTTCAAATATTGGAATTCGGTAACACTGTTGAGAAATTGTTTACCATATACTGTGTACATGCTTTCACAATAGGGCAAAGTATTTTTACATTGCATAGAGACTCACTGTTTCATGGAAAAGTAAGCTTCACATGAGAAATTGGGGGTTACTTGCTTCAAAACGCTGTATCTCTGGATCGGCAAGGAATGCCTCGTGACGATAAGTGATTCTTATGTAAAAAAAAAACTGGGGAATACGATGCAGTTGAAATTTTTCAGATTAAATTGTCTTCATTGAGAGAAAAATAGAAATTGAATAGAATTGATTCAAATCGAGCTAAAAAATATTTGGCAGCACTGATGCTAAAACTGAATTTGGTAAAAATCTGCGAAGGTCGATTACAATGTGTTAGTACTTTTTCTCGGTCACTTGACGTGATATGACCCAGCTAGTATTGAGTATTTTTATATTTGAAGTTAATCTTAATGGAATAATATTCCAAAAACAATCATGACATAATAAAAGTGTGTAATAGGTTATATAGAAGATTGCAGTTTTCACTATTATATAAGTTTCTTAACCTAGTACTTTCAAACCTTCTCTGGAACAAAAATGAGATATGAAATATGACCTGGTGAAAACGCGCTTTTGGAAACAATTCAACAAAATCAAGAAGAAAACTACTGCTGTCCTGTTATGTAAAACTTGCTTCATTTAGAATTGGAACAAACTTTTGCTCATATTGTGGCACACTTGGTGGACGGATTTAGAAGTTCTTAGCGCCCATGGGTCGGAAATTTTTTTGGCTTCGCTCGCCTGTGTATTTTTGACATTCCGCAAAACGACTGTATTTTGTAAACAAACAACATGGAAGCCGAAAGCAGGGGTAAAAATTGTGCACAGTTATTTGGAAAATCCATTGCGGTCTGCCTCTTGGTTAGCTAAACAGCTGAAATTGCCCAGAAAGACCGTATGGCGCGTTATCAAACGGTATAAGGAAACATTGACGACGATTCGGAAGCCTCAAGCTAATCGTCGAAGTGGAACTCTCGACCGGAAACTGCGTGTTAAGATTTTGAAGACCATCAAGAGGAATCCCAATCTATTGGACCGTGATTTGGCCAGAAAATTCGGTGCTGCCCGTAGTACCGTGAGGAAAATTCGACTCCGGGAAGGAATCAAGTCGTATCGAGCAAGCAAACAGCCACACCGAACCATAAAACAGAATAGTGTGACCAAAATCCGTGCTCTAAAGCTATACGACCGGGTGCTAACCAAGTTCGACGAGTGTTTTCTGATGGACGATGAAACCTATGTCAAGACTGACTTCGGGCAAATGCCTGGTCAAAAATTTTACCTGGCAACAGCTCGGGGGAATGTTGCAAGCAAATTTAAATTTGTTTTCGCCGATAAATTTGCACGAAAATTTATGATTGGGTAGGGCATTTGCAGCTGTGGCAGAAAAACGACAGTTTTCGTTACAAATAAGACAATGACGTTGGAACTGTTCCAAAAGGAGTGTCTCCAAAAACGAATTTTGCCGTTCATTCGATCCCACCATCATCCCGTGATGCTTCGGCCAGATTTAGCAAGCTGTCATTACAGCAAGGTCGTTCAAGAATGGTATGCAGAGAAAGGGGTCCGGGTTGTTCCAAAAGACCTTAACCCCCCTGCTGCCCCCAGTTCCGCCCTATTGAGAAATACTGGACAATCATGAAGAGAAGACTCTCAAGGCAAAGGGAAAAGTTGTCAAAGACATCAATCAGATGAAGACCTGGTGGAATGACATAGCCAAAATGATGGACGAAGAAAGTGTGCGCCGCCTGAAGAGCCATATTACAGGAAAAGTTCGAGCATTCCTTCGAAACCGTGATTCGTCACGGTTTATCCGTATTTTTTCTTAAAAGTATGAAGAAAAAACTACATTTGTGTAAGAAAAGATCTTTAATTGAAGAATAAATAACTGAAATACACGCACTTGTTTTTGTTCCAATACTATCTGAAGCAAACTTTACTATGTACAGAAATCCAAAATTGTTTTTATTACCAACCCTTCCCCACGTTGAAGATATTTCACCAATTCGCTTCCTTTTCCCTTTTTCTCCCTTCCTTCTCTTTTTCTCAATGCCACAACACGATACATTATCTTTTCACTAATCTTCCAATGAAATGGCAAACATGCGCATACAAATATATAAAAATATAGACGCATATTCAACACATTATAGACGCTGTATCACATTTCCCCAGCACAGAGATCAAATTACCCTAGGGTTAATCGTCGTAAAGAATCTTCGATTTGTTAGGATAAGCAGACTTTGTCACTTTTTCTGGCGTACTTCCCTAGCACAGACATCAAATTGGTCGTTGTACGTAGAAAATCTTCGACCTTTTGGGACGAGGGGATTCCCTCGACGCAATTTAATTTTTATTATGTTCCTCTTTTATTACGTGATTTTCATGACCAATTTTATTAAACCGCTAATAAAACTATGAGCTTCGCTAGAACCTTCTGATGACCGCTTTAAAACATTCTTCCGACCAAGAGGCCCAAGACAGCTTTATTAATTTGAAAATATATAACCGTGAGCTGAATAGGTAAAGTTTTACTGTCAGACCATCCTGATCGATTTGATTTACAGAGATCATAATAAAATATCCGAAAGAATAAATCATAAATTTTCAGCAGTTTTTATAGTTGTTCAGCATATGCGCATTAAATTTTATTGTGCATATTGATAAATGGCTAGAATTAACCCACCATCATAATAATGGAATTTTTGAAAACCAGTTGCTTAAACAAAATAAATATATTCGATTAATCAATGTTAGTTTCTAGAAAAATCTTTCAAGATGCATTATGCCATGAAAGCCGATTAGTAATAGCTTCCTTTCTGCAACTCACGGCTTGTTTTGATGAATTGTTGTTTGGCTACCCAAAAAATACTATAAAACGGCAATATGGCCTTGCATATAATAATGATTTCGTTGTTGAACTCTAATATTTTTCATAATAGCAGCAATAAATTTGTTTAGTCAGGGTATTACCATATCAATGTAGTTAACAGTTTTATCACGCCGGTGCACCATATTGTATTGCTACGGCCCACTTATAGTAAATTTATAAGAGATGTGGCGCAACCAACCAGTTTTATGGTGGTAATATAAGCAAACACATTAAATTTACTTGAGCATTTCAATTGATGATGATAAAACCAGCGGTAATGATTAATGTTATTATGATATTTTTTGTTTAAATTAGAAATTGACAAACTCGAAAAAATATATTCAAAATAAATCCATGTGACAGAATAATATGTTCCGACTTTGGTGTGGATTTTTCCACCACGACTTAATTGGATTAAAAAATGGAAATGAATTAGTTTATAATTGGACTTGAAATTGGATTTGAAATCGCACTTGAAATTAAACTTGAAGTTGGACATAAAATCATTGAAGTTAAAATTAGACTTGGATATGAAAGTAAACTAGAAAATGCACATAAAGTATGAGTAGAAATTGGATATAAATTGGATTTAACTGCACTTAAAATTATGTTTGGAATTGGACTTGAAACTAGACTTAAAATAGGACTCGAAATCGGTGTTGTAATTGGTTATGGAATTAAAATTGAATTTGAACTTCAAATTAGGCTTAGAAATGTAATTATAACTGGATTTGCAATTAGACTTGAAATTGCAACTATTTTCACGTAATTACCTAGCTTACTTATCGCGAAGATAGTGGTCGAAAAGCAAAAATTGCGGACTTCTAGGTTACAGCTATTTTTTAATCCTGGGCCTGTGCACGCCAATGTATCTAGGAATATCTCAACTTGAACAATATTAAATATTTATAGCAATATAGTCGATTGTAGTAATAGAATATCTAACATTGGGGATGAAAATCCTTATCCTCAACAACTTTTCTATTATTTTATGTTGCTGTAGTATGATTATCAACCATAACCGATTAGAACGAGTTTATTTTATAATCATAACTTGTTACAATTTGTTTACCGCATCGACTAAATCTAGTGATCATTGTTATAAAATTATATTTTATTGAATCAGAAAGTTTACTAAATTTGTCCACCATAGAAAGACATCGTCAGACTATTTCTCCCCTCAAGCAACTGCACACAAAACCCTGCCAAATCAGTTTAATTCACCTGCTCTGTTAGAAGTTAGATCGCTGAACAACAGCGCTCGGTCAATGTTTGTATCCCCCTGGCTGGCACTCCGCACTCCTTGAACAACAGCAGCAGCACCAGTAGTAACGAAACGATATTTTCCGAAACGGAAGAACAGTTCCATTCAAGGTAAGCTTTACCACCGTGAACCACCGTAAATGAGAGAAACTTTCGCAAATAATTTATCCCCCATTGCAAACAGATGACGAAACGTTTAAAATGAAACATGGTGCTAACTACCGACCACCGTTTCGTCTCCACTGCAATGTGTCACAATGCGAATTTTCCCGAAATTTCATTATGGAACGACATGAACCACTTTCGGACTCATTTGAATATGATGGGCAAGGGGAAGAAGCCCTGCTGCTACTGCTGCATCACCTCCGTGTACAATATATGAAGCAATAAAATTCTTTCCGAATGTGCGCTTAACTCGCTCCGAACAAATAAACCCGGACCCCGTTCCGTTCGTGTCGGTGAAAAAACCGGGCAACTTTTAGTCCGGATGACTGGCTATGGCCGGCTGGCCGAGAAAGTTGTACTACGCTTCCAGCGTTCGGATGGACACGGTGGATACGCTGCCACTACTCCTGCTCTGGCGTACAAAAGAACCGGGAGGCGAAAATTTCAATAAAATTCCGAAATTAACGACAAGTACCTTTTCATAAATTTTCCTCTCCACGATAGTGTGTATGAAAAGGACGGCAGTGTTGCTGTTTCTACCACTAGTGCTGCTATAGTGCCGCTATTTAGAACCTATTTAGATCTACCTGGTAGTGTTAATTGGTTTCACTCGTCCGATTCGTACCAAAATTGACACATTGTAACAATGTTGAAGAGTGACATGTTGAACCTGATAAAAAATAATAGATATATTTTTATTATCCCAACAACAAGTAAATAGAAATTTAAAGCAATCCAAAAAATTGCACAAAAATAGAGTGATAGTAGAACCTTTCCTCGCCAGGTCAGTAAGCCCGTATTACCCCTTAGAAGTGCAAATGTAAATTCAGAATAAATATGACGACGTCGAAATCAAGCACCCAATTTAAAGTAGGTCTCTTCTTTCTGACGATGCGATGGCCAGAACCGGAACTAGTTAGGTGTTGGGCGCAGCTGTGCTGTGCTGTGATGTTTTGGTTTGGTCTTGATGGTAATGAATTGGAATACTACAACGTATCCTCCTGCTGTGTGTTTGGGTGGTGCAAAATGAAGTGTTTGAGATATAGGTTTAAGTCTAGAAAAATACTGTCTGCTTCGTTTCGGTGGTCAATGGAGAGCACAAGCAAAATAAGTTTAGCCATCAGTTTATGATTCATAAAAAGGTGTTTTATAGTTATAATTCCTCCCCAATGGGTGTGTTAAAAAAGCTACCGTTCAAATGAAAACGGTATGCAAGAGTGATGTGAACCAGATGTTATTTCTTTAGTTTTAATATGCCACTAGGAACAGAGCTTACGGATAGGATGGAATAGGATATGATGCCTACCACGCTAATTGTAAACAGAAACGTGCTGATCTGATGATAAAGTATTGCCAAAAAAGAAGAATAAATCACTGAAATTTGTGCTGTATTCACCTATCTGCACAGTGCACTGGAGTTTCTGGGAGGAGCAACGATTATCTCTAGTTTCTTTCTGACTAAAATAATCATTTGCTTGCAGTTCAAAATAAAACAACATGTATAGCATCTCTATAGCATTTTGGAAACCTAAAAAATATGAATCTAAAAACTGGGATCCTGATCCTGGGAACCATATACAAACAAAAAACGAATATTTTTCATTAGATTTCAGGTGCTGGGTAAAGTATTCGAGAATCTCTGAATTTACAGTGCGTTCGATTCACAATAAGTCTTGGACTGGGTACTTTTTCTGGACTTGAAAAGGACGTTCGATACGATTAACCACAAAATTATGTTACGTAAGCTTGAGAATACAATGGTATTCAGGCTCCAGCAAACGAGCTCCTCATCAAGAACACTATTCGTGGTCGTAAATGATTGTCTTAGTATTCGTCCATATACCGCCGTTGGAGTGCACCAGGACAGTAACATGGGGTCTATTCTCTTCGCGATCTATATCAATGACGTTTCCAGAAATACACTGCACGAAATACCACGGCTCTTTGCAGACGATATGTTTCTGATTCTGTCATATGCGAACTGGGTTGCACTTCATCATAACTATCGGTTTCAACTTTTCATTTGTACTTTTCTATCAAATATTCAGAAGAAGGCCAGCAACTTTGCATGCAGATAAATTGAATTTGAGTAACATTTCCTGTGATGCAACGCATATCAAAGTTAACCTAGAGAATGTCGACAAATCGTGCCTGACTTTCTGCCGTCGTCAATTGAAACAGCCACCAACTTCAACTGAAGCTTGCTTGAAACGTTCTGTTCAACAAATGAAGCAAGTCACTTCATGTATGACGCGAAGGTAAGGGAAAGTCAGTTTCATAAATTTGTTTCGACGATGCCGGGCCCTGCCCACATGCCAAATTTGGTTCCTTGTTCTTGATTAGTTCTCGAGTTATGAGAAAATTTATATATTACTAACTGACCCGACAAACTTCGTATTGCCACAAATTAACCTGTGTTGTACATAAATCATGAATCTCGGGTGATCTTTGTCACAATCTCGAGTTTTGCAAGCCCCCCAGTGGGCGGCGCTTCCGACGGCGGGTCACCGGCAACACTCGCGACCGGCTCGTCCTGAATGATCTAGTGTTACTATAGATAGTTTTTGTGGTCTTGTATTGACTAATGTTTTATGGAAGAGTCTCGAATTTCTCGAGTTCGATTAGTTTTTGAGTTTCGCAAAAATTTCTGTTTTATTTGTATGAGAGTCCATATCCCCCTACCACAGGGGTGAGAGGTCTCTAACTATCATAAAATAAATTCAAGACTCAAAAATCTCCTACATGCTAAACTTGGTTCCATTTGCTTGATTAGTTCTCAAGTTATAAGGAAATTTGAATTTCATTTGTATGGGAGCTCCCCTCTTAAAAGGGGAAGGGGTCGTAATTCACCATAGAAAAATTTTCTGCCATCTAAAACTCCCACATGCCAAATTTGGTTCCATTTGATTGATTAGTTCTCGAGATAAGAGGAAATTTGCATTTCATTTGTATGGAAGCCCATCCTCTTAAAGGGGAGATGGGCCATAACTCGCTTTCTAAAGAAGAGAGGAGTCTCAATTCACCATAGAAAAAAATCTTGCGTCCAAAACCACTTACATGTCAAATTTGGTTCCATTTGCTTGATTAGTTCTCGAGTTATTAGGAAATTTGTTTTTCATTTGTATAGGAGCCCCCCCCCTCATAAAGTGGGGAAATCCATAGAAAATATACCATAGAAAATATTCTTGCCTACAAAAACACCCACATGATAAATTTGGTTCCATTTGCTTGATTAGTTCTCGAATTATGAGGAAATTTGTATTTCATTTGTGTAGAAGCACCCCCTCTTAAAGTTGGGAGGGGTCCTAATTCACCATAGAAAATATTTTTGCCTCCAGAAACCTCCACATGCCAAATTTGGTTCTATTTGCTTGATTAGTTCTCGAGTTATGAGGAAAATTGTGTTTCTTTGGTACAGGGGTCTTGGGGGAGGGGTCCTAATTTACTATAGAAAATATTCTTGCCCTCGAAAACCTTCACATGCCAAATTTGGTTCCATTTGCTTGATTAGTTCTCGAGTTATGAGGAAATTTGTATGGAAGTTCCCCCTTTTAAAGAGGAGAGGAGTTATAATTCCCCTTATAAAGAGGGGAGGGGTCTCAATTTACCATAGAATAAATTCTTGTCACCGAAAACACCCACATGCCAAATTTGGTTCTATTTGTTTGATTAGTTGACGAGTTATGCAGAAATTTGTGTTTCATTTGTATGGGAGCCCCCCCCCCCCCCCTCTTAGTGAGGGGAGGGGTTTCTAACCATCACTAAAACCTTTCCTGGCCTCAAAAAACCTCTACATGCATATTTTCATGCCGATTGGTTCAGTCGTTTTCGATTCTATAAGGAACATACGGACAGACAGACAGACAGACAGACAGACAGACAGACAGACAGACAGACAGACATACAGACCGACAGACAGAAATCCTTCTTTATAGGTATAGATTTGTATGGGAGCCGCTCCCCCCCCCCTCCTTAAGAGAGGAGGGGTCTCAATTCATCATAGAAAAAAAATACCTTCCCCACATGCCCACATGCTAAATTAGGTTCCATTTGCTTGATTAGTTCTAAAGTCTTGAGCAAATTTATCTCATTTTCATAGGAGCCTCCCCCCTCCTACCCCCTCCATAAAATTGCTGGTCATTTTATCTATCCAACGATATATAAATCGTTCAGTTTCGTTCAGTAGTTTAGTAGTTATTAGCATTTGAAATCTTTCATTCAAACGTTACACTTCTATCTTCGTTTTCACAAAGTGCTACCTAGTCCCAGTATAGTAAACGAAGACGTAGTCCTACGTCAAAAAGCAAATTAAAACTCACGCTTTTTTATGCAGGACTTGATCCCAAGAGCACAATTAGTCTGCACTTGGAATCATCGCAATGTGTTTTGATGAATTAACAATTTTAAGAAATAATGCTCTATAAACGAATGCGTTGGAATATTGCACTAGGTATGCATTTCATTGAAAGTAGATCTTAAAACCATTTTGTTTATCCGTGTGCCGCATGCAGTTACTGGTTGTGTTTGACGTCGCAAATATATGTTGACGACAGCATAATTATTATATGTGACTCGAATAACGTTTTATATTTTATCGAGCAATAATTTTTGTTTTTTCAAATTGGCTAAAAATATGCTTGTTTACGTTTGTTCGCAAAATACATTTTCCGTTTGTTGACAGCGATAAACAATGAGCGTGTGACAGAGATACCGAGCGAATATCTGCGAGGGTAATCAATTCATATTTTTCTTAACAGTTTTTGTGTTGGCAATTCATCGCGAGCGAATAGAATAAGAGAGAGTTACCAATTGTCAAAAGTTAAATTGCTGATGAGCTGGCGATGAGCCATCATCGCAATTAAAATTAGCAACATTGCCTGCAGGTACGCAAGGCACCAATATTACGCATCGTCCAGCTGTTCATCAACCGGTTAGAGTTATAGAGTTTCCTTGTTACCCAGTCCGCTGTGGTTCAAAGGTACACCAATATCTGCGAATTGCAGGGCCTGGGCAAAAAGTTGAGGTCGAATTCAATTATGATTAGCTCCCATTATGGCTTGTTTCGTACTTGGGTAAAAAGGAAACGTTCCACGAACCTAGAAAGCCTCGCTTCAAGGGTAAGGAAGGATCTTACCTAATTTCCGGTCTTTCCTCTTCACGCCTTATCCCACTCTGTTTGGATACTATACACGGTAGGTTTTATCACTTTCTTTTACGGTTCTTTCCAGCTATTGAAAAAAAATTGCGGTTATAAAAAATGTTTTCGTTGAAATGCATTGAGTTGTCTAAAGTACAAATGTCTAAGCAGCAAATGCCTCTACAGTTACGTCGTTACGGTTAGATTTAAATCGGAGCTTCTCAAATTCCCAAATACAGTCGATACAGTTGCACATTGACTACTTTATTACTTCCACTGATATTCTATTTTCAAGATTTGAATTTACTATAATTTTTTTTATGGTTTAATCTATACCTATAAAGAAGGATTTCTGTCTGTCTGTCTGTCTGTCTGTCTGTCTGTCTGTCCTGTGTTCCTTATAGAATCAAAAACTACTGAACCAATCGGCGTGAAAATTTGAATGTAGAGGTTTTTGGGGCCAGGAAAGGTTTTAGTGATGGTTAGAGACCCCTCCCCCCACTAAGAGGGGGGGCTCCCATACAAATGAAACACAAATTTCTGCATAACTCGAAAACTAATCAAGCAAATAGAACCAAATTTGGCATGTGGGTGTTTTCGGTGACAAAAATTTATTCTAGGGTAATTTGAGACCCCTCCCCTCTTTATAAGGGGAATTATAACTCCTCTCTCCTTTAAGAGGGGGGGTTTCCATACAAATTTCCTCATAACTCGAGAACTAATCAAGCAAATGGAACCAAATTTGGCATGTGAAGGTTTTCGAGGGCAAGAAAATTTTCTATGTTGAATTAGGACCCCTCCTCACTTTAAAAGGGGGGGCTCCTGTACAAATGAAATACCAATTTCCTCATAACTCGAGAACTAATCAAGCAAATGGAACCAAATTTGGCATGTGTGTGTTTTTGAAGACAAAATTTTTTTCTATGATGAATTGGGACCCCTCCCCACTTTAAGAGGGGGGGGGGGGGCTCCTATACAAACGAAATACAAATTTCCTTATAACTCGAGAGCTAATCCAGCAAATGGAACCAAATTTGGCATGTAGGTGTTTTTGGAGGCAAGAATGTTTTCTATGATGAATAAGAACCTCTCCCCACTTTAGGAGGGGGGGCTTCTATACAAATGAAATACAAATTTCCTCATAACTCGACAACTAATCAAGCAAATAGAACCAAATTTGGCATGTGGGTGTTTTCGGTGACAAGAATTTATTCTATGGTAAATTGAGACCCCTCCCTCTTTATAAGGGGAATTGTAACTCCTCTCCCCTTTAAGAGGGGGGGCTTCCATACAAATTTCCTCATAACTCGAGAACTAATCAAGCAAATGCAACCAAATTTGGCATGTGAAGGTTTTCGAGAGCAAGAAAATTTTCTATGGTGAATTAGGACCCCTCCCCACTTTAAGAGGAGGGGCTCCTGTACAAATGAAATACAAATTTCCTTATAACTCGAGAGCTAATCCAGCAAATGGAACCAAATTTGGCATGTAGGTGTTTTTGGAGGCAAGAATGTTTTCTATGATGAATAAGAACCTCTCCCCACTTTAGGAGGGGGGGCTTCTATACAAATGAAATACAAATTTCCTCCTAACTCGAGAACTAATCAAGCAAATAGAACAACATTTGGCATGTGGGTGTTTTTTTTGGTGACAAGAATTTATTCTATGGTGAATTGAGACCCCTCCCCTCTTTATAAGAGGAATTATAACTCCTCTCCCCTTTAAGAGGGGGGACTTCCATACAAATTTCCTCATAACTCGAGAACTAATCAAGCAAATGCAACCAAATTTGGCATGTGAAGGTTTTCGAGAGCAAGAAAATTTTCTATGGTGAATTAGGACCCCTCCCCACTTTAAGAGGAGGGGCTCCTGTACAAATGAAATACAAATTTCCTCATAACTCGAGAACTAATCAAGCGAATTGAACCAAATTTGGCATGTGTGTGTTTTTGGAGACAATTTTTTTTTCAATGATGAATTGGGACCCCTCCCCACTTTAGGAGGGGGGGTCCTATACAAACGAAATACAAATTTCCTCATAACTCGAGAACTAATCCAGCAAATGGAACCAAATTTGGCGTGTAGGTATTTTTGGAGGCAAGAATTTTTTCTGTGATGAATTAGGACCTCTTCCCACATTAGGAGGGGGGGCTCCAATACAAATGAAATACAAATTTCCCCATAACTCGAGAACTAATCAAGCAAATAGAACCAAATTCGGCATGTGGAGGTTTTTGGAGGCAAAAATATTTTCTACGGTGAATTAGGATCCTTCCACACTTCAAGAGGGGGGGCTTCTACACAAATGAAATACAAATTTCCTCATAATTCGAGAACTAATCAAGCAAATGGAACCATATTTGGCATGTGAGAGTTATAGATGGCAGAATTTTTTTTCTGTGGTGTATTACGACCCCTTTCCCTTTTAAGAGGGTGGGCTCCCATACAAATGAAATACAAATTTCCTTATAATTTGAGTACTAATCAAGCAAATGGAACCAAATTTAGCATGTAGGAGATTTTTGAGTCTTGAATTTATTTTATGATAGTTAGAGACCTCTCACCCCTGTGGTAGGGGGATATGGACTCTCATACAAATAAAACAGAAATTTTTGCGAAACTCAAAAACTAATCCAACTCGAGAAATTCGAGACTCTTCCATAAAACATTAATCAATATGAAGACCACAAAAACTATCTATAGTAACACTAGATCATTCAGGACGAGCCGGTCGCGAGTGTTGCCGGTGACCCGCCGTCGGAAGCGCCGCCCACTGGGGGGCTTGCAAAATTCGAGATTGTGACAAAGATCATCCGAGATTCATGATTTATGTACAACACAGGTTAATTTGTGGCAATACGAAGTTAGCGAAGTAGAGCGGGTGTGACATTTCGAATTTTTGATTCCCTAATTTTTCTCTTGCTCTTGCAGTATTCATTTTTGTTAACGTCGTGGAAGTTTTTAGCAAAACCTGCCTAACATGCAACTCTTCTGATCCTTTATTACAAGTGGACTATGGCCTCTCAGACAGCCTTTCTGAGAAAGAAATTGATTACACTCTGTTGAACTTAATCCATCGCTCGTGTTAACTTGTAACCTTCGATTGGACCACACTTTATAATTTACCTTCTGCATGGTGTAAAATTTCCTTTAAAAGAACTTTCCTCTAATTGCTTTTGACAACGACCAGTTATTGGCTCTCAACAATCACTAGAGCTCTTTTCGACAGTATATCTTAGGGTTCATACCTGTTACTATACAGTGTTCTGCATAGTGCTTGGTAATATCCGTATCCTTCAGCCAGCCAGCCAGACGATTTTGCTGCCGTAGGAAACCGTAGGGCCTTGTGAACGTGCATGCTAAAGGGCATAACCCCCTTTTGCCGTACAATGCAATCCGACCGAACACAAGCCGAACCTCTGCGTTGGTTTCGGTGCTCAGGGGAAGGGCTTTCCAAAGTAAATTGCTCTGTCTGTTCAGATGCAACTAGGGCAGGTGCATGAAGCATTAAGGGCATGTTCTCCAAACACATCGAGCATCATCAATGAAACCGAGCGGGAAGAGTAGTAGGATGAGGAGGTCGTGCGATGCAAGAAATTAAGAGCCACTCGGAACAAAGACGGCAGCAAAAGAGTGGCTCCGCTAACCTTAGGCTAAAAGTTGTATGTCGACGGCGGTTCGTTCTTTCTCATTCATTCGGAATTGCACACACCCAGACCCAGACACGCCGGGTGGAGAAGAACATTTTGTGGAATAAACTGTAGTCAGTCAAGTCGACAATGGGAAGTACCGAAAGGGAGGTGTACTCTACTCACCTACCAATGTCACAATCCTTGGCGGGGGAAACACACGTACCTATGTGCTGCTGCCGGCTTGGATCGACTGTACCCCAGGAAGCCTGACTCTGGTTTTTAACCAGAGAAGCCAGGTTCTATTTCAACACACTCGTGCGATAACGACTTTGTTAACAGGAATCGTGTCTCTCCTCGAGCTCAAGATGTAGCAATTGGGAAAAAACGCTTCCGTTATGTGTCGGTGGGAGTTTTTTGACACAATTTACATGGCTGTTCGCCTTATCGCAAGAAAATTAAATGCAAATTCCGAGCAATTATATAAAGACGTCTAAAAGGTACGTTTCCACATATTTTCAGTAATCGTTTAAGAACGCAATTCATTTATCATTTAAGAAATGGATGCCGATTTGTTTGTCGACCGTTAATATCTCAATTTTCAAACAAAGTTTTCGGCAAACACAATAACTGCTGTTCAACGATAACACAGTTACTAAAGACGAAAAAGTGGCTGCGTTACAAAGCAAGATAATTTTCTTCGCAAATTACCTTTCCCTATCGCACCATGATTCGATTTCATTTACATTTAGATGATTCCGAACCAAGCCGAACTGGGTGGGAAATTTGCCTGTCGGAAACGAAACACAGACGCACAGAAGATGCCAGACCGGCCGGCAGTAACACCTGCAGTATCATTCTGCCATTTGCAAAGATAATGAAGCGGTTGGCTACGATTCCACCTACACGTCCATTTTGAGGGGGAAGTTTAAGCCTGCCCGTCTTACGTCAGAAGCCAGAAGTAACCGAAACGATAGTAAGTTCGAATAAAAACCGAGCACACCTGCCTTTTTGACCCCTCCCCAAGCCAAACCCTCCCAAAAAACTAGATCCAATCGGCGGAGGGGTGAAAATGGACTCTGTCGATGGTGGTAATGACGGTACGGAAGCTCTTACAAAGTTGAAAATTGTTCCACCCCGGAGGGCAGATTGATGAAACAGATTCTCTGATTACCTCCAAACGACACCCCAGGATGGAAAAGTTCTGACCGAGAGGTGAAGCTGTGCAGGATGAGGATCCGTCTTTTTTACGTTGTTCACTCTGATTCTTTGTTCGGACCGGACGGTATCGTTTCGGTATCGATAGGTGGACCAACCGTAGCTGCTTCGAACTTTCGGTCGCCGTAAGCGGATTTCTGGATCGCCGATAAGAGCAAAGTTAAAGAATGCTGTATAAAAGAGCAGCTTCTGCTCTCTTCTGCGGTTACGAATGTACGCTGTTTAATCTGTTTTGCTACGGTCAAGTTAATGCTTATTGCGGAATGACCTTTTGTGTTGCTCAGCCGTAAAAGTTGTCGTAAGCGATTTAGTTTCTTTTTTCCTGGTCGTCTTGTTTCGGTTCAGTTTTCACTGTGTCCTGATGGTCTGTCGATTTTACAATTATTATTTGGTTGAAAGAAGCTAGACAAACAATTACTTGCTGGTTGACGTTGGAAACTGAATGGGAAAACAACCATCCTGAAACAGTGTCCACCATGTGGTGCAGAAAGCTATAGAGTTAACGGACAACTTTGTGGTTACTTTGTACCGAAGTGCCAATTAGAGACAGTAAGCAGGTGCAGGAAGTATGAAAAAATTAAACATTATGCCCAAATTTCTGCTCAAAAATGCATGTTAATCTAATAACACCACCTAAAGAAAATATAAAATGCCAGTCCTGATGTTGAGGAAGTTTACACAAACTACACAAAATATCCGTTCATCGTAAATTTCCTAGTATTTGATATTTTATGACAATGTGTTATGATTGGCCGAGCTGCTGCTGCATAAACCATTATTTATTGGTTTGAAATAATGGACCGTTTTGACCCCATTTAGCCAAACCGATGATTAATGACAGCGGATAACCGGTCATTAATCTCTCAGTCATAACTCAGGAAAAATATTAAACCATATCGGGAAATTTTTATTACTAAAAGATTATTAATTGGCAGGAAGAAAAAAAAATATTTTGAAATTTGCGCACGGGTTAAAATATACATTCCGTGTCCGTGTTGTTCATGCGGAATGTTTCGAGTCGAATTTTTCTGCTTGTTCGAAGTGAGGTAGATTTAGGTAGTTTGCCTCACTAGGGCCACGCTACTGAGTCTTTTGATGAGACTATTTTTTCCGAGTCTTCATTGAAAACTATTTTCCAGATGAAATTTTTGCTGTTTTTTTTTTAAATTTTAAATAAACATCCATTGAATTAAAATGTGTTCAACAAAATGAACAGTAATGGGCCAAGAAGGGAACCCTGAGGCACACCAAATGTAACATTCGCTACTCTGCCCATGGTTTCATAGTTTAAAACCATATCATCTTAACTGTGAACTTTTTCAATCAAAAAATCTGTCAATTTAGTAGAGATTATTTGTCAAAAGAACGATCACGGCCAAAAGAACGCAAACGAACGAAAACGGCCTAAGACTTGTCGACTTCGCCGCCTCCAAGAACATGGTCATATGTAGTACCGAGATCACCCAACCAGACAGAATCACAAATCGACCACGTTCTGATAGATGGTCGGCACTTTTCAAACATTATCGACGTCAAAACCTATCCGGGTGCTAACATTGATTCGGATCACTACCTAGTGATGGTAAGGATACGTCAAAAACTATCTGTTGTGAACAACATACGATACCGGCGCCCGCCACGGTATTATAATCTAGCTCGACTGAAGCAACCGGAGGTCGCCGAAAACTACGCGTTATCTCTCGAAACCGCGCTGCCGGAAGAGGGTGAGCTGGATGAAGCCCCTCTGGAGGACTGTTGGAGCGCCGTGAAAACAGTCATTAACAGCGTTGCGGAGAACGTGCTAGGCCGTGTGGCACCCAATCGACGTAACGGATGGTTTGACGAGGAATGCCAGCAGATATTGGCTGAGAAGAACGCAGCGCGTGTACAGATGCTGCGTAGAGCCACCCGTCAGAATGTGGAGCGATACAAACAGAAGCGGAAACAGCAAACCCGACTCTTCAAGGAGAAGAAGCACCACCAAGAGGAGAAGAAGTACGAAGAACTCGAACAGTTGTATCGCTTTCACGACAGGCGGAAGTTCTATCAGAGACTTAACGGATCTCGCAAAGATTTTGTGCCGCAAGCCGATGCGGTGATTGAAAGGTGGAAGCAGCACTACGATGAACACCTGAATGGCGTGCAGGCGGAAGACCATGATAGTGGAGGAAGTGACCACATTGGTGTAGCAAGCAACGAAGATGTGTCACCCCGATCGATAAGGAAAGTTAAAGAAGCTATCCAGCGGCTGAAGAAAAACAAAGCAGCGTGAAAGGATGGCATTTGAGCGGAACTTATTGAAATGGCCCGAACAAGTTGGCCGGCTGTCTGCGTCAACTGATTGTCAAGATTTGGGATACAGAACGACTACCGGAGGAGTGGAAAGACGGGGTTATCTGCCCTATCTACAAGAAAGGTGATAAACTGGATTGTGAGAACTACCGACCAATCACTATCCTGAATGCCGCCTACAAAGTACTGTCCCAAGTCATCTTTCATTGACAATTGGCCAATAGCCAATAGATTTGTGGGAAGTTACCAGGTCGGCTCCAGATGTTCCACGAATTCCGAGTCCCCACGCACCACCTGTTCATCGATTTCAAAGCCGCATATGATAGCGTAAACTGACAAGAGCTATGGAAAATTTTCTACGAAAACGGCTTTCCGGGTAAGCTTACTTGACTTATCATGGCTACGGTGGATGGGATCCAGTGCTATGTGAGAATCTTGGGTGGATTGTCGGACCCATTCGAATCTCTCCTGTTCACACCCGTTGGTGCCATAGAGAGCGCTCTTTGTGTAGCACTCAGTGCAAAACTGAGAGTGCGCTGTAAGCACAAGAGATAGATTAATATTTAACCGTTATGTGTGCGACAAAAAAACACCTTTAGCAGGGCGACAAGGGTACCCGGGTACCCAAAATTGATATTGTTATAACATCAACATTTTTAAACCGATTTCGACGAAACAGGTGTCATTTGATTCGTTTATTTATCTAGTTTTGAATCATTTGGACATTTGGCCACTAAAAGACATACGGGGCTCGAAAATCCGGAATTCCGACAGAGTGTCCGCTGTGAGGAAGAAAAATGATTGTATTGCAGGAAAATCAGTCATGCGGATATAAAAACTCTAAAAATTCATACAATGTACTATTTCATATAATGAGATGAATCAGGTTGGCCATTCCGGAGTAGGTTCCTGTGGGGTCATGGGTGGCCAGTCCAGGATTGGAGGTAAAACCTAGCAATATGGGTATCAAAGTTCTTGGAATTAGTTCGGTAGGTGATATTTTTTACATTTCGATGTATTCTGATTGGTTATTTCGAAAATGGTTTCTACGGGGTCACAGATGATTCCGCAGGATTCAAGATAATGCTTAGCATTATCAGAACCGTTCAATACGTAGAACCATCCGTTATACATTTGGAACCAGTTCCGAAATTATCAATCAGTACTAAACTGACCATTACAGTTCAAAACATCTAAAAGATCCGCTAAACCAATTCTAATATTGGATTAGGCACCCAACTCGCCATCTGTATTCCTACAGGAACCAAATTCTGGAGTAACCAATGCGATCTAAAGTCACCAATTTATATAATTAGATGAAAAAAGGGTACACAGTGTCAAGTTCAAAGCTAATAGGTTTACTGAAAGCTGATATTCTTTCAAAACATGCGGCTTCCCACGTTTTACCGGATGTTGCTCCGGAATTACCGATTCCCGGGAACTACTTGTCATTTGATGGCCAAACGCTTTATCTAATCAAAACTAGATAAATGTACGAATCAAAAGTCACTGGTTTCATCCAAATCGGTTTAACATAACTAAAGTTATGAAGATAGCAAATCATGGGTACCCGGGTACCCTTGTCGCCCTCCTACGTAATAAAAAAAATCAAGTGACTCTCATTGCTAAACCCCTTTATGGATATGCACCAAAAAACCTCAATTACTTAAGATCAACGAGTTTTACGATGTCGCGAAATTTTAATGACGTATGTTTTAAATTGAATGAGTTATAACTATTTTAAAACTGAAAAGGTACCCGGGTACCCTGTCGCACACATAACGGTTAATTCAAAAATTTGGATAAAAGGCTCTTTAAGTTACCTGCATTGGTACGACTTAGTCAAGGACGATAAATCACAAATAATCTCCCATTACAGAATTTGCATACCGCGATATCTTTGCCGTTGGAAGTGCCAACGAGAGTACGGGAATTCAAGACATGGTTGTGGTGTCTGCATGCTTCCCAGCTGACTAGGGTGAAATACCGCTATCCGAAGTTGGTGTTATCGTGCGGTACGGTAGGGCCCATAACCTGGCTACGATGCTAACGCACACCACAAAGTTTACGACAGCTAGGGTGTGAATAATATGGATCAATGCCTTCTTGAATACTTCAAATCTAGCCGCACTCTGTACAACACTTTCTTAACAGAAAAGGTCAAAAACTGGTATGTCTCTGATGAACAAAATTTATCAGACCACAGGGGTATCTTTTTTGATATTGAAGCAAATCCTCCTAATAGAGCACAATACTACCAACTAGACAACTTCTTTAAGGAACATTTGGTTAACTCTCGGAATTCCTGTCATATTAATATACGCACACCAATTGAACTGGACGTCGCGGTTTGCAACCTACAAAGTCACAAATCACGCATACTTTTACTACGAGCTGTTCACTAATTATACGGACAGTTTGGCGTCATCTACCCGTAGTGGAATGAAACGCTCAGCAATCTTCGTCGGATAGCTAGGCGTTTAATCGCTTGGGCTCAAATCTCATACAATTTAGACGCCATCAGAGCGTTCTTCACTAAATACCTTCAACGCACAGCCCAGAGTTAGGTTTTACAAAATCATTAAAACTCTGCCGAAGACTGCGCGACTCTAAAAATCATTGTCCAGCGACCATAATAATGGCGGACCGTGAATGAATGACTCACTAACACGACGTTGGTTAGCAACAGCAAAATGATTATTTATGTACCTAATTTGGAACCAAAACTATGAAATTACGAAATGGACCCTCCGTAGCTCTTATTCATCATGACGATACTGATTAGACGCTGCCATTTCAGTTTGGGGCCGTCCATATACCACGTGGACAGCTTGGAGGGGGGTGGGGGGTATGAAAATGTCCATGCTTGTCCACGGAAGGGGGGAGGGGGTATTGAAAATGTCCACGTGGACAAATTTTTTTTCATAAAAAAAAGAAGTTAGAAAAAATGTGGAATTAATTATATATCCGGAGTGATTCGCGATTGGGGCTCAACTAGCAAATTGTAAACAAATCGTTTTATTACACCATCAGCCTTAAAAAGACTGATAATATCCATGGCAAGAATCCTTTCTTCTGTTTTAATCGATAGAATTATTTAAAACAAGTTTTTAGTGATGGGCGATAGAAGTGTTTAATCAAAACAAAAGACAATTTGCAATTTAGCCCCTTTCATTGTTATGAAGTAACAGGCTTATTTGCAAATCGTGTTGTAAACAGGCGATAGTAAAGAGCGAAACTGTCTACACTTTGTTGCGCCCTTATCGCGAATCACTCCGGAAGTGTCATAGAATTAAACCCACGAATCACGGGACTCATATATCATTTAGGTCGCGCTTGCACCAAATGTGGATTGTATTTTGCCTCAAAATCAAATGCAGAACTCCACAAAAAGGGCATAAGGGGCAGCGTATTTCCAAAAGGATTCGCCTTCAAAAAATTATATGAACCACATCGCGTCGGAAAGGTCGTTTGTTGTGTTGAAGTTGACGGCCAAGCTGAGGTGCTTTGGTTATACAGGGATACTCTGGACAGAGAAGAATCATCAAGGGAAAGTCAAGCTAAAACGGACTTTATTCCAGTCGATAATGATTTGCAGTAGACAAGATAACAAGAATTAAGATCCTAAAACCTTGCATACGGATTTTAATACGCTGCGGAAATTTGACAGAAAGTCCATGGAAAAACTCAAATTTCTGACTTAACTACTCAAGATTCGTACGCATTGTGTTGAGGCCTTTAGACAGGAGCTTCCATTCACGTAAACTTTTTTAATAAATAGGGCATAAATCAAGTTGGAAACAAAATTTAGCACCATGCTTTTCTGTTTTGTTAAATCTATACCTATAAAGAAGGATTTCTGTCTGTCTGTCTGTCTGTCTGTCTGTCTGTCTGTCTGTCCTGTGTTCCTTATAGAATCAAAAACTACTGAACCAATCGGCGTGAAAATTTGCATGTAGAGGTTTTTGGGGCCAGGAAAGGTTTTAGTGATGGTTAGAGACCCCTCCCCCCACTAAGAGGGGGGGCTCCCATACAAATGAAACACAAATTTCCTCCTAACTCGAGAACTAATCAAGCAAATAGAACAACATTTGGCATGTGGGTGTTTTTTTTGGTGACAAGAATTTATTCTATGGTGAATTGAGACCCCTTCCCTCTTTATAAGAGGAATAATAACTCCTCTCCCCTTTAAGAGGGGGGGGGGCTTCCATACAAATTTCCTCATAACTCGAGAACTAATCAAGCAAATGGAGCCAAATTTGGCATGTGAAGGTTTTCGAGGGCAAGAAAATTTTCTATGTTGAATTAGGACCCCTCCTCACTTTAAGAGGGGGGGCTCCTGTACAAATGAAATACCAATTTCCTCATAACTCGAGAACTAATCAAGCAAATGGAACCAAATTTGGCATGTGTGTGTTTTTGAAGACAAATTTTTTTTCTATGATGAATTGGGACCCCTCCCCACTTTAAGAGGGGGGGGGGGCTCCTATACAAACGAAATACAAATTTCCTTATAACTCGAGAGCTAATCCAGCAAATGGAACCAAATTTGGCATGTAGGTGTTTTTGGAGGCAAGAATGTTTTCTATGATGAATAAGAACCTCTCCCCACTTTAGGAGGGGGGGCTCCTATACAAATGAAATACAAATTTCCTCATAACTCGAGAACTAATCAAGCAAATAGAACCAAATTTGGCATGTGGGTGTTTTCGGTGACAAGAATTTATTCTATGGTAAATTGAGACCCCTCCCTCTTTATAAGGGGAATTGTAACTCCTCTCCCCTTTAAGAGGGGGGGCTTCCATACAAATTTCCTCATAACTCGAGAACTAATCAAGCAAATGGAACCAACTTTGGCATGTGAAGGTTTTCGAGGGCAAGAAAATTTTCTACGGTGAATTAGGACCCCTCCCCACTCTAAGAGGGGGGGCTCCTGTACAAATGAAATACAAATTTCCTCCTAACTCGAGAACTAATCAAGCAAATAGAACAACATTTGGCATGTGGGTGTTTTTTTTGGTGACAAGAATTTATTCTATGGTGAATTGAGACCCCTTCCCTCTTTATAAGAGGAATAATAACTCCTCTCCCCTTTAAGAGGGGGGGGCTTCCATACAAATTTCCTCATAACTCGAGAACTAATCAAGCAAATGAAACCAAATTTGGCATGTGAAGGTTTTCGAGAGCAAGAAAATTTTCTATGGTGAATTGGGACCCCTCCCCACTTTAAGAGGAGGGGCTCCTGTACAAATGAAATACAAATTTCCTCATAACTCGAGAACTAATCAAGCGAATTGAACCAAATTTGGCATGTGTGTGTTTTTGGAGACAACTTTTTTTTCAATGATGAATTGGGACCCCTCCCCACTTTAGGAGGGGGGGTCCTATACAAACAAAATACAAATTTGCTCATAACTCGAGAACTAATCCAGCAAATGGAACCAAATTTGGCGTGTAGGTGTTTTTGGAGGCAAGAATTTTTTCTGTGATGAATTAGGACCTCTTCCCACATTAGGAGGGGGGGCTCCAATACAAATGAAATACAAATTTCCCCATAACTCGAGAACTAATCAAGCAAATAGAACCAAATTCGGCATGTGGAGGTTTTTGGAGGCAAAAATATTTTCTACGGTGAATTAGGATCCTTCCACACTTCAAGAGGGGGGGCTTCTACACAAATGAAATACAAATTTCCTCATAATTCGAGAACTAATCAAGCAAATGGAACCATATTTTGCATGTGGGTGTTTTTGGAGGCAACCATTTTTCCCATGATGAATTAGGACTTCTTACCTTTTTAGGAGGGGGGGGGGGGCTCCCATTCAAACGAAATACAAATTTGCTCATAACTTTAGAACTAATCAAGCAAATGGAACCAAATTTGGCATGTGAGAGTTTTAGATGGCAGAATTTTTTTTCTGTGGTGTATTACGACCCCTTTCCCTTTTAAGAGGGTGGGCTCCCATACAAATGAAATACAAATTTCCTTATAATTTGAGTACTAATCAAGCAAATGGAACCAAATTTAGCATGTAGGAGATTTTTGAGTCTTGAATTTATTTTATGATAGTTAGAGACCTCTCACCCCCGTGGTAGGGGGATATGGACTCTCATACAAATAAAACAGAAATTTTTGCGAAACTCAAAAACTAATCCAACTCGAGAAATTCGAGACTCTTCCATAAAACATTAATCATTCTAGATCATTCAGGACGAGCCGGTCGCGAGTGTTGCCGGTGACCCGCCGTCGGAAGCGCCGCCCACTGGGGGGCTTGCAAAACTCGAGAAGTGACACAGATCATCCGAGATTCATGATTTATGTACAACACAGGTTAGTTTGTGGCAATACGAAGTTTGTCGGGTCAGCTAGTTTTATATAAGAAAAGAATGTCCACGTGGACAAACAGGGGAGGGGGGTGGGGATTGAGTCAATGTCCACGCTTGTCCACGGAGGGGGACGGGGGGGTTCAAAATTGGTATTTTTCTGTCCACGTGGTATCTGGATGGCCCCTTAGACGTGAAAATTTTCACTTCAAAATTTGAAGCACCAGATTTTGCAAGCAAACTTGCTTACAATCAAGCGATCGCTTGTGTTAAACAACAGAGAGAAGTACAAAGCTGCGAGGAACAGATCTTGAATCTAAACCTTTGAATATTTTATAAATAAATAATAAAGTAATCTTTACATTGAAACCGTTAGTGCTTTTAGTGCTACTAGTATGTTTGTATATTTTCATGTCAGCCACATAGTTAGCGAATACATTCTGCGGCAGAATGTATTCGCTAACTATGTGGCTGACATGAAAATATACAAACATACTAGTAGCACTAAAAGCACTAACGGTTTCAATGTAAAGATTACTTTATTATTTATTTATAAAAAATTCAAAGGTTTAGGCAGAATTTCTGCCAGATCTATTCTCTACTTTTCCAAGATAAAGAGCGATTCGGTGAGCAGATGGTGTTACTGTTTAACCTTCTTGTAATTTAAATTTTCAGACACTAGCTACAAGAACTAGCAAACGAATGGGATGTCATGTGTGTTCATCGGTGGTTGCATATCCAATATTCTTCTTTCTACACTTGAATCCGTTGCTTGATCATCTCATCAATTTTTCTCATCAAAATAGTTAGCGTCATGATCGCGTATAGTCATGTACAGGTAAATAAGAGAGATAATAAAAAAACCCGGTGATAGATTTAAGCCGAGACTTGCCGTGCGAACGTCGGCAACGTACTGCTCTGCTTCTGTCACACTGACCGGTGGTAGAAAGAAACATGACTATCTGCTCGGTAGAAGAAACAAAGCAGTCATTCAAAAACTATCGTCGGACGAGAAAATGTATCACGCGTATACAGGGAGTGATAGAATTGAGAGAATGTAACAAAATTGGGCACAAGATTACCTAATATAGCGGCCGGTAGTAGTTTAGTTAGTAAAACAGTTGGGTACCAACCGAAAAAACTTGGGTGCGAACCCCACCCGACATATCGCGAACCATCGCTCCGGTATATTTTTGGTCTATATTAAAACTTTCCAGTTCATCAGATTAATCATGTTTAGATTGTATGTCCTATTGTGTTTCCAACAGTTTCGACTTATAAATCAGTTGCTATACAGAGCCATGTCTGGTCATGGCCACAGCTGAGTCAGGTCATTAAGCAGTATATTATACCTGAAGGCAACTACAATAATTTCAACTTTTTGACTCGACAGGTTTCACTCCATTCACTAGATATTGAAAATAACACTCATTCAGAGGCTATAAATAAAGATAAAGCAAATAGTCAATTTCTTAAAAGGTACAGAAACGGTAATAAAAGAAACCCCGAAATGAAAGCTAAACATTGCTTTAGGTATACAACGTAACAGTTACCTAACAATCGGTAAATATTTTATTTATATATCCTTATTAGCAGTTTCAAAACCATCGTAAACTGCGAGCTAAAACTCCACCTTTCCGGTTTTGACAAACAGTAGCAGTAAGTGAATCAAAAGAAAATCTTTACGATCGAATGAACATTATCGTTAAACTTATACAAGGAGTGTAATTGAAGTAAACCAATTGCTGAGCCATTGCAATCCCCCTCGAACACAATAGCTTATTCGCAACTCAGTCTCACTCGTCGTCCTACTCGTTGCTGCTAGTTTCCTATCAACCAGCCAACCAACCAACCAACAGCGCGATTGGAGTGGATTGCGGAAGAAATCAGGTCGGAAAAGTTCGCCCTCTCGTTTGGTCGCCCGCAGCGGTGCAGTGCGAAAGCAATTGTTTTCCACGGACGTCAGTCCGTGTTGGTTGGCAGGCAGGCAGGCAGGCAGGCAGAGCATATTGTACTCGATGAAAGGCACTATGAAGGGCGCAGCAGAAATCAAATCGAGTGAAAGCAACGACTATGTGATGCTAAATGCGTAAATGCGTTCTTTGAATCCTTCTTGCACGACTCCATCATCGTCGGTGCTTTTCGATCGCATCTGGTGCCACAGTTTTTTTTCTCTCGGATGCAGTGCAGCTTAAGCTTCTTGACAGCCAACAGAAGCGTGACATCCGATTGTGTGTAAATAGCTGGAGGATGATATTTCCGAGAAACGGCAGTATTTATGAAATTAAAAGTAAAGCATTGCTAAATGGATTTCCAATCGACAATCCATCGAATCATACGGCAATCATACATTTAATTAAATCGTTATGACATTCCGATGGTACTGTACAGTAAAGCTCAGCTGCACTCCTGTTCAGAAAACCTTTTCCGTTCATGAGTGGAATGACATCCTGCCAGTATTGCTTATGAAGCTATTGTTTCTCGCGTAGGCTAGAGCCCGGGAAAGGAGGACGGAGACGATCGCAAAATGGAACATACACCACCCTCACTACAGGGAAGCTTCCCCCGAGGAAGTCCGACCAATAAACCGTTCGAAGTCGAGAAGCTACACTGAAGCTAGGCCATCTATCGGGATGTTATTGTTTTTCGTCTGGGCTATCGGGCTAACGGCGATTGGTGCTACATCTATGGTACAGTACCGTCCAACGGTATTTGTAATTGAACAATTTTCCGGACCGTCTTTGATGAACCAAGACCCCAACGCTGAGGAACGGGAAATCAAAAATCGAACCATTTCGTACTGACTTCTCAACCGTCATTCGTCCATTTAGGAGGCAGCTTTCATTACAACAATGAATAGCAAACCAAATAGAGACGTTTTTCTTTCTGTGTACACAGAGGAGCTAAATGTAGCATGTACCGCCGTCAAACGGGCAGGCGAATGTGGTTGCAGCATAGAACCAACCAGCCAGCCAGCCATCGCAGCAGTACAGTAAGTCAGCCGGGCACATGCTGTCAACCCATTGATGTCGATACAGGTTGAACTGACACAGAGCATCCAATCACAACTGTTCATTGATATGGAAATATAAATCGACGGCTGCTGGGACGGTACGAACGAAAGGGATTTCTCAATCATTGACGGTGTAGGAGGGGGGAGAAAGGCGAGTATATACACTCCTCCTCAGACAGGATGAAATAAGTCGGAAAATGGTGACAATCGGTTTGTGTTGTTGTTATGTGCTTGCTGTCGTATGGAAAACCATGTCAGAAAAGAAGAATAAGTCTTCATCGCTACAGACTTGCGTTTTCAATTGTAGGGTATTGTCGTTATCGTAGGGCCGCTGTTATGGTCGGGCCATCACGATTTTACAGTTTTAGTAACTCATGATACCATGATACAACCATTGTGAAACTTCTTACTGTAATAGCTAACTTTTCATAATATTGTGAGTTTCAATCGTGTATTCAAAACACCCGTACCGAATTCAGTGACTAAATCTTACAAAAAAAGTTTTCCAGGCGCAATGAACTTTTCTTCAAGAAATGATTCATGAAATGCAATTGACGAGATAAATTTTGAAAATGTATGAAGTGTGTTGTGCTGCACACGAAGACTATAGAAAAATCCCCTCCAGTAAGGCGTTTGGGAAGGTTAAGGTGAAATACTAGAAAAGCGCTATTTGTAAAGGTCGGGCCACTTGAGTAGTCATGGTTGGGCCACCATAATTTTAAGTGCAGAAGCGCAATAATCACTAGAGAATGACAATCATGAAAATGTGATGAAATAAAGTCTAATTAGTACAATAAAAACCTAGATTTTTGTTGTATTTTCATTGTAGTTGTACACTTCGGAAAAGGCGATTGTAGCAATATTGATTTTATAAGATCGCCAAAATTTCGTAAAAATGCAATTAAAAATAAGGTATTTTTACCTATATGAGTCGTTGTTCACGGAATTCATTCTTTTCATGTCTCTATATAGAATTTCAATACGTATATCTTAGATTTTCTGCGTTGGCCCAACCTGCACAACATGTCCCGACTATGACAATATTTTTTGTCTTCACGTAAATGCCTATAACTTTTTTATTTTTCAAGCAATCAGTTCAAAGCTTTCCGGAAATATACATTATTCTTAGACCTTTGCAACGATGTATTTAGATTTCCAAAAATCCTTTTGAAACGAAAGTTATGGGCGAATTCCAAAACGTGGCCCAACCACGACGACACTCCCCTATCACTGTAGTCACAATGTTATTTGATTTTTTTTAAAAGAAATACCTGATGATTGTGGAGTACTCTTTAAACGATTGACGGGAATAATGTAGTCGTACCTAGAAAGAGAAAAAATTACAGTGATTAGATTTTCATAATAAAATTTAATATTGTGACTGCAAAACTATAATTAAATACGCAGTTCTGCTCGGTTAAGGGGGCATAGTACTTTTTACACCATATTTTTGGCCTTATTTCAAATATTTTTTTCTCGATAACGCGAAAAGCGAATTGATTCGGTTTTTTTTGCATTCTAAACATTGCACTTTATACTAATATTTACAATTTTGTTTGCATATGTGAACCTCTTTCCCTCTCCCCTACGGCTTCTTGAACATGATTATTCGAAAAAAAACATGATTTGCGGTACTATGAATTGGCGCTGGGAGGCTTATCCGTATTGAAAAATTCCAAAACGACATGAAAGTAAATTAAATTATGTCGTGTTTGACCCATCCTTTTTTTAAATTCGAACGCATAACAAAATGGCGGACATTCAAACATAAAAGTAAGGTTTTTAGTCGAAAAAATTGACTTTAAACATTTCTAAAAAATACAAGAATTGTAATATCGAAAAAAGGATGGGTCAAACACTAGATAATTTTGTTGGCTTTGAAACAAAAAAAGAATCATGAGAATTGCTTGAGCCGTTCTTGAGATATTTATGGTACCGACTTTTAAAACCTGGTTTCGAAAAAAACGACGTTGAAGTTTTTAATAATAAAATTGGTGGACAAGACACAAACACGTATCACTCTTACAACATTTAAGGATAAAAACAATATTAAAAGAAATTATTTTTACCTACGCGTCGACCGGTTTCAGGCATTCTAAGCCTATCATCAGAACGATGCCGATGTCCAACTGATTACGTATTGTTTATCTGGATGTATCCACGTCGAAGAGCGGGAGAAATTGTTAACTTGATCTCACTTTTTTTTTGCCAATCCAAAGAGAGGGGAAATTATTGGTGAATCATCTCCATTCATAAGAGGTTTCTCTGCATTGGCGATACACATTGATTCCCATGCATTTAGCAGTGAAACTTATGAATGGAGATGATCCACCAATAATTTCCCCTCCAGATAAACAATACGTAATCAGTTGGACATCGGCATCGTCCTGATGATAGGCTTAGAATGCCTGAAACCGGTCGACGCGTAGGTAAAAATAATTTCTTTTAATATTGTTTTTATCCTTAAATGTTGTAAGAGTGATACGTGTTTGTGTCTTGTCCACCAATTTTATTATTGTGGTGCTCTTACGGTGGCACGAAAACAAGAAAAAGTGAAGTTTTTATTTGCTGTGTAATCGCTCCAGACATGCGCGGTACAAATAGCTGTAACTTTGTCAATTTTTGGAATTCAATTTTGGAAAAAAATTTGATTTGATGCAATTATACGTGTTATAGACTTGTATTAACAACGTTGATAGCAGCATAGTGTAGTGATACGGTCTATAATATCTGGTAAAAATATGGGTATTAAAAGTTGACCAACAATTGAGTATATTTTTCGTTTTGTAAACTTATCCACGGTGCTTAATTCTACGCACTTCCTAATTCTGCGCAAGTTTGTTCTTAATTCTGCGCACTGACAGCCCTATGAAGTTGGTCATTCAGTTCCATGAATTGGCACTTGAAGGTTTAAACCCCGAGATGCTGCACAGGATTCCAATCAACGCAAGTAAAAGGTTCTACTTGAATACTCATGCCTCTATGCCTCAGCCATTTGAGTGAGGTTGCGTATTCTTTTGCGTTTTCTTCCCGGGAAACATAACTGCGCATAATTTGGAACACGAATAAAACATCTGCCTAAATCTACTCAGTACTGCATCGCAATTTCTAAAGAGAGCACTACCTGCAATCCCTCTTTTTGTCTAAAACATGACTAAACGTAATTATTCTTTCTAATAATTTGATGGGTTATTTGATAATTGCAGTGAATTTCGATAATATAGGTATGTTAATTTTCTAGAAGGACAGTCCATAATACATATAAAGGGCCAGAGCAGCAACGGCAAGCTGCTAACGACGATATTTTCTGACATATTAACGGGAAACTAGCAGTCATTAACTTTTCGTCGGAAAGCCCAATTTCGGAAGCAGTTTTTCGGTCCAAAAGCGGGATTCTGTTTATAAAAATGTAAATACTGCATTCTTCTTGCCAATCTGAACACAGCGAATATATTTTTATAAACTGAATTTTTGTTTCAAACAAAAAATCTGCTTTTGAAGTTGGCAGAATCAATGACGACTGATTTCACCTTAAATGCTTTCAATTTCACTTTATATCATTTCGCTATCAAATATTATGGCCCTTTTGTGAATAATGGCGTGGTATTCAAGAGACATTTATAAAAAAAAATAACACAATGATCATAGATATGCACAATGTTGAAAAATACATGTACAAAAAATTCGCAGTGGTCACAGTAATAGGTTTTTGCAAATTTTAAATACTATCATTTCATGGTGATAAATTTATTCTTCAGATTCGTGAAACACAAAAGCAGACAATTCCGAATAATTTTAATCTAACCGAAGAGAAAGCATTGAAAGGTAATTTGGCATTGAAATTACCCCGTGCTCGTGTGTTTGAGGTAATTAAAAGAAATTAGTTTAAGTAGATTTTCTAGTCACCCGTTCAAACTTTTTATACACTAATTTAAATTTCGTTTGAACCAGCTAATGAGTAAAATTACTTCGAAATCAACGAGTTTTCGGAATGTAGACGACTGAGTTCAGTTTGTGGTAAAAACCCCACAAGCGAACTCTGATCTGAGTTTTAGTAAACAAATAGAGAATTACTTCAGTATTTTGTAAGCATGTTTCAAATGTTGCAATCTTTTGGTGGTCGATACGGAATTGGGCACTGGCTTGTCTGGTGGAACAAACTTTCTTACAATCCCGTGTCTTGTTATTGAATATTCATAAAACAGCCTAATGTCTATTTTTATTCGGAAATCATGTTTCCATCGTAGCTACAGTTGTTTGGTATGAATAACAATTTAACAGCTGTGCCCATTTGCGTAAACCTCTAACTTTCTGGTAGTGTAACACATTAGAAGAAGACGCAACGGAAGTTAACCTAGGAGTGACCAGTGTTGCGAAGCCCACACTCGTGTGGTCTAATTTTCTCACACACGCGTACTCTTTCTAACGAACGCGTGGGCTTAAGGCGGAACCGAAAGTGGTTAACGTTATTGTGTTAGTGCGACAAACACTGTACTGTACATCTCATGTGTTCGTTAAAAACCTAAACGTTATATTTGAATATTGCATTAGTATTGGTAATATATGTCAAATAGCGGAGCTTGCAAACATAAACAGCTGATCCGCAGCCAACCGCACTGACTACAAACATCCCGAAAAAGGGTTTGTTTTCTTTATCAAGGCATTCCGATTCAATCAAAATTAACAGCAGCAACTGAATAATGCGTAGGATCACTAGGATGTTTAATTAATCCGCTTGCATCGGATTGCGTTTTTGATTCCTGCGTTTGCGTTTTGTTTGTTTACTTCACTCTAAGCTTATCGATGCGGCGAAAGCTGAAAGCTCTTTAAAAGCTCATTGATGTGACGAAAGTTTGATACTGTGTTGCTGCTTTTTCGGAAATCGCTAGTTCAACGAAATATGTGCGTAACCAAATATCTATTAACTAATTCCAAATTATACATTGGTCGCTCTTATGAACACGTAATGATCGATATGTTCAGTTAAATTTATTTTCCATTAGCAATTATGTTTTGCTGAGCGTTTATTGATACATAGCAGATCGATAAATTGAATTACAAGTTTTAGGAAATTATAACAGCGCTGGAAGCACTGATTACGTGGCGAAAGCGTGCTCTGCCAATACATATGCATTTTTAAGGCGCAAAACAATACATGCTTCGAATGGTAGCCATTTATCCAGCCATCTTTGAGTCACTTTCGGTTTCCCCTTAAGCGTCCCTTTCGGACTCTCGCTCGTACTTATTCATGCATTGTGACGAGTTTTTGCGAGTGTGGGTTTAGCTAACAGCCACGGTCGTCACTCTCGTCGTTCGTTGCAGCCCGAGCTGCTAAAACCGATTACTTGCGAGTATTTGCGCTCCCGCCCATGAGTAGAATCTAGGGCGAAAATAACGAAGAAAAGAGAAAATAATGCAAAACCTGTACCCCAGTGCCTTACGGGCAGCTCCCAAGTAACATTTAGGGTTTTATTGCACTCTTATGATGGCATTCAAGACCAAAATTAGTCTTGAAGACCGCCATATGAGTACAATAAAACTCACATTGTTGCTTGGGCTGATTGCTCTGGAGTTTGAGTCGAGAAAAAGCTATGCTATGCGTGAGTGTGTAGGTAGCAGAATGTCTGCACACAGCAACGGTGGCTCTTTGTTTTACGCATACGTGTACGGCGTGAGCGTTGAATGCTATTTTTCTCATACTCACTCGCGTGAAAATAGACAACGTTGGATTCTCGCTCGATTTGCAACGCTGGGAGTGGCTACAAACGACAACAGCGTGCCAGCTCCCGATCTCGAAGAGATCCGGCTGGAAATTCGGCAGCTAAAGAATAATAGAGCCGCCGGTAAGGACCGACTCCCGGCAGAACTCTACAAAAATGACCAAGAACCGCTAGCAACGGTACTTCATTGGATAATTTATAGGATTTGGGAGAAGGAGAAACTACCGGAGGAGTGGATGGAACGTGTAGTCTGTCCCATCTACAAAAAGAGCGACCGGCTAGATTGCTGTAATTACCGCGGCATCACGTTGGCCAACGCCGCCTACAAGGTGCTCTCCCAGATTTTGTTGCGTCGTCTATCCTCAAAAGCAAGAGAATTCGTAGGGCAGTATCAGGCGCACTTTGTGGGGTCCCGTGCTACTATGAATCATATTTTTACTCTCCGACAAATTCTCCAGAAATGTCGAGGGTACAACGTGCCCATGCATTCGTTATATATTCGTGGATTTCAGAGCAGCATATGATACAGTTGAACGCGAACCGCTATGGCAGATAATGCACGAGAGTTTTTCGAACAAATCCACGCGGCTGATCAAAGTGACCCTGGAGCGAGTGATATGTTACGTGCACGTTTCGAGGACACTTTTGAATCCTTTCGAACCGCGCAGAGGGTTACGGCAAGGGGATGGACTCTCCTGTATGTTATTCAATATCGCTATTGAAGCTGTGATCTGGCGAGCGGGCATCGAGACGAGAGGATCGATCTTCAGCAAGAGTAACCAACTCCTAGCCTTCGCAGACGACCTCGACATCATTACTAGAAACCTTGGGAGGCAATCTACGCCAGACTAAAAACGGAGGCTAGAAGGACTGGGTTACAAATCAATGCGTCGAAAACCAAATATATGGTAGGAAGAGGCTCCAGAGAAAGCAACGCTTGCCTCCCACGGACAGTGGCTATTGCCGGCAATGAATTGGAAGTGCTTGATGAGTTCGTATATTTGGGATCTCTGGAACCCGCCGATAATAATACGAGTAAGGAGATTCATCGAAGCATTCAAGCTGTAATCGAGCCTACTTTTCCCTCCGCAAGACGTTTCGATCAAGGAATATACGCCGCCGCACAAAGCTGACGATGTACAAAACGGTAATCAGATCGGTAGTCCTCTACGGACCTGAGACAGTAACTTTGCTTACGGAAGGCATACAAACGAAAGGTTTTGTCGGCCAAGTTAGCTCCGGGGTACGATGCCAGTACAATGCCTAACAAGCCAGTCGTCGTAAGTTCGAATCTTGACTGGGCGGTGCTGCTACAGAGTTAATAGGATCTTTGCGCTAGCCCCGTAATTTTCTGGTACTCTCATAACCGGCTGCGAAGTCTGTCGATAAAGAAGGGTTAAGTTCTGAAGGACGTTCATGCCCATGGCGTTGCTTTTTTGGTGTTGTGGACTATTTTTGGCGGAGTACAAACGGAAAGTGGGGAGTGGTGGAGGTAAGAATCGCTAGCGAAAGTTGGGAGACTGCGGTGAGACGGTCACGTCGCAAGGTTGACAGACGACTGTGCAGTGAAATTCGTGAAAGAACCGCACCAACACCAGGAATAGAGGGGCCCAACATACTAGATGGTTCGACCAGTTTGAAGCCAACTTGCGGGTGTCAAGACGCGCACCGAATTGGCGACGAGAAGCCCAGGAATGAGTACAATGGAGAGGAATTATTGATACGGCAAGAACCATCCCTCCCAGCTGTCGGCTGGTAAAGTAAGTAAAGTATAATGAATCCCAAGTTCCTACAGGCCTACAGTCGACAACGAACGAAACATGCTGTTTGAAAGTCAACTTGGAGTCGAGCATTAGTCCTAGATCTTTAACGCAATCTACACGCCGTAAAGGTACATTTGATAGTTGGCAATCGAATATTATAGCTATAGGTAGGATTAAGCAAGCACTTCACATTTGTCGGGGTTTAACGGGTGACAACTAAAATTTTGGAATTTATTCGCGGCTCTTATGCTCAACAACAAACGAGCACAAAGAGAATTGAGAGTATGTATGTGTTAGCTCTCTCGCTCCTCTTTTTGTCAATATTATTTTGTTTTGTTTATGCTTGCCTTGTCTTGCTTAAAATGACGTCGAAACAAGAAGCATTTCGGGAGCGCCTTGTACACTTCTACGAACTGCCACAGAAATCTCGGCAAAAAGTATACGGTACAACATTTAAAAAGCGAATATGTTGCGGCTTCGACTGTTTACCTTATTCTAAGATACCCAACAACTATTCGCAAGCAAGGCAGTGGAAGACCAGCCAACATTATGGACGCAGAAGGACATCGTTCTCTTTCTCGTTTTTTCAACATTAAGCCCTCTGGTTTGGCTATCAATTAAGATGCACCAAACGAATGTTAGGAGAAAATTTTGATCCCGTTTCTACAAAAACATCATGCAGATGGACAATTCGTGTTTTGGCCGGATAGAGCATCATCGCATTACGCCAAAAAAACTCAATCGTTCCTGAATACCCATTCGATCCTATTTTTACCCAAAAACCACGACCCAAAAAATCTGTCTCAGTGCGCTCAATCGAAGATTTCTTCGGGATTTTGAGTTCCTTGGTGTACAAAAACAACTGGAGAACCACGAATTGCAATTGCATACCAATCGATCAGGTTCGACGAATGAGCAATGTCTGTGTTTGTGTGTGTGTATGTGTGTGTGTGTGTGTGTGTGTGTGTGTGTGTGTGTGTGTGTGTGTGTGTGTGTGTGTGTGTGTGTGTGTGTGTGTGTGTGTGTGTGTGTGTGTGTGTGTGTGTGTGTGTGTGTGTGTGTGTGTGTGTGTGTGTGTGTGTGTGTGTGTGTGTGTGTGTGTGTGTGTGTGTGTGTGTGTGTGTGTGTGTGTGTGTGTGTGTGTGTGTGTGTGTGTGTGTGTGTGTGTGTGTGTGTATGTGTGTATGTGTGTATGTGTGTGCGCTTCAATTTTTAATCGCCTATTTCTCGGAGATGGCTGAACCGATTCGTCTGCTATAATTTTTATTTGAAAGGTATTTTAACCTAGTATATCACTATTAAATGGTTTCGTGGTCTGACTTTTAGTTTAAAAGTTATAAGCAAAAATGTGAAAATTACGTGACACGATTTTCTCCGGAACCACATAACCGATTTCATCGATCTTAGTACTAAATAAAAGCTCTTACTATTGCTAAACTTCACGCCAATTTTTATTGAAAACAAACAAGTGGTTTAAAAGTTATGCTTAAAAACCAGTTTTGACAAGGTTCAAATGATCGCCTGTTTCTCAGAGATGGTCAAACCGATTTATGCGCTATTAGTTTCATTTGGCAGGTAATATAGCCGGATAGATCACTATTGAATGGTTTTTTGATTTGATGTTTAATTTGAAAGTTATGAGTAATTCAATACACCACGCCTAAATTAACAATAATTTATAATGATTTTAACCAAGAAAAATAACCTAATTTCAATTATTTTAATATCAAACGAGAGGTTTTCCCACTACGAATATATATGCAAAATTTCATAAGAATTGGTTTTACCGGTCAAAAGATATAAACCCTCGAACACCCGCACCAACTTTTGTAACACGGTTACTCGCGCGCACAATAGCCCAAAACCAAAGAAAACGTGCGCACTAGAGTTTTGACTAGGAAAACTTGGTTTTAAGTTTATCGAACCTTTGGAAGAGTTTCTTGAAATTGAAAGCTCTATTGTCTGGTAGAATTTGAATTTTGATTAATCCCCCTAAAAGTGAAATAAAAAAATTATTTTCCTTCAGTTTCAATATAACACATTGATGTGTTCTGCAAAGTTTTAGAGCATATTATTACAAGAAATTTTGCTGAAGACAGTAACCTTCTATCTCTTTAACGAAGAGATCTTATTGTTGAAGGGATAGAAGGTTACTGTCTTCAGCAAAATTTGAAAGATCAGTTTTTCTATTGTAGCTCTTTTTGTAATTGTTGTATGATTTTTTCATGTATTACAAAGTTGTATAAATAATAAAAATACACAACTTTGCTGAACATAGTATACCGCTATGTTTCCTTGTTTACGAACTGTAGAACTTTGATTATAAAAAATACCCTGATTTTGACCCCGAATTACTCGACTACCAACAGACGGATACATTTTAAACATTTTACATTTGCTGGTAGTTTTGCTGCATACAGACACCATTTTTCCATATGAAGAAACGAAAGAAAATTCTAGTTGGGGCCAATTGCGGTACACCTCACATGCTACTTGCTTCGTTTCTGTGTTGTCGATTTATGCTAATCTATTTTCCTAACAATTTAAAGTAATAATGCATTGAATAATTCTGACATTTTGCTCATAACAAGTTTATTGAAGAATATACGTTAGTATATACGTAATATAGGATTTGTAACTATATAACAATATGGCATTTAAAAACCTACATATGGTGTACGAAATACAACAACGTGAGTAACCGAAGGTTCATAAAAATTGATGAAAATTATTCAAGAGAACTTTATTGTTGTGAATCAAATAGAATGGCGTTACAGGAAATTATGCATAGTTCAAAAACCTTTTAACTAGACCTTTACTACGCAATGTATATGTTAAAGAATAATATTTCATCTTACAACTTACTTTTACTTGTACTTACCCTCATTAGTAACAACTTACTTAGCAATTTCATGAGAAAAGAAACTATCAAAATTTATAAGTGCTTCTATTTGTTTCAAATTTTGTAAACTTATTCAATTTCCAAAAATTTCATGTAAACCAAACGTGTCGATTTCTATCTCAAATTGCAAGTAAGACGGTATAACAAAGGTTCCTTTCACCACTAGGTGGATTAAATCAGGTTTTTGACAGTTTGTGAAAAAAATTCCAAAATTTTAGTTGCCACCCGTTAGTACCAAACAATTGTGTTAACATCACCCAGTGAATTTCAACAATTGCTTCTGGAGTGCGAGAGTGTCCGATAAGTCGTTGACTATCGAGAACAGTTTCAAGTTGTTGGCGAACACAAGCCAAGCACTACGTAGACGTCATTGAACTATGAAAAACCAACGGCACGAGATGGCTACCTTGTGGGACTCCGGAAAAAAACGGTGAAAGCTGGTGAGATGGAGCAGCGGCCCTACTATGCCCAGTTTGTCCAGTTTTACGACGGCAATATGACGATTCAACTTGTCGAAAGTGGCGGAGTAGTCCGTGTAGACGATGTCTGTCTAAGAGCGGTCGTCAAAGCAATCCGTTACGTACGTAGTGAGTGTTAGTAGATTGGTAGACGTTGAGCGCTTAGGCATGAATCCGGGTTGCTCGTCGGCGATGTATTGTTGGACGAACGAGGAAATTGGAACGATCTCAGCGAGCTCGAAGAATTTCGTCAAATTAGTGGGAGAATCGCCGAGATTTGGAACGTTGTTCAGGGCAGTCGATACTTCTGTTTCGGACAGCCTTTCATCTGCAAAGACGCTGGGGAATTTCCACGAGAACAGGTGATTTGATGGCAGTGTCCTTAACGAGTGGAGCAGGCGCCAACATACATTTTGGAGCCAGGCCTGATGGAGCCTCTTCATCACATCAAATTTCTATCTTGAAATTTCGATCAGCTGAAAGTATAGAGCTTGGTGTAAGTTTTTCCCCATAATACCTAATAAAACTATAACAACGTAGCGTTTCAATTCTCGTGCACCGCGTAAGTTTGTAGAGAGAGCTACAAAATTAGGTACTGTATTGTAAGTACTATATTATAAGCGTTAATTTGTAGAGAGACCTACAGAATTAGGTACTGCTTTGGATCTCCAACTATGGTGAAAATTAGATCAGCTCAGTTTCAATGGCATAAGCAGATACAGCAAACATTCGCCTAGTTTTCGAATATTTCAAGCCGATTAATATATATGACTTTGTGTTACGAACCGTAAAAAGTTCATTTTTCGGGTGTAATTATAATCACTTCTCGGTGATAATGGCAAAACTTTATCATCAAGTGTTAATGTAACTTCGAAGGTTCCACATTTGTTTCTAATGGCCGATAAACTGCCGCACCGAGTTTTCACAACCAAGGTTGTGATATTAAGGTTCAGGTTCATGGGTAAAGCTGGATGCTATAGAAGGAGCTCTTTCGATATGGGTAAATGATAGACGAATAGATAAAACAAAGTGAAATGGTCCATTAATTATGTTCTTCAGACAAATACTGAAGGCTGATTTCTATATAATAATTAACGGAGAAGACAAGCCGGCATAAACTTTTTCAGCACAGATTGGCAAGTCGTGTCACCATCGATATTAAAACGATGGAAATAATAATTGATTACTGTGATCTACTAAATACAATGGTACTGCAATGTTTGTACTCTTCTGGGCTTACATAATGAATATTCTGAAGATGATATTCTGAAGAATAATTCCTTCTCTATCGGCCCCCAGGGATATCTATGTTTTGTTTTTATCGATTGCTGGTTATTTTTAACAGCTTTCTATAAGAAGTGCATTTTAATGCTGGTGGTGCAAAACACTTGCTTAGAAAAAGTTGGGCATATGTTTTGGTGGAGTCTCAGTTGTTTTATTTTCCAATATCAAATATTTGGTTTTCAATATCCTTAGAGAAGAATTTTTAAATAAATGAAGTCATTTTTTTTTTCAACTATAAACCATTTAAAAAGTTACGTGACCCTCGGCTGAAGGTCGCGTCCCTGCCGTTTATTTCATCAATTTATTCTCTGAATAGCAAGTAGTGTGAAGCAAATGGCTACAGAATAGCAGAAAGAGAACAGGCTTGAGCCCCCCACGTCTTTCTCCAGCAGCCCCATTCAGTTGTGTATCGTTTTGTATCGTTCTACTATCAAGGACAGCATAACAAAACCATCCACTCAATCGACACAGAAGTTGGGGCCATCTGGTCTGGGACCGTCCGCTGGCTGGCAGATCCGAAAAATAAAACATTTCTGATAACCATTGACAATGTGACCATAAGGCGACACACAACAGTAGGTGCAAATTTATCCCTGTTCACACCAGAGTTGGTCCGAATAATGTGCTGTGATCTCTACTCCCTGCCGTTTTCGGTAGTTAGAGTTGCCTTTCGGTTCGCTCGACTCGACTATGTGCTGGGACTGAGACGAAGCTTGGTGACCCAATGCAACCGGGCGGCGGCGTGGCAGTGTAATCAGCAGAGGCGAGCGAGACTGTATTTCGCCAGATGGGTCGTTTGTTTGTAAAATTTATATGCTAGGTGGCAGGTTGAACCGCTGTCTGCACCACTTCTTCGATGAACTTCCTTCGTTTCTTGGTGGAATTAAACCATCAGAAGATGAAATAAAGCATGCAAATTTTTCACGTTACCACCGGGATAGTTGGACGGAAATTAGACACTACTGACTGGTGGAAGTTTATCCAGGAGAAAAATAACGGATAATAAGTGAGGGAAAAATGAACATTCTTCCGGTAAATGTGGAAAGTTTTTGATAAAACCTAGCATTTCTTGTTTAATAAATTTATTAAATTTCAACAGAATTTTGGAATTGTTTTCCAAATAGGTGAACTACAGAATCCCTTATTTCATTTTCAATAAATAAATTGAATTGTGTACAATTAATAATTTTTCCGCATACATCATCATTGAAATATTTTTCATTTTAATCCCAGTATCCATTTTACTGTCGATGCGATTGGTTTCATTTCATCTGTTTTTTTGGTCATTAATTAGTGTTTTTGATCCTGTCTAGGAAAAAGACTCTGTTGTGTCGGAAGTGATGAACCTATATCACGACGGGACGCGGCGGGGGAAAGCAAAAACCAGAACAGCAGAATTGAATGGCTCATAATTGGGTTGCGCTTTATTTGATTTTATTTTCCATTGGGATGCGCACTCGCTCTTTGATAATAGTCGGCTGACTCGACGGTTGGAGCCGGTCGGTGGTTACTATGGCAGAGCTCCCCGGCTGCTGCTGCTGCTGAGCCCTCCGTTACGTTGTCATAGCGAGGGGCAGCCCAAATTTACCGTTGACGGTGTTTGCCGGTCGGCCTCTCGAATGAAGTGAAGTGTGTACTGAAATCGAAGCTTTAGAATGTTGAAGTTTAATCGGATAACCGATGGGAGACAGTGGGGTGGGTTTGTTTGAAGCCCATAGCCTGATTTTCAGGAAATTTCTTTTTAGGTAATTCTATTTGGGAAATTTATTTCGCGAGAAATTGAAATTTAGGTTCTGCGTTCTACAATGTGGAATATTTTTGGCAGTGTTCAAAACTAATGTTTCCTTCGGTCCTGCGTTTAAAATGTTTTCAACACAATGTACGGTTCTTTTCTGCAACCAACCAAATAGGAGCATTTAGTCATGTGCTTTCGTTAAGCAGCAACACAGCTTGTAGATTTTTTGAGACCTAAAAAGCGTTTCCAACAAGATAAGAACACAAGTGAATGCAATGCCATTCAACCTTGATGGCAGACACAGCACAGGTAAATCCGAGCGTGAAACTTACGCATTCAGTTTTGGAAATGAATTTCGAAAAGTGCATACCTCCGAAAGCCACATTGAGTCATTGACTTGAACCACATTTTGCAGATGAATTACAATCGCTCCCGAACCGAAAGCCGAGCATCCCAATTTAATTCAACATCACCGGCACATGCTCCTGTTTACAGCAGAGCAGGCATTTCGCCTAGTGCGGCCCTATGCTCTACGATGCCGTTCGAGCCGACCAGTAGTAGCTAGTAGTAGAAGTGATGGATTCCAACTGCTGGCCGGAGTGGAGTACGAAGATGACCCGAGCGACGGGATGTGCTCTGCTGATTCTGATTGCCTGTTTCGGGAAGTAGGTATGCTTCACTCGTGCACTTTACAATCCATCTCATGTCCGTGTGTATGTCGTGTACGTGGGACGCTCCTGCCGCAGCAGTGATGGATGCATGCGAAATCTCGGTCCACATGTAGGTCGAACCGGATGCTGGCTATGGAATCGATTCCCAGCTGCCGGATCATCTTCGGATGCTGCAGAATTGCTGCACACGGTGTCGAGAATAGCAAGTTATGTTAATTATGCTCAGCTGATTCGTTATGCAAATTGATACGAATTTGTATTCATTCGATAGTTATTCCAAACCGTATGTACCTACTCAGGCAATCAACATATTGACATGTGATATCTTTAGTAATTCTACGACTACGGTGTTCGATGTTCTGCCGCTTGAACTGACAGTACTCGTACAGCTCGTACTCAGCTCAAGACGAATGTCATCATTGGATCCGTATCGGTTCTCCGTTCCGATTGAGTCGGAGAATTTTTATGACAGCTGATCCATCCCCAGGATGAATATTCTCGCTAGCAAGCAAACAAGTTTGAATTCTACTTCTTCGCTAGAAAAAAATAGTATGAAGCACAATACTTGATAGCGCGCGAACGGATTTGCCATAGATTTGCTAGCAAGAGGAAATTTTCGCAACTCGCCCCATCATCGATGAGATTTCGATTTTTTTAGCATCTATATTGGCAATAATTTGCATTGACATTTGTATCTACGAAAAGGTTATGGTGCATAAAAAACAAATCCTGGATATAACCAGTTGTAATCGCTTTTGTTAAAAATTTAATCATTTTTAATGATTTGGACAAGCAGCGTACTAAATTTGAGAGTGAATGTCTTATGCATATTAGAGAGATGAATGAATATAAAAAAATCAGAGGGGTTGTGCACAAGACACGACCGCGTATATAGGTGACGCAGGACTACGTAAGCCTCTTGGTAGTGATAGTAGCATGTATCCATGCTTGTAATCATTCGTTTCTTCATGTATACATGCTGTATGCAACATATATACATGCTACATGCGTTGTATGTAACATTTATCAAAGTAGTAATATTGCATACGTTCAATCCTCAAAAGATTTCAGAGTTATTTCAATGTGCATGTGAAAACAATTTAGCAAAATCAAGAACACAAACTATTGCTTTCCTGCTACCTTACAGAAATTGAAGATTGTTTGTATTACCCACGTTGAAGGGATTTTACCAATTCAATCATATTTTATCAACAGCACATCTTTTTACTACATTTCTAATGAAACGGCAAGCATGCGTATTCATACAGAGTCATATTATAACCGAACAGCTACAGCTGTAGCATATTTTTCCAACACAGATATCAAGTTCGCCGAGGTTTAACCGTCTCGCAGTAAAGAATTTACGATCTGTTGGGACAACGAACTTGTGTCATTTTTTCTGGCACACTTCTCTAACACAGACATCAAATTGGACTAGGTTTAATCGCGTTCGTAAGAAATCTGTTGGCACGACGGGGTTTTGTCACTCTTTCTGGCGTACTTCCCAAGCAAGGACATCAAAATGGTGTAGCTTTAATCGCGGTGTTAAGAAATCTTGTTGAAATGAGGAAACTTTGTCACTTGTTTTGGCTTACTTCCCAAGCACAGATATCAAATTGTTATAGGTTTAGATCATCCTGAAGAATCTTCCAAGTTCCAACCAATCACGAAGCGAGAATTCTGGTAAAACATAGGTTCATCAATTTCAATTTTTCAATAGTTCAACATCAAGAATCCATACTTTTCTTCATTTGGACCAATTCTTAGAAGATTTTCCAACCGATTGGTGTAAGAATATTGAAAATCGATCGGAAAACCGCTGAGCTATTGGCGCTCAAAACCTTTCATTTTTCGTGACGCTCGCATTTTTCGATTTTTTGGAATGACACCCTATCTCAAAACTTGCCGTAAGACGTAGTCCTACGTCAATACAACTTGTCAAAAACATGTACCTGCTTTATGTTTTATTGTAAAAAATAATGGGCAAAATGATAAACACATTGGGTTTGGCCCTCCTCATGGCTATCTATACCTGTGTACCACTACTTGTATGCTGTTAGGCTTATACAAATTTGAAAAAAAGTTTAAGTCGCCGCCCCCCCCCCCTTTAAAATTTTTTAAATGTGGAGGGGCGAAAAAATAAAGTGTAATATTAGTATGTTGCATTCTTTAGTAATAAGCAGATTTTTCACAGTTCAATGAGTTTACATCTCTAAATTATTCAATATGTGCAAAGTTACAGTAATCATCTCTTTAGTCGTGATCAACTTTCTTTCACCAACTATTCCTGCTGCAGGTCACAGGCAACTAATGTGCTTCACCACGTCGAAAATTGAAGTGCTTGTAATCACACTTTCGGCCTGATTTAATTTAATTCATGTTCCATTTTATTTCACCTTATTATAAAAGAACCGAATTAGATTGTGGCAACAATCAATTAAACAATATATAAGTGAAATTTAGTACCGCTTTTGACGGAGATATTCCGAAGTACCTACCCTAATTTTGGATATTGGGGACGTATCAGCTGAGAAATGGCCTGATATTCATGACCAACAAACTAGCTGTTTCAAACGTGAATAATTTCAGCGATTTGTTTAACATGTCGGTAGTACAGCATATGCGTTCCAAGTAAAAAAGTTGTAGGGACCTGAACTGCCATTTTAACACTATGATTAGGTTACGATACTATTTCGTGGTTACCGTGCTCTGAACTAGTAAGTGAAACGGATTTCGATTATTCAAAAAACAAGGTAACTAACCGAGTGACACGCAAGTTCAAAGCAAAAATCAAATAAAGGTCAAGTTACTCGTTTGCGGCTCTCTAATGTGATCCTGTGGCACTCCACTATTATCAAAGTGGTTCATCTCTACCAGGATGCTTACTTTATGTGCTAGGGTCAAAAAATTTAGAAGTTAAGTTCGGTTTGAACTAAATTTTAAATACTGCACAAAATTTGTGTACAGTAGGATTTCGAATTTGGCAACAAAGACGCGCATTTGTTGCCAAAATTAAAACCGTGCCAAAATCGATACCCTATTTTGATATGAAAAAAATTAATGTAAATGCTTTAGAAATTGACTAAACATCATTGATCAACGATTGCAACCATTTTATGTTTAAAAAGACCGCCAAGAGCTATCCGTCCGGTGCAAATAAGTTATTGACACCTTGCGGAAAGACGTAATCCTACGGCAATAAAAATATTGTTCGAAACCACATAACTTTTTTTCATGAACATACTGGGGGCATCGTTTTTTCGTCATTTAAAGCATGTATGCAGAAACTGATTGATATTTAAGCATAATTTTGCAGGTGAAATATCTTGTGTTGAGAAAAACGAATACTTTTTTTGCCAAAACCGAGGCATGCCAAAATAGAACCATGCCAAATTCGAAATCCAACTGTATTCCGAATTGGGCAACCATCTAGCTACCGGTCGATATCGGAATAGCTCTTATCCGCATAGCGAAAGCTTGATCTCCGCTCCGTGCTATCATCGGACTGTCGTCAGATCGCCTACCAGCTGTGCTTACGGTGGTCCAAACCTGTGATCTGTATCAGCAACATTGATGTCGAAATTACCGGACTGGTACCGAATGGCTGAAACACAAATGGCCGAATCACGAATGGCCGAAATCCATATGGCCGAATTCCAACAACAGTCACAGAAGGCCGAATCACGAAAGGCCAAATCGCGAAAGGCCGAATCACGAATGGCCGAATCACGTAAGGCCGAATTTTCCCAGATTGCCAATATCAACAACATTATTGCTCATGTTGTGAGACCTTACGCATTTTGAATAATTTTTTCATCTATCTCTTTCCGCAAATTTCAAACATCCCCTTGAAAATCCTTTAAAATTTTCCCCTCTATTGCCCTTTGTTCCACTCGCAGCTCTGTGATGATTTGCGTCATTGATATGTGAAGGTGATTCGGCCATATGTGTTTCGGCCATTCGTAGGTAATCCTATTTTACCAATCTTGATGCCAGACCTTGTGTGTGAAAGTACGCACCGTACCCTGCTAAAATGTTTTGCTCCGTTCGTAGCTAACAAGTTTTCGGTTTTTGTGCATTTGGCAAACTCGCAAAGGAAACCAATATGAGACTGCACCTCGGAGCCGATTTCGTTTGTATGGTTCGGTTCTATATGTTTTCGGAGCGAACCGTGCGGCACCGTGCCAGAGTTCGGCAGTCGAGCAATTTATTTATTTGCATTCATTTATCAAAGGCACGCACCGCTGTTCATGAATGTGTAGGATGTTACAGTTACTGAATTTTCTAACAGCGCAGTCGCGTTCATGCAAAGTTTGTCGGTACCGTGCTTATCGGTGCCGAGCCGAAGACCAAAACACCGTCTTGTTGAAGCTCGGGTACTTTCCTGTCGCTTGGAAGAAGGGATGGAAAATCAATAATTTTGATCAAATTTGTGAGCTTTCACCATACGCACAGATCACGATCTGCGCAGCTCACCACAAACAGTGAATCTTGAACTTTAATCACAAAATTTTGTTCTCTTAACACCTCGTAGCAATCTGTTGCAGTGCTGGATTTCGCGTAGTTGCAAGACTCATGTCGTTTGTATTGAGATTCACGCACGCTGGGATTCATCGTCTGTATCTGTTATATTTCTCAACGCAATCAATCAATGATCTGATATGAGGTTTGTCATAATCTGTACAGATAGCGACAAAGTATTTGTCGCTTACAAGTAGTGATGTCAAAAAATCTGACTCTGATCGCTCCTATGTTTTTGAGCGCTAGAAGTGATTTTTTCCATCCCTGCTTGAAGGCGATTCAAGTTCTCGCTCCGTAAGTTATTCGGGAAGACTCCTTGAGCACAATGTGTGGAACAACTTTCTGCCGAAGGGGTAATTTTTCATTGATGGTACGCATCCAATGTCTCCTCTACCTCGTGATGGAATAGTCTCGCTATTTGCTAATGATTTAGCAATTAATTTTGAAGGACGAGTAAAATGAACTCTCATGTTGAGACTGTGAGCTACACCTGTTGCCGATATTAGGCAAATTATATTGGCTAAAACGCAAACCAGCGTGTTCTCTTACCACAACACCGCCGACTCAATCCCCAGCCAACATTCAAAGCTGAGATATAATAATCGAGTAGTCATCCGAAGCCCACTAGCTTGACTTAATACTCGACAGAAAAAACTTATCTTTCTTTCATACGCGGAGGACCATTTTACCAAACGCTGGACCGTCTATATCCGGTTATCAACTATCGCACAGTAGAACCGTTCTAAAAAAGACGCCATTTTCTCACCTTTCCAGATGTTTTAGGATTTAGTTGTCTTCGGAGAGATATATTGTAATATTATTTCAAGGTCTCACATGATTACCACAAATAAATTAAGCTGATTTTCTGTAACCTTCTTTTCATACAAGTGACATGTTTCATAAGCGACAGAACCTTTCAGCTTCATCCGAAATGCGTAAATGCGTTAGAAATTGCGTTAAATATTATCAACGATTGCAACTATTTTATGTAAAAAGTCCGCCAAGAGCCATCCACCCGGTGCAAATAAGTTTTTGGCAACGTTCGGCAAGACGCAGTCCTACGGCAATAAAAATATGATTGTTCAAAACATTCTATAACTGCAAACTTTGTTTCATGATCACACTGAGGACATCGTTTTTGGTTCTGTAAGCAAAGTTACTGACTACTGGATGGCTTGACGATTCCTTAACCGTTATGTGTTCGACAAAAAAAACACCTTTAAGTGCTCGACAAGGGTACCCGGGTACCCACAAATTGAAACACTTGTAACTTTGGCAATTTTTGACCGATTCGGACACTTTTACCACCAAAAGATTCAGGAACTTATCCACTTCCAGTGTGGTTATAACAGAGCCGGAAGTGGTTCATATGGTTCCCGGAAATCGGGCAGTCCGAGGATGTGTTCCGGAATTAAAGCACTTTTTATATTTTCGGATGTAATTATAGTAATATGGGTGTCCAAAGTTCTTTCAATTAGTCCGAAAGGCCATTCTTCATTGTTTTAAAACAATACAATGATATATCCTCGGAATGGCCATTCTGCGACAAGTTCCCGTGGGACCTCCTGTGGCCATAAAACTGTTTGGTTTGCAACACTGGCAATATGGGTGTCTAAATTCATGAAATTACTCCAGGAGGTCATTTTTCATTATTTTGATTCTATCTGATGATTTTGCCACGGCTTGGCCATTCCGGAACATATTCCCGTGGGGCTTCACAGTTGTCCAAAACCAAAAATATGTGCGAATTAGAGTTTTGAGTGGGAAAACTTCATTTTAGGTTTATGGAACCTTTGGGAGAGTTTCTTGAAATTAAAAGTTCGATCGTATGGTGAAATTCACATTTTGAATAATCCCCCTAAAAGTGAAATAAAAAAATTATTTTTCTTTAGCTTCAATATATCACATTGATGAGTTCTGCAAAGTTTTAGAGCATATTATTACAAGAAATTTTGCTGAAGACCGTAACCTTCTATCTCTTCAGCGAAGATAGAAAAATCCTATTTCTTAGACGTGAATCGTCAAAATCAGTTTTTCTATTTTAGCTTTTTTTGTAGTTGTTGTATGACTTTTTCATGTTTTATAAAGTTGTACAAATAGCAAAGATACACAACTTTGCCAAATGTAGTATACCTCTATCTTTGCTTGTTTAGGAACTGTAAAACTTTTGATATAAAAAATACCCTAATTTTGATCCCCAATTACGCAACTATGCGCAGACGGATACAAATGAAACTTCCTGACTTTTTGTAGTTTTTTATTTAGTTTCAGATTCATGTAATGTAATTTGTATCTGTTTGCGCATAGTTGAGTAATTCGGGGTCAGAATTAGGGTATTTATTATAACAAAAGTTTTACAGCTCCTAAACAAGCAAAGATATAGGTATGCTACATTCGGCAAAGTTATGTATCTTTGCTATTTGCACAACTTTATAAAACATGAAAAAGTCATACAACAACTACAAAAAGAGCTAAAATAGAAAAACTGATTTTGACGATTCACATCTAAGAAATAGGATTTTTCTATCTTCGCTGAAGAGATAGAAGGTTACGGTCTGCAGCAAAATTTCTTGTAATAATATGCTCTAAAACTTTGCAGAACTCATCAATTTGTTATATTGAAGCTAAAGAAAAATAAATTTTTTATTTCACTTTTAGGGGGATTATTCAAAATTCTAATTTCACCATACGATCGAACTTTTAATTTCAAAAAACTCTCCCAAAGGTTCCATAAACCTAAAATCAAGTTTTCCCACTCAAAACTCTAATGCGCACATATTTTTGGTTTTGGACAACTGTGAAGCCCCACGGGAATATGTTCCGGAATGGCCATGCCGTGGCAAAATCATCAGATAGAATCAAAATAATGAAAAATGACCTTATGGAATAATTTCATGACTTTAGACACCCATATTGCCAGTGTTGCAAACCAAACAGTTTTATGGCCACAGGAGGTCCCACGGGAACTTGTCGCAGAATGGTCATTCCGAGGATATATCATTGTATTGTTTTAAAACAATGAAGAATGACCTTTCGGAGTAATTGGAAGAACTTTGGACACCCATATTACTATAATTACATCCAAAAATATAAAAAGTGCTTTAAGTCCGGAACACATCCTTGGAATGCCGGATTTCCGGGAACCAGATGAACCACTTTCGGCTCTGTTGTAACCACACTGGAAGTGGATAAGTTCCTGAATCTTTTGGTGATAAAAGTGTCCGAATCAGTCAAAAATTGCCAAAGTTACAAGTATTTCAATTTGTGGGTACCCGGGTACCCTTGTCGAGCACTTAAGGGGTAAAAAAATTCGAAGCCCCCCCATTCCACCCCCTTAAGTGCTACTTACTTACTTAATTGGCCTAACGTCTTATGACAAGGCCTGCGCAGTATAATTTCTCCATCTGTTTCGGTCCATGGCAACTGATCTCCAGTTCCGCGGGCACCCAGTGCTCGCCAGATCTCGCTCCACCTGGTCTTGCCACCTCGCTCGCTGTGCCCCTCTTCGTCTTGTTCCTACCGGATTTGATGCGAAAACCATTTTTGCAGGATAGTTGTCCGGCATTCTAGCAACATGTCCTGCCCAACGTATCCGTCCAGCTTTAACCACTTTCTGAATACTTGGTTCGCCGTAGAGACGCGCGAGCTCGTGGTTCATTCTTCGCCTCCATACACCGTTCTCTTGCACTCCGCCAAAGATGGTTCTTAGCACCCGCCGTTCGAAAACTCCGAGTGCTCGTAGGTCCTCTTCTAGCAGTGTCCACGTTTCGTGCCCGTAGAGGACAACCGGTCTAATTAGCGTTTTGTACAGTGTGCACTTTGTACGGGGGCTCAGATTGTTCGACCGCAAGTGTTTGTGGAGTCCGTAGTAGGCCCGACTTCCGCTGATAATACGTCTTTTAATCTCACGGCTGGTATTGTTGTCCTCTGTTGCCAGTGAGCCAAGGTATACGAACTCGTCGACTACCTCGAACTCATCCCCGTCGATTACCACGGTGCTGCCCAAGCGAGCCCTGTCGCGCTCGGTCCCGCCCGCCAGCATATACTTCGTTTTAGACGTATTTATCTGCAATCCAATCTTCTCTGCTTCGCGTTTCAGTCTGGTGTACTGATCTTCCACCGCCTCAAATGTTCTGCCGACAGCATCCACGTCGTCAGCAAAGCAGATAAATTGACTGGATTTATTGAAAATCGTGCCCCGCATTTCGATCGCCGCTCGCCTTATAACACCTTCAAGCGCAATGTTGAATAGCAGGCAGGAAAGACCATCTCCTTGTCGAAGTCCCCTGCGAGATTCGAATGGGTCCGACAATCCACCCGAGATTCTCACACAGCACTGGATCCCATCCATCGTAGCCATGATAAGTCTAGTAAGCTTACCCGGAAAGCCGTTTTCGTCCAAAATTTTCCATAGCTCTTGTCCTTAAGTGCTACATGAAAACTTATTTTATGAAAAGTTGTAATTCAACTAGTTCTTAGATGTCACAGAATTTCAGTATCCTTGATCAAAGAAAACTTTAGAATTTCGTACTTTGAAAGCTGAAAAGGTACCCGGGTACCCTGTCGAACACATAACGGTTAACTAAGTGAGTGGTTGTAGCTACTCCAAGTTAGGAGCGACTGACGACAGTGTTTGAACTGGAACGGGCGGCTGGATAAAGAGCCTCACACAAGACTCAGAAACGTGTCCGTAGTAAGGAAACCTACCTAAATCAAACTGCTACAGAAATTCAAGCAAATGCGGATCGGAATATTCGGCATCGACCTGGGTAACGAAACAAGGATGAAGGTTTGTAAGATCCGAGGCGGAAGGGCCCGCTGTGGCTGCACTACCAACGAACTGAGAACGGGCTTTGTTGTGTTGAGCAGAATACATGATCGATAGGCAGGACAGATTGAAAGGTTATCAACGCGAGGATGTGTCTATTGCGAATAAAGGACCGTTTCATCAATTACGTGTACTGCTCGTACAAAGGTAGACCCAACCAACGATGAGAGGGAAGCTTTCTACGTGCGGCTGAAGGCAATGCACGACAGCTGTTCGCCACGGGACATCAAGGTCATCATCGGAGATATGAACGCCCAGGTCGGTAGCCAAGAAATGTGTAGACCGGTGATGGGACTTCACAGCCTGCACACCTACACGAGCGCGAATGTCAAATCATCATCATAAATATAGGAGGCTTATGTCTGTCGCCAAATTAATCAAAGTGATTTATAAACTTCGCAGTTTCACGAGGCGTGATGATGCAAAGCACCCTCGCAAAGATATTTCTTAAATATTTCATAACTCATTAAATATGTGTCCTAGCGACAAACAGTCCTCAGAGAAAATGTGTATTTAAAAATACTGAATGACTTTGTAGGATATTTGAAAGCAAAGCAAAGTTGTTAAGCATAATTAATTTTTAAGTGCTCTTTTTAAAGATATCATTTGGGGCGAACCAACCAACCCATGCAATAGTAAATAGTTTGTATTAGACCTGTCGCTGGCGCACCGGCTTTGTCCGCTTTTTTCTAGACGCGATTCTAGACCACTGTGCATTGTCACGAGGAAAATCTTGGCCAAATTCCGACGATCACGGCATCGGTTAACCACGATTCTGCGAAGTAAAAAGCGTCAGAAGGGGGACAGAGAACGTGAAGAATTAAAATAGCTATTCCGAGCTAATGACACGCTCTAGTTTTACGAAAAGGCTAAGCAGACTCGCAAGGACTACGTACCAAAACCCGACACGAGTAGGGACGAAGATAAGAAACTGATCATAAACGAGGTCGAGGTGGTCGACAGGTGGAAGCAGTCCTTCGATGCGCACCTCAATGGCGAAGTTTCAGAAGGAGGCGGAACGAAAGTTAATCAAGGAGTGCCCATGAAAGATAGTATTGTCCCAGGACCTGATCACCAAGAAGTCAAACGAGGAATCGGGTTGCTGATGATCAACAGCCAATCACAAACCTTTGAAAACATGATCGAGAAACGTTGGCAACGGCCCTACATTGGGTAATTTCCAGGATTTGGGAAGAAGCGAAACAACCGGAGGAATAGTTAAAAGGAATGGTTTGTTCCATCTACAAAAAGGGTAATTGACTCGACTACTGCAACTATCGCGGCAGAACGCTGGAAACCCTTGCCTTCAATGTACTCTCCCAGATCCTGTTGCGCCGGTTGTCACCGATAGCACATGGTTTCATACGCATACGGAGCATACGCCGCCGCACAAAGCTGACGATGTACAAAATGCTAATCAGATCGGTAGTCCTTTATGAACTTGAGACAGTAACTTTGCTTACGGAAGACATACGTGCACTTGCCGCATTTGAATGCAAGATGTTGCAGACTGTTTTTGGCGGAGTACAAACGGATAGCCGAGAGTGGCGTAGACGTATAAACCACGAGCTACAGATACTTCCCATCGTGCACCTGGCGAAAGTTGAGAGACTACGGTAACCCGGCCACGTCGCAAGAATGCCGGACGACTTCATTTTAGGATACAACTATTGAAGGCTTTCATAAAATTAACGTACTGATGGATTTTAAAACCAATAGTTAAATTCTTTGAATGAAAGCTTTTGTAACATATATGTGTGAACAGGACTCATTTATTTTATGTAGTATGAACTCTCCATTGAGGCTTTACAGAATATACAGTAAACCGCTGAAGAGCTGCTTGAGTACCGTCCTGCCTAAAAGATTTTTGCAACCGCAAACAGCAGTCGCACAAACTCTTGAAGGGCTACGTGATGCTACCAGAGACCCATGACAATGTTTTCCCTTGATATTCGTGCTAAACTCAATCGATGGACAAAAACTCATACCGAAGTTCCATGACTGCTTTAAAGGTTTTTCGGTATAATTTATATTGCACCTCACTCAAAAGCTCTCTGAAGGATAGAGTTTATGCCACTTGCGGATTAAATTTCGCATCTAAGGTAGTGTTGAATGATTGCACGATTGAATGAATACACAAAATGACAAAATCCGTCAGAAAAGTTCTTCCAAGGCGTGTTGCTGCAAGACGTCAGCAGGAAGTCCTGATTCTTTCAACTAGATCAGACGAATTTGAGTGGATGGATGTGAAGAGCGTGGATATGCGCGAAACATTAATCGACGACACATCAGCGACTTCTGAAGCGGATCCGATCGCCGCAATTGGAGATCATCTTCAAAATCCGTGAATCGATGACTTATAAGCTCAAAAATTTTCCTTTTTTTATTTGCAGAAATTCATTTGATAGTTCTGAATAAAAAGGTTGGAATGAATATTTAATTTTTTTTTGTAGTGAAGTATGAAGGGGGGGGGGGGGGGTTTGCTGTGACGTGACGTACTTTCTCAGGAGGGGGTCACGAATGTGTGACGAAATGTGACAAGGGAGGGGGGGATGGGGGGTAGATTTTGGTCAAAATTTGCGTGACGTACTAAATGGATGTCGCCTAAGTAAGCTTCATGGGGTCTCGCGCAACTACGGGCCAAATTTTTGCCATCCAACAGAACTTGTAAAAATGTTGAGACGATGCTGGTCTCACCGATTAACCGACAATCCATAGTGGGCCAGCATATTATTTGCCTCGTGTATTATTACATTATAATGGTCGATGAAGGATAGTTTGGAGTCTAACATAATTTTTAAATCCCTAACTTTTTCACATTTTTTACTGTTTGGCTTTTTAATCTAATTGAAATTTCTGGTGTGATTCTATTTCTGCAAAACGATAAAAGGTTACATTTCTTACATCAAGTTCTAAAAGTGTTTTATACCATATGTGAAATATGTTCCAAAAAGAGCATCATGTCGTAAGCATATATTAACACTTTAAGTTCTCTGAGAATGAAAAAATTGTCGTTTACATACAATATAAAAAGAAGTGGTCCCTAATGAGACCCTTGAAAGACATCAGAAGTGACTAGAATTGGATTCCAGTTCTTTCTGTTAAATTTGATTTTTTGTAGTCGATTAGTTAAATACGATTCAAGCACAAGCGTAACTGGTCTAACAAGCGACGACGACGACGACTGGTATGTTTGAATCTCATCTGGGCGGTACTACTAGATAGAGTCAGAAGGATCGTTGCAGTAGCTTCATAAATGTCCTGTACTCAGCCGACTTTCCCAATCTGTCGATAAAGTCTTTAAAAGACGTTTTAAAGATCGTTTTTTTAACCGTTTTAGGATCCTTGGTTCAATTCCAATTTTTGCAGTTTGAAAAGCAGCATTAGTATATCAGTTCGATCAAATGTCTTGCTAAACTCCGTATAAAGTGTTTCTAGGGGAACAAGGGGTAAGAAGGCCCGGCGGGGTAAGAGGGACCACATCGATTTCGTCAAGAAATCCTTAAATTTTCTATACATGCCCCAGTATGTTTTGTTTATTAGCCTATCTAAACACTTTCGAGACAACCTGTGGCACTCGGCCGTATCCAACGTCAAAACTAGAATCAAAACAAACTTTTCGTTCGCAGTGTCTTCATGCGACATAATTTCAGCAGCAACAAATTTAAGGTTTTTCAGCAAAAAAAGCTAAGTATTTTGACGTTTCTCTTACCACTGACTTTAATTGGGCAATTCTTGTTCTGTGTGTGGCGTAAAAGGTATATAGAACAGTATGGATTGAGAGATAAAAGCAAAATAATGTAAATTGTTAGCTAGGGGTAAGACGGGCCATTTTTCACGGGGTAAAAGGGCCATACGTCATAGTGCTTATAACTGCCTAAAGTTCTTCTGTTTAGTGTCTTAATAGATTTTAAAAATATTGAATGAAAAACCAACCTTTTTCCTGTTAAATTTGACTAACTGTTTTATTATTCTGACAGATAAGCATTTCGTTTACGACTTGCAGGCTTCATCAGTGTCTTTTTCGAAATAGAATACACCTATAATAAAAATTATCCCTGAATCTGAGATCATCCTGTCTAACACAGCCTCCCACGTCAAAAGAAGCCAACAAGTGCCATTCGAATAACACAATCAATGTAAATTTGGATCTAACGGAATCAAAATTCGATGATTCCAATTCACTTAACGTTGCCTTCTTTAGCTTCACCTAAAGTTAATGGTATTCGAAGAGTAAACGTCCTGCTGACAAATCAACAAAAATAACGTCAAGAAAAGAGTAAATAAAAACCAGTGGAGTAAAACAACGTCTACTCTTATTTTTAAAATTGCACTAGTAGTAAAGTTCCTTCTCTTAGCAGGTGTCTAAATTAAACTATACCTTCTTTTAGCATGTACCTAAAAACCCCTTAAGAACTTGTTCTTACTTAGTTAATAATATTGAAATTGTGTTTACAACTCAAAGAAACCTTGAGATCTGCCACAATCCGCCTTACTCCGCCATGGTCCGTCTTACCCCTTTGGTGGTCCTTCTTACCCCGCCTGGTTGTGAACGAGTAATTTTTAGACGATTCGAAAATTGATGAAAAATCACGGAAAAATAAACTAATTTATTCCTTATATAATTTTTAATGGTAGATAAATGAATGCTTTTCCATGTGTGGAACAAGAAAATGTGAATTTTCGTACACATTTTATGCTAGCAATTTATTCGCTTAGGGTGGCCGTCTTACCCCGTCTTCCCCTACATGTTTTCCATTACCGATTGCATTCAATTTGTCTATTTGTCGTAGTCGAGCGTCCCTTGAAGAGACCGTGTTGCATTTCTATAATTCTGTTTTAAATTTAAAAGAAAACTTTTTTCATTGATATTTTTTCGAAAAGTTTTGGAATGCAAGAACTAATAGTACAATAATTATGAACATTCGATTTCTGGTTAAATCGGAGATAGGCGCTAGAAAAAATTTTGTTCAATATTTTTGGGAAGACTCCGGATAAATAAACGGATTATAAAATCGTCTTTCAGGTTAAAAAAAGAAGGCCAACCTCATGTTTTTATCCAGAATGAAAGTAATGAAACAAAGGTGTTGATAGTGTTCGAACAGAATGGGATGAGGCATGAAAGGGACTTCCCAGCTTAGGTAAAGAGAAACGGTACACAACTGACTTTTACTAACAGATTGGTTTTCGTAATAAATGATACTGAATAATGTGTAATTTCAGCCAACCGTCATGGACTCAAGCCAATCACGTTTAAGACAAAGAAAACGACGATATTTTATTTGTACTTGTCGGATAGATGTGAGAGTGAAAGCCACCATTTATACTGCTTTCACTCTGTTTATACGCTTATATCATTGCCTTTTTATTGAATGTTTGGATTATTATGTTGTCCAGAACAATAGAAAAAAAAGTGATAAGAAAATAAAAATTGACAAATAAAAAGAAACAGAAAAGTAAAATTAATATTCTTGCTGCAATTATACTGCCTTCTATTTACTGGCGAAACGGAGCAAATTTCCAGCAGCAGTACATCAAAAGAGACCTATCAGCCGATTTTGTCTTCCCCATCACTATTTAGCTTATAAAGTTTCATGTTTAATGTCGGAAAATCTTCTCATCTTAGTAATACACTAACGACTTTTACTCTCATTAGGTAAACAACCTTATTTTATACATAAACAAAAGTCTGCACTTAATGTTATGATTATTTCAACTTGTTTTTCGCACTGCCCAAAACTAGTAGCCTACAAATCCAAACCATGGCCCATCTTAATTATTCGATGAAACTTTTAATATAGCTAACTTTCATCCTCTGTCAGGACTGGAATATTTCATCACCCTCGTGCTCCTCATTCGAATACTTCCTGGTAAATCCTGTGGAAACTGCTCAATCCGTTTATTTATAAATATTTTCTGTCCTCAGCTTCAACAAAAATACGATTCTAAGATACAGTCTAACTCTCTATTCCGATGGAGTGGTTTTTCAAACGAAAGAGGATCCATGGTTGATATTCGCCATCATTGCACCAGCAAAACCAAATGGGTGCAACAATTCGTTCTAAATAAGTCGAACGTAATTAAGATACATCGGAATATAGAGTATAAAAAATTATATCATAAAAAATTTAATTGCTTATTTTCAAAGCATCAAACCACCTAAGTACCTCCTAATAGCATTACACATATTGCCATAAAACGTTTAGCTCTTTGTCGAAAAAATATTATTAAGTTATTATTTGAATGTTACAACGATACATCTGCCATAACTCAATAACAACGGTTTTCTGTGCAATTTTCTCGTGGGGAGTAGACCCGTATTGCATGCGAATGCTCTAGGAGCGTCAGGAGCATACAGAAACAAAAAAAGGAAACAAATATTCTTCTCTTCCATTGGCTCGTAAAGTTTTCCCAGTAACTTTTTCTACACTTCATCTCGCATTTTTTTTTTTGTTTTTTGCTCGTCCGAACCCAATCTCGACTTTTCTGCTCTCACTCCGACGCAGTCTCTACACTGGCACATGCGGCCCGAGGAGGGACGAGCTGGAGTAGGGCAAAGAAAAAGTATCCGTATTTTCTTTTGAATATTTTTGCAGGGCACTTTTAGTGGGGTTATTTTCGGTATATTTTTTTCGGTTGGTTTTTTTTTGTTGCTTCTATTTTCCGTTGAACCCAGATGTGGTAGCCAGGAAAACTTTCAGCTGCTGCTGTTGCTCTTCCAAGTCCTGACGGGTACACGTCTTCTAGCAAATGAACAAACAAATTTTCTTTCGCTTTACAACATCGGGCAGGAGCAAACGAAAGTAAACTATGAGAAATGAGTATCAACTGAAAACAAGGCAAGTTTTTTTTTTGTGTTCTCCTGAAGTTCTGGTACGCGCAGTGCAGGGAAAACTGGTTATGTAAAAGAGTACATCATGATTTGCCTGAATCAATTAGGGTTTGCTGGAGAAACAATTTTGGTTAGGTGAATGAGATTTTAACTTCTGCTGAATATTCGCTAGTAGGTTTTTGCTTGTTTCTTACGTTAGTATCCGATGAAAAAAATACAATGATTCAAGCAAGTTGAACTATTCAAATGAGGCAATATTAAAATACCACTCAACCATATGCACATGTACGCGCACATCCAAAAGTCCCTCCGATGAGATAAATTACATTCCGGAAATGTAGTCATGCATATCACACAACTGCGCTGACTGATTTGCTGGTTGGAGGCGCTGCCTGTTTCGTGCACCAGCCGGAAATGCTATTGTTGTATGTTCTTATCAGCCTGTGCGTGATGTGCGGGGCGGAAGGATGGGAAACACGTCCCGAATGTCCCGTTTCCCGTTGGGACAGCACAGAGTGCCGGGCACATTCAAAGGATAAGCGAAATATAAAGCACGAATAACAGATCAAATTATGGTGATAAATAGGAACGATTCATGAAATGTTGCTCAGAACGCGGCGGCTGATGAGGACAACGAGAAAGGGGGCGAGCATGGAAGCAGCACCCACCCCGGCCCGGACCATTCGGAAATGTTGGAATTCGAAAATGGCGCACTCGTCGTACTGATTCAACGGGTGAGAAATAGCTAGGAGGAGTTATAAAAAGAAAACGAACAAGAAAATTGGCATCTTCGGGTAAAAGCTGAAACATAAACGCAGCAATAAAACAAATCTGTACCTATCGAACAACAAATCAACGCGAGATGGAGGCATTGGGCCATTGACGAAAAAAGAAGAGCGAAAATAAACAAAAACTTTTACTGGGTTGAATTTTAATTAGATTTCCTTTCGTAAACTGTAGCAGAGATAACATGATTTGAGCATAAAATTGAAGGAATTTTAATGAATATTTCAAGACTTTGACCAAATTAAGCAAAGCTTAACAAAAGTTAACCATAATTTCCAACAATTCAATACTTCAATCAAGTAAGCTTCTTAGTAGGAATTCAGTCTTCTCACTGTGAATCCGTCAAAGTGTCATTTCTCTAATTGAAACATTGATATAGACCACACTCATAGTTCTTCAATGTTTCAAACACCAAGTGCCCCCAACAATTCCTATGGAATGTTATGAAACATTCAAACCAAACTAATATACAGTACGCAACACAAAACTACCCCTCGATAGCATGTTGTTGCCCCTCTGCCGAACCACAGAATGGTGGGAAGCAACCCCAAATAAACGGCGGGCGCAAACGTATGCTGGTGGATGGGCTGGGGCCGACAAGAGCCACCAACCGGTTGTTCTACCGACCGGTGCGGTGTCGATATACACAGTAGGAACAGATACCTTATGAAAGTCGGTGCCATTTGCAATTGTCATTTTTGTCTCTGGCTCGCTCGCCCTTTGGTCGCCGGACCAATTCCGAAACCGGGGACCGCCAGGGTGCCGGTCGGGGTGCCGAGCTCAGGTGAACATTGTAAAGCTATTACGTCCTATTGCAGTGCGGTTTTGCGACAAATATGTGTAGCATTTCAAAGTTTAATTGGAAAAGTTTTGCGGGGAAAGAGAAATTTGTATGTTGATTGCTTGCATATTTGGGCTATAACGTACGAATGGAAAAATATTGTCACATGCAGTGCTCGCTGCTCGTGCTGGATGCTGGGTGATGGGTTAAGGAAATTACTCCGCGCCAGGCAGCAGCGTAAATCCTATTAATCTTCTATATTTGCAAATACTCGACGGCGCCATGCGTGAGTGGCATTTTCGCCCCCTAAGCTTATAAGCACTTTGCCGAAGAAGCGTAAAGCAATATTTTGTGAACTCTGAAGATCATGTCGTAAATTTTCGCATAATGGCAAACCGTCATCCGATCCATCCTACCAAAGCAGAACCAGAGCCAGAGCAGTCAGTGTTCTCAAGTTGTGCTCTCCGGTTGTGCGGATCGCAGCCGGACAAAGAACAGTTTGCTGGAAGTTACCAGAAAAAGGACCACTCGTGCCAGAATGAAAATAGCCCTCTCGGCGATTATATCGAAACGATATATAAAATGCAAATAAAATCTCTTCCGTTTAACACACGTCGCTGCAGGACTGGTGGTGTCACACACAGGAAGAAGTGTTTCGTACACGATTGGGGAACTATAAAAACCGAAAGCATCTTTAAGTGCTTTTTGAAGTAGTTTGCTCGTGCAAAAGGGACTCTATACTGCTATATTGCTAGAAAAACGGTTCTGGTCCAATGATGTGAAAAGATTTCAAGCGTCACAAAACATAGTTTCATTTTCCCAAACGGGATAATCTCGGGATAATGTTTCATAACCATTCTATCTGTTCGGGTAAATGCCACAAACGGGATTAGAAACAGTTTGAATTAGGTAAGAGCGCAATAAAAACAGCATGACAGCAACTAGTTTAAGTATTTTAGACACTGACTAATTATAGCCACTGGAATGGAGCATTTTGAATGTGATATGTTTAATGCTTCCACCGAATTTTCTAAATAATCTTATGATCATTATTTTTTTACGTTGATTTAATTCATTGTTTACGTTATCTAGAGAACATTAATGGTAAAGTTAAAATTTCGACCTAAGCCAGTTTTCAGTCTTAGCTTTAGCTAAAATTTGTGTTTTACTACTATATTTATAGTCAAAACAAACATATATCAAACTTATATCAACTAAAGCAAGTTGTCGAATATATTCGGGGTCGAACAAGTTTTATGAAAATAAGGTGACGAAATAATTGTGTTGCACAGGGTAAAGCAAAAAGGATCCTTTTTCACAATTATCTTACAAAATGGGCCGATTGGCCTAGGAATTTCACGAAATTGTGTAATGGAGCATAGTTTGGATTATTTGAAAAATTTATTCAGCAACTTCAAACAAAAATCGGAAAAACTATGTTCTAAATCATCGGAAATTTGCCGATTATTTCTTAGTCATATCATAAACTTTCAGTAACCAAAAACTTTACGATAGAATTTTTTCTCGTTGCTGAATTACTGTGAGCTTAGACACCATCGCACAGTACCTGTGTTCAAAATACCGTTATTAAAAAATAAACAATGGCCAATTCCGAACATGTCTTTATTATCAAAAATGTACCGCATTGTGTTATTGACTTCCCATGGGTGCCCGGGGTCCCAAAATATGTCCAGATATGACCAATCTAACCCTAGATAGCAGATTTGGCTTTCATTGGTCTAGTTATTGAATTCTAGTGTCATTTGAGGTATCGCACGATAGGTTTTTGTTCATGGACGAAATTGGTCACTTGTCTGGGTGTTTCCAGAAGTCCCCGGAACTTGTCCAGATATAACCAACGTGGTGCTAGATAGTTGATCTAACTGTCAGTGATCTAGTTTTTAAATTCTGGCGTAATTTGAGGTGTTACATGATAAGTATTTGTTCATGTTCGATACTGGCTATTTTCCACAGCGATAACTTAATCTGGAACATTTCTGGTAGGTGAAGGTGTCACATGATAAGTCAATACTGGCTATTTTCCACAGCGATCCGGAACATTTCCGGTTAGTCCCAATACAGCGTAAAACTCCTAAAATGGTCGGCAATGAGTATATGTTGCATAAAACATCAATACCGGCGGTGAATTACGTTCATTTTGGAAGTGTCATTGAAAATTTTTATTTAATTTATATGAGCAATCTGCCCTTTAAAACTTCAAAAGGGCGTAACTCAAAAATTCGTCGTTCGATTTTTTAAAAAATTGGTTCAGGGTCAGGGGTGTAGGATGGCAATAAAAACCAACTGGCATTTTCCGTTTAAATGGCCTATTTTATTTTTCAATAACGGTATTTTGAACACCGTGACAGTGGAACCATTTTGAAAGAAAAGGCGGTTAAAGCCTTTTTCACTTTTTCCAACGTTTTAGGGCTTAAACGTTGTAAGAGAAGTTTTTTGAAATATTATTTTACATTCTTTGACATTTTCATACAATTATATGTTATGGAAGCACTACACTTAAAAAAAGTTTCAGTCTTCAGGAAAGTTGTAGAGCCATAGATTCCATAAAAGTTTTCCGAAGGCACCTAGAAAGCTCGATATGTAGCACCTTCACCAAAAATTCTTTAAATATGTGGTTCTATAGCTTGCGAAATATTGTTGACATTCTGTCAAGATCCCTTTAAAATCTATTTATTAACCTGTTTTATCAAAAATTTTGCCAGTTATCCGTTGCTATTTATCTGGAAGCTTTCTTATACAATCGAAATACGTAACTTTCTAAAAGACATACACAAAAGATATATCTACGGCACATAAACCTTACAATGTCAAACACAATATCGAAAAAAATCTTTCATTTTTATCTAAAAATTTTACCACTAAAAGATTATTATTAGTTAGCGAATCCGTTAGAACCAAGTTGTGCGGCGATTTTTTAAATTTCGTTTAATAAAAATTATACACACAAGTCTAATTTGTAAATTTTTCGATTCGTAAGTTTGGTTTTCACTCCTCGGTGTTCCATTAAATAATCTCTGAGTTTTATGCTCTCTTTTAGTTCTCTGCTGACTCTTCCTTTTTCTCCTCATTCTTTTTTCAATTCATTCCCTTTCCCTTTTCAATTCTTCATTTTTATTCTGGTAGATTCCAGGGTAGAAGAGCATACGCAGAGTATACCTCAAACAAATCTTTTTCTTTTCACGAATCCATGTATTGCGAAGGCCTTAGCAGTGATCGTTGAATTTGGCTTTAGAATCAATCGTGACATCCAAGTCTTTATGGTCAGCACTTGGTGGCTATGTGGCTCTGCACGATGGGGTACTCGTTTCCTAGGGGCTGACGAAGACGGCTAAAGGATAAGGCGCAGCATTGCGTGACGTTAAGAAGAAACCGAAAGTGGCTAACGTTATTGTATTAGAGCGACAAACACTGTACTGTACATCTCATGTGTTCGTTAAAAACCTAAACGTTTATTTGAATGCTGCATTTGTATTGGTAATACATGTGAGATAGCAGAGCTTGCAAACATAAACACAGCTGATCCGCAACCAACCGCACCGACTACGAACATCCCGAAATATGATTTATTTTCTTTATCAAGACATTCCGATTCATTTAGGAATTGCAGCAGCAACTGAATAATGCATAGGATCAATAGGATGGATAATTAATTCGTTTGCATTGATGGCCAGTTTTTGATTCCTGGTCAGCTCTTCGTTTGTTTATTTCACTCTAAGCTTACCGAAGCGGCAAAAGCTGAAAGCTCTTTAAAAGCTCATTGATGCGGCGAAACTTGGAGACCGTGGTGCGGAAATCGCTAGTGCAACGAAATATATTCTTTGATTTTAAGTCACCGCAAAATTACTATCTTCAGGTTTAGTTGGAAATTTTTCGGTGAAATAATGAAACTGATGAATATATCGCGTAACGTTTCAGCCTACTACTCTTCAGCTATCGTCTGACGCATTCTTCTAGTATTTACGCCACATTCATATCAGTTATTCAGCCTTCATCAGTGGGCTGGTTTTCCTTCCGTCCAACTGGCTTGTTGTTGTTACTCTGAGTAACACTGAGTAACGAAGGCTGAATAACTGATATGAATGTGGCGTAAATACTAGAAGAATGCGTCAGACGATAGCTGAAGAGTAGTAGGCTGAAACGTTACGCGATATATTCATCAGTTTCATTATTTCACCGAAAAAAAATTTTCAACTAAACCTGAAGACAACGAAATATATGTCCAACCAAATATCTATTAACTAATTCCAGATTATACGTTTTATGAACACGTAATGATTTATATGATCAGTTAAATTTATTTTCCATTAGCAATTATGTTTCCCAAAGCGTTTGTTGACATATAGCGGATCGATAAATGGAATGACAAGTTTCAGGAAATTATAAAAGCACTGGAAGCAATGATTACATGGCGAAAGCGTGCTCTCCCAATACAGATGTATTTTTAAGGCACAAAATAATACATGCATCGAACGGTAGCCATTTATCCAGCCATTTTTGAGCCATTTTCGGTAACCCCTAACACTTAAGACGCTTTTTACGCAAAGGATACGTCCCGCGTAAATCAAAACCGCGTAAATTCCAAAATTCGTGTAAAAAAAACTTTGTGGATTTTAACACTACGCGAAAAAATAGACGTTTTGAGCACATCCGCGTAGATTCCGAAAATCGCGTGAAAAAACCACGTAAATTTCGAAAACCGCGTAAATTTCGAAAACCGCGTAAATTTCGAAAACCGCGTAAAAATAGTCGCGTAAAAAACCGCGTAAAAAGCGACTTCAGTGTATTTAGAGTACACCATCATGAAAGAGAATCAATATCGCTTTGAAGAGAAAAATAGTCAAGTGTGGTTTTAATTTCGCAGAATATCTGTTGGTCGTCGGCCTACATACGCTTAGAGGGGCTCAAAAAGCTACCCAGCTCGTTAACGAAAAGTATAAATATCAAAGGCCCAAGATGGCTACCTTGGGGCACATCAGATTGTAATTTGAAACAAGACCAATCCATACTTTTGATACTGACAAACACGGAGTGTTCGATAAGATAGGATTAGATCCAATTTGTCACCCAGTTTGCTAAGCCCATGCACCTCAGTTTTTGTACTGCGAGAGGAACTTTATCAAATGTCTTACTGAAGTCATTGCACATTGCATCAACCTATCTTCTCCTTTCTATACTCTTGATCAGCGAGTTGACGAATACCATCTTTTGTCTTCTGTCTTCTATCTTCTATCTTCTAACCTGTATTTTCTATCTTCTATCTTTGTTCTCTACTATCTGCCCTCTGCTATCTTTACTCTATGCTCTCTCTATCTTTTCTTCCCGCGCTCTCTTCTATCTTCTTTCTTCTCTATCTTCTCTCCTCTCTGTCTCTTATATCTTCGCTTCTCTCTCATCTCTTCTCTTCGCTCTTTTTTCTTCTCTCTACTCTCCGTGCTTGGTTCTTTCCTCCCCTATTTTTAATCTATTTTTCTCGCTGCTATTCTCTGTCTGCTCTTTTTATTTACTGCTCTTTTCTCTTTACTCTTATTTTTCTAAACTTTCCTTCTCTACTTTTGACGTAGGACTACGCCTATCCGCAGGGTGTCATTCCATAATTTAGATTCCAGTTACCGTTACGAAAATATGAAAGATGTTGAACGCTAATAGTTCTGCCAATTAGAATTGGATTTTTATGGTCATACCGAACGACTCATAATAGATGTAGCAATTATGTAACTTCTGTTATAACTTTCTTTTGCAATTACAAATTACTGAAAAGAAACGAAAAGTTTCAAGGACAAATAACCCGATACATTTTCTGTGCTCCACAGACAGGAACGACAGGTAAACACACCATCTGTTTACCGTGTATTCGATCACTTTACTTTTAGAAAATAAACTACAAGGTATACAGCCCGAAGGGTTGTATGATAGGATGACGTAGGACTATATCGGATAATTAGGTAAAATACTAATGTTTATAATAATCATTGTTTAAGTGAATGTTTAAAACATAAGAGCGAAATATTCAGATTCACCTTTTCACTGAATGCAATGGTGGCTTTGAAAATACGTGGAGGGGGGTTCATAAGTACAACGCCTGTAACCACTGAGACATAGAGATGCCTTTTAAAAATCACTTGTGTGCATCATAAAGGTTGGAATAATAATGAATGACCAGCCCACAGATTATTGTATTAAATATGATTATGCGTAGCTTGACATGTTTCAATAATCTTATTTTAACCCGCGTAAAATGTTGTTGATCGTTTGCTATCATTGACTTATTTTTTTAAATTTTGCGACTTGGTCCAGTCTAATTAAACACCGACCATATGATATAGCGACAAGCAATCGAGTTGAGCAGGCGATTCGAGTAGTCGAATCAAGCAATCTTGTCAAGTAGTTGGGTCGAGCAGTCGTGTCGAACAGTCAAGTCGAGCAGACAAATCGATCACTCTCGTCGAGTAGTTAAATCAAGCTGTTCAATCAAGCAATCCGGTCGAGCAGTTAAGTCGAACAGTTGAATCGAGCGGTCAAGTCGAGCAGTTAAGTCAAGCAGTTAAATCGAGCAGTCCAGTCGAGCAGTTAAATCGAGCAGTTAAGTCGAGTAGTCCAGTCGTGCAGTTGAATCGAATAGTCTAGTCGAGCAGTTGACTCGAGCACTCGAATCGAACAGTTCTTCCACATGATTGTGAGGAACGCGCTGCTCGAGCCAAAGATGCTGAAGTCGAGCAGTCTAGTCGAGCTGTTGAATCGAGCAGTTGAGTCGAGTGTTGAATTGAACAGTTGAGTCAAGCGTCGAATCTAACAGTTGAGTCGAGCAGATGAATCATGCTGTCCAGTCAAGCAGTCCAGTCGAGCAGTCGAATCGAACAGTCCAGTCGAGCAGTTCAATCGAGTTGTTAAATCGAGCTGTTCAGTCAAGCAGTCAAGTCGATCTGTCCAATCAAGCAGTTGAGTCGAGCAGTCGAATCGAACAGTTCAGTCGAGGAGTTTAGTTAAGCAGTCCAGTCGAGCAATCAAATCGAGCAGTCTAATCGACCAGTCCAGTCGAGCAGTCTAGTCAACCAGTTGAGCACTCCAGTCCAGTCCAGCAGTCGACCAGTGAGGTGGCTGAGAATACAACCTATTGCTACGAAAGCATGACGTCCTGTCAGGGACCTGTTTTTAGTTATCGATAAGCCTCTTAAGACGTCCTGTCAGAGACCTGGTTTTCGGTACAGACATAAGCCTCTTATATAAATAGATTATGATATAATTTGATCAAGGTTATATCGAGATGAGCTACAAAAACCAGCATTCCGCCTTGCTTTATAACCAAATTGTAGCAAAGCGTATTATAAGTAATAGAACGAGATAGAAACATTACGTGTGTCGCAAGTTTTTCTATCACATTTATGACAAACTTTGATAGAAATATCAACTACAGCTACAATTCTGTAATATTTTTGTTAGAATCATCTGCTCGGGTTGTCATCATGAGCAAATGACGTCATGTAGTTTATGATATTTGAACCATTTTTAATTTGCACATCGTGCAAACTAGCGAGGCTCAAATTAAAAGGTGTTCAGATTAAAAACGGTCAAATGAACGGGGGTCCACGGCAATGCAATGGAGACGCTTGGTGTTTCGTTTTTACCTTCCAGGGAAGAGACTCAGAAATATTAATTTCTTTGCTAGAAGTTTGTTGAATATCTGAAGTTTATTTAATTTTTAATTGCGTTAATTGCGAAATTAATATTGAGCTCGAGTCATTCTCATCCTACAAATACAATATCGATTTCGGAATAAGTACCTCAAGGAAGCAATCTACCTTTATCCACCTCTTCTAAGGATAAGATTAAAACAACCACCTACTAACCAACATATTTGAGTACTAGTTTGTTTGGAATCAACTGATCATTAGCCTAACGAAATGCAGTATCGTTCCCTTCACACGGAAAAAATACTCGATTCATAGGCATAGCTCTTGTTCAATGATGATGCCATTGTGCCTCATTACCATAGCCAGCAGAAATTATAGCTTCAGCATCTATGTCAGCTATTTGCGGTTATGATCGATCCCTACTGTCTTCGATCATTATTCTTGTACGTACAGCCCAGTTCAGCCTTGCTCGCTGGGCTTTCGAAATAATGTCAATCGCATTGAATCAATACGTTACATGCCGTTCGATTACTACTAGGTTGGAACCTATCCAATCACGGCTTACATAATGCGCACTCTACGACCTCTACGATCGCTTTCATGAAGAAACTAGACGAGCTTGCCGTCGAATGCATAATATTGCCATTTGCCAGGCATAAAAGCTCTGAAACGTCGATTGCTACACTGCTACTCGGGAATGACGTACAAGTCAACAGCCGAAACTGGATAAAATTGAATCTGTTTAAGCTATTTGTATAATAAATTTTTCATTAAAAGAAATAATTTTTCCATTTTTTGATATGTCACAATCAAGTTTCTTTTTTTCATTACTAGAATTTCCCTCTTCGAATGGAATTACCCTCAAACCGTTCAGTTTTTTTATAAAGCTCGTGCAGACCAATCCGTTCAGATGGAGGCTAAGTGAATGCACAAACAAACAAATAAACAAATTTATGTATCGATAAATAAAAACAAACGCATACGTATCACATTTTACATTCGACTGCACCAGCTCCTCTCTCGTCCATGCTGAACGCGTGGGAAAATTCCGATCGCATTTTTTTCTCCCTTGAATGGAAATGAAAAATTTACCCATTTGGCGCAGCTTCCATCAGAAAAACCGATCCCCACATGACCATCGGGGGCCGGGGGCGATCGGGCCAGTCTCGGAAAAGTTTCCTTATCTAGCATTACAACACTTATACTGTGAGTTTTATGCACTGGCACTCTTCAACTTTTCGTTGGAATTATATCCATTTATTTGACAAACAAATAATCATCATATCCTCCTGGCTGCTGCCAACGAACGTCGTCACGGTACGGTGAAGTCAGTGGAAATGGATATGGAAGAACTAGGACATACTAGGAGCGCCAGGATGGATGGATAGCCGGAGCAACATACTTGACGATGGGGCGGTCGCTTATCTTCAGCTATCTTAAGTGGGAGAAAAACGTTGAAATGTTGAGAGCGTATGCGACGCCATCGCTGCACGCTATCCGAACGGTATAATAACAGTAAACTTCGACTGTGAAGGATGATGATGGAAAGCGGACCGGCTGGCTGCTATAATACAGGTTCAACTCCGGCTCGGGCCCCAGGGTGAAGTGCATTTTTATTCATCTCCCGCTGAGCACATGTGGGCCAGCTGCAGGGTATGTTTGGCATGTGCATAGATTCCGAGTCAGCCAAAGGAGCTATCAGCTATACGGGTATGGCTTTCTGGAACGATGGATGATGGTACACCGGATGGCTCGCTCCTTCTTGAGAAGGAGGCACTGAATAACATGTCGAAAGTGCAAGGAAGTGGTATGTTTATGTGTTTTGTGTGTGTGTACACATTTCACGTTAATGGCGATATGCAGAAATGGGGCCGGAAATATTATGCGCCAAGCATCAGGTAGGTGCATCATTTCCCCCGATGGCATGAACCCTTTATCAACACATCTAGCGAAGAATATGTTGACGCTGGGCATTGATTTGTTTATTGCTATTGAGTCGTTGTTATGCATTACCGTAAATGTATTCTGACACTCCTTACACATTAGACACACACAGATCAATTCTGTCTAGGATGCTTCCATCTTTTTAAATCCTAAACAATTAGTAATCTTCTATTCATAAGATGCATCCGGTTGAAATCGGAAAGCGATTGATATTCCACGCTGGTCGCTACCGAACCGATGCGATGTCTTGGTTAATTTCTTTTTTTTTTTTTCAATTACCGTCGAACCTATCCTAAATGGGAGACACTGCCACCTAACTGGAAAGGTACACAATATCCGATCCACCTAAAACTGGCCACTTTCGGTTCCCGTTCGGGGTTGCGCTTATCTGATAATTATGTTTTCGGAGAGTGACCGAAAATTTAATTAAATCTGCCCATCACAGTGGCACTCGGTCGGTTCATTTCCCGACCAGTTGGTCGATTTATCTCTATATATGTGCTGTACAGTGATCGTTCGTTTGACCGGTTCCGAAGGCAGAAAATCTACACGATGCTTAATTGTGCGACTACCGAAGGCATACTGTACAGGGATAAGAGGCCAGGACAAACCGATTTCCACCGGTTGTTGCCTGATAGCATCAACTAGCATTTAGCTCTGTTTGCAGGAGAAGTTAGATGTTTGCTGTTGCGCTGTTTGATCACTCTACTGGTAACGTTTGCATCTTCTTCAGGCTCGAGAGTCAAGAGTTCTTTGCTTGAGATTTAACAGCTGATTTCCAAGCGCCGGAACCGGAATCCCTGTGTCGTCTTATCGCCTTTGCTGGTAAATAATTACACACATGTAGGCTCTTGCTTGGTTTGGTTGCTTGCTTGCTTGCCTGCCTGTTTGCTTGCCAGCGGTTAGCGGAGAAGGGTTCACTTTCGGGCGGGCCTGCCTGACGTACTGACGTAATCAGTTTAGCCTAATCAGATCACAGATGCCGGATCCAAGCGAGAGTTTATTTGATGTTTAGCAATTTAGGGATAAAATTTGTTTGATGTAATCAGAACGGAATCCCATTTGTAACTGTAACATTTGGGGACCAAGCGGAAATGAATAACATTCTCACTGATTCGATTACGATGCGTAACTGGGAAACGTCGGAAAGGACATAGTGAGAAAGAAGTCAGATTGAATCAGATGGAAATTTAGTGGAAAATGTTGATGAAATTGTACAATCTCGCAATTGTGGTTATTCTAGAAAGTGTACAAATTTTTTTTATCATATACAGTATATACGGAATGTTGCTGATAGAATGACTGGTTGCAGTTTCCGAAAATGGAATTAGTTTTATACGAGTCTTAGTATCACCGTAGATTTCACTTTGCATTATATCTTAATATACGCTCAATTTTGAATTGATTTGACAGGGAAAAAATCATGCCAAGTTTGAAAAAGTTTGTTTATTAACGTTTCGATTACAACATTACATAACATATTGAGTAGGCCATTACAAATATTTAATAAAGCTTGTGTTCTTTCGATGTTCGGCAGCTAAAGGAGGGGGACAATAACATTTTTTTAATCCAGCGAAAAAAATTAAGCGTTTTAAACATTTTTACTTACAGTTTAATCGTAATCGGTCTGTAGGGAAAAACGAGTTTCCGGTCAACCATACCTCCGAAATGTAAAACTTTTCGGAAAGGAACAAGTACACATGATTTCAATAAAATTGACCAAATACTGCATTTAAGAACAATGAAGCTTTTTGCCAGGGCAAATCATAAAAGTCGAACTGGCTCGAAGTGTTTGTAGAAATAGAGATCTTGCAGGAAAGAAGCCGTTCCAATGTGGCTGTTTGCAATACTATTATAATTTATGTAAATGTAATTTAGACAATTCTTAATCGTTTACTATTATTAACTCTTCTTTTTAATTCTTAGTCCGGTCTGATTTAACACTGACTGTATTATAGTATATTAATAAAACTATATTTTTAGACATAACAAAAAGAGCTTATATAAATGATAAATGATATTATATTTAACAATCCACTTCAAACCAGAAACTCTAGATGCAAGGGGCTGGTACCGAATGGCCGAAATCCAAATGGCCGAATTTCAACAACAGTCACAGAAGGCCGAATCACGAATAGCCGAATCACGAATAGCCGAATCACGAATGGCCGAATCACGAAAGGCCAAATTTTTTCAGAATGCCTAAATAACTGTTTATTAAAAAACATGAATTGGCAATTAATTAACAAATAACTTAAAAAAAACAAAATAAGCATCACAACTATTTACTAGAGTATAGATGATTGATAGTTCTTTGTTCCCCTAAGCGCGAATTATTTACGTTTATTATAGGAAGCGAGGTCTATTGATCGTGCCAGTAGCAAATGTTTCCTAGATGATTCAGGGCGAGACGGCCGTAGGCCGCGAGTGTGCGCCGGTGATCCGCCGCTGGCAGCGCCGGCCACCGACAGGGGGCAGCCCCCCTGCAGAACACTTCTATTTAGGTGCATGCATATTCCTAGATTTACTGACTAGTAGGGATTATCCCTTATTTAACGAGCAAACAGTTAACGAACGAGCGACAGCGAGTGAGGACAGCATATTTTCCGTGAATATTTTCGGCCGAATATGACGTTCGCCCATTTGTGTTTCGGGCTTTTGTGATTCGGCCATTCGTGATTTGGTCATTAGATATATTATGTCGCTTGTAATTTTGACCACTTCTGTTTCGACCATTCGTGATTCGACCATTTGTGTTTCGGCCATTCGTAGGTAATTTAGTTGCAAGGGATGTTACACAAACCTGAAAAAAAAACAGAAAAGAATAGATTATATATTGGTTTATTTGCTTAGCTAGTTTTAATTTGACACATAAATTTAAAAAGTTGGTTAATTGAAAGATGTAACTTTTGGTACGCGAATGTTTCACTCACTAAAGTACTGCCGGCCGTGTTATACTGTCATGTAGGTGTTATACCTAAGGCTTGTTCGCGACAAAATTTGGACACCCCTAAACACACACAGCTTCGGAAATACATTAACAATGAGTTAAATATTTTGCAGAGTGGTAGACGTATGTCTGTTATTTCTGAAAATATTACACTTGTTTATATTACAAGCGCTCAGCGTAAAATGGCGTCGAAAGAAGAGCAGGTGCGAAAATCAATTGTGTGCGGTCGCAATGAAAATCCGGATCTCTCGTTAAAAAAACTTGCAAAAAAGCTTGGATTTCCTCCAAGCACTGTTCACAGTGTTTTAAAATCGTTCGATACTCGCTTGACAACAGCTAGGAAGAAGGGAAGTGGAACAAAAACGGGCCTGAGGAATTACCACAAGGATGCGAAGGTAAAACAAATATTACGGAGGAGACCAGATCTTTCTGTACGTACCATTGCTCGTAAAATAAAAATGTTGCCAACACACGTGGATACTTCTAAGCAACGACAAGGCATGAAGTCTTTCAAGGTGAGGACTGTGCCAAACCGTAATGATAAGCAAAATACGACGGCCAAAACACACGCTCGTAAGCTTTATCGCGAATATTTAACGAAGTTTCCATGCGTTATAATGGACGATGAAACGTATCTCCTAGAAGACTTTAAACAGTTTTCTGGTATGTCTTTCTACACTGCCCTGAAACGGAATGGCGTTTCAGAGTATTTTAGGACAAAGAAGAAAGCCAAGTTTCCCAAAAATTATTTAGTATGGCAGGTCATATGCAGCTGTGGTCGAGCAAGCAAAAGTTACATCACTACGGGAACGGTTAACAAGGAAATATGCCGTGAAGAATGCCTGCAGAAACGATTTTACCGTTCTTACACAGCCATGAAGTACCGTCGCTGTTTTGGCCTGATTTGGGATCCTGTCACTACGCCAAAGATGTTTTGGAATGATATGATGCTAATAGAGTCCATATTGCACCGAAGCAGGCGAATCCACCTAACTGTCCAGAGTCAGGCCCCGTCGAGCGGTATTGGGGCTTGGTGAAGAGAGAGCTGTCCCAGCACAAACAACAAGCAACAACTATAGATAAATTTCGAAAATCTTGGACAAGCGCAACTAAATTGGTTGCCAAAAAGTCTGCACTGACCCTTATGGCAAGGGTAAACTCCAAAGTTCGCCAATTTTTCATGCAGACCAAATAAGTAATGTTAATTTATTTGATAATTATTAACAATACACACATAAATGATATAAAATTGTTTCATGGATTAAACTTCTAGCAAATTTGTTTTATTGCAAAATTGAGGTGTCCAGATTTTGTCGCGAACAAGCCTTAGTTCTGTATTATTCTACCAATTCTATCATTCTCGTATACATAAACGCATCACACACTCCTATGCAACAATATAATTTTTGGCATGACTGCTTTTTGTTTCTACCGCCGAGATGATACACTGTTATCAGTGTATTACTCGGTCAATAAGATAGAAACAAACAGTGCGTTGCCGACAGTTGTTCCGGCAAGTCTCTTGGTTGTGCCATAGCGCAACCTACTTTATTTATCGATTGTTCCGATTTATCCAAGTAATCATTCTTTGTATCAAACACTTTCTCCCTTTCAAAAAAAAACAATCGCCGTTTATCGGATGATAGCTGGACAGACAAACAGAAAGACTGGGCAAACAGGCAGACCTGCCGAACAGGCTGACTGAACAGAGAGATCGGACAGACAAACTATACAACTGAACTTTTTCGTATTTACCCCTTATCCAATACTGCACTGCACTTAACGAATATATTGCAAATATGAAATCGAATGAAACAAGTTTTCCTTAAATCCTACGTTTATTAAACCTTCTATAAAAATACTTCGACTCCCTGCCAAGTGGCTTTACAGCAACGGCCGATCAAAAGATAGACGTCGGAATATTATTCAACTCTTTCGTGGCATTAGTGGCATCAGCTCCTTCTTCGTTTTGCCCACAAAATTACTAGAGTAAATGCTCCGTTTGGGCTTCGCCCGAAAATTTTCTATTGGTCGCAGTTGGGGACGTTGAAAGAGTTGGTGATGCACGGTGCAGTGTTTATCTTCAGCCGGTTAATCTCCTTAATCACCTGATCTATTGGCATGATGGACCAAGACCAGGTCCGGCCAAAAGACCACATGCTTTGCGTAATACTTCTTGATGAAGGCGTCAACTTCCGGTAGATAATTCGTACTGTATCTTCGTATCTCCTCGTACGCCAACAATTCCGAATGAAAGGACAGCGGCTTGAACATTCTCTTCTCGCTGATCGTCAGCCACAGAAGGATCTTCTTCGGGAAGTTGGCGCGAAAGATATAGTTGAGGTCATCGTTTACCTTCTTGGTGGGGGACGTAAGGTACTCAGTCCACTGCCAGTCGTTGCCATCCAGCGTCAAGTAATTTCAGTCGCTTATCATAACCGCGACATCATGCTTCACCGGATGGATGTTTTTTAAAAGCACCTTCAGCCGTTCTTAGGGCGATTTTCTGCTACTCAGAGACAGTCAACCTCGACTAACGCTTCCGTAAAAAATGCCCATTTTGGTAAAGTATTTTTTCACTGTTTAACCGATTACTCCAACCTCCCGGCTCAAGGCGCGGCACTATGAGACCAACTTGCTCTCGGTCTTCATTTTATAAGCTTTTGCTGCACGTACAGTCACGCAGCACTTCGGGCGGCCGGAACCAGGCTTCTGTTCAACGCGAGCGCCTTTCTTGCATAAGAGGATGTTGTAAATGCTAGATTGGATCTGTTCAGCGAATCCCAGGTAACATTTTTGTTGTATAATAGCACTAGTTCCACGGGAATTAACTGTACAATAGTTTAATAAGCTATTATACAACAAAAATGTTGCTTGGGATACAAAGTGCTTCACCGTGTCCAACTTCTTTGCTTTGGGGTGGAGCTGACAGTACGAACAAATCTTTGAGCGCAGGTGTTTGATTGTTTTTACCATGGCTGTTGCATGCGAATCAACTTATGACGAGGCATGAAAAATCGCTAAAATTAGTCCAGTTTTTTATTCGTTGCTAATGCTTTACTGAAATGCCGCCCTTGGCGGAGGCCAGTCTGACCAACAGTCTGGGCGTAGCAATACAATTTGGTGTGCCAATGCTTGTCAAGCTGAAAGAAAAATGTTAGTTATATAGTGCTCAAGGGGGCTCTCGCACCTACAGATTAATTTTTTACCATCCGACAGATCTTGCCAAAACGTAGGGAGTACAATATGTACACGCAACACATCTTTATTGATTTCAAAGCAACATACGATACAATCCATCCACGATCACGGTTTTCCGGGTAAATTGACTCAACTAATCAGAGCTACATTGAATCGATTGAAATCTTTCATGCATGTCTCGGGGACTGAGTCCCTTCGAGACGCGGCGAGGATTTAGACAAGGGGACAGCTTATCTTGCATGCTGTTCAACATCGGTCTTGAAGTGGTGATTCGATGAGCGGGCATTAAGCAATCAAGAAACATATACCGCCGTATGACCCTGACATTGTAAAAATCCGTATTAAACCTGTAGTTCTTTATAGACTTGAAGCCGTAACGCTACTTACGGAAGATAAACGCGCCCTTGCCGTATTCGAGCGGAAGGTACTGTTCACTCTCGAGCGTGAATTACCAACAACAGTAACGCCGCCGCAAAATTGGCCACACCATTTTTTCATCGTCTTCCATTCTACCTGTTTCGAGCGAGACGAGCAGAAGCAGCAGCAGCAGCGAAGAAGAAGAAGAAGAAGAAGAAGGAGAAGATTCTATGCTATATAGGCAGTTCGCGTAAGCGCAATTGATTCAGTGTTTCAGTATTTTTCCATGTGTTATTTTAATGGATTTAATCCAATAAATGGAATAGTTTTAAGTTAAAACTAATGCTTCCTTCACATTTTCTGAAGACGTCCTGGGAAGTAGCTGATGTGTATACAGTCCACTTCGCTGGCTTAGTGTTACTGCAGCAGGCTCGCGGACCAAATCACACTTTTAAGGACAAGAAGGTTTTCTCTATCCTGTTATCCGCCAGTGCCTGAGCAGAACACATATGCAGTCCCCACTGGTTGAGTGCTAGCTGTCAACGGACTAACGGATCAAAACCGACCTATTGAGATATAAGAATGAAGAGTTAAATTGTTATCAAAGTGCCTGCAAGTGCCTGAGCAGAACACTCTTTTTCCGACAGCTTCTAGCTTGAGCGGCACCGTTCTTATTCTATTTTATCCAGATATGTTTGCTTAAGCCGCAACAAGGCTATAGGAAGTCATTTTGTTCCATCCCGAGGAGTCAGGCACGGCTCCGACAAGTACTGCGGACTATATTTGGTGAAGTACAAACCGAAAGCGGAGAGTGGCGGAGGCGTATGAATCACGAGCTTTCGGAGAGAGATGAGAAAGATTCCCATCTGGCGAAAGTCGGTACACTACGGTGGACCGAACCCATCGTAAGGATGACGGACGACAGTGCGATGAAAACGGTTCTCTTAACCCCCACCGGCACCAGGAACAGGCGGGTTCGGCTAGGTCTATAGTGATTTGCGACTTTTGAGACGACTGAAAAATTGGCGACAAGCGGCCCAAAAAACATCTGGATATTGCTAGAAATTAATATTGTGCATTGAGTATATTTATAATGTTAAAATAACTAGTATCCCAAATTGCTAAACTCCGATGGCGCATTGACTTTATCCACCTATCATACCAAAACATGCGATAAAATTTCGTGCGCATATGCTGCACAACTTCGGAAACCGCTAAAAATTTATTATTTACTACATCGGTTATTTTATTTTGTCGCCGTGGTTGTAAAAACCTTCTGAAGAGTAGACCAGTGGAAAGCCGTTTTGTAGCGGTCCTCAAAAAGTTTTATTAGTATTCGTGTGGATCATCGATAGAAACTGGATAGAAATTGAGGATGTTGGATAACCCGCTGATTCACCAGCTTTGGATGAAGTAAAGAAATTTGTGAGAAAGTTGGAAAACGGCAAAGCAGTTGAAAAGGGTAGCATTCCTGCCGAACTTCTGAATGTCGGCAGGGACCGAATCGAGTCAAGTTGACCTTGACATGCAAAATTCTTTTTCGCAGAATGTTCCACAGAGTGAGACCCCTGAAGAAATGCTTTTTTAGCGAATGTGGTTTTCAACAGAAACGCTCCCCAACGGCCCAAATGTTCACCTTGCGTTAGATCATCGGCAAATTCCGGGATTTAAACTATTTTTGTGGACTTTTAAGGCAGCGTACGATTCAGTAAAGCAAAAAGCTCCGGCTGATTCGTGCCTTTGATGAATCCACGTCAATTGTCTGCATAACGGGTAGCAAGTTGAATTTATTTGTGACGCTTACTGTGTTTACGTTTACGAATTTACTGCTAAACAAAATAATGTTGGAGGAGGTTCGTCGAAGAAACGGCGTGCAGAGATACGATATTTAACATCGTTACGAAGCCTCACATGCTTTTAATTGGCTACGGGTAACATGGATATCATCGGGGCATTGATCGTAGAACAGCGAAAGAGATTTCTAGATCTCATAAAAAAGCTGCGAGATTTGGGCTCGTCACAAATACCTGAAGATCCGGTGCCTGGTTTATCCGGTGCGGTCAGCGTGAACGCTGAAGAAAAGTGACCAACAATTCTTGGTAGTAAACTGCAGGATAGAGTGTGGCGCATACGCATTATCCACGAGTTGTACCAGGTGAATGATATCATTGTCAAGCGAGTCAAACACGACAGGCTACAATGGGCTGGTTTCGTAGCGAGAATGACGGATAAACAACCGACGAAGACAATATTTATCAGGAAGTGATAAAAGCTTTAGCGACTCCGAGCTAGACCCCATAGGATATGTGCTGTCGACGAGAATGCTCGTACAGTCAGTGTTAGAGGAGTTTTGGAAATGGTAGCCCAAAAGCAAGTTATGTGAAGGCCGATTATTTGGACTACGCCATAAAAGTAAGGTAAGTAAGTTATGGAAAGGCTTCCATATTTTTATGTAGAATAGATGTATTTAATGATAAAAAAAAATTAGACAGACACATTGCTCTATTGAGAGTCTATATAAATTCATTTCAGCATGGTGATTTTAAAACGTAACATAACTACCTTTCCAGGTACATTCTTTCTGAATACCGCAATTTCCAATCTCCAATCTCGAAAGAAAATTTGGTTACCGGAAATTCACAACATCATTACACTGTCTATTACTCAAGCCAGAGAAATGAAGTGGAAGAGCCGCAAAAAAATCAAACAACAAAATAAACCACAATCTTCATAGGCAATTTCTTTTTCATGGTAAAATTTTTATTTTTCCGTATAATGAAAACCACCGACCGATAGACAACATGCCGCCCCATGAATACACATTACACAGCTGTGAAGTATCGACTTCGTTATTCACGCTACAATACCGAGCGGAAAACTTTTGCGTTCTCGGTAAAATTTATTACAAATTGAGTAACCCGAGCAAACTTTCGAAACAATTTTTAAGCCTATTTTAACACTGAACTTCCCATCAAGATCCAACGAAATCTGAAGCCACAAATATCTTCACAAAGTACTTACATATTTTACCATCCAATAGCCTCTCTCACACACTGCTACGTACGGCGACGGGGCCAGTAACGTGCGGAAAAGGCTCCACAAGGAATCACCCACCGGTGTGGCACGGAGAAGTACCGAAATGCTTATACCTCCACTTATAATAACCCTCCAAGCCCCTGCTTGGGTGCCCCAGAAACACATGGCCTGCAAGCAACGGGCGACGCGACGAGGGCGCCGGGCTGAGATAAATAAAGATAAATGTCTAATAAAATCCAGAACCTGAAGCGTATTCGATTTCAGCTACCGGCAAACGAATGTAAGAAAGCCAGCAACGCCAGTAGGTACTTGCCTTGTATAACGCTGCTGCTATGAAAAGGATATTTATCGGAGACGACAGACACCGACAGTTGGAAAGTAAACACAAATATCAACGATATATGCCGACAGTGTGTCGCAGCGTGCGAAATGTTTATCCCAGGGTGTCGATGGCGCTGCGTGAGGAAGTAAATATTGAAGCTTGAGATGTCTCCCAGTGACAGAATGAAAACTTATCATTGAAAGGTATGTGCTGCCATGCAATCAGGAATTGTCGACATTCTCGAGCGGGGAATTACTTGAATAATATACATACTATACGGTACTATCATCAGTGCCATTACAATCATCTTCACACTTTACGGCGAAGAACACCGAGATTTATCTCGGGTTCTTCCTTGCATTGCATGATCGCGCAACGAGCAAAAATCATCCTCACAATGAGTAGAGACTTTTTGAATGGGGAAATCTGTCACACAGCGTTTGACTGTAGCAGCACAACTCCACAAATTTCATCAGGAAACAAAACATTTTGTGCAAACCTTACTGCAGCAGCCTTTGTTCTACTGCCATTCACGCTTATTATTAAATGAACAAACCTTTGCTCTGGCATGTCTCGTTATAACCGTTCATCACGCAAGGTGTGTAGGTACTCTCCTCGGTACGATGGCGGAACGATGTTACTCTGACATATTTCACGTTATCTTCTAATGTTTTTCTCCTTCCACCTGTCACATCGGGAAGGATCGTAAGGGTTGCCAGATTTTCGCTAGACAGTCGAGCAACAGGAGGGACAAGGGAAACGGTGGGTGACGGTGGACTGTCGGGTGCACTCACTTATTCTCGCATATTTCATTGTTATCACCATCATGACAACGCAACCGTGTTTTCCCGGTGCGGTGGGTGTCAGGCGGCGGCAGATGGCTACATGTTCTGAGTGGGCGGAATGGGGGAAGGCTTCAACTTTTTCGCGCGTCCCAATGCATGAAGGGTATGATTTTTGTGTCGTGTTTTCTTTATTTTTTGCATGGTGTACATTGTTATTTTTCGCTGCTGCAGCTGTCAAGAGTTGCTGTCGGAAATCGTGCGGGATAACATTTTTGAGAGATGATTTTTGCCGTTTTCATACGATGTTGTAGAGCTTGAATTTTAGTCGTACATCATCGCAGATGATGGTATTTGCTTTCGGAAACCTCGGAACAGTCTGACTGGCTGTAAGCGAAGTAAACATATCCGAAATCTGGAGTTTTATTAACTGCCATGGAAAGTGAAAAGTTCAGAAATAATTTTTCGAAAAATGTAGATCCGTGCTAAATGAAAAACGTTCTTAAATTTATTTTGCTTAAACACATTTGTTTCGATTTTCAGATGTTACATCATACTTGATGCAATAGGCTGCGAGCGCTGCACCCGCGCTTTCTGAAAACCTGATTATGCAACGCAACCATTTCTATTAAATCCTATTGCGAAATATGCACACAGCAATTCTAACCAAAATTATTCCAACACATCGCAACAAACAGTGACAATCCCAACGCAAACCGTTACACAAAGTGTTGACCGAACCGCGCCGCCGTAGCCAATAGAATGGGGGCTTCAGTTGTGGTCTCGACAATTCTATACACAGCCTGATTGCTTCGAAATTCAATTTACGCTCGCTTAGCAAAACCTGCTCGTTTACCGGGCCATCCTGCGGTTTATCTACAAAATCTACCGTTCGGATGGGCCACTTTGGAATGTTGCTCAACAATTGGATTGTCACAAAATATGCCACAAATACAAAAATACTGAGAAATGAGCAATACCGCCTTAAAAATTTGTTTAACTTATATTCTCTCATTCAGGACAGAAATACTTTAAAAGGAATCAATGAGGTAGAACCTAGTTTTCCCGATTTTTTCTTTGAGTTTTCCATCACCAAGAAAAGAAATTATAACCAAGAAGTTTATAAACATTGGTCCACAACTTCTCTAGAGGAAATTGAACCAGAGTTTAGATTTTGTAGTCTTGTACGTAAGGGAGCGATGGAGGTTGGCCTGCCTGCCCTTTCGTTGGTGATTATTCTCTAAACAGTCATTAATATAGAATACGAAATCACTAAGGTATTTTAACCTTATTAATGCATTTAACTGTAGGCGCAGTCCATAGCATTCCAAGTAGTATTGAAGGTTTTATTACGCTTTTATGATGGATTTCTCATAACTTTCTCGTTGATTGTAGGGCAAATTCGCCCAAAACACGAACGAGGGCTTGATGTAGGACCTTCTCTTAACGTTGGAATCAACGATTTTCATATGCATTTCATTTGCAGATACTCGTTTTGGGCATTGAGACTTATTCTGTGAGGCGAGTGACGTGAAACGGTAATTTTTAATTCACCCTTACTCGCGTTTCGTTAGCTACTAGTTGATTTCAATTAAATGATGTGAGTGTTTGACGAAGACCCCGGAACCCGTTCGGAAGACACTGATGGTAGCTCGCTCTGCCGGCCAAGGTGGACCTACAGAGACTGTAGATTACAGAGGCGCCAAGACACTCAAAATGCGCTACATTTTGAAACAAAACGGAGAGTACCATCATAAATAAAAGTAACTCTCCGCTTTCGTTCCAAATTTAGCGGTTTTTGAGTTTCTTGGCGCCTCTGTAATCTACAGTCTCTATAGGTGGACCCTGAATGCATCTGTGTGAGTGAGTGCTAATATTCATACCACCATGCCAACATAGTGGAACAAACACTAGTACAAAATTTTGGCGAGCTTACTAACATGCATGCAACATTTACCGCCTTCGCAAATAGAAGCATCGCTGATGCTGACGCGTGGCATTTATATGGAAAACTAACAAAGAGGCCAGTCTTTTTGATAATAGGGTCTTCGTTAAAGACGATTGTTTCGTGGCATGTAATTTGATTCCTATAATTTGTGAGAGAGAAGCGATAGAAAGAGAGAGTCTGCGTATTTTTTTGTTTTGTTAGAGAAAAACCTTTCAAAGGCTGGCCTCTGTAGTGTGATGACACTGGGTAGAATTCACAATAATTTTACTTTGTACAAAAAAGCAAAGCCATGGGTAGAAACGTCCTCAAGAATTTGACCCTTCTTTATCGACAGCTTCGCAGTCGATAATTACAGTACAGGGAAATTGCGGGGCTAGGGTCAAGATCCTATTGACTCCACAAGCACCACGGCGCAATCGAGATTCGAACAGACGACGACTGGCTTGTTAGGCCAGCATCGTACCCCGGAGCTAACTGGGCAGACAACTGTACTTGCTTCTTAGCTTTCCAATAGTAGTCTTAAAATGAAAATCGGTTGGGGAGCTCGTGGTGAACACGGCGATTTTTTGATAAAATCCAATATGGCGATCAAATCCCTGATGGACACCAAAAAAATTTTACTCCTTTTGAATGCTCTGTTCTTCTATTTTACAGACCATGCCATTTGCTGGTTGTTTCATTTCAAAGTTAGAGAATAATACGTCATATAGATCTCAAGGTTTGCTTAAGATTCAGCTGTTTTTGAAACTGTCGGGCCCCTTGGCGAACGAGGGGTTCACTGTTTCTAGGGATTAAAAGTGCAATTCTTATTTTTTAACCATTTTGAACGAATCAAGAGCAAAAGTTCCAATATTTGAAGACCTTGTGTCAGTAGTGGCTCCGTTTCAACGAGAATTACTCAGGTAAAAAAGTTTAAAAATAGAACTTGAAGTGCTAAATCTCAGCATTCTATAAATTTTTAATAAAGTTTCTTTAAAAGCTGTTTAGCGAACACAAAATAACTTTGATGTTCGCTTAATTACTCACATGAAGCTGCTTAGCAACTAGCTTAACCTTCCTTAGACAACATTATTCGAACTCTTGGTTGCTTTCAAGTTGTATGTTGAACTTTCAAGCTACATGCTAAACTTTCAAGTTGCTGTAAATATTAACGGTACTTTAATGAGCATGAAGTTCGGTTTACAAATGCAGTATCTTGTTGTTCAGCAAGAAAGTTCTGCAGAACCAAATTTTGACCCAAATACGAACTTCCAAGTGCGTTCCCTAAGTTAAATTCGTACTTTTGGTTGCTTGGGAAAGTTTCCTTCGTTTATACATTTTTGCAACGTAGTTCTGAACCTAACCGGGTTCTCCCGGATTGTCATTTTCAAGAGCCGATTCGGAAATTCGCCTGAGCCTGAAGTCTTCTTTACCTTCATGGTTTTCCTCACTTCAATCAGCACCTCGTTGGTGACTCCAGTTTCTTCTTCGTGGCTCTTTTCCTCGCCGTACGGGGGATCAAGTCATTGGTTCATACTGCGGGAACAGCTCATCGATAATTGTTTTCATCTTCTCCGGACACCTTTCGACTGGTACCCCAGGACCCTTTATCTTCGACATGGCAACTTTATTGGCGCCTCACCAAGGATACGCGTTAGCACCGAGTGGCAAAGTTCCTCAAAGCAAGATTTCTTCTGAGCTTGCTGCGTGTGTATGTACCAAATTAATATTCACATGATCTTGAACCAGTAATAGATAAGGTACCCCGGGGCAAGTGGGAATACGGGGTAAGTGGGAACGGAGCTCATTACTCCCTTCAACCATATTTTCTCCAACCGAACCTTTCTAGAAATGAAAGATACAACTTAAACGCATGTATTAAAATTATAGATTATTTATAACAGGCATTCCAAACATCAAAATTGGACTTTAAATTTGAGCGATATATTTTCAATTTGCGTTGTAAGTTTGACTCACCTTTCTATAAATGATATTTTGGCCACAGGCTTTACGTAAAAGTACATGTTTTTCTGACAGTAGGTAAACATAATGAGTGTATTAACAAATTACACCCGAAAACTAGTTGTTTAATTTGACAAAAGGCATTAAAAAAATGGGTCGAAATAAGGTCGGCTCTTCAAAGCACCCGGAGCAAGTGGGACCTATTAAAAATAAAGTGTTTCAGCACAAAACTTCCTGTCTTAATACATTTTTAGATGAACTGTCGAACATTTTCAGTTCTATTACATAATATTTATACCAGTAAAGCTTTAAAATAAAACCGAAAAGGACTAAACCAAGGGGCCCCAAAAAAAAGCCCACATGCACAGCTTGTGAGGGAACAAACAGTTTGGTCACATTTTGGTTACACTTAAACGATGTTAGTTGAATTTGGAAAGTCAAATTTGATATAATTAAGCAAATCTGAAACTGGAGTTGAAACAATAAAGTGTTGTGGTTATTAAAACGTAACTATCTCTTATGAGTAGCTCTACCGAATTGGGCATGGTAGAACAAACAGATCATAATCGTATTTTCGAGCTATTAAACAATGGTTAATCATAAATTACGTCTCGCAAGAATTGGATACAACGACATATTCAACTACATTTCATTACAATAATGCTTTATAGCGTAATTACTCACGATTTGTGCTTTATATAAATTATAAAGTCGCCCGTTGTGATCTGATTTTGTTACGCTATTTTTAAATGAACCCTTCGTACAAATATTGTTTTTGATTGCTTCTTGCAATGCTTTAACATTGCTGTATATTAACTCACACAATTTATTATTAGTTTATGCTTTTAAATCAAATTTGAATATAGGTCCCACTTGCCCCGGTAAATGGGGCAAGTGGAACCTATCGCCATAATTTTGAAAATTCTCCTCAGATTCATTTCATGTAAATTGATAGGCCTTTTTCGTAATTAATCCTTCGAAGTGATACCACTGAAGAGTTTCTGTGCTGAAAGAATTTTGAAATAATCATAGGTATAGAAAACACAGTGGAATAAACCCAAACTATGCATTTTCAGGTCCCACTTGCCCCGGTGTACCTTAGTTAGTTACTATATTCAGCAACGTTAATCATTTTAGTGTTCTTATTCACTTTGATCTTAGCCTTTAGACCTAGAAAGTATATTCATTTTAGTATGTTCTACAAGTTTCCTGGAAAAACAAATTTTTTTTGACGCATAAAAAACAAAAGTTTCGGTACCATTGTGCACCGATGAGAATATGGTCAATTTGGTTCAAGGTTCGTTGGTCAGGTGACCTTGAAGTGACTTTGTGAATATTTTTGCGGGAAAAGAAAGTGCTTTTGATCACTAGGTTTTAGAAAGCTGCAAAGTTGATGTATCGCTGGCCGTTGTCGATCCTGTCAGTGTGCAGGCTATAGCATTCGATCACCGGTCAATACATTGCCTTCCTGCCGATATGGGCGTTGTTATCCCCAATGACTATGTTGCTTTCCAATGTTGCGAATCGAGCGAGAAGTCAATGATGTCTGCTCTCACGCGAGAGGGTATGAGAAGCATAGCATTCAACGTTTAGACCGCTCACGCAAGCATGAAACAAACAGCCACCGTGTGCAGACATTCTGCTACCTACACACTCGTAAAAGCATATCCTCACATCGTTTCACATCACATACCTTACTCGTGAGTTAAATAACTCGTGAGAAATCAGCTGCCCGTGAGGGCTAGTGACGCACTGGGATACAGATTTGGCAATACTTTTTCTTTTCTTGTTCGTCTTCGCCCTCGATTCTACTTACTAGTGGGAGTGCGAACCCTCGCGAGTAATCAGTATCAGTAGCATTGGCTGCAATAACGAACGAGAGCGTCGACCGTTGCTGCTAGCAAAATACACACTCGCAAAAATTCGTCGCAGTGCATGAATAAATAAGAGCGAGAGACCGAAAGAGATGCTTATGCTGACGAATTCGTTAGAATGAGTACGCATGTTTGAGAAAATTAGACCATCCGAGTATGGGATTCGCAACACTGGTTTTATCCTCAACATACATGTCTTTTTGTCCAACACTACGCATTCTTGTGCGTTCTGTCCATCACTACAAAACCCGTCACCAGCTCTTGGTCGCTACACCGCTGTGGTAAAATTGACATCTTCCGCCACGGAACCTTCACACCTCCTCGCCATTGCGACAGATCTCCTGTAGTGCCACAATGCCGAACTTTCAGGGTTCTAACTGATCCAGTAGCACCTTGTCGCAACCCACAAAATTCAGCGATCCGAAGTTCCTGGTTCAAAGCATCCATGTCCCGTCCTTATTTCGTCGCCGTTGTCCATGCCGACTATGCAGTAAGTAAAGCACTTTCATCATATTCTTCGGTAAACTCTATAATAGAAATTACTCTCAGAAAGCAATAAAATTTAGATATTTGATTTTGGTTAATTTAAATTTGAATTCAATTCAAAGTTTGCACTTGGGTGCAAAGCTTTTACTTCCTTATATTATAAAGCTATTACAATTTTTTGTCACCACAGAAATTTCTATGAGTTACTCTGAATCTTCCATTTCTTTTGAAGTTCGAAAACTTGTAAATGCTTACGCTAGAATACTGTGGATCGCTTTCAACCGAAAGCGTCCAAATAGCCACGACGTGACAGTATTTACACGCGTGAGCTAGAGGCCTAGCATCTATTGTTCCATTTTATACACCGTCGCCAAGCGGTCACGGTCGCGGCCACAAAAACGGTAATCCCGCAGCCTGAGTGGTCCGACGCATGCAGATGGCAATAGGAGGAGTGTGCATTCAGCGTGCCATATTACAGATAATAGGCCGGAAGTTGAATGAAGTGACCGTAAACCGAAGCCTTCGACGACGACGCAAAATCAAACACCGAACATCGGCAGTGTTGTGCCGTGTGGTGGCATGGATGGTGTCGGTTGGATATTTGCGATCGGAAAAGAACCGTTCGCGGTGCTGCAGTCGGCAAGGCACGGACGGAAGTGGCCCGACTGGCGGGAACAATAATCAGATTACCGTGCGACCGACACACGTCTCCAGTGGGCCAGATGGGTTCGGCTTTTAGAGGGAATTTCGATGCACTCTAATGCCACGGCGACTTGCTTTATCCATAAACAAATAAGATAAGTTGTCAGGGGCAAGTAGAGCGGTAAAGTTTCAACGTGATCAAATCCTCCGGGTGAGAGGGTAAAATCCAAACTAATACGGTGCAAAAATAGAATATGTTGAGCTTTTAACCGAACCTGGTCCACCGTGTACCGGGTGCCTATCAGGTATACACAAAACAGATGCTTTTGTGCTGTAAATTCTAAAACGATTTGCATGGCCATTACTGTGCTCTTCCGAACCAAACACACACACACACAGTCGGAAGTACGCTTGCTACAGCACGGGCTAGACGCTAATTTGTACAAATTGTGTTTCCACTAAAACAAATTTCTGCGATATTGATCGAATTTCCAGAAATAGTGAGCCAAATTGGAAAAGGCTCCTCTTCAGTGATTTCGACATTCAATTTGAATTCATCTCACAGCCCCATGGACCAACGCTAGTCGATTTCATAGTCCATCAAACCCTCTCAGCTTTCGAATTGTTTTCGGCAGTCGATATTTGAGTGCGTATGCGAAGCAGGTTAGACAGCAGGATAAGGCTTCTCCGTTACCCTTCCTAGAAAGAAGTACGTGAATGTTTCCCTTCCCTTTGATAAACAGTAGATCAACAGCAGCAGGTACCGCCTTGGGGGATCAAGAAACAAGTACAAACTTCATTTTCCATATATTCAACCGAAAGTCAATTGCCATCAATATTTACATTTTATCCAAACAGGAAATTGCCTCCACGCCGCCGCACCGGTGAGAAACAAAATCAAATATTACGTGAGCTTAGTCTGCCCTCTGGCCCCCTCCGTCGTGCCCTTGCTTGCCTGAAAGAGGAACAAAACAAAAAAATCGGCTGGGAAAAAATATTCGCGACCTCAACCGGTTGCGATGTTATCAATAATTCACTCTCTGCAATGATGCCAAGGGGAGCGATAAACAATTTATTCAATTTAACCGTTCCGGCGAGGGCTGTGCCGTGATGCTAGCGAGCGTGTGCAGAGCATATGCCATGCCAACCGGTGCGGTGCGTGTAGTAGGTAGGTACGTATACGTACGTACAAACATTCGCCTCTGCCACCGAGACTCTGCTCTGGCTTCGCGATGCGGTGATTTAGTTTCTCCAAACTACGCGAAAGCCGAGGATACGGCCGCTGCGCCATCACCACCGTCGCGGCCGCGACCGCGCCGGTATGGATTGCACTGATTGGGTCGGAGCCGAGCGGAACGCATTCAAAATCGACGACAATCGTTGACAGATTTGTGCTGAGTGATAAATGTACCATGAAATGAATGCAGTGTAAATTTTTGGGTACCAATCGAGGTCTGGTTTTGCGAACGGAGCGATTTGCTGTGTTAGATTGAATGTTGAGTTGAAAACATATTTCCGTTTTTGTGATTGATTTAAGGATTTGGTAAATATAAAACACTTGGAATGAAATGAAAATTTCAAAGTGTTCATCAAATCAATTTTTACAGTTCCTTTTGCTTTTCTCGAAATGCGAAATATTTTTGACGGCATTTTAACCTTCATTCGATTTTTTTTAAATCTGAGAGCTAATTTGTCTAACAACGCGTGCAGGGCGCTATATCTCTGCATATTAGTGTTGATAGTAGGAAATGCTTATCAACTTAGAGACTATATTGGCATACTTCATTGTGCCTGATTTTTCATTTCAGGTATAATAAATTTTAGTTTGTCACGAGGTTTTCAAGCCATCGTTAATCTCGCATGAGCATAATATTTCTTGATATAAATTTTCAAACTATGGTTCATTATGTAGTACCATTACCATTATATTTCATTTATAAAAAAGTTGTATTTTTGATCTTAATTTTCTTAATTACTGGCTTTACACGAAAATGTCCGAATATCCAGGTTAGTCGCATACAACCGGTGCTTACATACTGAGAATCTTTTCGTGTCGTAATTTAGCATCGTTTGCTTTCGTGTCTCGCTCGTTACATTTTTCCGACAGCGGTTGTTTTAGAACGCCATTTTGAATTCATTTGAGCACGCAATGGCGCGTTTAGAAACCGGAACTTTTATTGAAATCTTATGAACGTGCATTTTATTCATAAAATTGGTTACCTAGGAACATCGCGCGTTATTTCTATCATATGATTATCAAATATCAAAAGCTTGATAGCTTTTATACAGCTCCCTTATAAAGTAGTCAGAGTTTTTAAGCAAGTTCTATGATCGAAAATGCCAAACGGTTTCTCGCGCAGTCAATGTTTTCGATTTAATTGCCAAAATAAACCCGTTTGTCTCAGGACAGCTTTCGTGCATAGCAACAAATGTCTATCGGTATTTAATAACGCGCGCGATTTCGAACGAATCGAATATGATGACAACACTTAACTGATTTTTCATAGTTCTTTCCTATATCGGTATGTCGAATCTCCACTACCTGTTTCGCAATGGCCACGTAACCAAAAACGTCCTCAAATCGTACGCGAGCTCGAATGACAGTGATCGCATCACCTGCCTTGGTGGACCCAGATCAATTCCTTTCTACTAACAACAACTCCTTCACCGAACTTGTGGACGATGCAGAGGATTCCTCGGTCTCTAGTACCAGCAAGTGTCGGACTAACATTCCTTTCCCTCCCAAATTGACCTGCATGGGCGTGACCAGCTTTGCTATTGATCAGCACAAAGAATTAGATCACCAGAAAATGCACACTGAAAATGATCTGCTACCTACTCCCAAGCATCATTCTGATGGTTCTTTGTGCAATCTCAGCTGATTAGGGCTGTCTAACCGGTAGTACCGGTAGTACCCAAATCGGTAATACCGGCCAATTTTTGGATACCGAAATACCGGTTTTGGAAAAGCAAAAAACCGGTATTTCCGGTATTTTCTAATCTGCTTGTTTTTTCCAATTCCTTATTCGAATAAGAACTAGATTTGATAAAAGAAAATATACTCTTAGAAAAACAACTTGGTGTTAATGCCGACGAGATTCTTCGACTACTAGCAATGAAGAGAGTGAAATTGTGGGTCAAATAATTATAGCTCTTGAACCCGTTTAGTACAGTAGAGTAACTTTGCTGTAAAAATGTTTTATTTTATGAGCCAGACGTCGCGATAGTGATGTCCTAGCGCCTGATCTCCAAGAAGTCAAACGAGAAATCAGGCTGCTGAAGACCAATAAAGCCGCTGGGAAGGACCGCCTACCGGCAAAGCTTTATAAACATGGCGGAGAAACGCTAGCAAAGGCTCTACACTGGGTTATTTCTAGGATTTGGGAGGAGGAAAAGCTACCGGAGGAATGGATGGAAGGAGTGGTTTGTCCCATCTACAAAAAGGGTGATCGGCTAGACTGCTGCAACTATCGTGGTATAACGCTGGTAAACACCGCCTACAAGGTACTCTCCCAGATCCTGTTACGCCGGCTGTCACCGACAGCACAAGGTTTCGTAGGGAATTATCTGGCGGGTTTCATGCGGGCTCGCGCAACTGCGGACCAAATTTTTACTATCCGACAGATCTTGCAGAAATGTCGGGAGTACAACGTGCCTACGCATCACATCTTTATTGATTTCAAAGCAGCATACGATACAGTTGATCGAGACAAGCTATGGCAGATAATGCACGAATACGGTTTCCCGGACAAACTGACGCGACTGATCAGAGCTACATTGGATCGAGTGATGTGTTTCGTACGCATCTCTGGGACACTCTTGAGACCCTTCGAGACGCGACGAGGGTTGAGACAAGGTGACGGTCTATCCTGCATGCTGTTCAACATCGCTCGTGAGGGGGTGATCCGACGAGCGGGCATCGAAACGAGAGGCACGATTTTTACCAAGAGTAGCACTTCTAGGCTTTGCAGATGACTTCGATATCATTGCCAGGAACTTTGCGACGACGGAGGCAATCTACGCCAGACTTAAAGCGGAGTCTAGGAGAATTGGGCTAAAAATAAATGCGTCGAAGACCAAATACATGAAAAGAAGAGGCTCAAAGGAAACAAACGCGCGCCTCCCACGGACGGTAACCGTTGACGGCGACGAACTATAAGTGGTAGAGGAGTTCGTGTATTTGGGATCGCTGGTGACCGCGGACAACAACACTAGTAAGGAGATCCAGCGGCGCATCCAAGCGGGAAATCGGGCCTACTTTGCCCTTCGTAAAACGCTACGATCAGGAAGCATACGCCGCCGCACGAAGCTAACAATGTACAAAACCATTATTAGACCGGTAGTTCTTTATGGACTTGAAGCCGTGACGCTGCTTACGGAGGACATACGCGCCCTTGCCGTGTTTGAGCGGAAAGTGCTGCGGACGATATTTGGCGGAGTACAAACTGAAAGCGGAGAGTGGCGGAGGCGTATGAATCACGAGATACAGGCACTGCTTGGGGAGACTCCCATCGTACATCTAGCGAAAGTTAGCAGGCTACGGTGGGCCGGACACGTCGTAGGGATGCCGGACGACAGTGCGACGAAAATAGTCCTCTTCAACAACCCCACCGGCACCAGGAACAGGGGGGCCCAACGTGCACGATGGCTCCCCGATCAGACAAACATAGCAAAATTATAACAAATCATGATATTCTGTTATGACGGTATTTCTAACATAATTTGATATAATTTTGGTCTCGTTAGTAGTTAAAATAACAAAAATTCTATCAGAACTTCTTAGCAGCAGTAGCAGAAATGTAACAAAATTTGTTATGTTTTGAACAAAATTATATCAAAATTTGTTATGATATTTGTAACAGGTTTTGTTATAATTTTGTTAAAATATAACAAAAACTTCTTTGCCTTCATCTGCTATATCGACATTTTATTTCGGCTAAATTGCCAAAAATAGTACAACAATTTATCAGGAACATTCACAAATAGCACAGAAAAAAACTTTCAATCGTTCCGGCCGCGGCCGGGATTGAACTCACGACACATCGCACAGAATGCAACAGTCTCAACCTCTGTGCTAGAACTACTCTTGGATGAAGGTAGATTAAATGCTTATATGATTTGGCCGATAGCTCATTCGGGGTTGTCAGTTTTTGCTTCGAGCTGTCTATAAATAGAAAATAAGCGTTCAATCCAAAGCCAATCAAGAAGACGAAGAAATTGAATCATGATATGTTGCGCCACTTTAACCGTTATGTGTGCGACAAAAAAACACCTTTAGCAGGGCGAGAAGGGTACCCGGGTACCCAAAATTGATATTGTTATAACATCAACAATTTTAAACCGATTTTGATGAAATAGGTGTCATTTGATTCGTTAATTTATCTAGTTTTGAATTATCTGGCCATTTGGCTATTAAAAGACATACGGGGCCCGAAAATCCGGGATTCCGACAGAGTGTCCGCTGTGAGGTAGAAAACTGATTGTATTGCAGGAAAATCTGTCATGCGGATATAAAAACTCTAAAAATTCATACAATGAACTATTTCATATAATAAGATGAATCAGGATGGCCATTCCGGAGTAGGTTCCTGTGGGGTTATGGGTGGCCAGTCTAGGATTGGAGGTAAAACCTAGCAGTATGGGTATCAAAGTTCTTGGAATTAATTCGGTAGGTGATATTTTTTACATTTCGATGTATTTTGATTGGTTATTTCGAAAATGGTTTCTACGGGGTCACAGATGATACCGCAGGATTTAAGATAATGCTTAGCATTATCAGAACAGTTCAAAACGTAGAACCATCCGTTATACATTTGGAACCAGTTCCGAAATTATTAATCAGTACTAAACTGGCCATATCAGTTCAAAACATTTAAAAGATCCGCTAAACCAATTCTAATATTGGATTAGGCACCCAACTGGTCATCTGTAACCCTACAGGAACCCAATTCTGGAATGGCCAATGCGATCTAAAGTCACCAATTTATATAATAAGATGAAAAAAGGGTCCAAAATGTCAAGTTCGAAGCTAATGTCTTTGCTGAAAGCTGATATTCTTCCAAAACAAGCGGCTTCCTACGTTTTACCGGACGTTGCTCCGGAATTACCGATTCCCGGGAACTACATGTCATATGATGTCGCTTAAACTAATCAAAACTAGATAAATGTACGAATCAAATGCCACTGGTTTCATCCAAATCGCTTCAAGATAGCCAAAGTTATGAACATAGCAAATCATGGGTACCCGGGTACCCTTTTCGCCCTCCTACGTAATAAAAAAATTCAAGTTCCTCCCATTGCTAATCCCCTTTATGGATATGCACCAAAAAACCCTTAATTAATTAAGATCAACAAGTTTTACGGTGTCGAAAAATTTCAATGACGTATGTTTTAAATTGAATGAGCTATAACTATTTTAAAACTGAAAAGGTACCCGGGTACCCTGTTGCACACATAACGGTTAAGAATGTTGCACGAATTGCCATTAAATATGGTCGGTGTTAGATCAGACTGGACCAAGTCGCAAATTCAAAAAATGAGTTAATGATAGCTAGCGATCAACAATTTTCTAAGCTGCATTTTACTTTAATCAGACTGTCATAAATATTGCAAACAGCCATAGTTATCAGATGATTTCGAACGATTGATAGGTATTAAACATACAGAGCAACAAACTTTGAACACGTTTTTCTAGAAGAGTTTTGTCACTTGGTTCGGTTTGACTTAACGACGACCATATATGATCGGTGTTAAGTCAGACCGAACCAACTGAGTGATTTCGAGAAAAACACGTTCAAAGTTTGCTGCTGCTGTGTAGTTTAAAGCTATCAATCATTCGATATCATTTAATATCTTTGGCTGTTTGCAACATTTATGTAATCTGATTAGAGTAAAACATAGCTTAGGAAATTATCAATCGTTTGCTGTCATTAACTTATTTTTTAAAATGTTGCGGCTTGGTCCGGTCTGATTTAACACCTACCATATAAGAAAATAATGCCAGGCTTCATTCTTGGTTTTTTGCTCAGTAGATGCTCAATTGACTACAGCGTCTCAACTAAACAGAATTCGAAAAAGTAGTGTAAAGGGCGTTTGTAGAGCTTATTATTATCTACACTATTGTTGAAAAAAGTATAGTTCTATCTTTTTTATTTACGGCACTATGCGATTGCTACCCCGATTGCTACAAATAAGTACTCTTTTTGCTACCAACGGGGTAGCAGCCACATAGCGCCATAAATACAAACGATAGAACTATACTTTCTTCAACAATAATGTAGATAATAATTGGCTCCACAATCGCCCTTTACACTACTTTTTCGAATTCTGTTTAGTTGAGGCGTTGTAGTCAAATGAGCATCTACTGAGCAAAAAACCGAGAATAAAGTCTGAATAATGCAATGACTCCTTTGTTTCAGTTTTCGAGTCTGTAAACTTTTCTGTTCATTTTAGCAAGATTCAGCCACAGAAAAGATTAAAAACAACCATGAAATTAATTATTTAAATGATGTGAACGGTTGAAAGCCTAATTAAAAAGTAAATAAATAAATAAATAAATGATGTGTAGAAGAATCTATTCCTTAGTAATTATGCGAACTATTTAGATAATTTTTTTGTTTTGTTGGTAAAGGTTTGGAGAAAATTTTAACGTAATGGAAACTTTTTCGGCTTCGCAGTCGTAGCTGCGCTACGCTACGCGCTACGACTGCGAAGCCGAAAAAGTTTCCATTAAGTGAATCACCAGTCGGTAAAAGATTGTAGTGAAAATTTTAACTACTTTTAAACTTTGTAAACATACATAAACCGAGAATATGATAAGATTTTATTTTATCTCAGTTATGTACAGTCCAAGCAAATAGCATATAGCATTAACTAAAAAAACTGGTTCTCTCATATATGAAATTCTACAATGACATTCAAAAATAACTCTTTAGGTTATTTAAACAAAGACTTCTGTCAATACGTTCTTTAATTTCTAGTAATAAACTGCATGAGGTTCCTCAAGCGCGACTTGACAGGAGCGGCGTGTTACTGCATCGTGTATGTTTCCTAAGGTGCATTTAGATTAGGCAATTTTTTAGCAACATGTAGAATGCGACATGTTGCTAGTTCTTGCTCGCATTAATCGTGGGGAGGACCAACCAGCACCAAATTTAGGATTTTTACATTCTGACCTAAAACAAATAATCTGACAAAATTTGGTTCAAATCCGTCAAGGTCGATTACACCTCGGATACTTCGCGTAGAATTACCCTAATACGTGACTTTTAGATTTTAAATTTGCAATAATTTGAGAACGACCTAAGAAAAAGGTTTATATGATATAATGCGTAGAACTTGATTTTATTTTAGTTTTACAAAAACTTGTCAATTTTCAAAGATTATAAAAATTCCGAAAGAGCTCTTTACCAGATTTTAGAGCATTATTTGCGCAAAAATCTTTAAAAAAAGACATGTTTTGAGATAATTCACAATTTATGATTTTTATCGCGTATTTGCAAAGCTTTTTCTTTCAGTGTAATTGTTTACTGAAAATACACTTGATTTACTACGAATTTTGCTTTGACGTCATTTTCATAAAATAAATAGTTTTCGAGATAGAATTTTTTGAAAAAAATATTCTAATTTCTAAATACGCTCTTTTTAAAAATTACTCTTGACGAAAAAATATATTTCATGGAAAATGATTCGGTGTGGGATTGTAATTAGCAAAACTTCATTGCAATCAAAACTAGTCGAGCAAACCGTTTGCAAGCTGGAACAAGCTGAAATTGCTCTGTAACAAAATTATAACAAAATTTGATATAAGAGCAAAACTTGTAATAATTCTGTTAGCCTCATTATTTTGTATGATCAAAAATATAACAAGTTCTGCTATTTCTATCTAATTGAGATATTTTTTTGTTAGATGTTTGTTATAATCATTTACTCGGGTCGACCAGGTCGAAAGCGATTTGCGACTTCTGAGACGACTAGGAAATTGGCGACGAGTGGCCCAAGACCGAGTTGAATGGAGACGAGTGCTTGAAACAGCACGAGCCACCCCGGCTCTATGCTGCTGAAGAAGAAGAAAAAGTAGCATGTGAAATAAAACTAGAAATCTGCTTAAGAGAGTGCGCAAAGGTTACCCATTTCATTTGTGGTCAATAAGAATGAATCTTAAATTATCTTGTAGAGCGCAAGTTCATGTTCCACACGCCGGAACATCCGGTATCGGTTCTACCGGAACTTAAAATTGAGCGTTTTGAATTCTCTTCAGTAATATGGCAAATGGGGTCTCACATTAAAGAATTTTTCAACGCAAGTTGTTGGGTGGACTTTAGGATGCATTTGAGCCATTGCATTGAGCCGATCTGGACATTCCGGAATATCCGTTGTCGGTTGTACCGGAACTACAAATTGGCCACTTTGAATTTTCATTAGAAATATGACAAATGGGGTATCAAATCGAAAGATTTTTCAACGCGATTTCTTGGGTGGTCTTTAAGATGCATTTTGAGCCAATCTGGACATTTCGGAATATCCGTTGTCGATTCTACCGGAACTCAAAATTGGCCATTTCTATTTTTCTTCGGAAATGTGGAAAATGGGGTACCAAATCATAGAAACCACCCAAGCACTTGTGTTGAAAATTCCGCGATTTGATATATTTCCAAATAAAATTCAAACTGGTAAATTTTGAGTTCCGGTAGAATCTACAACGGACATTTCGGAATGTCCAGATCAGCTCAAAATGCATCCTAAAGTCCACCCAAAAAACGCGTGGAAAAATCCTTTGATTTGATACCCCATTTGCCATATTACTGAAGAGAATTCAAAATGACCTATTTTCAGTTCCTCTCACGTTGTCCCCCAAGCACTTGTAAATCTGTGTTCTTCTCGGTAATCCCTATAAATTGACACAAAGCCTTTTTTACGTTTCTGAACCTCCCCCTTTTTAATGGCTAGCTTATTCCCCCATTCAGAAATAAAACTTGTACAATTGCTATCGTTCCAAATGCAAGAGAAACGCACCTCTTTACCCATTTGAACCTTTCTCTCTCTTTGTAAGAGACCGTCTCCCTCTTTTGCCAACCCCCCGGTACTGATTCTTTTATGCCAAACACTACAACGTATACAGCCCTAAGGGTTGTACGAAACGGTGACGTAGGACTATTTCAGATTATTAGATCAAAGATTAATGTATACTGCATTTCTGGCATAAAGGCTGTCCCACATCAAATGGCACCACGGAAGAAACGCTGTAGAAAATTACGCATTGGGTATTTTCTCTTGAAAATTTGAATAAAAGTAGTTTAGAGTGTATTGTTTACACTCTATTTTTATCGAGGTTGGTTTTTCGAAAATTGGAAAAAATGGCGTCACTCGAAAAGCAACGTCGCAAGTTTATTTTGCGCAAGCACCTGGAAAATCCTCAACTCTCTCATCACGAATGATGAGCAGGGACGTAAAATGTACAAATGCATGTCATTTCTACGCGACATTTTGTATGAATGGTCGGCTGTGCCAGGTTGTACAAAACTTTTCGAATGGAGTTAAGCGTAAGGTGCGAGCATACGGTTATGCTATTGAAGTTAAATGAAACAAATTTGCCAAAAGCTTACTAATGGGTTATATTTTGTTGTCTGAAAATTTGAAAAGGATCGGTCAATTAGGTAATTTTCTACAGCGTTTCTTCTGTGGTGCAATTTGATGTGGGACACCCTTTATGTATGCTTATAAGAATCTTTGAGTGCCATTGTTTAAGTGAATGTTTTAAAGAGAAGAGTGAAATATTCAGAGTCAATTCTTCATTGAATGCAATGGTGGCTTTGAAAATACGTGGATGGTGCTTCATAAGTACAACGCCTGCAAGCATTGAGATATAGAGATTTCTTTTAAAAATCACTTGTGTGCATCATAAAGGTTAAAACAGCAATGAATGACCAGCCCACAGATTATTGAATTAAATATGATTATGCGTAGCTTGTCATGTTTCAATAATCTTACTTTAACTCGTCTGTGGCCTTTAAAAGGGCCATTGGTTACAAATAACATTAAAGCCAAAGCATGTTCATCGCAAATATGACGTGCTATTCGAATGTCCTTCTCTTTTGACATGAATGGTAACAGGTACGTAAGTTAGCGACGTCGATTCACTGTCTTTTGCTCCGAGAAGATTGTACTAGTTTACTTTCACAGCGTAATTTTCCGATTACAACAATATAGCTCTAAGATGTTGTACATAAAAGAGTCATGTCCTGGAACTAAAACAAATAGTTTTTATGCTCGCATTGGGTTTTATTTAACTGAATAAAAACATTATCCAACATCATTAACTGATCGCAATATGTCAAGGTCGATAAGAGCAAATCAATGTCGTATCCGGTTAGGTCTGGTGTACCCCAAGGGAGCCATCTCGGACCTTTACTTTTCGTAACAATCATGAACGAGCTTCCGGAACTACTTCCCGATGTTTACGTCCTAATGTTAAGCCTACGATGTTAAGATTTTTCTCCCAGTAAAATGCATAAAAGATTGTCGCATACTGCAAGATAGCGTCGACCGGCTCGTCGGTTTTTGCGAAATGCTTGGTCTCAAAGTGAATACAGCAAAGTGCAGTATGGTTTCGTTCACTCGAAAACCAGTGCTCTGTTTATATATTGCGCAATAATAAAATCCAGCGGTCTTCGACGTTATATTTCAAACATTTTTTCACTTCTTTTTTGCTTTATCCAGTAACACTTTTTGAAGGATTGTCACCTGAGCCTTTGCCAGTATATCTGGAGAGAAAAAAAAATTTTTCTTCTCTCAAACTTCTCAATAAACAGTTAAAGATATCCCCGTGGGGAATGGCGAATACTAGGGAATCAAGGAATATTGTACAAAATCTATTCCAGGACTTGCTAAATTGAATTCACCTGGAGAGTCTCCAGTACTTCCAGGAACACTAGAAACCCTCTGGTTTCTTCGTTCTCAAGTTATTCTTCAGCCAGCTAAACTATATTATTCATTACGTACTAGTTTGTCAGAATATTTTATATTTCGAAACTAGTTTAATCGCAAACAGCAAAACGAACTACAAATTTACTACCTTTCTAGATTTTTTTTATTGCCCATTTTCATACATTAGTGCACACAGAATTGTTTCATATCCTCTGTTGAAGCTGCAGAAATGGCTCGAATTTTCGAAGTTGGATATCGACTTCAACCTCCAAAATGCACATATGTATTCCATACATTCAGCTTCTCGCAGTGGTCCAAAACAAACTCGCAAATAAATAAGACCAGTCTCTTCGCTACTCGCTGACCTTCGAGCTATTTACAACCGAAGAGTGAAGGCCGCTTTGGCCTTCTCGCTACTATTGGTGCACATTTTCGTTTCAACTTTCGTTGAGAAAACGTTTTACAAGGTTTCGGGTCCATTATTTGTTTCCTCCTTGTCATGCTCCTTCATCCAATCTGAACTCTTTTGCTCCCATTTAAGACCATTACGTACGGCTTTACTGGGGGCAGACCGCCATCCCCTGCCCGCCAAGGACTAAAGTGAATTGTGAAAAAAAAACTGAGGTGACTCCGTACGACGGCATCCTTCTGTCCGTGATGTCGAGAGGATGTCGAAAAGACTGCACTCCGTTTTGGCATAAATCAAAGCTAGATTCTGCAAAGAGCATCTCACATGAAGGACGGAGGGGCCTTGCCTGCTGCTAAATGGAGGGCGTTTTTCATTTTCCCGTCTGGCGAGAAATCGGTTGAAAGCATACAATTAAAATTACAGCTGTGTTTTTTTCCTCGACTAGTTTCTTTACTCTGGATTGTGCACTCTGGAATAGCTACCGTTCCAATCAAGAAATGTGCATTATTAGGCTTTGGGTGGAAGGAATTTCTCCATTACTCAATGTCAACGGCAGAATTGCTGTTTCCACTCACTGCTATAGAACAGCCGGTAGTGCTCTACCGAATGGACTGTAAATGCAAGCTCGGAATGCTATTATAAACGGGCATTGAGATTGAATTTATGCCATTCTTGAGTGTGGTCCTGCGTAGTTTGGCTTTCGGGCAACGAGTGCTGGCGTAAAATATAAAAACCATTGACCAAGGTATTTGATTTTGGGATGTGCATGCTACGCAAGTATGATTTATTCGTTGTCAAAACAGAACAGATCTAATTAAAAGTAGTTTAAGTTACACTTAAAGGGTGTCCGACATCAAATTGCACCACGGAAGAAACGCTGTAGAAAATTACCCATTGGGTTTTTTCTGTTGAAAATTTGAGTAGAAGTAATTTAGGGTGTATTATTTTATCGCGGTCAGTTTTTCGAAAATTGGAAAAAATGGCGTCACCCGAAAAGCAACGTCGCGAATTTATTTTGCGCATGCACCTCATCATCAATGATTAGACTTACGTCAAGGCGAACTTCCGGCAGCTTCCGGGGCTACAGTACTTCACCGTCCAGCACAAGCTTGATGTTCCGGAGAAGGGAAGCATACAGAAACGTCCAAAGTTTGCCAAGAAACACGTGATTTGACAAGCGATCTGCTCATGTGACAAACGGAGTCCCGTTCGTGACTACCGGGACTGTAAACGGGCAGATCCGCCTCAAGGAGTGTCTACAGCAGCGTCTGCTTCCTTTGTTAAAGCAACACGAGAGCCCTATGATCTTCTGGCCGGATCTGATTTCGTGCCACTGTTCAACAGATGTCCTGGTCGTACCATACGAAGCCAACGGGGACACTTTCGTACCCAAGGACATGAACATTCGAAAAAGATAGGTCAATTAGATAATTTTCTACAACGTTTCTTCCGTGGTGCAATTTGACGTAAGACACCCTTTATTGAAAAATCAAAAAAAGGCTGTATAATGTGTAACGTCAGTGCCTCGCTTATCAGCAGGTATAATACAGACCCCACAGAGGTGCATTGCCTCTTATCTAGCAACTTCTACACCAACTCCTCGTGGTATCTACAACGTGAGGGAAGGCTTGGTAATAAAAATAAGCTTTGATTTCTGTAAGGTAACCGGACAGCAGTAGTTTTGTTCGATAAGTTTAAGAAATTTATACAGTAAAAACTCCAATCCTCTATATAATCTGTTACTCTTATTATTTCTTGAAGCTTTTTGGAATATTATGCCAATTCAATTTTCAATATAAGAAATGCCAGACACTAAATTTCAATAAATTATAATATTAATAAATTTTTTTAGTGAAAATTGACACTTTTCTATATGAAAAACAGATATTTTCAGGTTCTGCTTTTCGGCTATGTAGTCTGCATCTAGCAGCTAAAACGAGGTTTCGCTTCTATATCCGACGTTTCGGTGGTTTTATTCCATCTTTTTCAAGGAAAAGAGGCTGTACGTTTTGTTGTCTGGTGTATGTGTGTATCTACTTTGTGATCGTCCATGTAATTTATAGATGGCGCCCTCTTTATATTGTACATTTAAGGTGAAATTGGTCGTCATCGATTCTGCAAATTTCAAAAGCAGTTTTTTTGTTTGAAACAAAAATTTTGTTCATGAACATATATTCGCTGTGTTCAGATTCGCAAGAAGAATGCAGTGAATACATTTTTATAAACAGAACCCCGCTTTTAGGCCCTAGAGCTGCTTCAGAAATTGGGCTTTCCGACGAAAAGTTGACGATTGCTAGTTTCCCTTTAAAATAATAATTTATTGTAATTGTGTCACTTTTTTTGCTTTTAGTAGTCCGGTAAAATGAGCTCGTCGCTCGAACAGCGAATATATTTTCATGAACAAAATTTTTGTTTCAAACAAAAAATTTGCTTTTGAAATTTGCAGAATCGATGACGACTAATTTCACCTTAAATGTATAAAAATGTGATGTTTTCCCGAGTCTATGGGAGCATGTTAGTACACTATAGTGGGTAAGGGAAGGGTGATATTCGGTGCCATGCTGACTGCCATCAATGTACTCTGACGACCTTGTCGTTAAATTTTTTTTGTACTTCTACAAAGGCCCGTATGTAGATCAGATCTATATCTCTGATCTGGTAGGTCAGAGAGATCAACTAGATCCGTACTAAACTGGAAATCCAAAAGTTAAAGTTCCTAATATACGCCCTAGCGCAGTTAAAAAAAACTCAACTGAAGCACTCACTGGGAAGTGCTCATCTATTTATATAACTATTTATATAAGAGACTTATGTCTGTAGCGAAAACCAGGTCTCTGACAGGACGTCATAAAAGGCTTATCGGTAATTGAAAACAGGCCCCTGATAGGACATCATGTTTTCGTAGCAATGAGTTATATCCTCAGTCACCTCACTGGTCGACAGCTGGACTGCTCGATAGCTCAACTGGTTGACTAGACTGTTCGACTGGACTGGTCGATTCGACTGCTCGACTCAACTGCTTGATTGGACAGGTCGACTTGACTGCTTGACTGAACAGCTCAATTTAACTGCTCGAGTGGACTATTCGACTTAACTACTCGATTCGACTGCTTGACACATTTACTTGACTTACTACTAGACCCGACTGCTCGACTTAACTGCACGATTGAACTGCTCGACTGGACTGTTCGATTCGACTGCTCGATTGGACTGCTTGACTGGACAACATGATTCATCTGCTCTACTAGACTGCTCGACTCAACTGTTCGATTCGACGCTCGACTCAACTACTCTACTCAACTGCTCAACACGATTGCTAGATTCAACTGCTCGACTAGACTACTCGATTTGATTGCTCGCCTCAACTGGCAGCTTGATTCAACAGCTCGACTTAATTGCTCGACTCAACTGTTCGACTTAACTGCTCAACTGAACCGCTGAACCAGACTGCTCGACTTAAGTGTTTGATGCGACAGCTCGACTTAACTGCTCGATTCAACTGCTCGACTGGACTGTTCGACTGGACTGCTCGACTGTACTGCTCGACTCAACTGTTCGACTTAACTGCTCGACTGAACCGCTTGACTCGACTGCTCAACTAGACTACTCGATTCAGCTGCTCGACTGGACTACTCGGCTTAACTGCTCGGTTTAACTGACCAACTCGACTAGAATGAATCGATTGTTATTGAAACCATCAATTTCCATTCATAAATTGGCAGAGCGTTCCAAATCTTTCATTTTTTCGTGACGCTTGCATTTTTTGAATTTTTGGAATTACCATCTGTACCAGCTACCTTCCTGAGAGATGTAGCCTTACGTCAAAAACATTGCTTAGCTCTTCGTACTTCACTGGCCTAAATTTTGCACATACCTTTACTTTCGAGGAATATCAAGGAATATTCCCTACCACATGAAAAACCTCATACGTTTTGTTCAGTTTATTAGAAAGGTTCAAACGCAAATATTTCAAACTATCGTGAAATAGCATTACTGGGTGCCATTGCAAAGCTTTTCGAATTGGTTGTTCTGAAATTCCTTATCTTGAATTTTACTAGCTACATTGATGAAAATCAACATGGTTTCATATCCAAACGGCAAACTTGTACTAACCTGATTTCCAACACATCCCTCATTGCGTGATCCATGCAAAACCATCTTCAAGTCTAAGCAATATATACAGATTTATCAGCGGCTTTCGACAAAATAAATCATTAGATCGCTGTCTCGAAACTTCAGAGGCTTACGTTAAGCAGCAATATTCTTAACCCTAGTAGCACAGTTGGTACAAAACGGTTGTGGCAACCGATTTGTGACTAATTTTTGTCATAAATGAGGCGCTGCAACTAAAAGTGCCAAATATGTGCTGCTTGGGTAACTGATTTGAATCAAATCTTACCGGTATAATTATTTCTGCTAAAATTGGAAATTTTATTTCTTTGTCCTTCTCTGTTACACCTGGTGTGCCACAAGGGAGTCATCAAGGTCCGTATATTTTCCTGCTGTACCTTAATGCCAATTATTTCACCCCTAAATGTAGACCCGGTGTTACAACGCGCCAGGCCCTGTGCATGCAGATATGCAGATTAAGCAGTGAGGCCTTTTTTGTATGCCAGAAGGGGTTTAAAGGGGGCCACTGCACAGTGGACCAAAAGGGTGAAAAGTGGAACTTTTTTCTTCCCGTGTTTTGCTTGAATTTTGGCGGCAATCTGAGGTCTTCGGTACTTTTGTTAGTAGGAATACCCCCCAGCACCAGAAAGCGTTTAAAATTAGCCTTGGCTTACTACGATGAAGATAAAGAAAAATAACTTTTTTGTTTTGGGAACCACAGACATAGTTTCTTCGACAAAATAGTAGAAAATACAGAGGCAAACGAATTTGCAGAAGAAATGCCATTTCTATCTCTATCGGGTGCAGAGATACAGAACATTTTCTTTGAAAGCTCTTTAAAAATTAGTTTTTTATACTTAACTATTGTTGGGGACATTTTACAAGAACTCATTGTTCTAGACAAAGCACTCAAAACACATGTTTTTACAGAAGACCGCAAGTCTCTAGGACAATTATTAGATAAGTTATCGCATGTTCAAGCTCCGTTTTCCTTAGTTTCACGAGTCTTTAGGATAAAATGAGGCAAGTTGATATGAAAAATCAGTGCTTCACTTTGAAACTTAAGTCAAGTACTAAAGATTTGTATAGGTGACGCTTGTTCCCGCTCACCCATATTAGGGTACGGCAATGTTTTACGTGTTTTGCGAACGTCATAAGCTTAATTCACGCACACTGTTAAACTACAGTAGACTCTCGGAAAAGTTAACTCTCTAAAAAGTTAATTGTTCAGAAAAGTTAAGCGAATATCAGCTCTCATGCAACGCTCTAAAAAGTTAATTTTTACCTTAACTTTTCTGAGAGTTTGAATTTATTAGTTGTCCAAGCGTTCGTACACACACGTGTGTTTACCTTCTATCTTTATTTCTCATTTTTCGGTTTATTGTCGCCTTTCCACAGTCATACAGAGTCGCATCATAACTGGAATTAAATTAAACTCTTGTACCGGATAGTTGCAACAATAGCGTATTGAATTGAACTATTTGCTAGTTACACATAGTTACTTCAGGATTATTGATAACATACTGGAAAAGCGCAAACTCAGATTGAATTTTAAATGCAAAAGAAGGAACAGCAAGAAACTAAAAATAAGCGCGAACATTATCATCGTAGTCGCAGACTATACGAAAAAACAAAAGTAAACTAGTGTAACCGACTATTTTAAACTTACTGAAAGTATTATTTCATAAAGATCTTGCTACATATTTCTTTTCATTACAATTTCAAAATACATAAAAATGTGTATCCTATATCCCGGAGTGCATTTTTCGCTTTTGTATTTATCATTTTCAATGATTTTCAGGACTACTCAGAAAAGTTAATATTTCGGAAAAGTTAATCGACCCATTCCCCAATCGATTAACTTTTCCGAGAGTTTACTGTATTTGATAAATCACAAAAGACAAGTGAATATATAGCTTCCATAACTAAAACAATGTAAGCTTTGAAAACGAAAGAAAAACATTACTTTTATAGAAAGCTTGATAAAGATTGAAGTAATTGAAAAAAACTATTAAAACATATGCTTTCCGTAATATAATAAGGGCGGTTGGGGTCAAGCAGCACCTATACAAGTTTATAGCACTTGATCTAAGTTTCAGCACTGATTTTATGTCTCCACTTGACCCATTCTACCCTAATGGATCGTGAAGTTAAGAAAAAATAAACCTGAAATAAACGATAACTTTTTAGGGAAAGGTCCAAGAGATTTGCGGTCGTCTGCAAAAATGTGTATTTTGAGTTTTACGATAACTGTTTAAAATAATGTGTTCTTGTAAAATGCAACTAATACAGGGATACCACGATATAAGACAATTTATAATTTCAAAAAGATGTCTTAATCGAAATTGTCTTATATCGAAACATGATTTTGTCAAACATTTTTGCATTAGCAGTCGCCAATTTTGCTCTGTGGTGTCTGTTTACATTTTTTGAACTATTTATTATTGTTTGAGCTATTAGTTTTTTACAATTTTCAGCATTATTTAGAAATAATGAATATCTTCATGGCGCCGGTTTTGGATTGGAAAATTGGCTCAGGTGTCGTTACCAACTATGTCAAAGCAATTTGCCTTACATCGAGGTAAAAATTGTTTTATATCGAATTGTTTTATATCGAGGTTGTTTTATAACGATGTTGTCTTATATCGAGGTATCCCTGTAATAGCTAAGCATGAAAAAACTAATATTTAAAGAATTTTCTAAGAAAATGTTCTATAGCTCTGTACCTGATGGAGATAGAAATGCCACTTCTTTAGCTAAGTTTTTGCCATTATATTTTCTACAACTTTGCCGAAGAAACCATGTGCTATCTACTAATACAAAAAACCTGATTTAATCCACCTAGTGGTGAAAGGAACCTTTGCTATACGATCTTACTTGCTATTTGAGATAGAAATCGACACGTTTGGCTTACATGAAATTTTTGGAAATTGAATAAGTTTACAAAATTTGAACCAAATAGAAGCACTTATAAATTTTGATAGTTCCTTTTCTCATGAAATTGCTGAGTAAGTTGTTACTAATGAGGGTAAGTCCAAGTAAAAGTAAGTTGTAAGACGAAATATTATTCGTTAATATATGCATTGCGTAGTAAAGGTCTAGTTTATAAGTTTTTGAACTATGCATAATTTCCTGTAATGCCATTCTATTTGATTCACAACAATAAAGTTTTCTTGAATAAATTTCATCAATTTTTATTAACTTTCGGTTACTCACGCTGTTGTATTTTGTACAACATGTGTAGGTTTTTGAATGCCATATTGTTATAAGGTTACAAATCGTATACTACGTATATACTAACGTATATTCTTCAGTAAACTTGTTATGAGCAAAATGTCAGAAATATTCAATGCATTAATACTTTAAATTGTTAGGAAACAAGATTAGCATAAACCGACAACCGACCGAAACGAAGCAAGTAGCATGTGAGGTGTACCGCAATTGACCCCAACTGGAATTTTCTCTCGTTTCTTCATATGGAAAAATGGTGTCTGTATGCAGCAAAACTACCAGCAAATGTAAAATGTTTAAGATGTATCCGTCTGTTGGTAATCGAGTAACTCGGGGTCAAAATCAGGTTATTTTTTACAATTAAAGTTCTGCAGTTCCTAAACAAGCAAACATAGAGGTATACTAAATTCAGCAAAGTTGTGTATTTTTATTATTTGTACAACTTTGTAATACATGAAAAAGTCATACAACAATTACAAGAAGAGTTAGAATAGAAAAACTGATTTCACAAATTCATATACAATAAATAAGATTTTTTTACCTTCACTGAAGAGATAGAAGGCTACTGTTTTCAGCAAAATTTCTTGTAATAATATGCTCTAAAAGTTTGTAGAACACATCAATGTGTTGTATTGAAACTGAAGGAAAATATTTTTTTTATTTCACTTTTAGGGGGATTAATCAAAATTCAAATTCTACCAGTCGATAGAGCTTTCAATTTTAAGAAACTCTTCCAAAAGTTTGATAAACTTAAAACCAAGTTTTCCTAGTCAAAACTCTAGTGCGCACGTTTTCTTTGGTTTTGGGCTATTATGCGCGCAAGTAACCGTGTTATAAAAGTTGGCGCGAGTGTTCGAGGGTTAATATTTACAAATAACAATATCTTTTGACCGGTAAAACCAATTCTTATGTAATTTTGCATATACATTCGTAGTGTGAAAACCTCTCGTTTGATATTAAAATAATTGAAATTAGGTAAATTATCTTGGTTAAAATCATTATAAATTATTGTTAATTTTGGTGTGGTGTATTCGATTGCTCATAACTTTCAAATTAAACGTCCAATCAGAAAACCATTCAATAGTGATCTATTCGGCTCTATTACCTGCCAAATGAAACTAATAGCGTGTAAATAGGTTTGGCCATCTCTGAGAAACAGGCGTTCATTTGTACCTAGTCAAAAAAAGTTTTTCAAGGCTAACTTTTAAACTGCTTGTCCGTATTCAATAAAACTTAGCAAAATGTTTAGTAATAGTAAGAGCTTTCGTTTGGTACTAATATCGTTAAAATTGGTTGCGTGGTTCCGGAGAAAACCGTGTCACGTAGTTTTCACATTTTTGCTTATAACTTTCAAATGAAAAGTCAGACCACGAAACCATTTAATAGTGATATACTAGGCAATAATACCTTTCAAACAAAAGTAATAGCGGTCGAATCGGTTCAGCCATCTCCGAGTAACAGGCGATAGAAAATTCGGAGCGAACACACATACACACATACACACATACACACATACATACACACACACACACACACAGACATTGCTCAGTTCGTCGAACCCTATCGATTGGTACATGTGACTCGGCCCTCCGGGCCTTGGATCAATTTCGTGTTTTTCGACCAATTGTTAAACCTTTGTTATATAGTATAACAAAGGTAAAAAGTGGACGTGTATTGAGTCTATGGCGAAGGCAAAACACATGAAACATATGCTTGCTGTACTCTAATATGGGTGAGCGGAGACAAGTGTCACCTATACAATTTTTTAGTACTAGACCTAAGCACTCGCCCGATTTTATCCCATAGGGTCGTGAAGCTAAGGAAAATCGAAGCGTGAATATGCGATAACTTAGCAAGTAAATGTCCTAGAGTTTTGCGGCATTCGGCAAAAACGTGTATTTTGAGTGCTTTGATAATTATCTGGAATAATGTGTTCTTGTAAAATGCAACGAACAATAGCTAAGTATGAAAAACTAATTTTTAAAGAACTATCTAAGAAAATGCTCTATAGTATCCGATAGAGTTATAAATGTTGTTTGTTCTGTAAATTTACTTGCTTTTATATTTTCTACTACTTTGCCGAAGAAACTATATGTATATTTTCTAACACAAAAACGTTATTTTGTTATTTTTATGATAGTAAGCCATGATGTTCTTTTGGCACTTTCAAATCATGAGGGAAAAAATGCTAAAGATCCGAAATGCAAAAAAAAAGCATATGAGGGTAAGAAAAAAGTTCCACTTTTCGCTCTTTTTGACCACTATGACAATCTGAATGATCATCTTTTGGGGCAGGCTCCGATTGCTGTACACAGTTTTCGGACTAGTCATACCCACGGATAAAGTTGAGCTAGGTTCTAGATAGTTGTAATCTCGTGCCGCAATTCGGTATTGCATGGTTAATAAAATCAATGACCTTATGGGATTTGGGCTCCAGCAAGGAAACTTCTGAAGAAATTATGCCTAGATAAAGCCCCGTAATTGAAGAGCAGATACGCTGAACTTATACTCAAATACACAGTCATCAAAAGCGACAGGTTTCGGTATCATCCGATATTCTTTAAATGGTGAAGCGCGGGACAGTGTTCAGTTAGGAGTCCCGTGATTATGCGTAGTTCACTACTAGTTAAGTTGAGTAGTTTTTTTTAGCTATTTAGTTTTTTATCTAGAATTATTCCTAGAAGTATGACTTTATTACTGAAGCTCAGCCTAAAACCAATCAGTTTAGGGGAAAGACACTGGAATCCATCAACGAGTGAGAGGGCTAATTTTACGCAAACCAGATCACACGTCCAGATTTTGGAAAAATTTGAGATCGAACTGCTATTCATTAAACCTAGTGCTAAAATCAACACTAAACATTACATCGATAATGTTTTGAAGGACCATTTGCTTCCCATTGTCAAAAAACACTTCAAGAATGCACCATACTGCTTCCAACAAGATTCTGCACCGTCTCACCAGGCGAAAGCTACACAGGTTTGGTGTGAGGACAATTGGGTATTTTAATTTTCCCAAAAAAGTGGATTTTTCTATCTCATTTGATAGCCCGTCGTTTCCTGAATCTAGCAGTTCTTTTTATATTTCAATTAAGTCAATATTCGATTAAAAAATTAATAAAAATCAAAACTGGAATGATTTGCTGTTTGACAGATATCAACCAAGCCGATTGATTGACTTGATGTCAGAAGTTCTCTCCCTCTCTTCTATCTCTCTGATAGAGCTCTTCATTTTAACCGAGCTTTTAAAGCTCTCATATGAAACCTGTATCGTTCGATGACCATAGTGTATCTATTCACTGTGTTGTCTAAGACGAGCTAAAAAGAAAAGTGGTTTACTTGTAAGCTATCGTCTTATTCCAAAATTTTTTTTCAAATATAAAAACCCGAATTAATCCACCTAGCGGCGTGACCTAGCCTTTCTACTGCCACAATAATCATTATTTAATTTCTCAAGAACTTAATTGTAGATGTATAGATGTTATATTAGACTATATTTTTAAATATCCGTTCCGTATTCCTCAAAATCCTTATTTGCCAGTAAAATTCACAACGTATTGTGTAGAATAATTGTATTTTCTTTCCTTGGGTGCGTAAATACATGTAAGCGTCATTTATGTTACTTGATGAACACCTTATTTAGTTTTATAATATTTATAGAAAAATAATGTAAACACAAAAGATAATTTTTACAGACTTGAATGAATATGTATAGAAAATTAGAAATTAACCCTCTAACGGGTCTACAGACGGCCTTAACTTTCGGGCTTCAGAGCCACATACGAAACTTGTTTTGAATTGACAATATGAAGCATTTGTTCCATTTGCGTCATAAACATGCTTGAGAATGGGAAATATGACCGATATGATGTCCAGTGCTTGTCATTTTTGATTTATTTATTAAAACATGATACATGACATAAGACATCTGTCCTTTAAAATGTCACTGACGAAAACAAATCTTACAAAATTACTACCGTGCAACGTTTACTTCCTATTTTTCATGTAACATTTTTAAGCTCTAGTATCTATTGATTGAAAAGAGTATCTATTGATGCGCAAAATTTGTTTGAAATTTGTATATATTTATTTGGAAAAATCAACTCACTAGTATTTTTAATCTTATGCACCACTATACCTACATGCTTAAATAAACTGCTTTTCTTCGCTTTTTGGTTTTCTTGTACAATTGTGAGTAACAGCAAGTGAAGAAAATGACAATTGAAATCTGAAATCAAAGAAAAGAAAAAACTTTTCGATTGAATCCCACTATTTAATATTTATTTGCAACAGATACGTAGTTCACCTACGATGTGCAGGCTTCATCAGTGTCTTATTTCAAAGCGTATACGTATCTGTCGCGAATAAATATTAAATAGTGGAATTTAGTCGGTAAAAGTTTTTTCTTTTCTTTAATTTCAGAGTTCGTATTCCACTAAGAGGCTTCAAAAACTTCAGACAATTGACAAGTTTCTCACTTTTCTTGAATTTCATTGCAAATTTTAAAATTGCAAATTGTCATCACATACATACATACATACATACATACATACATACATACATACATACATACATACATGCATATATACATACATACATACATACACACATACATCACACACATCTCATACATTGAATACAATCAACATTTGATTGATATGTTTTGATTTCACACGTTTTAACGGTTTAATATACGGTGCTTAAGTGTTAAAGTTTGAATAACTTTTGAATAAAGCGTCCGATTTTAAATAACTCGGTTTCGTTTGATAGATCTCAGCAGTAATTTTCAAATAATCATAAAATGTGTGATGTTTTTCATTAAATTAATGCTTATATGTTACATAAATATGTTTTAAATACTATTTTTTCACATTTCTTTATGTAACTTTCAAACTACAAGTCCAATCGTCATGAAATTTGAAAGTTAAGGGTTTGCAAGGCTCCTCTTTCATATGCAATCAATTTTGTTCAAATCGGTTAAGAGACCTATGAGATAATGAAGTCCCATATTTTTCATATTTTTATACATAACTTTTGAACTAAAAGTCCGATCAGTATGAAATTCAATAGCGACCAATGGGACAGCTAGACCTTTCATTTGACACTAAGAACATTAAAATCGGTCCAGCCATCTCCGAGAAAAGTGAGTGAGATTAAAAGCGTCACATACACACACACACACATACACACACACACACACACATACATACACACACACAGAAAATGCTCAGTTTTCGAAACTGAGTCGAATGGTATATAACATTCGGCCCGCAGGACCTTCTTTCCATTTCCGGTTTTCCAAGTGATTTCTATACCTTTATACTATATATTTATATAGTAGAAAGGCAAAAAATGTTTTTTCATTACTTCCATTAGTCAAATTCGGAAAAGTCTTCATGTAGCGATTGAATGGCATCATATCTTGTCAGAATATGCGGAAATGTATATACCACTAAAATACCCAATTTTCCGGATTTCATTTCGTCGAAAGAGTGGGCTGCCGCTTCGCCTGATTTGAATCCTGTCGACTTCTATGCGTGGAGTGCTAGGCTAGGCGCAGCTGGAGCGTGAATACGACCGCTGCCCAAGACATGATGTCAAAATTATCATCGGGGACTGTAATGCTCAGGTTGGTCAGGAGGAGGAATTCAAACCGGTGATTGGAAGGTTCAGCGCCCACCCGCAAACGAACGAAAACGGCCTAAGACTTGTCGACTTTGCCGCCTCCTAGAACATGGCCATACGTAGTACCTTCTTCCAGCATAACCTCTACCATCGGTACACCTGGAGATCACCCATCCAGACAGAATCACAAATTGACCACGTTCTGATAGATGGTCGGCACTTTTCAGACATTATCGACGTCAGAACCTATCCGGGCGCTAACATTGATTCGGATCACTACCTAGTGATGGTAAGGATACGTCAAAAACTATCTGTTGTGAACAACATACGACATCGGCGCCCGCCACGGTATAATCTAGCTCGACTGAAGCAACCGAAGGTCGCCGAAAACTACGCGTTATCTCTAGCCATGAACAGTGTAGCGGAGAACGTCCTAGGCAGTGTGGCACCGAATCGACGTAACGAATGATTTGACGAGGAATGCCAGCAGATATTGGATGACAAGAACGCAGCGCGGGTACAAATGCTGCGTAGAGCCACCCGTCAGAATGTGGAGCGATACAAACAGAAGCGGAGGCAGCAAACCCGACTCTTCAAGGAAAAGAAGCGCCACCAAGAGGAGAAGGAGTGCGAAGAACTTGAACAGCTGTACCGCTTTCACGACACACGGAAGTTCTATCAGAGACTCAACGGATCTCGCAAAGGCTTCGTGCCGCGGGCCGAAATGTGCAGAGATAAAGATGGAGGTATCTTGACTGATGACCGTGCGGTGATCGAAAGGTGGAAGCAGCACTACGATGAACACCTGAATGGCGTGCAGGCGGAAGGCATGATAGCGGAGGAAGTGACCACATTGGTGCAGCAAGCGACGAAGATGTGCCACCCCCATTGATAAAGGAAGTTAAAGAAGCCATCCAGCGGCTGGAGAACAACAAAGCAGCGGGAAAGGATGGCATTGAAGCGGAACTTATTAAAATGGGCCCGGACAAGTTGACCGGCTGTCTGCATCAACTGATTGTCAAGATTTGGGATACGGAACGACTACCGCAGGAGTGGAAAGACGGGGTTATCTGTCCTATCTACAAGAAAGGTGATAAGCTGGATTGTGAGAACTACCGAGCCATCACTATCCTGAATGCCGCCTACAAAGTCCCAAATCATCTTTCATCGACTATCGCCAATAGCCAATAGATTTGTGGGAAGTTACCAGGTCGGCTTCATGGAGGGTCGGTCTACAACAGACCAAATCTTCACCCTGCGGCAGATCCTCCAGAAGTGCCGCGAATTCCGAGTCCCCACGCACCACCTGTTCATCGATTTCAAAGCCGCATATGATAGCGTAAGCCGACAAGAGCTATGGAAAATTTTGGACGAAAACGGCTTTCCTGGTAAGCTTACTAGACTTATCATGGCTACGATGGATGGGATCTAGTGCTTTGTGAGAATCTCGGGTGGATTGTCGGATCCATTCGAATCTCGCAGGGGACTTCGACAAGGAGATGGTCTTTCCTGCCTGCTATTCAACATTGCGCTTGAAGGTGTTATAAGGCGAGCGGCGATCGAAATGCGGGGCACGATTTTCAATAAATCCAGTCAAATTATCTGCTTTGCTGACGACGGGGATGCTGTCGGCAGAACATTTGAGGCGGTGGAAGATCATTACACCAGACTGAAACGCGAAGCAGAGAAGATTGGATTGAAGATAAATACGTCTAAAACGAAGTATATGCTGGCGGGCGGGACCGAGCGCGACAGGGCTCGCTTGGGCAGTACCTTGCTACATGCTAATCGACGGGGATGAGTTCGAGGTAGTCGACGAGTTCGTATACCTTGGCTCACTGGCAACAGAGGACAACAATACCAGCCGTGAGATTAAAAGACGTATTATCAGCGGAAGTCGGGCGTACTACGGACTCCACAAACACTTGCGGTCGAACAATTTGAGTCCCCGTACAAAGTGCACACTGTACAAAACGCTAATTAGACCGGTTGTTCTCTACGGGCACGAAACGTGGACACTGCTAGAAGAGGACCTACGAGCACTCGGAGTTTTCGAACAGCGGGTGCTAAGAACTATCTTTGGCGGAGTGCAAGAGAACGGTGTATGGAGGCGAAGAATGAACCACGAGCTCGCGCGTCTCTACGGCGAACCAAGTATTCAGAAAGTGGTTAAAGCTGAACGGATACGTTGGGCAGGACATGTTGCTAGAATGCCGGACAACTATCCTGCAAAAATGGTTTTCGCATCAAATCCGGTAGGAACAAGACGAAGAGGGGCACAGCGAGCGAGGTGGCAAGACCAGGTGGAGCGAGATCTGGCGAGCACTGGGTGCCCGCCAGTTGCCATGGACCGAAACAGATGGAGAAATTATACTGCGCAGGCTTTGTCATAAGACGTTAGGCCAATTAAGTAAGTAAGTAAGCTAGGCTAGGAATGCTAGGCAAACTAGGGAGCACCAAAGGATTCATTGTGGATACTTTCAAGTAATATTTGCAGAAGATTTGGAATGAAATACCTTAGGATATGGTGCGTGTTTTTCAACAACGATTCCAGCAACGATTAGTAATCAAAGCAAAGCGAGAAAGATTTGAATTGATCTAATTTGAGACAGTTATTACTACTTATCCTATACTTAACTTTTAAGCCGCTAAGAGGTGAAATCATCTTTAGATGGTCTACGCTTTTAGCCCTTAGAACCATATATAAATGCTAGCTGTAAACCGCGCGCGTCGCCTCGCGTCTAGTTCAGAGCAAGTAGGAGGTACGCTATTCAACTATATGAGGTGCAACTACGTTATTTTTGCTCGTCTTGAATGCACTCTGGTATGATTGGTTTGAGTCTTTGCTAAATGTGGGCAGTTATTACCACGAAAATTTTGGCTACAGACAAGGCTCCTATATATATAAAGGATATTTTGTTTAATGTTATTCACTTAAATATTTTCAAAACAATTTTCCTGACATTTCGGCATCAATATAACAACATTTTGATCGTGCTTTCAAAACGTGTTCTCTTCATACAAATACAAAAGTTTAGAAAATTAAATCGAAACTTAACTGGCGAATTTTTGTTAATTCAACTCTTGATCGAAATAAAAAACAGGTGCTAAGATATTTTTTCTTAAGTTAACTTAATTTCTATCAACTAACACCCATCCACATTTATTTGGGGTCCTCAGCACAAACAACAATTGAAAATTTACGCTTTAAAAGCATAATTAAGCTTGACTTATTTCACAAGAGACATTAATCCAGTAAATGGAACTGCCTATCCATTTTTTTTTTGTTCTTTTGATTATACTGCCAATAAAATTATTAAAATACGCCTGGTTGTTGTCTCAAACCTTTTCCATTGACGATCCATTCATGCGAATAATTAAGTTACCTCCACACCACCGCAGACCACGCAGACTGCCCTGGCTGCTGCAGTCCGATTTTGGGCCTTTCGCTCTTGTACAGCCGCATAGGTACGTACCTGCAAAGAAGCAAAGCAAACAGAGAGAGAAAGAAAAAAAACTCCATAAGTACCGACAGCATATCAAACATAATCGAAAAATGATTATTTAATGCACCATTTCATTGTTCGTGCCGAAGCAGCCGCAAAACTCATTAAAAACCATATTCGAACTGGCACATCGTTTGGCCCAAACATTCACACGCATCATGGTTCGAGCGAGAGAAATGCACTGAAACCCGACGACTGGTGCGCGCCCGTGGTTGCCGGAGCAACCACCGATCATTTCCGTGAAGAGTTGTCACCATCGAGAAGCTTTTCGCCTCATCCGCCCAACCCAACTGCTGTCCCAAGCCCCGGAACGGAACGGAAACTGCCGCTGTTCCGACTTCTGTCGGAGTCGAATTTCGTATTTAATTGTTATGCAAGCATGTATGAATTGACTGTGCGTGTTGTAGAACCTCCCAGCCGGGCGATGGATGGGGTTGGGGAGAGTAACAATTCGAGCACAAAATTGACATGCAACGCTAGGCAATTAATTGTTCGCTTAATGTGGGGCTATTTGGTGAAAATGGAACTGTGCGACGTGTTGAATATCGGATCAGGGATCAAGCAGTTGCTGTTTGTAATTAACTAACAAGCAAATATGTGAGAAAATTATACGTCGAATGCATGAAAATGTTTTGGTTGGTGGAAATGTTGCTCAGCTGGAGCGTGGTTAGGCCACTTCTAGAAGCCATGGCAATTCTACACCGAACCGTGCGATGCTTCATTACCATTGTTTCTATTTGTAGCGAGGCTTAGCTGCTGCTTCTGAGGTCATAAATAACGTAGCTCCTGGTTTCGACGATTACGACTACGTCGTACGCAGCACTTCGCGGCAGGGGGGCGAAATCGCAGAAACTACTTGTTGCCATATGGCACTAATATGAAGCCCACCCACTCCGCTTCGTAGGTACCTACTCGGCTGGCGAAACACGCCAGCTAAGTTCTGAGAACACTCCAGAACAATCGCAACGAATGATCCCCGGCTTCCGATAAGTGCAGCACCAATTGAATGAACGAGTGTGGTGAACGTTTAATGTCTATATTCTCGGTACAGATCACGAACAGAGATACTGCAAATGAGGATGAAATATGGGCTTAAATTACATCCGATTAGCGGAACGTTACAACATGCTGTAAATTGCAGTCCCGGAGTGGAACAAGCAATTGGTTGTCGATTGGACTCATCAACTAATTTACTCTTGTAGAAAAATTATGGGTTATTTTTTAAAATTGTTTTACGATTTTTATCTCTAAAACTATGAATCATATAAAAATTTGTCAGAAAATTGATTTAATACTACACAAAGTTTTTACCAACAACGTTTAGTTTTTGTTTAAGGTGTTTATAATTATAATAATAATATCTTAGTATTTTTCCCATTTTTATATGATAAAAAAATCATCTGTAAAAGAGTTGTTGTATATTTCTCAATTCGATAAGACAAAAATAAAGGAATATCAGATAGGTGTTAGCCGAATAATATTCACTAAGAAAAGGTGCGAACTCTTATCGCCAATACCTCTCTAAAACGCCGAACGGTGAACGAACGTAAAGTTGACCCCTCTACCGAACCACAAATGCACAATTTTAATAAAGCGCAGAATAAAATGCAACTGTTGCATAACAACATATCGGCATCGAATGCCAGCCAACCAGCCAGCCAGCCAGCCTGTGTCGGATTGCTATAGTGTCTGCAGCCGAGGCGGCCGATCGTTCCACCGCAGCAGCAGCAGCAGCAGCAGCAGCGTGCAGCAGCCAGACTGGAGTCTACGTCGAGTGCTGCGTAGTACACAACAGCCGCAGCGCAGCATTCACGGCGGCGCGGCGGCGGTGTCTGTGCGCAAACTTTGTTACTGCCGCTGCCGCTGGTTGTTGCTGCTGCTGCTGCTGCTGCTGCAGTTGATTCTGTTGTTGCCATGCTGTAGGCTAGACGGACCTGTGCTGTGCTGCACTAAACAGCATACTGTACGATGGTTGTATAACACGAATTAAACAGGCTAACCATGACCAACTTCATAATTTCTCCATTGAACTGGAATTACGCGCACGGCAAGCAGATAGAGCACAGGTTGCGCTAGGAATGGTTTTTGGCCTGGCTGCCTGCCTGCCTGCCTGCCTGCCTGCCACTAGTGCATACTCGCCGATGCGATGGTATCTGGTAGGTTTGGCAGCAGATCTATCGAGAGCTGGACTGCTCACGGTTCAAATCGTTCGACGTGCTGCGACGCGATGACGGGGGGTCGGTTCGGTACGATCTGTAAAACGCAAACTGTCGAAAGCAAAGTCACGCACCCGCTGGACCACGTGCCATCACCCGTGCCCGTGCCCGTGTCCCTGACGAAGTGTGGTAAGCAGCTGACGTTATTTATTTCGGCTCCATGTTTACGGCGAGCCGCACGGTGCAACCGCACGAGATACAAAAGTGGTCACAATAGTAGATACTACTTGAACTACTAGAAAATTAAGTTATTTTTTATCTAAAATCTGCCATAGTTCTTGGGGTACAAAAAGAACGATGACTAAATTACAATACAGATAAGCTAAAAAGATGTTCTTCCAATGGCAAAGTAAACAATCGTCCCGATAATGATTCCAGTGGGGTTTTTATAGCTATGGTACGGGTATTTCCATTAAAGTGATTCACGTGTGTCTAGAATATATAATATGATAAGAGACTACTATTTGCACGAACATTTGTGTGTTTCAAGATGCCAGCAGGAGCAGAAGGAAAAATAATTTTAAATTATGCATTCATGGCACGTTCATTTCTTGCTCGCAAATGACAGAAATATGAATGGTCACCTAGTACTTTGAACTTTTGTAAAGTTATAATTTGTTGACACGCTAATCCGCAGCCAAACTTAGAATATCAAATGGAAAGATCAATTGATTTCAGGCTAGAAACTGTCAAAACCCCCATCATCCTACGTTTTTACGCACCTAATGACTTATATGCTTGGAAGAATCTCTATTTTGCTTTCATTGCGTAACATCTTATGCAACGAGGCGTGAGAATCTAAATTAAAATCCAAACTTCATAGTATGTAACACTAGCTGACTACCCGATCTTACTAGGGGGCCCTTTTGCTCTCAGCCACTTGCACATCTATTATTGTAACGAAAATTCTAATAATACGAGAAACAAAACCCTTTTTCTTCATTTGAATCTGCCTAATCCTTTTGTCCCCGTTATTTGGTCTCCCAGCCACTTGCGCAACTGCAATCAGTTTGGTAGCGAGCGGTCGAGGCGTTCTGAAGTTATGGTGGAACAAACACACATACAAACATGTACAAAGCCTGAAATACGGCCACAAAGAATGGCCCAAGTCCTGCTTGTTAACCTACTGCAGACGACTGACTGTTCAGCAGTCAGCTCATTGAACGCGGTCGGAATCTAGACGATACCAATGATTGCCGAAAGGATGACGCATCCAACTGTTCATACCATTTGTCGCAACGGTAGCACAACATAACTCTGTTATTTTTGTCTCACCAGTAATGCAGAGCTCTACCCTTCCTTCAACCTCAAGTGAATTTTTCTTTGAATGCTTTATTGTATCTTTCTGGACCCGCTGGATTCTCTGCCTGGGGATTTCGCTACTAAGTTTTTCAGCCAAGCATCGTTTAATCACTCTTCTTCTGTGTCTCTCTTTTCAATACAAGAACTACCTGCTTCAACTCCGCTATTGACCAGGACCGAAAATGGCAAAATGATGGCTGGAAAAAGCATACTTGGGACAGTAGGTACACAATTCCTCATTGTGCAACCCTATCGGGTCTCTGCATGCCGATCAATACCGATCCCGGCGATGTCCGAATGGAGGTCCCAGTGGGATGGGAAGGAATGTTAGTCCAATACTTGTTGCTACTTAAGACCAGGAAATCCTCTGCATCTTCACAAGCATTTCGGGAAAGAAATTCTTGTTAGTATCAAAGGGGGAGGTAGATAAAGATCCGTCTTAATCGATAATGTAATCTGTTGAAAGTTACCGGCGGTTTCGGTATGGTTTTATTAAAACGCCCGCAAAGTCTCTTAGCACCGACTAACTTGGATATTCGATTATCGAATCATAATCGATAATCGAGTATATGCTACAGATATCGTAAACTGCTTCTTCTATCCCAGTAAATGAGCTACTCCGCACACGGCGAACCGTGGGATGAAACCTAAATTTAGGTGGACGTAAGTAATTACGCTAAAACCGTTAGTTCGAGATAAATAGTATCTTCGAAGAAAATTTGTTATTTCAACTTCTGAATTTTTTGGTGAATATGACATTAGGATAGCCATCATAGTAAGCAAGTGCAAAACATAAACTTATGTATGGCTTAAGTTAGCTGAATAAAATGTTTAGCAAAGTTAAAGAACATTAAATTTTGAATTACTTGGCTGAAGAAATGAAAGGGTTATCTCTTATGGTTGATAGAATAGAGTAATTTAAAGTTTTTTGGATGGGGTGGACCGAAAAAAATCCATTTTTTCTTACTATCTCCTTTCGTGTTTATTTCTCACAAATCTAGCCTTCTGAGCACTTTCACATCCAATGAATACGCACATTTTGTTTGAAGAAATCAAGTCGCTATCTCTTTTGGTTCTGTAGCTATATGCATTTTTTCTAGAAAAAATGCATTGCTTACGTGCCCTGTACTTCTCTATTGTGCGTTCTATCCTAGAGTATGCTGCTGTAGTTTGGAGCCCCTACACTTGAATTTGGAACTCTAAATTCACCTGGACCGATGCGATCTCTATTAATTTTAGTGGCCAATATATTACGAAACATCTATACAAAATTTGATTTGCTGCTTTTGAGCAGTTTTTACGTTATTAACATTTGAAAAATGCATATTTTCCTAGAAAAAATGCCGATAGCTACAGAACCGAAGGAAATAGCGACTTGATTCCTTCAAACAAAATGTGCGTATTCATTAGATGTGAAAGTGTTCAGAAGACCAGATTTGTGAGAAATAAACACGAAAGGAGATATTAAGATACAACGGATTTTTTTGGTCCACCCCGTCCAAAAACCTTTAAATTACTCCATCCTATCAACCATAAGAGATAGAACTTTTATTTCTTCAGTAAAGTAATTCAAAATTTATTGTTCTACAGCTTTGCAGAACATTTTTTTCAGCTAACTGAAGCCATAAAAAAGTTTATATTTTGCACTCGCCTACTAAAATGGCCACCCTAATATCATATACACAAAAAAAATGCAGAAGTTGAAATAACAAATTTTCTCCGAAGATACTATATACCTAGGACTAACAGTTTTAGCGTAATTACTTTTGTTCACCTAGATTTGAGTCACAGAACAGAAGTGGAAGTGGAAATCCAAACACGTACATGCTACTAGCAAACCTGGCGGTAGCGATAGCGAGTCACTTTTTCCCACGAAAACACACGACCGCATACGAATGCACACGAATTATATTATATTATATTGCTGTTATTCGCTTCTATGCGAAAACCTTCCCAAAGAGAAAGAAAAACAAAAAAGTCTCTGTTACCAGTTTTGATCGCCGAATCGTTCGAACTTTCACTTATGTTCTGTGTTTGGGTTTCATCCCACGGTGCGGCGTATTGTTTTAAAATGTCATCGAGACATATTGGAGTACCTGACCCTTCTTTTAAAAACCCAACATATTGGTAGCGAAAGTTATCAAGCATTGTTTATTCATCAATAGAAAGAATAGTACAGTATCACTAAATTACACGTGCGAGACAGTGATATTAGTTTAATGCATAGGTAGCTTATAGTTTAGTGCATCGACAACGAGAAATATCCGAGAACGAAAACGAATTCTTGAACTTGTATAACTACTTATGTACATAATCTGATGCTTGATTCACGTTGAATGAGGCCATCTTATCGACAATGATCGTATAAAACGATTTTGCTTAGCAAAGGTCGAATCAAGCTATTTCATTCGTCTATGGTCTTACCGTTCCATATCTATTCATTTAACTATGGTCGTACCGAACAATACACTTCATTCAATAATGCTCGCACCGAATCAATTCGTACCGAACCGTTTTAATAATTTACGGTCGTACCGAACGATATGCTTCATTCAACAATGATCGTAACGAATCATTTAATTTATCTATGGTCGTACCGAACCATGTGGGGTTTGTGTGGGTATTTTCAACCTATCAAGCGGTAGCCTGAACAATATTCATGAACTACGTAGAAACTATATTTATTCGAGGCAAGATTTTCATACCAACTGGAAGGATAACATTTCCTATGGTATCTGTGTGGTTTGAATTTCCGGCAAGCCGAACGGTGCCTATATGGTACAAACCATAATAGTTACAAAGCAATCCATCGAATAACTTAATGGGTGGTACTGCGCGTGCGCCCTGCGTAATTAATTGCCCTTAGTTGCGCAATTAAAAAATAAAGCTCATTTTGACCCTAGGGCTTACCAAAGGTTTACCGCCCACCAAAGACCAGCTATATCTATTTGAAGAAATTTGAAAAATTGCGATGAGCAAACAGCATCACCTGAGGGCCTATTGCTGCCAGGGATGGTTCGATCACTTTGACTCAATTTTGATTCATTTGACAGTACCATCTCAGCAGAGCCAGATATGACAATGTTATGTATGGGACATTTGTAGAACTAGTTCTAATCTACAACTTTTCTGAACAAAGTTTTGCTGTATCATTTGTAATTACGGTGCTACAACGCTAGTAACTCATCAGTGACTAAATGAACGTTCATTTAGTCACTAATAAGATACTAGCATTGTAGCGCCGTAACTACAAAAGATACAGCAAAACTTTATTCAGCCAAATTATAGATAATAACCTGTTCTACAAATGTCTCATATATAACTTTGTCATATTTGTCCCCATTAAGACGGTACTGTCAAATGAATCAAAATTGAGTCAATGTGATCGAACCATCCCTGATTGCTGCACTTCAACAGCAGACCAAAAGGGAGTCAGAAGGTTTATGTGTCGGTGTTTTTCAAGTGCTACGTACAAACCGGCAATATAATGGATCATTAAAGATAAATAGTTTTTCAGTGACAACCGCTTGCTTCTGGCGCTAGTGTACGTTAAATCGCCCATGTACACTAGCGCCAGAAGCAAGTGGTTATCACTCAAAAACTAGCTATCTTCAATGATCCATCAATTTAGCATGGGTTTTTACTCAATATGCTAGAAACGTTCTGGGTGCCTCTGCCTCGTACATTTGTAGTAGTGTAAAACTGAGGTCATCCTCAGTTTGTTTATATTTCCATATCGGAGGGGACATTTTGTGTTCCTCCTTGAAAAAAAGAAGTAGAATTGTCTTGTGATTTTTTTTTGTTATGGGAGACTTGGACTACTTTGTCCATTGAATTGAACTTTTGTAGAAGCTCTGTGATACTGTATTAACAGCTATTTAATTTCTAGTTCTAGTGTAAGTAAACGTAAACAATATTGCGTTCCTAACAATATTCCAAACCATCTTTGAGAGCGGATGCCCGTAAGTGATTGCATCTATTTTGTAGGCCTAATTACGTGCTAGTGAAGAAACAGTAGTTTTGATGTTTATTGAATAAAAATTAGCAAATTATTTACATTTTTATGAAAATAGTTATAACACGTTGGAGGGAAATATAGCGGCAGTTTTTATTTGAGAAAGCGCAGCAAAAGAAAAGACATATAGGCTGAATTTAGCAGCATGCTGAAAATACCCTCCGGTACCAATAATTGTACCGAAACATTTAATTTATAAATGGTCGTACCGATCCATATACTTCATTCAATGATGATTGCACCGAGTCATTATAAATTATAAATGATCGTACCGAACCGTTTAAATAATCTATGGTCGTACCGAACCCGGAACCGGACGGGACCAGGTATTCCTTTTAAAGTCCGACACACTTCTTTCAGCAAAACTGCCAATAAACAGATGTATAAATTCGCAAAGAAGGCCATGATCTAGTGAAGAATATGTAATTGTGGACTGAAGACTGAGCCTTTCATCATTTCCTCCATAATGACCAGGGGCGGACTTGTCCACCGGGAAACCGGGATATGCTAGGTGGGCCTCCGAAAAAAATTCGGCGTCACAAGATGAATCGCCCGGTTTGATATATGTTTATATAAGTAATGAACTTTATACGATTCAAACTTTCAGATTAACTTCATACGATTCAAACTTTCAGATTAAGCAAGCCAGCTTCGTTGCAGGACGATTCCAAAATATCTGTGAATACATACAGGGTGTTCAATAAGTTCGAATACACTTTAAAAATGTGTTTAAAAAATAAAAATACAACATATTCCTTTCTGAGTCAATTTTTAATGAAGCAGTGTTTATCGAACAACGAACCTCTACGACATAATTGGTGGAAGCACCCCCCTTTGTGCTTTATGACGAAACTTGAGACGTTTTTCAAAAGAATCACACGCGCCACGCACTTGGTCCATGGGCATCTCGTCCCAGATCTTGGAAATGAGCTTCTTAAATTGGTCCATAGTGCTCACTTTATGTTCGCTCTGCTTGGCCAGCATGTATGACCATACATAAAAGTTCAAGGGATTAAGATCCGGGAAGCTGGGAGGCCACAAAGTATTATCGAGAAAATCAGTCAAATTCTCCTTGGGAATCATTCAATAATGACGTCCATTGCGTCCATTGCATTGGGGGGAGGGGGGTGTCAATTTTGTGACAGTTTGTGACAAAGGGGGGGAGGGGGTCTAGGCAAATGTGACATCCGTCGAAAAAAATTGCATTTTCATCAAAGGGCAGCAAAAATATGTTTCTCAGTTATTCATCACTCATTGATTTATTTCGATTTTTGAACTCATTGTTCCAGCTGACGGCACTTGAAAGTCAGGCACAATTTGTCAATGTTAACTAGATAGACCACGCATTGAAGGATCAATTTACACATCAATTTCAGTTCATTTGCAATCAAAGTTTCTAGCATTTTACTAAATATTGGATAGAAAAGTACAATGAACTCTAAAAGCTATCGTCACGATGTAGTGAAACCTGCTTCGTCGACGCAGATTGAAGCTTGTTTTGAAGCGGAGCCGTGCTACTTCAATTGAAACCAAAGCTTCATTTCTTCGTTGATTTGTAACAATTTGCAATTGAATGTTGTTACAGCCCTTGTTCGCAGTTATTATTTTTTATTAATTGTTATTTTCTATATATTTTTTAATCTTACATTAACTCTTAAAAGGTTAAGCTATTTTTATAAACCACTTTTTACTTTTAACATGCTTTTCATTTTTATTTTGAGTTTGTGTGACGTCCAAAGGGGGGGGGGGGAGGTTGAATTTTGTGACACAATCGGACAGAGGGGGGAGGGGAGGGGTCTAAAAAAGCAGAAATTTGGCGGACGTCATATTTGAATCGTCCCTTGGACAAAATTCGCCGTGTGGGCCGGTGCGCTGTCCTGTTGAAAGTCGTAATGATCTTTCTCGTAGAGGTCACGAAGTGCCGGGGCCACAACCTTCTCCAGAACCTCGGTCTTATTTTCTCGATAAACACCAATTGAAGCATCTCACGCTTGGACACGCTTGGAACCATCACTGACGCGGCGCTCTGAAACCGCGGCATGTTTATGTCGGACGGGGAGATGCTGGCCAACGTCGGCGCCCCCAGCCGATCATTTTGGACATTGTGCGACTATTGCAAGATGAAGAGTTTCTCATCAGAAAACACGAACTCCTGACTAGCGTGCCACGAAAGTATCAGCTTTGCTCTGTCCAGCCTCTTCTTCGTTGTAGCCTCTATTACCCCGTGAACCTTGCGTTTCTTGTACGGCTTGCATCCCAGATCCTTCGCCATGATGGTGTGGGCAGTCCCGATCGACACATCCAGGTCAACAGCGGTCTTCCGGATCGAGCGGTTCATTTTTCGACGAACCCGCTCCCTCATCACCTTGATGGCTGCTGGCGTCCTCGTCGAAGGCGGCCGCCCGGATCTAGCACGGTCCTAGGCCGAGCCCGTCTCCCGGTATCGACGGATGGTGTTATAGATGAACCCCGCGGGATTGCAACCGCCGAAATATGTCGCCGGGTCGCTCACCTCTCGCAAACAACTTTACTACGACGTTGCGGTACTCCTTCATCGCGCGCGGTAAACAAATAACAAATGACATCAAGTCGACACCTTGCGCGTCGGTTAGCCTATATATAAGGCTAAAGCTGACACCATGATGCGCACTTACACAACGATAAAAGGTTGTATTCGAACTTATTGAACACCCTGTAGTTTACACGCACAATTCTTCCATTGACTTCAAAGCTGTGTATAATTCCATCGACCGTAAAAAGTTATGGAAAATCATGAGCACGGCTTTTTCATAAAGCAGATCAAAATGAAAAGAGCTACGTTGAAACGTAAGCAGTGCTGTGTGCAGATTTTGGGGGGATGCCGTGTTCATTCGAATCCCAAAGGGGGCTTTTTCTCTTATGGTGATATTCAGCATAGTGCTACAGGGCCGTTATACACCGAGCGAATGTCAACAGACACGGACACAACCTTTAACCAATTTAATCTATTCGCCTGCCGATGACATAGACATTGTCGGCAGAACATCTGTAGCGGTGGCTGAACAGACTAAATTTGTTAGACATTAGCAGTCATGAGAATATTGCAAAATGGAGCCGTTCGGCTCCCAGTTTGTCTCTAATAATGACATCGAGTGTATAGTGATGTATACAATGCAATGCTTCAAGAAGCGGATTTTCCATTCGTATGCTGCTAAAAACGTCAATTTCGTACCAAAAGAGATGAACCCTTCAAATTGACCGGAATTTCGAACCAATGAACAAATTTGAGCATTTGTCAAACATCGATTTCGACGCAGCGGAAAGAGAGTCAACAGAGCTAAAAAAATGTGTTCAAAGTGGCAGAAACATGCAGATCCAGTCGCACCTTCAACTGTACAGGGTATGACGAGCTTTATTAAGAAATAAGATCGAGATTTTATCAGAACCAAAGAAATGTAATGGTATAATACTGTGATTGCGACGCTCTCCCCCTCCTTTTTCCAGGCTAACAAAAAGGAGGGATGTCCAAATAAGGAAAAAAAGGTTCCTTCGTTTCTTTCATTATGAGAATTGATAAAACGAAAATAAATGTGCAAGTGCTCAAAATACAAAAAGGGATGGCTGCTGAGTGCTTTTAAATTTGTATCTACCGGCATAACTCTGTAACGCCTGCACGGCTCTTTATCAAACTTGCTATACACGTTCCTTAACATAAGAAATTTGGCACAAGGGGATTGATAAAAGGGGGCCTTAACTGGGTTTTCACGATGTTGACCAACACGATCAATTTCTGATCAGATGACGCATTTTTCGGGATTGACATTTTCTTAATTTTCACTTAAGTTAACTGAAGTTCTTCATGTTACTTATCTAACATCTAACATGTTTTGCCAAAAATGTTGACCAGTCAGCCAACTAGCAGCATCCGTTGTGCCACGCCAGCCCGTAAAGAATTACTTCTAGATATACGACCGAAAAAGTAATCGGAACTGCGTGGTTATTGGCATGAAACGGACAGGTGGAGCAGCGAGAGACACAGTTGTGCGTTCCGCAATTCGTGCGAGCGCCCCAGAGCTCAGAGCTTGCCCGGACCCGGAATGTGATTCCCACGCGAGTGGCAATCCGAACCGAGCATAGGAACACAGCGACGGAAAAGCGACACCGACGACGACGACGACGACGACGGTGCAACGGTCTTTGACTCTAAATCAGAGCTGTACAAATGTGCGGCAAATTATGGCTCCATTGTGCCGGCGAAATGTGATGCGTAATGATGTATGCTTGGCCCGTGCTGCGGCGGTGGCGGCGACGGCAGCAGCGGACGGAGATAGTGCAGAAGTTATTATCGTCGTTCGTCGATGCGGTGCGGTGCGACGTGGCGGAGGAACCGAGGCTTTGCAATTTTAGTAGTGAACAGCATAGTGATGGTTTGCCATTTTTTCGCGTCTATGGTACTGCGAACCAATACAACACTATAATTAAAACACTTTATAATCGAAGCTTCAATCAGCGATAGGGGTAATATCATGGACAGGGGCTTGTTCAACAAAATCATAATTGATTTTTCGCATTATTTCCATCGCCAAACGTCTCGCCGTTGGTTCAAGCGTTACATGAATTTTAAATAACTCTAGCTTATAGTAAAACTGTGAAACAATGAGCTGTAAATAGAAATGAAATATGCATATTGCATATGCATTATATAAATCGTACAAAGTACAAATTCAGTATTTGAGCGATTGTGTGCTTTTGACTAGACTGTTAATCTTGACTTGCTATTTATTGTTTGGAAACAAATAGTCAGCCCAATGATATCATAGATCATAGAGCACAACTTAGAGGCGTTTTAGATCCAATTCTAGTGTGTCACTACATAAGCGTTTTGCTATACGAAACAGACAAACTTTCAAATGATTTTTCCGTGGATAAAATTACTGTGTGCGACAATGTGGATTATTTATACTGAAATATGCATAGGAAAATTTTTAGAGTAAAATAAAACAGCAAAAATCTAAATCGGCAAGTTTTTTTTAATCAAAGTTAAATTGCTCTGCAGATAGGGGAACTGTGGGTAAGACGAACAGGGTGGGTAAGACGGACAGGTGGTTGATTCTACTAGTTAAGCACTAAAATTCGTAAATATTTTGATGGGCATCCAACCATCTTGCTATCTCATGATGTCTGAACGTTTCCATCATCATTTAGAACTTTCCAATTTTGATAAAGTGCAGAAAAACTAAAAATTGGAAAAAATACTGCGTCTGGATGTAACTTTTTTTCCATCGAAATTAAGCTTTTTGAGTGGTTTAATTCCAAAATGTTGCCCATAGCATGAAGTATTTCGATTGATCACCTTTTCAAGCAACGTCTGCATTGAAATAATACGTAATTTTATTTGCGTATGAAAAATTGTGAACACTTTAAAAAAATGTATAATGGTGGGGTGAAATGGACAACTGCTAGTGTGGGTAAGATGGTCAATGAACATATTATAATAAAATGGTTGATTTTGCTTCTTAGTGATATCTCAAGCATATAAATGAAAATTTAACCGGCAAACGTGAACTTCAAACAAATTAGCAGCGGCCAGGCCTGAAACAGTTTTTGGAATGCTTGTTCATATTGCCGCTGCCAAACAATTTCCTATTGGCTGCCTCTATTGGGAGGGGGTGGACTGCCCCCTTCATTTTTTGCACGCTGCACTACCTAATTTTACGTATTCAATTTGTTAAGGGTCAAAAATAATAATATGCTCTCAGTTGGGGCGATTTACAATACCTGTCCATCTTACCCCCACACATTGTCCGTTTCACCCGCAGCACTAAAAAAGTTCACTTTTTCGGACCATTTTTAATACTCAAAATACACATTGAAAAACATTTTTTGTTAAATATTTCACTAGCTGCTTTTGAAAACAATATATTGAACTGAAGTAAACTGTATTTAGGTTTTACAAATCATAAGTTCTCTGTATTATATTAGCTGTTCTTCTTAACCTGTTCGTCTTACCCACAGTTCCCCTACGTGATTTCAAACACACGCGCTATTTATTTATTTATTTCATAATCATTACCAATTGCGTAGAGAAACAACGATCAAACAAAGATTGATATTCCGTCCACGATTAGCGCAGCCAATAAAACTCCAATTTCTCTTGTTTACGAAGACATAAAAATACCTACATTCACCAGGATAACAATTACTTTGGTGCAAATCTCACGCTTAACTGGCTGCATTCAAATTGCCGGAAAATCCGTAACAGCCATAATCTAGCAATAGCAAAAAATCAGATATATTCCGCTAGCAGTCGCATCAAAATGTACCGTCACGGACATACCGAAACGCCCATTATTTAAGCATCAAATGAACCATTAAAACACGATGACGCTTTTCCGCCAATCCCGGACAATGCGCGCACTTTGAAAGCGCACAAATGTCAACCGGTAATGGCTTCTCGCTGGAATGCACTTGCATTGCATTTTGCCCGGTGCCGGTTTCTGCGTTGTGTTACGTTGCACTTCGCCGTTGGAACGCGCGCTGCTGATTGGGTTGAACTTCACCCCTAGTCAAAACCATGCTCCACGTTCCGCGCTCCATCCCGATCAGCTGCCAGAACCAATCCAACGAACAAGCCAAATGTCACTCGCGGGGGCTCCCGCCGGTCGCCGCCGGTTCATTCGGATTGTTGACTTTGACACGCGTTGCGTTGACTACGGTGTGCACGCAGTGCATTGTGCTGTCGACAGCCCGGTGTCACCAATACACTCTCACATATGATTTGACAGTACCCCCATACTGATGGGCCCCTCGTTGCTGGGCCCCAAACAACAATGGCCGCTCCATATATTTTCTATGAAATGATTTCGTTTGACGTTTTAGATTGCGGTCATAGAAAAATGGCGTCGTGCCGGAGGGTCGGCTGTCGATCATTCGTCCATCAAAGCGCGAGGTGAGCTTTCGGGGGGTACCCTCCTGGAATGTCAGATCAACCGACATTAGCTTACTGGATAAGACTTTAGTAAAGTCTTCTGTATTTGATACTCATAAATATCATAAATTTTAAAGAAGTTCAAATATTTGTACAAATCGAGAAAAAAGAAGAAATAGAGTGTTATTATCTGTCAGAAGTATATTAATTTCAATTGTTTTGCTCGTGCCAGTATCATTTTGTCACATGCAAGTAAACCGCATATTAATACCTATATTTGGATATTAGCTGCGAGCTTTGTTAGAGCTGTTTACAACACAAATCAAATGTGAAATAACCCAGACTCACTCATGTAGTCCTCTTCGGTTTTCACTTTATCCTAAACAAACCGCTTCAACTCGACCCCCCACGGATGTAATTGATGTAATCGTAATATACCTACTCTGTATATAGCGACCACCCGAAAGCACGATTTCGATTGACACAGTTGATGTCTGCATGAGTTAGCTGGCGCACTAAAATCAGTTTCACTTCAGAACTGACAGATGATTTGTTGCATGCGAAGATGCAATGTTTATATATTGGTTATAGTATATTCTCACTATAATGTATGCTGGATATGACCAATTTTCACCGCTTCTTCTGTTTTAATTTGGGAAATTATACGCTTATGTCAAACCATTTTAATTGTTATTTATTGCATAAAAAATTTAACTATGTCACGTCATAAAGACGCCAAGGTTCGCAAGCAAATCGACTTTTTGGAAAAATGTTTGACCCCTTGGCGAACGAAGGGTAAGTCTCAATTTTTAACCGTTTTCAATTCAATCGGGCTCAAAAATTTTAATATTTTAATTACCTTGTGTCAGTAGTAGCCCCGTTTAAACGAGAATTACTGCTGTTGTTGGTGAAAGGCTGGATAATGAATGCATAACATCGGTGCCTCGCGTACCCGCAGGTACTAAATAGACCCAATATTAGTCATTAGCCTCTTATCCAGCAACTCATATTCTTTCCTTTTTGTAGTACTAGCCAGAATTCTAGCAACATTAGCAGAGATCAGGTATCCAACCTCGGTAGAAACTGAGGTTGCATCCCGATAAGGAAGAAGGCTCTGTTGCGAATGCTGAGTGTGGCAACGACGAATAGTCTTGTCAGTCTTGAGTGTCTGTTCCCATATCATGTGATTCCTCAACCAAGTGCGCGGTTGCACTCCAGGTTAGGAGCGGCTCACGACAGCGTCAGATCCGGAGCGGGTGGGTGAATTAAGAAATGTGTTGTATTGGCACTACACCTAAGTTTGCAGCCCAATTACGAGATTCGCCAATGTGGCCCTACGTCAACCTACCTAAACCCACTTTACTATACTATACTGTACTATACGGCGACGAAATAAGGGCATGGAATAGATGCATGGCACCTGAAGCTGCATGTCGCTAAATTTCGTAGATGACGTCGGGGTGCTGCTAGAAGCGAGAAGGTGTGGAAGCAAGGTCCAGTTTTATCAGAGCGGTGAAGCAATTAACGAGGAATGCGATTTGTAGTGATGTGCAGAATGCAGGATCGCGTGATGAACTGGAATGCAATCAACGAAAGGATGTGTATGTTGGGCATAAAAAGCCATTTCTTCAACAAGCCAATCATAAACGTACACTATTTGATTAAGTTATTATTTTGAAACAAAAATTACGTAACCAGATAATATACCTATCTGTTTGCTTTATTAACATTCATTTTTATTGTTCAAACTAATACTGGAATAAAACTAAATGAATAACCTTCATTAAAGCTTGCCTTCTAGCTGGGAAAAGACAATTTACTTTGCAGGGTTCGGTACGACCATAGATGAATTAACTAATTCGATACGATCATTGTTAAAGAAGTATGTGGTTAAGTACGACCATAGATGAATTAAATGGTTTGGTACGATCATTGTTGAATGAAGTATATGGTTCGGAACGACTATGGTTGAATTAAGTGATTCGGTACGCTTATTGTTGAAGAAGTATTTGGTTTGATTCGACCATACTTACTTACAAGTAACTTGCCGTCCTAAGACAAAGGCTATAGAACAAGGTTCCTCCAATTAATTCGGTTGTAGGCTACCACTCTCCAATTCCTTGGACCGAGTACTCTCCGCCAGATCTTGCTTCACCTAGTGGTTGCTCGTTACGCTTCTAGTCGTATTTTTCCTGCGGGATTTGTGGTAAACACCATCTTTGCAGGGTAGTTGTCCGGCATTCTTTCAAAATGCCGTGCCGATCGTATCCGTCCAGCTTTAGACACCTTCTGGATACAGGGTACGCCATAGAGCTGTGCGAGTCCATGGCTCATCCTGCGCCTTCATACTCCGTTCTCCTGTATGCCGCCGCCGAAGATCATTTTTAGCACTTGTCGTTCGAAAACTCCGAGCACTCGCAGGTCCTCCTCGAGCATTGTTCACGTTTCATGGTCGTAGAGAACAACCGGTCTAACGGGTGACAACTAAAATTTTGGATTTTTTAGGCTCCTGCTCAACAACAAACGACCTTAGGGAGAAATGAGGGTGTGTATGTGTTAGTACTTTGTCTCCCCTTTCTGCCAGTAGTTTTTGAATTGTTTATACTTGCCAAGATTTGCGTCAAAACAAGAAGCATTCTACGAGAACGTTGGACACTTCTATGAATTGCGCAAAACTCTCGGCAAAAGTATACAGTACAACATTTCAAAAGCGAAAATGTTGCGGCTACAATTATTTACCATATCCTAAGATCCCCAACAACTACTCGCAAGCAAGATAGTGAAAGACCAGCGAAAATTATGGTCGCAGAGAAGTACGTTCTCTTTCTCGTGCCTTCAATAACAAGGATTCCGTGAGCCAACGTGATGCCGCAAAAAAGTTCAACTGTTTCCACCAGTACATCTGCAAAACACTGAAAAGAGTACTGAAAAGAGTCGGCATAAAATGTTGAAAGAAGACAAGAGCCCCGGAACATACTGAAGGACAGATTTCGACTCTGAAATCCTAATGCCGCTGGTTGACAGCAAATTATTCCGGAAAATGTTTTGTTTTAGACGAAGAAAGTTACTTCCCTCTTTCGATGACGCACATCGCACATGACTATTCCATGGATAGTTGTACTACCTCTCCGAACATAAAATACAAGTTTAAACATAAGTTTGAACAGAAAGTAATGCTGTACATTGCTATTTCCGAGATTCAATTCTGGTTCGACCATAGATGAACTAAACGATACGGTATCATCATTGTTAATGACGTATATGGTTCGGTACGACCATAGATGAATTAAATGATTCGGTACGATCTTTGTTGAAGAAATGAATGGTTCAGTACGACAATCGCTAAGTGAAATGATTCGGCATGATTCGATCAGTGAATTAAATGGTTTGGTACGATCATTGTTGAATGAAGCATTTGGGTTGGTACGACCATAGATGAGCTAAATGATTCGGTATGACCATTGTTAATCGTTATGTGTTCAACAGGGTACCCGGGTACTGTTTCATATTTCAAAGTACGAAATTCTCAAGTTTTCTTCGATCCAAGATATTGAAATTCTGTGACATCTTGGAACCAGTTAAATTACAACTTTTTACAAAATAAATTTATATAGCACTGAAGGAGGTGGAAGGTGGAAGGAGAGAACTTCGAAATGTTTTACCCTTTAAGTGCTCGACAAGGGTATCCGGGTACCCACAAATTTAAACACTTATAACTTTGGCAATTTTTGATGGATTTGGACTCTCTTACTACCTAAAGATTCTGTAACTTATCCACTTCGGGCGCGGTTACAACAAAGTCGGAATTGGTTCATCTGGTTTCCGGAAATCCGGCATTCCGGGGAAGTGTTCCGGAAGAGAAACATTCCGAGAACAAATCATCATATTGTCTCAAAACAGCGAAAAATTACCTCCAGGAGTAATTTGATGAATTTTGAATCCCATGTTACTATGATTATATCCAAAAACATAAAAATTGCTTCACTTCCGGAACATTTCCTCGGTATGCCGGATTTCCGGGAACCAAATGAACGAATTCCAACTCTGTTGTCACCACGCTGTAAGTGGAAAAGTTTGTGAATCTTTGAGTGGTAAGAAAGTCCAAATCGGTCAAAAACGTCCAATGTTATAAGCGTTTCAGTTTGTGGGTACCCGGGTTATGTACGGTTAATGAATTATATGGTTCGGGACGACCATAGTTAAATGAAAAGATATGGATCGGTAAGATCATAGAACAATGAAATTGCATGAAATGCGACTATTGATAAACCTTAAATGGTTTTGTACGATCATTGTCGAAAAGATGGTTTTATGCAGTATGAATCATGTAGCAAATTATACAGGCTTAAGGTGAAATTAGTCGTCATCGATTCTGCCAATTTCGAAAGCAGTTTTTTTGTTTAAAAGAAAATTTCTGTTCATGAAAATATATTCGCTGTGTTCAAATTGGCAAGAAGAATGCATTATTTACATTTTTATAAACAGAATCCCGCTTTTGGTCCCAAAAACTGCTTCCGAAATTGGGCTCTCCGACGAAAAGTTAATGATTGCTAATTTCCCGTTAAGCTGTAGACTTATTTGTATTTTTAGCAGATGTAATGGCTGCGTTGCATTCTGAAAAACTGCATGTATTAAAGTGCCATCAATAATAGTTAGCATGGAACTACCCAGGTAACCAATAAGCATTAGTATAAGCAGTAAATCAATCGTTTATTAGCATCCCTGGCGTTTTATACTGTAGGTTGCTGTTTATCAGCCTTTTGACTGCACAATTGTTGTAAATTGGTATCCACAATTCTATTTAAATTCTTCTTGTCGGTAACTAGCTGCAAATAAGCATTGTCAGCACTATATGAGTGCTAGCAGTAAAGTAGCCGCATATTTTGCCAAAATAGCATTTAAGTAGCATTTAAGGCAACTTAAATGCTTACGGCTTGCATTTCAATTGCATTGGAAATACTTATTGGTTACCTGGGTAACTTTTTCTGGTATCATGGAATTCAGTATGCCAGGGCCAACACATATTATCTTATTTGATTTTATTTTCTGACAAAAATTTGTCTTAATGAATCGACTCAGGAATCAAAGTGAATTACATCTAGGATTTTACGCTTAAACATGTGAGAAAGTTCGCTACTGTTCGAAACTGTTTGAAGTTGGTCAATTTGTACTAGCAAATAACCTCACACTGACCGACACGGGTCCGAAATAACTGAAGTCGGTACGGTAAAACTAGTTTATTAACATGGAAGACGGTCTCAGTACACGTTGCAGTGCACAGAAGTTCATCGTGGATCGGAGATTCAGCGAAACAATTTCGCCATTCAGCACTTTGGCCGCGAATAACACCTGTTATAGCTTGCGACACCGGTAAAGGCACATTCCAGCGTTACGGGACACAATTAGCACCCATTGTTATCGTGTGAATCGCCTCCTGTTTCATAAATTTTTTGGCAAATAGCTTGTTAGATAGTTGTTTGAAGTGTACTTCATTTTTCAATGGAATGCCAGGGATTTGATTAAACAGGAATCGATCTCCATAGTTGGAATGTGTCCCGTAACGCTGGAATGTGTCTAAAGCGTGTCCAGTCCAATCAGACGACAGCGATCCGGATAAGGAGGAAGGTTGTTGGGATCTCGCCAAGCTAAGTCCTTTAATGGCAGACGTAGAAGCATTATCTAAACACGCCAATCTAACTACCATTACTCTCAAGAACTAGTATTATATAATGAACGTATTTTTTGTTATTTAAAATGCTCTGGTGAGGAAAATATACATTCATAATGAATATTAGCGCAATCATAGGTGCTTCCACGACTATTGGATCAACTACCCTACTACTATTTAAAATAATTTATACCGCGCTATGTCCGCTATCTCCGCTTGTTGTATAATTGCACAAGACCAAAGAAAAAGATAAACGGAAACCAATGTAAAAGTTAGGTGCAATAAGAACTAACAGTTCAATGGCCAATAGCAAGAAGAATGGTGGTCCTGTAATACTCCCCTGCGGTGCACTAATCAGCAATGATTGAAATATGACACTGTCGTGCATCACATATTTTTCAGCTGGTTTTAAGAAAAATGAAATATTTGAAAGTATAAAATCCCTTCGGGCCTTCCCAAAATCCTGTACTGAACAGCTCTGCCTTTGCAACAGCCCTGTATTGTAATTCTATCTTACGAAATTTAAATATTGATTCAATTTTTATGGGAAAGCTGTCTATTACTCATTTTTATCAACCTGGTTCCGCAAAATCTCTAAAATCTTTAAAATCTACCAATAACTGAAAATTGCTTTAAATTTTCAATATAACACAAATGTAACCTAATTGAATTTTTTGGGTTTTTAGTAACAGGTTACTAAAGTAACTTTTTAGGACCAAAACCATCAACGACGACAACATTCTTGATGTCGTATTCTGAATAATAAATGCACGAGCCATTCAACGTTTTCTAAACCAGTAAGTCGATCCAAAATTATCGAACATTTTCATATTCAATATGCGCTGGTGACAAAAAATTATGGCAACCATCGTTCGTTCCGCATTTAGCTCAACTCGTTTTCGCCGAGCCAAGTGCTGCCGCTCAATAGCTACGGTATGAAAAACACCTGTTCCAGCTCAATTATTACAAATATTCTTGCTCGTAAAATTTACCCCCTTGCCTTGCCTGGTCCGCCGTGAACCCGGCACGTACCGGAACACAGTCTGCCGTTGAGCAGAATGAACAGGTTCTTCTTCTAGCAATTTTCCATTAGGATAAATTTTGCATGCGTACATGCTCCCAGATGTGAACTATAAAAAAAATCGCTACGCGATGCGTTGCTTTCTCAGGTTTTGTTCTACCTCACATTGGCAAACAGTAGAAAATCTGCTCGCAACCGGAAAACCTCTGGTAAACTGCCTGGCGCAATATTCGCGATTACTTTTCGGCTTGGGGGCTGGCTGGTGGTTTTTCGCTTCTTCATACTTACTCGACGCGGCGTGCCCCTATTGTTCGTTTCTATTTTCAATACCCGGCTGCCGGTAATGTTGTAGACTTGCCGTTCTATTTATCACGAAAGAAGCGCATCTCCTCGGAATGACTTCGTCACCAGACCAGACCAAACCAGGCCAACAATTTGCTCTCGCTGCTGGCGGTGACATCTGTGCCTAACTAGAATGGCTGTGTTGACTCCGAACCGATGGGTGCCGCATATGAATGAAAACGGAATTGGGAAAGTGAATGGGAAAGTTCGGAGGAAACATTCAGCAGCTACGTGATTCGTTCATTACCAAAATCACTGCATGAATGGGTTCAGATTTTACCGACTGCGTAATTTTTTGCGTGAGTGTTTCCAACTAGACGTGCCGGGGCCAGAGTGGTTTCTGTTTAGTGGCTGTTTAACTTCTTGGGTGAGACTCCTGACACCAGCCAAGCGAAACCCCCCTTTCTATTTATGTATTTATTATTTATTTATTCATGGGCAAATAAATCACCCGTATTATACTGGGTGACTCGCCACATCACCCATACACTTGGGCATGATTTAGCTGGTTCGACGCCTTGCCTGTGATCCGAGGAACTGTATCAAGCGAAAACGTTCGCGTTTCTCACACACAATTTATTTCTGTGCCTTAAATTGAGAGAACATAATCGAGACACCCACCTTTCCGACCGACATTTTATTACGGTTTTTGAGCTGCAGCAAATTGCTTATGTCAGTGCAGCTGCCAAATCATGCTCAATGTTTACAATATATGTATACTCACAGATATTAGCTTGTTTCTCATTTTATTCCTTTGTATGGCGATACAATGGAAGTGACGTGACAGAACAAATTAAGCTCAATCACGCGATTGATTTGAAATATGCTAAGCCCATAATTACTGCTGCTCAAGCAGAACATTTTTGCCGTAATGAGTTTTCATGGCTTTATTTACCGCGGTGGAACACGTGAGAGTTTCTTTTAATTGGGCGCATTGATTTGCATTTTCAGTACTTTGAATATCCGTATAAAATCGCCAATCGTGTTCGACTACAAAGTAGATGATCGGATCGTCGGATATTGCAAAAGGTCGATCATGTGAATGATGTAATGGTGTAAATCTTCATTCGAAACTTACGTCTGCGTGGGTTTATTGCAAATTGTGTTCTGCAGATACCAATTTTGCACGAATTTGCAAACTACGGGAGTTCAACTGACTACGTTATCCGTGGAAAGTTCGATTAACGCCTGCAATTCGCCGTTTTACCTCATGACTTGCATTGTTGTCACAAGTCTCGAGCGTATCAAAGTATTAAGAATTCATTCACTACTTCGTATCGTTCCCCATCTAGCTCCACGTCGGCGTCGGCACTAAAACCATTCGGTCTTTCATGTTCCCTGACAGACAACATGCACTTCGTTTTGGCGGTGTTGGTAAGTCTCTCGCTGCTTCCTATTAAAAAGGCTTAAAGGCATCTTCCACTACTCTATAGTTGATTCCAATGATATCGACGTCGTGTTGATAGTCCCGTTCCTTTCCCCGTTTGCTCTTCATATTGCACTTTCCTAGACAATATTGAACAGCAGGTTAGAGAATGCAATATTTCAGTCCATCCAAAGTTATGAAAGCGGCTAAGGTCTTACCTACGGATAATCTGATGCATAATTTTGACCCATCTAGCGTCGTACAAATCAACTTTACTAATTTCGTCAGAAAGCCATGCTTTAGCATTATCTGCCACAGCTCGTTTTGATTGACAGAATCGTACGCCGCCTTAAAATCTACAAACAGAAGAGGAGTCTGCAAGTTGTACTCACGGAACTTGTCCAGCTACTGACGCAGGGTAAAGATTTGATCCACCGTGGAGCGACCATCACGAAAATCAGCTGGGTTCTCGAGTCCTCTTCTCCAACATTGGTTCTTCTGCCGAGATCTTGAAAGTGATCCGGTGGATTGCTTTATTCAGGTACGACTACCAAAGTACTACGTCGAAATAAAAGAGAGGCGTTATACTCGGTTGCTCTCTTGAATATCACATACGGATATTGTTCTATAGTTCGTGTATAGGGTGGCCTGGGGTAATATGCACCGTTTAAGGAAATCGTGGTTTTCTCTGTTAAAGCTTAGAGCAAATATCAATCTTAAATAAGGAGTATAATCTCATGAATATTAGTTTAAAGTTTCTGAAGCTATCATGCTGAAAACCTTTGTGAAAAAGGCGTTCAAAGTGATTTTTGATTTTTGAGGCAAAAGTCAGAAAACGCAACTAGCCGGGGCAAAATGCACCCATGCATGTTTTGTATCAATTAATGGGAATATATTCAATAAATTCAATAATTGCAATACAATTCATACGTGCTAACTGACAATGTCGTTTCTAGTTTTTACCAAATGCTGTGATTACAGTTCCTAAGCGAGGGAAGAAAGATGAATTATTGGAGGTGTGTTTTCTTTGGAATTCCGTGTACCCGAGAAGCATAATTTTTGAAACACAGTATTTAACAGCCTCCAGTGCTGACTGCAGCTGTTTAACAGTATCTGATAACATATTAGACATTCGGACGTAATTGCGTGTCATTTTTAAAAAGAAGCAAAGTAATTAAACCTTTTTTGATGAGGGTGCATTTTTCCCCGAGTAACGGGGTGCATTTTGCCCCGAAATTACACAAAAAATGTTCCTGATGAAAATAAAAGTAATAAATATCAAAACTTCTGATGCTTTATCAGAATTGTGTAACTCAAACCACAATTAATCGAATTATAACATTTACCAGCGATTAATCTGGTCGGAGCAGCTAAAAAGTGTTAGTGAAGCGAAGCAAAAAGTTACAGGCTATTCATAGAAAACATATTTTTGTTATTATTTACGTTTCCTTATTTTTTTTTTCCTGTATGGACTCATCACTGCGACCAGTAAGTTAGATCTATTGTGATATCGCCCGGGTGTTTGTTGTATAACCCGCACTGCATTTATTTTAGCTATAGTCGCTATTGAGTGAGCGATATGCTTATTGAATTTCTTTTTTTTTTTATGCGTGCTTGTGTGTAATTGGGTACCCTTCTTTCAATGCTTTACTCTACTTTATCCACCTCGTTCCACATGACAGCGCACAGTCCCCAATTATAGTCATCCCTGGCGTAGCAAACCAGTGCATTTTTACTACAAGGGTCTCATTTTTGCACTGTCAATAGGCCATATCGGGATAATATAGAACTCAGCATGAAGGAAGGGCGATGAGGGGCCTGAGAATAAACCCATGCTAAAGTCACTTTGACATCGAATGGCCTGATTCTACTAAGATTCGAACCCATGACCATTCGCTTGTCAAAGCAGACTCGGTAACCTTGCGGCTACAGAGCCCCCCACGTTTCCTTATTAGATAGAACTGCCAAATTCACATAGTAGCCAAAGCAAATATCGATTCAACTGGCAGAATTGCTTTTTTATTTTTGAATTGTGTTTTGGCTTGCTTTATTTGTCAAAACGTTGCTTTTTGACGTAGGACTACGTCTTACGGCAAGTTTTGAGATAGGGTGTCATTCTAAAAAATCGAAAAATGCGAGCGTCACGAAAAATGAAAGGTTTTGAGCGCTAATAGCTCAGCGGTTTTCCGATCGATTTTCAATATTCTTACACCAATCGATCGGAAAATCTTCTAAGAATTGACCCAAATGAAGAAAAGTATGGATTCTTGATGTTGAACTATTGGAAAATTGAAAATAATGAACCTATGTTTTACCAGAATTCTCGCTTCGTGATTGGTTGGAAGATTCTTTGCGATGATCTAAACATATACCAATTTGATATCTGTGCTTGGGAAGTAAGCCAAAACAAGTGACAAAGTTTCCTCATTTCAACAATATTTCTTAACACCACGGTTAAACCTAAACCATTTTAATGTCCTTGCTTGGGAAGTACGCCAGAAAGAGTGACAAAGCCCCCTCGTGCCAACAGATTTCTTACGAACGCGATTAAACCTAGTCCAATTTGATGTCTGTGTTAGGGAAGTGTGCCAGAAACACACAAGTTCATTGCCTCAACAGATCGCAAATTCTTTACTGCGAGACGATTAAACCTCGGCGAAATTGGTATCTGTGTTGGAAAAATGTGCTACAGCTGTAGTGTTCGGTTATAATGCGACTCTGTATGAAGGTGAAATTAGTCATCATCGATTCGGCCAATTTCAAAAGCAATTTTTTTTGTTTGAAACAAAAATTCGGTTTATGAAAATATATTCGCTGTGTTCAGATTGGAAGAATGCAGTATATATATTTTTATAAACACAATCCCGCTTTTGGGCCGAAAACCTGCTTCCGAAATTGGGCTTTCCGACGAAAAGTCAATGACTGCTAGTTTCCCGTGAATACGCATGCTTACCGTTTCATTAGAAGTGTATTGAAAAGATGTGCTGTTGATAAAATAGGATTGAATTGGTAAAATCCCTTCAACGTGGGGAACCTTGGGTAATAAAAACAGTCTTTAATGTCAGTAAGGTAGCAGGAAAACAATAGTTTGTGTTCTTGATTTTGTTAAATTGTTTCCAAATGCACAATCTTTTGAGAATTGAACGTATGCAATGTTACTACTTTGATAAATGTACATACAAACATGTAGCATGTATATATGTTGCATATAGCATGTATACGTGAAGAATCGAACGATTACAAGCATGAATACATGATACTATCACTACAAAGGGACTTACGTAGTCATGCGTCACCTATATATGCGATCGTGTCTTGTACACAACCTCTCTGATTTTTCACTTGGAGTCCCGAAATAATCGTTAACGTGAATTAACGTGAAACGATATTTTACTGGTTATAATTAAATGTTCTTAATGTAAAAGAGAGATATACTACTGGGACAATATATATTTAAAAGGTTCTATATTCAATGTTCTATGTTTTATGTATTCGATGGTTAAGCCATCTTCAATGAATATAATTGGAATCCTCGTTGGTTGCGACGCGTACGCTGGTCGACACTAAACATCAAAAGGACAAGTCAGCACTTCATGTACACTTGTGGATGAATGCATCATGGGGCCAGACTCTATGTGGTTGTTTGTTTTGATCTGTTACGTAATGTTTAGTTTTCATAATGAGTTATGCTAATTAAGTAATGTTATATTCGGATGCGTACGAATAGTACACGAAGCGGTGGTAGCGTATGTTGCTGCTTCGTCGTAATTGCCTATTCCCGTCCTATCAAACACAAATTATTAAAACAATCATCATTTTTATGACACACAATGCAAAACTAGTTATTCTCTAATATTTTAGTTTGTTGTCTACCATACGCGATCAATCAAAGTGAGCTGAGATCTATTTAAATGTTTTTCATCATTAAAGAAATCCTACCAGCCAAATTTCCTACGTTTTTTCGTGCGACGAAGAAGAAAATGTCGACTAATCGGTTTAATTTCCGTCATTCATAAATGAAAATAACTCACGCAAGGCATTGTCGTTATTCTACAGCCAGGAAAACATGCCTGACCTGCAGAAATTTTGCAGAATAACATTTGTCATGCCATCCTACACAAACACATGCGCGTTAGCTTCGTAAACATTGTTGTGATTTTTAGTTCGGACGATGAAAAATGTTGATGAACGGTACGACGAATATAAGAAATAAAGTCAGTTGCGTAATTCCAATAATATGCTTTAATAATCGCTTTTCAGTGATTTCAAAGTTCATGGATCGAAAGCCCCCTCTTACGCCCTCCTTAAAATAGCTCTTTAACCCCCCTTTCATAAAATTTCTGGTCATTTTATCTATCCAACGACTTATAAATTGTTCAGATTCGTACAGTAGTTTAGTAGTTATTAGCATTTGAAATCTTTCATTCAAACGTTACACTTTTATTTTCGTCCTAGTATAGTAAACAAAAACCTAGTACTACGTCAAAAGCGCTTAGAAAAATGATCAGAACATTGCTACTTGGGAGAACTGGGGTAAATACAGACGAGCAGGTAACTTGTTAACCACGATTCTGAGAAGTGAAAAGTGCCAGAAGGAGGACAGAGGTCGTGAAGAATTACAATAACCATTACGAACAAATGACACGCGCAAGTTTTACAAGAAGGTGAACTAATCTGGTAAAGGCTGCACCACTGAAACCTGACATGCGCAGGGGCGAGCTAATGAATCTGTTCATAAACGAGCGCGCCAAGCAGTTCATCGATAAACACCTTAATGGCGAAGTTGCAAAACGAGGCAAAGAGAAAATTAGAGAATCTAGGAAGGCCCATGAAAGATAGTAATGTCCCAGTAACTGACCTTCAAGAAATCAAATGAAAAATTGAGTTTTTAAAGACTAACAAAGTCGCTGGGAAAGACCGTCTACCAGCAGAGCTTTATAAGCATGACCGAGAAATGCTGGTTATTTCCCAGATTTGGGAGAAAGAAGAATGGATTTAAGAAGATATTTGTCCCATCTGCAAAAAGGGTGATCCGTTCGACTGCTGCAACTATGGCGGCAGAACGCTGGTAAACGCCGCCTGGAAGGCATTCTCCGGCTTTCATCGACAGCACAGAGGTTCGTAGGAAATATACCAGGCGGGCTTCATAGGGGCTCGTGCAACTACGCACCAAATTTTTACCATCTGACATATCTTGCAGAAATGTCGGGAGTACAACATGCCCACGCAACACATCTTTATTAATTTCAAAGCAGCATACGATACAGTTGTTCCAGACTAGGTATGGAAGATAATGTACGGTTTTCCGGACAAACTGACACGACTGATCAGAGCTACATTGTATCGAAGGACATCTTTCGTGCGCATCTCATCGTCACTCTCAACACCCTTTCAGACACGGCGAGGGCTGAGACAAGGTGACGGCTTACATTGCATGCTGTTTAACATCGCTTTTGAGGAGAATATCCGAGGAGCTGGCATCAAAACGAGAGGCATGATTTTCACCAAGCATAGCCAAATCCTGGCCTTACAGATGACTTTGATAGCCAAGAACTTTCAGTTTTTTGAAAATTGTAAAAAATGGCGTCGCCCGAAAAGCAACGTCGCAAATTTATTTTGCGCAAGCACCTGGAAAATCCTCAATTCTCTCATCATGTCAAGGCGGACACCCGGCAGCTTCCGGGGCTACTGTACTTCACCACCCAGCACAAGTTTGATGTTCCGGAGGAAGTAAGGATGTAGAAACTGTCAAAGTTTGCCAAGAAATACATGATATGGCCAAAAAATACATCATGCGGCAAAAGGAGTGCACCTTTCGTGACTACCGAGACAGAAAAAGGGCAGATCTACCTCAAGGAGTGTCCACAGAAGCATCTGCTTCCTCTGACGAAGCAACATGAGGGCCCTGCGATCTTCTGACCGGATTAACCTTCATGCCAATATTCAAAGGATGTATTGGATTGGTACGAACCCAACGGAGTCACTTTCGTACTCAAGGACATGAACGCCTCCAACGTACCGAGACAATGGCCGATCGAAAAATTGTAGGCTATTATGAAGTAGGCACTACGAAAGCATCCCAAGAAGGTTAAATCTGAGGAAGACATCGAGAAAAAGTGGATTTCCGTATAGAGGAAGCTGAAGCTAGGTTGTACAAAACTTTTTGAGTGGAGTTAAGCGTAAGGTGCGAGCATACCAAGGTTGCCAGTATGCCAGATTTTTTATTGTACGCCAGACAAATCTCAAAATCTTCCAGATATTTGGCAATGGGCCAGATTTTCGATCCTCTGCGTTGTAAAAAGGTCATCACTTGTAATTTTGGACAAAATTTTGCATCTACGATGAGCAAACCGAACGAGATTTCTCCCGGAATACGCCTCCCCATCGGACTAATTGACCACCTGATTTTTGCCAGACACTTTTATTTGTGTTTGCCAGATTTTCGGAAAAACTTGTTGGCAACCTTGGAGCATACAGTTATGGTATTGAAGTTGGATGAAACAAATACGCCAAGAGCTTACTAAGGGGGTATATTTTGTTGTCTGAAAATTTGAAAAGGATCGGTCAATTAGGCAACTTCCTATAGCGTTTCTTCTGTGGTGCAATTTGATGTGGGACACCCTTTATTTTTGTTTCATATTTTATGCTATAGAATTGGTCATATTTCATCATAAATTTACTGCCTTTTTTAATTATATTTAGCTTTTTCGTCTAAAAAATTTACCATAAAAGGACGATAACTTTTACTGTAAATGAAAATTTTTGTTGGCCACGCGAAAATCTAGATTTTTTTTTTATTGTTAAGATACTTAACAACCTGTCATTTTTATGGTAGAATCTCTCAAAACCATGAAAGTTATGGAAGACAACAATAAGTTTGATGGTTTGGTTATCTTTTCTGACGATAAATTTTATTTTTTTACTGTATTTTGTATCCTACTGTTACAATTACTTTTTATCTTTGTGTTATGGTTATTTTTTTCCGTGTTGGTACTTTGTTTATACCACAGGATGCCGGATGGCAGTGCAACGAAAGCAGTTCTTTTTAACAACCCCACTAGCACCAGAAATAGAAGGACTCAAAGTGTAAGATGACGATCCACCAGGTCGAAAGTGATTTGCGACTTCTGAGATGCCTGGGAAATTGGCGACGAGTGGCTCCAGATAGAGTTGTATAGAGACGACTGCTGTATACCTTATGCTTTCGAAGATATAAGCAAAATAAAATATAAATGCGCCATGACCTGACCACTTTTCCACATTATTGTGTTTAGATTTTACACCATTTATTTCCCTGTAGAGCGTAGTCCTACGACCCCATTGATAGAGGATATGTCTAACCGCTCAAGCAATAATGTGAGTTTTCTTGTACTCTTATAGCAGCTTTCATGAACAATTTTGGTCTTGAATGCCATCATAAGAATGTAATAAAACCCAAATTGGTACTTGGTATCAAGCTTAGGGTTTTGACTTTACAACATGCAGCCTGTGCAGGGTTCAAATCCGAGAAGGTTGATCACTCGCTTAGTATGGGGTGACCTTGAGCTTGTCTCGGGTGGCAGTAAGCCGGATGGGAGGTAAATCGCGTATTTTTTGTTATATCGAAATATCTATGTCACAGCTCAGTATATATAACTTGTTTCGCGGTACGCTGGTGCTTAGCTATTCCTGGGATATTATTCTTGATCAAGTAAAAGAATAATATGTTAGTAATCAGCTAATAGTTGGCTTTCAAACGACTGGCCGCATTTAGTGAGAATAAAACAACACGCGACGGTCCAGTCTGCCGATATATTGAAGTCGTGCGGAATTAATCAAATATTTCATGGCATTTGAGTGCCCAGAAGCTGCACGATCGTTAATTTCGTCAGACAACATCATCCACCGAAACAAATGTAAACAAAATTGATCAAACGGACTTGGCCGGCATCGGTATCAATTAGTTTACACGGATCTTACATAGACTGAACAATGAGAAATAGCATGCTTTTTCAAACTTGCTCACGCTTAAGCTTATGCTTATGCTCAGGCTATAATAAACCCCATTATCCTCTTTCGTTATTTTACCAAACCTACACTCTTCCTTTGTTCGCAAAGTGAAATAATTGGCAACAACAAAATTAGTTAAAAGGGAGGAAGTGAAAGTAAGCGTACCGTCTTAGTGCAAGCAGTTACTAAAGACAACCTTCGCTTGCATTAGACCTTTTTTGACGGTTGCAACCTCACGGTAACCCCCCTGGCACTTTCAGTTTCAACGGATTTTACCTTCATTGGGTAACCTTTACACTAATAATAATTTGCAGGAGGCAATATCAAAAGAAACGAAGAAAATAAAACGAATTTGAAGCTTCAGCCATTGAAACTAAAGACGCTAGGCCACGCTTCTCGCACACAGTGGAATAAAATTGAATGAAAAGCGGCTAAAGCCCACCGCTGGACTAATTTTAATTTTGTTGGCACGCTTGATTGCTTCTTGAACAAACGAACACCTGAAACCGTCTAAGATGTCCAATTCCAATTAGCCGGATGCTAAACGATCGACCATGCACTCCCCTGGCGCTGCTCGCTCGTGACGTCCCGCCACCTGAAATTGTGTTAAGGCCAACCATTCCGGGGACGGCCAATGTTGACCGGTTTCATTTCCGCGATCCAATCGTAATCGCAGTCGCAATTGTCGCCGCGACTCTTCGCGTACCCTTCGCGCGGCACTACACTGTCCAAAAGATGTTCCTTTCCATGCTTTAGCTCCTCCGACCACGCCGTGCACGGCGGCCTAGTGTTTTGTAGTTACACACGATTTCGCCCCTTTCCCCTCCCACTATTTGGCGGCACAACACTCCGTAAATCAGTTTGTTCAATCCAAGCACGAATGACTAAAACTACGATTCAGCGAACGTACCTGAAAGGAAAAAGAGAGAGAAAACCGATTAGTAGATGTGGCGAAGGTGGATAAATCGTTATTATTATTGCAATCGGATTGTCACGTTGTTACGACAGGCTCTTGTGCTTGTCGATCGTAACCGACGGAGAAGCAAAGACAAATCCTATAGATGTGTGTCTCCTATGGTTGTCACGGTAGAGTAAGCAAGGCCGTATCTATGTAGGTACTACAGTCAAGCAATGATGGACATCGTTCCGACGACGACGATGGTCGCCTGGTTTCAAGATTTGCTGCAATCGAGCCGAAGTAAAAGTGAAATCGCAAGGTACAGGTAGGTACAATGGCAGCAAAGTCATGACAGTAAATTTAATCACACTTCCTTTGTTTATTAATTCAATTTTCCTACCACAGAGGGCCCCAAACCAATGGCTGTTGGCCAATGTTACCGGCATTATGCCGCAGTTCTTAATCTCACATTAACAATTTAATTGCTGTAGCCCCTATGGATGGTGGTGGCCGGTTTATACAGCGTAATTCATTCTGTTCAAAAGATATTTTTTAAGTGCTCATTTTTTTTATTATTTTCGTAATTTGGTCTGCACCACGAGAAAGCGAGCTTGAAAATTAATATCCCCATGGTCCAACCTTAAGCGTCGAAAGGATGAAATAATCAACATTGCACCACTTCCAGGCCGGAAGAGCGGGCGGATGAATTGCATCCGTTGCATAATTTAATTAATTAATTTTTTGCCCGTCTAGTTTGCCCTGGTCAAGTAGAACCAATAAAGAGAGCTCTTCCATGGGTGATAGACGGGAAACAACGGAAACATTGCTGTGTTTCACGAATGTTACGTTTGGCAAACGTTCTGTACTGCAGTGGAGTGCAAAAGTACAACCGTTTTATGGACTATTATATAATTCATTACTAGTCTTGTGAATAAAAACAGATAAAAGCTACTGAAATTGACAACAGTAAATGCTATAAATTTATACTGGCACTAGTCATTGTCGACCACTTGGAATCTACTATCGAAGTATCAATCTGCTAAACTTTTTAGGACCACAGTAAACGGCATTCGATGGTAACAAAATAGCCTAAGCTTCGAGATGGTTCGCTTTTCCGCTATAATAAAAGTGCATGCTATTCGGGTTAGCCCGCTTATCATAAAACAACAGTCAAACTGGCGGCTATTTGATGCCGTCGGTCGGTCAGCTTTTACCAAACAGGAAATGGCAGCTTGTTGCACGAAATGAGTTTCAGCTTCGGTTGGAGCTGGGTCGATGTTGCATTTGTTTGTTGGCACTCGTAATAGCTACGAATGAAAAGCAACAACATATACATCCCTGCCGCAGGCAGGATCCTAATGGAAGCGCGCACCTACATTAGATAGCGCCTCGGTACTGAACAAAAAACACAATAACAGCACCGGTAATAGTCATCAAACCGCTCCCTGGGCATCATGAGCACTAAACAAGCGAATTCGGTCCGAACGGCGGAAGTTGGAACCCGCAACCGTAGTTAAACCAAGTGATGCTGTCGAATTATTCGAACCGCACCGCAGCAGTCGCGGTCGGTACGGTAGGTACCTCTGTCTGTGCAGGCACAAGGACGGACCATGCGCATCCATCAAATGAGACTTTCGCGAATCATCCGTCATAAAAGAAAGCGGATCATCGTCGTCGTTGTCGGTGCGGGTTAGCAATGAAAGAAGCTTGCAGGGAACCTTCGGGAACATTTCCCACCACCCAGCATGCCAGCAATCAATTTCACGCCGTACCTACCTCTAAAATCGTTACGGTGAATTTTACCGGCCGAAATGATGTAATTTGTCGACCGAAATGAGCATCAGATCCATTCAACATCGTACGTACGGTCGGCTCATAAGTGTCAGTTGTTGTGTCAGAGGATTTATGACGTAGAGGATAAAACTTAGGTCACTATAACTGGGAAGATTTCATTTTAGCTGTGGGATTGATTTGGATAGATCTTTTTTCAGGCATCAAGAAAACTTTAATCAAGCATCTATTGGCACTATAATTATCATTGAACTTGTGCCTCTATCTAAAACTTCGAGATACTATACAGAAGTTAAACAAGTTTTGTATTTCTGATGCTGGTACAAGAAGGCTCAGAATTACCCAATAGAGAACAAACATCCACGCCAGAGTGCCTTACTTGTGTAAATTTCTTAAACTTTTATTTTGATAATACATATTATGGATCCACATCTTTACCGGTTTTTTTAAATCTTAGTTCGTGAAATCACTTACATTCTCACATTCTACATTTACCTAACTTCTGTTACTCGCGCTAATTTTTGTAACATTGATACTCGCGCTAATTTTTGTAACATTGATACTCGCGCATTGTATTTCGTACAACACTCTTTATTTTGGAATAACTCGAAATCCTGGCTATTTAGAAAATTACCATCTTTGGCAAATTTAATCAGCAGGTCAAACCCTTTCGTTTGTGGGATAGAATTTCATAAGTTTCTCATCGGGTGGCGCTCAAATGCACACCAACATATATATCTTACAATTGGGCCGTATACAGGTTGGTGCATTCGGAAAGAATATTTTATCATTTCTAAATGATGTAGCATTATATTGATAAGTATGACATCATTTCTACTGTTGACAGCGGAGAAAGTGGCGTTTAATTGGTGTGGTATAATGTTTCGCTTGGGCAGGAATATTTAGAAAGCTCTTTGAACAATAATGCTATATAGTGCGGAAATTCGGAACTTCAGTTTAACATCCAAGCATTTTTGATCTACCAAAAACGTTTTCTGAAAGCAAGATCTTTTCAATAACAAAATTAACCAAAGAACCAGACCTGATCTGACTATATTTAGAAAACAGAGTACAACTTCCAGACCCAGTACCTGTTTACGGATTTTAAGGCGGAGTATGATTCAGTCAAACTAAGCAGTGGCAGATAATGCTAGAACAAAGTTTTCCGACAAAACTGGTTAAGCTGTTCGTGCGACGCAGGATGAGGCGAAATCATGCGTCAGAATAGCGGGTAACACCACAGCCGCTTTTGCGACGTTGGAACAAGGGGGTGAAATCTCAAACCTGCTTTCAACAGTGTTTTGGAAGATCATCGTTGGTTTGAGAAACCCCACTTGTGCATTTGACACAATTGTTGGAAAACAATAATAAACTGATTTTCTCGAAACAGTTTTGATCTTAATTGGAGGGAGTTTGTGGAACTACCTTTATCTGGAATTTTGAGAGAAGTATTTTATTTGTGGCTGTTAAACGGCTGAGTAATGCGTACCATTGGTGCCTTGTGCACGTGTAGCAATAAAATAGACCCTACAGTAGTTCATAGCCTCTTATTCAGCAACTCCTATTTCTGTCTCCTCGTGGTACCAGCCGGGATACGAGCAACTTTGGTGGAGATCGGGTTACCGACCCCGGTGGAAGCCAAGGTCGTATGCTGACAGGAAAGGAGGGCTCTTTCGAGCTTCGCTGGCTCTCCGGCGAAACAGGGGTAGGTGTAGCAGGCTTTGCAAGCCGTCACCAGGAAAAATGCTAAAGCACGGAACGAAGAACAAATATATTCTTACTGGAATAATCGGAATAGACCCACGCGACGAAAAAGGACTATGGATTGGAAACTCGAGACGTGGAACTGCCGATCTCTCAACTTCCAAGGGAGCACTCGAGTGCTTTCCGACGTATTGAAGAGCCGCAAGTTCGACGCCGTAACGCTGCAGGAGGTGTGCTGGAAGACGGTACGTACGTTCAGCGATGGACATACCATCTACCAGAGCTGCAGCAACACGCACGAGCTGGGTACAGCTTTCATAGTGATGGGCGAAATGCGGAAACGGGTGATTGGGTGGTGGCCAATCAATCCTCGAACGTGCAGCTTGAGAATCAAGGGCCGATTCTTCAATATAAGCATCATCAACGTGCACAGCCCTCACCTCAGAAGTACCGATGACGACAAGCATGAATTCTACGCGCAGTTGGAGAGTAAATACGACCGCTGCCCAAAACATGATATCAAGACCGTCATCGGGGATTTCAATGCTCAGGTCGGCCAGGAGGAGGAATAAAAACCGGTGATTGGAAGGATCAGTGCACACCAGCGGACCAATGAAATGGACCTAAGACTTTGCCGCCTCCAAGAACATGGCCGTACGTAGCACCTTTTTCCAGCACAGAATCCATCATAAGTACACCTGGAGATCACCAAATCAGACAGAGTCACAGATCGACCACGTTTTGATCGACAGTCGGCACTTCTCAGACATTATTCGTCAGATCCTACCGAAGTGCTAACGTTGACTCGAACCACTGCCTAGTGATGGTTAAGATGCGCCCCAGACTCTCCGTTGTGAACAACATTCGGTACCGACGCTAGCCTCGGTTAGATCTCGCGCGGCTGAAGCAGCCAGACGTCGCCGCAAACTACGCGCATTCACTCGAATGCGCTGCCGGAAGAGGACGAGCTGGACGAAGCCCCTCTTGAGGACTGTTGGCTTGAAAAAGGATCGCAAGTTGAATGTGACTGCCGTGAATGCGAACTTTCCGCATTCAAACTCCGATTTTTGAACGATCATTTGACCGTTTTTTTAATCCAGTCAAACTGCCGCTTGCGCTGCTGCCATCGTACAATTCATGCGGCATCTCAGCAAAAGCAAACAGTCGATCTCCCGTTTTGCTTTGCGCTTTGAGAATATAAACTGCAAACTGACTGGAAGCATACGGTGACGTATTTTTTCGTTTCTCTTTTTGTTTCCAAATCGGCTGCTCACAGTAATAGTTTGTCACCCGGACGTCAGTCCGACGCAAGCAAAATATTCGTTTGTATTGGACGGAGTCCGACCGACTTCTTCCATGCACATGTAGTGGTTGTTTTTTTGTAGTATTGAATCATACGATTGTGCGGTTGGTTTTCGTTAGCGTGGTGATTGCCAGTCATTTGACTGTTTTGCAGTCATTCGCTGCTCCAAACGGTAAAGGCAACTTGATCGAAACGAAAATGTCAAAAAGTTTTAGATCGCGTTCGTTCTGCTGCGTGCTATCGGCGTTTGACTGAGCAAACTGCCAGTTGTGTTATGCATAGCGTTCGTATTCCACCTCTAAACGGACGGTGTGAACTTGAATGCGCGTTGGTGTGACTGCGGTAGAAAAAAGGATCGGTCAAAGCCCTGGTTGGAAAACTATCAAAACAGCCATCAGTAGTGCAGCGGAGAGCGCCATCGGGCATGTGGCCCGGGATCAACGGAACGATCGATTTGACGATGAATGTAGGAGGGTGATGGATGAGGAGAACGCTACCCGGGAGGCCAAGATGCGCAGTGCCACACGTCATAACGTGGAAAGACACAAAATGAAGAAGATGCAGCGAACCCAAATCGTTCGGGAGAAAAAGCGCTACCTGGAAGAGCAGGAATATGCAGAGTTAGAGCGGCTGCATCGTTCTCAGGAAATGCAAAAGTTCTACCAGAAACTGAACGGCTTTGTGCCGCGAGCCGAAATGTGTCGGGATAAGACTGGCAGTATTCTGGCAGACGATCGTGAGGTGACCGATAGGTGGAAGCAGCACTTCGACGAACACCTGAATGGCGCCCAGGCGGAGAACTATGGCGGCGGGAAAAGCGATTTCGACGGTGCAACAAACGGGGAAGAGGTGCCAGCCCCAACGATAGGCGAAGCCTAGGAGGCTATCATGTAGCTAAAGAACAACTAGTCAGCTGGGATAGATGGCATCGGAGCCATCTAAATAAAATGGGACCAGAAAAGCTGGCCGTTTGTATACACCGACTAATTGTTAGAATTTGGGATACGAAACAGCTACCGAAGGAGTGGAAAGATGGGGTTATCTGCCCGATCTACAAAAAGGGCGACAAGTTGGACTGTGAGAACTATCGAGCGATCACCGTTCTCAATGCCGCTTATAAAGTGCTGTCCCAAATCATTTTCCGCCGTCTATCACCAATTGCGAATAGATTTGTGGGAACTTATCAAGCCGGCTTCGTCGAAGGTCGGTCTACAACGGATCAAATATTTACACTGCGGCAAATCCTCCAAAAGGGCCGTGAATACAGAGTTCCCACGCATCATTTATTCGTTGACTTTAAAGCCGCATATGATACCATCGACCGGAAAGAGCTATGGAAAATCATGGACGAGAACAGCTTTTCCAGGAAGCTCATCAAACTGATTAAATCTACGATGGATGGTACACAGTGCTGTGTTCGGATTTCGGGTGGATTGTCAAGTTCATTCGAATCACACAGAGGGCTTCGTCAAGGTTATGGTCTCTCATGCCTGATGTTCCACATTGCGCTACAAAATGTTATGAACCGAGCGGATATCAACACGCGGGGCACGATATTCAACAAATCTAGTCAATTCGTCTGCTTTGCCGATGACATGGATATTATCGGCAGAACATCTGTGGCGGTGGCTGAACAGTACACCAGACTAAAGCGCGAAGCAGAAAAGATTGGGTTAAAGGTAAATACGTCTAAAACAAAGTACATGCTGGCTAGCGGAAACGAGGCCGAACGACTCCGCTTGGGCAGTAGTATATTGATCGACGGCCATGAGTTTGAGGTAGTCGATGAATTTGTCTACCTTGGCTCACTGGTAACGGCGGACAATGATACCAGTCGTGAGATTCGGAGACGTATTATCAGCGGAAGTCGTGCTTACTATGGGCTCCACAAGCAATTGCGGTCGAGCAGACTAAGTCCCCGTACAAAGTGCACCCTGTACACGACGCTTATTAGACCGGTTGTTCTCTACGGGCATGAAACATGGACAATGCTCGAGAAGGACCTGTGAGTGCTCGGAATTTTCGAACGACGAGTGCTAAGAACGATCCTCGGCGGCGTACAGGAGAACGGAGTATGGAGGCGGAGGATGAACCATGAACTCGCACAGCTCTATGGCGAACCCAGTATCCAGAAGGTGGCTAAAGCTGGACGGATACGATGGGCAGGGCATGTTGCAAGAATGCCAGACAACTACCCTGCAAAGATGGTGTTCGCCTCGAATCCGGTAGGAACAAGACGACCAGGAGCGCAGTGAGCAAGATGGTTATACCAGGTGGAGCGAGATCTGGCGGAGAGTACTCGGTGTCCGAGCAATTGGAGAGCGGTAGCCCTCAACCGAGTTACATGGAGAAACTTTGTTCAACAGGCTTTGTCTTAGGACGACAAGCCACCTAAGTAAGTAAGTATTTCATTTATATGGGAGGCCCCCTTCTTAAAGGGGGTAGTGGTCATAATTCCCCTCCGAGGAAGAGGCGAGGGATATCAATACACCATAGAAAAAGTTCTTGCCTCCTAAAACACCCACATACCAAATTTGGTTCCATTTGCTTGATTAGTTCTCGAGTTATGCAGAAATTTGTGTTTGATTTGTATGGGAGCTCCTCTCTCTTAGTGGGGAGAGGGGTCTCTAACCACCATGAGAACCTGCCCCGACCCCAAAGACCCCTACACTGATAATAAAACTTGGTTTATAATACGAATTCTTTCGTTGTTTTCTACCACGAAGTAGATTCGTAAAATCAATCCTAAATGTTTCCTACATATGAACAAAGCTAAATTCGTACGAATTATTGCATTTTGCATTGCATTGCACGAAAAAGCTCACGATAAAAATAATACTAGGGTAGACACACCAGTAGTGGTAAACTTGAATTATTCCATTATTTTTGCAGATTTTGATACAAGTTTGATAAGTATCGAACTACCAGTAATAGTATTATTTGATAAGTATCTCACTTGTACCAAAAACTGCAAAAATAATGAAACAATTCGAGTTTTCACCACTACTGGTACGTCTTCCGTAGATTTCACTATTTTCCGAACAGTGTCAGTATTCTACATTACCGACACCTATCTAAAAATAGCGAAATCTTTTTTATCTCCGAAAAAACTGATTTTACTGGGAATCGAACTGAGCTCGTTTGTAGTACTTCGTTACGAACAGCCGAGGATGCCGCAAACCACAGAATCATAGCTACTGCATACCAAGCAGGTCATAATTGCACAAGTCTATTTTCTCTTCAATGCAATCTTCGCAATCCGTTTTCGTCGATAACGCTGCCAGACAACAACCGTGCATCAAATGGGTTTTGATGCAAGACAGCTTCGAGTATAGTTTTACGAATATTTTTTCAAACAAAATACGAAATTATATTCTCAGTGTACATGCAAATTTTCGCACTGATCGGTTCAGTAGTTTTCGATTCTATAAGGAACATACAGAAAGACAGACAGAAATCCATTTTTATAAGTATAGATAAAAATTGAAAATTCGATGCGCAAAACTGACATATCCGTACTAGTTTGGAGGCGATTTACGTGATGAGGAATAAATATACGCGTTTCATTTACAAAAGTAATATAATACATAAGTAATTATATACGATAATATCCGATTAAGCGCGACTCGCTCCGTAATGCTATCTGTGCTGAAAATTGTATGTGTGTCAGCTATTATCATTATATGTATACAACAGAAAATCAACTTGGGCGCACTTTATTAACCTTTAGTTACGTTTACAAATTTGTTAAGAGCTATTTACGATAATTTTCGTACATTGATGTACGATTTGCTGCTAGTTGGGGTGTGTCTGGTCAGTAAGTTCTCAGGTCAGTAACTGCTCTTTTTTCCAATAAGAACGAAACACAGATAGGGTGAAACAGTGGTTCAAGCAGTGATGGCAGGTTTTGCTGAAAAAAAACTTGTTTTTATCACAAAAGAAAGGGCTATAATTTCGCTTCAAACTAAGGAAGAGGCAAAATTTACAAACAAATTTTTGGTTTAAATGAAAGTTTAACTGAAATTTGCGCTTCATTTAAAGGTTAGTTTGGTTGAAGTGTTTGTTATTTTTACGCGTCGGCCAGTGTAATGCCGCGATAATTACAGCACTATAGCCGAACGCCCTTTTTCTAGATGGACAAACCAAACCTTCCATTCACTCCTCCTCCCAGATCCTTGAAATTATCCAGCGAAATGCCATTGCTAGTGGTTCTTGGTCATTTTTGTAGAGTTCTGCCGGGAGTCGATACTTTCCGGAGGCTCTATTTTTCTTCAGCCGACCGATATCTCACCGGATCTCTTCAAGGTCGGGAGCCGGCACGCTGTTATCATGTATAAGTACTCCTAGGTCAACTTCCGTTCCACCTTCTTCTGTTATATCGCTGTTGAGATGCTCATCGAAGAACTACAACCACCTATTGACGACCTCGCGTTCGTTTGTGTCCAGGTTTCCCTTCTCGTCCCTACGCATATCAGGCTTTGGTGTGTATCCATTACGAGATTAGTTCACCTTCTCCTAGAACTTGCGCGTCTCATTACCCCTAAATAGTTGTCTAGCTCTTCACGATCTCTGTCCTCCTTCTGGCGCTTTTTCTTCCTCAGGATCGATGAGAATATGGGCGATTTGGTTCAATGTTCGTTGGTAACATGATCTACAGGTAGCATTGTGGATATCTTTGCGGGGAAGGGAAGTGGTTCTGATCACCATCCCTCAAGAAGTTGCAAAGTTGACGCATCGCTGACAGTTAACGTTTGTGTCGGCGTGCAGGTTACGGGGGCCGATCACTGGTCTGTACATTGCACCCTGCCGATCTGGGCGTTCATATCCTCGATGACAATCCGGATGTCCCCTGGAGTTTGATTTAGGTAAGTTGCCTTACGAAAGCCACGATGTCGAGCCTCGTGATGAGGCTGCTATCTCTTAGTGCCGAGACACCATGGTGCCCTGTTCCTTGTTATACGACTTTAGCTTCCACCGGGATTGGCTACACGATTCCGCGTATTCCAGCTGGTAATAATAGGCTAAGGACCACTATGGGATTTATACTGCGCACAGCCGTTCACAAACCTGTTTATTTGACACGGCAGTAAAAATATGTTTTAAAAACAATACCAGCTTGGATACTGCATCTAACCAAAATTGACCCAGAAAAAGTGTCTAAAACCAGTGAAAACAAATGATACTGTAACAACGACAGTCCAGCAAACAGTAACTATTTTACTGCTCCACAGTGTGAGCGGTGACGATGCTGCTCCCGCCAATACGGTAGCCAGCATTTGCATTTGAGGCCAAACAGCACGGCGGTGCGGTAGCGAGCCCCTCTTAACGATAGCGTGTGAAAATCCATCGCTCACCTTGGCCGTTAAAAACCCTCCAAACATTGCATTGCATTGGCACCACACCACTGCACTGCTACTGCACGCAACAGACCAAGACCTTCAAGCGCTGCGCTCGCTTTTGTAGCCCAGCAGCCGCCGTTGTTGGTGCACCATTAATTACATTCACATTTTCCCACAATTTGTTAGATAATAAATAGTTGGTTTATTTTCTCCGCTGCGTTGCCTCATCTGCACAAGTTGCCCGTCGAAAACATTGTTTGAATGGAGCTGAGGAGTGGAAGGGTATGGATATGAAAAAAAAACGAAACTTGAATACTGTTTCACAATTCGGCGAAAGTGCGCAACTTTGTTTGTTTCGAAACAACTATGAAATCAGATCTCGGAGGATAAATTCTTGCCGCCGGGTCCTTGTGAGCTACGGAGTAAAAAGCGGAACTTTTACTGAAACCAAATACTTTACCTAGGGGTGCTGTTGAAAAGTTTTTCCCAATTTCCTCCCGGCCGGCGACTTCTATCGGTTTTATCGTGCCAAATTTGCTGCTAAGAAAAACTGTCCATTTGGGGCGACCGATAAGAGCAACACCCAAAAGTGAAAGAAAGAAGTAACCGATGCTACAAATATGCTCTAATGCGAGAGGTTACCTTGGCCGGCCCCGTGAGCGAGCCGCATCGCGTCGTTGGTGTGCTTGGGACTTGGACCTCTCCAGCAATAGAATAAGACAAATCGCATAAACAAGTTTAAAATTAAATTCGGATAGGAACTTTTTGCGTTGACTTTCCCGAAATTTAACGCCGGACCCGACCGGGCACTTTTCACCTTGTTTGCGCGGTTCGGGGGGAAAAACCGAAAGTTTTCGGCCTTTTCGGGTGACCTTTGCCTTTTATGGGAGTGTGCAGTTGGGCTCTCCGTTGAGGCGGGCAATAGACATCGCGCTGCGCTGGCTGTAGCGGTCTATGATGGGCCAAGGTTCGGGCCGCTTTTCTAGGGAGGATTGCCGATGGCGGCGCACCGGAACTTCCGCGGAGACTTTTTTACGCAGTAATTTAGTAATTCAGTTACCAATTCATTACGGCTAATGAGTTTAGCTTTGAGTGTTTAGAGTTAAGATTATTTTATTGCCAGTTATATCGCATTATCATTTCAAATATGCCTCTAAGATCTAAAGGTGTCAGCTGCATTTTTTGATAAATGGATTAACTTCATGATTACACAGAGATACGATACACATTAATTTATATGAAAAAACTTAGCTGTTTGCAATATTTTTAGTTCCGTCGGTAGGATGGTTGATGCAAAACGTCATTTTCCTGAGTCTTAGTAAAAACTGATTGTCTAAATTAGTTGCGAGCTAACATTTTTGATGGCAGGATTCCATTTACCATTTCCAGTTTTATTTATACCACCAATTTTACTTTTACGACAGTTATTATAATTTATTTTGAAAGGATCAGAAGGAGTTCTATTTTTAGTGCCAGTTCAAAGACCAAACCGCTTCGTCTTGCACCACCACCATACTATCAAGGAATGCAATATCGAGACCCGCCAGTGGAGTGCCGGCACGCGAGTGTCGCCAACAAGTCACTTTCCCACCGATCACCGAAACTCGCATGGAAAGCCAGCGTCACCACCTTAGCGCCAGAGCGGTTCTTTCCTCCCCGAGCAAGGACAAAGATAACGGTTTGGCAACGGTGGTTAGAAACTTTCGGCCAAAGCGAAAGAGAAACTTTGAAATTACCGACAACACACTGGCAGCGAAAGCGCTCGGAAAGTTTTTTGCCGCCTGGGGTCACAAAAGTCACCCATAACGAAGGGTTGGACGGGAATTTCCGGCCGACCACCACCAGGCACCAGGCCGCCGCACCCTCCAGCCTCCAGGACCGTACCATCCGACCAGGGTTAACTTTCGTTGGTTCGTTGATATGCGAATCTGGGCTGCGTTGACGCTCGGCGGAGGTAGATAAATTTTCGGTTGAACTTTTCGTCAAACTGTCAAAAATTTGAAAGTATCCGACGAAGCTTTTCGCATGCGGTCGGCAAGGGTGGGCACGTTTCAGCGCTTTGAAAACTTCCAGGGAATTTATCGGAATCTTTACAGGAAATAGAAGGAGTTATAGTGCCTCCAGGAATACGGTTCTGCTGTTTGCTGGTGTGGATATGAAATTGAGAAAGGAAACTAGCTTGTCTAAAACGGAACAAAGCTGGTACTGGTGCTAACAATGTTATTAGATGCAACAAAGTTATCGATAGTATGTGGCTGACAGGTTTTGGTTTTATTGAAACCACACACAAGTGAAATAAAATTGTTTGCTGTTAGTCCACAGTATAAAACACATTCGATTTAATGGAACATTTTCTGAACTTTTATCTTATTTTACATAAAACTATCGTACAGCAAAGTAACCATACTAAACTACTACCGATGCAATCAAGGTTCATGCAAAGGGGCTGGTACTGACTGGCCGAAACAGAAATGACCGAATCACGAATGGCCTAAATCCAAATGGCCGAATTCCAACAACAGTCACAGAGGGTCGAATCACGAAAAGCCGAATTGCGAAAGCCCTTTTTCATCTATTTTTCTCCTGTAATTTGAAACATCCCCCTGAAAAACCTTTAAATTTTCTTCTCTATTGCCTTTTGTTCCACTGGCAGCTCTGGGATGATCCGCGTCATTGATGAAAAGTGGTGAAGGAAAAATGCATTTTGTAAAATAAGTCTGAACGAGCGACAGCGAGTAAGGACAGCATATACTCAACATTTGTGCAGGCTGAAAGCCGTGATTATTTTCGGGCAAATATGACGTTCGGCCATTCGTGTTTCAGCCTTTTGTGATTCCGTCATTCATAAGTAATCCTTGCAAAGTGGCATTTGGACTAGACTGACAAAAGTTTGATTCCGTTTTATTCCTGACATCTTGAAGATTGGGGCTACTCTGTATGGCGCACAATCATTTGGCATAACGCTCTGTGGCATAACGTCTTTTGGCATAAAATTTGGGAACCGCATTGGTAGGCGCTTCCGACGGCTGGCCACCGGGAAAATCTCGCAGCTTGGGAAAACGACGATTTGTTCATAAAATGATAGTTCAGGTATTATGCCAAATGACCGTTATGCCAAATGGTTCCATAGGATTAGACTAAATGGCGCTATACCAAACAGCATTATTCCAAATAACTTGACCTCTTGAAGATGAAAGTCAAAGTATGTGGCTTTTATTTGAAAAAGCTTTTGTACAGGACTTCAATATCATCGGCTATCATCCCAAGTAACAATTTGGGTTTTATTACACTCTTATGATGGCATTTAAGACCAAAATTGGTCTTGAAGACCACCATAAGAGTACAATAAAACTCACATTGTTGCTTGGGATACGATCCCGGAAGCCGTACTCGCCGATACTGACAAAGTTCAATTATGGAGATCGACAGCGAAACCTTCGTCAAGGTAGACTGCAAAATATCTTCCTGCTTACTCCATGCCAATCAACCATGCTTACTCACACGCGAAAGAGCATGAGAAACATAGCATTCAACGCTTACGTCGCACACGCAGGTGTAAAAGAAACAGCCGCCGGCAGGGATGGCACAATCACTTTGACTCAATTCACATTCATTTGACAGTACCGTCTCAGTCAATCAGAATTTGGAAACGTTATATATAGGACGTTCCCGGTTTATTTTATTTTGTAAGAACAACAAGTGATAGTGTCCAGTATATACATCACATTATTAGATATATAGGACGTTTGAAGAATTAGTTATTATCTACAATTTAGCTGAATAAATTATGCTGTACCTTTGTTGTTACGGTGCACCGCGGTGCTACAATGCTAGTAACTAAATGAACGTTCATTTAGTCACTAATGAGGTACTAGCATTGTAGCTCCGTAACTACAAAAGATACAACATAACTTTACTTTGCAAAATTGTAGACAATAACTAATTCTGTAAATGTCCCATATGAAACTTTGTCAAATTTTGCTTGGCTAAGACGGTACTGTCAAATGAATGTGAATTGCGTCAAAGTAATCGTGCCATCCCTGGCCGCCGGTGCTATATGCAGACATTCTGCTACCAACACACTCGCGCACGCACATCCTCACATCGTCTTCCTGCATAACGTATTCCCGAGGCAAAACCCTTGTGGGGAATCAACTGCCCGTGAGCTGGTGGTGGTGCACTGGGCACTGGGGTACAAATTTTGCATTTCTTTTTCTTCTTCTTCTTCTCATTTTCATCTTCGTCCTCAATTCTACTGTAGCTCAACTGTAGCTGTTAGCTAAACACACACTCGCAAAAATTCGTTGCAGTGCATGAAGTAATAAGAGCGGGAGTTTTGAAGGGATGCTTATGCCGACGTGTTCGTTAGAATGAGTACGCATGTGTGAGAAAATTAGACCACACGAGTGTGGGCTTCGCATGTACTTTAATTAATAGACATATTGGTAGAACCAGAACTCACAGAAACTGACATAATTGATGAGACCCACATTTATGCGAGTGAAAAAATATGTGTAAATGGCATCTATGCTCGCAACACTGTTAATAGGCTAACTGCATCTGTGGCTTGAAAAGCGACATTTCCATTGTAACCGGCACCATCAAAAAGAAATTTATGTGAACGAGTTTCTTGTTATTTTTGCCGGATTTGATATTTTGCTCATTAAGGTCGGCCACCACAACGTGAGGTGGTTCCCAGAACTCTCCAAGCATAACAGAGTTCCGTCCAATCGAGAAATGTTGAGCCACCATCAAGCCGAAAAACTGTTGGATGCGAGCATGAGAACAAGGTGGCTGTACAGAATCTGATAGCAGTTGTTATACGAAAGTTTCACCAATTCGGATTCGGTTAACCGGATGGTTAATTGACACCAAGGAGGAATTCTACGCGCAGTTGAAGCGTGAATAAAACCGCTGCCAAACAAATCAAGATCGTCATCGGGGATTTCAATGCTCAGGTCGGCCAGGAGGAGGCATACAAACCAGGGTTCACTGTACCTGCTGACCAACGAAATGGGCCTAAGACTTATCGACTTTGCCACCTTCAAGAACATAGTTCACGTAGTACCTTTTTCCAGCACAGACTCCTCACAAGTTAGTACACCTGGAGGTCACCAAGTCAAACAGAATAACAAATCGACTGTCGGCATTTCTCAGACATCATTGACGTCAAATCCAATCGAAACGCTAACGTTGCCTCAGACCGCTACCTAGTGAGGGTTACCTTGGGCCCAAAACTTTTTGCTATGAATAGAATAACGCGGCTGAAATAGCCAGAAGTCGCCATAAACTACGCGCAACCACTAGAAGCTGCGCTGCTGGAAGAAGAAGAGCTGGGCGAAGCCCCTTTCGCGGACTGTGGGGTTACTGTCTTCTTCTGCTTCTACCGGCCCAGAGTTCTACGCACTCATCAACCACTTCCAGTTCATCGCCGTCAACAGTCACTGTCCATGGGAGGCAAACGTTGCTTTCTATGGAGCCTCTTCTTACCATATATTTGGTTTTCGGCGCATTGATTTGTAACCCAATCCTACTAGCCTCCATTCTTATTCTGGCGTACATTGTATCCGCCGTTCCAAGATTTTTCGTAATTATGTGAAGGTCGTCTGCAAAGGCTAGAAGTTGGCTACTCTTGTTGAAGATCGTTCCTCTCGTTTCGATACCTTCTCGCCGGATCACACCTTCAATAGCGATATTGAATAACATACAGGACAGTCCATCCCTTTTTCGCAACCCTCTGCGCGATTCGAAAGGATTCGAGATTGTCGCACCGAAATGCGCACGTAGCATATCACTCGCTCCAGAGCAGCTTTGATTAGCCGCGTCAGTGCATTATCTGCCATAGCCGTTCGCGTTCAACTGTATCGTATGTTGTCTTGAAATCCATGAAAACATGCTGCGCGGGCACGTTGTATTCCCGACATTTCTGGAGGATTTGTCAGAGAGTAAAAATAAGTAGCACGAGCTCCTATAAAATCCGCCCTGATATTGCCCTGCGAATTCTCTTGGAATACTGTTATAACAGCCATTAGTAGTGTAGCGAGAAATTTGGGAATTGTGCCGAAAATATTTTCTATTTTCATAATATCTATAGATAATGGCCATATGTCATATGGTCCCGGAGTTATTCCGGAGTTCCTTGGGGGACTGAGACAAGGCATTTTAGATAAAGTTGCCAAATATTTAAAATTTGTTTGAAATCTGTTAGACTAATTTCAAGTTTTTAGTCTTCACCTTGAAATGCGAACATATATATTAATACATATATATTAATATTTTTTGAAACGATAGTTCTACAATTGATGAAGGGACGGTAAGGGAAAGAAATGAAAATTTTTGGTGAAGGAAGGGAAAAGCGGAAAGGAAGGGGGGGTGGGGTATAGGTAGCTACGCTTGACAAGTAGTCATTTTGACTCCTACCTTTTATCCAATGCTGGAAGGTGCATGAGTCGAACCAAGTTATAATCTGAGATTATAACCTGATTCGAACCCACAACACCCGCCAGGGCATGTGGTTCGCTGGTACTTGTACCTTTGAACCATAGAGGCGCTGGACAAAAGGAGACTGCGAAATCCACTTATCAAGATAGCGAGCGTTTGGTTGGGTTATCGACACATATTGTGCCTCTGCCTACATCAATTGCAGATTACCACCGAGCGAGAAGTTTAAATCTAACTGGTTTTTACTGGCAGGACGACGACACTATGCCGGCCCTTACGACTTGCAAGGTACTGCACGTGACGTTGTTCGTCTGTCAGCGCGTGTTAGCCGCGTTTCTCGGCGCGGGTTTTCGGGAAAGGAAGGTCCCGTTCCTATGAAATAGACTAATCTCAAGTTTTTAGTCTTCACCACATTTCAAGGCCTTTGTTCATCAAGATATGTCTTAGGACAGAGCGTGAAAGAAACAATAATGACACCAGCTATAATGAATTCTGTTACCCTATTTCTATCATATTTAATTTCTAATATCTTTGAACAAGTATGAAAAATCGCTCAACTAAATTTTGATTATAATACAAACCTGTTAATAAAATGATAGAGCCGATAAATTTATGAGCAAAAAATCAAACAAACTTACTATTCTTGGAAAGTTTCCATCTCACTGAAGATTATTCAATACACTATCCAAACGACAGCAGCCCTCTAGAAGTCATTAAATTTGCACTCTTTCGATAGACTCGTAACCACCGAGCGAATCGACAAGTCCGCCAGCCAGTCGTTGTCAGGCCGTATATCAAAAAAGTAATAAGAAATCGAAAACCACTTTTGATATATTGCAAACTTTTCAACTCCCATTTGAACTCATAAGTTACGGCACGGCTATTTATCCACCAGTAATCAACTTGAAATCATCCTTTTTCGTCACGGTAGGGTGAAGTTACAAGTTCTGGTCCATTGTTTCCAATTTCAAATTTCAGCATAACATATGTGGTGAGGTCAAATTCAATGTACTTTAAACACAACACTGGTTGGCTAACACTTTCACCGTACAAATTTGTTAGTATAAATCAAATAAATATAATTACCAAGGTAAAACGAAATAAAACTAATGACAGACTCATAAAACTCAACTCTACCCTACCTTCGTGTGGATCCTAAATGGAAAAAGAATACGATTGAAGCATCCTTTCTTCCGCCTCTGATGGAACGATTTTTTGAAAAGGGTCTCCGGTAGAGTAACCTCACACACGCACCAAAACACACATGCCCATAAATCTTTTATTGATACACCAGGCCAAAGTTGGATGGAAAACCGAACAAAAAAATTGTCGGGAAAGAGCGAAAGCTTTGCGACACAAAGCGGCAAAAGAAATGAAGAAAAAGAAATATTAGCTCTGCCAACAGTCGGAAAGAAAAACAACAATAGGAAAATCCGTTACGCAAACCTGTTTGCTTAGGATGCCATCCTATATCAATGTGCTTCCTCCGGAGTCCGGACCAACCTATTCGCCCATTCACCGTTCGGTGATTGGAAATTTCTATAATTGTTGTAGGGATCTGTGTCCACCCACAATACGGCGGAAATTTATTGACGACAAGATTACGTTTGCTCATTATCTTCAATTCAACTGTCAATTTTAATTTCGCCTATGGCATTTGGACTGGGGGGGCGGGGGGCTCGGCCCCGGAACTGGCAGCAACCTTGAGTCTAGACCCAGTCTTCTGGAGTTTTCTTGCGTGGTCAAGGGCGAAGTGAGTGTGTGTGTGCTTGTATGTGTCGGCCGTCTTATTTTCCCGAGTTGGGACCAAAATGATGAACAAAAAAGAAAAACGAAGAAATGAGTTGTCTATCCATGCTGGGAAGAAATATAGTGAATTCTGCCATTTTCGAAGGATGAATGGAAAAGTTAACGAAATCAATTGAGATGAGGATGGTTGATGGTAAATTTTCGTGTGTTTGGAATTCTACGGTTACGGTCTATGGTACATTTGATATGAAATTATTCTACCATTATTCCAAAAATAAAAATAATAAAACTCTGAATTCGAATGGTTTTTCATTGTAATAATTGTATACATAATGTTAAACATGTTCTATTCATCTCGTGACAACGCTTTTGGAAAGCTCATGATCAAAATTCTATTATTGAAAATTCCGCAGAATCGGCTTTCAGCCGATCTATCTTTCAGCAAGCTCGACAGTTCCGAATAGCTCAGTGTTCCAATCTTTTCGCCATTATGGCGGCTAATAAATTAATATTATCATCAATATTTATCAATTTGTTCGGATTTAGACGCAAAATAATCATCGGCGAAGCTACCGACGACGGCCGACCGACCGTTTGCTGCCGGAGTTTTCTGTTCTGACTGAACACGAACTGAAGAATGGAACGAAATCTTCGAGCACACACACCCTCGCTCGTCCGGACGGGGACGACGGACGCCCGGCTGCCAAAGGCGAAAAGTGAAAATAAATCTTCCCAGATCCGGATTTTTTTTCGCTGACTCGAAACTCGACCAACTACGAGCATACGTCCAGGAGGTTTTTCATGATTTTTTTGCCCTTCATTACTACTAGTAAAACCTAAATCCCATCTCAGACTGTCAGCCTCATCGTTGTCAAAGAATCCTTCGGTGCTGCTTAGCTCGTGTGCCGGTCCACAGGCGGCTTGTGTCGTCAGAAAAGGAACAATGGTGCGCTGTGACTGATTTTTTCTCACGCTCCTGCTGTATCGCTTCCACGCAGTGCACCGGATCGTCAGCGGATGTCCTCCGCAACGAAAAACGTTCGGAAGGTGGATCCTTTAGTTGTCGCGAAACAAGAATTGTGCACCAGTTTTGACAGATCGGTACGCACCGGCATCGGAGCGGGCGACACGGCGCGCGGTAGGGTTTGGGCAGATTATGATTTCCCATAAATTTGCATATCTTGTGCTGTGCTACAACCAAGCTACAAGCCAGTGCAGGTCGTACTGTTTCGACGTTAGACAGCTGCTGCGGTGAAATTCGAACGGCTTAAACAATTGCGGCTCGGCGAGTTATGCATAATGCATTTCGAGCGCAATATCAATCCAATCTGAGGAGAATCGCTTAATCAATCTTCATTCGCTTCAGTGTTTCAGTTGAGCAAAAATGCATTAGGCATTTGCAGGCAAATAACTTGATAAAATGCACTTTAAAATCTATTTGAATTGAGGATTGAACATTCAGTTTCTGGTCCAAATGTCTTATTACTAGATTAAACAATCAGGTGACGGGCATTCAAATTAGAAAGTATTTGTCCTTAACCATTCTAAGAGCCTAAATTTCTTGTGAAAATTTCGTTATACATTTATACATGTATTTATAGGTTGTTTTTTGGTACATTCTTAGTACGTGGTACAACCTAGTCAACTACAAAAAATCAACTTTATTGGTTAATGGACCGCTGAGATATCGCGATGGGAGTACAGCACCACCTATCGCGTTATTCGGGGGATTCCTGTTCATATTTTAATTTGGCGTAACGATGCCTCTCTCTAAGTTAGGGTGGTTCATGTTTTACCTCTCCCTCTGGCTACTGTGAATGTTTCGCAGGACAGCTGATTTCGATGATTTCAAAGGTCAGGGCTCAAGTAACAGTAAATAACTTTCAGTGTATAGCGCTTTTTGTTTGATGGATAAACTAGGGTTTTTACCATTGAATTTACTGTAATGTTGAATTTTATAGTAAACTAGCTGACCCGACAAACTTCGTATTGCCACAAATTAACCTGTGTTTTACATAAATCATGAATCTCGGATGATCTTTGTCACTATCTCGAGTTTTGCAAGCCCCCCAGTGGGCGGCGCCTCCGACGGCGGGTCACCGGCAACACTCGCGACCGGCTCGTCCTGAATGATCTAGTGTTACTATAGATAGTTTTTGTGGTCTTGTTATTGATTAATGTTTTATGGAAGAGTCTCGAATTTCTCGAGTTCGATTAGTTTTTGAGTTTCGCAAAAATTTCTGTTTTATTTGTATGAGAGTCCATATCCCCCTACCACAGGGGTGAGAGGTCTCTAACTATCATAAAATAAATTCAAGACTCAAAAATCTCCTACATGCTAAATTTGGTTCCATTTGCTTGATTAGTACTCAAATTATAAGGAAATTTGTATTTCATTTGTATGGGAGCCCACCCTCTTAAAAGGGAAAGGGGTCGTAATACACCACAGAAAAAAAATTCTGCCATCTAAAACTCTCACATGCCAAATTTGGTTCCATTTGCTTGATTAGTTCTAAAGTTATGAGCAAATTTGTATTTCGTTTGAATGGGAGCCCCCCCCTCTCCTAAAAAGGTAAGAAGTCCTAATTCATAATGGGAAAAATGGTTGCCTCCAAAAACACCCACATGCCAAATATGGTTCCATTTGCTTGATTAGTTCTCGAATTATGAGGAAATTTGTATTTCATTTGTGTAGAAGCCCCCCCCTCTTGAAGTGTGGAAGGATCCTAATTCACCGTAGAAAATATTTTTGCCTCCAAAAACCTCCACATGCCGAATTTGGTTCTATTTGCTTGATTAGTTCTCGAGTTATTGGGAAATTTGTATTTCATTTGTATTGGAGCCCCCCCTCCTAATGTGGGAAGAGGTCCTAATTCATCACAGAAAAAATTCTTGCCTCCAAAAACACCTACACGCCAAATTTGGTTTCATTTGCTGGATTAGTTCTCGAGTTATGAGGAAATTTGTATTTCGTTTGTATAGGACCCCCCCCTCCTAAAGTGGGGAGGGGTCCCAATTCATCATTGAAAAAAAAAATTGTCTCCAAAAACACACACATGCCAAATTTGGTTCCATTTGCTTGATTAGTTCTCGGGTTATGAGGAAATTGGTATTTCATTTGTACAGGAGCCCCCTATTTGCTTGATTAGTTCTCGAGTTATGCAGAAATTTGTGTTTCATTTATATGGGAGCCCCCCCTCTTAGTGGGGGGAGGGGTCTCTAACCATCACTAAAACCTTTCCTGACCCCAAAAACCTCTACATGCAAATTTTCACGCCGATTGGTTCAGTAGTTTTTGATTCTATAAGGAACACAGGACAGACAGACAGAAATCCTTTTTTATAGGTATAGATTACACTGAAGTCCTCTACTTTAATTGGAAGAAAAAGTAATGATTGTGAAATTTTATGGCGATGATATTGCTACCGATAAATCGTGTACGGAATGGTCTCGATATTTCAAGGATGGTGATTTCAATGTTAAAGAGCAGCATTGCCGTGAACAGCCAAAAAGGTTTTTATGAAATGAACCTTAGAAACGCAAGTCGTATTATTTTCTACGCCCAATAAATTAGAAAGCGGAATAGATTTCCTCAAATAAATCGAAAATTACTTGAAATATCGTTAATAAACAAAACAAATTTTATAAACGTGATTTCATGAGTTCCCCAAGGCTTTTAAGTAGGCCCTCTTCTGTTCAGTAATATCGCTTGTTGAAGTTTTCCATTAAATTCGGAGTATTCCAATAAAACGTACAGCTTTTTACATTTGATAACAAAGCTTAGTAATTAGTCGAAAAACACAAATCACTATGTGTTTTTCCACTCCATAGAAATAAAGAAAAATTCACTGAGTCGGGGTCCTCCTATAAAGTGATTACAGCATCATTGCAGTTTTTTTCGTTTTTCCAAGCTAAGTATGACCAGCAAAGTTGACACTCAGGCAGTTTTCCATCCGCGGCTGGCCTAGAGTGTCAACTAAAACCATCTAGTTGCGCCAAGCGCACAGTGGTCCAAAAGAGTGCAAAGTGGAACTTTTCTCCAACCGTTCTTTGCTTTCATTTTAGCAATATATTTAACTTCAAAACTTTCGTTCGAAGGAATACCCCCCGTAATCTGAAACTCTACATTCGGAAATTTGACAACTTTGCCGAAAAAACTATGTCTATATTTCCGAACACGAAAAAGGTATTTTTTTTTGCCTTTCTACTATATAAATATATAGTATAAAGGTATAGAAATCACTTGGAAAACCGGAAATGGAAAGAAGGTCCTGCGGGCCGAATGTTATATACCATTCGACTCAGTTTCGAAAACTGAGCATTTTCTGTGTGTGTGTATGTATGTGTGTGTGTGTGTGTGTATGTGTGTGTGTGTGTGTATGTGTGTGTATGTGTATGTGACGCTTTTAATCTCACTCACTTTTCTCGGAGATGGCTGGACCGATTTTAATGTTCTTAGTGTCAAATGAAAGGTCTAGGTGTCCCATTGGTCGCTATTGAATTTCATACTGATCGGACTTTTAGTTCAAAAGTTATGTATAAAAATACGAAAAATATGGGACTTCATTATCTCATAGGTCCCTTAACCGAAATTGATTGCATATGAAAGGGAAGTCTTTCAAAACCTTAACTTCAAGATTTCATGACGATTGGGCTTGTACTTTGAAAGTTACATAAAGAAATGTGAAAAAATAGTATTTAAAACATATTTATGTAACATATAAACATTAATTTAATGAAAAACATCACACATTTTATGATTATTTGAAAATTACTGCTGAGATCTATCAAACGAAACCGAGTTATTTAAAATCGAACGCTTCATTCAAAAGTTATTCAAACTTTGACACTTAAGCACCGTATATTAAACCGTTAAAACGTGTGAAATCAAAACATATCAATCAAATGTTGATTGTATTCAATGTGTGTGATGTATGTGTGTGTGTATGTATGTATGTATGTAGGTATGTATGTATGTATGTATGTATGTATGTATGTATGTATGTATGTATGTATGTATGTATGTATGTGATGACAATTTGCAATGAAATTCAAGAAAAGTGAGAAACATGTCAATTGTCTGAAGTTTTTGAAGCCTCTTAGTGGAATACGAACTCTGAAATTAAAGAAAAGAAAAAACTTTTACCGACTAAATTCCACTATTTAATATTTATTCGCGACAGATACGTATACGCTTTGAAATAAGACACTGATGAAGCCTGCACGTCGTAGGTGCGCTACGTATCTGTTGCAAATAAATATTAAATAGTGGGATTCAATCGAAAAATTTTTCTTTTCTTTGATTTCAGATTTCAATTATCATTTTCTTCACTTACTGTTACTCACAATTGTACAAGAAAAGCAGTTTATTTAAGCATGTAGGTATAGTGGTGTATAGAATCAAAATTACTAGTGAGTTGATTTTTCCAAATAAATTTGTACAAATTCCAAACAAATTCTGCGCATCAATAGATGCTCTTTTCAATCAATAGTATTTCCCATTCCCAGAAGTTAGAAATGTTATATGAAAAATAGGAAGTAAACGTTGCACGATAGAAATTTTGTAAAATTTGTTTTCGTTAGTGATATTTTAAAGGACAGATGTCTTATGTCATGTATCATGTTTTAATAAATAAATCAAAAAAAGACAAGCACTGGGAATCATATCGATCGTATTTCCCATTCTCAAGCATGTTTATGGCGCAGCTTTGGCACTATTTTTCGACCTCATCTTGTTTTCCTAACCCTCTAACATTGTAAAAACGATGCGATCAAGTTAATGACTATCTTTTCATGAAAGTACATTCAAAAGAAGCTTAAGTTTTGATTTTCATGCAAAAATAATTATCTGAAGGAGCGCTAGCTAAGAAATAATTCCATTTCTCGTTTTCATATCTAATGCTCTATTCAGTAATTTTTTTTCTAATTCAGATATATTGCAAAATTGAAGCCAAGCAAACCAATAGTAAAATTTTGAGATCAATCATTTTGTTGTAGATATCCTTTTTCTTCAAAAGCGAAATATAATAATAATTTTCCTGAACTCTTGTTTTTCAAAGATGCTAACTTTTGAATGCATGGTATCAATATCAAAATATCAAAAAATCTGCTATGAACAAATACTTCATATTGTCAATTCAAAACAAGTTTCGTATGTGGCTCTGAAGCCCGAAAGTTAAGGCCGTCTGTAGACCCGTTAGAGGGTTAATTTCTAATTTTCTATACATATTCACTCAAGTCTGTAAAAATCTTTTGTGTTTACATTATTTTTCTATAAATATTATAAAACTAAATAAGGTGTTCATCAAGTAACATAAATGACGCTTACATGTATTTACGCACCCAAGGAAAGAAAATATAATTATTCTACACAATACGTTGTGAATTTTACTGGCAAATAAGGATTTTGAGGAATACGGAACGGATATTTAAAAATATAGTCTAATATAACATCGATACATCTACAATTAAGTTCCTGAGAAATTTTATAAAGATTATTGTAGCAGTAGAAAGGCTAGGTCACGCCGCTAGGTGGATTAATTCGGGTTTTTATTTTTATCATAGCAAGCCATGAGCAATTTTTAACAGTTTTAGATTACGGAGGGCAAACAAATTTGCTGAAAAAACAATATTTCTATCTCTTTCGGGTTTAGGGATACGAAACAAATTCTTTGGAAATTCTTTAAAAATTAATTTTCCATGCATTGCTTTTGTTGATTACATTTTACAAGAACATATTGTTCTAGGCAATTAGTGAAGCACTCAAAACACATGTTTCTGCAAAAGGTCGCAGATCTCCAGGATTCAGCAAAAGATAAGTATGAAAAACTAATTTTTAAAGAACTTTCTTAGAAAATGTTCTATAGCTCTGCATCCGATAGAGATAGAAATGTCATTTTTTCTGCAAGTTGTTTTCCTTTACATTTTCTGCAACTTTGCCGAAGAAACCATGTCTCTATCTACTAAGATAAAAAACTGGACGTGGTATTGAGCCTTCGGCAAACGCAAAACACATGACATATGCCTGTCGTACTCTCATATGCGTGGACCTATGCAAGTTTGTAGTACTTGACCTAGGTTTCAAGGTGAAGCACTGCTTCGATGTATCCACTTACTCCATTTTATCATATAGGCTTGTGAAGCTAAGAAAAAATTAAGCTTGAATATGCGATAACGTAGCAAGAAAATGTCCTAGAGATTTGCAATCTTCTGCAAGAACACGTGTTTTGAGTACTTCGATAATTGCCTAGAACAATGTATTCTTGTAAAATGCGTCCAACAAAAGTTAAGTATGAAAAATTAATTTAAAAGAACTTCCTAAGAAAATGCTCTACAGTTCTGCACCGAATAGAGATAGAAATGTTATTTCTTCAGCAAATTTACTTATTTTTACATATTCTTTAACTTTGCTGAAGAATCCATGTCTCTAAATGCTAACACAAAAAAGTTTTTTTTAATTTTTATCATAGTAAGCCATGACACTCTCAGATTATAAGGTGTATTTATACAAACAAAAGTGCTAAAGACCTGAAACGCTAAAATGTCTTTTGCTTTCATTTTAGCATTTCCGGTCTACAGCACTTTTGTTTGTATAAATATCTCTTATAATCTGAGAGTATGGGTATGAAAATAGGAAGGCAATGAAGATGCGTCCAACATTGCTCTAGCCAACCCAAGTTCCTATCTAGTACCTCCACGTGGCCATACCCGGTAATGCTCTTTCCTTAAGATTGAGTAGCTTAGCTAGGAAGTGCGATGCTGCGTGGATCCCGGCTGCCTGATATCAAAATCGTAGTTTTGGGCAGACGGCTGATCCACCCGGCCCCTATCAAGCCCCAACATATATTCTTCTGATTGTTTGTTTCGTTCTAGCTCTTCAAAAACCTACTATACAATGGAAACTTTGACCGTGAAACTTGCTAATAATGTACATGGATATTGTTGGGTTGTTGTACATGTAGGGTTGATGGCATCATTATGATGCAACAATATCTGATGCAAAGGACTGCTGGTGAGCTCGTTCTATTGTTCTCAATATTAATTTCATTTCATTATATATCATGTGATAAATTCATTATATGCATTATATGATAAATTCATGAATACAGAGGCATCACATGAGTGGAAGATTACAAGATGGAGTGAGGAGTCAACCGGAATCACTAGGAGGAAACTCCTGAAGGTCTGAAACAATATTTATGTTGCACTCTTCGAACAAACAACCCTCACGTAAATTAAAGCTGGTGCAGCGAAACTGATTGTTACATGGAAGGATCCTAATGCTGGAAGGAAATTCTTATAATCCCGGAATGCGCACAAGTGTCTCTGCTTGTGGTTCCGTCCAAGGGATTGGTCCTTCCACAACAGCTTTAGTGTGAAATCTACTGCAAGGTTACCCACATACGCTGGCAGGACCTTGAACTGATGGTGGATTCCCCCCATACATACATACATACATACATACATATCTCTTATAATTTGAGAGTGTGATGGCTTATTATGATAAAAATAAAAAAAAACAACTGTTAGTATTTAGAGACATGGTTTTTCAGTAAAGTTATAGAAAATGTAAAAACAAGCAAAACAAGAAATAACATTTCTATCTAGGAAAAACACTAGTAAGAAAGTTCCACTTTTCGTCCTTTTGGACCACTGTGAAGCGGTTTAAGTAGAAATCAAGCATGAACATTCGTGAATACAAGCCACTAAAAATAGTCCAATTAAATTCAAGCCACTAGCAAAACAATCGTCCCCATAAGAACAATTTAAGCTAGGTCAAAATAGTGGTAAATTTATCAGCGCAAACAAATGATAGGGCTCAAGCTTGGTGTAGCGGTTAGCCTCTCACCGCGAGGACCCGGATTCAAATCCCAACCCCGCAGAAGTCACGAATGACTCAAGCCGTTAAAGTGATTATAATCAAACAAAGAAAAAACAAATCATAGAACCCGTTAAACAAACTGTTCCAACATTTGTAACGGGACAACATTGTGGGTTTAAAGTATTTAAGTCTTTGCCAACACTGCAACACTACAAGCCCTGATGAAGACCCACATCGGGAACGAAACGTTAGCGCCTACTAACTATTAATTTTCATTAACGGACAAAATTCCAATCTTCCAAAACGATCAGTCAAAACACACTAGTTAGGGGCCGTGCAATAATTACGTAAGGGGTTTATCCTCATTTTTGAACCCCCCCTCCCCAATATAAGATTTTGTAAGATTCTGGCCAAATATGTTGGAATAATAGCATAAACCGATAACATCAGATGGCTTTGGAACAAGTAGGCCGCCTGCTGTTTCCCTGAGTGGGCAAGGCCAAAATACTCAGCTGGTTGCTACGCATTGCCTTGTAGCATGAAGGATTTTGACACTTCATAACTTAACTCGTCAATTAAACAAAAATTGTAACAAGTAACATGAGTTGCTATTAAAAAATTTGAATTTATCATAATTTTTTCGCGTATGAAAATCTTACGTAAGAAATGATTAGGCTCCCCTCCCCCCAAATAAGATTTTGTAAGATTTTGCGGAACCCCCCTTCCCCATTATACCTTAAGTAATTAATGCACGGCCTCTTAATAAACTTAGTATTAAGTAGTGAATAGTAAGTAGTGAGCAGTAAGTGAAGGCTAGTAGTGAGTAGTGAGTAATTATAGTAGTAGTTAAAGTAATGAGTTATTAGGGTAGTGTGTAGTTAGAATAAGAGTAGTGAATAGCTATGGTAGTAAGAAGTGAGTAGTGAGTAGTGAGTAGTGAGTAGTGAGTAGTGAGTAGTGAGTAGTGAGTAGTGAGTAGTGAGTAGTGAGTAGTGAGTAGTGACTAGTAGTAGTAGTAGTAGTAGTAGGGGGGCTCTGTAGCCGCAAGGTTACCGAGTCTGCTTTGACAAGCGAATGGTCATGGGTTCGAATCTTAGTAGAATCAGGCCATTCGATGTCAAAGTGACTTTAGCATGGGCTTATTCTCTGGCCCCTCATCACCCTTCCTTCATGCTGAGTTCTACATTATCCCGAAGACGCTTCTTATGGCTAGTATACTGGTATGAGCACCTAATGAGGAAATGGTTTTGAACCTCAGGAGGACTCACCAGTGCTAACTATAACGAGGCGAAACAGGTTTGGTATAGTAGGACATGCATCGAAGCATGGGTAAAACTCTCAACACATAAGCACGCATAAAAAAAAAATATAAGCTTATCGTTTACTCAATAACGATAAAGCACAGAAATGCAGTGCAGAATACAGCATACACCCGGGCAACATTACAATAGATCAATAATGTTGTGGTCAAAGTGATTAAGCCCATACAAAAAAAAGAAAAAAAAAGTAGTAGTAGTAGTAGTAGTAGTAGTAGTAGTAGTAGTAGTAGTAGTAGTAGTAGTAGTAGTAGTAGTAGTAGTAGTAGTAGTAGTAGTAGTAGTAGTAGTAGTAGTAGTAGTAGTAGTAGTAGTAGTAGTAGTAGTAGTAGTAGTAGTAGTAGTAGTAGTAGTAGTAGTAGTAGTAGTAGTAGTAGTAGTAGTAGTAGTAGTAGTAGTAGTAGTAGTAGTAGTAGTAGTAGTAGTAGTAGTAGTAGTAGTAGTAGTAGTAGTAGTAGTAGTAGTAGTAGTAGTAGTAGTAGTAGTAGTAGTAGTAGTAGTAGTAGTAGTAGTAGTAGTAGTTGTTGTACATTCTCTCATATTGAAATGATCTCCATTTCAAACATACGGTAGGTTAACAGAACGTTTTGTTTAGATAATAAAGTTCGTCGTTCAAATGTTATGCTTTTTTTTTGTATGCCAGAAGGGCATTGGGTTAAAAGGCCACTGCGTGCATTCGAATGTAGATATTTTTAAGATTAGTCGAGGGTTGGCATAACACTCACTGTTTTATTTTAGTAGGATGTTGCGAATTCGAAAACCAAAAAATTTGAACACCTTTGTGGGACTTCATTATAGTTAGTTATAGCACACCTTTGTTAATGTTTTATTGTAAATAGTAAAGTTTACAGTCGATATTAACATCGATCAGTGCAATAACATTCCAACGGGGTTAGGTTGAATAATTTGAAAAGTTCAGAAACTTACAGTAGAAAGCAATGAAAATTACAAAGTCTTTCTGATTGTAAACATTAACGTGCTGTATTGTTTCTGATATTATAGCCACTTCTATCGAAACTTTCCACTGTTACTTCTCGTTGTTTTGTTTTATGAAACAAAATTTCAATGCACTTTAATGTCAAATACACATTACATTCGTCAAAGTTGAATTTATTGCTTTTGTTGTATAATCGTCTGCGAGTGGTGAAAGCCATTAGAGCTACACGACAAAAGGGCTGTATACCCGAGCAAGGTTTGACCACAAAAATAAATCAAAACAATTTCATTTTCTGCTGTTGAAATCAATTAGAAACCAAGTTTTGTTGTTTTGTTGTAATTTTCATTAAAAAAGAATGTTTTGACTATACAAAAGAGCCAACAATAGTCAAATTAATCTATTTTAACATAAAATGTTTTCCAGTAAAATAATCAGTTCAAATTCCACGATGATGATGATTATTTAGCAGAATAAAACCAAATTTAGATTTCCCATTAAAATCGTTTAACAGCAAGATCAGTATACTGTTTTATAATTTTTATAGCAAAAGTGGGATTTAACCTAATTTCAAGGCGTAGAGTTTCAGCAATCAATATTAGCAAGCAATTATTTAAACCGATAAGTCAACCAAAATGAAATCAAACCGAACCATAAAAATCCATTACATCAAGATATCAAATTTTGTTGTCAGTTGGCCGTTAAACTTTGCTCGGGTATCGTCTGTTAGATATCAGTCGGTAACATTTTGACAAATAAGGCGACATTTATTTAGTACGTCACGCAAATTTTGACCAAAATCAAGCCCCTCTGTCACAATTCGTCACACATTCACACATTCGTTCCCTGAGAAAATACGTCACGTCATGGAACCCCCCTCCATTCACAACAAAAAAATTAAAATGAATTTCAGCAAATAAAAAAACGAAAATTTTCGAGCTTATAAGTTATCGATTCAAGGATTTTGAAGTTGATCTCCAATTGCTGCGATCGGATACGCTTCAGAAGTCGCTGATGTGTCGTCGATTAATGTTTCGCGCATATCCACGTACTTTCCATCCATCCACTCAAATTCGTCTGATCTATAGTTGAAAGAATTAGGACTTCCTGCTGACGTCTTGCAGTAACACGCCTTGGAAGTACTTTTCTGACGGATATTGTCATTTTGTGTATTCATTCAATCGTGCAATTATTCAATACTACCTTAGATACGAAATTTAATCCGCTAGTGGCATAAACTCTATCCTTCAGAAAACTTGTGAGTGAGGGACAGTGTAAATTATACCGAAAAACCTGAAAAGCAGCCGTGGAACTTCGGTATAAGTTTATGTTCATCGATTGAGTTCAGCACGAATATCAAGGGAAAACATTGCCATATGTCTCTGGTAGCAGCCCGATGCACCTCAGGGGTTTGTGCGACTGCTATTTGCGGTTGCAAAAAATCTTTTAGGCAGGACGGTACTCAAGCAGCTCTTCAGTGGTGTGCTGCATATTCTGTAAAGCCTTAATGGAGAGTTCAAAGTTTAACTCTACTAAAGGTCCATACGAACGTCTACTAAAGGTGTATATTAATATAATTTCTGATAAAGTAAATAATACTGAGGAGTAAATCTTGATGAATATTTAATTGGTTAACCATCTGTTGTTAGCCGGCCGAAAAGTGACTTCTTTTATACAGTAAACACAAATGGCCAAAATCGATGATGTCTACTCCTGGAGAGACATACTACCGTGCTGCTGTGTGGGTAGTTAATCGGGTTTGAGCTGAGCTCCGGTAGACTCATGCAGCTGAAGCAGCCCGAAAAGTTTCTTTAATTGAGTTATTGGGTACTATACACAGCTCCAGACTCCGGTCTCCTTGGTCCAGCGCACACCGCCATTTTCGTCCACGTGTAGAAGTTATTCTTAGCTCCGGTGGTGGATCAAACATCGCCCGACAGGCGGTCCATTCTCGGCCCGCCTTCGATACAGGGGCAGCACTTAGCTACTGTCGCGCACGTTGACCATGGTCTAGGAAGCTATTGTTACCTACTGACGAACGAACGAATGGACGAACGTGGCAAGGAAGGAAAAAGCTGACTACTGCTGTTTTGATGGCCGACGCTGCTGGAACTGCCGGAGCGATAAAAATGAGTTCATTATTTAATTTCAGTTTTCGCCGTATTTTCTGGCACGGAAGCTTCAAGCAGCTTCCCCTGAGTAACTCCTCGTGAAAACGTGTTTCTGCGGTTGCCAAGCAGTAGAAAGCTTTGCTTGCTGATAAGATAAGGTTGTGCAGTTCTTTCATTCTTCGTGTACCGGAAAGAAACACGTCACATTACTTGTGCAGGTAGGAAAACGACCTGGTAAACAAGCTATCTTGCCATTAAAAGAATGTTAAAGCTGGACATTTGCTTATTCTCGTTGCCGTTTCAAATGAAGAGATAAGTTTCGGGAAGCTTGTATTCGGAACAAAGGTCTGGGCACAGGTTGCACACTGCAAAAGAATGAAAAAGTCCTATGGAAATAAATATTTTCAACCGCATTATAATGTTCCAATGCAAACATATTCAGAATTTTCCGGCGAGGGTTGAAATTTCTACGCTGAAATAACCGAGCGAAAACACGCAGAACACGTAGGTTTTTCTTCCACTTTGGGTTGCCGAAAGGAAGTGGCAGAAACAGGAACAACCGCGGCGGAAGGAACAAAGGAATTCCTTCGTTTCAAGATGGAAATCACTTTGAAAGTGTCTTACCCATTCGCGTAACATAGGTAAATGAATCTTAAAGGCAAAAAATGGATGTAAAACACCCAACGGAGTGTTCAAGCCTTTTTGATTGGAAGTTACTTACAATGAGAAATGAACAGGAATCATAAAACCGAACACATTTAACTTAATTGTAATTTTTCTTTGCTAAAGGGAGCGAAAACTGAATAATACGAAGAATTAATTTTAACATATTTTTCATCCAAATATTATTTTCGGTGATTTCTCAAGCTAAATGGTGAAATAACAGAAAAGAATTTGACTGTTCCTCGCGTTTCTGGAAATTCATCCTTTACGCCCGAGGCGAGTAAACTAATTATAATTTGCACAGATGATGCCTCCGCTCGTAGCTACCTACCTAACTACGGCTCGACTCTACAAACGATATTCACTTTTTATTTCAGGTAGATCCTATACCTGATGATGAACGTGTTACCACCGAGGTGCTGCAGATTGGTTCCATTCTGCTTGATAGAGTCATCTGGTTGGAATCTGAATATGTGTTTCACTTCGGAGCCAGCTATTTGGTTCGGGTAATGGAATTAAAATAGTCGTAACTTAAATAGCAAGCAATTGCTGTGAATCTGTACTCGAGCAAATTCCTGATACCAATTTCATCAAGCTGTTCTTCACAGTAAAAATTTTCCTAAAGAGCACTGTTCACATATCGGTTCGATGTTGGAGAGACTAAATCCTCGAGCTCCCGCTTACTTCTGGCAGAAGGTTTTTTCTCCGATAAACATGGCAAACGAGTATTCGTGAACAGTGAACAGCTGCGAATTTGGCATCAAAGTCTTACTATCATAGAGAACCTTTCCTAGCAGAGAAACTAGAACAGTTATACATAGGTGTAACACGTCATACTTAAATGTTCAAGTCAAGAGAAATCAAAGTTTACAATTAAACTTCTTACTCGGTTAAACACCAGGCAATTTCAATAAATTAATTAGGTAAAAGATGGAAAGAAGTATCCAAGAATAGATCAATTGTAGTACTAGTGCTTCTGCCCTGCTGCCACTGAGAATCTTTCTCAGTAGGGGTCCACATGCAAAATGAACGTAGAATAATTAAAAAGTAGAATAATTATATTTAGTCAGGCCATAGATTCAAGTCGCAAAAAATCGAACGTCAGGCAATTTCAATAAATTTTCGATTGATTTCATAGAAAAATGAGGCAAGATTGAATGGTATAGTTTCATATAACTCAGTCTCCGATCACTTTGTGGAGCTCTATAGAGTTCAATTCGTCTAGCATATCGCATAAAAAGAGCGGTTGAAGAAAAATATTGAAGCGTCCGCACTCATTATAAGCTAATCTGTCTTAGCTGTTTATATAGCTGGAATCGTAAGCATTCTTGTAAACATATTTTGATGAGTTTTATGATCTATTACGTGTTACATACTGATTGAAAAAGCACTAACAAAACCAATTTCAGTTTCTGCCACCTGCTCTACTGTATCCATTTGTTATGGAATGGAATAACGTAAGTTTCAGTGACCGAAATTGACGATAAAGCTCATCATAAGAGCACAAGATCAAATAAACTTATTATTTGGACTTGGATTACAGTGGTAATTTATATCTTTAACTGCTAATAATGTTTCAAACTAAAAAAATTTCCATCAAGCAAACTCTGAAAAAAGTAGACATAAAATGGACCACATATTTAGCAAGTCTTATATGAGCAATCTTGGGGGAAATCGGGCATTATGAGTACGTTAGCGTTGACAAGAAAGGTAGCAATCACGCCGATGCTGACTGCTGACCACGCGGAACAGCCTCTTCAGGATTGAGGGCCTGATCCCATGTCAGGAATTACAAAGTGGAACATCATCTTCTCTTTAACGTAAGCGTCTGTTTCCCCGGTTAAGAGCGGCTCACGACAGCGTCTGAGCAAGTGTGGATGGTTAAATTAAGGAACGTCTTGTCTCGCCACTAAAGTCAAGATGGCACCAGCATCACGAGAATCAGATGCATCGCCCTATCCAGTTAGCATTTTCATATTTATGTTAAGGTTACAAATGAGAATCATTAATGCAATATGCAAGTAAACTATAGGTCGATTCCGACTTTTTTCATTTTTCAATGGAAAGGGCGTTGTTATATTTTCGTCGTGTTCTACTGCCACTCTCTTTAGTTCTGGAGTAGTTGGTGTTAATGTCGTTAATGATTTGTTGTATTTTTTCATTCTTTTTTGATGTAAGAAAACAGTGGCTTCTAGCCTGAGCGGCATTGGTATTGTCTAATCATGTTTGCTTATGCCGTAGTACACACTAAAAAATTCCGGAAAAATTTACCGAAATTTCAACAACCGAACGTTCGGTAAAAATGTCGATGGTACATATCGACGTTTACCGATCTTTAGTAACGTTTCACATATTTTACCGAACGGTCGGCTGTTGAGACTTCGGCGAAATTTTACCGAATTCGGTGCTTCTTTTTAAGTGTGTAAGGCTGAGAAGTCATTTTATTGCATCTCGAGGAGTCTGGCAAGGCTTCGACAATTAGCTATTGATAATTCGCACAAGTATAATAATAGAGGACTGCCCTTTGGTGCACCATTCGACTGTTTGTAAAAGATATCCCTGAATGTAAAGTAGTTCTCCACATACACAATCGTGTCAGTTTCAAATTACCGACTTTTTTCCTCTATACGTTATCACCATGTTGTTTCAATAGCCAATATTCCAAGATGGGTATCGATTCTTTCACAGGAACGATAAGGAAAAAAGCCGCAACATCGAAAGAGACCATATCGTCTTCTGTTAGTTCTCCTGATGTTTTCGACGTGTATTTTGGATTCTCCTTTTATTCTGGGCATTATCCGTAGTTTTATGATGAAGTTTCCTAACGGGTGGCAACTAAAATTTTGGATTGTTTTCGCGGCCCTTAAGCTCAACAACAAACGAGCTCAGAGAAAAATGAGACTATGTATGTGTTAGCTCTCTCTCTCTCCTCTGTTGGTCATTATTTTTTATTTTGTTTTTACTTGCCTTGTTTCGCTTAAAATGATGTCGAAACAAGAAGCATTTCGGGAGCGCGTTGTACACTTCTACGAACTGCCACCAAAATTTCGGCAAAAGTATACGGTACAATATTTAAAAGCTAATATGTTGCGGCTTCGACTGTTTACCATATCCTAAGATTCCCAACAACTATTCGCAAGCAAGGTAGTGGAAGACCAGCCAAAATTATGGACGCAGAAGAACATCGTTCTCTTTATCGTTTCTTCAACAACAAGCCCTCTGGTTTGGCTATCAATTAAGTTGCACCAGACGAATGTTTGAAGAAAATTTTGATCCCGTTTCTACAAAAACATCATGCAGATTGACAATACGTGTTTTAGCCGGATAGAGCATCATCGCATTACGCCAAAAAACACAATCGTTCCTGAATACCCATTCGCTCCCATTTGCACCCAAAAACCACGACCCGAAAAATCTGTCTCAGTGCGCCCAATCGAAGATTTCTTCGAGATTTTGAGTTGCTTGGTGTGCAAAAATAGCTGGAGAGTCACGAATTGCAAACAGTTGATTGGTAGAATCAAGAGATGCATTCGCAAAGTTGACATGACGGCCGTACAACGCTCCTGTTTCGACATCAAACGAAAGCTTCGCCGAACAGCTGATTACGGACCGTTTTCAAATGTACACCTTTTTTTCAACAATGGATAATGTATCTTTAATTTCGGTTAATCAGATCTTCTTCATGTATCTTTGTCTTTTTTTGACAACCTCAGAAAAAAATTTCAAAATTTTAGTTGCCACCCGTTAGCGCATGTTGGTATTCTTTTATTGTGCGATTATTGTGGACATTCCAACCATTTAGACTTCCACGCGAAATTATAATTATTAGCGTAATTATCTTCTGCATGTCTTATGGGACAATTTTGCAATTTGAACCATCTGGCCTAATAAGCCAGTCGTAGTATGTTCGAATCTCGGTTGTACTCTAACTGCTGGCTCCGAAATATGTCGTATAAAAACAGAAGGTCCATTTTCGATAACGAAATGTACCACCTAAGCTTTGCTTTGACTTTGTCGTGATTTTTTTAAAGCCATTCTCATCCTGATAAAAACTTCAGCAAAGTCCACAACTCCGAAACCATTTACCCCGAAGCTTTTCAGACGATCATCAACCGAAAGTGAACAAAGTTACCGTTGTTGCACCGTCTCGCAACTCCAAGGTGATTCGGCTACTTGTGAACAAGCCATGGATCTACTCGACTTTACGTTTATCAACTTGACTTTTCATCATAGATAGTACCAAGTAGGAAGCATTATGAAAGGCCCCTTCGAAATCAAAAAAATCAACCAATGCTCTAACGGAAGTTAACCAATGGATTCCCGTGGAAGATAGTAATGTGTAATTTCTCAGCTGCTGATCTTTAAGAAATGAGAAACGTAAAACGAGAAGTCGGGTTGCTGAAGACCATCATAGCCGCCAGTAAGAACCGCCTACCAGCAAACTTTTACAAACACGGCCAAGGAACGCTAACAACGGCTCTACATCCATTTGTTTACAAGGGTTATTTCCAATATTTCCGAAAAGGGATGCTGCCGCAGAGGTGTACGGAAGGAATTCCCTGCCCCTTCCACATACAAGTTTCTGCTTTAAAACCTTGAATATCGAAGAAAACTTCAATGTTCTTTCTTCTTGACAATATGGTGGCCCTTAAAAGGACCGTTTGGTTTGAGCGCAAAGATGTTCATGTTTCTGGTTGACTGTTGCACACGGTTCGGAAAATGTTTGTCTTTACTCAATAGATGATCAATTAGCTCTGTGGAAAAAAACGATTGCGCGAAAAATCTGTGGACATGCAAATTCGTACACGTTTGCACGCACACCTAATTCAAAAATCCGGTTTCACTGTTGACTGTTAGCAATGACCGTTCTTCAAAGCAACCGTCAGTTGCATAAAGTGAGTGTGAGCTGTCGGGGCTCTTTTATAATCTCTTTTGCCATTACCCCCGAGCCAATTTCAGAGGTAGAGAGAGTAAGCTTTGCTGCTACTGATGTTGTTACAAGGCCACGCGGGGCTCCTACGATTTTAACCGAATGCAAGGAACCCAGAACGCAGAAAGGAAAACGCATTTCCTCTCTTAGTCAGCAAACAGGCTGGACTTGCCAAAAACGACCCATTTATTTTCATATTTTCACACCTAACAAAAGGCACTACTTACTGAGTAGCACATAGGAAGTAATCGTGAACGTTTTCCTGACTTTAAGCAAAAGCGATAAACTATGTCAATGCAATGCGGACAGTAAAAGACCACTGGTTAATATTTTCCGAGACTAAAATCCGGGTTCAGATTATGTTAAAATATGACGCGCGGGGTAGGGGCGCTACATCCCCCCCCCCACTTACTTACAGACCTGTAAGTCATCTCAAAAGGAGTTTGTGAGCAGCAACTAGCATAGGAATAACAAGGAACCAGCGGGGCAATAATTGTTTTCTTCACTGATAGCTTTTCTTTATTTATAAATAGGGAATTTTGCTGCTTCGTCGTAATTGCCTATTCCCGTCCTATCCAACACAAATTATTAAAACTATCAGCAAAATTAGTTATTTTCTAATATTTCAGTTTGTTGACTATCACACGCGATCAATCAAAGTGAGCTGAGATCTATTTAAATGCCATTTTTCATTAAAGAATTCCTAGCAGCCAAATTTCCTACGATTTTTCGTGCGACGAAGAAAATGTCGACTAATCATTTCAATTTCCGTCATTCATAAAATGAAAATAACTCACGCAACGGATTGTCGTTATTCTGCAGCCGGGAGAACTTGCATGACCAGCAGAAATTTTGCAGAATAACATTTGTCATGCCGTTCTACACAAATACATGCACGCTAGCTTCGTAAACATTATTGTGATTTTTAGTTCGGACGATGAAAAATTTTGATGGACGGATTTTAAAACGGTACAACGAATTTAAGATATAAAGTCAATTGCGTAATTTGAATATAATGCTTTAATAATTGCTTTTTAGTGAATTCAAAGGGCACGGATGGGAAGGTAAATGTGTTTGAGTCAATTCAGCAGCAGAACTTTTGAAGTATTCATTAAATCCACCTAAGAAATGATGAAAAGTAGAGTGGCTTTCTTTACTACGACGGGAATTAGAAATAAGCCCTACATTCGGTTTTGTTTTTCTGACTTTTGATTCAACGAATTTCAAATTAGTTACTTTCTACTAGATACATTGTTTTATAAAACTTTGTGTCATTACAATTTTTCATTAAACTTCATTGTTAGGCTTCCCGTATCAAGGTATGTTACACAACTTCAAATATAAACTTTAATACAGATTCCATTACGGGTTTTACATTTGCGGGAACTCATTAGTTGACTCAAGCTTTCAGGCAAAACTTTCTAAGTACAATGTTGTTTTTCTCCAGCACAAAACTACTACCTCGGTAACCTTTCATCGTCCCGCCCAGGTCACGAGTAAGTGGATGGTATGAATTCCACTTACTTACTTGAACGTAACACTTTATGTACTTTATCCTTACTTACTTACATACTTAATTGGCCTAACGTCTTACGACAAGACCTGCGCAGTATAATTTCTCCATCTATTTCGGTCCATGGCAGCTGGTCTCCAGTTCCGCGGGCACCCAATGCTCACCAGATCTTGCTCCACTTGGTCTTGCCACCTCGCTCGTTGTGCCACTCTTCGTCTTGTACCTACCGGGTTTGATGGGAAACTATTGTTGCAGGATAGTTGTCCGGCATTCTAGCAACATGTCCTGTCCAGCTAGCAACAACTCGTATATCAATGTACGAAAACTATCGTAAATATCTGCTAACAAACTCGAAATCGTAACTAAAGCTGGATAAAGTGGGATCAAGATGATTTTCTGTCGTATATAATGATAATGACTGACATTTCAGCACAAAATCGTAGAGTAGTACGGAGCGACTCGCGCTTAATCGGATATTATCGTATATAAATACTTATATAGTCGTACCGCTCAAAATTATTCGTAATCACGTATATCGCCTCCAAAATAGTAAGGATATGCCAATTTTGCGCGTTTTGACATCTAATAAAAGACTTCAACTCAAAACAAAACAAGATCAATTGTGCAGCATTCATTTGAAGAACTTTGAATATGTTGACCTTTGTGCCGAGAAAGCACGGTTTGCGATCAGCATTTATTTTCTGATGCCATCTAAAGAAAACTGCTACAGAATCAATCGCATCGACGACTTGTCAAAGCTTGTGGTGAACATGCAAAATTTAAAAATTGTATTTTTAACACGAGGAACCATGAACATGGAAAACCTTCGAAAGAGATCGAGGATAGTGAACTGCAAGACCGACACTTAGGTACAACAACAACTGGTGGATCAATTGAATGTGACTCAAGAAGCTATCTCCATACGTTTTACGGTCATGGAAAAGATCCAGAAGATCAAAAACATCGCAGAAATGGGATCAGAAATGTTTGATCTACTACAACCTACTCATGCTTGGTGAAACAGTTAATACTGAACGCTACCGACAACAAATGATCCATTTGAATTGACACAAAACAGAATACCGAAAAAAGCAACACAAAGTGGTTTTAGTGCATGACAATGCTCTATCACATACTACAAAAGCGATCAGGGAACCGATTTAGTCATTTGATTGGGAAGTGCTGTTAGACATACGGTTTACTCACCAAACTTGGCTCCTACCGACTATCACCTATTTAATCACCACTATCACACAGTCACTACGTTATCAACTGTATCCGGCGGTGGTTTTTAATTTTAAATCTTTACTATATATTTACTATATACTATATATACTATATAACACCCCTTGACCAGAGATGGCACGTTCACTGTGTTTCTACACGCGGGTGAACTACACCCGCTCTTTCCTGTGTGAATCACAGTTGGTCAGAGAAGTGAAATATTGAACCACACAGCGTCGGTGCAGCGTACTCAAAGGTGAGTGTGTTTTTTCTTCACACTCACACTTGTTAGTCTCCTCTTTTCCATCGTGTTTCGCTAGTTCGCACAGGAGAAGGTGCGCTGGCACAGCCAAAGCTGCGTAGATATCACACAAATGCAAGACGGCACGGAATAGAAAACATAGCAGTAGTATTCGCGTAGCGCTTGCTATGTTGCATAGATGATGTATTTCGTGTATATACTGCCGCTATTCGCATAACAGTCCCAGTTTCTATGGAGATGAAACTGTTATGTAAATAGCGGCAGTATAAATACGCAATACATCGTATACGCAACATTGCAAGCGCTACGTGAATACCCCTAGCATATTTTTCCGTTCGATGCAGCAAATGTGAGTTTGAATAAAATAGTATAAATTTTGTATAAGATATCTATCAATTCGAAACAAATAACCCTTGAAATAAGTAGTAATTATATTTTGCAATTTATGGTGACAAGTACCAACTAATATTTTAGGGCTTCAGCATTGTCAGGATTTTGATTGCAGTTGCAGCATACTGCATATGCGAAGTTTAAGATAATTGAAAATATCCTATTTTCTTAATATTAGGCCAAAAATATAGACTTAGAGCGAGGGTGAGAGTCTTAATCTTTAGTCGAATGTGTTGTTTAAGGGGACATAAACGACTAAAAATGTGTGTGTGTGTGTGTGTGTGTGTGTGTGTGTGTGTGTGTGTGTGTGTGTGTGTGTGTGTGTGTGTGTGTGTGTGTGTGTGTGTGTGTGTGTGTGTGTGTGTGTGTATGTGTGTGTATGTGTGTGTGTGTGTGTGTGTGTGTGTGTGTGTGTGTGTGTGTGTGTGTGTGTGTGTGTGTGTATGTGTGTGTGTGTATGTGTGTGTGTGTATGTGTGTGTGTATGTGTGTGTGTGACGCTTGACTTTAGTTATCTGTTTCTCGGATATGGCTTAACCAATTTGATCGCCGTTAAGCTTGTTTGAAAGGTGTTACTGCCTTGCAGATCACTATTGAATTGTTTTGCGGCCCGAGGTTTCGTTTAAAAGTTAGAGGCCATTGCAGATAATTTCAAAAGTTTTTGTCCCCTCTCCCCTTGGAAATTGGCTTGAAAAATCGTGGGGCAAAAAAGAATTTGTAGGGTATGAGCTAATTTTTCTTCATAAAATCAATTGTCTGTGGGCTCTACAGCCTGAAAAACTCGAAAAATAAGTGTACGAGTTGAGTTAATGCTTCTAGCACGAAACAAAAATGGAAATTCGAACAACGGAGTTTCAGAAAATCGGCCGAAAAATTTTTCTTTCGTTTTTTTTATTCGAGCAAAAAAAAATATTGATCTTAGGCATTTTTACCGATTTTCTGAAACTCCGTTGTTCGAATTTCTATTTCTGTGTCGTGCTAGAAGCATTAACTCAACTCATACACTCATTTTTCGAGTTTTTCAGGCTGTAGAACTCAAAAACTTTTGAAATTATTTGCAATGGCCTATTTGAAAAAAATCATACACAAAGTCATACACATAAGCATTCCAGTGCGGCGTAAAACAACCTCGCCGCTCCTGGAAAAACACGATTTTCAAACTTTATGTACCTTTTTCTCAGAAATTACACAACGTATGCAATTGACTTGTCTTGTGACAAACACCTTATGTTTGATAAATTAATATCCCACAAGCATTAGTTGAAGTATATACCTGAATGAACAAGAAAAAAGAAATCACATTGTGCTTAGCTGCGCGACTAATGGAGTGTTAACTAACACATTTATTTACAGGTTATCCCTATGGATTAATGCAATTGAACACAAAAAAAAATCAAAAAAATATGCATGGTGAAAGCTATGTCTAAGTGTCCCCCGCGTCTCTGTGTGTCACCGTTGCTAATAGGAATGTTTTATAAAAAATAGTGAACTAGCGGACAATATTTTTTTTAATATTAACTATTATTACTATGTGATGCCGTGCAGTAATTTTAGTTTTAATTTAATATGTATTTGTTGTTGAACATCACTTAAAAATGATTGCAAAAAAATTTATGTTGACCCCCTAAAATTGATTTTTGTTGAAAAATATATTTAAAAATCAACATTTTTTTCTCAAACTGCATTATACGATGTAGGTTCACAAACTTCACTTTCCATGTAAATATCATGGATCTTGTTTTATGACTTAGCTATTCCCATTGACTCACTGTTGACTACTCTCGCCTACTGTTAGAATAATGTCAATGTTAATTAAGGTGCGACTTGTTCATTTTTAATCAATATTACTTCTGTTGCCATCCTAATATTTGTGGAGTGTGGCCAAAGTTTCTTGGAAACATCGGGCAACATTAATGTTGGGAAAATTATAAAAACAAGTTACATGCTACATGTCAGTTTTTAGATAGTACCTACTTGCTAATACCGCGAAAATAGCTGTACAAAATCACATCGGACTCGATTATTAACTAAATGTGTCGATTATACTACAACATGCAACATTGGTGTATTTTATTCATAATTAAATGTTTAGCCGTTAAAAATCAAATCAAAAATTATTTCGTATATGTCATAAACACCAATATCGAGACAATTATATAAATTACAATTACAATAATTTTTCATAGTGACTAAAGTTCTTAGCGATAATGAAATAGAGCAAAACTGCTAGCCTGATTTTTAGTTAAGTCCTGTAAACAAAAATAAAGAAGCGAGAGTTTGTTTCCGTATATGGTAGTTTGGAATAACCCACGCGGTTTTTACGTTGATGGCAACAATAGAACCTATTCGAAAATCGGGCCAGAATGGTATTCTAAGAGCGCGAACAACCAGGTGTGATTTGTAATACAGTAGGATTTCGAATTAGGCAACAACGGCGTATCGCCTATATTGCCAAAATCGAAACCGTGCTAAAATCGAGTCCCTTTTTTGAAATGAAAAAATTGAATGTAAATGCGTTGGAAATAGACTTAATATTATTAATCAACGATTGCAACTATTTTATCTTTAAAAAGTCCGCTTAGAGCTGGAAGTAAGTTTTTGGCAATCTGCGGTAAGACGTAGTCCTACGACAATAAAAATATGAAATATCTTCGAAATATCTTATTACCGCCAGCTCCACGCGAAAAAATCATTCATTGACATGCATCATAGAAGCATTTCAATTTCTGTGTAGCTCATCGAAACGGAAACAACACAAAGCGAACTCCCCAATAAACTGCTTCCAAGTGACTTCTCAGTATCTTTACCGCTGCAGCGCGCTGGTGAACTATACATTTCTATGAAGTGTGAATTCACAGTAAGGATCGCACAGCCAAGTCACACTTGTATCTCACAGTGAAGCCACACTTGGGGCCTTCACAGTGGCAGTGTAGTTGTTTTCATGTCCGCATTGTGCGGTGTTTCGGAGAAGAAAAGACGCTGTCGTCAGTTCAATTGCCACTTACACTGCATCTAGGAGCCAGTGAACTAATGATTATACCTCTGCATCCTTGCTATTCGCTGAGAGAACTGTGTGAATCACTCTTCGCACCCGCTGCAAGTTGAGGTGCTGGCCATCCCTGCCCTTGACAGGAGGTGTTGTTTTCGTGGCAAGCATTGTTGACGCTCCCTAAATGCTTCACATAAAGCTCCCTACTAGCACAGTTGTTATAAACTAGTTGTGGTAACCGATTAATGACTAATTTCAGTCATAAATAGGTTGCAGCAACCAGAAATGACAAAAGTGTGCTACTTGGACTGAAGCTAATACGTGTGCACCTATACTACAATTGGTAAGAGCACCTTACGAACACTCTCTTATCCGGGTAGGATTTGTTGTGGGCCCGAAAAAGAAGTGGTCCAAAATTGATGTTACAAACATAACAATATTCGTAGTACAACGTTGTACAGATGTTAGTAACCCCAGCGCCACAGTCAAATCATGCCAGTTTGAAACAAAACAAGCATTAGTAACCGTAGTCACATCTCACAGAGTTACATAGCGTTAGAGGTACAGTTAGGCATTTTAGTCATATATTGCGGTTATCTCCGTTATAGTGAATCAAGATTATCACCACAATCTCGGCTGGGAGACGCTCTCAACAGGATCGTAGCAATAGCCCTGCAATTGTTCTGTACTCTAAAATCGGCTGTGAAGTCTGTTAAACAAAAACTAAAGGTCAAGTTTCGAAAACGGAATGCAGCACCTAGGCTTTGCTTTGTTTGAATCAAATATATTCGAGCACTAATTGCAGCTTTCCTACAAACAGAAGAAAAGCTAATTTCAACAGTGATTGCTATCTATAAATATCACGTTCCATTCAATACCAGAGAGCCCTTTCCATTCGATCAACATGTGGTATGTAAAAGGTCATTTATCGCCCTTAGGTCCGTAGTTTCTAAACTAACGCATTTTGATGCCTTATCTTTCGTCAAGGTCTATGCACACCAGTGCCCATAGTGTACGCCCGTTCATCACATAAAAAACAACCTCCTAGCGGCATGCTATAATTAGCGATAAAAACACGCGATAAATCAATCGAACACCCGAAGATCTATCCTCGGAACACTACTGGGTCATCCGGTTCCACTGGCACTGTGTGATCTCTGAACCAAAACGAAAAACAGAATCACATAATCGTTCCGCTTATTCCTCTTTTACGGGGCATAATTTTTCAAATTACGGCATTTTCGCTTTCGTTGGTTACTTTTTCGACACTTGGCCAATATCGATGCCGTTTCAATTTTCGTTGCTCGTTTGCATAATTTTTTTTTTCTTCTTCTGATTCGCTATTACTCAACTGCGTCTGGACCGGTGAGCCAAAGAAAGCAGAACTCACCGGCGACGACGACGACGACGACGTCATAATTACCTAAAAATCGGCGATGAAACTGAGCTCGAACGCTCAATCAGTAACACAGTATTGCGCAAACAGAAGCAGGCAGAAATATGAAACTCGGTTAGGGGAGTAGTGTTAATTGGATTTGTCTGACAAAAGAAGAGTGGAATGGAAAATCCAATGTTGAACTTGAAGCTGATCACGCGATCAGTTCGCGTTTCAAGAGCCGTTCAATCGAGAGCCTCCTGCATTTAACAAACAAGCATTTTCAATCGTTCGATGCGGACAGTAGCATTTTTGGAGGGAAGGAAAATATCCTTCAGGAGAAACCCAGTTGTTCCACACTGTGCTGGCTGATCAGCGCTGAATATTTTATTTTCTCCTTCAGAATGTAAAAATCGACAAAAAATAGCACCTGACAAGTGCTAGCCACAGCACTAAAAGAAGCGAAGCAAATCGGTCGGAAAGCACTCTTAGAAATATCGCCGGACCGAAGTGGGCAAAAAGTGGTCATAAATAGGAAACTTCTGTGAAGGTACTTAAGATGCTGTAATAATGGCTCCGATTCGAGCTGCGCTCGCTCGCCATCCGTACAGTTTCACGTTTCACCGACCAACCTTGAAACGTGCACAGCAGGACATTCTCAGCTGGAAAATGGTGTCCAGTTTGTTCGGCATTTGTTTAATTTCTGAAGAGCAGATTTTCTCCCCGAGCTGTTTTTTGCTTCGTTTTCTTTTACCTTTTTTTTGTTTTACCTCAAGCACCAACCTTAAGAGTACCTACCTATTTTAATTTGTCTTTCGCAAAGTTTCTACACACAAAAAAAGAGTCCGAGAAAGAGTTTAGCAAAAGCTATTTCGAGTAGGTAGATAGACACGACAAACGACCGTGTAAAGCGGTGTGATGTACAAACCTACTTTCAGCGGATTATTCCCGGCTCCACTTAACACTGCATGGAGGTTTTCTGTTTGCCAAGTGACAGTTTAATTGTTTCGCCCCTGCTGGCGGCAGTTGGACTTTCTGGGTTAGCGGGCGGAAAAGATTGCTGCTTTAGCCAGACGACAAAAAATCTTGCTCCACTCTTCGGTTTAGGCAGCAAAGCAAGGATCCACACCAACCAAAGCGGCTTATCAAAATGAGCAAGGTTGGATGGTAATTTCCAGCCAGTACAGATGATAATTTTTTTCGTATTGTTTTTGTGGGCTGCAACCAACAAAGAATTTCGTTGAAATAAAAAAAATCAGCAGCCGGTCACCACCATTTTAAGGGTTGAGTAATCAAATGCGGTTGAGGCGCCAAAATACATTAATTTGCAAACAAAAGCCATCTGACAGCTGAATTTGTTTCATTTCCACCAGTCAGTGACAGAGAAAGTTGTATCATTTTGTTTGTAAATTTGAGAAGGGGAACATTCGAAGTGGAAGAATTTTTACTAACTCTTCCATCTGGGGCATAATAAATTTAAGCAGAAATTGTAACTGTAACTGGTTTGAACCACTGCACGATGAGTTTTTTCTAAACCTTATATCAGAACTGATATATCAGTTAGGTGTTTACGGCAACTACTGGCACTGCAATTTTGAATAAAGCCATTCTTTCCTTACTGAATAGTTTCCAATACATACGTTGCCATCATCATAATCATCAGCGATGAATAACTTACGATGGTTTTATTCCGAAACGAAATGAATGATGAAAAATTAAACAAAATCATCTGTTATACATCAAAGGACAATCCGAAATAGCATTGGACCAACAGCAGCGCTTGATTTCATCATGGCAGTTTACCTGTAAAAAGAAGGAAAATGACATAAATTAATTTTTGGGTAACCGATGTCATGATATTACATCGCAAGTAAAAATTTCAGTCTTTTACTCTTTTATTCTAGTGTTTGTGCGGTTAATTTTGGTAAATAGGTAATCGTCAAACCTAAATTGTTATCTGAGATTCAATTATACACAATTACAACCTTCTTAAAATACAGAAATTATAGATTTTATTTGAGAAATGAAGAAAAAGAAAGATTCCAATCGTTTTTTTGGGCTCCGTAGCCGCAAGGTTACCGAGTCTGCTTTGACAAGCGAGTGGTCGCGGGTTCGAATCTTAGTACAATCAAGCCATTCGATGTCAAGTGACTTTAGCATGGGTTTATTCTCAGGCCCTCCACATACCCTTCCTTCATGCTGAATTCTTTATATTTACCCACTGATCCAATTGTCTTTATTGGTTTCCTAATAAATCCCAAATTAAGATTTCAAGCTAATTTTTAGATTTTTCTTGTTATTTGCACAAACTTCACAATAAGCTATTGTTAGCTAGTTTCAACTCCGAAAGCAAACGAATCCTAATACAATTCTAATAATATGAAAATGTTGGTACAACAACAAGCTATATCTGACACGAGTATTTATAAACAATGGCTTTCTAAAACAAACATTCTAGCTTTGCTTAGCACAAACAGGCATTCCGCCAGAGCGTCTCTTGATTCTCAATAGAGCCTCTACCATGATGCTTCGGATAGCTTACGCACTTTGATGACAAAGATAATTATTTTCGTTTCCGGTGACTGTTCCTTCTAAAAGCAGATGTCGATGCCTTCGGACATAATTAAATTCCAGTTGGTCATCTTAAAATGAGCTCAAGATGTTTTTTTTCCTCATACTAGAGAGTAGAGACCGAAGCAAGAAAATTTCCTTCAAGCATAAGAAAGGAATCTATATTTACTTACTGTCAGGTTTATTATGAAGATGTTAAATATTTAATCAATAAATGATTATAAATATTAAACTGTTATTTTGCTTGGTGTGACTTTCTCTATTGTAGAAAATTTTCTCATGCTATCCTTTTGCATGTCGACTGGTTCTGAATATAAAGAATTCGGCAACAGTTTAAACAGTTTGCTGTGCAAGCCTGCAAACTTTAATTTTAATACACTCAAAGTGCAAGTCCAGAGCACATGTTGTATATGTCCAAAGTTGATCAAAACTCACTTTGCTACTTCGGTTGCTACAAAGCCGTGACAGGAAATTCTTACTTAGCAGAGAAAAAATAGAGAAACATCAAACAAATATTCGGTGTCTCTGCAATATATTAATCTGTTTAACAGTGTTTCTCTGGCTGAGTGTGTTTCTTGGTAATCTAGTTTCTAATAGCAATGAAACTGATTATGACCCGTTTGGAAGACACTTTTGCTGCATTTTTAGCTAGCTATCCGTCTCATCTTGATGGTGTGCGCTGTGATATTTGAGAAAATGAATTCGATTTTAGTTCAATACGGTTCAGTAAATCGAACAACCACGTTTTGAAAATCGAAAACGACGTTTAATATAGTTTAAAATAGTTACGGATAGGTTACTGTCCGCTACCATTTGACATGCATAATAAATTTGAGCAAAGTTGGCCTCTGCCTAATCGTAAATATAGTTTGTTTGAGAAGTCCAGTGTGCCGCAGGGAAGTAATTTGGAACATTTACTTTTATTCACACATATTACTTTGATTTACTTTTATTCAGTACATATTACTTTGATTACACTTAGTATTCCATCAATATGTTAGGAGTAGATAAAGTAAATTCGTAATGGATGATAACTTTGTAATGACTTCCCGATGGTATTATTATCTGGAAACTTCGAAGTTCCTAATTCTTTAGCCCGGTATTTTTGCGATAAGTAAATTAATTGCGGAGAAATAGATTCAATCTCTAACTTTAACTTTAATGTCAGGTCTAATTAACGTCAATTTTGAACTTCAGTTTAAACTTTAAATTCAAGTCCCATTTTATGTCCAACCACAAGCTAAATTTCAAGCCCAATTTAATGTTTCATTTAAGGGTACTTAAGGTCTAATTTAGTTTCAATTTCACATTCGATTTCAGGTCCAATTTCATGTACCATTTGAGTTTGAATATCCCATTTCTTGTCTAACAAAACCCTAATTACAACTCCTGCAGGCATGTTTTGTTCATTTGTAGTCCTATAGCACCATAAATGCAAAAGAAAAAACCATACCTTCTTTAACAATATTGTAGATAATGATTAACACTACAATTGATCTATACACCACTTTTTCGAATCATGCTTGACTGAAGTAATGAAGTCAAGAGAGCAAAAACGAAGCAACAAGAGCAAATCAAGCATGGCGGCATCCATAAAGTACGTCACGCTTATAGGGGGGAGGGGGGGTAGACCTAATCGTGACGATTTGTGACGTAGGGGGGAGGGGGGTTTGAAGTTATGTGACGTCACATGAAAAAAAAAATCAAATGGAAAATTTATTCGGGATATTATAATTTAGCCTTCCTTTTAAGATACAACTATTGAAGGTTTCTATAAAATTAACGTTCTGATGAATTTTAAAACAAATAGTTAAATTTTTTGAATGAAAACTTTTTTGCAACATATATGTGTGAACAGCACTCATTTATTCTTCTATGTAGTATGAACTCTCCATTACGGCTTTACAGAATATGCAGTACACCGCTGAAGAGCTACTTGAATACCGTCTTGCCTAAAAGATTTTTGCAACCGCAAATAGCAGTCGCACAAACTCCTGAGAGGCTACGGGGTGCTACCAGAGACCCATGGCAATGTTTTCCCTTGATATTCGTGCTGAACTCAATCGATGAACAAAAACTTCCACGGCTGCTTTTAAGGTTTTTCGGTATAATTTATACTGCCCCTCACTCAAAAGCTCTCTGAAGAATAGAGTTTATGCCACTTGCGGACTAAATTTCGCATCTAAGGTAGTGTTGAATGATTGCACGATTGAATGAATACACAAAATGACGAAATCCGTCAGAAAAGTTCTTCCAAGGCGTGTTGCTGCAAGACGTCAGCAGGAAGTCCTGATTCTTTCAACTAGATCAGACGAATTTGAGTGGATGGATGTAAAGGACGTGGATATGCGCGAAACATTCATCGACGACACATCAGCGACTTCTGATATTTTCAAAATCCGTGAATCGATGACTTATAAGCTCAAAAATTTTCCTTTTTTTTTATTTGCTGAAATTCATTTGATAGCTTTAAATAAAAAGGTTGAAATGAATATTTAATTTTTTTGTTGTGAAGGAGGGGGGGGGGGTTGCCGTGACGTGACGTACTTTCTCAGGGGGGTCAACGAATGTGTGACGAAATGTGACGAGGGGGGGAGGGGGGGTTGATTTTGGTCAAAATTTGCGTGACGTACTAAATGGATGTCGCCCATGGCCCCTTAACTCAATTCTAATTGAATGTTCCAATTAAAGACCAATTTTAAGTATAAGTTAATTCCTATTTCACTGTCGATTTCAAGTCCAATTTCAAGTGCAATTTCGAGGCCAAGTGAGAACCAATTTCATGTCTATTTTCAAATCAAATTTCAAATCAAACTTCAAGTTTAACTGCAAGTCCAATTGAAATCCAATTTCATGTCCAATTAAATATCTAATTTAATTCCAATTACATTTCCGATCTCAACTCCAATTTAAGCCCAATTTGAAGTTTAATATAATACCCCGTTTTGAAATCCAATTTCATGTCTAGTTTCATTCCAATTTCAATTCAGATTTGAAATCCAATTCTAAGCCTAATTCGAGGTGAAATTTCGAGGGCAATTTAAAGTCCAATTGAGATCTGATTTCAAGCCCAATTTGATGTCGCATTCCAAAGCCAATTCTAACGCAGTGTTGCCAGTTTTTACTGAGAAAATATCCGCAGTTACACCTTCGTTCGAAAATCAATATGAAGAACCGAAATTTAATGAAAATTTGAATCAAATTTTAGTTTAAATATTAATTCAACCGACATTTGTGCCTCATTTGCAGATTTTCTAGTAGGCTATGTTGCTACTTCGTCGTAATTGCCTATTCCCGTCCTATCCAACACAAATTATTAAAAATATTAGCATTTTTATGACACACAATGCAAAACTAGTTATTCCCTAATATTTTAGTTTGTTGTCTATCATACGCGATCAATCAAAGTGAGCTGAGATCTATTTAAATGCTTTTTATCATTAAAGAAGTCCTACCAGCCAAATTTCTTAGGTTTTTTCGTGTGACGAATAAAAAAATGTCGACTAATCGTCGTAATTTCCGTCATTCATAAATGAAAATAACTCACGCAAGGCATTGTCGTTATTCTACAGCCAGGAAAACTTGCCTGACCTGCAGAAATTTTGCAGAATAACATTTGTCATGCCGTCCCACACAAACACATGCACGTTAGCTTCATAAACATTGTTGTGATTTTTAGTTCGGACGATGAAAAATTTTGATGGACGGATTTTAAAACAGTGTGACGAATTTAAGAAATAAAGTCATTTGAGGAATTTCAATAATATGCTTAAATAATCGCTTTTCAGTGATTTCAAAGTTCACGGTTCGGAAGGTAAGTGTGTTTTAGTCAAATCAGCACAAGCACTTTTGGAGTATTCTTTAAATCCATCCAGCAAATGATGAAAATTAGAATGGCTTTACTTATTAGGACGGAAATTAGAAATAAAGCCTATTGTTTGTTTATTTTGCTGAAAAGTGTAAATTAATTTCGATGTGTACTGCCTGTTTTCTAATACCTAGAGTTTCTTTTGACACGGATGAACTAAGCTTTTTTCCGCCAAAGTGTGTAATCACTTTTAATAACTTTTTGATTCACAGGTATTGTTCTTGATAGTATTTGGAGAAAATTAGCATTTCTTTTAATTAAACCATTCCATGCATTTTTAAGATTTATTTATTTATTTACTTTTCAATTGGGCTTTCAACCGGTAGTTGGTTCAACCCAAAGACATTTGAGGTTTGGCTTAAATTGAGTAAGGACACTAGCTCTCAACTTTCATTATTGATCTACCATCATCATCATCATCTATGTTTTTCCGTCTTTCATCCTTTATTGTTATTTTTAATTGTCTACTATTGCGTTCTTGGTTGTTGTTCATTGCGATTTTTTATCCGAATTTTTCGGATGTCGTTTAATCGTCTCTTCATAGCCTTTTCGCCGACTTGTCATCACTTTCTTTTCGCCACCTCTTTTTGTCGTCTAATTGCTGTCTTTTCATCGTACTTATGTTGTACTTATGTGTCTTATATATGTTTTGTTGTTTTTTTCGACGCGTTTTCGGCGTCTTTTTGTCATCTCTCTGTCGTATTTGTCGTTTGTTCATTATCGTTTTGCAATCTTTCCGTCACCTGTTCGTCATTTTTTTATTCCGCTTTTGCCCTATTCGTCGCGTTTTTCAACGGTTTTCTACCGTTGTTGTCGTCTTTTTTGTAACAGTTTTGGCAACGTCATTTTGTCAGTTTTTTTTTTTTTCGTTTTTTTCCGCTTCTGGCATATACAAAAGACAATCAAAATGTTGTTTTCTTTACTGTCGTTTCGTGATTCTATTGTTGTCTATATTCGTCATCTTTTTGACGCTTTGTAAATGATATGTTTTTGTCGTTTTTTATGGTGATTTCTGTTTTTGTTGTTTCTTTGACTGCTTTTTACCATTTCTGTCGTTGTTTTGACTTCTTTTCATCATCAGGTTGTAGGCTATCTGTCGTATATTCATAATGTTTTGACGTAGGACTACGTCTTACGGCAAGTTTTGAGATAGGGTGTCATTCCAAAAAATCAAAAAATGCGAGCGTCACGAAAAATGAAAGGTTTTGAGCGCTAATAGCTTAGCGGTTTTCCGATCGATTTTCAATATTCTTACACCAATCGATCGGAAAATCTTCTAAGAATTGACCCAAATAAAGAAAAGTATGGATTCTTGATGTTGAACTATTGAAAAATTGAAAATAATGAACCTATGTTTTACCAGAATTCTCGCTTCGTGATTGGTTGGAAGATTCTTTACGATAATGTAAACCTATACCAATTTGATATCTGTGCTTGGGAAGTAAACCAAAACAAGTAACAAAGTTTCCTCATTTCAACATGATTTCTTAACACCGCGGTTCAACCTAGACCATTTTGATGTCCTTGCTTGGGAAGTACGCCAGAGAGAGTAACATAGCCCCCTCGTGCCAACAGATTTCTTACGAACGCGAATAAACCTAGTCCAATATGACGTCTATGTTAGGGAAGTGTGCCAGAAAAAATGACACAAGTTCGTTGTCCCAACAGATCGCAAATTTTTTACTGCGAGACGATTAAACCTCGGCGAACTTGATATCTGTGTTGGAAGAATGTGCCACAGCTATAGTGTTCGGTTATAATACGGCTCTGTATGAATACGCATGCTTGCCGTTTCATTAGAAGTGTAGTGAAAAGATGTGCTGTTGGTAAAATAGGATTGAATTGGTAAAATCCTTTTAACGTGGGAAACCATGGATAATAAAAACAATCTGTAATTTCAGTAAGGTAGCAGGAAAGTAATAGTTTGTGTTCATGATTTTGTTAAATTGTTTTCAAATGCACAATCTTTTGAGAATTGAACGTATGCAATGTTACTATTTTGATAAATGTTACATACAACGCATGTAGCATGTATATGTGTTGCGTATAGCATGTATACATGAAGAATCGAATGATTACAAGGATAAATACATGCTACTATCACTACAAAGAGACTTACATAGTCCTGCGTCACCTATATATGCGGTCGTATCTTGTACACAACCCCTCTGATTTTTTGTCGTTTTTTTTGCACGATTTGTCGTGTTTTTTACGCTCTCTAAGCGCCTTTTTATCGTATTTTTGTCGTTGTTTTGCAGTCGTTTCGTCATCTTCATAAAACTTTCATGTTATTTCCTTCGTCTGTTCGTCTGGATTGTTCTAGATTTCGTTCAGTTGAATTTTCCGGTTTTTTGTCGTTATATTTGTTGCTCTTGTGGCATTTTTTTGTTATCGTTTCGCTGTTTTGTCGTTGTGTTATCGTCTAATTTTGCAATTTTAACGTTCTCCTGTTTGCTGTCGTGATATCAGAAAGCTGCCTTTTTGCAGCCTTTTCGTCTTTCTGTCGTATATTCGTCATCTTTTCGTCGTCTTTTTTGCGTGTTTGGTCTCCGTTTTGAATTGTTTTTGTCATGTTATTTTTTGTCCCTGTTTCGCCGTCTGTTTATCGTTATCTTATTGTTATCTTTTCGATACCTTTTCGCCGTCTTTTTGTCATCTCTTTGTTGTCTTCTCTTGGTATACGTCGTCTTTTTGTCCTCTCACTGCCGTATTTCGGTCTTCTTTGCATGGTTTCTTTGTTATCTTTTCAACGTATGTTCGTCATCTGTTCGTCGTTTTCGGAATTTTTGTTGCCTTTTCATTGTTCTATTTATTTTGACGTTTTAGGCACTTTGAAACGTTTTTGGTCGTTTTTACCTTTGTTATACTATAACAAAGGTTTAAAAATTGGTCGAAAAACACGAAATTGATCCGAGGCCCGGAGGGCCAAGTCACATATACCAATCGATAGGGTTCGACGATTTGAGCAATGTCTGTGTGTGTGTGTGTGTGTGTGTGTGTATGTATGTAATGATTTTTTCTATCGCCTGTTTCTCAGAGACGGCTGAACCGAATGGTTCGCTATTACTTTTGTTTGAAAGGTGTTATTGTCTAGTAGATCACCATTGAGTTGCTTCGTGATACGACGTTTTGTTTAAAAGTTATAAGCAAAAATGTGAAAAATACGTGACACGGGTTTCTTCGAAACTACATGACCGATTTCATCGATCTTAGTATCAAATGAAAGCCCTTATTAAAGGTAAATTGTTCAGGAATTTTTAATTGGAAACAAACAAGTAGTTTAAAAGTTATGCTTAAAAACCTGTTTTGACAAGGTAATAATTATCGCCTGTTTCTTAGAGATGGCCAAACCGATTTATGCGCTATTAGTCTCATTCGAAAGATAATATATCCTAATAGACCACTATTGAATAGTTTTTTGATTGGACGTTTAATTTGAAAGTTATGAGCAACCGTATACACCACACCAAAATTAACAATAATTAATAATGATTTTAACCAAGATAATTTTACCTAATTTCAATTATTTTAATATCAAACGAGAGGTTTTGACACTACGAATATATATGCAAAATTTCATAAGAATTGGTTTTACAGGTTAAAATATATTAACCGTCGAACACTCGCGCCAACTTTTGTAACGCAGTTACTCGCGCGCACAATAGCCCCAAACGAAAGAAAACGTGTGCACTAGAGTTTTGACTGGGAAAACTTGGTTTTAGGTTTATCGAACCTTTGGAAGAGTTTCTTGAAATTGAAAGCTCTATCGTCTGGTGGAATTTAAATTTTTATTAATCCCCCTAAAAGTGAAATAAAAAAAAATATTTTTCTTCAGTGTCAATATAACACATTGATGTGTTCTGCAAAGTTATAGAGCATATTATTACAAGAAATTTTGCTAAAGACAGTAACCTTCTATCTCTGCAGCGAAGATAGAAATATCTTATTTATTGTATATGAATTTGTAAAATCAGTTTTTCTATTTTTGCTCTTTTTGTAATTGTTGTATGACTTTTTCATGTACTACAAAATTGTACAAATAGTAAAAATACACAACTTTGCTGAAACTAGTATACCTGTATGTTTGCTTGTTTAGGAACTGTAGAACTTTGATTATAAAGAATACCCTAATTTTGACTCCGAATTACTCGACTACCAGCAGACGGATACATTTTAAACATTTTACATTTGCTGATAGTTTTGCTGCATACATATTCCCAACAATTTAAATTATTAATGCATTGAATAATTATGACGTTTTGCTCACAATAAGTTTGTTAAAGAATATACGTTAGTTAAACAACGATTTGTAACTTCACAACAATATGGCGTTGAAAAACCTACACGTGTTGTATAAAATACAACAGCGTGAGTTAATAAAAATTGATGAAAATTATTCAAGAAAACTCTATTGATGTGATTCAAATAGAATGGCATTACAGGAAACTATGCATAGTTCAAAAACCTATAAACTAGACCTTTACTAGACAATGTATATGTTAAAGGATAAGATTTCCTCTTACAACTTACTTTTATCTGCACTTACTCAGATTAATAACAACTTACTTATCCTTACTCAGCAATTTCATGAAAAAAGGATCCATCGAAATTTAAAAGTGTTCCTATTTTGTTCAAATTTTGTAAACTTTTTCAATTTTCAAAAATTTTATGTAAACCAACACACTACGCAACGATAACCAATAGATGAATTATGTTCCGAAGACGTGTCGATTTCTATCTCAAATAGCAAGTAAGACCGTATAACAAAGGTTCCTTTCACCACTAGGTGGATTCAATCGGGGTTTTTTGTTTTCTTTGTCATATTTAGTTATATTTTTTTGTCATTGTTCTGTCTTCTTTTCGTCATAGTATTGTTTTTTCGATAGCTTTTCGTCGATTGTCGTCTTTTTGTTGTCCTTTTGTCCTCTTGTCATCTCTCTGTCGTATTTTTCTTTGTATTTCATGCCGTTTTTGTTGAATTTTTTGTTGTTGTTTTAACGTTTGTACGTCGTCATTCAATCGTATTTTCTTCGCTTTTGTTATCTTTTCATCATCTTTGTCATCATTTCACCATTTTTGTGTTGTCTCCCAATCACTTTTTTCAACTTTTCGTCATTCTGTTGGTTGTCAGAAAAAATATTAACTTTTCAGTATCTTTTCGTCGTTTTTTTATTGCCGTTTTTAGCATGTTACGCCGCCCTTTAAGTGTTTCTTTTTGTCGCATATTTGTTCTTTTTGTTGCTATTTTGGTGCTTTTACTTCGCATTTTCATGTTATTTCCATCGTATTTTTGTCGTTTTCCGTTATCTTTTTGACAACTTTTCATCGTATTTTCGCCGTTTTCTCATCACTTTTTCCTTTTTTATCGCATTTTCGTCGCATTTACTGCGTCTCTTCGTTATTTGTGTGTAGCGTACCCGTGAGTTTTTTAACTGAAAAAAATTTTCAATCATTTCATGCTCATGAAAGAAATTTTAAATCATTTTCGTGTAGTCTATGAAAATCCGTAGATACGAGCACGTGATTCATAGAAAATTCCTAAAATCGTTGAACTACGGATAAATCAGAAGATCTGACATCACAAGTCGAATTGTTTACTTGTTTACTTGTTTATTGTCCAGTAGCGTAAGATTAATATCTTTTTTGAAATTGCTACTTCCGGTTCTAATAAAAGGTACATCATTATAATAATTTAATTAACTAATTAACACTAATTCACGATAATTACATTGTCTTGTCATATTTTAGTTTATACGGTTCCAAAAATTTATGCAGCCTCTCTTGAACATTGCCTCCGACGATGAACGTTTTACTTCGGGCGGTAGCGAGTTCCAGCTTACCACACCTCGAACGAACAGTGAAGCAGCGACAATTGAGCTCCAACTTCAACTCCGATTTAAAGCCCAGTGTCAAGTTCAATTTAATATCCAACTTCAATCAATATAAATCCAATTTGAAGCTTAATTTTATGTCTGAATTTAAATCCCATTAATTTCCTGTTTCAAGTCCAGTTTGTAGTCTAATCTAAACTAAATTCTAATTTCGAGTTTATTCCCAAATTTAATTTAAACTGCATGGGTAAGCCCAGACTGGAGCAAACTTCACTTCCTTTCTGTAAATTTAATAGAAAGACGTTTGTCTTTATAATGGAAACTTAAAATTCTTAATGTAATCGATCGGTATTTCTGCGAAAAGTAGATTAATTACGAAAAATGGTCAACCATTCAAATTCATACCAAAACATGCTTCTAAACCGTCGGTGTCCCACCTTTTGTGTACCTCTAGGTACACCAGAGTTTGAGTGTCACCACTAGGAGTAGCTTTATCAGCCATGAGCGTCTGTACGCATGTCAGTAGCGGCTATAGACAAAGAGCCTGAAGTTAGGAGCGGCTCTCGACAGCGTCTGACCCGGAGCAGGCGGCTGAATAAAGAAACGTGGTGTCTCGGTACTACAGATAAGATAACAGCACTACCGCGAGACTCGGTAACGTGGCCCTAGGAAAGGCAACCCGCCTAAACCAAACTACTACGAACATTCAAGAAATCACGGATCGGAATATTCGGAATCGAGCTAGGCCTGCCCGCCCAGTTAGCTCCGAAGTATGATACTGGTCCAACAAGCCAGTCGTCGTATGTTCCAATCCCAGCTAGGCGGTACTGCTAGATAGAGTCAGTAGGGTTGATGCATTCGCCCCGAAACTGTCCTGTACCTGTAATCTAACAGCCGGCTGCGAAGTCTGTCGTTAAAGAATGGTCAAGTCTTAGAAAGACGTTTAAGCCCAAGGCTTTGCTTTGCTAGGCCTGCCTAGGATACTTGGAACTGCAGAGCAATATATATTTCACAGTATATTTTTCAGGGGTCAGCTGACCATTACAACTCAAAACTAATTATTGAAAAGGGCGTAAGAGTTTTCAATCATGTAAATAAAATAATCGCATAGCTCGAAAATTGATAATTGCCAGAGGAATATTGTAGAATGATGTTACAGACAATTAATTTCTCAGAAATATTGTCCTGTACAAATCCTGTCATTCTTACACAGACCAAATTGTTGAAATAATTTATTATGTTGGCTGCACAAACGGATAACCAGCACGTTTGTGTACACACATATATAATCGTACAGAATTTTTTTTCGAACTGGGAATCGCCAGCATTTCCCAAACCACCACCGGCAGCAGCAGTAGCGCTAGGATAAACGAGTTGCTCCAAATTACCGACGATTATTACCTGCTCTGCCCAGAGACCGAGAACATTCTCGCGGCCAGCGCCGAAGCACGGTCGAAATAGTGCTTGCTACATGTATAAATTATCTCAACGACTGCTTACATAAATCATATTCCAATTAAGGCGAACATTACGTGTTTCGTCGTCGTCGTCGTCGTGGCCGTCGTCGGAACCAACTATTACGGTTTCCAATGAGACATATCGCCCGATGCATCAGTGTAGGTACCGGCTGGACTTGCCAACCAGCCAGCCAGCGTGCTGACACGTTCGAGAGTGTTTATGGTTGTAAGAAGGAAAAAAATATTTCTACCTACGTGTTCCCTAGTTTTTGAGTTTTGCGTGAACCAAAGTTCGTTACAAAATTGCTGGATAACAGAAAAATAAGCGGTTATTCAATTAGTCGTTAACACCTTGCACACCTACGCAGTTAGTGCCTGGCAAACAAGCGTAGTTCGAAAGCGTAAGTTCAAAATAACCCCTAATTGCGAAAAACACAGCACAGATAGAAGAAAACCCATTACAGCAAGCGTTATGAGTCTTTAATAGCTTGTAATTAGTGCGAGTCCGCGTACGAGCGAGTCAATGCACGATTGCAGCCAATCGATTAGGTTCTACTTTGATTGAAACTTAATCACGCTGGTTACTCAAGTAGCTTAGCTCTTATACAAGAATTTTTCTGCCAGCTGGTACTTTTTTACTCTTGCATCCTGGCAATCTTTTAACCGCTCAACCCTTCGTTTGTGGCGGTTTATATGCATGCCCACTTGAAGCGAGCAATTACTCTACGCTGTATTTTGACACAACTTCAAACTCACGCTCACCATCGCTATAATGAAGCATTGCTGACTTAACAAAAATAGCTTCCACCCGATCTGACAGCCAAAGGCACAAGCCTATGACGCTGGCAACGAGAAACCTCTCCTTTTTTTGCCACCACCAAACAAACTCATCATTCGCGCGTTCCATCACAATGCCAGCCGCACAGGTTGCAGGCCGAATATTTACGCTCTTCGCTTCTTTTTTTTTTTTGCTCAAACACTGACTGACCACCACTCCGAGGTCTTTTCCACAAACAGTGCAGAATGGACGATAAAAAAAGAAGCATAAACCAAACGCAGTCGTATCCGTATATACATAGCACCTACCACCCCGGTCCGGCCGCCTGGCGATGAAAGAAGTTGACTGACAACCTGCAAACACTCATTTGGCACGTTCCCTCATTTGCTGGCAGCACGGTGGCAGAAACCAAACACAACCGCCTCCCCCCCCCCACCCGCTTGCCGTGTAGGGTTATGTGCGGGTCCACGTCATGAAATATGATCCTGGTGGCCTGGCTAGCTGGCCGGCTCTGCGCGATTGGGGTTCGGAAGCACAGCAGTCACAGTGGGAAATGGACGAGAAAAATGTGTTAGTAAAATAGCATTTCAACGTTGTTGGTCGTTCTTTTTTTCGGGGTTCTAATTGAACCCGGAGCCTGAATCAGCTATATCAGCGTTGTCCAGTAATGAGTGTTGGGCAAAAATTCATTTTTACGATAATGTTGGACTAGCCAGCGGCCAGAGAAATGTCGTTCCGTGTTGTATGTTTGCTCCACTATACCAAAAAAAAGCTTTAGTAGTATCCTTTGGACTTAAGTTAAGAAAGACGCATTACCGATCGTAAGTTTTTCGTTCATGGCTCTAAAACAATAATAAAAGCTATCGTCATAATTAATTAATTTTCGAAGTTGGAGATCCGTTCGAGAAAATATGCAAATCTGTGGACTAAATAAGTTTGAACGAAATCCTTTTCAATTAAACGTAACATGATTTTTTTTGTTTAAAATTAATATTGCATTACAAAAATCATCCTAATCCGAAATTCTATCCCAATTTCCTACATCCTACTCCATTTCATTCGCATCCATCAACAAGTTTTTGGTCATCAATTAACTTCAGTGTCTCCACAGTGATATTTCTCGGAGTGCTTTTTCGCGATCTTTCGCGATTGACCGACCACATCGCCAAAAGGCGACGACGGCAACGATGAAGACACAACTGTCCATTTCGGTGCATTGGAATACAAACAAACCCCACGCGCTAAGGCGGCACAGCGCGGCGCACATGCTACGATGTACCAGAAAGCTATTTCCGGCGTTCACAACACTTACTAGACTAAAACTAGAAAGTGAGGAGGAGAAGGAGTAAACAGCAGCTGCAGTCATCTGCGGATAGAGATATGCGAATGGTTTTATCTGCGTGATCCCCTTTTCCGACCGTGGCATATCTAACTGCTTCGTACGATTGATGATGCTGTACGGTTTCCGAAAATGCTACACATTATCAAATAATTGAATCTTTACTTCCGCAGACTAATTGGATGACCAAGCTTGCGCTTTGAACGTTTGTAGCATGTGTTTTTGCCATTTTGCATTGTACATGTTAAAATATACCATCACAAAGAAAGCTTAAATAACCAACTAAACTAAATTTGCTTATCATCCTAGAATATAATTCTAAATCTATGACAGGATTTTTCTCTATGCACGAATTCCCGAAAAAAATGTCCTCTTTTGAGGTGCAGGTGGGATAGTGAAATACTGAAGAGAAAACAGATCCCTTCTCGCAGTTCTTCACATGTTCGTGACGGGTTCAATCATTCTTGTCCTCCCACTCAACAAGCGGGGGTTCGTGTCCGTGCTGACACATGTCCGCGTGTGTGGTTTGCCAATCAAAAATGTGGCTAGGGCGGGTGCCTAAATTTTCACTACTCCATGCCAGAAGGTGTCTTTGTTAGCATCCATCACTGCACGTGTGTGTGCGTCTATTGTCGGCGTGAAATTTATGTTCCGCCGTTGTTTTGAACAACGATTCGAATGAGCGGGAGCGACAAACGGTTTGCGGTTGATGTTTGTTTTTGCTTTACTACTTGCTGTCAAATAAATTTGGCGATGGCGAGATGTTTTTCCCATCTGGGGAAGTGATCTCACAGAGAAACTACATATGTTTGTCATATACGCGTGCTGTTTTAAGCAGTCCTCTCCACTCGACTCGATCTTGGGCCACTCGTCGCTAAGTTCCCAGGCGTTTCAGAAGTCGCAAATCACGTTCGACCAGGTCGAGCCATCACAAAGAGTCCCCCTGTTCTTGATGCCGGTGGTATCTTTGAAAAGAATCGGTTTCGTCACACTGTCGTCCGGCATCTTTACGACGTGTCCGGCCCACCGTACCCGTAACGTACCGACTTTCGCCTGATATACGATGGGAATCTCTTCAAGCAATGCCTGTATCTCGTGATCGTCAACGGTAACCGTCCGTGGGAAGCATGCGTTTGTTTGCTTTGAGATTATTCCTTTCATGTAAATATTTGGTCTTCGACGCATTTATTTTTATCCCGTACTCGAATATCCCGTAGGTTCATACGAAACACATCACTCGATCCGATGTAGTTCTGATCAGTCGTGTCAGTTTATCCGTAAAACCGTGTGCTTGCATTATTTGCCATAGCTGGTTTCGATCGACAGTATCGTATGCTGCTTTGAAATCAATAAAGTTGTGATGCGTCGGCACGTTGTACTCCCGACGTTTCTACCAGATATATCGGACGAAAATAGCATGGTCCGTAGTTGCGTAAGTTTCCATTAAACCAGCCTGGTATTTTCCTACAAAACCCTGCGCTATCGGTGACAGCCTACGACAGGATCTGAGAGAGTACCTTGTAAGCGGCGTTTACCAGTGTTATGCCGCAATAGTTGCAGCAGTCGAACCGATCACCCTTTTAGTAAATGGGTCAAACCACCCTTTCCATTAAGTTCTCCGGTAACTACTCGTCTTACAAAAACTTGGAAATAACCGAGTGTAAAGGGACATCCTTTCACATCCAGTTGCGTCACGGAAAAACGCTGTAGAAAATTACCTAATTGGCCGATCCTTTTCAAACTTTCAGACAATAAAATATAACCCATTAGTAAGCTTTTGAAATATTTATTTCATTCAACTTCAATACCATAATCGTTGCGAGTATACGCAACTTACGCTTTACTCCACTCACAAGGTTGTGTACAACATCTTCTGTACGGAAACCCACTTTTTCCTCATATCTTCCTCAGATTTGACCTCCTTGGGATGCTTTTGTAGTGCCAGCTTCATAATAGCCCAGTATTTTTCGATGGGTCTTAGTTCCGGTGCGTTGGAGATATACATGGCCTTGGGTACGAAAGTGACCCCGTTGGCTTCGTACCACTCCTGGATATCCTTTGAATGGTAGTACGAAGCTAGATGGGGCCAGAAGATCGTGGGGCCTTCGTGTTGCTTCAACAGAGTTCTGTAGACAGTCCATGAGGTAGATCTGGTCGTTTATATTTCCGGAATAATCATATACTTCTTGGCAAACTTTGAAAATTTTTGCTTCCTCACTTCCTCCGGAACATCAAACTTGTGCTGGGCAGTGAAGAATAGTAGCACCGGAAGCTGCCGGAAATTCACCTTGACGTAAGTCTGATCATCCATGTTGAGCAGTTGGGTATACAGTTTCCGAACCCGTGGCTTTTCCAGCGTATTTTACCGTTCGTCACGATTTGGAGCCTTCTGCACTTTGTACATATGCGGTCTTGGAAACTGGGACAGATTCAACTTTTTGGCCACATCCCAAACGAAGCATTGGGATACCGCTTAAACGTTTCCACGACACGCTTGTGATCCTGATCACAGTAGCTTTGCCACAAAAACTGTTCTACATATATGTCTCTTCTTTTAGGCAAAATATTCATATCAAGTAAGCGGCAGCGTTCAACGCATGGTGGTAATTACATTGAGTTTCTCCAAGGCAGGTTTCTTAAAACACACACATTAAAAAAAATTTGGTAAAATTTTACCTAAATCTAAACAGCTGATCTAAAATCTAAATCTAAAATCTAAAGTTCGGTAAAAATTTCGGTGATGCATTTCGACACTTACGGATCTTTAGTAATGTTTGGTATCATAAAAAAATTTACCGAACGTCCAGCTGTTTAGATTGCGGTAGAACTTTACCCAATTCGGTGCTTTTTTATATGTGCATAGCGTAGGAACCTTTGCTTAACTAGCTTCTATCCTGTTTGACCAAATAGCTGTACATGGGCTCCAAATGGGAGCTGAAGCTGCTAGTACGGAACCAACAAGGGAATAATGCTCGTAAACAGTACGGATCAGTGAATTCTTTGACGAGTCTTATAATAACACGCAAATTTCTATCCGCCTTTGCGATGACATGGGAATAGTGATTCGTAAAAGACATTTGATCATCCAGAAGTACACTTAGATCCTTGAATCCCGTTAATCTGTTGAGTGGTTCCCCAGATATAAAATGATTCCAGTGAATTAGGTTCTTTTTGCGTGAGAAAGAAATCACAGAGCACTTGGACACACTCAGGATAAGCATATTTCGAACACACCAATCGCTAAAATCGTTCAGATATCGTTAAAGCTCGATGCAATCAGCTGTCGAGCGTCCAACAAGGTAAAACTTAAGATCGTCAGCATAAATTATGGCCAGATGGTATTATTATACAGACGTCATTGGAAAATAATAATTAAAAAAAGCAAATGGTCCTAGATTACTCCCTTGTGGTACGCCCGACAAATTCGTGCACCATTGTGATTCATGACCGACTATTTTTACAAATAAAATGCGGCCAATATGGTATGATTTTAACCTTTCAATTATGCTGGAAGAGGCTCCAAGGCGCTCGATTTTCGCCAACAGGATGAGGTGGTCGACGTGATCAAATGCTGTTTTTATGTCTGCATACACGGCATATACTTGAGCTCCGTTTTCCATAGCCCTAATGCAGTGCCGAACCCAGTAATGACCCCCCTTTTACCCAATTTTCCGCAGTTTCTCTTTTCAAGTTTTGTATCATCTTTAGAATGCTATAAAATGAGACGAATCAGCGCAAGGCTAAAAGTCTCATACATAAAGAAGAAAATAATGCTGTAAAACAACATGTTTCATTATTTTCCTATACCATTTCGTTTGTCTTTTGGAAAGGCTATCGTTACAAAAATATAGCGGAAGATTTTTTTCTTGCTTTCTTGTGATGACTCTATGTATACGTGACCATGGCGTAAACTCTTTTTTGGAAAGGGAATAATTATATGGCGGGAGAAATGATTAATTTAATGAACTGGCCAAAAATATATTGTGTTGTTCAACGGCAGGTCGGGATCGAACCCACGTCTGTCGATTGTCGGAGACACAAGAAAGAAAGAAAAAGGAACATCTCGGCAGCGATAAATTACACGACTTGCCGACCACAATAACGGCAACAGACTGCCATTTCTACTGCACCAGCTACAAGAGCAACAATACAAAAGTAATATTGTCACTGAGTAAGTGTGTACAGAATGGTAAACATGGAAGAGCGCAACAAAACTAGACCCAGGACCAAAATGGCTTTTATTGTACTCTTATGGTTGTCTTCAAGACCAATTTTGGGCTTAAATGCCATCATAAGAGTGTAATAAAACCCAACACAGTTCTCATTTGTTTATCTTTTGAAACAAAAACGTCATAATTGGGATCAAATATGAATGAAATCTTGAAATTTACTATTGTTCCATCCTTTCCAAATATTTTTATCAATCTTTGTTATTTAGAAATCCTGGTGTCCGGCCATAGAGGCTGTCCGGCCACAGAGGACTTCCCCCATATTGTGTTGCCCAAACCGGATACTTTTGTTGCCAAAATCGAACCATGCCAAATTCAAAATCCCACTGTATTCGAAATTTTCCAGTTCATCCAATCAATCATTTTCCGCATCGCATTCTAAAAAACCCAAATAAATCCACCTGGCGGTGTGACATGGCCTTTCTACTGCAACAATAACTATTTTTTATTTCTCAGGAACATCTATAATTTAGTTGACTATATTTTTAAATATCAGTTCTTTATTCCTCAAAATCCTTATTTAACAGTAAAATTCATAAAAACGTACTTCGTGTAATATTTTCTTTCCTAGCGTGCGTAAATATTTGTATGTGTCATTTAATTTACTTTATGAACTCCTTATTTAGTTTTATTTTAGTTAAGAGATTTCTAGAAATATATGTAAAGACAAAGGGTTATTATTGCAGACATGAATAAATATGTGTAGAAAATTATAGATTAAACGTTTAACGGGTAAGGCTTCAAAGCTGCATACGAATTTCGTTTTGAATTGAATCAATATGAAAAATGTGTTCAGAACCGATTTCTTATTATTTGATTCTTATTTTGATATTAATGTCACAACACTATGACTATACGTTAGAGTTATCATCTTTTAAAACGATCTCAGGAAAATTTCGAAGAAAAAAAACATTACATGAATATTTCCTTTTTTTACTTTCGATGATTAGTTAGCGCTAAAAGTCCTTTTGATAATTGTTTTAGCATGCAAATCAAAACTGGAGCTTCTGGAGTTTTGAATACTTTAAGCGGTCATCCATAAAGTACGTCACGCTTATACGGGGTAGAGGGGTTAACCCAATCGTGACGATTTGTGACGTAGGAGGAAGGGAGGGTATGAGGTTATGTGACGTCACACGAAAAAAATTTCAATTGGAAAATTTATTCGGGGAATTGAGGCATTGCAAATTATTTTTAAAGTTTTTGTCCCCCCGCCTTTCAAAATTGGCTCTAAAAATCGGGGGGCAAAAAAAATTGATATACAAGAGTAAAATTTTTTTTGTATGAAATCAATTATTTATGGGTTTTACAGCCTCTTTAGGCAAATTACAAATATTTAAAAAAGTTTTTGTCCCTCCGGTCTTGGGCCACTGAAGGGGGGGGAGCGAAAAAAAAACAAAGAGAATTTTTTAATCGAGCAAAAAAAATGGATTTTAGGTATTTTTACTTAAAGTTTAAACGTGAAAACCAAATCTTTTTTGAAAATGATTTGCAATGGCCTAAAGCCAAAACACGTTCATCGCAAATATGACGTGTCATTCGAATGTCCTTTTTCGACATGAATGGCAACAGACATGTAAGTTAGCAGCGTCGATTCACTGTCTTTTGCTACGAGAAGTTGTCACTAGTTTATTTTCACAGCTTGTTGCGTAGTAGAAAATATGGCACATACGCACAAATTTCTGTTTTATTTGTATGATAGTCCTTATCCTACTACCACAGCTCTCCACAGCTACTCCTACGCTCTCCATAAAATCGCTCTCTTACCCCTCCATAAAATTGCTGGTCATTTTATTTATCCAACGACATAGAAATTGCTCAGTTTCGTTCAGTAGTTTAGTAGTTATTAGCATTTGAAATCTTTCATTCAAACGTTACACTTCTATTTTCGTTTTCCCAAAGTGCTACCCAGTCCCAGTATGGTAAACAAAGATGTAGAGGTATGTCAAAAGACAACATGTACGTCTTACGTTACATTATTTTATTAATAAATCTATACCTATAAAGAAGGATTTCTGTCTGTCTGTCTGTCTGTCTGTCTGTCTGTTTGTCTGTCTGTCTGTCTGTCCTGTGTTCCTTATAGAATCAAAAACTACTGAACCAATCGGCGTGAAAATTTGCATGTAGAGGTTTTTGGGGCCAGGAAAGGTTTTAGTGATGGTTAGAGACCCCTCCCCCCACTAAGAGGGGGGGCTCCCATGCAAATGAAACACAAATTTCTGCATAACTCGAGAACTAATCAAGCAAATAGAACCAAATTTGGCATGTGGGTGTTTTCGGTGACAAGAATTTATTCTAGGGTAATTTGAGACCCCTCCTTTCTTTATAAGGGGAATTATAACTCCTCTCCCCTTTAAGAGGGGGGGTTTCCATACGAATTTCCTCATAACTCGAGAACTAATCAAGCAAATGGAACCAAATTTGGCATGTGAAAGTTTTCGAGGGCAAGAAAATTTTCTATGTTGAATTAGGACCCCTCCTCACTTTAAGAGGGGGGCTCCTGTACAAATGAAATACCAATTTCCTCATAACTCGAGAACTAATCAAGCAAATGGAACCAAATTTGACATGTGAGTGTTTTTGGAGACAAAATTTTTTTCTATGATGAATTGGGACCCCTCCCCACTTTAAGTGGGAGGGGGCTCCTATACAAACGAAATACAAATTTCCTTATAACTCGAGAGCTAATCCAGCAAATAGAACCAAATTTGGCATGTGGGTGTTTTCGGTGACAAGAATTTATTCTATGGTAAATTGAGACCCCTCCCTCTTTATAAGGGGAATTGTAACTCCTCTCCCCTTTAAGAGGGGGGGCTTCCATACAAATTTCCTCATAACTCGAGAACTAATCAAGCAAATGGAACCAAATTTGGCATGTGAAGGTTTTCGAGGGCAGGAAAATTTTCTACTGTGAATTAGGACCCCTCCCCACTCTAAGAGGGGGGGCTCCTGTACAAATGAAATACAAATTTCCTCCTAACTCGAGAACTAATCAAGCAAATAGAACAACATTTGGCATGTGGGTGTTTTTTTGGTGACAAGAATTTATTCTATGGTGAATTGAGACCTCTCCCCTCTTTATAAGAGGAATTATAACTCCTCTCCCCTTTAAGAGGGGGGGCTTCCATACAAATTTCCTCATAACTCGAGAACTAATCAAGCAAATGGAACCAAATTTGGCATGTGAAGGTTTTCGAGGGCAGGAAAATTTTCTACTGTGAATTAGGACCCCTCCCCACTCTAAGAGGGGGGGGCTCCTTTACAAATGAAATACAAATTTCCTCCTAACTCGAGAACTAATCAAGCGAATTGAACCAAATTTGGCATATGTGTGTTTTTGGAGACAATTTTTTTTTCAAAGATGAATTGGGACCCCTCCCCACTTTAGGAGGGGGGGTCCTATACAAACGAAATACAAATTTCCTCATAACTCGAGAACTAATCCAGCAAACGGAACCAAATTTGGCGTGTAGGTGTTTTTGGAGGCAAGAATTTTTTCTGTGATGAATTAGGACCTCTTCCCACATTAGGAGGGGGGGCTCCAATACAAATGAAATACAAATTTCCCCATAACTCGAGAACTAATCAAGCAAATAGAACCAAATTCGGCATGTGGAGGTTTTTGGAGGCAAAAATATTTTCTACGGTGAATTAGGATCCTTCCACACTTCAAGAGGGGGGGCTTCTACACAAATGAAATACAAATTTCCTCATAATTCGAGAACTAATCAAGCAAATGGAACCATATTTGGCATGTGGGTGTTTTTGGAGGCAACCATTTTTCCCATTATGAATTAGGACTTCTTACCTTTTTAGTAGGGGGGGGGGCTCCCATTCAAACGAAATACAAATTTGCTCATAACATTAGAACTAATCAAGCAAATGGAACCAAATTTGGCATGTGAGAGTTTTAGATGGCAGAATTTTTTTTCTGTGGTGTATTACGACCCCTTTCCCTTTTAAGAGGGTGGGCTCCCATACAAATGAAATACAAATTTCCTTATAATTTGAGTACTAATCAAGCAAATGGAACCAAATTTAGCATGTAGGAGATTTTTGAGTCTTGAATTTATTTTATGATAGTTAGAGACCTCCTACCCCTGTGGTAGGGGGATATGGACTCTCATACAAATAAAACAGAAATTTTTGCGAAACTCAAAAACTAATCCAACTCGAGAAATTCGACTCTTCCATAAAACATTAATCAATAACAGGACCACAAAAACTATCTATAGTAACACTAGATCATTCAGGACGAGCCGGTCGCGAGTGTTGCCGGTGACCCGCCGTCGGAAGCGCCGCCCACTGGGGGGCTTGCAAAACTCGAGATAGTGACAAAGATCATCCGAGATTCATGATTTATGTACAACACAGGTTAATTTGTGGCAATACGAAGTTTGTCGGGTCAGCTAGTAAATATATAAATAAAGAAATAAATAACCCTTGCCCGAATACAAGACAAGATCCTTTGTAATCATAACATTCTCATTACATTCTCATTGTATCCTTTATGAAAATTTCATATACCCTAGGGGGGATAGCCCAAACACCTATTTGATATCAATCAAGCAAACAATCGCATTCACTGGTGAAATACCTGCTTAGTCAGCGGTACAGAAAATTGTTACCTGTGTTCTATACATTCATTAAGCCCACAGCTCACCATTCAAGCTTCTGTGCTGAATTCTGCAATACCACGACACTTGAGGAAGCCAGCCGGTTAGAGAACGATGAAAATCCATGTTCGATGTAATAAATAAAGGTAATCGCAAGAGGAAATCAAAAGTCGTTCCACATTAAAAATTGACATAGACAAGACCAGCAATCAAACTTCAGCGTCAGAATGCATTTAGGTTGGTATTCTTGTTTTATTATTTCCGACAGAGGTGCATAAATGGTGCTGCATTCGCTAAAAATGTGCCATATTGGACGGTAAATTATTGCTCCAAATCTCCCCTCTCAAATCGGCATGAAACCGCAATCCGAAAGGAAACACTACTCACAATGTTACAATTAACATAGACTTTTTAATCGCTTACGGGTTGCGAACTTTACCAACATCTCGAGTAGTGCACAACCAATTGCAATTGCAAAACTGCCAACCTCTTAACGTTAGCGTTCGAAACACGAACAAAAGCCACTCGTCCAACTTGATTCGGCGGGTTCAATAGCTATCCGCTACTATTTATTGGCGCGTATCATGGCCACCCCGGGCCATGGCGGAGGCGGTGCAGCGTTATCGCACCGCGCGCGCGTTCGTCTAAATTATTGCACAAACGTGATACCTTCTCGATTGTGTGCAATTCGAGCTTGGCACTGCACTGTACTGCCAGTGCAGTGGAATCGGCGACGCCAGTTTGGATGCCCCGATTTTTTTGACGATTCATACCGTCGCGTAGCCGCAATTGTTGTACCATCGAAGGGTCCCTCTGTCAGAAGGATTTACAAGGCTGGCGATATGTAACATATGATCCAACAATCACGCTCGCGCCCCTCCCCATCTTTTACCTTCTAGCTCTGGATGGATGGTGATAGGTACCCGGAGTGCAATTACAGCACTTTTGGTGCATTCGGAAACCGAGCCGTTCACTAGAAGAGCCGAACCGAACGGATTTAATCAAACCGTTACCAGAGGAAATATTGGACGATTTCGTTCATTTCCTAGCCTTATCCCGGAGATTTATTCGAAGAAGACCTAAAAATCTGAACGCGTTTTGCAATTTCTGCAAAACAAGAAGTTTTGACCAACTAATCTGGTTCAAAGTGTCCTGGAAGTTCGGTGCCACTTTTTTCAACTGATACATATTGAAACTGCAGATCACGTATGGTGACACACGCCTTGTTCTAAACACATACCGCAGTAGTAAGCCGCACTTATGTTCTTTTTTATTACTCACTGCCTACAAGTTCCATTGCTCTCCATGCTCGGTTCAAATTGTAAAAACCTGCAGGCTCGTGTGGTGACCGATCAGCACAGCCAGCGCTGCTGTTTGCCCGCACGGAATGCAACCTGGTACCAGGTACTACCAGGAACGGATATATCCAGCGAACCAGCAGCGAGGCGGAATTGTTTTTGCTACCATCATCGGCAATTGAATGCTTCCCACCTCGGCCGGGTCCGTCCGATCCAGTCAGTTCAGTTGCAGGGGCCAGCCAGGCTGGGACGGTTGTGAGGTGCAATTCACTGAAATTTTTAACCAATTTTGTTTTATTTGAAACTATTGCGCGCTGAAATATGGCACCTGGTGATTGGACGGACCGACCGGCCCATCGGATTCATGACTAGACGAGAGGCTTTATTTATTGCTTTTCCGGGAGTAAGCCGTACCGGTACCGGTGACAGTTTGCATTTTTTCCAAGTCAAATGCTTCGATCGTTTTTCATGGAAGTCTGTTGTTGTTTTTTTTGGAAATGAAATTAGGATGTTAGCATAAATTGAAAAGCTTACGCCAAATTTAAATTAAACTACTTCAAATGCAGTTTACATTCCGAAATAAACAAATTTCGAGCTGAGTTTATGCGGAAAATTTTTCAGGCAATTACGTTTTGATATACAATTAGGAAAGCAAATAGGATTTTAACTTTATTCATACCGGGAAGCGATGGTGGAAATGTGGACCAAAAATTTCGCTAGAATGTGTTACTCGAGCCACGGTACTGATAGTTGATATAGTATGTAAAAATCAGAATAACGAGCGTTAAAATAGGGCGATTGATGTACTTCGGATGATTAAAGGAATCATATCTATTGAATCGTAATATAGGTACACCATTAAGACACTAACCCGGCTTGAGCAAAGGTTCAAAAAGAGTTTTTGAACTTTTACGTAGTTTATTTTAGACACTCTCAATATAATTTGAACACTGTGCATTAATTTTGAAGTTTCGGACGGTGCGCCAAATGAACAAATGTTGAACTTTCATAAAGCAAGGGTTAGACAACTATCCTTAGGGTGATTTATGTACGCGTTACGCGTACTCTATTTTGGACATATCCATTTCATTTTGCCGTGAATGTCCAAAATGGAGTACGCGTAACGCCTATCTAAAATAGATAAATCGCCCTACTATTTGAAATACTCGATTAATAAAACACAGATGAAAATAATATGAGTGCTTCATTTTAAATAAAATTTATCAACAACAAATATTTAATATCCTTACTGAATTTACTTCTTTCTGTACAAACAAACGCTTGATAATATTTCCGGAAATATTCACAATTTAACATTATTTTCACAATTTCAAAGAGAATCACTCAAATAATCCCAAAAAAAACTATTATTATTTAGCGGTAGTCTTGCCGAACATTTTTAAGAAAAAAAAATTTGAATTTCAACTTGCATTTTTTCCCCAATGGGTACCAAATACCAATGCACCTAAAGCTGGTGGCACCCGAAGCTTAGCTTCTTAATTCGGTTTCCTGTGAGCTCGCAACGAATAAGTCTACAGCGGGAACCTTTCCTGACGCAGACATCGAGTGGCACTTCAACCCACTATCCGCACCGCACATGGGCGGTTTATGGGAGCGGAAAGTTCGTTCGGTGAAACAAGCGCTAGCAACCCGCTCTCATCCTCATCATCTAGACAATAAAGGATTGGTAACATTTTTGGCGGAAGCAGAGGTGATTGTAATTTAACTGATTGCATCCATTGAGTTCGTACCAGTAAAATATCTGAGTAATTCTCGCTGAAACGGTGGCCACTACTGACACGAGGTCTTCAAATATTGGAACTATTGCGCTTAATTGGTTGAAAAATAAGAATTACACTTTTGATACCTCGAAATAGTGGACCCCTCGTTCTCCAAGGGGCCTAACAGTTTAAAAAAAGTTGAATTTTGAGCAAACCTTGGGATCTACATCATGTGATATTTCATAAATTTGTCATGAAACAACTAACAAATGGCCCGGTTCTGTAAAGAAGAACAGGGCTTTTATATGGAATAAAAAATTTTTTGGTGGCCATCTTGGATTTGGTCGCCATATTGGATTTTATCAAAAAATCTCCGTTTTCACAATACCGATTTTCATTTTAAGACCACCATTGGAAAGCTGAGAAAAAATGCTACAAAAAACAGTCATAAAATTAGATGTGCAAATGCATTAACTGAATGAAACAACCAGTTATTTGCAGCAAGGTTCACAATTTTCATATAATTATTGTGATATTTCCAAAATTTGCTATGAAACAAACTACAAATGACACGGTTTTGTAAAGAGGAGAGATAGGGTTTATAAACGAAATGAAAAAAATTGGCGGCCATTTTGGATTTGGCCGCCATGTGGAATTTCATCAAAAAATTGCCGTTTTCGCCATGATCCCCCAACCGATTTCAATTTTAAGACCACCATCGGAAAGCTGAGAAAAAATGCTATGAGAAACATTTATCAAGTTAGGTGTGCAATGGCACTAACTAAGTAAAACAATTAATTTTCTGTAGCAAGATATTCCATTATATGAAAGTTGTAAGCCTTGATAAAGATAATTTCAACACAATTTTTCATATGGACTAGCTAACCAATAACGCCAGCAACCGTTCCAAGCAAAATAGACGCAATCAAGTGCATTCGTGCCGCCGTGATAAGCGCAAGAGAGGAGACACAAAGAGAATCTCTCATTTGCACATTGGACCTTTTGAAATGTTGCTGGTCAAATAGGAACCAATAGGAAGGCAAATCTCGGACCGTCAGCGCACGGATGAGTTTTTGTACCGAACAGTTGGCCAAAAGTATTGTTGTTCATTGTTATTATAGTAAACAAGCAGTAACATATGAAAACCAGTACCTTTAATTTCATGAAGTAGATTTTTATGGAATTATGCTTGTATCTACCTTGTAGTGTAGTTTAACTTTTCTGGTATTACTTTTTCGAAGTAACAGTAGGAAAGCTTTAAGGAAAATTGTATGGAAGAGTGAAATTGAGAGAAAAAGAGGGAGGCGAGAGAGCAATAAAATAAAGGGAGAGTGGAAAAAGAAAGAAAGACAAGAAGGGAGATGTAGAGTGTGATGGAGAGAGATCGAGAGATAGAGAGATCGAGATCGAGAGAGAGAGAGAGAGAGAGAGAGAGAGAGAGAGAGAGAGAGAGGAGATTAGAGGTGCGAAAGGAAACATCTCCACGTACACCAACGGATATATATGGCCCATTTTTAACTCGAAGTTCGCACTATGTAAGAAGTTAACAAAGGAAATGGATATGAACGTTTCATTGTGTTATAGGTATCCGTGAAGACAGTGGTGTTTAATCCCACGTAGTTAAAAGATTATCAATTTTTCTCATTTTGGCCAACTCTTTGGTCCAAATACTCCTCTGTGTAATGGTTATTTGTCTTATCAGGGCTCGACCCATGGAACAAATTTCATCTTTCATCCCCTGGCATTTATGTACTGTCCCAAGATAGGTCTATAAAGTAAATTAAACGCAGCACGACGTGGGCCTTCGCGGTAGTGGACAGAAGCTTTAAACCATAAAGTCGTACCCATCTCCCAACCCTCGAGATTAAAGCGTTAGTGCGTAGTATTTATAACGAGAATCCGTTACCAAACCCCATACATACCGTAATATGGTCGAATGACCAATCATGTCACCGTTAAGATGTCGAAACGTGTTTCTCTCCCTTCTGAATTTATAAAATCAACTAATTTTTTACCACATTGCTCCTATCTTTGTCAGCGGTTCACTTTACTTTCAAAAAAGATTTCTTGATATTTTGATATTAATATGACAATATTCTAACTATGCGGTCAAGATCTTTCAAAAACATGGATTTAGGAAAAAATAGAGAAAGAAAATATTGTGAAATTTGATCTTTTCTAGAAAAAGGTTATTTCTAGGATTAGCAACATTTTTCTATGAGTAATTTACAAAAAAGCAGATCCATGGATATAAACGTCCTGTTGAGAACTTGACCCTTTTTTATCGACAGCCTTCGCAGCCGGCTACTAGAGTAGAGGAATGAGTAATATACATGCTTTATTTTAATTTTGTAATACATCTAAATCGAAAAAATATCTAAGTAGAGCGTCAGACATAAAAAACGAAAAAGAAAAATTAGATGGTCCGCGTGCTCCCTTGAAATCCGCCTGATAATTTTTCCCTATGAAACCTTATGCTACCGGTAACATCAGTTTGTGACATATTTGTGCTACTTTAGTATGATTTTCTATTGTATCAGGTAAGGCTTAGGTAATTTTTGTATCATACTTCTAAAGTCATTTTTACACTTTTTAGCTTTATTTTTGTATGATTTTTGAATGAATATATTTTTTTTTGGGAAGTGAGGAAGTATCTGGAGCGAAAAATGATACACTGGATGAGCCAGAAAATTTCGATATACAAGCCAAAAATACATTGGATCGTTCAATGGCAGGTAGGGCTCGCACCCATGCCTCTTTCGGTTAGTACCCGAATAATTTACTAACTAAACTACTGCCGCCCCCTATATTAGGTAGTTTAATATTAAATTTTGTTTAGTTCTTCTAGTTCTATCACTCCACCCACGATAATTAGGCCCCCCCCTTGGAAATTGGCTTGAAAAATCGGGGGGCAGAAAAATAATGTGTAGGATATGAGTCAATTTTTTTTTCATAAAATCAATTGTCTGTGGGCTCTACAGTCAGAAAAACTCGAAAAATGAGTGTACAAGTTGAGTTAACGCTTCTAGCACGAAACAAAAATGGAAATTCGAACAATGTGTGAACAATGTGAATTTCCGAAAATCGTCCAAATAATTTTCCTTCGTTTTTGTCTTTTTTTCGTAGATTTTTGCATAGAAAATAATAACGTATATATTATAAGCAAGAATAGATTCGGTTTTCACGTTTAAACTTTAAATAAAAATGCTTGAACCCAATTTTTTTGCTCGATTAAAAAATTCACTTTGTTTTTTTTTCGCCCCCCCCCTTCAGTGGCCGAACACCGGAAGAACAAAAACTTTATAAAATATTTGTAATGGCCTTATTTTGAATTTGATTGTTCTTTCTTTCTACCGCCGAGAAGATAAACTGTTGTCAATTCGGGCGGTGCGATAAAAACAGGCAATCTGTTACCAGACGTCAATACGGCAAGTCTGGTGTAATTAACTACCACCGGGTTTTTCCTTTTACTCTTTTTTTTGGAGAATGAGGAAGCGTCCGGTGCGAAGAATGATAAAATGGATATACCAAAAAAATTCGATATATATATATATATATATATATATATATATATATATGCCATAAATATATTGGGTTCAGACAGTGTCTTTGTATTATTTTTTGTATCATTTTTATTCCCAATAACCAAAAAAGGTGATAAACGCGACAGCACAAAATATCGTGGCATCACGTCCTTGAGCGCTTGTTGAAAACTGTACGATAGTTTTTAACAACGCAATGTTTGCCTCTTGAATTCTAAATTGATGCAGAGTAGCATGGATTTTTTCCTTAAAGGTCACCACTAATCTGATGCAGTTTGTTTTTCGCTGTATGCAAAGCTTGGACTCTAGCTTTCAAACCGATGCTATTTATTTAGACCTGAAAACTGCTTTCGACGGTGTAGAGTACGGAATACTGTAAACCAAAATGGAGCGACTAAAGGGTGTCCCACATCAAATTGCACCACAGAAGAAAAACTGTAGAAAATTACCTAATTGACCGATCCTTTTCAAACTACCAGACAACAAAATATAGTCCATTAGTAAGCTTTTGTCATATTTGCTTCATATAACTTCGATACCATAACCGAATGCTCGCACCTTACGTTTAACTCCACTCAAAAAGTTTTGTACAACCTGGGTGCAGCTTTATCTGTACGGAAACCTACTTTTTCTTCATGTCTTCCTCAGATTTGACCTCCTTAGGATGCTTCCGTAGTGCCTGCTTCATAATAGGCCAGTATTTTTCATTGGGTCTTAGTTCCGGTGCTTTGAGGGGGTTCATGTCTTTGGGTACGAAAGTGACCCCGTTGGCTTCGTACCACTCCAGGACATCTTTTGAACAGTGGCACGAAGCTAGATCCGGCCAGAAGATCATAGGGCCCTCGTGGTGCATTAACAGAGTAAGCAGACGCTTCTGTAGACACTCCTTGAGGTAGATCTGGCCATTTACAGTCCCTGCAGTCACGAACGGTGCACTCCGTTTGTCACATGAGCAGATCGCTTGCCAAATCATGTATTTTTTGGCAAACTCTGAAAGTTTCCGCATCCTTACTTCCTCGGGAACATCAAACTTGTGCTAAGCGGTGAAGTACAGTAGCCCCGGAAGCTGCCGGAAGTCCGCTTTGACGGAAGCCTCATCATTCGTGATGAGAGAGTTGTGGATTTTCCAGGCGTTTGCGCAAATCAAATTCACGACGTTACTTTTCGGGTTACGCCATGTTTTCCAATTTTCGAAAAACCGACTGCGATAAAAATAGTGTGTAAATAGTACACTCTAAGCTACTTCTACTCAAATTTTCAAGAGAAAATACACAATGGGTAATTTTCTACAGCGTTTCTTCCGTGGTGCAATATGATGTGGGACACCCTTTATTCGCTCCATTTTGGCTTACAGTATTCCGTAGTCTACACGGTCGAAAGCAGACCCAGTTGGCCTCGAGGTGCGATGGTGGTCTAAGAAGCCAGTCGTCGTATGTTCGAATCTCGGCTGGGAGAGGCTGTTAGAGTCATTATGATCGTAGCACTGATCCCGCACTGTCATGTATTCTAACAGCTGGTTGCGAAGTGTGCCGTATAGAAACAGACAGTCAAATTTCGATAACGCAATTAGCACCCAGGCTTTGCTTTTACCCTTTAGATGTTTAGGCGAACGTCTTCTACTGGTTTAGATATTATACTGGACAAATCAAAGTTTGTGTGCCAAAGTAAGACGTACTATTTCTAGGGTATGAATGGGAACGGCCCAACATAGCTCTATCCAGCTCATGTGTCTTTGCGCCTTCACTTGATGATACTTGGAAATACTACAATATCAGTATCAATATCTCGTTCATCTTCAGCATTGAACAACTTACTACCACATATCCCTATGGCACGCGCTTTGATTCCATATTTTATTTAGTTAGGAAGCTAATGAACAAAACGTTCAACACGACGTTTGAACGTTACTTTAGGGATTAGCACCAGGAATAATGTGTTGGTACGAAGGGGATTTGAAAATAGAGCGCGGTTGGCGATTTGGCATGCATTATTCGCAAAATTTTCTCATTAACTCGTTCAGTTTTAGCATTGAACAACTTACGCATATTGCTTGTGGTGCGTGTGATGTGCGCGCATCGCAGTAAGGTGGTAATTCTTGAATTTCGTTCAATAGGTAAATTGAACCAAAAGTTTTCGGTTCGTAATTAAAATTCAGAGATCAATTTGCTGGTAAAGTAAACCGTCATATTCCTTTGCTATTTAAATAAATAGGGATATTCACGTAGCGCTTGCTATGTTGCGAATACGGAGTATTGCATACTTATGCTGCCGCTACTCGCATAACAGTTCCATCTCCATAGAAACTGGAACTGCAATGCGAATTGCGGCAGTATATACACGAAATACACCGTTTACGCAACATGGCAAGCGCTACGGTGAAAACCCCTAATGTTTGTTTCATGATTAAAATATAGAAATGCGATAATAAAAAAAAGTTGCGTATTAATTTGTATTTTTCGCTGGTTGAACAGGTAAGCTAAACCCCCACGAGTCGCCACTGTACAATATGTATCAGTATTCAAGCTAAGAGGTGCGGGTTGTGTGGTTTCCACAATTTCTTGGTCAATTGCACCCTTGGTTCTGGTCTAAATGCCAGTAGTTCATTCTCGAGAGTCCAGAGTATCACTTAACCTTGTTTAGCAAAGATACTTCCAGCGACTGTAAATAAATCATTATCTATATAGGAAGCCTCTCCCAGTCGAGATTCGAACATTCGACGACTGGATTATTAGACCAGCGCCATACCTCGAAGCAAACTGGAAGGCTCATTAAAATAAAATGCATAAAAAGCGACTTCAGTGACTATGTGTTTTTTGACAGCATAAACCCATGACAATCCAGCAGATTTCACCATTTTATTGAGCTGAATATTTTCTACGAATTGCAATGAATTGAATGTAAAGATTTACTGCCATCATTTCAATAAACCAAATAAATTCCCGAATGAAGACTATTATTAAAAAGGACAAAAAGAAAGCGCAAAACGCATCACATAATCTAGAACGCCTATTCATTAACCGTTCACCAATGCTGAATGCAGGCAGGCACGCACAGTGAAATGATAAACAATAAAAGCCCATTTGAAGGCCCGTTTGCATAATTACAAGGCTGAGCTCTGTAACTCTGGCTGGCTGGCTGGCTCGCTCGCATCGCCCGCTGCATGTTGCATGCTGCATGTCAACATCGGTAATTATACGCCGCACTAACCGGTAACGGCTCACCGCACTGCGTCGTAGTTAGTAGTAAGTGGCGGCCGTCCTCGTCGTCGTCGGCGGCGGTGGCGGCAGGTAGGACTGTGATCACGCAATAGGCGCAACTTTGTCCCACAGCAGCCGCGCAGAGTAGGTAGGTATTCGAGGAAAACCTGAACCCAACGAGAAAACCGGCTGCGTCACTCAATCTGCATCATCGGTTTCCTAGATAAACAGGTATGCATAGCTTTCCAGATCCGTAAATCTGCGCTGTCTCGCGCGGAGACGAAGGGTATAACAGATAAGTTTTCCTTCATGCTGCTGACGGAACCAGACGGTTGTTGTCGATAGGCTTCGACACTTTACTCCATCGTTCCACAGTCTGGTGGCGGCACCAGAAAGGAAAAGTTTATGGAATCGTGCAAGCTCAACTTCAGCTTCGGACCGGTTTTTGGTTTCTAATGTTCATTTGGCTTCCCTAACTTTTACCGAGGAAAACGAAACGCCGCCCTCAAGCAGGCTGGAAGGAAGAAAGGAAACGAGCTGGTGCTGGTCGAAAGGGAAAGGTGCGGCAACCACTTTTCCACTATTAGTTGCAATCGGTTATGTTTCAGTAAGACGGCATTGTGACACTGTTGGTGTGACTGGGGAAAGGTGAAAATAGCTACTTCCCAAAACAGGGTGGCCGTCATGCAATACGCGAACTTTGCTTGCTTGCTTGCCCTTCACCCTTTCGTAAGTTCGGGTGGTTTCGTTCGGTGAAAGGCTTCGATTCCATTAGGATTACCACCGACATTCTCTGTTGGCTGGATTTTTTTTTTGTTCACCGTTGCTCGGCATTACACGTTGTTGAGTAAGTATGGTAACACGACACAGAGACGCGACGGAGAGACACGATCAGGTGTTTCAGGGCTCGGAATGTAAGTTGTTCGCGGTTGTCTGCGGAAGATAATCTTGGCGTTTGGCGTTGTCATCGTCGACTCGACACCGCCGTGTGGTGTGGTATCTGCCGTATCGTCGTAACACTCCCGATGTGGACCGTCGCGGTAACCGGGTTGACTTGTTGAATGTAGAGCTCCCAGCAGTCGTGGCAGTCATTCAGATAATCTCTAGCTATTATTATTTCATGGTTCTAGCAAGCAACAGGTGATTTACGATGGGTGGCATTCAGCAGAAATTCTAACTATGTGAATGCGATGGGAGAAGTTCAACAGCTGTCATACTGGAACAGACATGTCTGTGAAATTTATTGAAATATTTTACAAAACAATAGTTTTTTTTTTAGTTTTTTCAGCCCTTCTTCTAGGGTAAAGAGTAACGGTACACAATTTCTTACGTGTTGCTTCAATGGCCCTGCCTTACTTAATTTTCGGCTCTTTCCACTTTACGTTTTATCACTTCATTGGTTGTAAAAACTACCGTAATGACAAATTAATTATATGCCTAACTCAAGGCTTAACCTCATTAAAGGTCAAGACAGAACACGAGGTTGGTCTAATAGTTTTCTATACAAAATACACGGATAGAAATTTAATCTCCAAAACGAGCAAAATGACTCATGATTCCAGCTTTCTGTCTTATGGTTTATGAAAATACACCATGAATAATAACCATGATATCATGAGCTTCTTGCAGTACAACACAACGCAAAATCATGAACTATTACTCATGATTTTGTGCTGCCTGATATAAGTAACAATGTGAGTTTTATTGTACTCTTATGGTGGTCTTCAAGACCATTTTTGGTCTCAAATACCATCATAAGAGTAATAAAACTCGAATTGCTACTTGGGAATACACTATATTCAAATCCGTTGAATTTCGCACAACAATTTTACAGAATCTTTTATAGCGGAAATCCGTTCTAAATTACAAAATTCATTTAAATCTTTATTATGCTTGGCAGTAGATATTTCAAGAAAGATGTAGAAAATTATTTGAATACACATTTTTGATTCATGAGGTCATAATCAGTTAGAACTTACAAACAAATGTCCTAAACATGAAAAAAACCTTTTATGTTTTGATTTTCTATTCTGTTCTGTTCATTCTGCAGAATGAAATGTAAACTAATCCAATAATTTATGTTGCCATAAGTGGTTTTCCAAAATTTAAGCAGACTGGCCTTTTTTGGCATAACAAAGGATCTCTAGCGATAACGCAGCGGGCAGAAATGACTTTCCAAAGCGTAAGAAGGAAAACCAACCAAATGTAAACAGGTCATAAACTTAGACTATACTGTTATCTGCTTCGCTGCATATTGGGTGCCAGATTCATTTCGTTCCTGTGCGGACGAATGAGTCAGACTTCCAAAAAGTAACGTTTAACAATTCTAATATTCTAAATTGTAATGACTAATATGATTGAACCGCGGTTGCGTCGGATGACTTATCACGACCAGATGACACATGAAATGATTACTACTGTTTATGGATCGGTTTTTTGATGACAATTATTGTTATTATAACTCTGCTAAAATATTTGCTGACACATCGTAAACCCCCAGATGAATGGGATATAATTTCCCGAATATCATTCTTAGAAAAAAGTCATTATTTATTGGCCTGACGCATTGCATATGAAGCAACAATGCAAAGGAGATAGCACTATGATTAGACTAGAGTTTGAAATTATTAGAGATTGTCATCCATTAGAAATATTGATTTAGACTAAAAATTTCAGAAACAATTAGTCATTAACAGCAATTGAACCTGGCTCCACGGAATTGACATTCTAGATTCGCATCCAAGATTTCTTGAGCTGTGTACTCAAACAATCGAATCTCTCTACTACTGCTTTGCGAGGTTAGATAAGTATTAGAGTAAGGAGGGGTAAAAGTGCGATTTAATGATTTATCGGTGCAGATTCCGAGTAAATTTTCTACATTGGCATGGATGGATGACTACTTTGACAGCTTGAATCTAACGTAAACTTTGGTTGCTTACGAAGCATAGTTGCTGAGCTATGTGCAAATGTAATTTTAGGGCGGTTTTGATGTAATTTTTCGTTCCACGGCAAATACGATATCAACAAGAGGATATTACTTGTTGAAAATTTGTAGCAGCGTTTTACATCACTCACATATCTGTTTTGAAAATACCGCGAAAATAATTTACAAAATATATTTCGCTTTTCCGTAATTTAATTTAACCCCGTCAAGCGCCTAGCGGGGTAAAAGTTCGATTCACCGACGAAGCAAAAATGTATAGCTAATTATATACAGTTCATTGCGCCTGGAAAACTTTTTTTATAAGATTTAGTCACTGAATTCAGCACGGGTGTTTTTAATACACGATTGGAACTCGCAATATTGTGAATTCAATGTAAACTTACTTGCTAATTGAGATAGAAATCTAAACGTCTTCGGAAAATAATTCATCTATTGGTTAAGATTGCGTGGTGCGTTTGTTTACATAAAATTTTTGGAAACTGAATTAGTTTGCAAACTTTGAACGAAATAGAAGTACCGTAAAACGGGGTAGCATTGGTCAGTTCAGGAAAGTTGGCAGTAGTGGTTTATTTCACTTATTTATGCGAATAGTCCATTTGATCAATATTACCCCGGTGATCAATGTTAGCCCGTTTTACAGCACTTATAAATTTTGATAGTTCCTTTTCTTATGAAATTGCTGAGTAAGTTGTTACTAATGTGCGTAAGTGCAAGTAAAAGTAAGTTGTGAAAAGAAATATTATTCTTTAACATATACATTGCGTAGTGAATGTCTAGTTTATGAGTTTTTGAACTATGCATAATTTCCTGTCATGCCATTCTATCTGATTCACATTAATAAAGTTTTCTTGAATAAATTTCATCAATTTTTATTAACCTTCGGCTACTCACGCTGTTGTATTGTGTACAACATGTGCAGGTTTCAGCCATATTGTTATAAAGTTACAAATCGTTGTTTAACTAACTTACATTCTTCAATAAACTTGTTATGAGCGAAATGTCAGAATTATTCAATGCATTAATACTTCAAATTGTTAGGAAAACAGATCAGCATAAACCGACATCACAGAAAAGAAGCAAGTAGCATGTGAGGTGTACCGCAATTGGCTTCAACTGGAATTTTCTCTCGTTTCTTCATATGGAAAAATGGTGTCTGTATGCAGCAAAACTATCAGCAAATGTAAAATGTTTAAAATGTATCCATCTGTTGGTAGTCGAGTAATTCGGGGTCAAAAGCAGGGTATCTTTTATAATCAAAGTTCTACAGTTCCTAAACAAGCAAACATAGAGGTATACTATTTTCAGCAAAGTTGTGTATTTTTACTGTTTGTACAACTTTGTAATAAACGAAAAAGTCATACAACAATTACAAATAGAGCTAAAATAGACAAACTGATTTTACAAATGCATATACAATAAATAAGATTGCTCTGTCTTCGCTGAAGAGATAGAAGGTTACTGTCTTCAGCAAAATTCCTTGTAATACTATGCTCTAAAACTTTGCAGAACATATCAATGTGTTATATTGAAACTGAAGAAAAACATTTTTTTTATTTCACTTTTAGGGGGATTAATCAAAATTTAAATTCTATCAGACGATAGAGCATTCAATTTCAAGAAACTCTTCCAAAGGTTCGATAAACTTTCCCAGTCAAAACTCTAGTGCACACGTTTTCTTTGGTTTGGGGCTATTGTGCGCGCGAGTAACTGTGTTACAAAAGTTGGCGCGAGTGTTCGAGGGTTAATATCTTTTGACCGGTAAAACCAATTCTTATGAAATTTTGTATATATATTCGTAGTGTGAAAACCTCTCGTTTGATATAAAAATAATTGAAATTAGGTAAATTATCTTGGTTAAAATCATTATAAATAATTGTTAATTTTGGTGTGGTGTATACGATTGCTCATAACTTTCAAATTAAACATCCAATCAAAAAACCATTCAATAGTGATCTATCCGGCTATATTACCTGCCAAATGAAACTAACAGCGCATAAATCGGTTTGTCCATCTCTGAGAAACAGCCGATCATTTGAACCTTGTCAAAACTGGTTTTTTAAGGCTAACTTTTAAACCACTTGTTTGTTTTCAATAAAACGTGGCACAAAGTTTAGCAATAGTAAGCGCTTTCATTTGGTACTAAGATCGTTGAAATTGGTTGGGTGGTTCCGGAAAAAATCGTGTCACGTAGTTTTCACATTTTTGCTTATAACTTTTAATCGAATAGTCGAACCACGGAATCTAGCGAACAGCAATATTCTTCACTATAATACCTTTCAAACAAAAGTAATAGCAGACAAATCAGTTCAGCCATCTCCGAGAAATAGGCGATAGAAAATAAGCAGCGCACACACACACATACACACACACAGACATTGCTCAATTCGTCGAACCCTATCGATTGGTATATGTGACTCGGCCCTCCGGGCCTTAGATCAACTTCGTGTTTTTCGACCAATTCCTAAACCTTTGTTATATAGTATAACAAAGGTAAAAATATTCAAGTTCATCAATTTTGTTTTTCACCCCCCGAATTTTAAAGCCAATTTCGAAGGGCGGGGGGTGGGGACAAAAACTTCAAAAATAATTTGCAATGGCCTAACTGGTGTCGCACAGCCTTCAAAGTTTGACTTGTATGCAATTTGAAATCACTCAAGGGGGGAGTATGTAAAATCGAGGTTTTTGAAAAAAAATTTGATGCCAAATGATCTAAAAATGCATGAAACGTCGTGATCTGGAGTTACCTCGAAAAAGTTTTTGACGTAGGACTACGTCTTTGTTTACTATTCCGGGTAGGGTAGCACTTTGTGAAAATGAAAATAGAACTGTAACGTTTGAATGAAAGATTCAAACGCTTATAACTTCTATACTACTGAACGAAACATAACTGTTATTATGACATTGGAAAGATAAAATGTCCAGCAATTTTATAGTAACTTACTTATAATAATCTTTCATAAGCTTAATAGTGAAAATGTATGTAAAAACAAGGTCAAATTTCGTTTACATGGAAGGCTAGCGGTAAGTACGAATGACAAGCGTGGACAGACTTGCAGCGACAGCTGCTAGTGCTTGTAAAAGCGTTTCGGTGCAGAATACAATGAATTGATGCCGATAACCTACGTTCCTGTTGCCATCAGGGGTGTGAAATTGTCAAAATTTGGCGACAACGCTGAGGTAGCCTTCAGATCGAAAATACCAGCTAGTGATAGTTAAATTATAGCTAATAGGCTGTGTTTAAATGTTTTAGGATTAGTTTCAGTTGTTTTAAGATGAATCAATCAGTAAGTAGGTACCAGGCGTATCATCGTGCTTACTATAGGCTCCACAAGCAATTGCGCTCAAGCAAACTTAGTCCCCGTATAAAGTGCACCCTGTACAAGACGCTTATTAAACCGGTTGTTCTCTACGGGCATGAAACATGGACAATGCTCGAGGAGGACCTGCGAGTGTTCGGAGTTTTCGAACGACGAGTGCTAAGAACGATCTTCGGCGGCGTACAGGAGAACGGAGTATGGAGGCGGAGGATGAACCATGAACTCGCACAGCTCTATGGCGAACCAAGTATCCAGAAGGTGGCTAAAGCTGGACGGATACGATGGGCAGGGCATGTTGCAAGAATGCTGGACAACTACCCTGCAAAGATGGTGTTCGCCTCGAATCCGGTAGAAACAAGACGACCAGGAGCGCAGCGAGCAAGATGGTTAGACCAGGTGGAACGTGATCTGGCGGAGAGTACTCAGTGTCCGAGGAATTGGAGAGCGGTAGCCCTCAACCGAGTTACATGGAGAAATTTTGTTCAACAGGCTTTGTCTTAGGACGGCAAGCCAGCTAAGTAAGTAATTAACTAAGTAGGTACCAGAACCAAAAGTACCAAAACCAAAGGGTGGGATATGGACAATGTATATAGTTTGACACCCACACAACCCCTCTGGTTGCCATTCATGCCAAAAGAGATAGACCTCCGATATTTGCGCTGAACTTGCTTTGGCTTTGATGTTATAAAATTAAATTTATTATAAAGGTTCAATAAAATTTTTCATAATCTGCAAATCGTTTTTGTAAAAATGTTTAGTTTATCGTACATAAAACGCTAAATATATGCTACTTTTGTGGCGTTCCCTTCAAACTACTAAGCTACACAGCTACACTGTAAAATTCACGAAAACAATTTTTGCTGTTACTGATACATCGAAGAGATATTTTCAGCTGAAAGAAAATTCCATTTTATCTTCAATTATTACTTGATACTGAAGGCCAAAAAGGCTGATTGATGGATGATATTCACATTTATCTTGAAACATTTACTAGGAGCTCGAATGTCATGATAATTATGTGCCTTCCGAGACGAAATTTTGGCTAATTCACTCACCAACAAGAAACGAACGAACATCTGAACCTCACGAGCAGTTTCCGTAGCGCAACTGCTCACTGTTAGAATGAGCCAAGCTGGAGGCGATAGATACTTATGAACCTACACATGCCAGAAATGCAGTCTGCATTAGTACTTGCTAAACATGTTATCAATATATTACAATATAATGTTAACATAGGCCTACGTCACCCTTTCGTACACCCCTTAGGGCTGTATACCTTATAGTATAGTCAAAAATCGACTTTTTGGTCGTTTATTCGAAATATGAAGTAGAACACATGATCCATAGGAAACTTTGTTGAAATTGCAACTGAAACTGTCCGATTTTTTCCCACACTACTTGTTTGCTATTCTAATACATAATAAATCTCTGACACGTGAGACTTTACTAGGGTGGTTCAATTATTTTTCACAGGGTGGTGCTAATAACAATAAAAGGACATGACGAACGGCATATATTATATTTTAAGATGTGTGATCGAAATGCCGTCTTCTTAATCTCCTTCATTGCTTAAGCACTTGGACACGATGTATCTACTTTATTGCTAAATAAAAAATCAATCAGAAAGGCAAGAAAGAATATTCGATTGCACATAACATCTAAATTGAAAGTGTCTGTCATGCCAAAATAGTTCAGTGAGATTTAAAACAGTTGCCCATGGGTCATTCCACGGGAAATTTACAGTAAAATTTTTTTTTTTTCTCTTCGGGATATTTTTTTACGTTCTTTGTTCAAAAAAATAGACACGTATTTTTCTATTTCGATGTTACTGTTGGAATTCGCAAGATATGATTTTTTAAAGTATTGTAATCCGAAAAAATCACTATTTTTTAAACGCTGATTGTAAACATAGTTTGTAATATGAAAAAATGACTTTCTACCAGATGTGTTCACTATTCCACAAGCTTTCAAAATTGGTATACCATACCTCCTCTCGATTGTTTTTCAGTAGTTAAATAGTGCATTTTTATAAACAATTGCAATTTTTTCAAAGTTGGAACTTTTATTCTCGATTTTTTTTATTTTAAAATAATTGTTGATCTTTCTCGAAGAAGCATGCAAAATTTGGAAATGGAGAAATGAAAACTCTGGAAGTTATGAGTTTTTATGTCTCAGCGAGTGTGTTAATGTGAAGCGAGCGGTTATGCTCCATCGATGTTCTAACCCACGGGCGGCTTCATAACGTGGCCGCCTTTGATGCTATTAAGTGTAACGTGTCGTTGAAGCGCGCGCGCTCGTCCGCTCGTTTGCATTAACGTGTGCGCTTCGATATAAAAATTCATAACTTTTAGAGTTTTTATTTCTCCATTTCCAAATTTTTCATGCTTCTTCGAGAAAGATCAAGAAATATTTTAAAATAAAAAAAATCGAAAAAAAAAGTTCCAGCTTTGAAAAAATTGCAATTGTTTATAAAAATGCACTATTTAACTATTGAAAAACAATCAAGAGGAGGTATGGTATACCAATTTTAAAAGCTTGTGGAATAGTGAACACATCTGGTAGAAAGTCATTTTTTGATATTACAAACTATGTTTACAATTAGCTTTTAAAAAATAGTAATTTTTTCGGATTACAATACTTTAAAAAATCATATCTAGTGAATTCCAACAGTAACATCGAAATAGAGAAATACGTGTCGATTTTTTTTAACAAAGAACGTCAAAAAAATATTCCGAAGAGAAAAATTTTGATTGTAATTTCTTGTGGAATGACCCCCATGCAATATCCATCCATAGCTCTTCCGAAAACTGATCGTCTAGCTATTGTCGTTTCTGGTGAAGATGTTAGCAAATTGCTGCCCATTCAAAGTTCTACTAGAGTAGATCACGCAGAAGCAATATACAATAGAGTTATCGATTGGGGTGTAGAAGACAGGTATATTTTTTTCACAAAGTCCCAAAAAGTCGATTTTTTTGACAACAAATTTTTTTTCGAGATAACATCAGATCACGACGTTTCATGCATTTTTAAGCCATTTGGTATCAAAATTTTTTTTAAAAATTTCGATTTTACGTTCAACGTTTTACTTTCAATTTGCATACAAGTCAAACTTTACAGGCTGTGCGACTCCAGTTAATCAAGCCAGATTGTGCTGAAATTTTGCATAGGGTGTTTTTTCATGGCAATGAACATTTTGCAGGTTGTTCCGTTTGAAAATTCGGAGGTCACTTTTTTCCCCTACATTCCATTGGCTAGTTAGGTATATATCCTGATTGCGTTAAGATTGCGAGGGTTAGACCCGTGTTTAAATCAGGCGATATCTCAGACCCGAGCAATTTTCGACCTATTTAGACTCTTTCCTTTTTTAGTAAAATCTTCGAAAAGCTTTTGGTCAACAGCAGATTAGTAAAAAAGTTTGAATCAGTTTATATATTAATTCCAATGTGGATTTAGAGAAGGTTGTAGTACTTTGGAAGTCATAGTGGAACTAGTTAAATTTTCGTTAGCTAGCATCGATAATAAATGTATTGTATTGTATTGCTATATATCGATTTAAAAAGCGTTTGTCATTTTCAATCACAATATTCTACTTCAACAGTTAGAATGTTATGAGATACGGGGTTTAGCAAATGACATTATTCGGATCTATCTGACAAATAGGCAACAATATGTAACATTCAATACTGGTATCCCACAAGGTATCAATATCGGGCCACTTTTATTCCTTTTCTACATCAATGACCTCGGAAACCACTCTCTGAAAGGAATACCAAGACTTTTCGCTGATGACACAGCAATGTTCTGTCCAAAAGTTTTATGAATCACGAGCTGCATACACTTCTTGGAGAGATTGCTATCGTAAACTGGCTAAAGTTAATAGACTACGGTGGGTCGAACATATCGTAACGATGCCGATTGACAGTGCGACAAAAGCGGTTCTCAACAAGCCTTCCGGCACCCGGTGGGATCGACGTGCAAGATGGCTCGACCAGATCAAAAGCATCTTGTGACTTCTTAGACGTCTGGGAAATTGGCGACGAGTGGCCCATGGAGTGGACCGAGTTGAATGGAGACGATTGCTTAAAATCGCAAGGCTCTCCGACTCTATGCTGATGCTGATAGCGGTAGGGTATTTTGGAGCTTTTCCTTTGGAAGAATTACATAATTGAGTTAGTATTTGTAGAACCTTCCATCATGAAATTTAATTCGCCCCATAATTTAAAAGTTTTACCAGCGATTCAAGTTTCTTGAGTTGTTATTTGATCATACAAAAAATACCGAAAATACCGGTTTTCGATCGTGGAAAATCCGGTAGTGCGGTATTGGAAAATTGCCCGGTAATACCGGTAAAACCGGTTTCGGTAAAATCGATAAAGCATCCCTAGTTTCCACTATTATTTCTTATATGAATTCTGATTTGAAAATCCTTATACTACAATTTTTCGACCCCAATCTTTTATCTGTGAATGAACTAAATAATTACGTGTTACTCCGCTCGCCGAAAAAAAGATATCCGCACTCATAAATCTGTGTGTTAGACACAACAACGTTCACGAAGTATAAACTTTCAAATACCTCGGTCTGGTTTTAGACCCTACGCTTTCTTGGCGGAGTCATATAGATCATATTCACAGAAAAATATCACCACTTTGCGGATTATTGTATCGAGTTAGATTATTTGTTCCGTGGCGTGCATTACTCAAATTTTATTTTGGATGCATTCATTCTCATCTGCAGTATGTAGTCGTCGTTTAGGACTAAACCTACCAATCTAGCTTAAATAACTCAAGTTTTGCCGAACAGATGGCTCAAAATAATTTATGTATTTCCATAGTTATACTAAACGCTTGACTTATACAAAAACTTCATTCATAATGCCTTACCAATAATGTGGTTGTAAGAGTAACAATCGTGTTTTTTGATGTATGACCTTAAGAAAAATTTAAACATGCATCACAATATTATTCTGCCGGCCAGAGCTCATGATCACAACACAAGGTTTGCCAGAAGGATAACCTGGGAAGATCTCGAGGCCTCAGCACCCTTGGTCAAACTTGATTATCTTTTTATGCTCCTTCTGTGTATAGTAAAATTCCACAGCAGTTTAAATCAACAATAGATTGCTATTTAAGGAAAGATTGAAACAGTATTTCAAGTCAATACTTTTATGATATATTTCGTATCAACCACAAGACAAATTTTCGTAAAATCCATTTCTTAAATATCTAGTTAAATTTATTTTATTTGTAACCTGTATTAAAAAATCCACTATTTATGTTTATTTAGATTTCTGGGATTCCTTCCTAAGAATTAAAAAACTGCAAAACGAAATTTATAATTTACGTCATCTAGATCGATTTGTGGCAGTGCGAAGTTTACTGGGTCAGCTAGTATTAATAGATTTATTCTAAAAAAACACATTTTTTCCGTTTACTATTCATAAAATAATTTATGATTCACAGTAAAACATTAATCCAGTAAAACAATCTATTTGATCTTACTGAAAAAAATTGTGAAAATTTTTTAAACTGAATTGAGGATTGTTTGAAATCTTTTTCTTTATTTGGTATAGAATGATCTAGACAATGTGTGCACGAAAGTCACGAATGAACAGCACCAGGTGATGTGGTTTAATTGACTAATCAGATTGTACAATACTTGTACGGTACTTCAATTGGAATCGATTCATTTTAGTATGCTCCATCGATTGTTACAATGTTTGCTGCGTGTCAAATCTCTATGCTTGAAAGAATTCTCTAACATACTTCATGATGATCAAATAGGTTTTATGGCCTTTGAAATTTCCCACATCGACTCGAGTGGCAATAAGAAGCATTAGAAGTAAGACCCAAACCCTCTGATCGGTGATGAGAGCATTCATTAACATTAACATTTCATTCGAAAGAAAATTGTTCCACGTTCTGTTCTCCACCCCCCGTTCCGGGGTGTAATGTATTCAACCATAACTACATCACAGCTACAACCACTTGGCATCGACCATGAAGAAAGGCTGAACACCACCACACCCCCCCATACAAGCCACTAAAACAAATGCCAAGCTTTGCAGCACTCTAGAGATTCACCATAAACTCGACTGCAAACAAAAACCAACCCTCGAAATCGTAAAAAAAAACTCACACCATAGTGCTCCAGACGCATTAACCTACAGCTTATTAACCTTTTCAACAACCTGCTTCCCAGTTGACTCACCAGACACCAGCAGAACAAAGAACAAAGCCGCCCTCATCATCTTCAGTAATCATTCGGCATATGAAAATAAACCTTCGCGCCGCGTATTCCCACGTCGAGTGCCTCACCCTGACTGTGAAATCCAACCCAGACGTCGTAATTATACGCGAAGCTCTTAACCTGCCCGGCCGTAGGCAGCAGAACAGATGTTACCGCGCTCCAGCCTGCCTCATTCATTCGAAGCCGTATCGAGCAAATTACCCCTAATCAGCTCCAAGATGCAGAACTTTTCGATTTCGTTCGACTCCCCCCTAGTTGGTACGTTCCTACCTACCATTGATTGTTTGTGAACTCAAAAAAGCAACCCAACAACAAGCTCTTACATTACAAGCATCAATTGCAAAATGCATTTCAATACATTGACTTGCCTTATTTTTTCACTCGAACCCGGCGGATTTCAGCGGCTTGATCCGGTTGACAACCCGTTGACGATCGTCGTCGTCGACGTCTGGTTGCGCTGCAGCCGCGTTGCGTTGGTAGTAATGGGCACCAATTCGCCTCTGTTTAGTAACCTTTATTTTGCTCTCGAACGGTGATTTTTTATTATTCCCCACTCGAATTTCGTACGGACAGACCCTGTCGGGTTACGTTCCCCACACAAAAAACTGGTCGGCACGGGTCGACGTTATTTTGCGTACCAACCAAACGACTCCGATGATCATACACACTTGCGAAGCACTTATTCGAACCAGACAGAGACTCACTTATGAAAGAGATATAATACGTCTACCGCACTGCTCGGTGACGCGTACGAATGAATCAAAACTTTCACGCTCACTTTTTTTCGCTTTTTGCTTTTGGATTATTTTTCACTTCGTTTCGCAGGCTAGATTCCGTCGACTGTTGTGGGCCTTGGGACCTGTTGTTTCTTGCGTTGAACTTTACATGCAATTGGTAATTCGACACCTCCGCCGGGCTACACTGCCGGAGAACTGACACTAAAAAGTGGCCCAACTCTTTCCAACGCACCTAGCGGAATTACTTAAGCGCTAGATTTTCATGCACTGCACGGTTTCCGCCGTGTCGGAAAGTAACACCAAACAACGATTACGATCTAATGTTGTTATGTAAATTGTTACTTGGTCGAATCTCCTTGGCGAATGGCGACGATGATCTGCGCGCTCGCTTGTTGCAGGGGTTCAATCAAGTTTTACTGTCGATGAAGTCTGACTTTGCAATTAATGTCAGCGTGGAAGCGCAACTCCGACTTCACCAGCACGTCCTTCACGTCGAAAATGGTTCGTTTCGTTGAATAACCGCGACCGCCAAAGTTGGAATGACCGAACAAACACGTTTTAGAACTTGTGGTTCACTGTGGGTGACGGTAATGTTTTTTTTCTGTGTCGCAATTGTTTTTTCTTTTCTTTTGGGGCCTCAAAATAACATCTCTCGTGAAAAACGCCCACAGGGAAAAGTGACACTCCTTTCACGATTATGCTCTCACTCTCGGTCGTCCTCGTTCTGCTGACGATGTACGCTGTATTTTCCCTTTCCTCAAGTGGGCTCTAACTGGATAAAACTGCTCAATTGACCACGTAGGCAGCAACTGTTTATCAAAACACGAACTATGAAATGCAAAATTTGCACAATAATCACACATACACACACGAAACGCAAAAATCGGCAGCAAGGTGTCAGCAAAACCTAAGGAAACCGAGCCACAGAGACGCGCCCGCACGGGTTTTACGTACCGAACACAAGGCCACTTGCACTTGGCTGCTAGCCGTACGAATCGGAAAACTGCAACTCGTCCAACCTCAATTCGACAGCTGACTGACTAGCAGGCTGACCGACCGATCTCCATCGACTACCACCAATGAGCAGCAACCTGCGGCAACCTTTGGCAACTTCAATTTCAGCTTCACGACGACCGCACAAGCTAAACGACACCGGACACGACGCACGACAATCAAAAGTTAGTCACGGGCAAACCGTCAAAAGCCAAACTCTCGAATACGTCTGAACCGAAGCGCGTTCGAAAAGAGACTGCTCGAACGGTCGCCGTTGCCATTCTGGCTGCGGGAGCTTTCGCACTGTCCAGCTGATGCTCCCCAACAGTAACGACTCCGAATAAAGTCAAACTTCGCCGTTTTTGCAATCCGTTCTCTCTTTCTCATTTTCCGGCTCTCTCACCGCAGCGGGCGATCTAAAAGCCACCCTCTCATGGTAGACGGGTTTTCGGAAAAATGAGCACTGATTGTCTGCTATCACCCGATGAGTTTAACTTACACCACACGCCGCCTGGTCAAAGTTTTCCTCCGCACAGTAAAGCACGAGAGCGCAATTGTCGGAAAAACATAATCGGAGATTTTACTCTCTCGTTGGGTGTTGGGTATCTCTCCCGCCGTTAACGCCTAAAGAGGGATGCTGCGAGATGCGAGACGACATGCCCGCTAGCATGCATCATCGTCACAAACTTACCTGCAATAAATCGAGAAAAAGAATTACGATCAGACCGATTATCGTCACAAGGGAACTGCTCGCTGCTCCGTTGCATTGCATACCTAGGGCGTGCAAAACAACGTGCGATATTATTGAATACAGCACTCCGCAAGAAAACAATCACCATTCTTTATCGTTTCCTGACACGGTAGCGTTTTTGGCCAAACCCCGAAAGCAAACAAAATGCTGCTTTAACTAGGTATAGGTATTGCATTGGGGAATTTTCGTTTAGGTTTGCACAGAAATCTTTCAGTTTTGAATTTGTCAAGAAGTAAAAGATCATAGATTTAAAAAACAAAAAAATTATGGTCAAGCACGCAAATGAAAGTTCAGAGTCAAATAAATTGTTTAAAAAAAATTGGATGACGGATGGGCTACTACTAACCAACTAATTACACTCCGTAAACGTGATCCTATCTCCCACATTTTACAAATATTTTTTAGATAAAACTATCGTTTATCTGAGTAAGAAATAGTAAATTTCACAAAACAGCCAATTTCGAGTTATCCGACGACATTTCATAGCATTTTTCGTCGCAGCCCGTTATGTCTGGGCGTCGTTGGCTCTTGCCGAAGCAGCCCTGCATTGTCGTCGTGTGGTGGCATTTACCGTTAGGTAGGTTAGGTACGGTACGAACATTGCTCGTGCGTTCTTATTAGATCAAGTGCTAATCCGTTCGCTTTCAAGGCCGATTCAGTTTCGAATTGGTTTTCGTTGATCGCACTGGGCGGCGTCATGGCTTTATTTAAATCTTATTAGCCCGCTTTTGCTTTATTTTTTTGCATCTTTTTAGGCATCTGCGTTCGCCTCCTTTTATTGATAGATATGGACGTTAACGTAACCACGGTCAACTCAAATGGCACTAAATATTGCAGGTAGAGTACGGAATATATTTTAAGCAGTCTTAGCGGATCACTGATTGTTTTATACACAATGGGCTAAGTGGGGGACATCAGCATATCAGTCTTCTTGTTAACTTTAGTTCTTCAGACTATTACCACTGGAAGGCACTATTTTAAACTAAACTTCAGATTTTTCACATTGAAATGGAGGCGCTGGCACAAATTTTAATCAACCGGAACGCATTTTAATCTGCAATGTGCTTTCTTAGGCAGTGCTGAATTCTGCTGATGAGTAATTCTCGTTGAAACGGAGCCACTACTGACACGAGGTCTTCAAATATTAGAACTTTTGCACTTACTTGGTTGAAAATGGTTAAAAAATGAGAATTATATTTTTAATACTTCGAAATAGATAGTGGACCCCTCGTTTGCCAAGGGGCCTAACAGTTTCAAAAAGAGCTGAATTTTCAACAAAACTTGAGATCTATATCATGTGATATCCCATAAGGCCATTGCAAATCATTTCAAAAGGTTTCGTCTACCCCCCCCCCCCCCCGCCCTCCTTGGAACTTGGCCTGAAAAATCGGGGGGTAAAAAAATAATTTGTAGGACATGAGTTAATTTTTTTTATAAAATCAGTTGTCTTTGGGTTCTACAGCCTGAAAAACGAGTGTACGAGTTGAGTTAACGCTTCTAGCATGAAATAGAAATGGAAATTCAAACAGCGGAATTTCGAAATCAGCCAAAAAAATTTTTTTTCGTTTTTGTCTTTTTTTCGTAGATTTTTGCATGGAAATTACCAACGAATATATTAAAAGTAAGAATAGATTTGGTTTTCACGTTTAAACTTAAAATAAAAATGCCTAAAACCCATATTTTTTTTTGCTCGATTAAAAAATTCCCTTTGTTTTTTTCGCCCCCCCCCCTTCAGTGCACAGTGGTCCAGGAACGAAAGTTAAGTGGAAACTTACTTTTGCGGCTAAGCGTTTTATAATAGCTCCCTACAATCTTCAGCAAAGTTGTTCAACTCTAAAAGACAATTAATGCGAAATCAACGACTAAGTTCCAGTTTGTCTTGTAAACACATAATCCATAATAACTTTTTATAAAAAAGAGACAAAAGAATAATTTCTTCGACAAAGTTGTAGCTAAAGATTATATAAGTAACTTTGCCAAAGACATAGTAGGCGTATTTTTAGGCGTTTCTAACTTACAGGGTGTTTTACAACAAGACCTCTCAAAAATCACTTTTTCGCTGATTTCTTCAAATGCAGTGGTTTTATTGCATCATAATGTCTTACAAAGTTGGTTGTCTTATCAAAAGACATATTTTTGTAGAACATTGTATGTTGAAAACTCATTCGTATAACGAGTTCTAACGTTTTTCCTGTGTTTTTTTAGTTTTTTTTAGAATAGAATATCTCAAAAAGGGGCAAACGAAAAAAAATCAAACTTGGCCGTTTCTGAAAGCTTGGAGTTTTATCTCAAGCATATGTGAAAATAAAAAACTGTTTTTTTCTCTAACTCGAGTAATTTCAATTTAATTATTTCATGTTTGACCATTTTCTACTATGCAGTATTTTCCAATATCTGCTTGAAGACGATTAAAGTCAACATGTCAATAGTAAAAAAGAAATTTGTCGTGTCTTGACACAATTTCTTCTGATTGTCACGTAAAATAGTCTTCGAACTCCAGATATGACATCAGTTTTCTATCAGCACCAGCTGTTTTTGATAAATATCTATCTGTCAATTTTCATTATTTTGCAAATATGCTCAATCTACCATCAATAATGTTTTGAAATTAATTTTCAATAAAAAAGCAAAAAATATTGGTTATTTCATACGTAATATTGTTAACTGTTATTTTAGTTTTATGTCATTTTTTAGTCGCAGGTAAGTATATCAAAACAGGCAAAGAGGTAAAAGAGAAAATAACCTATAGATCCTTTTCGAACTTCAACCACCTTATATCAGTACCTATATCGTTGATTTGAAAAACAAAAAGGGTAGTCATTTATTTGAGAGATTCAATAAATGTTTTGTTTTCGAAATATTTTATTATTGTTAGCAATATAATAATTTATTATATTAATAATTGGTTTGCGCTTGGTGGAAGCTCCAGAGTACGTGTACAATACGAACGATTCTGTATTGCAATGACTGGATCGGACGACAGCAGGAGGCGTTTGAACACATCCTCCAAATTGGCAATCCGGTTAAATTTTCTGACGTGAAATTCCCTGAACTTACAAATACATTTATTTAGCGTTTCCTGTACCTCTTCGCTTAATAACCCTATGAGTTGTGCCGTGGCCTTAATAATATCTGCGCCGTGTACTAGCATTTTATTACGGGTGGCGATATAGCTAATATGGAATTGAATGGGAAATAATCTCCTAAACTACCGAATTACTTTCACGAACATTTTAGATTCTAATTTAAAATAACAGTAACGATACCCTCAAATTTTTTGATAAAAAACTCCAGGACTCTAATAGGATTTGCTTGAAAATGTTCCTCCTTTTTTACTACGATCATAGTCATGTTCCTGTTCCTGAATACGTATAAGACATCAATTTTGAAGACTTCTCAGCTTTTTGACACTAAAGTAATTTAAAAGATTATTTTAGACTGGAATCAGAAATATCAATATAAAATTTAATTGCATGTGCATATATCCAAGTGAAGATTTCCATGACTATTTGTAAATTAATGAAAATTGTAAGATAGATATTTATCAAAAACAGCTGGTGCTGAGCTCCATTTGCAGAGAGGACGATACGACAGTGATTATTTGAAATCCAGGATAACTGCTAACCAGAGTACAGTAGTTCTGTGGAGACCAAGGCCCTTCACTCTAAACCACCGTCGAACTAACTACGCGCGCAATGAACCAGCCTGCCGCTGTATGCAGCTAATGAACAGTTTTAGAAACATACTAAACTTAAACATGTCGACTGATACTATTAAGAAAAAACTTTCTGACTATTTCTGAGAGGTCAATTACATGTACACTAATACCACTGCATTTTATATTATTTTGTATTTGGTATTATAATTTATATTTATATGTATGGATTGGATGACGGGTGAAGTCCATATATCTTGACAATAAATAATTGTAAAAACTACCGTTATAAAAACTTATTTGATGAATATTTCAGCAGTGGTTCGAAAACTAGCACAAGGTCAAAAAACTAGATCTCTTAACTTATCCGGAGTTCGAAGACTATTTTACGTGGCAATCAGAAGAAATTGTGTCATGGTACGACAAATTTCTTTTTTACTATTTACATGTTCAAGAAGATATTAGAAAATACTGCATAGTAGAAAATGGTCAAACATTAAATAATTAAACTGAAATTATTCGAGTTAGAGAAAAAACCAGTTTTTTATTTTCACATATGTTTGAGATAAAACTCCAAGCTTTCAGAAACGGCCAAGTTTGATTTTTTTCGTTTGCCCCTTTTTGAGATATTCTATTCTAAAAAAGACTAAAAAACACAGGAAAAACGTTAGAACTCGTTATACGTATGAGTTTTCAACATACAATGTTCTACAAAAATATGTCTCTTGATAAGATAACCAACTTTGTAAGACATTCTTCTTCTTTCTTTCTTCTTTAGTGGCAACGGTCCGTTACCGATCCTGCGCCGAACGAATTATAGTCTTCCAGTACCGTTGGTCCTGGGCTGCCGTTCTCCAATCCCCACGAACACCAGCTGAACGTGCATCGTCTTCGACAGCACACACCCACCGGGTGCGGGGTCTGCCTCGGAGTCTACGGCCTCTTCCTGGTTCTCTGCTGAAAATAGTTTTGGCTACTCTTTCATCGGGCATTCTGGCCACGTGTCCAGCCCACCGCAGCCTGCCACATTGCACTACCGTCACTATATCAGCATATTTGTATACTTGGTACAGCTCGTGATTCATGCGTCTGCGCCACACTCCATTTTCCATTTTGCCACCAAGTATAGATCGCAGAATTTTACGCTCAAAAACCCCAAGCACTCGCCGATCAGCTTCCTTTAGCGTCCATGATTCGTGTCCGTAAAGGGCCACCGGGAGGATTAGTGTTCTGTAGAGCGCCAGTTTTGTGCGAATTTGCAAACTACAGGACTTCAGCTGGCTACGTAATCCGTAGAAAGCCCGATTCGCGGCTGCAACTCGTCGTTTCACTTCGCGGCTTACATCGTTGTCACATGTCACGAGTGTACCAAGGTATATAAATTCCTCCACTACTTCATATCGTTCCCCATCTAACTTCACCTCGGCACCAACACCACTTGAGCTCCCACGTTCCCTACCAGCAACCATGTACTTCGTTTTGGCGGTATTAATGGTAAGTCCCAATCTCGCAGCTTCCCTTTTAAAGGGCCTAAAGGCCTCTTCTACTGCTCTACGGTTGATTCCGATGATATCGACGTCATCCGCAAAACCAAGAAGCATGTGAGATTTCGTGATGATAGTTCCATTCCTTTCCACGTTTGCTCTTCGTAATGCACCTTCCAAGGCAATGTTGAATAGCAGGTTAGAGAGTGCGTCCCCTTGCTTCAGTCCATCCAACGTCACGAAAGCAGCTGAGGTCTCACCCGCTATTCTAACGCATGATTTGGATCCATCCAGCGTCGCACGAATCAGCGTAACTAGTCTCGTCGGAAAACCATGTTCTAGCATTATCTGCCACAGCTCATTTCGTTTAACTGAATCGTACGCCGCTTTAAAGTCCACAAACAGATGGTGTGTCTGCAAGTTGTACTCCCGGAACTTGTCTAGCAACTGGCGCAGGGTAAACATCTGATCCGTCGTGGAGCGACCCTCACGAAAACCAGCTTGGTACTCGCCGACGAAGGACTCCGCTAACGGTCTCAGTCTGCAGAACAGGATACGGGAAAGCACCTTGTAGGCAGAATTGAGCAATGTAATTCCTCGATAGTTTTTACACTCCATTCGATGTCCCTTTTTGAAAATTGGGCAAATGAGGCCATCCAACCACTCCTCCGGCATTTGTTCTTCCTCCCAGATCCTGACAATGATCCGGTGGATTGCTTCGTACAGCCGCTCGCTCCCCGCTTTTAGAAGTTCAGCCGGGATACCGTCCTTCCCAGCAGCCTTACCGTTTTTCAGCTCACTGATTGCCTTCTTAACCTCCTCCTGTGTTGGTGGCTCCACAGCTTGACCATCGCTTACAATTTCTATCCTGTCCCTGCTGATCTCCTCATTTACCTCTCCATTCAATAGTGTCTGGAAGTGCTCCTTCCACCTGGCTGCTACCGCCGTTTTGTCGGTAAGCAGGTTGCCAGCACTATCATTGCACATCACAGGCATGGCAAAATTCCTGCTTCTCACCGTTTTATAGAAACTCCGTGTGTCGTTGCTGGCGTATCGCTCCTCTGCGCCGGCAAGCACGTGCTCCTCGTACTCGCGTTTCTTTAGACGATGGATTCTTTTTTCCGCAGCTCTAGTCTCTCTGTATCTCTCTCTGTTTTGACGCGTTGCCGCAGTGAGCATGCGACTCCTGGCCTGGTTCTTTTCGTCTGTCACTCTCTGACATTCGGCATCAAACCAGCTGTTACGCTGTCTTCCACGCGTCGTGCCTACCACCTCTCTCGCTGTTGTTTGGATGGCACCAAGGATGTTCCTCCACAGCCCATTTATATCTTCTTCTTCTTCTACCTGCTGTTCTGCGATTCGCTGGTGAAGCTTCCTGGCGTACTCCACTGCAACGCCGTCTGCCGTTAACCGCTGGATGTTGAAACGCAGCGTCCTTTCAGTGCGAGCTTTCGCCGTGTTCGACAGCCTTGCGCGAATCTTACTCACTACGAGATAGTGGTCAGAGTCGATATTTGGTCCACGAAAAGACCGTACATCGATAACATCCGAAAAGTGTCGACCGTCAATCAAGACATGATCGATCTGAGAGCTAGAGTCTCCATTTGGATGCCTCCAGGTTTGTTTCCGAATATTCAAACGTGAAAAGTAGGTGCTACAGATCGCCATCCCTCTGGCCGCGGCAAAATTTATGAGCCTCAGATCGTTATCATTGGTCGACAGATGCAGGCTATGTCTTCCAATAACTGGACGGAAGAATTCCTCCCTCCCGATCTGCGCGTTTGCATCTCCGATGATGATTTTCACGTCGTGTTTTGGGCACTCTCCATAGGTCCTCTCAAGCTTGTCGTAAAACTCGTCTTTAGCATCATCGGATTTATCATTTGTCGGTGCGTATAAGTTGATTAGGCTATAGTTGAAGAATCTGCCCTTAATCCTCAACACGCATATACGGTCATCTACGGGCCTCCACCGGATAACTCGTTGCTTTTGTTTTCCCAACACTACGAAACCGACTCCATGTTCAGCTTTCTTACCGCCACTGTAGTAGATGTGGTACTTAAAAGAAGTGCCTGCAATAGGGTCTACTGCACGGAACTCCCTTTCTCCGGAGTTTGGCCACCGAACTTCCTGAATAGCAGCGATCTCCACTCCGAGTTGATGCAGCTCTCGAGCAAGCAAGCCAGCCCGTGCCGGTTCATGGAGAGTTCGGACATTCCAGGTACCAAGTTTCCAATCGTTATCCCTTAATCGTTTCCTTGTCCCTTGCCGTGTCCTATACCGATTGTTCCGTCCTGAATTTCTTTGTTCGTTGTTCGTGGTAATTGAGTTTTCGGTATACTACCTCACCGGGGTCGCGATACCTACATCCCGCTGATGGGTCTGCCATCTTAGGTATAGCTTGCGGGATACAGCATTTCATATTCAGCCGCCCGTTACGAGACAGACGCTGTGTGAGCCGCCCTCACCTGGAGAACAGGCGCTCTAGTTCGCACCTCCTAGCTTAGCTGCTTCAGTAAGTACGTCAAGCATTTCCGGGTAAGGCCATCGACCGTCATCATTTGACTTAGATCTGCGTGGAGGCGCCAGGTGGGAGCTTGAGAGAGCCAGAGCTATGTTTGACGCTCCTTCCAGGTAACTCTCTCCATTTCATACCCAAGACATTATGATGCAATAAAACCATTGAATTTGAAGAAATCAGCGAAAAAGTGATTTTTGAGAGGTCTTTTTATAAAACACTATGTAAGTTAGAAACGCCTAGAAATACGCCTACTATGTCTTTGGCAAAGTTACTTATATAATCTTTAGCTACAACTTTGTCAAAGAAGTTATCCTTCTATCTCTTTCTTATAAAAAGTTATTATGGATTATGTGTTCACAAGCCAAACTGGAACTTAGTCGTTGATTTCGCATTAATTGTCTATTAGAGTTGTACAACTTTGCTGAAGATTGTGGGGAGCTATTTTGAACCACAAAAAACTTTCCACTTAATTTTCGCTGCTGGACCACTGTGCAGTGGTCGAACACCAGAAGTACAAAAACTTTATGAAATATTTGTAATGGCCTTATAAGCCCTATCTCTCCTCTGTACAACACCGTTTGTCGTATGTTTCATGGGAAAATTTGGAAATATAGCGCGCACTCGATTATCCGGGTGTTCACTTTTATTTTCAGCCCGGATAATCGAATCATATTTTTGGTACTAAAATGTTTTTTGAGTGTCATGATTTTTGACTTGTAGGTGTCAAGTTTCTGTTGAGCAAACATTAATTTGCTTACCAACCAGGTAAATCTACGATAACGGCGCTGCAATCACTAGTTGGTAAAATAGAGAAATCGCTTCAAGCCAAAGAAATAGCTTTGGTGGCTTTTCTCGATGTTGAAGGAGCATTCGATAATGCATCCTATAGCTCAATGCGTTCCGCAATGGAATCTAGGGGCCTGGATAACTGTATTATCGAAAGGATCTAGCTAAAATGGAGCTAAAAGATCGAGAAATTTCTGCCGATCTTGCAAGTGCTGCATATCAATAACTGGGGCAATGAAAAGTACACCATTAGTTGCATTGGATGCTCTTCTTAACATGTTACCATTACATCAATTTGTAAAGCAACAGGCCGCAAAAAGTGCTCTGCAATTCAAACAATATAACAAGATTTTAGACGGTAATCTGACAGGACATTTAAGTATCCTTAAGGATTTCGGGTTAAACTCTGATGTTACTACGATTGAAGATTGGATGACAACAAAGACAAACTATGACGTTCCCCTCAAAGTGGTTAAATCAAGCCGCTATGTTTGGGAGTCTGGTGGGCCAAGCTTGCGTCCAGGTTCTATTGTGTTTTACACCGATGGGTCGAAGATGGGTGAAAATACTTGAGCGGGAGTATTTGGCCCTGGTATCAGTAAAGCTATACCTATGGGCCATAGTCCAACAGTATTTCAAGCAGAAATTCACGCCATTATTGAATGTGCGAATATCTGTTTAAATAGATTAAGTATAGATTTGCATATTTTCAGATAGCCAAGCAGCTCTGAATGCGCTTAAAGTATGTAAATCGAAGCTAATGTGGGAATGCATTCTTTCTCTTAGAAAATTGGCCAGTAGGAACGAAGTAACTTTATACTGGGTGCCCGGTCATTGTGGTATTGAAGGAAACGAAAAAGCCGACAGGCTAGCTAGAGAAGGTTCTGCATCAAATTTTATTGGTCCGGAACCATTTTGTGGAGTCCCGGAGCACACTCCTAAGGACCGAAATAAGAACATAGGAAACGTCCATGGTAGAATCAAATTGGAATGTCACGGATACATTCAGACAGGCAAAAAGATTCATAAGACCAAGTGCAGCAAAAGCCCGGATCTTATTAAATCTTAGTAAAGTAAAAGTAAAAGTAAAGTAAAAAAGACCTTCGGGTAATTACTGGTCTGTTGACTGGTCACTGCCCGAGTAGATATTACCTAAATAAAATTGGGAAAAATGACACTGTTCAATATCGTTTTTGCCAATTTGAAATGGAAACTGCTGAACATATACTCTGCAACTGTGGAGCATTAATAAATCAAAGAATGTCAATATTTGGAAAGGGATTATTAGAGCCCCACGAAATTTGGCAAAGCGATCCTGGCAGGGTATTAGGCATTATAAAACGAGTCGAGCCTAACTGAGATCGTGTGCTATGTCAACCATTGTCCTTCACACCTTAATTGTGACAGAATATATGACTAGCATCAAATCAAATATGGGTCATACAACAATAATCCTTATTAATGGGCGCAGTTGTGATATTGCTCTACAGGATAGGAAAAAAACGTGAAAACTATGACATTTGTGTGTAAAATAAATTATTTTAAAAAAATGTTTTTTTTTCACCCGGATAATCGAGTTTAAAAACCCGGATAATCGAATTCCCGGTTAATCGAGTCCCAGATAATCGAGTCCGCACTGTATCGCAATATTTATATGAAAAATGTAAACCTCGCTACAGATAACCAGTTACTGGTTGTTTTATTCAGTTAATGCCATTGCACACCTAATTTTCTGAATGTTTCTTGTTGATTTTTTTCTCAGCTTTTCAATGGTGGTCTTAAAACGAAAATCGGCGACTTATGGTGAAAATGGCGATTTACTGATAAAATCCAGTATGGCGACCCAATCTAAGACGGCTAATCGCTATTAAATGAGCGATATGCTTATTAAATTTTATGCGTGCTTGTGTGTATTGGGGTTTACCCTTCCTTCAAAGCTTGATCTACTTTACCCACATATTCCTCACTGCCAGTAGTATCCCATATTATAGCCGTCCCTGGCGGCTAAATAATATGGGATCCCCACGACCACTCGCTTGTCAAAGCAGATTCGATAACCTTGCGGCTACGGAGCCCCCCTTTAACGAGAATTACTCTGATGTATTGCAAACTTGTCCCATATTACCACTGTTATAAGCTTCCGACCATGACGTAAAATGACATGTCTAAATTATGGCATGTGGAAATTAAATGCTTGACTATCAAAAGATTCTGTATTTTAAGATAATTTATTTTCAACTGATTAAAATTGGCGACCCTTGATTAATCGGTTCATTACCCTATATATAGTTAGGGTTGCCAAATCTGAAAACTTCCAAAATCGGTTGGCACTGACTTCGAAAAAAATATCATAACTTTTTGTTTCCACGGCCAAACCCATATCGAGGCATCGTTTTACCTTTGTTATACTATAACAAAGGTTTAAAAATTGGTCGAAAAACACGAAATTGATCCGAGGCCCGGAGGGCCAAGTCACATATACCAATCGATAGGGTTCGACGATTTGAGCAATGTCTGTGTGTGTGTGTGTGTGTGTGTGTGTGTGTGTGTGTGTATGTATGTAATGATTTTTTCTATCGCCTGTTTCTCAAAGATGGCTGAACCGAATCGTTCGCTATTACTTTTGTTTGAAAGGTATTATTGTCTAGTAGATCACTATTGAGTTGCTTCGTGACACGACGTTTCGTTTAAAAGTTATAAGCAAAAATGTGAAAAACACGTGACACGGGTTTCTCTAGAACTACATGACCGATTTCAACGATCTTAGTATCAAATGAAAGCCCTCATTAAAGCTAAATTATTCAGAAATTTTTAATTGAAAACAAACAAGTAGTTTAAAAGTTATGCTTAAAAAACCTGTTTTGACAAGGAAATAATTATCGCCTGTTTCTTAGAGATGGCCAAACCGATTTATGCGCTATTAGTCTCATTTGAAAGATAATATATGCTAATAGATCACTATTGAATGTTTTTTTGATTGGACGTTTAATTAGAAAGTTATGAGCAACCGTATACACCACACCAAAATTAACAATAATTTATAATGATTTTAACCAAGATAATTTACCTAATTTGAAATATTTTAATATCAAACGAGAGGTTTTGACAATACGAATATATATGCAAAATTTCATAAGAATTGGTTGTACCGGTCAAAAGATATTACCCCTCGAACACTCGCGCCAACTTTTGTAACACAGTTACTCGCGCGCACTATAATCCCAAACCAAAGAAAACGTGCGCACTAGAGGTTTGACTGGGAAAACTTGGTTTTAGGTTTATCGAACCTTTAGAATAGTTTCTTGAAATTAAAAGCTCTATCGTCTGGTGGAATCTAAATTTTGATTAATCCCCCTAAAAGTGAAATAAAAAAAAAATTTTCTTCAGTGTCAATATAACACGTTGATGTGCTCTGCAAAGTTATAGAGCATATTATTACAAAAAATTTTGCTAGAGATAGTAATCTTCCATCTCTGCAGCTAAGATAGAAAAATCTTATTTATTGTATATGAATTTGTAAACTCAGTTTTTATATTTTTGCTCTTTTTGTAATTGTTGTATGACTTTTTCTTGTATTACAAAATTGTACAAATGATAAAAATACACAACTTTGCTGAATATAGTATACCTCTATGTTTGCTTGTTTAGGAACTGTAGAACTTTGATTATAAAAAATACCTTAATTTTGATTACGAATTACTCGACTACCAGCAGACGGATACATTTTAAACATTTTACATTGGCTAGTTTTGCTGCATACAGACACCATTTTTCCATATGAAGAAACGAAAGAAAATTCCACTTGGGGTCAATTGTGGTACACCTCGCATGCTGATTGTTTCGTTTCTGTGATGACGGTTTATGCTGATCTATTTTTCCAACAATTTAAATTATTAATGCATTGAATAATTATGACATTTTGCTCAGAATAAGTTTATTGAAGAATATTCGTTAGTTAAACAACGATTTGTAACTTTATAACAATATGGCGTTGAAAAACCTACACGTGTTGTACAAAATACAACAGCGTGAGTAACCGAAGGTTAATAAAAATTGATGAAAATTATTCAAGTAAACTCTATTGATGTGAATCAAATAGAATGGCATTACAGGAAATTATGCATAGTTCAAAAACCTATAAACTAGAGCTTTACTAGGCAATGTTAAAGAATAAGATTTCCTCTTACAACTTACTTTTATTTGCACTTACTCAAATTAATAACAACTTACTTATCCTTACTCAGGAATTACATGAAAATAGGATCTATCAAAATTTAAAAGTGTTCCTATTTTGTTCAAAATTTGTAAACTTATTCAATTTTCAAAAATTTTATGTAAACCAACGCATTACGCAACGTTAACCAATAGATGAATTATGTTCCGAAAACGTATCGATTTCTATCTCAAATACCATGTAAGACCGTATAACAAAGGTTCCTTTCACCACTAGGTGGATTAAATCGGGTTTTTTTTTTTCAAACAGAACTTTATATTGTTTGGTTTTATACAGTAATGACCAGATTTGGTTAGCCCATGATCAATTTAGGGCGCCGCTTGAGCAGTAGTAGAATGATCGACGGCGGTGAGTTTGAGGTAGTCGACGAATTTGTCTACCTTGGCACACTGGTAACGGCGTACAATGATACCAGCCATTAGACTCGGAGGTATATTATCAGCGCAAGTCGTACCTGCTTTGGGCTTCGCAAGCAATTGCGGTCGTACAGACTAAGTCCCCGTACAAAGTGCACCCTGTACAAGACGCTTATTAGACCGGTTTTTCTCTATGGTGTATGGAGGCGGAGAATGAACCACGAGCTCGCGGGTATCTATGGCGATTTCAGTATTCAGAGAGTGGTTAAAGCTGGACGGATACGTATGGCAGGACATGTCGCTAGAACGCCGGACAACTATCCTGCAAAAATGGTTTTCACATCGAATCCGCTAGGAACAAGACGAAGAGGGGTACATCGGGCGAGGTGGCAGGACCAGGCGGAGCGAGATCTGGCGACCACTGAGTGCCCGCGGAACTGGAGACCAACTGCCATGGATCGAAATACATAGAGAAATTATGCTACGAAGGCCTTGTCATAAGACGTTAGACCAATTAAGTAGGTAAGAAAACATTTACGGGAAAATTCCCGAATTCGGTGAAAAAATATTGAAAAATGTTTTATCTTACGGAATTTCGTATTACGGCCATTTTAGTGATTTCTGCGATGCTAAAAATGATGTAGACCATGGAGGGGTTAATTGCGCTAGACGTTGCAAGTAAATACCATCCAAAGGTGCACCACAAGTCCCCAAAATAGTCGATAGCAACGCAAACTATATCTCATTGGTGGTGCATGTCCAAAAAGAATCCAAATGAGACCGGAATGATTAGAATCGCCGAATAATAGCGTCAGGCCGGACGATTCGCCGAATTGACGATCATCATGTGACTTCATTCTTATCCATTGTTGTGCAAACGCGTTGCATATGGGAAAGCGATCAATCAAAACACGAAGTGAGAACGACAATGTCGAAGTTCAATTCCGCCATAACAAAGAAAAAGATCATTAATTCTGGTGCGCCATCCCCTCACATTTTGATAATATACTGGAAGGCACTCTTGCGCCGTGCTTCGTGTAAGAATGATATGCCCCCCAAAACATGACAAAAGGATTAGACCACTAGAAAGTGCAGACACTCCGGACAGTTTGCCCAGATGATCAGTACTTCCGTACCGACTACAAGACCGGGACAACTGGGATGAACATAAACTGCGTGGGATTCGACTGTGTCGGAAGGATGACGGATTTCCAAAACACTGTATATATTACGTCCCAGTAGAAAAGAGGATGTAGCCAGAAAATCTGCAGCAGAGCAAAGTCCAAAACCAAAAGCATCATCGCATCGCGCAGAGGAAGACTAGTGAGCATCGTATTGCTCGATGTCAGAATCGTTAGACTCACTGTCATGGTTAGCGTCATCAGTTTTAAACAAACGAACCCGTTGATGTTATCATGACAATAATGTACTAAAAATTCGGAACGAGTCAACAGGGGAATCAAAATTGACTTTGGCCTAGAGTTTTCAGTACCCCTCCTGGCTCTGCCGCACGTAGGACCGGCTGCTGCTGCTGATTGTTTGCGAAAATATATCAACTATGGCAATGAGACTGAGCACTTCCAAAATACCATGATCGATACGGCCCGGTTCCCGGTGTCTAGTTTTATGGTTCCGGCACACCATCGCACGCCATCGGTCGGGCAGAGGTTAACAAACTGATTATGCAAACGGGACAGTGCTGGACGCCGGAGCTGCTACCGGCGTTTATTGCGGAGAGCTAGAGCATTGAATGAATTTTACGCATTCAGTTGATATATTCCAAGCTAAAATGTCTGCGATTGCGTGCGAAGTACAATCGACATTCCAACAAATTTTGCTGAGGTATTTTGTTATGATAACCAGACAGTTGGTGGTCGAAATAAAGCGATCGTTTTATACCAGTTCTTTTAAACAACCCGTATTTTTACCGTATGTTTTTAATAATATGAAATAAAGATTACCATACGAGCTTTCCATCGTTCTGGCATAACACAATTTTATCAGTACAGACTCAACTTTACCAATTTTGTGCTATTGGATACAGGTAAATATTTTATCTTGAGGTTCGGTCCGACATTGAAAGAATTCGCAACTGTCTTCAAACGAGAATGCATTTTTTGTTTTCGAAAAACAGATACTGATGAAGCCCGCAAGTCGTAGGTGAAATCCGTATCTGTCGTGTATAAAATTAGCTAATAGTGGATCCAATTAAAATAATCGTGAAAAAAGTTCTTTAATTTCAATCTCGAATCACTTGATGTGTAATTACGGTATCACGATGGCTATTCGAAGATATTTTAATATTTCTAACCCAAAGTGGAAAAGGGTGCCATGTTTTTGCCAATCTACCCATTCTCGCTTTAAAATCTGTTACAAAAGGTGAGTGTGTTTAGGTACGAACTTTGCCTGTGAATGATCTTCAAACAGCATGTTATCTGATCGTATAGATTTCATCCTATTATTGCGATTAATGTGCCAAGTAAATACTAGTAATTATCTAACCGAAGTCTCAGACAGGTTTTAGAGTCTCAGCAGAATACATTATAAACTATTAAACCGCTTGTTTTATGCTGAAGCAATTTACGGAATGACCCATGATTGTGCATGATGTTTACTCCTTTTGCTTCTATTAATTGCCTGTAGTTTAATATGTTTCCAATCAATTAGCATTGTTCCGGGAAATTAAAACATTCCATTGTTGTTAAAAATATTTCCTTCATGAGAGGCTCAGTGCCGGAAGGGGCTTCCTGCCTATAGGCATACCTGAACCATATCATTGACAGGCACTCAGCAATCGCATCCATGTAATTGTTGTACAAGCATGCACGGGGAACGTGCAATTTCTGTAAATACCGACGGATTCTGATTACTCAACCATTCGTTAGCGCGAAACATCAAACTCGTCCCCTTTATTTGCATTGTCAATGCGATCCTGTTGTAAGTCTATATCTAAAACATTACAGAAAGCTTGGTAATTATTGTTTAACCAGGGCTACGATTCCAATCATGTCAGCAGAATGTGCAGTGTGTAGTAGTAACCCGATGGTCACTGGAAATACACGGGTTTCACGATGTCTGCTGTCTGCCCATAGTTCGGAATAGATAAATATTCAAACAGCAGAACATTTCGCACCTATCAGGTTCAGGCCGCGAGCGACACAGCCCCGGGCGTCGTATTTCGACTTTACCGCTCCAGTATCAGTCATCGCAATTGTCCGGCAATTTACACTCGTTTGAATCGCTAATAAGTTGTGCCAATGTTTCACGCCGCGGTCAGTAGCCGCGGCAGAATATTCCGCCGCCTCCTTACGAGCCGTCGCAAACACATCCACACGGAGTTCACAGGGCAGGGTAGTGGTGTTGTTTGGTTGGTACGATGTGACACACATTGACCATTGCAAACACACGAACCCGTGTGGCTTTGATGAATGTGCATTGCGTTGCGTTGAACAGTGGTTGTGACGTCAGCGACGTCAGCAGCCAATGGCACGACTGCTGGCAACACTGGTGCTGTGTCGCTTTCCCGGCTCACATTGGACAATATTTCTTCATTAGCAAATGTTGAATGGTAATGAGTTTTGCGGTTAGAAACAAGGCTTGCTTTGTATTTGGCAATCCGTTGGAGTTTTGGTCGAGCGTAATGACAACGGACCGGCGAAAATGCCGGCTTTGATTTTATTAATTACATACAGGTAAATGAGCTTGAAGACGGTCAATTTGGCGACTCATTTCCGGCTGTAGGTAACTGTAACCTTTTGCAACTTTGACTCTGATATGCGAGGTGTTAGCAATTTATTTCAATTCAAATTACTTCTGATTTGTTGGCATCGTTGTCATAAATGCTGATTCTATTTAGGCATTTGACACGACCCCTAATTTACATTTGACTCGACACAGCTTGAGTAACTGTAATTTTGGCACCTCTATGAAGAACTTTTGTCTGGGGCGCCAATTCTTCCAATTATCTGACTTTAAACTACAGTAGAATGCCGGACAGTTACCCTGCAAACATGGTGTTTACTTCAAATCCGATAGGAACAAAATGACCAGGGGCGCAACGAGCTGAATGGGTAGACCAGGTGGAGCGAGATCTGGTGGAGAGTACACGATGTCTGAGAAATTGGAGATCGGTAGCCCACAATCGAACGAACTGCAGAAGTTTTATTCTTCAGGCTATTTCTAAGGACGGCAAGCCAATAAGGTAAGTAGGGTTTATTTCTAATTCCCGTCGTAATAAGGAAAGCCACTCTAATTTTCATAATTTCTTAGGTGGATTTAATGAATACTCCAAAAGCTCTGCTGCTGATTTGACTCAAACACACTTACCTTCCGATCCGTGCCCTTTGAATTCACTAAAAAGCGATTAATAAAGCATTTGATTGAAATTACGCAACTGACTTTATATCTTAAATTCGTAGTATCGTTTTAAAATCCGTCCATCAAAATATGTCATTGTCCGAACTAAAAATTACAAAAATTTTTACGAAGCTAGCGCGCATGTATTTGTATTCTGCAAAATTTCTGTAGGTTATGCAAGTTTTCCCGACTGCAGAATAACAACAATGCGTTGCGTGAGTTATTTTCATTTTATGAATGACGGAAATTGAAACGATTAGTCGACATTTTCTTCTTCGTCGCACGAAAAACCGTTGGAAATTTGGCTGCTGGGAATTCTTCAATGAAAAAAAGCATTTAAATAGATCTCTGCTCATTTATCGCGTATGAGAGGCAACAAACTAAAATATTAGAGAATAACTAATTTTGCATTGTGTTTCATAAAAATTGCTGATAATTTTAATAATTTGTGTTGCATAGGACGGAAATAGGCAATTACGACGAAGTAGCAACATACCCTAACTAATGCATTTTGTTGTTAAAATTAAAATTTACTTTTGATTTGAAAAATATATGTGGGTCATTCCACATGACTAAGAAAATCGGAAAAATTGCAATCGACCATCAGCGATATTTGGCATAATATGTGACGCTACTCCCTATTTTTCGTTCAAATTTTCAAAATAATTTGTTTTTCGGGTACAAATATTTCGGAAACAGTTTATGTAAAAATATGTCAATATACTTTTTCTAAGAGTTTTTGCTAGCGAATCATGCTATCAGTTTTTATCTAATTTGCCAATATATTTTTTTGTCAGGCAAAGGGTGAACGAACATGTACCAATCTATCTCTGTTTACCATCTCCTATCCCTACCTCCACATGGTGCCGACGGAACCCCGGTTGCCGTATGCAAATAGGGAAGAAGGCACAGTGGCTCATGCCCACACTAAGATGGCAGCCACGTCAGTGGGGCAAGGACCTTAGGTTAACTACCTACTGTACCCGAAAATTCAGTGTTACAGAAAATGAAAGACGAAATCGATCTGGATTATTGAGAACTGGAAGCTGGCCGTCTGAAGCTTGCAATCATGGGGCTGAGCGAGGTCCGCTGGCCGAATACTGGAGAACAAAAGACATCATCCGTGTAAATCTTACTCTACCCTGACATACGAGGTGAAAAATGCTACTTAATGCCCGGGGCTACATGCGGCCCTGATGAAGTAGGAACCGTCAAATGAAAGAGTAATCGTTGCAAAATTCAGAACACGGGTTAGAAACCTTACAGCAATCCAGTGCTAAGCGCTAACAGATACTGCCGACTTGCAGGAGAAAAAGAGTTTCTACAGCCAGCAGAATAGCATGGTTGAGAAAATCCCGAAGGGGGGCATCCCAATCCAATTGGGCGACTTCAACGCGAAGATTGATTTAAACAACGCGGACCTTGAACGCGTTATGGAACGCCATGACCTAGGAGAGATAGACGAAAGCGGGGAGTTGTTTACAGAATTCTGTGGTAATAACAATATGGTCATTGGTGGATCGCTCTTTCCTCATAGACCAGTACATAAAGTCACGTGGGTTTCCCGCGACGGTCGAACAGAACACCATATCGACCACATCTGCATCAGCCGAAAATGGAGAAGGAGCCTTCTTGATGTACGCAACAAACGCAGCGCTGATATTGCCTCCGACCATCATCTTGTTATCGCTGAGATATGTTTTGTTGTCGCACGTGTCCAACGACGGGAAGAGAAAGCTGGGTACCGTTACGACGTCCGCCGATTGGAGAATCCTGAGGTCGAGGTGAAAAGGGCCTCGGAGTTGCCACCTGATGGAACCGTCGAAGAGCAATGGACTGGCATGAGGGACGCCTTCATCACGACCAGTGATGAAACCCTCGGCAAAGTGCGCAGCGGGCGGAGGGAGTGGATATCGGATGAAACTTGGAGGAAGATCGACGTCGAAGGCCGGCATTCAGCGAGCGCGAACCAGGTCGGCTAAGACAGCTGTCCGTCAACGATACGCCGAACTGGAGAGGGCTGTTAAACATGCTTGTAGGCGGGACAAGCGAGCTGGACTAACTCCATAGCCGAACAAGGAGAAACCGCCGCCGCCAATGACACCCGTTTGTTGTACGAGATTTCTCGCCGCCTTAGTGGTGCCAGGATGAATACAAAGATGCCGCTAAAGGACAGAGCTGGACAGCTACTGACTGACCGTACAGAACAGCTTAAGTGATGGACTGAACATTTGGTCAACAACTCTTCGGAGGTATAAATGTCAGAGACCAACAAAGCGTATAGCGCCAACAATTCGTCGAATTAATCGCGTCAGCTCGCAAGCGCCATCGCTTGATGACACTGTATCACGTTACTTTGAATTACTCTCAAAGTACTCTGTAAGGTCCTCAACCGAATGCAGGAGAAGATCGACACTACTTTCCGGCAGCAGTAAGCTGGATTCCTTGCTACCCAATCATATGTAGACTATATCACAACGCTCCGCATTATATTGGAATAGATCAACGAATTCCAGGACTCAGTACAAGGCGTTCACAAGGTTTTGCACAACGGCGTCTTGTCCGGCCCTATACGGATTACTGCTGGTGTGAGACAGGACTGCATTTTATCACCGCTTCTGTTACTCATTGTTATGGATGAGATATTAGTTGGAGCTTTTGACAGTAGACCAAATCGAAGATTGCCTGGGAATCCTCTAACGATGGAGCAGTTAGATGACCTCTCCGAGAACTCCCACGCTAAACGTCACAGTCAATGTAGCAAGAACTAAATATATGGTAGGGTAAAGAACTAGTTTTAAGCAGTCTAAGCGGGTCACTGATTGTTTTACCTTATTACAAGCGATGGGTTGACTAAGTGGGGGATATCAGCATACCAATCTTCTTGCTATCTTAGTTCTTCAAGCTGTTACCATTGGAAGACACTATTGTTGAGCTAAACTTTTGATTTTTCGCTTTAAAAGTTGGAGCGGCGGAACTAATTTTGAACACACCGAACCCATTTTCACCCGCAAGGTGCTATTTTAAGCAATCCGGAAATCTGAATTTTTTTACATCCCGTTAAAAAATCCCTCGAACTTTTCCCCCTATTCAGTAAGTTCGCGTTCCTATCCGCGACCTACTAATCGGCATCTGATGCGTAATCGGCATAGCGTATCGGCATAGATGCGTAAAATGCCATCTGTCTAAATTGTTTATCGGGGCATACACTCACCGCACCGTTCGGCAAACGGTATTCGTCGTCTCTTTTATTCTCTGGTTTTCTTATGGGAAACTGCGAGTTTGACGTCTCACTCGCTGTTCATAAGGATGATGGGAGAACAAAAGAGGTAAACATATAGCAGTACAAACGATCCGCTTAGAACAGTGTTGTCAAAGCAAATAACATTGAAACACATCGTTGCTTTATTAAATCACTGAGCAAATCTTCGAAAATTATTGAAAAAGCTGTCTTTTGTGTTGTTTTTAATAAAGAAAAATTAATTATGAACATACATTTCTCTTGAAAGTATTGAACAACGTTTTCACCATAGGAGGTTTCAGTTAATTTCAAACTTAAAATTCTTATTTCCAGAACCGAAACAGTGTCTTGGTAACACGATAGTTCATCAGTTGTGCTGCAGCTGCTGCTAGTGATGAACAGGTTCCGTCAATTCAGAATTTGTTTTCCGTTTTGTTAGAAAATAATAAAACTTTTGGCTAGTGATAAAGCCTTAGATAATAGAAAAAAGAGACTGAATAATATGGTATGTGACAATTGAGTGCTTGACTTTCAGAGTGGTTGTAATCAGTGCTGAAAATTTGATGAATTCGTTAGTAGCGAGGTGGCGATTGCTGAAGAGCAGCTGAAAAATGTACGTTTTTGGACAACAATTTTTAATTCACCATATTTCTTGTCGGAAACCCAGTAAATTGTGCTTGTGTGAATCAAATGTATGGTTAAGTGATTTGTGAAGATGATCCTATCAAAAGATTTTGAAAATATGAATAAAAAGTGCATTTTCGGATCATTTATGTTCAACTGATTAAAATAGGTAACACTGCTTAACTCGTTCCTTACCCTAGTTAACATTGACAATCCCACCAACTTTACAGTAGCTGGACAACAAGTTGAGCAGGTAAACGCCTTTCAATATCTTGGTAGTTAGACAACGACCGATGGTGGCCACACGGATCAGGAAGGCCAGGGGTGTTTTTGCAGGTCTGTGAAACATTTGGCGCTCAAATTAAATCACTCTACATTCGAAAACCCGAATTTTCAATTCAAACGTTAAATCCGTACTGCTGTATGTCTGAGAAACATAGTGCGGCTGATCGGAGACAATGCAAAATTTTTATTAATCGCTGCTTGCGATTTATTACTCCTGTCTGGTGTACTGAACCCGGGATATCCAACGAGGAACTCCATCGTCGGTGTCATCAACAACCGATAGTAACAGAAATTCGTCAACGTAGGTGGAAGTGGATCGGGCACACCATGAGGAAGGAAGCGAATGAGATCCGCAGAGAAGCACTCGACTGGAATCCACAAGGACAGCGTAGAAGTGGCAGGCCCAGCCCAAGTAAAAATTTGGGTTATATTACACTCTTATGGTGGCATTTGAGACCAAAATTAGTAATGAAAACCGCCTTAAGAGTACAATAATACTAATATTGTTGCTTGGGAGAGACTCATGGCTACGCAGTGTAGCCATCGACATCTGGACTGTAGACGAGAACCGGTCCTGGCAACAGGTAAAAGCGATGGCGGGTAACCGTCGGCAATGGAGATCTTTGCTTTCATCCCTTTGTTGATATGATACCGCCCGTGTGCTGCCACTCCGCTATTGACCAGGACCGATGAAAATTGCAAAATGATGGCTGGAAAAAACATACTTGGGACAGCACACTATTCCTCATTGTGCAACCTTATCAGGTCCCTGCATGCTGATCAATACCGACGCCAGCCACGTCCGAATGCGGGTCCCGGTGGGATGGGAAGGAATGTTAGTCCAATACTTGTTGCTACTAAAGACCAGGGAATCATCTGCATCTTCACAAGTATTTCGGGAAAGGAATTGTTGTTAGTAGATGGGGGAGCTAGATGGATAAGGTAAGTATGTAAGCACCAGTTATATGAGGCTAACTTGGATATTCGAAAATTTTCTTGTAACGCCAGTAATTACGAAAATTAAGATATTAACAATACCTTTTTAATAAATTTAATATAATGCCGATAGTGTTCATATACAACCATAATTTAATTTATATCGAAAAATACTATGCACATGCGAGATTTACGGCTCGAAAACTACGTGACAACTTGAACTTATTACCTATACCTGAAAATAAAAATCAGGGATAACGAAACGAGCCAATATAGTCCCTAAGTTGATAAGCATTTCCTCCTATCAACGCTAATATGCAGAGATATAGCGCCCTACACGCTTCTTTCATCCCTTTGTTGATATGGACACATAAGTAAGTAAGTTTATAACCTAGTAGCTGTAATCCTTGTCTTATTTGCAATACTTAACTTTGCTTCTTCTAAGCGATAATTAAAAATTGAAAATTGAATTTGTAAACCTTCAAAAACATAACAAAACGATGACTAAAAACGATAAGCCAACGTAAAAACAACGAATGTGCGATGAAAAGACGACGAAAAAGTGATGAAAGGATTATGATATGATATGTCGGAATAAACATAAAAACACGTCGAAAAGACACCAAAACAACCACAAAACATCTGAGGGGTTGTGTACAAGACACGACCGAATATGTAGGTGACGCAGGACTACGTGAAGTCTCTTTGTAGTGATAGTAGCATGTATCCATGCATGTGAGCATTCGATTCTTCGTGTAAATATACTATATACACTCCACCTGCAAATGACGGATCTCAGTAGAAGCATGTCCATGAACCTGACAATACTGAGCACCAGAGCAGAGGGTCCAAAGCCCCTAGAAAGGAGGATGGTTTTAACAGCTGTTATCCATGGCTAAATGTAAAAACGTGAATGGATAAACCCCTAATCCAAGGTGTCATGCGATCCGTGCCGAGGCATGAATGGTGGGGGTTCTATAAATACTCAGCCGCAAACGGAGCCTGTGGAGTACTAGGGCGCCCCCCACAGTAAACTGCCCTTACCGCATCATGAGGGGCTCTGATGCGGCGGACTCTTCTTTCCCCTCAACTCGTGGGACTTTATATGGATAAAAACATAATAAATTTAACTTCAGTGAACGTGGACGGATTAGATAATCCGTTCGCGAGAGGCGGAATTCACAGATCTCCACCGATGGATACAAGTGTAAGCGCCAGCGTAAGCGGAAAAGGAAGCGGCACACCTGTCGCTCCAACTGCATGTACGCCGGACGAAGCGATGACCAGCCTGTCGCAAATAAAAGCAGCAAACCCATTCGCGGGAGGAGGCATCCAGGATGCACCTAGAAGCGCTAGTGTGGGTGGCAAAGGCAGCGGTATGCCTACCACGCCGGACACAGCGATGAACGGCCCAGCGCTAATCAGGACGATGGGAAAGAATAGGGACGCACTACCTAAAGTGGTAGCAGCGTCACAGCAGCTCAATGTAATCATCGAGTTCATGTCAGGTCGCGGCAATTTCTCCAAGGACCTGAAGCAGAGCTTGCTCATGCTTCGGAGAACCTTGACCAAGGGCGACCAAAACGCACAACGATCTCGTGGCGCGTGCTAGAGAGGTGAAGAAAGGGACCGCGGAGGCGTCGAAGTCAGTACAGACGGATGCCTGCCCGTTGACATGGTGTCGCAACCAGTTTGTCACTGGGTAGTACCTATCGTCGCTTGTGCTTGAGAGTGGCGAGTGCGTATCGCACAGTGTCACATGACGCAATCTGCGTCTTAGCGGGTATGACGCTTATTGGCATCATCATCAGCGAGGACGTAGAACGAGTGCTTCAACCAACGTGGGACTAGAGGCATACGGAGTACCACAAGATCGGCCTCGATGACCACATGGCAACGGGCAAGGTCTGATTCCACAAAAGACCAGTGGACACATTGACTTATCCCGGAACTATTCGGGTGGGTCAACAGACGCCACGGCGAAGTCAACTTCCACCTGACACAGATTCTGTCAGGGCATGATTGTTTTAGACAGTATCTGCGCAAGTTGGGCATGGGGAGTCCCCTGCATGTCCCGAATGCGTGGATGTAGAGGAAACTGCAGAACATGCTTTCTTCATATGCTCTCGTTTCGCGGACGCTAGAAGCAACATGATGGCAGTGAGTGGACAGGACACTGTTTCGGATAACTTACCAATCGTTCCACCACGTTGAAGGGATTTTATCAATTCAATCCCCTTTTATCAACAGCACATCTTTTCATTACACTTCTTTCAATGCAACGCAACATCCTAACGCAGACATCAAATTGGACTAGATTTAATCGCGTTTGAAAGAAATTTGTTGGCACGAGAGCGCTGTGTCACTCTTTCTGGCGTATTTCCCAAGCAAGGACATCAAAATGGACTAGGTTTAATCGCGGTGTTAAAAAAATCTTGTTGAGACGAGGACACTTTGTCACTTGGTTTGGCTTACTTCCCAAGCACAGATATCAAATTGGTCTAGGTTTATATTATCGTAAAGAATCTTCCAACCAATCACGAAGCGAGGATTACCAGTTGGACAATGCTCCATTATTTTCAATTTTTCAATAGTACGTACTTTGAAATCGAAAGGTTTTATTATTGGTGTGGATGCGTAGAAGATTTTCCGATCGATTGGCGTAAAAATATTTAAAATCGATCTGGAAACCGCTTAAAATCTTTCATTTTTCATGACGCTCGCATTTTTCGATTTTTTGGAATGACACCCTATCTGAAACCTTCCCGTAAGACGTAGTCCTACGTCAAAACTCCATAAGGAATGGGACTGATATACGAGTAACGGCAGTGTAGTTACATGAAACTTAACTAATTTGTGTAAAACAGTTTTGCAAAGAACTGACGAAATATGTACTAATTTGTCAAAAACGACTTTGATTAATTTTAAATAAAACATATGCAAAACACACTTTAGTCTTGGAATGAGCCGAAATAGAGAACACTATCAAACTATGGTTGTATATTACCCTAATAGGAAAGCCTGCGGAAAGCCTTGCAACTCGCTTACGGTTTGCTTTGCTTGTAAAATCACGTGTTGACTTGCTAAAAACATATGTTTCGTTCAAAGAGTAATGTACCTCCAAAACTTTAATCAACAAGTGCCATAACAGTTACCGTTCGTTTATAGAAGTAATTTCGAGAATGAATGTAACGACACTTCCGCTGTTTGTGTTTATCATCGCGTACAGTAGGACTTGCATGTTTCATTCAAAATATTTATGTAACTTTTTGCCTTTGATCGTCTAACCAAATGTGGCGGCATGGTTCTTCTGACACACGACATTTAAATTTTTTCACAAAAATAGATTACTAAACGAGCCATTGCGACAGCTGAAACAAAAACCAGACTTCGCTCTATAACAGTGCTATGACATCAACCGAAACCGAACTAGTCGCGATTTCCAGCCTAGCACACACGCTTCATTTCAATTAACACGGTTGTACCTGTTCGATACTATTCAAGGTCACCAAACAACAAACCGTGGCTAACAGCCCCGTCGCGGCAGTGCACCACCAATACAGCGGAAGCATCGATAAAATACGGAAAACGAAACATTCGAGCGCAGCAACAATCACTGCAAACCGCACGTTCCTTTCACGGTTGTCGCCTTAGGTATGCTAAACAATATTTATCGGCCAACTCTAATCAGCTGATTCTGCACGAACTTTCCGGCAATCCAATAAACCAGCCGTCGTTTTCGGAAAGTGAAAGTTTCTTCAGCCAGTACCCACTCAATTCCACAAGAATTGACCTCTTTCGATCGATGTTGACATTTTGCAGTTGCTTTTATTGCACAACTGGAAACGACGACGGTCGTCGACGTTGATTACCTGTTCACTGTCAACACCAGCAACGTATCGTATCGGCGAGCAGCATAGTTGCTTGACCAGTTCGCTCCACACACCGCATGGGAATCCAGTCGGAACAGGGTTGTTGAAGGTTTTTCGCGTCAAATCACCACTCTAATTATTCGATCTCACTAACTATCACAGAATCCAATTGGAAACGAGCAAAAGGCACCGTGCACTTATCCCGACGACCGTGCTTTAACCGACTGACAGCCCGTCACCGACGAATTGACGAAATCAAAACAAAACTCGCTACGTTTAAGTTCGAATTGTTTTTGTATAGTATTTCTTTGCTTATCTACAACAGAGCTTGTCACATGAGTATTTTGTATACGCTGAAAACATAACGAGAGTAAGCGAAACAACCGAAAAAGCATATCCGATGCAGTCATTCCTATTGGATTCTGGTCAGTCAAAACCTGTTTCGTTGAGGCGTGCAGAGTGCGCATGTTCACCAACTGTCAGACTCTGCTCCCCGGTATGAATGAAAGGAATGAAAGCATTCGACAGCAAACACAACCACCACGACGCCGGCGCTAGTGTACTCTGAAAGTAACGTGAGGTTTCGCATCCGATCTAGATCAGTGTTCTTTGATGCAGCCCAGCAGTTTTGACTACTTCGATTTGATGTGTAAGCCATGTGGTAATCAAGGTATAATAAATGTACTAATTCAACTACGTTTAGATGCATTCAACGGTAAGATAAAGTAACCAGATTATTTCTAAATGAATAAGAGACATTGGATGCCAAATAAGAAAGAATAGAAAATTGGTTCTGTAGTGCATAACAATTTTTTGGGGCAATTTAGTACAAAACTACTCATTCATAAACTCATGCTCATGATCTTGACGGTAATCTTTCCAATAGGAAATGGTAGAATAAAGTATTGAAACAAAATGTAGTGGAAACAGCAGAAAAGTTGTTATAATGAGAATATTTTTAGATTCAAATTTGCCTCGTCCTCCATCTCTTTAAGTCAACCATCGAATAAAAAGTTTTTGTCAAACTGGTTTTTCTAATCGGGACGCCGCACCGTGGGATGAAACCCAAATCTAGGTGGACAAAAGTAATTACGCTTAAACCGTTAGTCCTAGGTATAAAGTATCTTCGAAGAAAATTTGTTATTTCAACTTCCGCGTTTTTTGCTTTATATGGCATTAGGGTGACCACCATAGTAAGCGTGTGCAAAATATAAACTTTTTTATGGTTGAAGTTAGCTGAATAAAAGGTTCTGCAAAGTTAAAGAAAATTAAATTTTGAGTAACTTTGCTAAAGAAATAAAAGCCCTATCTTTTATGGTTGATGGACTGGGGTAATTTAAAGTTTTTTGGTCGGGGTGGACCTAAAAAATCTGTTTTTCCTTAATATCTCCTTTCGTGTTTATTTCTCACAAATCACGCCTTCTGAGAACTTTTACATCCATTGAAAACGCACATTTTGTTTGAAGCAATCAGGTCGCTATCTCTTTCGGTTCTAAAGCTACAGACAGTTTTTCTAAAAAAATATTCTTTTTTCAAATGTCAATAACGTAAAAACTGCTCAAAAGCAGCACATGAAATTTTGTATGGATATTTAGTAATATATTGGCCACCGAAATTAATTGAGATCGCATCGGTCCAGGTCGGCCCTTTTTTGCTAGACCGTATTGAATATGAAGTAAAAATTACCATTTTACTTACCAAAATCACAATTTTTACGATAAGAAGATAGATTAAAAAACAAAAATAATTCTAAATATTTGTATTTAACTTAATCATGCAAAAAAAATACAAATAAAAAATACAAACAAACATTTTTGTTTTTTAATCCATCTTATTACCGTAAAAATTGTGATTTTGGTAAGTAAAACGGTAATTTTTACTTCATATTCAATACGGTCTAGCAAAAAAGGGCCGACCTGGACCGATGAGATCTCAATTAATTTCGGTGGCCAATATATTACTAAACATCCATACAAAATTTCATGTGCTGCTTTTGAGCAGTTTTTACGTTATTGACATTTGAAAAAAGCATATTTTTTTAGAAAAACTGTCTGTAGCTTCAGAACCGAAAGAGATAGCGACCTGATTGCTTCAAACAAAATGTGCGTTTTCAATGGATGTAAAAGTGCTCAGAAGGCATGATTTGTGTGAAATGAACACGAAAGGAGATATTAAAGAAAAACGGATTTTCCAGGTACACCCCGACCAAAAAACTTTAAATTACCCCAGTCCATCAACCATAAAAGATAGGGCTTTTATTTCTTTAGCAAAGTTACTCAAAATTTAATGTTCTTTAACTTTGCAGAACCTTTTATTCAGCTAACTTCAACCATAAAAAAGTTTATATTTTGCACACGCCTACTATGATGATCACCCTAATGCCATATACAGCAAAAAATGCGGAAGTTGAAATAACAAATTTTCTTCGAAGATACTTTATACCTAGGACTAACGGTTTAAGCGTAATTACTTTTGTCCACCTAGATTTGGGTTTCATCCCACGGTGCGCCGTAGGTGTACTCTAGTACGCTTAAGATCAAAGACCATATCTAATAATTATAAACCGGCTGCTGACTCGAACTGTTTATGTAAAAGACAATACGTTTTCATAAAAAAATCATTTGATTTTTGATAAACGTTACTATTCTTTAGTAACAAAAGAAACTAGATGACTAGTTTTGTAACTAGATTCGGCTCTACAATAGAAGCTAACTGCGAAGGAATATTACAATGCGGCTTTTTGCCGCAACAGCCATCTTTCCGCAAGAAGAACCTGCTTACGCAGGCTTATCTTCATCCTCATGCGATCATCGTTGTCATCAGTGAAAGAGCCGGTCATAGAAGTGTTCAATTTTGCACGGGTCAATTTTAAAACTATATAGGTCTTCTATAGTCATCTATTGTCATCAGTGGACGAATCGGTCATATAAGTGTTCGATTTTGCACGGATAAATTTTAAAACTATATAGGCCTTCTATAGGCTTTTTCGTCTAGAGTAAACATAGGTTTCTTGGTTGAGAGTTCCTAAATTGCATAGGTCTTCTGGTCAGTGAGTACAACTGAGGCATTTTCCCATTCTTCATCATACTTAGTTCGTCGATAACTTTCCAGTTTCTACTGTTAACCTGATACTGCATATGTTGTCTTTTCCATTCTATGGGAGTTGAAATAGGTATTTAAAAAACAGATGTTTAGGAAAATAGTTAATAATGTTGAAATGGGCTGTAACGTAGAACAACGTTATTGTTTTCTATGTTGGGGTGCAGTTCAGTATTGCGCGAAACGAACCTGTAACGAAAAGTGCTAACGTTTTGTACGCTTAAAACTCGAATCAGTTTTCAAAATTTTTTGGAGTGATTTACATTAGTCGATCATAATCTTATCTATGCATTGATGGATGCATCTATGATTGATGCAGATAATATAATAGAAATTTGTCAAGTCACTATTGAAATGAGCATAAATATTAAGCACTGCCAAGAATTATCAAATTAACCACAAATCACATGAAAGCACACTTTTGCTTCCCAAGCTCGGTACGCCAATCTTTTACCCTTACATCATTTCCTTTACCTCGATGAGAAAAGGCAACCAAACTTTGCTTTCCAACAGATTTCGACTGAACCGAGACAAAGTTGATGTCCTGAAAGAAACACGTAAAAGAAAAGAGCACAAGCATCATTTCTCTTCAACCGATTACAACGTTATATCGTAAGAAATTATTCGAAACTCGAAGCGAAGCCTTATATGGAATATTCGAGCATGTGACTTGAGGCAGAAATTTTCAGAGTTTTGAACTGCGCTCAAGAACTAGCGTCGAAATTCTTTACGAGGTGAGTAGTAATAACTGTTAGTAAAGTAAATGATCACAAAAATAAATCATATAATCACATCACATCACATAAAACAATCACATTTCCATTCAAATATTTTCCCTTTGCTTTAATTCCCAGTCGCAATCGTTATTGAAAAACAGGATATCCTGAGGCATTTCATCCCAAATCTTCACCAAACGGCGGACAATATCCATGGTAAATCCTTTGATGCTCCCTAATGTGCCTAGCGTGTAACCCCATGCACATAGGTCGAGAGGATTCAAATCAGGCGAAGAGGCACGCGACACTTTCCAAGAGATAAAATCCGGAATTGTCCTCACACCAAGCCTGTGTAACTTTCGCCTGGTAAAGCGGTGCAGAATCTTGTTGGAAGCAGTATGGTGCATTCTTGTAGTGTGTTTTGACGGTGGAAAGTAAATGGTTCTTCGAAACATTCGCAGGTCTGCATCAAAAACCTGCATAAGATTTTAATACAGATTCTTATAGATTTTTGTTTACTGAATTCAGAAAAAATAATAAAAATTGTCCTTAACGGCTAGTTTGGTTGCAAAACTAGTTGAACAATCTTGTAATTTGTTTTTAGACATATAGATGTAGAAATTTCCCGTAGTCCGTAGATTAGTAAGCTCACTAAAATTTTGTTAGTTCGACTATGTTCGCATGGCGGTATGAATATTTGCACTCACTCATACAGATGCATTCAGGGACCACATTGGCCGGCAGAGCGAGTTACTATCACTTCCTTCCGAATATTGGCAGAGCTGCCAGTCTTCTTGTTATGGGGTCTTCGTTATAATGTAAATTTTCTCATCACATACGAGTTTATTAATCCAAACTCTCTCATGTTTTGTAAGAAATCCACATGTGACGATGAAAATATGGTAAGCTATTTGTGTAGGAGATACATATTAAAGTAACTTAAACTAGGAAACTAAATTTAAAGCTTAATGCTACACTAAATGAATTTATATTGTCTAAATTTGCTAATAACTAAATTCTGCTTACACTATTGTTAAATTTGCTTACCCTAATTATATATTATTCTAAAATCACGTCAAATTCAATTATACATTAAAGCTTGTTGCTATCGATGATAAGCGAGATAGCTGATATAGTGAGAGATGTAGGAGAGGACCGCTATCACAGATAAGCAATCATTGTCATCAAAGGCTAAATTTAGATCTTCATGCAAATGAAAGCCAGCACAATCTGATCACTTGAGGTGACGAGCAATAAACCGTTAAAGCTCCCGTAAATGTGATATTTTTACGGTCAGAAAACTCCCAAAGTGCACTACTGGCCCTTCTGTCAGCCGCGGTCGCGGACAAGTAACCCTTCGATATCGGCAGTCAACCCCGTATCTCGTTAAAGCTGATTGCCCGATCTTACTCGGGATACCTTTGTCTCTCAGCCACTTGTACATATGTTATTGTTAAGAAAATGCGCATAACGCAAGAAACAAAATCCTTTTTCTTCTTTTGACAGTATCTACACATTGTCGGCTCCCCCTTCTTCTTCTGTCTTCTTTTCGTTAATCCCTATAAAGCGAGACAAGTCCTGTTCTACATTTTTGAACCTCCCACTTGTCAATAAGTATCTTATTCTCCCTTTCGGAAATCCAACAACTTGTACAACTGCTATCGTTCTAAATGCAAGAGAAACGCACCCAGGGTAGGGTATGTTGCTACATCCAAGGTTAGTCCAGAGAGGTTTTCTGATGTTCAAATTTGTTTTTCACCCCCTCTGGGTTGCCCTTGACGATCACCGAAATTTTCAAAGCGGACACTGTTGAATGTATAAACAACGTCGATGGTTGCTAACCAGTCGTTCCGCGCACTCCTGTTCTACAAACTGTGAAAATTAGATCACCTATTTTAACTCACCTTGGCTACATCGTCGTAATTGCCTATTCACGTCCTATCCAACACAAATTATTAAAAATATCAGCATTTTCACGACACACAATGCAAAACTAGTTATTTCCTAATATTTTAGTTTGTTGTCTATCACATGCGATCACTCAAAGTGAGCTGAAATCTATTTAAATGCTTTTTATCATTAAAGAAGTCTTACCAACCAAATTTCCTACGTTTTTTCGTGCGACGAAGAAGACAATGTCGACTAATCGTTTTAATTTCCGTCATTCATAAATGAAAATAATTCACGCAAGGCATTGTCGTTATTCTACAGCCAGGAAAACTTACCTGACCTGCAGAAATTTTGTAGAATAACATTTGTCAGAATAAAGTCAGTTGCGTAATTTCAATAGTATGCTTTATTAGTCGCTTTTCAGTGATTTAAATTCACGGATCGGAAGGTAACTGTGTTTTAGTCAAATCAGCACAAGAACTTTTGGAGTATTCAATAAATCCATCCAACAAATGATAAACATTAGAATGGCTTTACTTATTACGACGGGAATTAGAAAAAACCCTATCTACTTAGTTTCGAAAAAAGAATTTCCTGAGTTTTTCAGGTTTTTTCCAGGCCTGGAGAAAAAATTATAAATATCAAGTAAAATCTTTTCTTAAAAAATTATGATTCTCAGGGAAGGTGCCTATAGCACGCCTAGCGATAGCGAGGAAGAATCAACCCCCTTCCCTCATTTCCCCCTGATTTTGCATTTATCCCTGAATTCTGTTTTTTTTTTAATTCAACGGTCAATAGCAATTTGACATTTTTCACTTATTTTTAGGCCCAGACTTCTAGTTTTATAGCAAAACATAAAAACAAATGCATTAAACTTAAAACACATACTATCTATAAGCACAAAGCCTATGTCGGCTTTATCCTGACTAAAAGTGTCGATTTTACCCCGAATTGATTCAAAATTTCAGAACAATGGTTTAGAGCAGCAACAAACAAAAAATCGCCCGGATTTTTACAAAGTAGACTAAAGAATAATCGCCGATAAATCAAGGAAGCAAAAAGTATCGAATTTTACAAAATTTTCCTACTAGATCACTTGAATTCCACCTGCGAAATTTTACATGGACTGTTTCTTCACTGCTTACCGCTCTTGTATTGCTGTTTGTTTTGACAGCTACGGAACTTCGGCGGTGATAAAATGACTCGAAACGTAAGAAATAACCAGTGTAAGCAGAATGCATTTGAGGGTTTGCAAAAAACAGCTTATAACTTAAAAAATCGAGGGGTGCCGGTTTTACCCTGATTACCCCTAGGTATATTTGGAAAGTAGACAAATTTGTAAAAAAATAAATTGCTCTAAAATAGTTGAAATGAACAAAAAAAATTTATTAATATTGAACATTTTCTTCAATTATGTATTATTTCAGTGTAATTTAACGCATGGGACTCATTTTATTCATATAAACCATTAGCCATAAAGCATATCAACTCAGCAATTTTATGAAAAAAGGCAAAACGAAATTCAAAATTGCTCCGAATTGATTCAAATTTTGTGTACTTATTCCTTTGCAATAAATTTTAAACCCGTATTTTTATTTGGTTCTCTTTTCCGAGTCAGTCTGGTCCCAAAAATTACCATTTTTTCCACATTTCTTTCTTTGAAAATTCATAACTTTTGAATCACTGAACCGATTTAAATGATGTTAATACCAGATGGAAAGTATTTTAATTGCACATGAAAACATGAGCCCATTGAAAACATTCGCTTTTTGTATTTTCATAGTGTGTAGACCAAAGAAACTCTATGTTTTTATAAAGTGTCGAGAATACAATGGAGACAAATGGTTTTTGTTTTTACTAGTAAAGGGGTATTTTTGGCAAAGAAATGCGTCTCTAAAATAAAAGCGTTACAAAATAAATGGATGTTACTTTGCGTATTTGACTCCAGTTTTTTATACCTCATATCACAGATGTCACACTGATAGAAATTTAATCTCCAAAATGAGCAAAATGACTCATGATTTCAAGTTTTTTTTAGCTTAAGTTTGATGAAAATACACTATGAATAATAATCATGATATCCTGAGCTTCTTGCAGTACAACCCGACTCAAAATCATGAACTATTATTATTCATGATTTTGTGCTGCTTGATATGGCAGTTCAGTCAGCAATTCAAACTTCATGAATTCATGATCTCATTTCATGGCATCGGAATTAGATTTCTTTTCGTGCATATAGTTAACTATAAAATACAAAGAAATTTTCTCTGTTATGCATAAAAAAAGCTGTTAGAGTACAGAACAATTATTGCAGGGCCAGTTGCTACGATCCTATTGACACTAACAGCCTATCCCAGTCGGGATTCGCACATACGACGACTGGCTTATTAGGCCAGCATCATACCTCGAGGCCAACTGGGTGGCTCATGAAATGGGTAAATTCATGAAATATTGCAAATTTTTATGCCGCATGGTTAAATTGACATTTAAAAAGAAGGTAGATAAAAACGGATCGAAATGGTAGACAAAATCGGAGGTACCTGAAATCGGGAGTAGATTATATCAGGTGTAGATATAATCGGAACACCACTACTATCGGAGTTGTGGCGCTTCCCCAAGCAAACTAATACTTGTTTATAAAACAGAAGGCATCTATAAACAATTATAAATACTTAGTATATCCAATTAAATAAAGTCAAAAACTATTTTTGTCTATGGCTCAACGCTCAACGCACTGTGCAACATTCAGAAATATCGCATCTTTTATTTATTAAAAACATTTGCAACTACACCTTTATTTACTCGATTTTCTCTGTTAACATTAAAATCATACAACATACGTCAAATGGATTGTTGCTAGCGAACTTAATATGGAACAATGGAAGCCTAAAGAAATCAGCTCTTCGAGTACGCCTTGGTGGAACGTTAAATCGGACTCGACATAGGAGCTCCGGGCTGTCGATATTACCTCCTAGTAGATCAAAGATGAATAGTCGTTGCAGCAACGCCCTCCTATGCATCAACGTTGTCAGACGTATTAAAGCACATCGATGTTTGTAAGGAGGAAGTCGAATTGGATCATCCCAGGGCAGAAACCGCAGAGCGTACCGAACGAAGTAACACTGAATTCGTTCGATCCGGTTGATATGAACAGCGTGTTAGGGCGCCCATACAAGCGCGCCATACTCAAGGATACTGCGTACAACCGCACAGTATAGAGGCTTCAAGCAATAAGAGTCGGTAAACTGCTGCTTATTCCTTTTTATGAAACCCAGAATAGCGGACGCTTTAGCAGTAGTAGCTGTGCTGAGTAATGTGCTGAGTGAAACACAATTTGTTGTCTAGAAGGATGCCCAAATCTTTAACAGAATCGACTCGAGTGATAGTGGCTGAATCCATTTTGTAATCGAACAAGGTGAGATGCCTATTTCTGCATATTCACGTCCATTCCGTTGAGTTTACACCAATTTAACAGCGAATCAATGTCGGATTGTATGGCAGAGCAGTCAACACTGGAAGCAACTACCCGATAGAACTTCAGATCGTCGGCAAACATATACTTGGACGATTCTATCGTGGAACACAAGTCGTTTACAAAGAGAATGAACAGCAGTGGGCCCAGGTGACTTCCTTGGGGCAGACCGGATTGAATCTCAAATGGTAGGGATTTGGTTCCATTAACACGTACGACTGCAACGCGACTGGTGAGATATGACAGTATCCACCGTGTCAACCATTTAGGAAATCCCATTTTTTTTAAGCTTCGCTACCGTCAAAGATATTATATAGCCATCTACGATTACGATTATATGCAATCTATGATGTGTGCAACCTCATATGCTAAAAATGCTAATGCTAACACCCATTTTGTAAGAACGATGGCACGTTCTGGAAAAAAGAAAGAAAAATTGCATATTTAATTCCATTCAATAACATTGCAATATTACAATCTCAATGAACGTTATCGAAATATGTATTGCAACGCTGACAAGGATACCAACAAATGTTTTGCATTTCACAACTATTTTGACAATTTATCCTGAAAGGCGAAATACACTATTCAATTTTCCACTATCAGCAGAATCATAACCTGAAGGCAAACTTCATTGCATTGCAGTGCGGCAAACCATTCGGCACATCCAGTTCCCATCCTGCCATCCAGCGAGATAAGCGGAATGATTGAATTTTTCCGCTTCTAGTCGATTACATCCCACCGCTCGCTCGCTCTGCGCAGTGCTGCGCGTGTACGATTGTTTGTGTTGGATAGAAAATCATTGAATGGCTGCATACACTTTACCCGCAATCTGCTCTCCTCGGTGGATGTAAAAAGAAATTGTTTTATCACATAAAACCACTGCATACAGAAGGACGTATCCTTGAAGACTGTCGGTTTTGCTACGATACGATAGCTAGCACACAGCTGAGTTCGAGGGAATTCCAAATGATGCAACAGTTTCACTTTGCCGTTGCCGAAAGTGGGCAATGAAACGTAGAACGAATTTCTCTTTTTATTTTCTCTGGTTTGCTAACCGCACCAGATTTGATTTTGAATTTCAAAGTGTGCGGTAAAACACTTTCAAAATTCCTCATAACATATGGATCGTTTGATTATACACTTACTGCGAATCTGAAATGAATCGAATCCAGCTATCAGTTTTGTGCGGCATCCAAAAAAAATCAATTATTTCCGAATAAAACGCGCTGAACTAAACATCAAAGAATTTCAATAAATTATTCAATTAATTTCCAATGTGTACACATTGCAGCGCTGACTCTCTGGTTAAAGCATAAAAGTTCATAAACGGGTCTCACTGTGGAAACCGAATTTCGTTCCGTTCGCTTGGTCGACATCGACAGAAGGAGCGAGCGATCGGCTTGGCTTGGCGGGGTCTCTATTCGCAGCGAACAAACTCGTTCGCGGTAGGGCGTCGATGTCAACAGACTACCGCCGACCGACCGACCGACCGACGCTGCTCTCTACCGCTGTCGAGGGAAAAAAGTGTAATATTTGTTTTGCAATTTTCCGCTTGCGCTCGTTATCCCGTCACAACGTCTGTTTTTTCGTCACTCGAAAATTGCTGCCATCAAATTTTATTGAAGATTACTTTAGCACACGTCGAATTTTTTTTTCGGTTCCCGTCTCGAGGCCGAATTGTGAAGAAAAAGAACGAACACCAAACGAGCGCGGTGGGAAAACCATTCGCAGCAGCCAGCCAGGCGATTTTGGTAAAGCAGAAGTTTAGCCACCCACCGCCCTCCATGGCATCTCACAATCGAGAAGAAAAAAAAGAATAGGGGAATTGTGTATAACGTGCCCCCTGTGGCCAATGTGCCCCCCCTTCGTTTTTCGCTAAACAAGCGAAATTAAAATGCAAAACCACCCAGAAACCATAGTATTTGATGGAACTAGCCTACTATGCAAGTATGACAGTTGTCACATGCTGTAAAAACAAAACAAAAATAAATTTGTTTTTGAGCAGCTTCCGATGTAACTTTTGGCGTCATTTCCATAAGCTATTTTCTTGTCAAAATCTGTAAATAATCGGTTGTTGCGATTCGATTGCGTAAAGTGAACTTCAAAATGACATCCCTGCTAAAAATAACGGTATGAAACGCTTGATTTGCTTTAGCATTTAATATTTTTTCAAATAAGTAAAAGCAGGCCAATATGCCCCACTTGCGGTGGTGCAATTTGCCCCCCCTTGCAAATGTGGCTATAGACATAGGTAAACAGATCTAACTTGAAACCAATTGCCATTATTTAATTCAATTAGTATTGTAGAGCAACCGTGGTGGGAATAATTTACTACCAACGTCCAAATTCTAGGTAATTCAACTACCCGGTACAAAACGCCACAGCTGCGGTATAACGGTATAATGTGCCCCATGCAGAAAAGAAAAAGTGCACCAGAAGGCCGAAACTAGGTTTATTTTACATAAAATAACGATATTTTGCAAAACAAAGGAAATAGTTTTACTTTCTACAAAATAGAGTTGGTCTGTCACTGGTAGAAATACTCAAATTACCGCATTGGGCATATTATACCGCAGGTGGGGCATTTTACCCCGCGCAGACGAGAAACACAACATTTAGGTGCTTTTATTAAATAATTCCTAGCATGTTTATTCCACAATACTAAATGAAATAAACAATTGCAATTGGTTGTCAGCTTAAGTACCAACATATACACGTAGTTGTAACGTTAATTTGGGGAAGTATAACGGAGATATATCCATTTATTCTTAGGGGGGGCACATTATACACTTTTCCCCTACGAGAGAATCGAATATGATCCCCATCTGGCCAACACGCCAGGTGATTTTATTCCAACACAGCGGTAGGTAGAGCCGCCCCCCGGGTGAGCCGAACAGCCAGCCCTGTCGTGAGTCTATGTTTGCGCTCCTTTTATGAATCGTGCAGATCAGTTCTAGCTCATTTGCGGTGAATGGCAAAAAGGACTGCAGAAATGAAGTTGATGGCATTGGCTGTGTGTGTGGCGCAACTAGGCGATACTACACCAGGGTATGTCTGGAATTGTTTCGATCCGGAAAAATGTGTTTGAAATGGTTATGAGGAAAGTTTCTTGGGCGAAAAAGTTACCAAGCATGATATCGCTGATAGATTAACTCATGTTGGCTCTAATAAAAACGTGACGCAAAGTTACCTTGATTAGGTGGCTCAAAGTTTTCCCCGCATTATTGCGTGTTTTTGCACCTACAACACATTTCAGCCTTCATTTTAATAAGATTACTTCTTATTCAAATGAAGGCTACAGTACGATAAAATCTAGCAATAAGTTAGAGAATAGGATCAATCTACATAGATTAAAATTTTACTTATACTGTTTTACTTTGTTACCATTTAACTTTCCATTACTTTTCATGAAATGGGGTTTCTTTCGGCTTTGCAGGTTTCTACTTTTCATGGTACAGATTATTACTTTACCTGCAGTTTTATACTTCAATATTTCTATTGTTGATTTACCAGCGTGCATAATTAGAAAAACAAATTGGTTGCTTATCATCCAAATTACCACCGACAATCGAACACCGCAAAAAAAGGATTTCGACCGACGTCCGCTCCCTCTCGCCCCAGACGGATCAAGATACATACAACTTCGAAAACACTGGACATCGTAAACTTTGGCTTGATTAAATCTTCATCCCTTTTGTTCGCCATTTTGCTCACGTATCCCGTGCTAGAGTGAACGAATTAAAACTTTAACAGAACAAAGTTCCTTTCGAAGGATGAAAGGTAACTGTCGGATCAGGTGTATACTTGCTTGCTTGCTGCTATCAATTTTTAATTTAATGAAAAGTGTTTCCTGATAGCCATTAAAATTAAGCGTTGTGCTCAAGTATCAAAGTGTTGCCAGTGCCAGGGGGAGGGGTGGCTAGCTCGGGGGAGGGTGATTTATCTGTCGGTAATTCAGAACCATATTGGCCTGTGATTTAGTGGCCTGCCTCTGTGGTGGTGGTGCCATAAAGTTCTCACTCTGCGGCATGAATTTCATTACCAGAACACACATACAACAGAAACACACGTACAAACTAGACGGCGAATGAATACGCTCGTAAACAATATCTTTGTTTATTACGCTCACACGTCTGGAATTTATTAAAGATTAGAACAATAGCTTTCCGGCAGGTCGACCATGTGAGGTTGTAAAAAATAATAAAATAAAATCGTTACAAAGGATGCTCCGGAATTTGCACTGCGCTCCGGGCAGGAACTGTACCGTGTGTCATCGCAACCAGAGTATGGGCCTCTCGAAAACCCATACAATATGCAGATGTTACCCCGAATCTAGGATGATAGCACATAGCAAATCGCTCCTTTCGGTTGTTTATTTTTGGCGAGGCAATAAAACACCGATAAAGCGTTTACTGCTGGAAAAACTAAAGATAAGCAACTGTTGTTTGAAATCAATTTTAGTATTCCACATTTAACGTAATATATTAAACATACTTTAACAGAACTGAAAGATTTTTATTCTCTGAAATTAACTATCTATCTATCTATTGAAAAATCACATTAAACGAATAACAGATTGATTATGGACTGTAAAATCTTCACCATCTTTTTTAAGGACATATAAAATTTATTCTTATACTCTTTTGAACTGCTCAAACATTTTAGCTGACTAACACAGATGGTTTCGAAACGAACACAGCAGTTTTGTAGACACATTCTGTCGTTGTTGCTCTTGTTATTGTTGTTGTTATTGTTTCACAACAGAGGGTGTGTTGGATTTGATGGGAGCAAAAAAAAAACACAATACCTTTAACGACCGTCGTGTTTTTGCTCTGCTATTGACGTAGACAAGCGATAAAAAAATTCGCTGCTCTGGACCATTTTTCGATGTTCCACTCACTCGTGCTAAGCTGTGTTTTGTAGGTACGTACGCAGGAGCAAACGGAGCCGTTATTGTAGTTGATTTCCATTTATGTCGTCACCCACAGCAGATGGGAACGAAATGTGATACATGACCGTAATAGCCCAATCGCTGATGGCCGTATAAGCCTTAGTCACTATTAGTTGCTTCTACAAAGTAACGCTAAAAAATTAAGTGTAAATATTTGTACATCACTTACAATTATATACAACTAGCTGACCCGACAAACTTCGTATTGCCACAAATTAACCTGTGTTGTACATAAATCATGAATCTCGGATGATCTTTGTCACAATCTCGAGTTTTGCAAGCCCCCCAGTGGGCGGCGCTTCCGACTGCGGGTCACCGGCAACACTCGCGACCGGCTCGTCCTGAATGATCTAGTGTTACTATAGATAGTTTTTGTGGTCTTGTATTAACTAATGTTTTATGGAAGAGTCTCGAATTTCTCGAGTTCGATTAGTTTTTGAGTTTCGCAAAAATTTCTGTTTTATTTGTATGAGAGTCCATATCCCCCTACCACAGGGGTGAGAGGTCTCTATCATAAAATAAATTCAAGACTCAAAAATCTCCTACATGCTAAACTTGGTTCCATTTGCTTGATTAGTACTCAAATAATAAGGAAATTTGTATTTCATTTGTATGGGAGCCTACCCTCTTAAAAGGGGAAGGGGTCGTAATACACCACAGAAAAAAATTCTGCCATCTAAAACTCTCACATGCCAAATTTGGTTCCATTTGCTTGATTAGTTCTAAAGTTATGAGGAAATTTGTATTTCGTTTGTATAGGACCTCCCCTCCTAAAGTGGGGAGGGGTCCCAATTCATCATTGAAAAAAAATTTGTCTCCAAAAACACACACATGCCAAATTTGGTTCAATTCGCTTGATTAGTTCTCGAGTTATGAGGAAATTTGTATTTCATTTGTACAGGAGCCCCTCCTCTTAAAGTGGGAAGGGGTCCTAATTCACCATAGAAAATTTTCTTGCCCTCGAAAACCTTCACATGCCAAATTTGGTTCCATTTGCTTGATTAGTTCTCGAGTTATGAGGAAATTTGTATTTGATTTGTATGGAAGCCCCCCCCCTCTTAAAGGGGAGAGGAGTTATAATTTCCCTTATAAAGAGGCGAAGGGTCCCAATTCACCATAGAATAAATTCTTGTCGCCGGAAACACCCACATGCCAAGTGTTGTTCTATTTGCTTGATTAGTTCTCGAGTTAGGAGGAAATTTGTATTTCATTTGTACAAGAGCCCCCCTCTTAAAGTGAAGAGGGGTCCTAATTCACCGTAGAAAATTTTCTTGCCCTCGAAAACCCTCACATGCCAAATTTGGTTCCATTTGCTTGATTAGTTCTCGAGTTATGAGGAAATTTGTATGGAAGCCCCCCCTCTTAAAGGGAAGAGGGGTCCTAATTTATCATAGAAAAAATTCTTCCCTCCAAAAACAACTATATGCCAAATTTGGTTCCATTTGCTGGATTAGTTCTCGAGTTATAAGGAAATTTATTTCGAATGTTTGGATCACCGTTCAATTATATGTCTGGGTTTGGTTGATTTTTTCGGTGAGGAATGAAACAGTTTTAGATTTTCTGCGTTACGCGTTTCAGCCTACTATATTTCATTCAGCCATCTTCGGACGCAAGAAAACACGTCTTAATCCTACGAGTGTAATTAGTATGAAACACTCGTAGGATTAAGACGTGTTTTCTTGCGTCCGAAGATGGCTGAATGAAATATAGCAGGCTGAAACGCGTAACGCAGAAAATCTAAAACTGTTTCATTCCTCACCGAAAAAAATCAACCAAACTCAAACATATAAGGAAATTTGTATTTCGTTTGTATAGGAGCCCCCCCTCTTAAAGTGGGGAGGGGTCCTAATTCAACATAAAAAATATTCTTACCCTCGAAAACTTTCACATGCCAAATTTGGTTCCATTTGCTTGATTAGTTTTCGAGTTACGAGGAAATTTGTATTTGATTTGTATGGAAGCCCCCCCTCTTAAACGGGAGAGGAGTCATAATTCCCCTTCTAAAGAGAGGAGGGGTCCCAATTTACCATAGAATAATTTCTTGTCACCAAACACACCCACATGCCAAATTTTGTTCTATTTGCTTGATTTGTTCTCGAGTTATGCAGAAATTTGTGTTTCATTTGTATGGGAGCCCCCCCTCTTAGTGGGGGGAGGGGTCTCTAACCATCACTAAAACCTTTCCTGGCCCCAAAAACCTCTACATGAAAATTTTCACGCCGATTGGTTCTGTAGTTTTAGATTCTATACGGAACATCCCGACAGACAGACAGACAGAAATCCATTTTTATATAGTAGACTAGCTGACCCGACAAACTTCGTATTGCCACAAATTAACCTGTGTTGTACATAAATCATGAATCTCGGATGATCTTTGTCACAATCTCGAGTTTTGCAAGCCCCCCAGTGGGCGGCGCTTCCGACGGCGGGTCACCGGCAACACTCGCGACCGTCTCGTCCTGAATGATCTAGTGTTACTATAGATAGTTTTTGTGGTCTTGTATTGACTAATGTTTTATGGAAGAGTCTCGAATTTCTCGAGTTCGATTAGTTTTTGAGTTTCGCAAAAATTTCTGTTTTATTTGTATGAGAGTCCATATCCCCCTACCACAGGGGTGAGAGGTCTCTAACTATCGTAAAATAAATTCAAGACTCAAAAATCTCCCACATGCCAAATTTGGTTCCATTTGCTTGATTAGTTCTCGAGTTATGAGGAAATTTGAATTTCATTTGTATAGGAGCCCCCCATCCTAAAGTGGGTAGGGGTTCCAATTCATCACAGAAAAAATTTTTGTCTCCAAAATCTCCCACATGCCAAATTTGGTTCCATTTGCTTGATTAGTTCTCGAGTTTTTAGGAAATTTATATGGAAGCCCCCCCTTTTAAAGAGGAGAGGAATTATAATTCCCCTTATAAAGAGGGGAGGGGTCTCAATTTACCATAGAATAAATTCTTGTCACCGAAAACACCCACATGCCAAATTTTGTTCTATTTGCTTGATTAGCTGTCGAGTTATGCAGAAATTTGTGTTTCATTTGTATGGGAGCCCCCCCTCTTAGTTTGGGGAGGGGTTTCTAACCATCACTAAAACCTTTCCTGGCCCCAAAAAACCTCTACATGCATACTTTCATGCCGATTGGTTCAGTAGTTTTCGATTCTATAAGGAACATACGGACAGACAGACAGACAGACAGACAGACAGACAGACAGACAGACAGACAGACAGACAGACAGACAGACAGACAGACAGACAGACAGACAGACAGACAGACAGACAGACAGACAGACAGACAGACAGACAGACAGACAGACAGACAGACAGACAGACAGACAGACAGACAGACAGACAGACAGACAGACAGACAGACAGACAGACAGACAGACAGACAGACAGACAGACAGACAGACAGACAGACAGACAGACAGACAGACAGACAGACAGACAGACAGACAGACAGACAGACAGACAGACAGACAGACAGACAGACAGACAGACAGACAGACAGACAGACAGACAGACAGACAGACAGACAGACAGACAGACAGACAGACAGACAGACAGACAGACAGACAGACAGACAGACAGACAGACAGACAGACAGACAGACAGACAGACAGACAGACAGACAGACAGACAGACAGACAGACAGACAGACAGACAGACAGACAGACAGACAGACAGACAGACAGACAGACAGACAGACAGACAGACAGACAGACAGACAGACAGACAGACAGACAGACAGACAGACAGACAGACAGACAGACAGACAGACAGACAGACAGACAGACAGACAGACAGACAGACAGACAGACAGACAGACAGACAGACAGACAGACAGACAGACAGACAGACAGACAGACAGACAGACAGACAGACAGACAGACAGACAGACAGACAGACAGACAGACAGACAGACAGACAGACAGACAGACAGACAGACAGACAGACAGACAGACAGACAGACAGACAGACAGACAGACAGACAGACAGACAGACAGACAGACAGACAGACAGACAGACAGACAGACAGACAGACAGACAGACAGACAGACAGACAGACAGACAGACAGACAGACAGACAGACAGACAGACAGACAGACAGACAGACAGACAGACAGACAGACAGACAGACAGACAGACAGACAGACAGACAGACAGACAGACAGACAGACAGACAGACAGACAGACAGACAGACAGACAGACAGACAGACAGACAGACAGACAGACAGACAGACAGACAGACAGACAGACAGACAGACAGACAGACAGACAGACAGACAGACAGACAGACAGACAGAGTCTGTCGAGTCCAACTCGGCCCCGTAGATGGGTAACTACTTACCCGAAACCGGTCGGCAAAAAGGTAATTTTTATACTTTGTAAGAACAAAAAGTAAAGTGTCCAAGGCATTTAAGAGTCATTCTAGTTCTTACGCTAGCACGACTACGTAATTGAAGTACAGTCGTATGACTATAGCTTTGAAGAAGACGGACTGTAATGGGTAATGGCAGATAATGCACGAGTACGGGTTTCCGGACAAACTGACGCGGGTGATCAAAGCTACTCTGGAGCCAGTAATGTGCTGATCAAATTCCTGATTCAAATGCCGAATCGCACTTTTACCCCACTACTCCATGAAATTAGAGCAGCAGTAGTAAACAAAACCATAATATCTTCAATCTGCGATATGTTTCGGTAAGGAATAATCTCAATTTGCACCTTTCCTATTTTCCGTTGGCATACTGCAGCCTCCGTTAGATCGAAACTTTACCAAAGGTTTTTTTTTGGTTTCACCAGCGGGTAAACACTGTTTTATTTCGGCCAGCATCTGTAGAGCACACAGTTTTCTGCAGATCTTGCATTTCTAGTATCTGTAATATCTGTATCTGTAATATGGATGGTAAATGGTTGAATAATGCGCTCCAGAACTACCACGAAGTTCCACAGCCTCTTATTCAGTAACTCCGTTCCATAGTGGAAATCGGACAACCGGTAGAAACTAGGGTCGTACGCAGACAGAGAAGGGCTTACTGAAGAACCCACTGAGGGTAACAAGACGCAGTTAGCATCCAACAATCAGTGGCAATTAGTGAAAAAGAAGAAGGCCAGGAAGAAAGAGGAGGATCGAACTCCACCGAAAGTGTTCAGAAATAAGAGAAGCAAAGGCGATGTCCTTATCCTCAAAATTAAGGGGCTGAGATATTCAGAAGTTTTGAAGGCCATGCGAGGTGACGATCAGTTGAAGGGTCTTGGCGCGGAGTATCCGCCGCACTCGCACGGGCGACATGCCAGTGCCACTGCCATAATGCCACTGAGAAGGGTTCTGCCTACAAAATGCGGGCAGAAAAGATCCTCGGCGATAGCGTATAGATCCGCGCACTAACGCCCGAGATGACTCTCCAGCTTAAAAACCTGGACGAGATCACTGAAGCGAGCGAACTAGCACGAGCTCTCAAGGAACAATGTAAGCATGGGAGGGACTGTACTGCGCCGCCCAAGTGCCTGATGACGCTAAGCACACAACAGGAGGCCCAAAGTGCCCGGCAGGCGCGCCGGCGACTAAAACACGGGCGTAGTGCAGATAACGCAACTAAACTTAAATCACTGCTACGCGGTCCAGCAGCTGTTGTACCAAGCAGTTACTGAGTCGTTGACGGACATTGCCATCATGGGTCCGACCATACCGCATCCCTCCCAGAAACAGTAACTGGGTCTCGGATAGGTCCGGAACGGCGGCTATATGGACGACAAGCAGGTTTCCGGTTCAAGAGGTTGTGCCAACTGTAGACGAGGGATTTCCGGTTGCCAAAGTGGGTGGAGCTCGAGGCTTTGGCAACGCTCAACGTAGACCTGGCCCACGTCGGCACCACAAGTACCTTCAGTAGGAATGGTGCAGAATCTATCATCGACGTGACATTCAGCAGTCCTGGTCTGATAGGAGACTGGAGGGTATACAATGGCTACACTCACAGTAACCATCGGGCGGTCCGCTATGGGGTCGGTAGGATAACGAGGCGGCAGGCGGCGGGTAGAGCAAACACTCCAACCACCCGTGGATGAAAGACATCATACTTCGATTCCGAAATATTTTTGGAAGCGATCCAAAGAGAGTGCGCTGATCGTGATATGCCCGATCCGAACGCTGATCATTTGGTTTAGGTACTGTCGCGAGCGTGTGACGCCACCATGCCTAGGAAAAGCCGACCTAAGTATGGTAGGTAAACAGGTACTGGTAAACAGAAGAAATTGCAGAACTCCGCAGAGCCTGCTTTCGTGCATGGAGAATTATGCAAAAAGCTCGTTCGGAGGGCAGGGCAGAATGTCGAGTAGCACTTGTTGCTGCACGCGCAGCGCTTAAGAGTGGGATAAAAGCTAGTGCCAATGCGAACTCGTGGGGTGATGCCTAGAGGGGCGTAAGGGGCAAAGACCAAGGGCGTGATAGCGCCCGCAGAGCGATTGCCAGAGATGCTGGAGCAGATCATCGAGGGCCTGGCCCTGGCCTCAGGCAGCTGAGTCGTTCCAGTATCTCAGACCATAGCGTAGGATGGTCGGCCTCCATGCCGAACATCCAAAGTAAAGTGGGCGACGGCGGTTTAGAGGTCGGGGAGGAAGCGATGGTTACGAACGAGGAACTCATTGAGATCGCTAAAGCTGCCCAGAGGTGAGCAAGGCACTGGAGCCAGACGGAATCCCGAATATGGCCATTTAAGCGACTATTCTAGAGGCTCCCGAATTATTCGGAGCAGTAATGAGTAGATTCCCGAATAGAAGGAAGTAACAGAACCTGGTCCTATTGCCGAAGCCGGGAAACCCTCCGGGTCCCCTCGTCATATAGGCCGATCTGTCTGCTCGATACTGCCGGCAAGGTGCTGGAGAGGGTTATCCTTAACAGACTCGTACAGTACACTGAGGGTACAAACGGTCTGTCAAGGAACCAATTCGGCTTCCGAAAAGGCAAATCTACGGTGGATACCATCTTGTCTGTTACTAAGACAGCCGAGGTAGCGATCCAGCGCAAGAGAAGAGGTATCCGCTATTGCGCAGTAGTCACGCTCGACGTGAGAAATAGGGCGTTTAATAGCGCTAGCTGGGACTCCATAGCCAACTCGCTTCGGAACGTCCAAGTGCCGGTGTCGCTGTACAGGATTCTGGAAAACTATTTCCAGAATCGTGTGCTATGCTACAACACGGAGGAGGGTCAGAAGTGCGTTCCAATCACCGCAGGGGTTCCGCAAGGTTCCATACTGCGCCCGGTGTCGTGGAATGTCATGTATGACGAGGTGTTGAAGCTAAAGCTCTAGTTCGGAAGCCACGTCGACTATGCCTGCAAAAAGGCTTTCACAGCCATCTCGGCATTGTCTCGTATGATGTCTAATAGCTCTACGGTATATGGCAGCAAGCGAAGGTTATTAGCCAACGTTGTCCAGTCCATCCTCAGGTATGGCGGGTCGGTGCACTATGACGCAAAGCTGGCCAAAAGTCAAAAATCCAGTTTCAAGTTTTGACGTAGGACTACGTATTTGTTTACTATACCGGGACTGGGTAGCAGTTCGTAAAAACGAAAATAGAAGTGTAACGTTTGAATGAAAGATTTCAAATGGCAATAACTACTAAACTACTGAACTAAACTGGACAATTCAAATGTCGTTGGATAGATAAAATGACCAGCAATTTTATGGAGGGGGAATAGAGCAATTTTATGGATGTCGTAAGAAGGGGGGCTCCTATACAAATGAAACACAAATTTCCTCAAAACTCAAAAACTTATCAAGCAAATGGAACCAAATTTGGCATGTGGGGGTTTTTGGAGGCATGAATTTATTTTATGATGGTTTGAGACCCCTCACCCCTGTAGTAGGACTCTCATTCAAATAAAACAGACATTTTTAAGTATGTGCCATATTTTCTGCTATGTAATGTCAGATTTGCGATTAACGTGCTTTGGCTTTAATGTTATGGCCCTTTTAAAGGCCACAAGCGAGTTATAGCTAGTGATATAGTCCTACGTCACCCTTTCGTACAACCCTTAGTACTATATACCTTGTAGTTTTTGCCATTATTATATTTTTATCATTTTCTGAAATATTTTAGGACCTTAACTTGAAAATTTAAGCCAGTTTTAAGTTAAAATAAATTTTTGACAAATGTCTGAAGTTGAACATGTTGGAGAATGATATTTTGTTCTTCCATACAAAATGTATGGGAAACTCAACACCAATATTCAGCGATCAAGAAAGTATAGTGGGAAACATCAGAAAACGATCACGTTAAATGCATCTTATACGAAATTTTCTCTACTTTTCGAAAAACTAGATGGCTTTCTGCGCTTTGCTGAGCTAAGGAAGAAATCGGCACCAACTTTTCAAAACGGCCAATCTGCAAAATGTAAACAAACCGAGTGAGGGTTGTTTTTTGCTGGACTAGCATAAGAAAAGAAACCGTCACTCGGTTTGTTTACATTTTGCAGATTGGCCCTTGTATAAAGTTGATGCCGAAATATCGACGATTTGACGTGTATATTGGAAGTGATTTCTCCTCGTTATATGAAGGAATAATTTTCTCTTCAATAGGAGGAATGAAATCACTATAAAAATAATCTTTTCAACACAATTATCAAAAAGGTTATTGTTATACATCTTTTAACTTCTCCGATAAACCGATTATTTTATATATGTGTGCATATGTGTTTTATATATTCAGCAACTCCATGAAATCCTATTTAAAAATTCTCCGGGTTTATTCAGATTTCGTGTAGTTGTTGCGTAGCTGCTTAGGGTGCATCTTTCTGAGTTATGCGTGGATGTTGAGGAAACTGCAGAACATGCTTTCTTCATATGCCCTCGTTTCGCGGGCGCGCGAAGCAACATGATGGCAATGAGCGAACAGGACACTACTCCGGATAACTTAGTCCAAAGGATGTGTTCCAGCTCGGACGTCTGGGGAGCGGTCAATGCGGCAGCTACCCAGATTGTACTTGAGCTACAAAACCGCAGGAGACCCGATCAACGGCGAATAAATAGCCTAACTACCATAGTCCAGTAGTTATCTAAGAGAGTGCGTTAAGCACAATAGCCTCTCCCTGAAGTAATACCGATAAGGTGGTGCCAGGGGGGATTGAGTCTGGAGACTCGAGTAGGGTTTTAGTGGGTCTGGATCCTCACGCGCCATTAGGGAGGTCGGAAATCCAAACCCCACTCCCTGAGTTGTCTTCTCAGGTGTCTGATAGTACCGTATCTTCTAAGGTGCTCAGAAGATTTCTCTACTCGTAAAAAAAGTATCTGTAATACAGTACTCAAAACTGTACGTAATGAACTATGCATCTTTGCCTCGTCCATGGATCGCACTTTTGCCCCGCCAGGCGCTTGACAGGGTCTGATCAAATTATGCAATAGCGAAATATATTTTGTAAATTCTGAGTGATATCTGAGTGATGTAAAATGCTGCTACAATTTTTCAACAAGTGATATCCTCCTGTTGATATCGTGTTTGCCGTACAGAAAAATATTACATCAAAACCGCTCTAAAATAACATCTAACGGGTGGCAACTAAAATTTTGGAATTTTTTCGCGGCCCTTATGCTCAACAACAAACGAGCTCAGAGAGAAATGATTGAGAGTATGTATGTGTTAGCTCTCTCTCTCTCCTTTTTTTGTTAATATTTTTTGTTTTGTTAATGCTTGCGCAGTTTTATTAAAAATGGCGTCGAAACAAGAAGTATTTCGGGAGCGCAGTGTACACTTCTTCGACCTGCAACAGAAATCTCGGCAAAAATTATACGGTACAACATTTAAAAAGCAAATATGTTGCGGCTTCGACTGTTTACCATATCCTAAGGTGCCAAACAACCATTAGCAAGCAAGCTAGTGAAAGATCAGTCAAAATTATGGACGCAGAAGGACATCGTTCTGTTTCTCGTTTCTTCAACAACAAGCCCTCTGGTTTGGCTATCAATTAAGATGAACCAGACGAATGTTTGAAGAAACTTTTGATCCCGTTTCTACAAAAATATCATGCAGATGGACAATACGTGTTTTGGCCGGATTGAGCATCATCGCATTTCGCCAAAAAAACACAATCGTTCCTGAATCCCCATTCGATCCCATTTTTACTCAAAAAGCACGACCCGAAAAATCTGTCTCAGTGCGCCCAGTCGAAGATTTCTTCGGGATTTTGAGTTCCTTGGTGTACGAATTGCGAACAGTTGATTGGAAGACTCAAGAGATGCATTCGCAAAGTTGACATGACGGCCGTGCAACGCTCCTGTTTCGACGTCAAACGAAAGCTTCGCCGAACAGTCGATTACGGACCGTTTTCAAATGTACACTAATTTTTTTCAACAATGAATAATGTATCTTTAACTTTGGTAAATCAGATCTTCTTCATGTATCTTTGTCATTTTTGTACAGCTTGAGAAAAAAATTCCAAAATTTTATATGCCACCCGTTACATATAATTCAGCAGCTATGCTTCCCATCTATACCAATGTAGTCAATCTACTCGGAATCTGCACTGATAAATCATTGAATCGCACTTTTAGCCACGTCGCACTTCTGCCTAGGAGGAAAGGTCTATTGGTCAGTTTTTGTTCCAAAATTCTACCAATCAAATCGAATCACTTAATAGCGATCGCCACAGCTCATATAGACCGATTTTTTTGTATCACGATTAAGTACCCTTGCCGTGGAGAGCTGGAGTTTCAACAAGATAATGCAACATGCCTCACTACGTTTATTATAATCAATTTATTGAAAAAAGCTCGTTGAGCGAATGAATTCGCTTGATAGACCCGTGAATTGTCCTCTAAGTTCATGCGTTTTAGCATCATTTATAGTTGGCCTACATCAAGTTTCCGGTCTGCGACGATATTTATTCCGCAGACGACTAAGCCTTATACGGACGACAACCACATTATCACTGATATATGGCTTCCCTTGCTGCAAAAAATAATAGAGAATTGAATTTCCCGAATCAACTTCCTCCAAACCAGTTGAAATACCCACATGTCGAGAATATTATTCCAATAATAAGGGCTGGGAATCCAAACTTCTATGCATGTATCGAAAATACCTGTAAGTAACATGATTTTGGAAAGCGAGCTTCTATAGTGAGTCCAATATTCGCCTCCAAGAAAGCAATAAATTTTGTAAAATAGAAGGTCCCATGAAGACTTTAAATTTTTTTTAATATACATGGAATGAGTTTTAAAGTTTAGCGGATAGAATATGGGAATTATCTAAAAAAAACTTACAAGTAACAATAAACTATTTAAATATTCAGGCTGATCTCAACAAAACGGACCGTCAAACGGGGTAACTTGCAACAGAGGGGTAACATGCAACAACGCTATATCGATCCAATTTACTGTACTTTTTTATCTGTTTCTTCAATTTTTAATCTATATCAGTCACTGAATCTTGCTGTTAACAGTTCAAAGAGGCCTTAGATATTGTTATGTTGATTTTCTGCTGTTTTAGTGATTTCTAAAAAATACCACAAGATGGTGTCAAATTCATCGTCAATTTTTCGTCAGTAAAAATTTTGTGTCGCCCACAGGTACTTCAAATAAAAGAAGCCTAACATACATTTTTTATAGTAAAATGAGCAATAAGGAAACAAAATAATTGATTTATGATGACTAGTTTTGTTTATCTTACTTGTTACCACATTATTCGTAAAACAAGTACTTAAACGGGGTAACTTGCAACAGCTGGTTGATATAAAAAGCTGTGTTCCGTTAGCTTCAAGAGGCCAGTTATCATTTAATTTTGCATCAAACAATACTAAAGCACACCTGAAGAGTGTAAGATACTTTCGGTAAGTCGGAAATATGCCAGTTTTTCTCTGGATATACTGAAAATGGCCATAGAAGAGGCTAAAAAGAAAATAACCTCACTTCGACCAGCAATATGACTGCTTTTAATTACGATCACTAGTAACGTAATGAACATTCATATATTACGTAACCAAGATATCGATGATTTTTAGCTCTCCCGCTAGACTTCATGACGCGATTTTGCATAGTGGATATACGACGTGTAATGCGTTGTTACACTACTCCCGCTTCCCTAAGTGCGTTACATAATATGTGAATGATCCTTAAAGAAGGCAGCTCTATCGGATCCAGACAAGGAATATCAACCACATGAATAATATGAAAAGTTATTTCTGTAAATTCCGTTACGGGGCTCATAATTTTTTTTCACCAACGTGACATAGGACATTTATACATATATTCATAGCAAAAGCATTAAAAATCGCAAGTCGGATTATCTTGCACATTCAAGTCAAAAGGAACTGATATAAATCTTTAAATTCGTTCAATTTCCAAAACATATTGCTTGTTGCAAGTTACCCCGTTTAAAGGATTACTAGTAACAAGTTAGTTAAAAAATCCTACAGCAGCTAATATTGATTGCATATTTTTTCTCGAATTGTGAAATTGTTCTATGCTAGACCTAATAACTTTGTATTAATTAAATGTCCTAAAATGTACTACAGATAAGTTTTCACTTGCACTCGTAAATGAGAACTGTAGCAAGTTACCCCGTTTGACGGTAGTTAATAAAATCGGATGAACAGTGTGTTGTTGAACTAGAATATAATTCTAGCTGCAGTATTTTTACTGCTGAATAGAATACACACCAGAGTCAGTAAGCAAATATTAAGGTCCTATATTTGTTTCAAAAATATAGTGGATAAATGTTTGCTTTTCGTCCCATAGCGCATTGCTACATTCAACAGTTCGAAAAATTATACAACTATTCAATACTTTATTGATCCAAATTGCTGAAAGCGTTTACTTGAACTATAAATTACTGAACAGATGTTGATAATTGGGTCCCGCTCATTTTTCATCAAATTTAAAACAGTTAAATTTCAGCTGAAACTTTTTCTACAGTGTTCCAGCCCAACCAGTAGGTAGAAACATCAACCGGCAATGAAAAAAAAACTCCAGTCAAACCTAAGTGAGAAACGAAATATTTAAACTGTTTGTTTTTATGACAGCGCCAGTAAACGCCATATGCGATTCGCGTACATTCCCCCGCGATTCATCGGGCAGAACCGGAAGTCTGCGGCGCTCCGTGTTTACTGCGCTGTATTTGACGTGACACTTTTGCCCGTTGCACAGTTGATAGCGCTATTTGCGCCCTTTTGCTGGTTGAAACCCAAAACACAATCTTTCATCATACTAAAATTTTTCGCCTCTACCAGGACCAGTCCACGGTTACCTTTTCATTCGTTCCATGTTCACACGGCAGCGACATCTTGCCAAACAGAAGTTCCACGCTGGCAAATTTTAACACGTACCTAGTACCTACCTGTACACTGTACGGAGCAACCGACATTGGATGGTTGTGACCGGCAATGGCAATAGTAAACTGTGAGCACCTTTGAGCAATTTTTAATGGATTGTGCATGGTTTCCGCAAAATTTCCTTCGGGCACGGGGTTCCGCTAACGACCCTCCCGGAGATGAATTTTTATGATAGTTAAATTAATACATTCGGTGCATCCTGATGAAGCAATTTGGTACGATTCCAGGACCACTTACCGGTTGGAATTTTTAACAAAAATATTTCTTGCTATCTTTTGACTGTCCTAAATGCTGCCATAAAGGTTGCTTTCGGTTGGAAAACGAGTAGAGCAAGCTGATTTGATTGGCTAAAAGGGAACTCAATTGTTCACTTGTAGTGCTTTGGCCAAGAAATCCATTTAAAAACTCTTTCAAGCCACATTTATTTAAACAGACTGAAGGTTTTATCCATGCTTTCTCATTTTTAATGACAAACAATTTTGCAAAAATTTTGGAAAGTAATATTCGATCGGCATTACCACCTAGTTTAAAAAATTCTCATTGTTTTAAAATAGTCGAGGCAATCAAGTAGGTACTAGACAAAAATTATTTTTTCTCAATTCCGTCGAATATCTTGCCTCGAATTTGAATCACACATTTTATCAGTTAAATAATTTGGATGCCAATTCAGCTGAAAGGACATTAACCGACTTTCGACACTAATAGACTGCTTGCCAAATAACGTACTTCAAATGACACTTCAGTCAATAAATAACCTCTAATTGACTCGTAAATATACCGATATTGATGTTTCACGTCTCAATACTCTCATAATAAGGCAGAACACAAACTTTCTTGTCGTTGCACAAACTGCTACCGTGAATTCGGGTGAAATTGATCACTTTTTCGAGTATTTTTTAAATATCTTTGAATAGAAACATATTAAGGAAGATGATTCAATTTTAAAATAAGTACTGTAGTGCTGGCTACACGACAGTGTCATCTATATCTTATATAAATAGTTTTATTTTAGATAAAACTTAATGTAATCGTGAAATTGAAAATTTACAAATAACGGGTGAAATTGATCACGTAGAAATCAAGACGATATTGCTATTAAACCATACGCTCTGACAGCAATAAGATAACGTGCAGTATAAAATCTGGCGTAATCGAGATATTGCCTGCATGTAGGCAACAATGTCACGTAAAGCAACTAGCACAAAAATCAAACAGTCAGCTCTACAATAGCATGGTCGATGCATCTGCTAAATAAGTAAAAACGATAGAAAAGATATCAAGCCAATTTTAGCATCGTAATCGTTTGTTTTTGTTTAAACATTGCTGTATATATATGTAAATGTACGATTTTCGTATACAATCTTCACCAATCTAGTGAAACAAATAATTTAATTCTCCTCATATACGGGAGCTTGACTGTCTCTTTGAATGTGTAGTTGCATTTCGCTATGTAAGCACAAATCGATCTCTTGCACTCTCATGCAACTGCCATATGGAGCGTTTGTAAAATTTGTGCGAAGTATTGTCTGTCTTTTGCACCCTTTTATAAATCTCCATTCTGCTTCACAGAAAGAATAAACTTTCGCAGGTGGCAGCTCCATTTCGCACCCATAGCGATCTAGAAATCTATGTTGCCTCAGTTCATGATGTTATCAATCGTTTTATTTCGTAAAAGGTCAAATTAAACAATTTCTGTCGCATTATTTTATTCATGGAAATTATCAAAGCACAGCCAGATAATTAGATAATCGAATTAGTTCTATTAAAGTTTCCTTCTGTAACGAAATTTGTGTTAACAGCAAGGAGTTTTATCGGGCATGTTGAAAATTGCGATTCGATCAAAATAGTAAATTTTAAAAAATCAAGCCATTTACAAGATCAATCTTGCTGAAAGCCAAGCGACTTTGACCTGTAACTCAATCTTTATATGGATGGGTGCATATTCAGCTTTATGAATCAGTATAAACGTAGAATAAAGAGTTTTTTACTCGTTGGTCCAAGGTGATCAATTTCACCCGACTGATCAATTTCGCCCGAATCGACGGTACACAACGATGCCATGTAAAGCAACATAAACTTACGCCATTTGCTTATCATCATCGGCGGAGCGCAGCTCCGATCGGTCGGCTCTCTGGCAAAGGCGTTTCGGCGGTGAAAGTGACACTAAAATTGATTAATACCACCTTTTATGTGTGTTATATGTTGTGTCGCGTGATGTTGCCGGCGACCGTCGAGTTGAGTTATTGCTCGACAAGGACCGTCGTCCGCCCCACAGCACAGTGATATGCACATTACCATCGTTGGACAAAGTTGTCATTTCTATTCGACGCCTTTCGCATCATGGCAAAGACTCGTGGGAGGGGCGCACCGCCCATAGCAAAATATGATCCCCGGTTTTTTTTCTCCGTTGGACCGAGTGATGGATATTTAGCACACTCTAGAGAGGAAATTTCTCATTTCGAACAAAAGATGCATCAAGTTTGGGCTTTGCCTATCGTGACGCAGTTCGGAACAAATTACGGTAGACAAAATACGACCACGCATTCTTTGGTCGACTTCATTATGTCCCGAAATGAAACGCTCTATGCTATCAATGAAAATATTTGCTATCCTTGAACTGAGAGGCTCGTAAATTTTTTGATGACACTGCAGATGAAGACTCCAGCTCACTATATACGGACAGACGTAGTAATCCCGTCTTGGAAGGAGTCACCCAAGAAATGAATTTTAGAATAAGTCAAAGCAGATTCCGTGCTGCAAAGGACCTGAAATTAAGACGTATTAAGGCATGTAAAATATTCTTCGAAATAAAAGAGGTACATCTCAAAAAATATCATTTTCGAAAGCAAATAATACAAGCAGCACCGTAGCGTGTAGCCTAAAAACAGTAATATCTTATTAATTAATGCAGAAAAAGCGAAACAGTCTCCAGCAAAAATATTCCTCTTTAATGTGCAAAATGTTGTCTAGAACATCACATTGAGTTGTCTGTTGAAATAAACATGTTACAAGAAGAAATGGGATTTGAGTGGTCGTTTATAAACGAAGGTCTATTGCTGAAAATGGGTAAAAGGTAGGAGTTTGATGTCTTCAGAAAAATTACTTGAAATTGGTTTATCTTAAATAGTCTGAAACCAAAAAGGTGAAAAAAAATTACTCAAAAAGTTATTACTTAATGTGTTGTTTAAGTAACACGTAAATATTGGACGACCCCTTCAGCATCATTTTTTCATTCAAAAAGTTGCCGAAGACTACATTGAGCTGAGACACGCCGTTTAACCGCAAATATATTTGTCCCGAAATTTCAATTTCTGGCCCATAGTGCACCGCCATAGACGCTAACTCTAGGGAGTGCCAAAAAAGTCTTGAACGCCAGTAAGATTTGAAATTTGGACCCACATCTGGTTCAAAATCTGATAAAAAATGTGGGCCAAAATATTATCCAAACCCTAATCTAATTTTTATAAAAATGTGGTCCAAAATATAACCAAAATCTAATGAAAAATGTAGCCCAAAATCTGGTCCTGAAGCTAGCTTAAATCCGTTTCAAAATTTGTTACAAAATCTGGAACAAAATTTGATAGAAAAAAAGTGGTCCGCAATCTAAGCTAGCTCCAAAATGTGGGCCAGGTCCGGAATCTGGCTGGTGGATTAAAATCTGATCAAAAATATGGCTCGAAATCTGGTTTATATTCTGGCCCAGTCTCAGAATGTAGACCCAAATTTGATGCAAAATCAGGTCCAAAATCCATTAAAAAATCGTGGAAAGATCCATCCAGGTCTAGAATCTGGCCCAAAATTTGATCAAAAATGTGGTCCAAAATATTGTCCAGAATTTAGTCCCAATCTGATAAAAAAGTGGTCCAAAATCTAATCTAGAATCTGATGCAACTCCTAGATCTTGTTCAGGTCCAGAATTTAAACCAAAATGTGATCAAAAATGTATGTAATCACAAATGTGGTTCAAAATCTTATTCAAAATCTGATCCAAATCTAATAAAAATGTGGTCCAAAATCCGATCTAGAATCTGATACAGGTCAAGAATGTAGTCCAGCCTAGGTCTAGAATCTGGGCCCAAAATCTAATACAAACTCTGAAGGTTTACAACATAGTCCAAATCTGTTCTAAAATCTGAAACACAAGTTGTTAAAGAAATAGTGGCCCGAAATCTGTTCCAGGTCTAAAATCTAATCAAAAATTCCGAAATTTAAACCAAATTTGTCACAAAATCTGATACACAATGTGATCCAAAAGTTAGTGAAGTTACAGAATCTGATTAGTGGTTTACAGGGAATCAAAAATCACGAACACATAAGAGACAAAGATATTGTCCTTACTTCAAAATGTTGCGACAATGTATAATGAAAGTTTATCACTATTGCGTGGAAGTTACGATAAAGACGTTATCGTAGCTGTTTATCGTGGATACAGATGTTTCATGACAACTATGTTGTTGCCTGCGAGAAAGACACACTGCTGTATGCAATACGTATTGTACGCAACAAATGCAATCCTAATCATGTCACACTGCGTCGACAGCGGCAGTGTCTGGTAGTTACCAAGGCAGGGGCGGACTGGCCCACCGGGCAACCGGGCAAATGCCCGGTGGGCCCCAGTAAAAATTTCGTCGTTACACAAAATGAGATTTCCAAAATTTTTATTTCAGCTAAACTCGTTCTACGACTCATGAATGTTTGATTGCTGGGGCCCCATGATTTATGAAATCAACCGATTTGATGATTGAAAATTCAGCTTCAAATGGGACTTTCGGGGCCCCGAACTTTAAACCAAAATTTCTCTTTCAATTAAACTTTTTCTATGACTCACGAATGTTCAATTGCTGGGGCCCCATGATTTATGAAATCATACGATTTGATGCTTGAAAATTCAGCTTCAAATGAGACTTTTAAGACCCCGAACTTTAAACCAAAATTTCTATTTTAATTAAACTTTTTCTATGACTTACGAATGTTTGATTGCTGGGGCCCCATGATTTATGAAATCAACCGATTTGATGATTGAAAATTCAGCTTCAAATGAGACTGTTGGGGCCCCGAACTTTAAACCAAAATTTCTATTTTAATTAAACTTTTTCTACGACTCACGAATATTCGATTGCTGCGCCATGATTCATGAAATCATATAAGTTGAGCTGTTGGGGTCCAAGCTCCGAAAATATTACCAGCTTGAATTCTGAGTGTTTAAAAGTAGAATTAGTATTTCATCCGCAGTTATTTGACAGCTTATAAATATTGAACTGTCGGCTTAAGCTCCATACTTAGTTTACTTTAGTGGCGACGGTCTGTTAACGATCTTGTGCCGAATGAATTATGGTCCTCCAGTACTCAATCCTGGGCTAAAAAAGCACGTGAGGTCTCATCTGCTATTCTGACTCATAATTTTTACTCATCCAGCGTTACACGAATCAACATAACTAGTTATGTGGGAAAACCATGTCCTCGCGTTAACTGTCAATGCTCATTTCGTCTGACTGAATCGTATGCCGCCTTGAAATCCATAAAAATATGATGAGCCTGCAAGTTGTACTCCCGGAACTCGTCAGTTACTAGACGCAGGGTAAATATCTAATCCATCGTGAAGCGACCCTCATGAAAACCAGTTCGATACTCGCCGACGAAGAACTCAGCTAACGGACTCAGTCTAAAACAGGATAGGGAGAGCGCCTTATAGGCAGAATTGAGCAACGTAGTTTGTGGATAGTTTTTACTCTCAAGTCGAAGTCCGTTTTTAAAATTATGGGAAATGAGGCCATTCAACCACCCCTCCGATATTTATTTTCCTCCCATATTCTGTTCCTGACAATGAGGTGGCGAATTGTTTCGTACAGCTGCTCACTCTCCGCTTTTAGAAGTTCAGCCAGGATACCTCCTTTACAGCAACCTTACCGTTTTTCAGCTCACTGATTGCTCTTTTGACCTCCTCCTGTTTTGGTGGCTCCACAGTTTGGCCGTCACTCAAAATTCTTATCCTATACCTGCTGATCTTCGTGTTTACTTCTCTATTCAACAGCGTCTGGAAACCGTCGTTTTGTCAGTAAGCAGGTTGCCAGCACTATCATTACACATCACAGGCATGGCAAAATTCTTGTACCTGACCGTTTTGTAGCCGTGTGTCGTTGCTGGCGAACCTCTCCTCTGGACTGGCGAGCACGCGCTCTTCGTACTGGCGTTTTTAGACGGTGGGTTCTTTTTCCGCAGCTCTACCAGGACGAACCAAAAAGATTCGCGCAGAGTCTCGGGCACTCCTCACATTGGAATCGTGTGAAGAAGTTCTGCAGAGGATTCGCACAGAATACCTTGCTTATAGAAGCAGAATTCTTATAGGATAATTCAAGAGTTTAATTCCAGGGATAGCTATAACTCGGCACGGGAATCACCTGTACTATGAACTGTTCTGTTCTGACGTGTAGACGCAGTAAGCTACTCATGTATATTGAACTGTTGACATCCTATCATTTATTAAATCAGCTTACTTATTTGATACTTGCAATTTTGCATGTCATTAACCCTATAACTTAAAATCTGCAGAAATATAAATGGGTGATAGAGGAGGAAAATGTTGCATTGCTGGCAAAGATGCACAGTGGCACTCATCAGAATGTGGAAAGTTCTCTTCCGAGTTCGCTGAAGGACGGTCAGTAAAGAATCAAATATCCGCCCTGCGGCAGATCCTCCAAAAAGTCCATGAATACAGAATTCAAAGCATAATTATTTCATTGATTTCAAAGTTGCGTATGATACCATCGACCGTAAAATCATGGTCATTCTATCCTCGCAGGGGACTTTATCAACGTGATAGTCCCTCATGTGGGCTGTTCAACATGCCGTTACAGGATGTTATGAAAGGAGCAACACACAGGTACAATCTTCAGCAAATCTAGTTAGTTAGTCTGCAACGAAATGGATATTGTCGATAGAACATCTATGGTGGTGGCTGAACAAACTAAAACTCAAAGTAGCGAAGATTGGGTTGAAGACAAATGCGTCCAAACTAAAGTACCGTGAACCGCTAATATGACGCACAGGCTAAAAGCTGGTAACTCGGTCCTAATAACGACTGAGTTTGTTTTGTTTCGAGCATCGAGCCGCTATGCTGCCCGTTCTCCCGATACTCAAAACTCGACAGTGCCTGAGTGAGTGCCTTTTGTGTTAATTTACTATCATGAGAATATTGCAAACTGGGGCCCCTGATCTCAAAGGCCCGGTGGGCCCTTTGGCTCCCAGTCCGCCCCTGTACCAAGGTCACGCTGGTAACTTTTGTACGCCAGACTTTAGGTCAAAGCAAGCTGGTCTTTTTCTAAAGGTTTGTGTCTTTTGTTCGAGTTGCTGATAAAGTATTGCCGACTGGCGACAACGACATATTTTATTAATTGCCTGCATCACCAACAACAAGCGCTTGGGAGAGCGAGTGTGTATCAAAATATTTTCTCATCGAAAGTTGTCCTGCTTGTTGGTGTGAAGGGACATTCATTTGTCCTAATATTTTGTTATCGTGATACATTCTGGTTGCTACGTGTGTTTGTTTTGTAGGCATAGAAAAATCGATTTATAGTTCTTCGTTTTTGTCGGTTATTTCTGCGTATGAACAATGATATTTTGATTCCCTGGTGGTTTATAATCTTATCGGAAGGAATATGGATTTTAGATGAGAGGGAGTGCTAAATCGGGTCTTCGCCCGATTTGTCACGCTACGGCTCTGAATACCACAGGAGATGGGTTTTGAACCTAAACGACATATCTTGTAAAACGCGAATCCGTACTATACAGGAAAACCCCTAATTGGATAACATACGCCTACAAAGAAAATTTTTTCAGATGCATGAGATATTTCAGGTGAATACTATGTTTTACAAAGCGATGACTTAAAAACTGATTTCCATTTCCTTCGCCTCCATCATGTACAGATTTTTTGCAAAACATTCTTTATCCTTGAGTCATGGAAGTATTTTCGGTTAGAGTCATCTATGAGACATTTTTAGAACTGAATGTAACCTACAATCTTCCTGAATAGACTACTACATTATTATTTCCATTTATACAAGGAATCTTGGCAACAAAACCCAACTGTCGCGTAGTTTTTGATATGATTGTTGAACAATGCAGATCGAATGACATTTTTGTATCAATGAAAAATCATAAACCAGATACTTGTAACATTAGCCAGAGTAACTCGATCGATTTAGCGAGTTTTGTAGACGTAAACAATCCTCTAGCGTGTCCACTGTAACTATAAGTGTTGGTTCGAACACTCAGCCCAGCTAGCTCAATGTAACTTAATCTCAGGGTCGGCAACCGACCTTCGGAGGACTCGTGCAACCCGACAATTTACCAGAAACGCAGCGGACCATTCAAAACGTCAAAGAAAGAAATGGAAAGGACTGGTGGCTCTTACTTATATTAAAAGAATAGGAAATTCCATGCATGAAACTTTATTACCGTACTATTGGCGCTCGATGTCACTAGTTGGGGCCCATTGATGATGACGATGAGTGGAGAAAGAGGGGACGAACATGCTACGATGACAGTGCTACTATACGGGTTCTGCTGGAACGGGGATGATCTCCTATGGCGTCGCAGGGATGGCAGCAACAAGCAAGCGATGACAGACTTTGACGGGGCAGCGATTCTCTATCCACGTGGTACACTCGATGCGCCTATTCGTCGATGGCCATCTCACACAATGGCCCACGCCGTGGCTCTGGAGTAATCACCGCGCGGTGCCGATCTCGTTTAGTCGTCGGACAATGGCAGCGGACTTTTAGGGAACCGGATCACGCCGGTCGATTAACGGTACACTTCACCTCCGATATTGTTGGGTTAGTCGAACTTGGCCCTACAGGACCGCGCGACGCTCGCTCACGACGCTCAAACTACGCTCTTTCGTTCGAGTCTCACAACGGGGAGTTCTAGTTTTTGCCCCTCCGAGCTCGATAACGTCTATCTATCAACTGTCCCGGGCTTATCTCTCCATCCAGCAATCATCCCCAACCAATTCTCCTCTTTTCCTCCGGTATCCTCTCCCTCTCCCTCTCCCTCTCTCAACACCTCCGGATCCAGAACTTTCGTGCAGTTGACGCAAACAACTGGTATAATTTTTGCTGCATGATCGGGAACTATTAGGGGTTATGGAATTAGTGCGGACTTTTTGTCGTCTTTTATCGTTGCGGTCTTTCCGTTACAATAGGTTTTTTTTTAAGGATGTTACCATTTGGTGCGTAAGGCTGTCCCTGACTTAGGATGTCTTACGGAGCCTTTAGAGCCTCCGTGCTAAGCCCCAACACCTGGTCTGGATGTTCCGGGGTGGACGCCGAAGGTCTCTTTTAGGTTCCTAAGTCCGCATTCAGACAGTGTCTCCTTACATCACTAAATGGTAACGTTCACAATAATATTTTTTTTCACGCAAATTTTTCGATGCCTAATTACCGGTTGAAAGTTTTAAGGGATTAGTACACTTACTCTAGGTTAAACAAAAAATACAATGATAAATATACAAAACAAAAGCAAAGTAACAACAATCAGAAGAGCCACCTAAACAATGAAAATTAAATTACGAAATGGATCTTACGAACTACGCTTACAAACTACTCTTAAGCACTAAAGAAAACAAAACTTTGACGTCATTGGTTGGTACGGTACATTTTGAAAAAATGACCGGTAACAATTCTCCCGGAGACCGAATAGAAAAATTACGAAGCTAATTTTTCGTCACAAATCTTTACCAAGCTCGGTTGATTCCTTCCTATCCGCCCTAACTACAAAAGTGTGGTACTGGACCTTTATAGTTCGTTCGTTTTGATCAAAAAGCATATCTGTTATCTTCGGTCTGACTGTATTCCCGCGCAATGTCCGGATTTTACCATCAACTGTATCCCTCTTGCTTCACTAAACATGGGAGACAAGGTCGTACTCTCCCCGAAACATAGAAAACCTCCCACGCCTATGCTGGGACAACTGCTACTATCTACTCCTCTATCATTCATAATTCCTTTTGTCAGCATTCATCGGACGCGTCCGCCCTAATCCCTTTCATTCCCAAACTCATTCCTACCCTAACACTCTTTTAGCCGAATTCTAATCTTTAGGGACACATTTATCTTTCGTCACCTAAATTCATTCTACCTCTACTAAGGCAAAGATTTCTGCCTTACGAAATTCGCTACTAGGTCGACATTGCAGATTTCATGAACAGTTTCGGGGTCATAAGGCATCAATGTTGAATTACTCCAACTCCGCGCAGTCTTCAGTATCACTCTTGATTAAGGAGGACCTGCTACTGACCATCAGTGTCGTTCGACTCCGGTCTCCTGCAAAATTGCCAGTCAACCATTCATGCAGACCTAATAGCAAAAGACATTTAAGACGATCGAACACACTATTGTGCTTCAAACTTATCCAAAATAACATTTTGAAAGTTGAGCTAACTCTATTTTATACCAGATATTTTCATTAAAACAATCGCTATCAATAAATAGAGATGCTAACCGATATTGGTATCTATCTGGCAGTACTAATTTACACGAATCTGCCTTGTGTGACATTGATATCATGTGCTTACATTACGGCTGCTACTAGCCATTTTTAAGAAGAGAAGAGAACAGTTTAATAGTTTTAATTCCAACTGGCGGAAAATTCATCATCCAAAGTGATCCAGAACATCACGCTTAGTAGACAATGGCAGAGGATTTACTTTTTCATCGCTCGGAAAGAATATTTGTGACCTGGTATCGTCCAGAACATCAACGCTGATATGATAGTCTAAACTAGTACATTATTTAACGCTATAACCTACTTTACAGGAGCGCGATCGATGCTGTCACCCGGGAAGGACGTCTGTGCTCAATAAACTAGCCTGGTTTAAGGTGGGCAGCAGGCCACACCCCTAGGCTCTTTCCCTCAGCATCCTCCAGCTCATAGGATGAGGTGCCAATCCTCGCCTTGATTTTCGCGGGGAGATACATTGGCCCATATTTTGCATTGTACCGTTCGGCGGCGGACGATTGTCTCATATTCCGTCGGTAAACGGTTTGGCCAAGCTGAAAAGGTTCTGCAAATTGCTTGTGACGGGAATCATATCGAGCTTTGCCCGATTCGTGAGCTTTCTTCAAGTTAGACTGGACTAATTCATAGATTTGGTGGAAGAGCTCTTTCCTCACCTCAGTGCGCTGCTCGAGAGTGGGGGTCTCTTTATTTGTGTACCAACTATGATCGGTACCTTTCGCAAAAGCTTCATGTCCATGAATGACAAAAAACGGTGTCAGTTCAGTGGACGAGTGAATAGTTGTGTTTAGAACGGCTTCAATTTCAGCTAGTTGAGTGTCCCAAAGCCTTTGGTCACTTTTAACATAAGTGCGTATTGCAGCATTAATTGTTCGATTAACTCGCTCGACAGGGTTCGCCTGCGAGTGGTATTTCGCGTTCAACCAGTGACGTATAGTGAACCGTTCTAAGAGCGTTTTAAACTCGCGGGATAAAAACACGGAGGCGTTGTCCGTGATGATGGTTTCGGGAGTAGAAAACCGTAAAAACCAATGATTTTTCAGTACGCTACAAAGACTGGAGCTACTGATCTTACGCACGGGAGTAAGCATCACCCACTTACTAAATAAGTCTAACACGACCAATACATGCTGATTGCCCATTTTGCTTCTGGGGAGCGGCCCTATGTAATCGGCAGCAATTATTTGCCACGGGTGAGTGATTATTCTTTGATCACCCATCGGTGGTGTCACCGGTACATTAGCGGCTTTGCTCTCCTTGCAGATGGCACAATCCTTGATATAGTCTTTGACATCTAAGGCTAAACGAGGCCAATAATACTTTTGTCGAATTAAAGCCAGAGTCTTCTCGATGCCTATATGCATTGACTGGTCATGGCAATCTTTAATGATGCTTTCTCTTCGTTCAGGTGGAATCACTAGCTTCCACTCAAATTTATAGTCAAAAGGGTGGTTTGGGGTGGGAACATATTTATATAGGGCACCATTAACTATTTGAAAATCTAAATATTTATCTGGTTGTTTTATCACCTTTTGTTTCAGTTCCTCATACCATGCAGAAGTGGATCGAGTAGTCACGACAGCTACACACCGGGATAATGCATCTGGGACCACATTATCTTTACCCTTGCGGTGGACAATGGTCATGTCGTAATGCTGTAGCGTTAGACTCCATCGACTGCATCTAGAAGAGGTTCTCCATTTGGTTCTCAGGATGTGGGTGAGGGCGGAGGAATCCGTTATAAGAGTAAAGTGTGACCCCTCTACGTACCCCCGGAAAGCCTCGATGGACAATAAAGCAGCTAAAGCTTCCTTCTCACAGGCGTGATAGTTCCTTTGAGGAGTTGTCAGTTTGTGTGAAAAATATGCTATGACCTTTTCCTGTCCATCGAAGTTTTGCGTTAGCACACCAGCTACCGCCACATCACTTGCGTCCGTCTGTATAGTGAATTCATTTTCAAAATTCGGACTGACGAGTATGGGAGAAGTGACTAGTTTTTCTTTTATGGAACAAAAAGACTCTTCAGCTTTTTCGTTCCAAGTCAAAACTTTCGCTTTCGTTTTAAGGAGATCAGTGAGCGGAGTGGTTATTCCGCTGAAATCCTCGATAAATCGGCGATAATAGTTGGCCATTCCTAGGAACCGCCTCAGCTTTGTTATGGTGTTGGGTCGCTCGTATTCAACGATCGACCGGACTTTCTCGGGATTGGCCCTCAGTCCTTCAGTGGACAGAAGATATCCTAGGAATGGCAACTCTTCAACCCCAAATCGCGATTTTTCGAGGTTTATTGAAAGATTGGCCGCAGACAAGCGTCGACCAACTTCTCGAAGTAGCCTTAGATGCTCGTCGAAAGTTTCACTAACTATAACCACGTCATCCAGGTAAACAAACACCTGAGGTTCCAATTCCCCATGCCCTAATACCTGGTCCATTAACCGTGAAAGAGTTGCCGGACTGTTAACCAGGCCAAAAGGCAACCGGGTGAATTGAAACATGCCTTTTCCCTGTATGCTAAAAGCCGTATATCGCCGCGACCGTTTCTCCAATGGGATCTGAAGAAAGGCCTCGGATAGATCGATAGTGCTCAAATATCGGGCTTTCGGTAAGTGGCTTAAAATTCTGCCAGGATGAGGTAAAGGGTAAGCATCCCTGACAGTGCGCTCGTTTATTTTGCGAGCATCTAGGCAAAGCCGAACTTTACCGGAAGGCTTAATTACTGGTACCACGTTAAGGGACCAGTCGGAGTGACAGCGTTCTAAAATTCCTAGGCGCAGCATTCGCTCTAGCTCTTCTGCCACTTTTCCACGAATTTTTGGAGACATTGTGTATGGAAATTGCCGGATCGGAGGTTTCGATTTCCACTCCTCGGTAATTTCGATTGAGTGTTCTATTAGAGAGGTGATGGGCAAGGTTTCCCCACTTGCCACTTTAAACATCTGCTTTACCTGTTCAAGTGCTTTGCTTTCCTCGGCAGTGAGGGTTGAAATAGGCTCAGGCGGTAGACTCAAATTTGATTGGTTCGTTTCCAAAAGTGTACAGTGTTGGATTTTGGGATAAATGTTGAAACATGACCAAAATGTCATGCCCAGTAAACAATCTATAACCAAGTCTTCCACTACTAGCGTAGGCACAATTTTAACGTTACCATCAAAGTCAAACGAAAGGTAAATCTCCCCCATTATTTTCAACCCGCCCCCATCGGCTGTTCGCAATTGTACTTGATCAGTTGGCGGTCGCAGTTTGCAATAACGTAAGCGACGAAATAGACTTTTACTAATAAGAGTCCGGTTGCTACCGGAGTCTAAAAGACCTTTAACTTTAATATTATTAATTTTGACCCAGGCATATGGCCTGTTATCGTGAATGGTAGGTATGCAAATTTCTAATATTTGTGGAGAAGAGGATCGGTACCACTGGGGGTTCACGTTCTCCCAACATTCGTGATTCAAATTTGACGAAAAGAAATTTATGCGCTCTTGTCTGACGGTCGGCGACTTTCGCCCGTCTGATGGTGGTTTTTTCGGCAATATGGACAATTCTGTGTGTCGAATCCCTTAAATCCGCATAGGTAGCAAATTAAACCTTTCAAGGCTCGACATTGCTCCACCTGGTGGGTGGGTTGACGACAATTTAAGCAGACATCTGCTGGCGGGGGTTTAAAACCAGCAACTAGAAAATCAATAGTTCTCCTGGGTTTAGAGGTCCCTTCTTGTGGATCATCTGCGCCAGACTTTTGACTAGGACCGGCTGCATTTTCAGTCTCAGAAGCGGGATTGCGACTTTTATTTTTCACAAATGGTTCGTTCTTGGGTTTTCCCATTTTACCCTTATCTATGCTGTTCGAGTTCATTCGTTGCTGATTTGCGCTGGAATAGCGGAAAGCTTTATCATTCTCTTGTGTTGCTACATTAACTGATCTTTCATTTCCCACTATCGCTGGGTAAAGTGAAAAGTTGGACGCATCGATTAAATGTCCAGCTTCCACCAGTGCAGGTAAGTTCGTGATTGGCTTCCACAAGAGAGCCTTTTTGTAATCACGTCGAAGGTTGCGTCTTAAAATATCAAGTTTCTCCTGATCATCCATCTGGATGGTCATGGATCGCCACATTTTTTCGACATCAAAATAATAATGTTGAAACGTTTCGTTTTTCTGTTGCAATCGTTGATATACGCGAGATCTCATCATAGAGTCTAGTTCCGGGTGTCTGAAGGTTTTCCGGAGTTCGTGCACTAAATGATGCCAATTTTGCAATCGATTACTCGAGCGCATCGACATATACCAACTGGCAGCAGGCCCGGCAAATAAGTGAAAAGCCGAGTCAAAAAGTTCCTCTTCGGAAACTCGTTCAGATAGTGAAAGTTGTTCTACAAGTGCCAAAAATTCATTAAGTTTAGTGCCCTGATCGGTACCCGAATATTTTTCAATATTCCATTGGGACACCGGTAAAGTTCTATGAGAAGTAGGTAAGTTTCGTGACTGTATTATCGGAGCCTGGTAACCCCACGAGTTAGTAGTGGGCCATTCTGGATAATCCGCGTTGGCGGGCGGAATGGGAGGTATTGCAGAAACAGTGGTTGTTGGTGGGAGACCGATATGTGGGTAAGTATTCCAAGGTGGGCGATTTGGAATGGGCGCCGCATTGTGCTTTGGAAACGGGAAACTAGAAATTGCATTTTGATTGTATACTTGAGAATTTGTAGGGCATTCCGTCACCGGAAGTCTCCATCCTTCATTATCTCCGCGCAAATACGCATTGCCGGAAGCGGTGCTATAAGTACAAAAACTATTCGACTGTACCAGTGGCGTGGGTACCGGTCGTGAATATTGAGTTATAACGGTAGTGTTTTCAGAAATTCTAGTTAACACTTTAGGAATGGTATCAGTGCAAGTTACTGGCCTTGACTGGTCACTCACAATAACCACGTCATTTTCGACGGGATTAGTTTGATTATGCACACGCTGGTTTAACGATTCGTGTTCTGCCCGATACTTTCTCAGCAGACTTAGTTCAGTTTCGAGCGCGCATAACGTGTCTCGTAACTTACTTATATCTGTTGATTCATTCGTAGCTTCACTGAATCCCAACCGCCTTAAACAATTCACTATTTCTGCTTCAAATGGTTCGGTTTCCTTTGGAGGTCGTATATTTAGCCCTGCACCCTGATTATCGTCTGCCATTGTTTGTTGAGATTCTGTAAGTTGAGAATCTGAAATCACGACGTTCCGCTCTTGCATGTTTCCGAAATGTTGATTCAGATAATCAATCACTCTCATCAAAATTTCTTCTGCTCGCTGCTGATCTGCAGATTCCGAATTGTTCGAAACTACAATTAATCGGTTCGCTACATGCAGTAAAACGGAATAATTTTTGGGAGCGACGTTTTTGCTCACTCTAGCCGACAATTCGAATTTCTCCACCTTCGATTCACAAATTTCTAATTCCTCTGCTGGACTTCGAAGCAAAATTTTATCACCAAAACCATTCTCTTTCTCTTGCTTCATTACATCGCGCAACATGCGTCGAAATCGTGACATTGTACGTTCTCCCGTAATATTAATCTGTCTCATGCATAATTCTTCTTCTAACTCATCACCATCCAAAAAATCTACTCTCATTTCCAAATATTTCACGTGCACGTTTTCCCTAGAAAACATTTTCCTATTCTCCATCTTTACTAATTAAATAGCATGCAATTTTATAGAAGCAAACCTCGATGATGTTTCGGTAAGAATAATTACCCTAATCTGAAACCACGTGTACTGTAGCTCGAGGAGGTGCGTTGTTCCAATCGAACGATATCAAACCTAACCTGACTTTTGACCAATTTCTGACTCTTTTCCCGACGGTTCAAACAGCTTACACTTCCTGCCAAAGCATCTAAGAAGGGAATCAAAGCGAATTTGATCGAGACAAGTGACGAATTGTTCTCGAGTCTCCCCGAATCCGGGTAAAATATTCTAATAGAAGATTAGAATATTTTGTTTTACGAGGATCGCCAATTATAAGTGTTGGTTCGAACACTCAGCCCAGCTAGCTCAATGTAACTTAATCTCAGGGTCGGCAACCGACCTTCGGAGGACTCGTGCAACCCGACAATTTACCAGAAACGCAGCGGACCATTCAAAACGTCAAAGAAAGAAATGGAAAGGAATGGTGGCTCTTACTTATATTAAAAGAATAGGAAATTCCATGCATGAAACTTTATTACCGTACTATTGGCGCTCGATGTCACTAGTTGGGGCCCATTGATGATGACGATGAGTGGAGAAAGAGGGGACGAACATGCTACGATGACAGTGCTACTATACGGGTTCTGCTGGAACGGGGATGATCTCCTATGGCGTCGCAGGGATGGCAGCAACAAGCAAGCGATGACAGACTTTGACGGGGCAGCGATTCTCTATCCACGTGGTACACTCGATGCGCCTATTCGTCGATGGCCATCTCACACAATGGCCCACGCCGTGGCTCTGGAGTAATCACCGCGCGGTGCCGATCTCGTTTAGTCGTCGGACAATGGCAGCGGACTTTTAGGGAACCGGATCACGCCGGTCGATTAACGGTACACTTCACCTCCGATATTGTTGGGTTAGTCGAACTTGGCCCTACAGGACCGCGCGACGCTCGCTCACGACGCTCAAACTACGCTCTTTCGTTCGAGTCTCACAACGGGGAGTTCTAGTTTTTGCCCCTCCGAGCTCGATAACGTCTATCTATCAACTGTCCCGGGCTTATCTCTCCATCCAGCAATCATCCCCAACCAATTCTCCTCTTTTCCTCCGGTATCCTCTCCCTCTCCCTCTCCCTCTCTCAACACCTCCGGATCCAGAACTTTCGTGCAGTTGACGCAAACAACTGGTATAATTGTTGCTGCATGATCGGGAACTATTAGGGGTTATGGAATTAGTGCGGACTTTTTGCCGTCTTTTATCGTTGCGGTCTTTCCGTTACAATAGGTTTTTTTTAAGGATGTTACCATTTGGTGCGTAAGGCTGTCCCTGACTTAGGATGTCTTACGGAGCCTTTAGAGCCTCCGTGCTAAGCCCCAACACCTGGTCTGGATGTTCCGGGGTGGACGCCGAAGGTCTCTTTTAGGTTCCTAAGTCCGCATTCAGACAGTGTCTCCTTACATCACTAAATGGTAACGTTCACAATAATATTTTTTTTCACGCAAATTTTTCGATGCCTAATTACCGGTTGAAAGTTTTAAGGGATTAGTACACTTACTCTAGGTTAAACAAAAAATACAATGATAAATATACAAAACAAAAGCAAAGTAACAACAATCAGAAGAGCCACCTAAACAATGAAAATTAAATTACGAAATGGATCTTACGAACTACGCTTACAAACTACTCTTAAGCACTAAAGAAAACAAAACTTTGACGTCATTGGTTGGTACGGTACATTTTGAAAAAATGACCGGTAACATAACGTACATCTTTAAATCGGCTGCATAAAATAGCTTCTAGCTATCGTCCAAAGTCAAAGCATCGTCATTGAAAAATCAAATGAAAAACAGTGGCCGAAGATTGCTGCCTTGCGGAACCCCGGGCCTGTTCGTGAAAACTTGTGATACATAACCATCATTCTTCAATGATAATGATAATGATAATGATAATGGTAATGGCGAATAATGATATATGATACCAGTCGTGAGATTCGGAGACGTACTAGCAGCGGAAGTCGTGCTTACTATGGGCTTCACAAGCAATCGCAGTAGAGCAGACTAAACCCCGCACAAGACGTTCATTAGACCGGTTGTTCTCAACGGGCATGAAACTTGAACAATGCTTGAGAAGGACCTGCGAGTGCTTGGAGTTTTCGAAAGATGAGTACTAAGAACGATCTTCGGGGGCATACAGGAAAATGGAGTATAAAGGCGGAAAATGAATCATGAACTCGCACAGCTCTATGACAAACCCAGTAACCAAAAGGTGGCTAAAGCTAGACGGATACGATGGATAGGGCGTGTTGCACGAATGCCGGACAACTACCGGATACACAAACAACGGATGGTGTTTGCCTCAAATCCGGTAGGATCAAGACGACTAGGAGCGTAGCGAGCAAGATGGTTAGACAGGTGGAGCGAGATCTGGCGGAGAATACTTGGTGTCCGAGGAATTGGAGAGCCCACGACCGAGTTAACTGGAGAAACCTTGTTCAACAGGCTTTGTCTTAGGACGGCAAGCCACTTAAGCACGTAAGCGAGTAAGCAATATTATGAAAAGTCAGCTGTCACAGATCACATTAAGAAGTTTTACAATGCTTGTACATAAATAGTACGAGATACTAAAACTGTAAAATCGCGGTGACCCGAAGCTAACAACATTACCCTGATGTCCCAGCCAGGGATGGTTCAATCACTTGAACTCAATTTTGATTCATTTGACAGTACCGTCTCAGCCGAGCCAATTATGACAATGTATTGTGTGAGACATTTGTTGAACTAGTTCTAATCTACAATTTTTCTGAACAAAGTTTTGCTGTATCTTTTGTAGTTACGGTGCAACAACGCTAGTAACTCATCAGTGACTAAATGAACGTTCATTTAGTCACTAATAAGATACTAGCATTGTAGAGCAGTAACTACAAAAGATACAGCAAAACTCAATTCCGCAAAATTATAGATAATAACCTGTTCTACAAATGTCCCATATAGAACTTTGTCATATTTGGCCCCGTTAAGATGGTACTGTCAAATGAATCAAAATTGAGTCAAAGTGATCGAACCATCCCTGGTCCCAGCACTTGAACTACAAGAAGTCAAACGAAAAAGCGGGTTTCCGAAGGCCAACAGAATCACCGGTAAGGTCCGGCTACCAGCAGAGCTTTATAAACCTGGCAGAGAGCCGCTGACAACGGCTCTATAGTGGATTCTTTTTCCATGTTTTAGGAGGAGGTCAAGCTACCGGATGATTGGGTGAAAGGAGTGTGTAGGGATAGTGGTGTAATTCCAACTCCTGAGAACAAACACCGAATTGTGATATATGGTTTCAACCTACAAAGTGAACGTTATTAGATATTGCGGTTGAAATTAATATAGTGTGGCTTACAATTCGTAGAATCGTTTCGTTGTTAAACTCGCTAATATTCTGCCTGTCAATAATTATTAGGTTTGGCATAGCTGTGATTTTTGTGATGTAATTATTTATTTTTAATTTAATTTTAAAACTTGCGTGAGGATTAGGTAGCTTTAGTTCCCCTGTTTGGAATTACACGTAGTTTAAGGCAAAGGCCAATTTTAGACAATAAAGAAGTACACATGAAGAAATCCGTCCCCGATACCATGATTAAAATCATAAAATCATGAAGTTTGAATTGCTGTCAAATCATGACTAAACTACCGTATCAGGCAGCTCAAAATCATGAATAATAGTTCATGATCTTGTAGTGTGTAGTACTGCAAGAAGTGCGCATGGTATCATGATTATTATTCATGGTGTATTTTCATAAAACATAAGCTAGAAACCTGAAATCATGAGTCATTTTGCTCATTTTGGAGATAAGATTTTTACCCGTATAGTAAATAGGTTATAATGTAGATAAATTTCTTGCATGTCACAATCAATATTACACTTCATTATAATCATAGTTTAAACCAACCTACTAGATGTAGATTAGATAGGTAGATAGGATGAACAATGCAAATATAGATTGGAAAATGATATTAGATGAGATAATTTACATTCACTAATTAGCCCGTAATTTAGACGATTTCCATTTATCAGCCCGCAAGCAATTCAATTTAATTTAATTCGAACCCACATGAAATCTACTGGTCATTTCTCTGACAGATCGACTATTGTTATCAATATATAATCGACTGATCGACGAAACCGATCGTACATTCGGCATGGTAGTACGTTCGTGGTAGCGATCCATCAACGAGGGATCTCGTCACGACATTCCCCCGCCCGTGAACCTTGGCGGTTGACTGAGCTCTCCAGCTATTCGTTCCTAAATTCACCATACTCCACGTCTTGACTGCCGGTTATCGAAGAATAAAGATTGCAGTTCGAACTGTGGCTTGCCGCACACGACCGTCTCGTCCAGGAAATATTTTCTCCATACGTCTCCTAATCCACTGGTCCCTTGCCGTTCATTCCACTAACAATACGAGATCGCCCACTTCTAAATCCTTCACTTCGTCAAACCATTCACACCGGCGATTAATCACCAGGGGATATTCCTCAATCCAACGATACCAGAATTCAGTTGTGATGTACTGCGCCAATCTCCAACTGCTTTGCAGCGTTGCAGATGTATCAACCTTCGCGGTGGGAATGGTCTTTGCGCCCAACGAACTTCCCAACAAAAAATGGTTAGGCGCAAGCGCCTTTTGGTCGCCCGACTCCAGTGGCACGTACCTAAGCGGCCTAGAATTTATCATTGCCTCCACTTCGTAAGCAATAGCCGCGAGCGTTTCATCGTCTGGTTGCCGAGGAGCATCCAGGGCTGTCCCCATCGCCGTTTTCACCGATCGGACAAGTCTTTCCCACACTCCGCCCATATGCGGAGCGGTAGGTGGATTGAATTTCCATTTCGTCAGCGCATTGGTGAACGTCGATACTAAGGCGGTTTCTCTAGAGACGATCTCAGCTTTTAATTAGTTACTGGCTCCCACGAAACAAGTCCCGTTATCGGAGATAAATTCGGCAGGCGCTCCGCGGCGGTAAGTAAAACGTTGTATCGCCATAATACATGAGTCTGTAGAAAAGGCTGTGCACTATTTCCATGTGCACAGCGAAAAATTGTGAGGCAGATGAACAAAACCACACACCGCTTCATTTGACTGTTGCCTACTCGTACCGTCCAAACTGATCCAAAATCATCCAGTCCAACGGCCTCATAAACGGTTGCATCTGATATGCTGGAAGTGGTGCCATTGGAGGTGGTCTTGTTCTGCATTACTTTGTAGACTAGCTCAGAGGTCTCAGTTGGGCAATTTCAAATCGTTAGCGCATCCCGTTGAGGTCTGTTTCTCGATTGGCGTGGTGGTAACGGCAGTGATACCAGTCTGTAATGAGAAAAGTTATCAGATGGTTCTTGGGAAGGATTGCTGGGAACTTGGGCAGTGGGGTTCTTGAAGAGAACGGATTTCACTGTCCGGTCGTCCGGCATCCCTGCGATGTGGCCGGCCCACCGTAGTCTCCCAATTTTCGCCAGTTGACCTGCAGCTCGTGGTTCATATGCCTACGCAACTTTCCATTATCCATTTGTAAGCAGACAAAAATAGTTCGCAACCTTTCGTTGAAATATGGCAATTGCACGATGCCTTCCGTAAGCCAAGTTACCATCTCAAATCCGTACCGATTTGATTAGCGTTCTCATCTTTATCCTACTTTATCTTCTACCATTTGACCAACAATTTCATTCCAGTTGTAATTGCGTCCAAAATGTAGAATGACAAGGTTCAAAAGTCAATGTCACTTAATCTTTCTTTATGTACGCTTAGAAAAAAAATCCCACAGACAAACAGGAGCCATAGTCAGCTTACCTAATACTCTTCAATGAAATAGATTGCGCTGACTGAAATTGCCAGCTCATGTCAACTAAATGTCTTCTGTACACCACCCAGTCAGATTTGGCGCCACCTCTGCCAGCCTGCGTAAAACATTACCTGTGCAAATCTGTGCCCAACTCACGCATTCTTCCACCTTTCGCATAAACAACTCAATTAACCGTGCGCTACATCCCGTCCAGCTGCCAAGGATATGATGATTACTGCCGGAGCCGGAGCGAACTATAACCGGTACAACCTGTGGAAAGCAAAACAGATGTAATGTGATTAAAATAAATAATGAGCCTCGCGTTACCGTTTAACCGGAACCTCCCCGGGGTGGTGTCACCGACTCGACCTGGCTGCCGCTTCCCGGTCGTGTCCAACGCACAGCCCGGCTTCCGCCTACCATGCAACAGGCACGCAGTCCATAAATCTCCGGATTTCCAACATAATCACGTTTTTCGAGAAATTTATCACGGCGTTTTACTTCGGCATTCCAGCAACCGTTCCACCGCACCGGCACCGGCCGGCCGGCCGAGTGAACTCCGAAGAATTCTCTGGCAGCAAGTTCAACAGAGATTCTGCTCTGCTTCATTCGAATGATATGATAAAAATTTCGTTCTCTCACCTGTCAGCCAAATATCCATGGGCGCAAAGAAAAACAAACTCAAGCGTGGAAGGGGAAAATAAAAGAATATTTGCCTGCTGCTTTTCGCATTGGCCGCAACTCTCACGTACGGCTCACTAAATGCCTACACGCTTTCCGGCGTAAAGTCCACGGAGGATTAGCTTTGAGACTTCTTTCCCATTATGGTGTTCCATTCAATCACCATCGCACCATTGAGAAAGCTAATTTATCCTGCTGGTGCCGTTTGCTGTGAATGCATTATATTAGTATCATTTTATGGTTGTAATTTCAAATGCATAGTAAAAAATGTGAGAATGGTTAAGAAGTAACCACCATTGAACAAACCATTGGAAAATTATGGATGAAGTGCTTCTACATTTTATGCTTCACGCGCGCGTGTGTTAACACCAGTACAGATATAACACACCTAGTCCTTTTACGCTTTCGACGGTGCCAACTTGAAAGTGTTATGCCAAAACACTTCAACGAGGGAAGCGCCAGCAAAAGTGTGCGAAAATTTTCATAAATAATATTTCATGTTAATGGTCCTGAAAATGATTTACGGTAACGCGCAAACATCGTAAACGACACGTCTGCAGCAAGGACAGATTCACCTTACAAGCAAGCAAGCGAATCTGCATGGACTGCGCTGCTGCTGCGGTACGACAGCGTTTTATTGAAAGGCTCGTTCTTCGAGTTCCATCTCAACAAATCGGAGCTAACGACTTTGCGTACATTTTATTTCAACATTATCTGCGAAAGTATTTAAAAGCTTAAAGTAATGAACTGTAAGCGAAATTGCAAATCCTGCCGCCTGCAGACCTGCAGTACAGTCGCTAGCAGACAAGTCATATTGAAAGTTTTACATCGACAGCTTTATTTTCACGGAGGTGCAGGCCGATAGCAGACATCGGTAGCATTAAACTAATGTGCAGTTCATCCGGTCTATTTGAACGGTAATGATGGCGCCATCGCTGCTCGCTGTTCGCAACGCAACGTGCTCCGGGCAAAATATCGGACGCAGGAAAAAAAATGGATAATACAATAATCCTTCCTTCCCACGTTGGCGTTTATTTGTATTACCAACACATTTCAGCTGTTTATTAAATTCATTTCTCATTCAAATGAACGCAATCACGGCTCTGCCAACAACGTTGACTTGCACACACCGATGAGACCGTCATCATCTGCCTGCCATCTCGGTGCGGCTCTGTGTCACGCATGCAAAACGACCAGCCCGCGCCATCGAACGATGAACCTTAACAATGTACTCTATGTAGACGGACTATTTCGCTTTCAGCGTATAGATACATATCCAGCAATCTGAACATGAAAATATTTTAACGCAAGTAATCTTATACGAGAAACTGTGACAAAATACGGAATAAAAAACTGTATATGTTGTGTATTCATTGCTACATTACAATAGGTAATTTAATAGCGTGAGCATTACGAAAAAAGTATCGATTTCGTATGCTAATAATCCCGCCAAATATCTTTGTTTGATTTTTATGGTAATATTTCGATGCCTGAGAGAACTTCAGTTCACACTCATTTTGTGTTTTCCAGTAATGTTTTATCTCTTTACTTGTGATAAGGTGTTTTAAATATTATTCTTCCTTTTAGGTGTTTTCAATTTTATCTGATTTACATGTTTCACATTCTACAAACCCTCATTTATTTATCTGTTATTCTCTTCCTTTTTTGCACTGTTTGCAGTATCGATAATTTAGTTTCATATATTTTCTTATTTTTCTATTTTATCCTTTTGTTTTTTAATGTTTGTTTGTTTAACGGTTTCTTTGTTTATTTGTTTATTTGTTGGTGTAAAAATCATCGGACATCATGTGGTCTTAATGATAAAAGATACTACGTTTAACATAAAACACATAAGGATATATTAGATTATTCACGCAGTCGCTGTCTAAATGCCGTTGCTGTTATGTGGAAGTCAAATAATGTCGCCATCGCGTTGAAGCTAGCCGACATGAAGCGGATGGGGTCATGTTGTCCATATGACACATTACGCTGTGGTAAGAATAATAGATTCCTGGGCCGTAACGATCTTTCTGGTGCATATAAGTTAAGCTGCTGCAAAATGTTCGGGGCATCGATTTCACCGGACAAAATTTTCCCGACAAATACGGCTTGTGCTTCGAATCTTCTTCGCTCTAATGTTTGTATTCCGAGTAGCTGGCAGCGATCCGCATATTCAGGCAACTGGTGTTCGTTACGCCATGGAAGAAAGCGTAAAGCATACCGTACAAATCTTCGTTGCACGGTTTCAATTTTTGCTATCCAGTTAGCGTTGAATGGACACCAAACCACTGAATTAGACTCAAGAATAGAGCGCACCAGCGCACAATACAGTGATCGAAGACAAATAGGATCCCGAAATTCTTCAGTGATCTTGCAGATAAATCCGAGCTGTCTATTGGCCTTGGCAACTATTTCGTTGTAGTGTGGCCTAAAGGAGAGTGACGTATCCAGAGTTACACCCAGATCACGAACCGTATCTACTCTAGCTACAATCTGACCACACATAGTATAGTTGAATGTAACCGGATTGGACTTGCGATGGAATGAAATCGCACAACACTTCTCGATACTGACGGTTAGTAGATTATTGGAGCACCATTGCAGAAAAATGTTAACTAAGCGCTGGAGCTCTAAGCAGTCAGCAGTATTTCTGACAGTTTTAAATAGTTTGATATCGTCTGCATAAAGCATGCGGCAATCTTCTGGAAGCAGAAGCGATATGTCGTTGATAAACAGCATAAAGAGCAGCGGTCCTAAATTGCTGCCCTGTGGAATGCCAGAGAGGTTGGAGAAATACTCGGATTGCACTTTACCCAGCTTCACGCAGAGCATTCGATCTAACAGGTAGGATCGAAACCATCGTACAAGGCTGGAGCCGACACCAAGTTTATCCAGTTTAGCCAGTAGTACGCTGTGGTCAACACGGTCAAATGCAGCTTTTAGGTCTGTGTAGACAGCATCAATCTGGGCACCTACGCTTATGGTTTGTAGACATTTTGCTGCGAATTGCACAAGGTTTGTAGCAGTGGAACGTTTTGGATAAAACCCATGTTGATCTAATGAGATGTAATGCCTACAGCTGGCAAAGAGGGCATCATGTATTATTATTTCAAATACTTTCGAACATGCGCAGAGAGATGTGATGCCTCTGTAGTTTTTTACATTTCGTTTGTCACCCTTTTTATGCACTGGAAACATAGCTGAAAGCTTCCAAGTTGTAGGAAATAGGCTCTGTTGTAGTGATAAATTAAACAGCAGGCATAATGGACGGATAAACACAGCAGCACATTTTTTCAAACTACATGATGGAATTCCATCGGGTCCGGCGGCAAATGAGCATTTAAGCTTGTTAATGGCAGCTTCAACGTGACGATCAGTAATCGCGGGTAGACTGAAATCCAAGACGTCCCCAGGAGTGTTGCATAATGCTGTATTGATTTGCGCGGTTGTGGCAACGGAATCACGGAAATTGTGCTGAAAATGTTGGGCGAAAAAAGCACATTTTTCTGACATCGTACTGCCATGACTATCTCCCAAAAACATATCTCTAGGCAATCCTTCCTCTTTCCTTTTGCTGTTAACGAACGACCAGAAGATTCTCGGATTTGATTTGATATTATGCTGCATTCGATTGGCGTACCGTTTGTATAAATACCGGTTGTATTTGCGATATAGGTTACTAGCACGATTAAAATTCTGTTTCAGTGAAGCATTTCGCAATCTGCAGTATTTCCGTAAAGCCTGAGCTCGCTGCCGCTTGAGTTGTCGTAAACGTGGATTCGACCACGGTGGTTTACGCAGCGGTCTGCGGGGAGGAGTGCAATGAACTAGTGCATTATTAACAGCATCATTAAAGTAGGCGATTGCATCGTCGACAGGGGGATTGACTTCAAGAAATCGCCAGTCGATACGAGACATGACATTGCTCAAAGACTCAAAATCAGTTCTGCGAAAGTCCAAACCCGGTTCAACTGGAGTATCTTCGAATTGTATGGGCAAGTTCTGGTTTACCGTTACATTCAGCGCTTGTGTTCATTTATATCCTTAGTCTGTTTCGCTGCATCATTTTCCGTGAACACGACATTACCGTTTTTCCGTTTACACAACATTCACCGCTTATTGGTCAAAGCAAAGTCTTGAGTGTAAACGAGTATTTAAGACTTGATCCGTGTTTATCGACACAAACTTCGCAGTCGGTTATTAGACTACAGGACAATTACGGGGCTAGTAAAACGATCTTACTGACTCCAGAAGCACCGTCTGGACGTGATAACGGCAGCATACCTAGAAGCTAACTAAAATGTTATTTTTGTTTAATCTTTCTACTTGTTTTGATTTGCCTTCCTATATTTCGTTATTTCTTCGTTATATTCAAATTATTTCTTCTGTATACTCGGATCAAGGATATTCTTTGTTCTTTATTTATTGTTCTACAGTCTTCGGCACAAGGCAGTACAGACTAATTGTATCTTAAAACTAATTTACATTTACAATCAAACTTTTAAATCTAATTTTGCTAACATTAAAATCGAACACATGATTTACCTCGTTAAATAATGTACAGCAATAATGTAGAGGATTTTTCTGGCCATATTGGGTTCGATGAGCTGGAGTCCAGAGAAACGTTCGATTCCGCAGAATTCGACGAGGCACGTGCAGATTTATTTCTTCTAAGAGATAACTGTTATCGATAATTCCCATTAGCAGATCGTAAACAAGCAATCTCTGTGACGTTTGTCTTCTTTGGGCAAGCGGGCTAAGTTTTATCAACTGACAACGATTTTCGTAAGCCGGAAGGCGTATACGGTCCTGCCAAGGCAAACGACGCAGGGCAAAACGTATGAAACAACGTTGTACTCTTTCAATTTTATTAATTTTACCTGTGTGATACGGTGCCCACACCGGTGCTGCGTATTCCAAAATACTTCGAACTAAGGTGCAGTAAAGCGTTTTTAAAGCGTAGATATCATTAAAATCCGAAGTGGTTCGTCGAATGAAGCCGAGTACAGCATACGCTTTTGACGATATTATGCTAATGTGCTCGTCGAACTTTAGCTTGCAGTCAAGCATGACTTCCAGATCTTTGACAGAGCTACAACGTTTCATTTCGCGTGCGTTCATTAGATATTCGAAATGTTGAGGGTTACGAAGGCGGGAGAAAGTTATGACGGAACATTTTGATGCATTTACCTCCATCCCGTTTATGAGACACCAGTGCAAAAGGCTATTCATATCACGTTGTAAAGCGTCGCGATCGAGAGCAGTTGTGACAGTACGGAAAATTTTAAGATCATCGGCATATAGTAACTTTTCGGACTCTAGGCTATCACAGATATCATTTATGAAAAGTACAAAAATCAATGGGCCCAGAATACTGCCTTGTGGTACTCCAGAGGGTATATCAAAACAGTACGATTTAGTTCCATTCATGTTCACGAAAGCAGTGCGACCGATTAAATAAGATAAGATTATCCATTCCGGTAAACCGATGCGCTTCAACTTTTCAATTGCTAATAAATGCGGTACCTTGTCGAATGCCTCGGAGAAGTTTACATATATTGCATCTATCTGTTGACGTTTCTCTATGCGTTTTAACATATTGGTTACAAAACTCATCAGGTTTGAGACGGTTGATCGGTTCCTTACAAATCCATGTTGATAGTCAATTGGCGGACCGCTGAGTATAACGAATGGTGCACAATCTTCTCGAAGACTTTTGAGATGCTGTTTAGAGTTGAGATACCTCTGTAATTTTCAACGTTGTTCGTGCTGCCGCATTTATGAATTGGTTTAATAGACAGAGCGTGTTTCCATGCCTGTGGAAAGACTCCGCTACGCTTAAAAATCATCGTTAATGGCAATGCTAACGCTTTGGCAGAATGTTTCAAGAATAATGGAGGTAGTCCATCAGGTCCCGGACCTTTAGAAGAGTCCACTGCGGCAAGTGCGATAGACACTTCGTTTGTCGATAGTGTTAACGAAGGAAGAAACAAGTTAAGCATTTGTATATTGCTAATTGCTTCGCTTTGAATAGCCGGGGGGTCGTTGCAGTATACATTTTTAAAGAAATCAGCAAAAAATTCGCAGAATCTTCAGCTTCAGATACTTTACTATCCTTATAGAAGACACTTGACGGGATTCCACTTGATTGCCTACGACTTTGAGCAAAATTCCAGAAGGACGATGGATCTCGTTTCACCTGAAACTCAATTCTATTTATGTATTCTCGGTAGCTGGCATTCCGTTGTACTTCGTACTGTTGCTCAATTTGACGAAGAGACTGTTTATTACGGTCTGATTTATCTTTAAAAAGAATAAAGAATAAAGAGATATAGAAGCTTTGTTGAACGATTAATATATTATATCGCCTCGCATTTTCCGTTGGTTTGTCTGCTTTCTGCTTCCATCATTTCTCTGTATTTTCTATTCATTCTAATGTTCTACTTAACACACTCCTTGTAATCTTAAAATTTGCTCCACTTCAGCCTTATTTTTCACTCCACTTCAATCTTCTTTTGTTCTGATTCGTCGCTTTTCCACATTCACTTTATTTTTTATCAATTATATATTTTCAATTCGATTTTTTTCCCTCTCTTCTATGTTTTTTTTTAGTTTCCCTGTTTCTTTTTTTTCTGATTCTGATTTCTGTATTCTTCGTTCAATAATGGCTTTTTTTATCCCTGCTTATTTTCCTATTTTATGTATGTACCATATTTTCTCATTGTTCAAGATTACCTGCTTTTACGTACTATTTATTCTGCTTCTCTCTTCGTAATTTATGCAATCACGTTACGAATACGTTAAATTCATTTTCGTTTTTTATTGTTTTTTTGTTTTTCGGTTTGTCTTCATCTTCTGCCAAATCTTTTCAAATAATTTTTTGTGTTTCGTTTTTTATTTTCTTTGTATTCTTATTTTTCTAGTTTCTACAAATTCCAAGGTATATGGTCAGCAATTTCACTTTCCTTCTTTCTATACTCTTTTTTCTATTTTCAGCAGATTTGTTTACATGTTTTTCCTCATTCTTCATTTTTAAAGATCTTTGTTTTCTATTTTTGTTCAGAATGTTTCCTATGCATTAACATTCCCTTTAGTTCTTTGTTCTTGGTTCTTGGTTCTTGGTTCTTGGTTCTTGGTTCTTGGTTCTTGGTTCTTGGTTCTTGGTTCTTGGTTCTTGGTTCTTGGTTCTTGGTTCTTGGTTCTTGGTTCTTGGTTCCTGGTTCTTGGTTCTTGGTTCTTGGTTCTTGGTTCTTGGTTCTTGGTTCTTGGTTCTTGGTTCTTGGTTCTTGGTTCTTGGTTCTTGGTTCTTGGTTCTTGGTTCTTGGTTCTTGGTTCTTGGTTCTTGGTTCTTGGTTCTTGGTTCTTGGTTCTTGGTTCTTGGTTCTTGGTTCTTGGTTCTTGGTTCTTGGTTCTTGGTTCTTGGTTCTTGGTTCTTGGTTCTTGGTTCTTGGTTCTTGGTTCTTGGTTCTTGGTTCTTGGTTCTTGGTTCTTGGTTCTTGGTTCTTGGTTCTTGGTTCTTGGTTCTTGGTTCTTGGTTCTTGGTTCTTGGTTCTTGGTTCTTGGTTCTTGGTTCTTGGTTCTTGGTTCTTGGTTCTTGGTTCTTGGTTCTTGGTTCTTGGTTCTTGGTTCTTGGTTCTTGGTTCTTGGTTCTTGGTTCTTGGTTCTTGGTTCTTGGTTCTTGGTTCTTGGTTCTTGGTTCTTGGTTCTTGGTTCTTGGTTCTTGGTTCTTGGTTCTTGGTTCTTGGTTCTTGGTTCTTGGTTCTTGGTTCTTGGTTCTTGGTTCTTGGTTCTTGGTTCTTGGTTCTTGGTTCTTGGTTCTTGGTTCTTGGTTCTTGGTTCTTGGTTCTTGGTTCTTGGTTCTTGGTTCTTGGTTCTTGGTTCTTGGTTCTTGGTTCTTGGTTCTTGGTTCTTGGTTCTTGGTTCTTGGTTCTTTGTTCTTTGTTCTTTGTTCTTTGTTCTTTGTTCTTTGTTCTTTGTTCTTTGTTCTTTGTTCTTTGTTCTTTGTTCTTTGTTCTTTGTTCTTTGTTCTTTGTTCTTTGTTCTTTGTTCTTTGTTCTTTGTTCTTTGTTCTTTGTTCTTTGTTCTTTGTTCTTTGTTCTTTGTTCTTTGTTCTTTGTTCTTTGTTCTTTGTTCTTTGTTCTTTGTTCTTTGTTCTTTGTTCTTTGTTCTTTGTTCTTTGTTCTTTGTTCTTTGTTCTTTGTTCTTTGTTCTTTGTTCTTTGTTCTTTGTTCTTTGTTCTTTGTTCTTTGTTCTTTGTTCTTTGTTCTTTGTTCTTTGTTCTTTGTTCTTTGTTCTTTGTTCTTTGTTCTTTGTTCTTTGTTCTTTGTTCTTTGTTCTTTGTTCTTTGTTCTTTGTTCTTTGTTCTTTGTTCTTTGTTCTTTGTTCTTTGTTCTTTGTTCTTTGTTCTTTGTTCTTTGTTCTTTGTTCTTTGTTCTTTGTTCTTTGTTCTTTGTTCTTTGTTCTTTGTTCTTTGTTCTTTGTTCTTTGTTCTTTGTTCTTTGTTCTTTGTTCTTTGTTCTTTGTTCTTTGTTCTTTGTTCTTTGTTCTTTGTTCTTTGTTCTTTGTTCTTTGTTCTTTGTTCTTTGTTCTTTGTTCTTTGTTCTTTGTTCTTTGTTCTTTGTTCTTTGTTCTTTGTTCTTTGTTCTTTGTTCTTTGTTCTTTGTTCTTTGTTCTTTGTTCTTTGTTCTTTGTTCTTTGTTCTTTGTTCTTTGTTCTTTGTTCTTTGTTCTTTGTTCTTTGTTCTTTGTTCTTTGTTCTTTGTTCTTTGTTCTTTGTTCTTTGTTCTTTGTTCTTTGTTCTTTGTTCTTTGTTCTTTGTTCTTTGTTCTTTGTTCTTTGTTCTTTGTTCTTTGTTCTTTGTTCTTTGTTCTTTGTTCTTTGTTCTTTGTTCTTTGTTCTTTGTTCTTTGTTCTTTGTTCTTTGTTCTTTGTTCTTTGTTCTTTGTTCTTTGTTCTTTGTTCTTTGTTCTTTGTTCTTTGTTCTTTGTTCTTTGTTCTTTGTTCTTTGTTCTTTGTTCTTTGTTCTTTGTTCTTTGTTCTTTGTTCTTTGTTCTTTGTTCTTTGTTCTTTGTTCTTTGTTCTTTGTTCTTTGTTCTTTGTTCTTTGTTCTTTGTTCTTTGTTCTTTGTTCTTTGTTCTTTGTTCTTTGTTCTTTGTTCTTTGTTCTTTGTTCTTTGTTCTTTGTTCTTTGTTCTTTGTTATTACTGCTCTCTGTTCTATTTTCTGTTTTCTGTTTTCTGTTTTTTGTTTTCTGTTTTCTGTTTTCTGTTTTCTGTTTTCTGTTTTCTGTTCTTCTGTTCTTCTGTTCTTCTGTTCTTCTGTTCTTCTGTTCTTCTGTTCTTCTGTTCTTCTGTTCTTCTGTTCTTCTGTTCTTCTGTTCTTCTGTTCTTCTGTTCTTCTGTTCTTCTGTTCTTCTGTTCTTCTGTTCTTCTGTTCTTCTGTTCTTCTGTTCTTCTGTTCTTCTGTTCTTCTGTTCTTCTGTTCTTCTGTTCTTCTGTTCTTCTGTTCTTCTGTTCTTCTGTTCTTCTGTTCTTCTGTTCTTCTGTTCTTCTGTTCTTCTGTTCTTCTGTTCTTCTGTTCTTCTGTTCTTCTGTTCTTCTGTTCTTCTGTTCTTCTGTTCTTCTGTTCTTCTGTTCTTCTGTTCTTCTGTTCTTCTGTTCTTCTGTTCTTCTGTTCTTCTGTTCTTCTGTTCTTCTGTTCTTCTGTTCTTCTGTTCTTCTGTTCTTCTGTTCTTCTGTTCTTCTGTTCTTCTGTTCTTCTGTTCTTCTGTTCTTCTGTTCTTCTGTTCTTCTGTTCTTCTGTTCTTCTGTTCTTCTGTTCTTCTGTTCTTCTGTTCTTCTGTTCTTCTGTTCTTCTGTTCTTCTGTTCTTCTGTTCTTCTGTTCTTCTGTTCTTCTGTTCTTCTGTTCTTCTGTTCTTCTGTTCTTCTGTTCTTCTGTTCTTCTGTTCTTCTGTTCTTCTGTTCTTCTGTTCTTCTGTTCTTCTGTTCTTCTGTTCTTCTGTTCTTCTGATCTCCTGTTCTTCTGATCTCCTGTTCTTCTGTTCTTCTGTTCTTCTGTTCTTTTGTCAGATTTTTATTGGTCTTGTTATATAAAACATTCCAACCGAAAAACAGTAAAACTGTAAAACAGTAAACAGTAAAACGGTAAACAACTAAACAAGCAACAAAAAGAATGGAAATCACAAATAAGAGAGCCTAGGAACAAGACACAGTGAAAAATTCGATTACGAATTCAACCAATAAAATGGTACGGAATGCATTGATTACGACGAAATTCAAAAAAGTATAGAAAACAAGAAAAAACAGAAAATCAAATATAAATAAAATAAAGGCTAAAGATAAAATGAAATGATAGAAAACAAGAGAGAATATTAAAGCAGTGAACAGAAAACTGGACTTAGAAAGAGACAAATCAGAAAAAAGAACCAAGAAGCAAAGAATAAAGGAAACAGTGCGAACTGGAAAAACAGAAACCAGAGAGAACATAGTCACGTGAGGAATCAGAAAAATCGAGAGACCAGGGAATATGAAGAAGGACAATAACATTTTGAGAAACAGAACAATGAGATAAATTCGAATAAACATGAAAACTGTTTTAAAAGACAGGTTTAATAGAAGAGCTGAGATCTGGATGAAACAGAAAACAGAAATATGAAAAAATCGATTAATTACCAGAAACTGGACAATACAGAAAGATTAGAAAAACAGCGTTATCAGATGCAGAGAAAATGCAATAATACAGCATAGTGAGAAATATCAAAGAAAATGTGAAAACCCGTTTTAAGCAAACACAGGTTAATTAGAAAGCAGAGAAATAGATTAAACAAAAATTTGAAAAAATTGAGAAATGGTTTAACAGAGCTTTGGTAATACAGAGAAATCATTTGCATTATCGGAAGCAGACGAAACAATAGAAAGAGGAAATAAAAGGATTGTAGTGAAACTGTAAAACAGTAATACAGTTCAAAGTCCGTTTGTTAGAAAATGTAATAATGTTAGAAAAAATCACTATTTGACAAACATTGTTATTTCTGAATAAACATGATAAGTATGCGTTGTAAAAAAAATCGCAACTTTTTTCCCGTGTCATAAATTTTACCTTTTTACCTACCTGTTCTGAGATTTGACTACTCAGCATGGCTTTTGTGACGCAGCACGGTCTAACACTCCCTGACCCACCACGGTCGTCGGTGTGGTGCCGCGTAAGCGCCATCGTCACAGGTGTCTGTTTATACGAGCACGAAAATATTCATTGCCATAAATTAGGAAAATGAAACGTGAAATTATGTTATTTCTTTGAAACAGTACCAGTGCACTGCGGGTCCAACTCACAGAATGCCCGGGCTGTTGTAACGAACCTAGAAAAGGGTGATGGTTGCTCGTGGCTATATCTGCTTCTTGGTCATGTCACTCCAGGCAGGTGACAGGTGGGGTTTTTCTAAATGGGGCCTGTGCTTGTTTTGCTTACTGACCGGATTTCTAACGGCGGTGGGGTTAGTTGGCACTGGATTTCATATTCTACGAGGTTTATTGCGCTACCATCCGAGTGGATGGAAACCGTCTCTCGAAAGCAAGTATCTTGATTCAAGGATAATGATGAGCATTTTGCTTTGTGCACACTGATTTTTTGTGTTCCGACTGGTCGTTAAGAGATTTAACCGACAAGGGTTTAGCAGTGGTTTCGACTGTCGACTTGACAGTCATAGTGGTGTTCTTGCACATTTATATAAATGTTTTGGGTATAAATAAATTTAGCATAAAACTGCTTGACGTTTGATATATTGGCATATAAAAACCTCACAAAGCACTGAATTGCATGATTTAGTCTTTCGTTATACAAAAAATTGTATGGATAGAATCAAGCATGGGTTTCAGCTGCTGTAGGTTGGTTTAACAATACCCATTAGCTCATTTAATTTGATTGATTGTTACATCCAAGAATTTAGTCAATTCTAGAAAAATCATTAGAAACACGTCAATTAGGTTAAAAATTCAAACACCATCCTTGGCATCACTCAAAGGAGCTTTCCCTCCTAGGACTGCGTGACTTCTCTAATCAAGCCAATTGCCGAAAATGTTTCAGGACGTTGTACCTACGTACCTACCACTTACTTGCTGCGAAGCACGTCGTGTATCCCTGGAAGCGTTCTGCTCTAGTTAACCGTGTCGGGCATAAAACGCCAGCGGTCAGGGAAACTGTCTCCTATTCCAATGCGAATGGAGTCTTTCTTAGCTATAGCTAGGTATAATGAAATGCCACCAGCATTCATTTTATCGGGGAAGAAGCTGTAATCAGCAACACAAAGGCTGACGTTATCTGATTTCAAACTCCCGTCTCATCAGGTGCGCGTTCAAAAGGCCAAGAAACCGCCCGTCTTATTATACCGATACAGACGCACGTACAATATTCAGATTGCAAACGGTAATGGATATTTTCTAGACACAAAAGGAAAACACGTGGGATATCCCGCAGCATAATCGCAACAAAACGAAATAATCAAATTAGTGGAGTACTGCTAGTGGCTGGGAAAAAAAAATCCCGTCGTTTCGATCGCCCTCAAAACTGTAAAGGAACAATTACGATTCAAATCTGAAAAATCGGATATCATTGCATTAAGCCCGCTTTTATGCAACTGTTGAAATCGACAACACGGATTCACATGGGGCACAAAAATCTATTATTGAAATGTCACGAGAAAAGAAGAATTGTTCCGTCTTCCGCATTTAATTAAATATTGGAAAATCTAAGAAAGATGAAACTTTCATACAATAATTCCCATTGATATATCTATGATTGTGATCCAAAAATGAAATCTGTAGAAAAAATCCAAAGGACTACAGCTTCAAACGGAAATTTGAAGGAAACACGTTTCTAATCTCGATATGCATAGACATAGAAACATTCTTTCGTAAAACAGAATGTATTTTTTAAACCACTTTTTAGCGGATAGCTCGTTTGAGAAAAGTGAGTATGAAGTTCAATTGCTACTTAGAATTACGGTTATGATAGTTGTTTTCTTCACAAACTATCTTCTGATACCTACAACATTTTTATTGTAATAAAACAGTTAATTTTTAGAGGGGTTTCAACTGTTCAACAGTCATTCGCAACATGTGCATGCCCAGACATAAACAGACGGTGGGGAAACACGACCTTTCGGTGGCATGTTTTGGTGGATCTAGTTGTACTTATTAAAGCCGGCCGATTAAGTTGAAAAGTCCGGAATTCCCGGTGTAATTGGCCTCGAAGTTGGATTGGAAAGTGGACTAGGAGGTGGACTTGGAAGTGGACTTAAGTCCAAACTTAAGATTGGGAATTGGACTGGAAATTACACTTTAAAATTGATTTGAAATCGTATTTAAAATTAGACTTAAATTGGACTTAACTTTGACAATTAAATTATACCTTAATTTGAATTTGAAGATTTACTGCGAATTCAACTGGAAAATGGACCTAAAATTGAACTTGATATATGATATGAAATTAGACTTGATATTGGAATAATTTAAACTGAAAGTTTTACTTCAAACCGGGCACAAAATTGGTCACAAAATTAGATTCGAAGCTTTACTTGAAATTAGACATCAAATCGATTTAAAATAGAATTTGTAATTTTAAATAGAATTCGACTTATATTAGATTTAAAATCGGGCTTGAAAACGATAAAGCGATTGGATTTGGAATAAAAAATGGGCTTAAAATCGTATTTAGACATTGAACTTAAAATTGAATTCACAATCCGACTCGAAATTAAATTTATATTGAACTTGAAATTAGACTCGAGTTTGCATTAACTTTGATTTGAAGCGTTACTTAAAATTAAACTACAAATTGGCTTTTAAAATTGATGGTGAAATTGAACTTGCATTTGAAATAATTTGGATTTGAAGTTAGAAGTTATATATCACAACGGACTTTAAATTATATTCGGAATTAGACATGAGGTTTTACTTGAAATTTACAATTGAACTGAAAATAGTAATTGAAATTAGACTTGAAATTGGATATAAATTCTACTTAAAATTATAAGGCACCCCAGAGCAAGTGCGAATACAGAGTAAGTGGAATAGGAGCTCATAACTCGCTTCAACCTGATTTTCTCCAACTGAATCATTTTAGAAATTAATGATACAGCTCCAACACATACATTTAAATTATAGTTTACTAGCTGACCCGACAAACTTCGTATTGCCACAAATTAACCTGTGTTGTACATAAATCATTAATCTCGGATGATCTTTGTCACAATCTCGAGTTTTCCAAGTTTCCTAAGATGATTCATTTTGGCAGTTACGTAACTATGAAAGCATCCCAGGTAACCAATAAGCATCACCAATGCTATTCAAATATAGGCCAGTAGGCATTTAAGTTGCCTTAAATGCTACTTAAATGCTATTTTGGCAAAATATACAGCTACTTTACTGATAACCTTCTTATAGTGCTGCCAATGCTAATTTACAGCTAATTACCGACACGAAGAATTTGAATACAATTTTGGAAGCCAATTTACAACACCTATGCAGTCAAAAAGCTAACATACAATAACGTGCAGTATAAAATGCCAGATACGCTGATTTGCTGCTTACGTTAAGGCTTATTAGTTACCAAGAATGGGTAGTTTAATATACAAATTTGCAATTTTTCCTCACAGTAAAGTAGAAAACAACTCCCCTGTCCCCTCATTGCATAGCCAGAAAGCGGATAGTAATATTCGCCTTGATTGTACAACATTTCGCCGAATATCATTTTGCGAAAAACCTTAAGCGGAATGTACCATTTCACGGAAAACTTTTTTGTGGAAAGTACCAATTCGCGATCCTCTCCTTACTCGCTGTCGCTCGTTCCAGGAAACCCAGGTAGACCTAGGAAAATAAATAAACCTAGACAGTAGTGATTTCTGCGGGGAGTTGCCTCCCCACAGTGGGCGGCGCCTTCCGACAGCGTGTCGCCGGCAACACTCGCGGCCATCTCGTCCTGAATGATCTAGTGTTACTATAGATAGTTTTTGTGGTCTTGTTATTAACTAATGTTTTATGGAAGAGTCTCGAATTTCTCGAGTTCGATTAGTTTTTGAGTTTCGCAAAAAATTCTGTTTTATTTGTATGAGAGTCCATATCCCGCTACCATAGCTATAGGGGTGAGAGGTCTCTAACTATCATAAAATAAATTCAAGACTCAAAAATCTCCTACATGCCAAATTTGGTTCCATTTGCTTGATTAGTTCTCGAGATAAGAGGAAATTTGCATTTCATTTGTATGGAAGCCCACCCTCTTAAAGGGGAGATGGGTCATAACTCGCTTTCTAAAGAGGAGAGGGGTTTCAATTCACCATAGAAAAAAACTTGCCTCCAAAACCACTTGCATGTCAAATTTGGAGGAAATTTGTTTTTCATTTGTATAGGAGCCCCCCCTTCTAAAGTGGAGAGGGGTCCTAATTCACCATAGAAAATAATCTTGCCTACAAAAACACCCACATGCTAAATTTGGTTCCATTTGCTTGATTAGTTCTAGAGTTATGAGGAAATTTGTATTTCGTTTGTATGGGAGCCCTCACCCCCTCCCCCCCTCCTCCTGAAAAGGTAAGAACCCAATCAGCACCAACTCGTATATCAATGTACGAAAACTATCGTAAATATCTCCTAACAAACTCGAAATCGTAACTAAAGCTGGATAAAGTGGGATCAAGTTGATTTTCTGTCGTATATAATGATAATGACTGACATACATACGATTTTCAGCACAAAATCGTAGAGTAGTACGGAGCGACTCGCGCTTAATCGGATATTATCGTATATAAATACTTATATAGTCGTAACGCTCAAAATTATTCGTAATCACGTATATCGCCTCCAAAATAGTACGGATATGCCAATTTTGCGCATGAAATACGATTTATTTAGCATGTATATCTGTACGTAATGCTGATTTTTACCTTTTCTATACATATGAAAATGCTAGCTGGGAAGTCCTAATTCATCATGGAAAAAATGGTTGCCTCCAAAAACACCTACATGCCAATATGGTTCCAATTGCTTGATTATTTCTCGAGTTATGAGGAAATTTGCATTTCTTTGTGTAGGAGCCCCCCCTCCTAAAGTGGGGAGGGGTCCCAATTTATCATAGAAAAAATTTTTGTCTCCAAAAACATACACATGCCAAATTTGGTTCCAGTTGCTTGATTAGTTCTCGAGTTATGAGGAAATTTGTAAAGAAGCCCCCCCTCTTAAAGGGGAGAGGAGTTATAATTCCCCTTATAAAGAGGGAAGGGGTCTCAATTTACCACAGAATAAATTCTTGTCACCAAAAACATCCACATGCCAATATGGTTCTATTTGCTTGATTAGTTCTCGAGTTATGAGGAAATTTGTATTTCATTTGTACAGGAGCCTCCCCCTCTTAAAGTGGTGAGGGGTCCCAATTCACCATTGAAAATTTTCTTGCCCTCGAAAACCTTCATATGCCAAATTTGGTTTCATTTGCTTGATTGGTTCTCGAGTTATGAGGAAATTTGTATGGAAGCCCCCCCTCTTAAAGGGGAGAGGAGTTATAATTCCCCTTATAAAGAGGGGAGGGGTCTCAATTTACCACAGAATAAATTCTTGTCACCGAAAACACCCACATGCCAAATTTTGTTCTATTTGCTTCATTAGTTCTCGAGTTATGCAGAAATTTGTGTTTCATTTGTATGAGAGCCCCCCCTCTTAGTGGGGGGAGGGGCCTCCAACCATCACTAAAACCTTTCCTGGCTTCAAAAACCTCTACATGCAAATTTTCACGCCGATTGGTTCAGTAGTTTTCGAATCTATAAGGAACATACGGACAGACAGACAGACAGAAATCCTTTTTTATAACTAGCTGACCCGACAAACTTCGTATTGCCGCAAATAAAACTGAGTTGTAAATAAATCGTGAACCTCGGATGACCTTTGTCACAATCACGAGTTTGCCGTGATTGTATAACATTTCACTGAATACCATTTCGCGAAAACCCTTACGCGGAATGTACTATTTCACAGAAAACCTCTTCGTGGAAAGCACCATTTTGCAGAGGTGATCCTCTCCTTACTCGCATCGCTCGTTTCGATCCAACTGAAGGAAAGTGATAGAGGTCAGTAGACCTAGGAAAACAAATAAACCTAGACAGAGATGATTTCTGCGGGGAGGGTGCAGATAGTTTCTGGTGGTCTTGTTATTGACTGTTATGTTTTATGGAAGGGTCCAAAGTTTTTCGAGCTCGATTAGCTTTCTAGTTACGCAAAAATTGCTGTTTTATTTGTATGAGAGTCTTTATCCCCCTACCACAGGGGTGTGGGGTCTCAAACTATCATAAAAGAAATTCATGCCTCCAAAATTCCCCAAATGCTAAATTTGTTTCCACATGCTTGATTAGTTCTCGAGTTATGAGGAAATTTGTATTTCATTTGTATGGGAGCCTCCCCCCCCCCCCCCCCCTCTAGGGGTTATAAATCACCACAAAATGTCTGCCTCCTAAAACCCCGACATGCCAAATTTAGTTCCATTTGCTTGATTAATTCTCGGATTATGAGTAAATTTGTACACACTTAAAACACATTTGTACACAGAGTTCGGTAAAATTTACCGAACTTTGGAACAGCCGAACGTTCGGTAAAATTTTTTTGATGCGAAACATTACTAACGATCCGTAAACGTCGATTGGCACCATCGAAATTTTTACCGAACGTTCGGCTGTTCCAAATTTTACCGAACGTGTTAAGTGTGTAGTTCATTTGTATGGGAGCCCCCGCTCTAAAAAGGGCGAGGGGTAATAATTCACCATAGAAAAAAATGTTGCCCCCTAAAAACCCAACATGCCAAATGTGGTTCAATTTGCTTGATTTGTTCTCAGTAGAGGTGTACGCCGCCGCGCCGACGCCGATGATTTAGAACCGGCGCGCCGCCAGGGTCCTTTTTCCCACGCCGCCGAAGCCGGCCTTTTTTCCCATGCCGACGATATAGCCCAACATTGACAAAAATACGGGTCAAAATGTTGACAGCACATAGTGAACAGAAGCGGCGTTTTATTCCGTTGAAATTGTTCAACGCCGCACTGGAATGCTTAGGTGTTCGATCGTTTTTTGACCACTTCCCGTGGTCGGATCATTACAAAATTAGTATCAAAATAAGCGGAAAAGACTGCAGAATCAAAATCTGAAATAAAAAATTTATGACTTTTTCAAATATTGTAGTCGTTTATGTCCCCTAAAAAACGCTTTTCCAAGTTCGCAATTTTACTAGATAGCATCAATTAATTGTGTTTTTAAACTCTGAACATGTTAGTATTCATTATTTCGGAGTGATCGGAAACTCGTTTACAGTTTTTTACAGAGAAAACAGATGTTATTCAATGTTACGGCTGTTATGGATATCTCTTATATACCGTATATACAACTATTGTCCGGTCACCAAACTATTTCTTCAAAAGTATCCGAGACATGTTTAGATCTAGTCAATGTCAATGTCAAAGATTTATCCCAACTAATATTGTAGATAGACGTCTATTGAACTAATTGTTGTATCTTGGTATAACTTGAGGTCGTATAACCCATCATTCGTCTTCAAGTCAAAGGACTGGCCACTTTGTCGGTGGATATGGAACTTACTCGGTCATTGAGGCTCAAGTTCTTGATTTGACTCTGAAAATTACTCTGCCATATATTCGGAACTGATTAGCCGAATCCAACCATAATCAATAGCGACATATTGGACATTATTGCTTTTCATTTCGCGGTTGTAAACTGGCTGGTGCCAAAATTAGGTGCCTTACCCCCATACTGATTTCCAGTGTTGCAAGCCCGCACTCGTGTGGACTAATTTTCTTACACGCACGTTTTAGTTTTAACGAACACGCCGGTATGAGTATCTCCTACGGCCTCTCGCTCTTATTTTTTCATGCACTGCGACAAGTTTTTGCGAGTGTTTATTTAGCTATCGACCCCAGTCGCCGCTCTCGCGCGTCATTGCAATCCAAGCAGCTGACACCGATCACTCGCGAGGGCTCGCAGTCTTATCCACATGTGTAAGCGAGGGCGTAAACAAAAAAGAAAAAATGCAAAATAAGTATCCATATATCCTAGTATTCCGCTAGCCCGCACGTGCTGTTGGCTTCTCACAAGTTGTTGGCTTTGCAAGCGGGCTGTGCAGATAGATACATCGAGGCTGTGCGCTCGCTAGTAAGTAGGTAGCACGATGAATGCACGCAGCATCGGTGGTTGCTTATCGTACGCTTGCGTCAGTTGCGTAAGCGCTGGATGCTGCTTATACTCGCTCGCATGTGACTGGGCATACTTTACTTCTTGCTCGATTTACAACATTACAACATACAAATAAAAAATAATTCAAAGATTTAAGGGTCCTCAAAAAGCGTTATTAAGATTTGTTTTACTTGTCAACTTCAGTTCGATTTTTAAAAAGATTTTGCTTAAACTTATACGAAATGCGGTAATTTAACGGTGTAAAATACTCTGACCGGCGCATACCTCTAGTTTTCAGGTTATGAGTAAATTTGTATTTCATTTGTATGGGAGCCCACCCTCATAGAGCGGGAAGGGGTCATAATTCGCCATAGAAAAAACTCCTGCCTCCTAAAGCCCCACATGCCAAATTTAGTTCCATTTGCTTGATTAGCTCTCGGGATATGAGGAAATTTGAATTTCATTTGTATGGAAGCCCCCCTCCCAAACAGGGGAAGGGTCCTAATTAATCATAGAAAAATTCTTGCCCCCGAAAATCCCCACAAATTTAGTTTCATTCGCTTGATTAGTTCTCGAGTTATGAGGAAATTTGTATTTCATTTGTATGGGAGCCCCGCCCCCTATTAAAAGGGGGAGGTGTAATAATTCACCATAGAAAAAATGTCTGCCCCCTAAAAACCCCACATACCAAATTTGGTTCAATTTGCTTGATTAGTAGTCAAGTTATGAGGAAATTTGTATTTCATTTGTATGGGAGCCCCCCTCCTAAACAGGGGAGGGGTACTAACTCGTAAAAAAAATTCTTGCCTCCTAGAACCCCTACATGCCAAATTTGGTTCCATTTGCTTGATTAGTTCACATTTCTACTGCAATATTGTGTGTTGAAATTGAGTGTTTGATTTTTAGAAATGCTGTAATTAGTGCGCAAAGTAGCGAGGTGATGATCGTTTTCAGCAGTAGCTAAGTGGCAATTCAGTGGTTGTTTGAAAACAACTTTTAATTCATCATATTTCTTGTCGACAACACATTAAATTTTGCTTGTATGAATTACATCTATGGTTAAGTGATTCAAGACGAAGTTCTTATCAAAAGATTCTAAAAATATAAACAAAAGACTGCATGACTTATGTTCAAATGATTAAAAAAGGTGACCCCTGGTTAATCCGTTCCTTACCCTATATATATAGATCTAAGATGCTTTTTTCGAGAAATAGGTTCCAAGTTTTCTATGCAACCGCGTGAAAAGCGACCTAAAGTTATTGACATTATTTCTTGCCTAAAGTTATTTACATAAAAAATTGTGTTTTTTTTTGAAAAATTTATATTCGACTACTTTTGATCCAAAACGGAAAATGTGATTAGAATCAGTTGAGAATTTGTACCGTTTTCGAGTAAAGGAACCAATAAAACCAATCGCGTAAAAATAAACCATGTAAAAGACAGCACCAACTTTTCAAAAGAGCCAATCTGCAAAATGTAAACAAACCGAGTGAGGGTTGTTTTTGGCTGGACTAGCATAGAGAAAAAAGCCCTCACTCGGTTTGCTTACATTTTTCAGATGGCCCCTTTTGAAAAGTTGGTGCCGACTTTGCTGTAATAATAAGCACAGTAATTATGTAACTCTAGATCTTCTATCCTTTCTGCAACGAGAAGCTGTAACAAATAAACGTCAGCAAATCTACTCGAATCATATCCTTTGGCAGCAGCCTCTGTAGTCTTAAAAATAAGGCCCAACCTCCAGATGCAGGCCATAGTGAATGATGTCACTCGGAAAACGGATGCATTTAGTCCCGCGATATTTGTTATCTTGTTCTAGCTCACGCCGGGCAGTGGGCAACTGCTGTATGCTGAGCGCTCAACCCAGATTTGCGGTCCTTCCGGCTCCGGTTGACAGTGAAACGGGCTGGCTGTTTTCCTACCGGGAAAACCGGCTTAGACGGTCTAGCTTGCTCCTGTCCCGTCCCGTGTGTCAGGAAACATAGCGAAGAACTAATTTCAACGTCCAGTTTCACTGGCGGTTAGTCTGAATCAGTTTTTAATCCCCTCTGTCGGTATTTCGCAAGCGTGTGCGATAACATGAGTTAATGCAAACACTCGGTAATCGACAGAAAAGCTCGCACACTCACTGTTCCGGTTCTTTTTTTTTCCTTTTCACTTTGACCAACTCGGTTTAGAGATTCTGCTCGTTACCGTTACCGGATGTGTGCTGTTTGCTTAACAAATCTCTCATTGCGCCACTGCTGCTGACACACATCGCAGCTCGTTTTAGGACTGACATAAAACGCCGGAAGGATGTGTGTTAAACTAAGGATAGGTTAATTTTTGCGTTTCGTTTCCGCCGGAATGCTAAATTTTTGGTACGGAATGATAGCGACAATTTTGCCGGCTGAAAAAACAGCGATGATACGTAAAGTTTTGTTCTAGGGTATGGATACGTCCGGTTTTCCATGATGCTTTTCCGAGCGATGAATGCTGATGGGCTCAGGGTTAAAGCGATAATAAGCAGAAAAGTTTTGCTTGTCTACTTTACTATTTTATCTACTTACCTTTAAATCATTGGTGTTTGATTGTTTTTAACATAAGAAATAATTATCTGCAGAAACCAGCCAAGTTTTTGTTCCTTTTTTTCTATTCATTCGCTCACTATTTGCAAGCACAAAAGATCTCGATGTGTCAAATTTGATTTCTCATTCCTTTGACAATCAGGTCGCCTCCAGAGGAGACTAACGAAATTTACTAATTTCTAAGCTCCATCATACGTCTATTGGTGTGCTGATTCGCTAGTGTTACCTATCGATAAGGCAATCGCTCTCCACAATCCATCGCACATCGTTCGGACGTACTGCACTTTCGGATCTTGTCCAGCATTATTTTTTCAAGCATCATCATATTTTTATCAAACGATGGCGCTAAATTGGATTATCTGTTCGGATGACTTTGTCGTCGTCGTCGCTGACGTCGAATTCGCCATCATCGAAGCCGTCGGTCGTCGTCATCATCCCAGTCCTTGCCACCACGCTTGATGCCGTACGGTTCCTTCACACAATAACTGGAAATACAATATTGCGATCCGAAGGGAGTGAGGAATAGACGAAAAATAATCAAAAATCTAATAAATTTATCAGTTTATTATTGGATACTCACACACAAAAGATGCACCGCGATGCGGAACTGGCTGTTCGAGTTGTCGGAGAGAGTTTCTTCAAGATGGAAGAAGTAAGTTTCTTGAAATGCTGAGAAATTTATTTCTGCCAATCATAGGGTGGTAACCACATCGGTTGATTTACAAGGACATATGTCCTATTGTCATATCTTTGGTTCTGATGAACTGATTTATAGATAAAAGTATTGATTGTCGAAGAAACAGCCACCTATAAAAACATAGTCATGAATTTGAGTTATTTTTCTAACTTCTAGTGGCAATTCATTTTTATTCTACTATCGCCTTTTTACTAGGTTAAAAAAATGTTAGCCTGATACTTCACCTACAAACTATGCTGCATTTACTGGTATAAACCTTTCAGATATTCTAATTGACCAGGATTTACTTCTAGCTGCATAAAGCCGAGTTGGATTGTTCTGTATAGAGAACTTGTATTCTCTGCACTCAGTCCTTGGCTGTTCGTTGCTACTTCGTTGTACGTCTTTACATACACAAGTCGGTTTCAACATAGCCAAGCCATTTTGCATAACTCCGCCTACAAATGACGGATCTCAGGAGAAGCATGCTCGATGAACCTGAAAATACTGAGAACCTGAGCAGAGAATGCGACTCTTGACGAGGCATGAATGGTGGGGGGGGGGGGGGGGAGTTCTATAAATACTCAGCCTCAAACGGAGCCTATGGAGTACCAGAGCGCCTTCCACAGTAATCAACCCTTACCGCATCATGAGGGGCTCTGATGCGGCGGACTTTTCTTTCCCCTCAACTCGCGGGATTCTATAAGAATAATCAAAATAAAACTTTTACTTCAGTGAGCACGGCCGGATTGGATAATCCGTTCGCAAGAGGTGGTATCCAGAGATCTCCGCCGATGGATACCAGTCGAAGCGCCAGCGTATGCGGAAAGGGAAACGGCACACCTGTCGCTCCAACTGCATCTACGCCGGACGCAGCAATGAACGGCCCGTCGCTAGTAAAAGCAGCGGCAGGAAAGAAAGACATGCTACCAAGAGTGGTAGCGGCGTCTCATCAGCTCGATGCCATGATCGAGTTCGTGGAAGGTCGCAGCACCCTAGCGAAGGACGTGAAATAAAGTCTGCTCGTGCTTCGGGGCACCATGCGTGCTGCGACTCCACAGCACAGCGAACTCCAAGCGCGAGTAAAAGTGGCAGAGAAAGAGACCGAGAAGGCATTTGAATCGAGATCTGCGCAAACAGATGCCTGCCCGTCAATGACTGACCATACCGCGTGGTCCTCGCGACTACGGAGTAGTCCAACGACAACAAGGCATTCACCAAACGCGCAAGGAAGTCCCCAGGGGAAGAAACCCTCACCTGCCCGAAGAAGCGCCTGATAGCAAAGGGTCGTCCGAAGAATCCACTGAGGGTAACAATACGTTGTTAGCGTCCGACAACCAGTGGGAGTTGGTCAAAAAGAAGAAGACCAGGAAGAAAGAGGAGGATCGATCTGCACCGAAAGTGGCCAGAAAAAAGAGGAGCAAAGGCGATGCCCTTATCCTCAAAACTGAGGGTCCGAAATATTCGGAAGTTTTAAAGGCCATGAGAGGGGATGATCAGTTGAAGGGTCTTGGTACGGATCTGCGGACTAACCGCCGCTCTCGCACAGGCGACATGATCCTTGAACTTAAAAAGAATGCCACTGAAAGGGTTCTGCTTACCAAGTGCTGGCAGAAAAGGTCCTTGGAGATAGCGTATAGATCCGCGCACTAACGCTCGAGATGACTCTCCAGTTTAAAAACCTGGACGAGATCACTCAAGCGGGCGAACTAGCACGAGCTCTCAAGGAGCAATGTAACGTGGTGGTGACTACCGAGCCAGTTTATCTGGGCAAGGAACCGGCGAGAACCCAGGTAGCACTATAAGACTTCCACTGGTAGACGAAAATGCAACCCTGAAAGTGGCTAAGCTGAAGGTGGGGTGGTCCATATGCCCACTGAGCGTGTTCCAGCAGCCGGAGGCCTTCTTCCGGTGCTTTGAGAGAGGGCACAGGTCCTAGAGCTGTAAGGAACCAGACCGAAGCCACTTGTGTAGGAGATGTGGCGGTACGGGCCATATAGCGAGGGACTGTACTGCGCCACCCAAGTGTCTGATATATACCGGCCAACGGAACGCTAAGCACATAACAGGAGGGCCGACGTGCCCGGCAGGCGCGCCGGCGACTAAAACACGGACGTAGTGCAGGTCTCGGACCCATACCGCATCCCTGCCGGAAACGGTAACTGGGTGTCGGATAGGTTTGGGACGGCGGCTATATGGACGACAAGCAGGTTCCCGGTTCAAGAGGTTGTGTCAACTGCAGACGAGGGATTTGCGGTTGCCAAAGTGGGTGGAGTGTTCTACTGCAGCTGTTATGCTCCGCCGAGTTGGTCTATCGGGCAGATTATGCGGATAGCAGACCGAGTATCAGTTGTGATGACTGGTCTAAGGCCGTTGGTTGTGGCGGGCGACTTTAACGCTTGGGCGGTAGAGTGGGGAAGTCGTCGCACGAACCATAGGGGTCGGATTCCGCTTGAAGCTCTAGCAAAGCCCAACGTAGATCTGGCCAACGTCGGAACCACAAGTACCTTCAGTAGGAACGGTGTGGAGTTTATAATCTACGTGACATTCGGCAGTCCTGGTCTGATAGGAGCCTGGAGGGTAGACAATGGCTACACTCACAGTGACCATCAGGCCGTCCGCTATGGTGTCGGTCAGATAACGAGGTGGCAGGCGGCGAGCAGAGCCGACACTCCAACCACTCGTGGATGGAAGACATCATACTTCGATTTCGAAATATTTGTGGCGATATGCCCGATCCGAATGCTGATCATTTGGTTGAGGTACTGTCGCGAGCATGTGACGCTACCATGCCTAGGAAAGGTCTACCTAGGTATGGGAGGCCACCGGCTTACTAGTGGACAGATGAAATTGCGGAACTCCGCGGAGCGTGCTTTCGTGCGAGGAGAATTATGCAAAGAGCTCGTTCGGACGAAGGCAGGGCAGAATGTCGAGTAGCACTTGTTGCTGCATGCGCAGCGCTTAAGAGTGAGATAAAAGCTAGTAAACGAGCCTGCTTTGCAAGGTTATGTGGTAGTGCCAATGCGAACCCGTGGGGTGATGCCTACAGGGTCGTAATGGCAAAGACCAAGGGCGTGATGGCGCCCGCAGAGCAATCGCCAGAGATGCTGGAGTGGATCATCGAGGGCCTCTTTCCGCGCCACGAGCCAAGGCCCTGGTCCCAGGCCGCTGAGTCGTCCCACGGCCGCTGAGTCGTCCCACGGCCGACGTTCCAGTATCTCAGACCATAGCGTAGGATGGTCGGCCTCCCAGCCGAACATCCAAAGTAACGTGGGCGACGGCGGTTTGGATGTCGGGGAGGAAGCGACGGTTACGAACGAGGAACTCATTGAGATCGCTAAATCCCTAAAGCTGAGCAAGGCACCGGGGCCAGACGGAGTCCCGAATATGGCCATTAAAGCGACTATTCTAGTGGCTCAAGAATTATTCGGAGCAGTAACGAATAGATGCCTGGAAGCTGGCCACTTCCAGGACAGATGGAAGCGCCAGAACATGGTTCTATTGCCAAAGCCGGGAAAACCTCCGGTTGTCCCCTCGTCATATAGGCCGATCTGTCTGCTCGATACTGCCGACAAGGTGCTGGAGAGGGTTATCCTTAACAGACTCGTACAGTACACGGAGGGTACAAACGGTCTGCCAAGGAACCAATTCGGCTTCCGAAAAGGCAAATCTACAGTGGATGCCATCTTGTCTGTCACTAAGACAGCCGAGGTGGCAATCCAGCGCAAGATCCGCTATAGCGCAGTAGTCACGCTCGACGTGAGAAATGCGTTTAATAGCGCTAGTTGGGACTCCATAGCTAACTCGCTTCGGAACGTCCAAGTGCCGTTGTCGCTGTACAGGATTCTGGAAAAGTATTTCCAGAATCGGGTGCTATGCTACAACACGGAGGAGGGTCAGAAGTGCGTTCCAATCACCGCAGGAGTTCCGCAAGGTTTCATACTGGGCCCGGTGTTGTGGAACGTCATATATGACGAGGTGTTGAAGCTAAAGTTCCTGATAGAGGTGGTGATTGTCGGCTTTGCGGACGACATCACCTTGAAAGTCCACGGTGAATCTATCAGATAGGTTGAGTTGACGGCTGCCCACTCTATAAGCATTGTTGAAGATTGGATGCGCTCCAGGAAAGCTAGCGCATCATAAAACGAAGGTTATCGCGGTGAACAACCGTAAGCCGGAGCAGCAAGCAAATATCAGCGTCGGGGACTGCACTATTACGTCAACGCGGTCCTTAAAACTCCTGGGAGCCGTGGTCGACGACAAGTTCAAGTTCGGGAGCCACGTCGACTATGCCTGCAAGAAGGCTTCCACAGCTATTTCGGTATTGTCTTGTATGATGTCAAATAGCTCTACGGTAAATGGCAGCAAGCGAAGGCTATTAGCTAACGTGGTCCAGTCCATACTTAGGTATGGCGGGCCGATGTGGTCATCGGCGTTAGGTACCAAAAGCTGTCTTGCTAAGCAGGAAAGCACCTATCGTCTCATGTGATTGAGAGTAGCGAGAGCGTATCACACAGTTTCACAAGACGCAATCTGGGTCTTAGCGGGTATGATGCCTATTGGCATCATCATTAGCGAGGACGTAGAGTGCTGCAACCAACGTGGAACTACTGGCATACGGAGTACCACAAGGTCGGACTCGATGACCACATGGCAACGAGCATGGTCTAATTCCACAAAAGGCCGGTGGACACATCGACTTATCCCGGAACTATCCAGGAGAGTCAACAGGCGTCACGGCGAAATCAACTTCCATCTGCCACAGATTCTGTCAGGGCATGGTTGTTTTAGATCTGCAGTATCTGCACAAGTTTGGGCATGCGGGGTCCCCTGCGTATCCCAAATGAGTGGATGTTGAAGAAACTTAAGAACATGTTTTCTTCATATGCCCCCATTTCGCGGGTGCGAGAAGCAACATGATGGCTGTGAACAGTCAGGACACTACTCCGGATAACTTGACTACTCCGGATAACTTGGTCCAAATGATGTGGTCCAGCTCGGACGTCTGGGGATCGGTCAACGCGGCCGCTACTCAGATTGTACTTGAGCTACAAAACCGCTGGAGAGCCGATCAACGGCGAATAAACAGCCTAACTACCATAGTCCAGTAGTTATCTAAGAGAGTGCGTTAAGCACAATAACCCCTCCCTGAAGTAGTACCTTATTGGTGGTGCCAGGGGGATTGAGGCTGGAGACTCGAGTAGAGTTTTAGTGGGTCTGGATGGGGGGTCGGGATACCTAACCACACTCCCTGAGTTGTCTTCTCAGGTGTCTGATAGTAGTGTATCTTTTAAGGTGCTCAGCAGATGTCCCTACTTGTAAAAAAGGCCATAATTCGTCCTAGCTGGAGTAAAACTGAGAAATATTGTAGATTGCGGCGACGTAAACTGATATCCAGCATGCTGAGGAGTGTTGAACATTCAACGTTACCTTGCAGAAGATCGCCAATAAAGCATACTTTTGCCATATTGTGTCTCTCCTCTAGTAATACCAGACCGATCAGCATGACCGAGCTGACGTAAAGCAAAGCGGTTGAATTTTCGCTAAACAGCCTCGACACGTTGAATTATGAAATGGGGTAGGCAAACGAGAAAGCGTCCTGCATAGCTTACGCCAGCCCAAGCTCCTACCTAGCGCCTCCACGCGACCGTACCCGGTAATACTCTATTGAGTAGCTAAGCTAGGTGCGAAGCTCTGTGGTTCCCGGCTTCCTGATCTCAAAACTGAGATTTTGAGCAGACGGTTGAGCCGCACGACCTTGTTATCGGTTAAGCCTAATATGTTATTTTAATTATTTGTTTCGTTTTAGCTCATCAAGCACCTGTTATAATTTGGCCGTAATAAGTTTAAATGATGCACATGCTATTTGCTTATTTGCTTATTTTATTGTGAAATTCAACTGACACAGTTAGTTAGTAACTGATTTAGTTAGGTTGTCTTCTAGAGCCATGCAATTAAGTAACCCACATGGGGCGCCATAAAGGGTTTATTGCCGAAACACCACGTTTTTTTTAAATCAGCTGCCCACACCGTATCAGACGCTATCGTGAGCCGCTCCCAACCTGGCGAGCAGGCGCTCACTAGATTGAGGAATGTAGAACCTTCAAGAGCCGTATCTGACAGGGCGATAAACGCTTATGACTGGCAAGATTACTCCTAGTCCTCGTGCTGATACTCAACTTTTGCATGAGTACCTGCTTGCCAGTCAGCATACGACCTTAGTTTTCACCGGGGTTGGTTACCCGATCTCCAATAAGGTTGCTCCTATTTCGGATGGTGCTATAAGAAGTTAGGGATAAGAGTTGGTGGGTAAGAGACTGAGGACCGTTATGGAGTATATTTTATTCTGTAAGTACGCAAAGCACCGATTCAATAAGCAACTCATAGAACCTGCGCGTATTAATAGTCCGGAATAGTTGTTCTAGCTCATCACGATCTTTAGTCTCTTTCAGGCGCTATAGTTTTTCTTAATTCTTTTTTTCCTCTCCATCGCTTGCTGGTATTCACCTTCTCCTGAAGTTTCAAGTTCCGAGCACTACCAATACTCCAATGAAAAACGATTGAAGTGAGCCTAATAAAATGTAAAATGTATTGCTGAGACCAGTACTAAATACTAGACTAAATGCGACTGATCGCCATCCTGTGCATTTACGTATTGAACTGAGACGAGACATGTCAACTCGTAGCAGATTTTTAGACCATTTTAGACCAGCCGCTGATTGGTCGAATTGGACTGCTTTGCACGCATGGAAAACCACAAAAAGGACTCAACAGTGTTGTCAAAACCAACATATTCTTAACTCTTGACAAAAATGCTAGACAACGTGTGAACAGTAACGAAACTTTCCTGAAAAGAAGACAACGAAACCAGTTGTCTTGTCTCCGTCTCAGTTATTGAACAATGATGACTTCAGAATGGCCAATGCCATTTTACAGTAGGTTCCTATCAGTCAAACGCTACTCAATGAAAATCCAGCTTGCTCTGTACAGCTAAAAATACTCATCAATCTAGTGATTGAGTTAGTAATCGCGTTTGCTTACATGAAGCTCTGACGAGTAATTCAACAAATTTTCATGATTCCTACCAACAAAATTTTTGAAAAGGTTCCAACCAGAATACCAAAACGTGATACACTAGGTTACCAATTACGCAATGCGTACGCACAATGTGATAAAGCATTATTGTCTAGCATCCCCGAAAAGGTACCGTCAACATGCCTTCCCGTTGGAATAATTTTCCAAAAGCTTTTCTGACATTTGTCGGTTCGAAGACAATCGAGACCTCGATGTTGCCTCCCAGCCCAGCAAACCCGAAAATCAACCCGTTCAAGTTGACGTTGACTCGCAACAAAAGTCTGGCTGTGTTACGTTGTGACAGCAGCGTTGCCGTTCAGCTTTACAATGTTGACTCGAACGGCTAAACTTTCACGTTCCATTCATTGGCAAACAGTTCCCAACCGAAAACCTACATGCATATGCGATAAAGTTTTCCCAGCTTTTCGGTTCATACATTCATATAGAGAGAGTGTAGGCATGTGGCTAGCTAGCACGAGCGACTGGAAATGAAGTGTAAATGCAATCGGAAAGATGCAGCCTGAATAAATGATTTGGCACTAGCGGAAAATATGTGCAGGTCTGCAGTTTGCTGATGTTTGTGGATGTATGTATACATCCTTCCTTCTCAGGCGGCTGTGTAGGATGCTGTGGGTCTCGAAATTCGAAAAAAAATCGTCACCCAACTTTTCTCCATGCGGAATAAAAGACGGTTTGGTTTCCGTGCTCCGGAAATTTCTGTTCGGGTAAACAAATCGAAGTATTTGAAGAAAAACGTACGAGGTTTCGTGCAAAGGATTCGTTCTAATGTACGAACGGCATAATGTACCGTACTTTTAACTTTGTCACAGAACTAGCTGAAAACAAATCCAATTTAATATTATGACCGGAAAAATGAACTGCGGCTTATAAATGGAACTGAACACCGAAAATTGCTTCCCGTCGCTTTTCATGGGCATTATTTTGTTACACACAAAGTTTTGGAAAATATAATTACGATAACTAACCGTGAATGGTTCTGGTCTATCAAATACGATTGAGTTTCCCTTTTGTCAAGTATTATAAATTCAACTTTTCATTCGCTGCTTTTGTGCTACAATATCTCTCATAGACGCAATCAATTGATATTGAAAGCCAAACAGCATTTCCAACAGTCCAACATTGACGCATGCAGCGCTGAGCACTGTTTTACTCGCAATAACGAGTGTTTTAATTTGTATGTAAATCGAATACCGCAATTTAGTATTGAATTTCACGATTCTGATTTTCCGCCCAACTTCACCGGCCACCGCTGGCTGCGCTGCGTTGGTTGGCTGGTGATTCCGGCTGATGACAGCTAGCTTTGCAATGAGCTTTAACCTCCCCCACTGCCACCGGCGTCCCACAGGCCAGAATTGCTACAGGGCGTGGAAACATAAGCCGACCAGCCGGTACGCATCGCCAGGCTCATCATAATGTTTGTATTGATGATTGAATCCTCAATTTTCGCAGCAGTGTACATACGAAAATTGGCTGAACTGACCACCCGGCGCCCGTTGAACCACCGACCTCTCTTACTTCTCGAAAAATATGATAAATATTGTGTACCCTTTTGGTGTTACCCGTTTTCAAAAAAAAATGATTTGATGTCTGCTACAGTCGTAGAATACCTACATTTTGATTGGAATTACCGTTGAAGGTAATACGATAGAAATTCAGAATTTTCGAAAAGCCAAGAAATTTTAAAAGGAAGCGCTGTAGAATAATTTAAAAATATTATTGCAAGCTCTTCAAAACGACGTCATAGTTATTTAAAAAAAATGTAAATAAAGAGATGAATTGTTCGAACCATAAAACAAGATACCAACATAACTGCATTTCACGGTTCGCACAACGAATTTTGAGCTGACGATGACTGAGACTGCTAAAGCAATAGACTTGCTCCATTCTACTATACATTTATAATATGCCCAACACAAGCCCGAAAACGGACTCGGTATGAATTATGCACATTAGTTGCGAAATTTTTACCCGCGTGACTGATTACGGGGCAATTCTTGATGACCTGGTTGATTCACCCCACCTCCTCACTACCGCTATTGCTGCTGGTGCTACTGCCAGTGACAAGGCGTGAAAAGGGAAAGGCGCTGGCAGATGGATGATTTTCGGTTTTCATTACAGATGAAACATTCCGGATGAGTAGTTTTTACGTTCGGCTAATTATTGGTAAGCGATCTGAATAGCTGACATGCAAATGGTGAATTCTAATTATTCTGATGAAAAGGTCAATTTCGACTAAACACTTTATGCCGACAGTAGGGTGATCTCATTTTCCAAATTTTTCCACAAAATTGAATAATTTCGGATGATTCACAGCTTAATCTTTTTGCCCGTTCTCAATTCCTCAATCGAATCTATCAACACATTCACATTCATAATTCAATTTTAAGACCGCAGCTGCAGCGCATGTTTCATTCGGCAAAGTATGGTTCTCACTTTTCGACACCAACCCGGCCGAAGCTAGAGCTGGAACTGTCTCCGACACCCGAAGTGCATCATATCTGTCGGTGTTTTATGCGCCTTGTCTGGACGGGAAATTTATTGAACTCAAATCGACACCGGATCTTGCTCCAGCGTTACTGGGCAAGCTATCCGTACGATTACGGAAGAAAGAGCCACAAACACAGACCAAGAGAATAATAACTTCCTATTGGTCTGCTGCTGCTGCTGCTGTTTGCTACCGATGCGATGGCTTTCGTTTTCTGGCGTAGAACCGTTCAGAAACGCCTCGGGCTTTTCTGGGGCGGTGAGAATTGAATAAAGATAAACTTTCTTGGCCAAAATATTGTCTAGACAAATTGGCAGGACAGTTCCGGAAAGTAATTCGTTTATGATGTTTGGATTTCCGGAATAAATGGTGTGGATGTTGAGAAATGGTCAACGCAGAGTGCTTCGCAGCATAATCAGAATAATAAGCGAGACAAAAAAGTGTCCTAGAAGAAACGTAATTTGTGAGATAATGTGCATTGATGTAATCGAATCGAAATATTTAAATATTTTGAAATATGGAATTGCAAAAAGAATTAATACTTCTATGCTTTTTACGCATCCTTCGCCTCTTGGACAAATTGATTGGATAAAAATTGATGTTCTTTGATCTTGTGGAATAACCATCAGTTTTATTAGTTTGTCGAATTAATAATTAATGTTGAAAGTTGTCAAAGTACTATTGAAATAGGTATAAATTATAATCACCGCCGAGAATAAACGAATGAACCAATGACTAGTAAGCATGATTTTACCCAAGCCCGCGACGGCAACTATGTAGACTTGCGAATTCAACTACCTAGACACTATAAAAAAGTGACAAGGTCTTCCCGTCTAATATGTAAAGATTGTTTATATTATAGAGCCTTTAATCTGAAGGGTCATTCAGCTCTTTAAAAGAAAATTAACATATATGCATATCGTTATGGCCCTAGCCTAGGCCTAGGCCTAGCCCTAGCCCTAGCCCTAGGCCTAGCCCTAGCCCTAGCCCTAGCCCTAGCCCTAGCCCTAGCCCTAGCCCTAGCCTTAGCCCTAGCCCTAGCCCTAGCCCTAGCCCTAGCCCTAGCCCTAGCCCTAGCCTTAGCCCTAGCCCTAGCCCTAGCCCTAGCCCTAGCCCTAGCCCTAGCCCTAGCCCTAGCCCTAGCCCTAGCCCTAGCCCTAGCCCTAGCCCTAGCCCTAGCCCTAGCCCTAGCCCTAGCCCTAGCCCTAGCCCTAGCCCTAGCCCTAGCCCTAGCCCTAGCCCTAGCCCTAGCCCTAGCCCTAGCCCTAGCCCTAGCCCTAGCCCTAGCCCTAGCCCTAGCCCTAGCCCTAGCCCTAGCCCTAGCCCTAGCCCTAGCCCTAGCCCTAGCCCTAGCCCTAGCCCTAGCCCTAGCCCTAGCCCTAGCCCTAGCCCTAGCCCTAGCCCTAGCCCTAGCCCTAGCCCTAGCCCTAGCCCTAGCCCTAGCCCTAGCCCTAGCCCTAGCCCTAGCCCTAGCCCTAGCCCTAGCCCTAGCCCTAGCCCTAGCCCTAGCCCTAGCCCTAGCCCTAGCCCTAGCCCTAGCCCTAGCCCTAGCCCTAGCCCTAGCCCTAGCCCTAGCCCTAGCCCTAGCCCTAGCCCTAGCCCTAGCCCTAGCCCTAGCCCTAGCCCTAGCCCTAGCCCTAGCCCTAGCCCTAGCCCTAGCCCTAGCCCTAGCCCTAGCCCTAGCCCTAGCCCTAGCCCTAGCCCTAGCCCTAGCCCTAGCCCTAGCCCTAGCCCTAGCCCTAGCCCTAGCCCTAGCCCTAGCCCTAGCCCTAGCCCTAGCCCTAGCCCTAGCCCTAGCCCTAGCCCTAGCCCTAGCCCTAGCCCTAGCCCTAGCCCTAGCCCTAGCCCTAGCCCTAGCCCTAGCCCTAGCCCTAGCCCTAGCCCTAGCCCTAGCCCTAGCCCTAGCCCTAGCCCTAGCCCTAGCCCTAGCCCTAGCCCTAGCCCTAGCCCTAGCCCTAGCCCTAGCCCTAGCCCTAGCCCTAGCCCTAGCCCTAGCCCTAGCCCTAGCCCTAGCCCTAGCCCTAGCCCTAGCCCTAGCCCTAGCCCTAGCCCTAGCCCTAGCCCTAGCCCTAGCCCTAGCCCTAGCCCTAGCCCTAGCCCTAGCCCTAGCCCTAGCCCTAGCCCTAGCCCTAGCCCTAGCCCTAGCCCTAGCCCTAGCCCTAGCCCTAGCCCTAGCCCTAGCCCTAGCCCTAGCCCTAGCCCTAGCCCTAGCCCTAGCCCTAGCCCTAGCCCTAGCCCTAGCCCTAGCCCTAGCCCTAGCCCTAGCCCTAGCCCTAGCCCTAGCCCTAGCCCTAGCCCTAGCCCTAGCCCTAGCCCTAGCCCTAGCCCTAGCCCTAGCCCTAGCCCTAGCCCTAGCCCTAGCCCTAGCCCTAGCCCTAGCCCTAGCCCTAGCCCTAGCCCTAGCCCTAGCCCTAGCCCTAGCCCTAGCCCTAGCCCTAGCCCTAGCCCTAGCCCTAGCCCTAGCCCTAGCCCTAGCCCTAGCCCTAGCCCTAGCCCTAGCCCTAGCCCTAGCCCTAGCCCTAGCCCTAGCCCTAGCCCTAGCCCTAGCCCTAGCCCTAGCCCTAGCCCTAGCCCTAGCCCTAGCCCTAGCCCTAGCCCTAGCCCTAGCCCTAGCCCTAGCCCTAGCCCTAGCCCTAGCCCTAGCCCTAGCCCTAGCCCTAGCCCTAGCCCTAGCCCTAGCCCTAGCCCTAGCCCTAGCCCTATCGGACTCCAGTTTGAATCAGTTTCAACCTGAAGTTATACTTAAAATTTGACGTGGTTATCGACTGTGTTCAATAATTCTTTAGACTTGGGTTTTATCGGCTCATCAGTCTGACTGATGAGCCGATAAAACCCAAGTCTAAAGAGTTATACTTAAAATTGAACTAAAAGTTGAATTTTAAATTGAACTCGAAGTTGAACTTGAATTTGGACTTTAAATTGGATGCGAAATTGGACTTAAGTTTGAACCAATACAGACTGGAAGTTTTACGACAAATTGAACTGGAAGTTGACTTTAAAAATGGACTTAAACTGTGACTTCAAATTGGATTTGGACTTGTAATGGGACATGAAATTGGACTTGAAATAGGACAGAATATTGAACTTGAAACTAGCATTGCATTGGACATAAAAGTTGACTAAAAATTATAGTTGAAATTTGACTTGAAATTGAACTTGAAACTTTACTCGAAATTGGAGCTAAATAGAATTTGAAATTGTATTTCAAATTTGACTTGAAATTAGACATGAAATTGGTCTTAAAATTGCTTGGTCGTGAGTTGCCCGCGATTGATCTAGATCAGCTGAAATTGCACAAAAAACCATCCGAATGAGGCTTGGGATTAGCACGTCATTCTCAGTGTACACTGGTGATCTAAATCTTTGTAATGATCAATTCGCTATGCCATGAACTATTGATTTTTTTCTAGATTTTGTATGAGAAAAAGAGATTTTTGCTTTTGTTTTCACGCACAAAATCTTTTTCGGCTCCGTCATAGTGAATAGCTTTGGTCACGTCCAATGCAGGTCAGTTTGGGAGGGGAGGAAATGTTAGTCCGACACTGGCTGCCTCTAAAGGGTGTCCCATATCAAATTGCATCACGGAAGAAATGCTGTAGAAAACTACGCATTGGGTATTTTCTCTTGAAAATTTGAGTAGAAGTAGTTGAGAGTGTATTGTTTACACCAGTGATGGTCAAACAACGGTCCGCGGGCCGCATGCGGACCTTCAAGATGTTTTGTGCGGCCCGCGAACTGATTTAAGAGATGGTGGAATTATGAGCAACTTTTTTGATGACACAGGGGTCACTCAAATCAGTCGTAATGTCTCGTGCATTTTGTAGTTCCGAATGTTTTCCGGTTTAAATCTTGTGGTAATTCCCAGAAAATGGTTTTTATTGCCACATATTTTGCATTTTATTATACGCAGGAATGATGACCAGAGGAATTTGCGGCCCGCGATATCATGGGGCGATTTCGTTTGGCCCGCACCATGCCTATGTCTGGGCACCACTGGTTTACACTGTATTTTTATCGCGGTTAGTTTTTCGAAAATTGGAAAAAATTGCGTCACCCGAAAAGGGTAACGCCGCGAATTTATTTTGCGCATGCACCTGAAAAATTCTCAACTCTCTCATCACTAGATGATGAGACTAATGTCAAGATGGACTTCCGGCAGCTTTCGAGGCTATTGTACTTCACCGCCCAACACAAGTTTGATGTTCCGGAGGAAGTAAGGATGCAAAAACTTTCAAAGTTTGCCCAGAAATACATGATTTGGCAAGCGATCTGCTCATGTGGCAAACGGAGTGCGCCGTTCGTGACTACTGGGACTGTAAACGGGCAGATCTACATCAAGGAATGTCTACAGAAGCGTCTGCCTCCTCTGCTGAAGCAACACGAGGGTCCTACGATCTCCTGGCCGGATCTAGCTTCGTGCCACTATTCAAAGGATGTCCTGGAGTGGTACGAAGCCAACGTGGTCAAGGTCCCCCAACCCCCTCAACGTACCGGAACTAAGGTCCAATGAAAAATACTGGCCTATTATGAAGCAGGCTACGCACTACGGAAGAAACCAGGAGGTTAAATCTGAGGAAGACATGAAGAAAAAGCGGGTTTCCGTACAGAAGCAGCTGCAGCCAAATGTTGTACAAAACTTTTTGAGTGGAGTTAATCATATTCGATACGTTTGAAATCGCGCACGAGCAGTTATAACTTATAAGATACCGATAGACATTTGTTGCTATGCGCAAAAGTCGTCCTGAGACAAACAATAAGAGATCGGATTGCAAATGCCTCATTGCTCAGTATGCCCAAGTAAATTCAAAATGATTTTCGAAAACAACCGTTGTCGGAGAAAGCAAACAATGTTAAATTGCCATACGAAACGACATTTAGTGTGTAAGCACCGATTAGGGTGATTTATATATTTTGGCAAGCTATACGCGTACTCTATTTTGGACTTTTACGGCAAGATTAAATGGAAAATGTCCAAAATTGAGTAGGCGTAACGCTTGCCCAAAATGGATAAATCGCCCTATATAAGACTAACACGGATATTCGAAAATTTTCTTGTAGAGCCAGTAATTATGACATTTTGACGAACACGGTGGTGTACTATAAGCATAATAAATTGTCATGTTAGCGATACTAACGAGCATTTTATTCTGAAGTGTTCGAAGTTGGAGACTGTTCTAAGTTTGAATCAGAACGGTATATTGTCAATACGTTTGGTGGAACAAATTCACGGTAAAAATCGTTTCAAAAACAAGGGAGCAATTGTTTGCCTTCCAGTTATAGATTACTTTGTTGACAGAAGATTTTTTCGTCAATGTTCATGGACCGGCATAAGCAAATCTTTTGACGATAGTAAAAACTTATTGTTAAAAATCGCATTTTTGATATATGCAAATGCATTTTTTTTTGCAGGTATCCGCAGGTAATTTCTGAAACAATGCCTCTGAAACTCAAAACAGCGTCTGGATGATACCAAAATGTAAAGATTGCCGGCTGCCAGTAACAGGCGTAAAGTAGTCCATAATATGTCCAGTTTCGACTCCGAACCTTTGAAAGAAAATATGTGGTAATATAGGGAGAGAGGATCAACCGCTTGGTAGCGAACTGATCATCGTAGAGATTGTTGAACCTTCGTCATCACAAACCGTCACTAATTATTTAAGACCCTTTACAGAAAATGAGAATTAACCTTCCATTACTTTTTAGATTCCAGCAAACAATACAAATAAGCACTCAAATCTAGAATAAAATGAAATATTTTGAATTCTGCAATATTTTTTCCCGATACAGATAAATGTTTTCCCAATTGATACGAAATAAATATTTTACAACAAACATGTCCAATGTTTACGTCCGCATCGTTCAAGTGCAAAGTGATAATCAATCGAAGTGTGAATTTCGAAATGTCTCGAAAATATGCCTCACGGCCAGGTGCAAGAACCTACTCCAACTACACGCAGAAAACATTATCGTTAGCTTTGATGGCAGCGACGGGCGAACGAACTGTTGGCCCGGGCAACATCCAAACACTATAAAATTCCCTTGGGGACTCCGTATAGAAAGCTAACATTTCTTCACAAGCTAAAATTGGTACTCCCACTGCGCTAACCCGACCCCAGGAGGTAGAACTCAGTGATTGGGGCTACCTTCTTCAAGCATACGATACATCGAACTTGATAATCTGAGTAATACGCTACGGATGTCCCGAAGGAGAACGCTATCCGCCATACGTTGTATACACTGTTCTTCATCTCTATCCAACATGGATTGAAGGCGGGCCTAAAGGAACCCGGTACTACCGTACACAATCTGGTAAGAAACATTAGATTAATAATTTCAAAATTATTATTGCTTTATTCTGATTGCCACTGAAAAAGAATATTATGATAATGATAGATTCAATCATTTTATGATGGCTTGACGCGGTGACATTTGAGGGCTGGTTTTTTTTTCGATTGCTCTTCCTTACTGCCAGAAACTGGAGAAAAGTCTACCCCGAGTTTTGATAGGAGACAACGTTAATTCCCACATGTCCCTTCGTGTCATCAATAGCTGTCTGGAGGAGAACAATATCAAGTTTGTAATGCTGCCGTCCAATTCCACGCAGCTGTGGCAACCATTGGATTACGGAATGTAATTAAGATCACATATGCACATGCAAGATTTTCAGTGGCTCGAAATCGACGTGACTGCATGCTGTTCTTACCCGGTTTCACCCGATAGTTCGATGCACAAAAACAATCCCAGCTGGCTCCTCGCTCTCAACTCCGAACCTGATGCGGTAACGTCAGGGCTGCCACAAAGCCGTCATTTAGGAAGGGTTGCCAAGTCTGAAAATTCCAAAAACCGGGAAGTCCTGGCTTCCGAAAAAAGATAGCAACGATAATGAAAGTCATGTTTTTTCTATAATTCAGGTAGTTTAGGTTTTAGGAAATCATATTTGCTTGTAATTTTAGTGCTTTTGATTCTCTTTCGCACTCAAAGTATTTTTCGATATAAATTAACAAGTTATGGTTGTTTGTGAGTACCATTGCCATTATATTAGGTTTATAATTAAAAGGATGTATTTTATACACTCAAATCGCTTTTTACGCGAAGGATACGTTCCGCGTAAATCAAAACCGCGTAAATTCCAAAAACCGCGTAAATTCCAAAAACCGCGTATGTAAATTCCGAAAAGCGCGCAAAAAAAACAATATTTCGCGTAAAAAAACTTTGTGGATTTCAACACAACGTGAAAAAATAGACGTTTTGAGCACATCCGCGTAAATTCCGAAAACCGCGTAAAAAAACCGCGTAAAAAACCGCGTAAATTCCGGAAACCGCGTAAATTCCGAAAACCGCGTAAAAATAGTCGCGTAAAAAACCGCGTAAAAAGCGACTTCAGTGTACCTTGATTTTAGTAATTGCCGGCTCTGCAAGAGGTTTTTCGAGTATCCAGATTGGTTTCATATAACTGGTGCTTGGATACTTACATTATCCATCTATTTAGCATTTACTAATAACAATTCCTTTCTTGAAATACTTGTGAAGATGCAGAAGATTCCCTGGTCTTTAGTAGCAACAAGTATTGGACTAACATTTCTTCCCATCCCACCAGGACCCGCATTCCGACGTGTCGGTATTGATCAGCATGCAGGGACCTGATAAGGATGCACAATGAGGAATAGCATGCTGTCCCAAGTATGCTTTTTCCAGCCATCATTTTGCAATTTTCAGCGGTCCTGGTTAATAACGGAGTAGCAGCACACGGGCGGCATTCTATGCTTGTGCTTAATCGAAAGAGGAAAATTGGCAGATATTTTCAAGCATATGAAACTATCGTAGTTCACTAGGAAATATATGATTTGGCAGGCTATCTAACTATTAGAAAAATTACGTGAACGATTATCTGGAAAAACGCCTGATACCTTCTCTGCAGCAACACGACTGTTCTGTGCTGTTTTGGCTGGGTTTGGTATCCTACCATTATGGAGCATAGGTCATGGAGTAGTATGCCACTAACCACGTGCAGGTGGTGCCCAAAGACAAGAACCCTGAAAACACGAATGAGCCGCGCGCTCGATAGAAACGTATTGAGCCATCGTCAAGCGGACCCTGGAAATCCGAAAAACTGTTGAAAGGGAGAAACCAACTTGAAGCTAAATCTGAAGCTTTAATTCTCTATTTTATACTAATTGAACTTTAAAAAAAGAAAAATAATTCGATTTTTTTATTAGAGCATAAAGCGTCAAATGAATTTAAACTTTTTCGAATGAAAGTTTACCGATTGGTCCAGAAAACGGCATTGCACCTCTACTGAGCCCAACTCTTTGAACAGCACATTCACTAAAACCGGCAACAAAACTTGACCAAACGGCTTAACTTGTTAATGCTGGTTAAAATAAAGTGAAAATTGAAAATATCGAACTTGTTTACCCTCCCATAATTGTTCAATCCGAGTGTGTACAGTGCTACATATGCTAGAAAATCCTTGCAGACAGTCGTTTGTCACGTGTGACGGTGGGGCGTACGGTTAGTCAATTCCTGAAAACCGAACCGTTTTAGATGACCAGCACTCGCTTTGTTTTGTGTGGCAATCGACATGCCGTGCAACAAACGTTGAAACAGGTCGGTCGGTTGGAGGGGGTCTTCCCCCTCCGACCGACCGACCGGTGAGTTAGACACAAGTAAGAGAATGCACGCTCGACGATTGGCAATGATGATTTGCAAATTGAATGTACACAACTGTGCGATCCGAAGGATTAGCGTGCGCTCTCTCTCGGATGTGAAGGATCTACCTAGAGGTATCAATGCATTGGACATTCCGATGTACATAGCGAAACAAAAAACCAAACGTTTTACTTCTTTCACCGAGGAAATGTCATAGTTTCGATACAAATGGACCAATGTCCGATATTTATACAAATGGACCAACCCAAAATTTCGTTTGGAACATGGAACCGTTTGGCGAATCACGATGTAATCTAAAACCGTTGTGAAACTACTCAAACTTGTGTTTCCAGGATGGAAATTCGATTGACAAGTATACGTGTGCCATATGGTTGAGTAAAATATGCATTCACTACAAGGTGAACTAAATTCAGTTTTACTATTTTTTCTTGCACTGCACGATATTCGTTTGCGCTAATCCGAACAGTAGCGTGATTTGAGAGAAAAGCGGATTATGAAAATTTGCAAATAGATTTACGAGCAATTTGGATTTGTCACATGCGCACTTATAATGAATTTGTTCTAAGTTGTGTGTACAAAATACGTTCAGCAGCTGTTCATTGAAATCAGCAAGCTTCATTTTATAAATCCTTTAGGTTTAGAAAATTGTTCGAGCTTTAATAAATCCGATGCCTTTGGCAACCCAACCAGTTCATTTGGCTCTGGTACGATTGGCGGTTTCAATAATGATGTCGTCATTCCAACAAACCATTATCACCATAGGCACTGTGATTTCCATAGCAATTGCATCGAAGGCATATGCCATTGCAACATTGTTTGAACGAGCCGCCAGCACTAACTGATAATCATCATCACCCCTGAGTGGCGGCTCCGGGATGGGAAATCACTTTTCCTCCATTCAGCCGTTGTATACCTAGTTCCCAATCACAGCTAATAGTCTTCGATAATAAAACCATTAGGCGACAGTGCTAATTTATCCTGCGGGACGTGTTGCTGGCTGCTGCTGCCGGCCGGTGCCAACCGGGGGTCAAACTCGCTTCTAATTGTCATCAATTACGGCGAAAACCTCATTCCAGGCTCTGCCTGGATAGAACCGTATCACGTTCGGTCGCCGCGCTAGTTAGTTAGTTCGTTAGTTAGCAGGTTATGAGCTTCAGTGCTGCAAACTAGGAATAGTTTTCAATTTCAATATCCCGGGTGAATACAAATTAGTCACTCCGATAAATATTTGATTGCGACATCATAAATAGGGCTGATGCATATTATAATTATATTTTGTGTCATCTCCTTGCTTTGCCAAATTGCCATAGATTAGTTTAGCACAGTTTATATTTTTCAGCATGCATGAAATCGATTTGCGAATCAGCAGCATTATAGATTTTAATGAATTCATTTTCCTTTCGATACTAGTTAATTGAATTATCTCGGCCAAAACGAGTCGGTATAGGAATAAACGGGAGATATTAATTGACAATTTTTATTTGCTGAGCAGCGAATAGAATGCTGCTATAAGGAAAAATCCTAGAATCGATTCACGTTTTCTTAATGCAATCAATTCGTACTTTATCGTTAAACATTCTATATCGTGCTTTTATTCGCCGACATCTGCAACTTTCCCTATGAACAACGGTCATGTATTGTTCGTAGGACCCATTTGCTCCTAGCAAAATTATTTGTCATGCAATACATCCCACCACATCAACCTTGATAAAAACAATTCAACATTCGTATTTCATATGCGAATATGCATAGCCATTCCAAGATCCGCCCCACTTCAAGGCAAATGGCAAAAAATATAAATTGATGTGGGTCGCAAGCATCGCACGGAACTTTTCCTCTTACATCAGGAAGTTTTCCAGCACAAATTTGATATGCATTGTTTGTACGGGGTATGTAGTATAGGTGCACTATGTTTGCCACTTTGACAAAATGATTTACAGGTACTGGCTTTATTGCCATGACTACATTACCACGTACATAAAATTGCTGCTCCATTTGGCCGCAATGCATTATAACTGCACGGCGGAATAGTTCCGTCCCGACCGTCCGTCGCCGGGGCAATGTTGCAAAATTTAAATAAAACTTTCCGCATTTGTCATCTGCCTCCTGGTGCAGCGCCGGCACTGCCCGCATGGTGTCCGTTTCTATCCTGAAGGAGCAGTTTCTTTGACGAGCAAATATATATACCCACTGCACTGGAAACACGTGCATTCTGGAGTTGACCGATTTTCTGAAAAATCACCAATTATAATGTGATCGATTGTAAGAAATTTGGGAATTGTTTTGAATTCTGAAACGTTTTTATAACTTTTTGTTTGGCACAACCTATGAGCAGTTGATCAACTTTCTGAAAATTGAATACTAAATAAAAAAGTAAGCCACCACCCCTCCACCAGATAAAGTACCATCTGAAGTCTGCAGACCCAACTTGGTCATGCTAAAAAGAAGTCCGTACATTATATCCAGGCAGTTATAAATTATACAGAACCAACCACGGAGGAAGAAAATGAAAAAATAACAAACTTTTTCCTCTATTTCAGGGTGGTATTGAAAGTGTTCACTTATCTCGGCATCCCATGCTAAACTATACCCAGACAACTGAACAGAAAGTATCAATTCACTAGGTTAGCTCCTTATCAGCAATATAATTACCTACCGCACAGGTTTACAGCAGCGCGGGTTATCACCGAGCAACGCACCGAGAAACGAGGCGTCCAAATGATTCACGGCTGCATGCAATATGCCTTCGGCATTGAGCGAGGAGCGCCTAGGCCTCGGCCTAAAGAACCAAAACCCCGAGTAAGAAGTAGAAGAGGTGGGCATTAAAAATTTCATTAATTCTGTCCACATGGATAAATGGTTATGATAATGTCCTCTGGCCGGTGGTATATACTGGTGCCGATCGGTTTAGATTTGGGTGCCTGCCAGGACGGTCCGCGCTATATTACGCCGCTGTTGGCCGCGGTGATGGGAGTGAGTTGCGGGAAGGCTTGATTAAACTTACCTTGCAGTGGCGATTTAGGTTTTCTTAACAGTAAAGAAATCTAGTGAAACTTAACTGCCTGGTCTGAAAATCGTCATTGGAAAAAGAAATATTTTTTACCAGTCATTGGAAGCCTTAGCCTTAATTCGTTGACAATTGAGAACGATTTTTCTTATTGACGTTCGGAACCTTTTGAGTTTTATTTTTGTCTCTTTAAAGATTTTTAATGTCATCAATGTAAACATTAGAAGGGCTACATACCGACTTCTGACATTGGTAAGGACAAGGAGGGAAATGTCATCACAAACGAGCGATAGAATGCACTATGGGCCAGAAATTAAAATTTCGGGACAAAAATATTTGCGGTTTACCGGCATGTCTCAGCTCAACGTGGTCTTCGGCAACTTTTTGAATGAAAAAATGATGCATCTTTTAAAGGGGTCGTCCAATATATAGGTGCTACCTTAACAACAATTTAAGTAATAACTTGTTGAGTAATTTTTTTTTTCATCCTTTTGGTTTCAAAATATTAAAGATAAACCAACTTCAAGTATTTTTTCTGAACATGTCAAACTTCTACCTTTTACCCATTTTCAGCAAAAGACCTTTGTTTATAAACGACCCCTCAAATCACATTTCTACTTGTAACATTTTTATTTCAACAGATAGCTCAATAAGATGTTCTAGAAAACATTTTGCATATAAAAGAGGAATATGCTTGCTTAAGACTGTTTTGCTTTATCCGTAATAATAAATAGGATAAAATTGATTTTAGGTTGAAAACCTAAATGATGAAAAATCCGACTATCTTAGCCATCTGCAAGTATCTGCAATTAGTTTGTATACCAATTTGTAAGGAATTGCTTTAGCTATCTGCCCAAATGTTCATTTCAGAGATGCCGGTGGCAATATTTTTGTCCCGAAATTTTGATTTCTGGCCCATAGTGGAATGGTAGACAAGTGAAAGTCGATGTTGATGAACAGTTCAATGGCGATGTAACCAAAGGAGGCGGAACGAAAATTAATCTAGGAGTGTTACGGAAGATAGTAGACAGTGTTGGGCACCGCTAATTCGCTAATTCGCTAACCGACCAATCGAGAAATGCTAGTTATACTTTATAATTTATACTCAGACTAGATTGTTGCTGGTCCATAATTCCAAACGAAGTGCCGCTGTTTATTTTAAAATTAATAAACTACATAGCATTTTATCCAGTATAATACGTTTTGAATTTTTTATCTTAGTTTAATTAAGAAAAGTCGTGTAATATATACAAATTAGTAATAATTTGTACCGTTATCACACGGTGTTCAAAATACCGTTATTAAAAAATAAAATAGGCCATTTAAACGGCAAATGCCAGTTGGTTTGTATTGCTATCCTACACCTCTGAGCCAATTTTTAAAAAAATCGATCGACGAATTTTTGAGTTACGCTTTTTTGATGCTTTAAAGGGCAGATTGCTCATATAAAGTAAATAGAAATCTTCAATTACACTTCCAGTCCCACAAAACATGTCCAGATATGACCAAACTTGACCCTAGATAGCAGATTTGGCTTCCATTGATCTAGTCATAGAATTCTAGTGTAATTTAAGGTGTCGCACGATAAGTTTTCGTTCATAGACGAAACTGGCCACTTGCCTGAGTGTTCCCGGAACTTCCCAGAACTTGTCCTAATATAACTAACGTGGCGCTAGGTAGTTGATCTGACTTTGATCGATCTAGTTTTAAGATTTTGGCGTAATTTGAGGTGTCGCATGATAAGTCATTGTTTATGTTCGATACAGGTCATTTCCCACAGCGATAACTTAATCCGGAATATTTCCGGTTAGTCCCAATATATCCCTGTGATTTACGTTTATTCTGGAAGTGTCATTGAAGATTTCTATTTACTTTATATGAGCAATCTGCCCTTTGAAACTTCAAAAGGGCTTAACTCAAAAATTCGTCGATCGATTTTTTTTAAAAATTAGCTCAGAGGTGTAGGATGGCAATTAAAACCAACTGGCATTTACCGTTTAAATGGCCTATTTTATTTTTTAATAACGGTGTTTTGAACACCGTGAAACAGTGACTGTTAATTTGCAGTTTGCGATGCAGTTGAGTCGAGCAGTTGAATCGAGCAGTTAACCGTTATGTGTGCAACAGGGTACCCGGGTACCTTTTCAGTTTTAAAATTGTTATAACTCATTCAATTTAAAACATACGTCATTGAAATTTAGCGACATCGTAAAGCTCGTTGATCTTAGGTAATTGAGGGTTTTTTGGTGCATATCCATAAAGGGGATTAGCAATGAGAGGCACTTGAATTTTTTTATTACGTAGGAGGGCGACAAGGGTACCCGGGTACCCATGATTTGCTATATTTATAACTTTGGCTATCTTGAACCGATTTGGATGAAACCAGTGGCATTTGATTCGTACATTTATCTAGTTTTGATTAGACAAAGCATTTGGCCATCAAATGACATGTAGTTCCCGGGAATCGGTAATTCCGGAGCAACGTCCGGTAAAACGTGGGAAGCCGCTTGTTTTGAAAGAATATCAGCTTTCAGCCAAGCTATTAGCTTTGAACTTGACATTGTGGACCCTTTTTTCATCTTATTATATAAATTGGTTACTTTAGATCGCATTGGCCATTCCAGAATTGGGTTCCTGTAGGGTTACAGATGACCAGTTGGGTGCCTAATCCAATATTAGGATTGGTTTAGCGGATCTTTTAGATGTTTTGAACTGATATGGCCAGTTTAGTACTGATTAATAATTTTGGAATTGATTCCTAATGTATAACGGATGGTTCTACGTTTTGAACTGTTCTGCATTATCTTGAATCCTGCGGTATCATCTGGGATCCCGTAGAAACCATTTTCGAAATAACCAATCAAAATACATCGAAATGTAAAAAATATCACCTACCGAACTAATTCCAAGAACTTTGATACCCATATTGCTAGGTTTTACCTCCAATCCTAGACTGGCCACCCATGACCCCACAGGAACCTACTCCGGAATGGCCAACCTGATTCATCTCGTTATATGAAATAGTTCATTGTATGAATTTTTAGAGTTTTTATATCCGCGTGACTGATTTTCGAGCAATACAATCAGTTCTCTACCTCACAACGGACACTCTGTTGGAATTCCGGAATTTTGAGCCCCGTATGTCTTTTAATGGCCAAATGGCCAAATAATTCAAAACTAGATAAATTAACGAATCAGATGACACTTATTTCATCAAAATCGGTTTAAAATTGTTGATGTTATGACAATATCAATTTTGGGTACCCGGGTACCCTTGTCGCCCTGCTAAAGGTGTTTTTTTTTGTCGCACACATAACGGTTAAATCAAGCTATTCAGTCAAGCAGTCCAGCTGAGCAGTTGAATCGTGCAGTTGAGTTGCACAATTGAACCGAGCAGTCGAGTCGAGCAACTTAATCGATCAGCTGAATCGAGTAGTCTTGTTGAGCAGTTGGGCCGAGCAGTCTAGTCGAGCAGTCGGGTCAAGCGGTTTAGTCGGGCAGTTAAGTTGAACAGTTGAGTCGAGCAGTTCAGTCGAGTAATCCAGTCGAGCAATTTAGGGGCCGTGCACTAATTACGTAAGGGCTTTTTCCTCATTTTTGAACCCCTCCCTCCCCCCTATATAAGATTTTGTAAGATTTTAGCCAATCCCCCTTCCCCCTCAGTAAAATCTTAGTAAGATTTTTTGAAACATCAAAATTCAAGTTTTATTTTAAAAGTTAGACATTGAAAAAATATGGAAACAGTCAACAAAGTTCAAACAAGTTCATGAAAACCAAAGTTCAAACAAATTCATAAAAACGAACAAAATCAATTATCTGTTAAATCTTTTCATAGCCCACTCACGAACAGAACTTAGTGGGCAAGGCTGAAATACACAGCATGTTGCTACGCATTTCCTTGCAGCATGAAAGATTTCGACATTTCACAACTTAACTCATCCATTTAAAAATTTTTGTAACAAGTAACATGAGTTGCTATTAAAAAATATGAATTTTTCATAATTTTTTCGTGTATGAAAATCTACCGTAAGAAATGATTAAGCCCCCCTCCCCTTAAAATAAGATTTTGTAAGATTTTGCGGAACTCCCCCTCCCCCATTATGCCTTACGTAATTAGTTCACGGCCCCATAATCGAGCAGTTTAGTCGAGCTGTCGAATCAAACAGTTAAGTCAAGCAGTTGAGTCGAGCAGTCGGGCTGCGTGGCCAAATCGAGCAGCTAAGTCGAGTAGTCTAAACGAGCTGTTGAGTCAAGCTGTCAGTTGAGTTGAGCAATCAAATCGAGTAGTCTAGTCGAGCAGTTGAATCGAGCAATCGGGTTGAGCAGTTGAGTCGAGCAGCTGATTCGAATAGTGCAATCAAGTAGTTGAGTCGAGCCGTTGATTCGAGCAGTCTAGTCGAGTAGTCCAGTAGAGTGTCGAATCGAACAGTTGACTCGAGCAGTCTAGTCGAGCAGATGAATCATGCTGTCCAGCCAAGCAGTCCAGTCAAACAGTCGAATCGAATAGTCCAGTCGAGCAGTTCAATTGTGCAGTTAAGTCGAGCATTTGGGTCAAGTAGTAAGTCAAGCAAATGTGTCAAGCAGTCAAATCGAGTAGTTAAGTCGAGTAGTCCACTTGAGCGGTTAAATCGAGCTGTTCAGTCTAGCAGTCAAGTCGATCTGTCCAATCAAGCAGTTGAGTCGAGCAGTCGAATCGAACAACTCAGTCGAGCAGTTCAGTTAAGCAGTCCGGTCGAGCAATCAAATCGAGCAGTCGAATCAACCAGTCTAGTCGAGCAGTCTAGTTAACCAGTTGAGCAATCGAGCAGTACAGCAGTGAGGTACCAGTGAGGTAACAGAATACAACCCATTGCTACGAAAGCATGACGTCCTGTCAGAGACCAGGTTTTCGGTACAGACATAAGCTTCTTATATAAATAGAAAATTAGTACAACAACCAATGTTGTGAACGCGACAACCGAAAGGGGGAATTCTTCCGAAGTTATAATCTCCAAGCCGTAAACAAGTTATACTGTGTATTTGGGAAGTTATAATTTTCTTGTGAAGCAGGAAGCTTAATTTAATTTATATTAATTACATAGCTTAGATGTTCGTTTGACATTGTGTACGGCGCTAATGTATATAGTTTTAATGTATAGAATATATAGAACAATTTTAATCCGTAATATATGTAGCATAATGTGATGTGATCGTGATCGTGTCTGAATTGTGTGCATGCTGTATTACGTTAATGTAGCGTTTTTGACTCGTGTTTATTTTCCCCTAGTAACGTTTGACCTTCCGGTGTTGTTTCTTGTTTGCTTTAAGTTTGTTCTAGCTGTAAAGTAGTTTTAGTATTTAATTTTAAGTAACTATAGTATAGAAATAATCAACTCTTACCGCTTATACATAGGTTAGCGTTAGGCTAAGTTAATTCATTTTCCAACAAATGTATATGTAAGCTAGATTAAGATATTTATAAGTAAAATAGGCGAAACAAATCTAAATTTAAATTACCTTGTAGATCAAATAGCTTTCACTATAATTTTAAGATTCTGATAAGCAATAATTTTAGTATAGAATAGGCAAATATTGGAACAACTGTATTATTTATTACTGTAGCCTTTTTGGTAGTACAAAATTTTCTTTATTTTCTTTCACTGACCGGCTCAATGACAGTTTATCTTGTCACCGCTCCATCGATCGTTTGTCGGTCGCTTTTGGCAGATCAGTTGGTTGGTCGATCGGTCTTGTACACAACCCCTCTGATTTTTTTGCGAGGTTCGCCTCCATGCGTCTATTGTTGTTGTTGTTGTTCAAGTATATATTATAAGCTATAGTTTTGAAACCAAACAGCCCTTTTAAGAGCCGGAACATAATAAGGCCATTGCAAATTATTTTTAAAGTTTTTGTCCCCCTGCCTTTCAAAATTGGCTCTAAAAATCGGGGGCAAAAAAAATTGTTAAATGTGAGCAAAAAATTTTTGTATAAATGTATATTTGTGGGTTTTACAGCCTAAAGAACACGCTTCTAGGACGAAACAAAAGTGGAAGTACAAATAATGTAATTTCCGAAAATCGGCAAAAAATTTTTTTTTTCGATTTTGACTCTATTTTAGAAGGTTTTTGCATGGAAAATATTAGCTTATGTATGAAAAGTGAGAATTCAAGAAAAGAAAGCAAGAGAAAGCAAGGATTCCGGTTTCACGATTGAACTTCAAGTAAAAATTTCTAAAAATCTTAATTTTTTTCGTGATTAAAAAAATCTCTTTGTTTTTTTTTTGCAGCCCCCCCCCCCTTCTTCAGTAGCCCAGTATCCGAAAGACAAAAACTTTAAAAAATATGTGTAATGGTCTAACCACAGACAAACAGACGAGACACTCGCGTTATTTCCATCGTCCATTCAAAAACCACTTATTTTCCAAAAAAGCACGTTTCGCAACATGGCCACACCGCGGCGCTCGAATGTTGCTTCGAGTTTCCAGTATAAAACCATACAAATGTAAAATAATCTGCAGTATAAAACCCTGCAAATGTAAAAAAAATTAGTATAAAACCCTGCATATGCAAGCTACTCTGCAACATGCATAACAAAGGGCGCTAGTGTGCAAGCAAAATGTGTAGGACGATGGTTTTTGAAGAATTTTCTTTTATGTGTCATGTCAGTTCGTCAGTGGTCTAACTGAGGATTAACTTGAATTTTCTTCCACTGCAGACTCATTCCGTTTCGAATTATACGGGTTAGATCCGATTTCAATATTATTTTTTGAGATCATTGAGTAGCGCCTGTAATTGCTTGAGGAAACTTCAACTCTTCTTCGAGTGTCAGTAAGGACACCATTCGAACCGTTGCTTTTCAAGAGATGGTGCTTTTCTACTGGTAGTAAAATCAAAATTTCTCACTTATCTATTGTCGAATTTGTTTATACAATCAGGGTTGAAACTGGATGAATTTTATCTGTCAGATAGGAGCAAATGAACATAAAAAGTTCATCCAGTTCCAATCCGGATTGAATAAACAAATTCGACATATGTTTACCTACAACAATCACTAATCATACAAAAGAAACTGAGATGCATGAGAGAGTAAGGTTGTTGTGCTCAGAAAATTTATTGTCGCGCAAAATTCGGCTGCTACGGAAATGTACAATATACTGTTGTATTCAACAGGGAAACATTGATAGTTTCAAACATACTCTCACGCATGGCGCATGATATAACACTTGCGCCAACTTTTGTTATTTATTATCAGAAACTAGAGGCGGTGTCCTATTGGTACATTAAATAGCAGACAAATGCTGTCAAAAAATAAACAAGAATAAAATTTGCTTGACCTGAATACTTTTCCCAGAAGCAAAAACGGTAAAAACGCAACTGTAGGTTGCCAGAACTGCCGCAGCGGACAAGAAGAGCCGGACGGAAAACGGAAGTGGTGTGATGATAATTTTCCAAATGCAACGATTTCATCGTACGTAAGCATCGGTAGTGGTGTTAAGAAGCAGTTCCAGTTAAACGACTAAGACACTAGAACGGTGTATGACGGTAGTTTGTCGGACCGAAGAGTGACGGCATCTTGTGGAACTACGCGGTGAACGAGATATGTATTATTTCTAGTAAAATGAAATGAAACTATTGGTAATATAATAAGAAACTCGAAGCTTCTCAATGAAGCAAATTGCAGAAATAAAGTTACTCATTCATTTCTAAAACATTCTAATTAAAGAATGAAAATTTCAGAAAATTTGCCTGCTATGCACACCGTGCAAACACACCATTCGGCGCATCATTCTCGGAAGCAACCGATAGAAAAGGCGCTGAAGCGAATCGGTGCGAACGTTTGGGCTCGAGCGTCGACGGAACTACCGTTCCGTTTCGGTATGGTTGGTCGGAAGCGGAATAGAAAAATGTCCAGCTAAAAAGTTTGTAAATTATCGTTGTTTTATGCACACAAGCACTTCCGATGCCGGCTGGTGGCGCTCAGCGGCTTCCCCCTGGTTTCGTTTCATCCGCCCGGCCAGCGTCGGGAGATTATTGTACAATAATTGAATTTGTCCGCCATTTCGGGGCCGATGATACTGTTCCGGGATTTAACCTGAAATTTATGAGCTATGCCAGTGTTAGTTTTACTACCAGCGAGCGTGTGTGCAGCGAAATAAATTGGTCCATAATGATCGGAGATGTTTTCGTGAATGCATTCAAAGCAATTCGGAATAGAAAAACTATTTTTCTATCATATTGCCGATGCATTGAATTCAAAACAGTAGTTTAGCCGAATTGGAAAATCGAAAATGGGTGCGCAAACTATCGCCAGTGGGCCCGCACATTAGCGTGATTTTTATTCCAATCACATGCAGGCGATTCGAACAAATTCTCACGCTATTAGTAAAGTTAATGGTTCGGGCGAAACAAGCTCCAAATAGAATTATGAGCAGCAATAACAAGCAGATTATGCGAACATGATAATAATGCCCGATCTTGAACGACAATCGTCGCAGGCAAAAGGGAATCCTCGACCGCCTGGTAGCTTTTTCCCCCCTTCCATAAATCAGCCATAGAAAAATGGAATAATACGATAAAATGGAAGTTTTATTCCGAGCGATGAAAAATTGCCATTACCAGAGATTGAAATCAGTTTAGATTCAAAGAAAAACTGACAGACTAAAAGTTAGCTTTCCGACCGTGCAGTAATGCTGCTCTTACGCCATCCACTTTCATATGTGGAATGTCGTTTCCCGCACTGAATTCAAGAGTCCGAATAAAATCTCTGACTGGAGAGAACTGGAGGACAAAAAGGGCTAACCGGGGAATGGAGCTGGCTGCGGATGGAGATGTTTATTATCAGCCACTAGGAAGAATGCGGTAAGTGCACTTTGCTATGCTTGATGCATTTCTGTTTCCATTGTTGTCCAACCCGTTGGATAGCTACGTTTGTATTATCAGATAAAAGTGTACCTATTTTGGGCGAAAAGAAATGCTACTCCTTGCTGCAGCGGTGGCCGAACGCCCTCAGTCAAACACGCTGCCGGAAAGGTCAATTTTTTGCATTGGTTATGCAATGCGTGTCCTGTCAGAAAGCTTATCTTTCGTTTTTCTCTATGTTTCGGAAAATGTGATTGTGCAATGCTCGTACGAAAAACGAAGGCACACGTTGTAATACTGTCCGTTTTACATGGTAAACTGTTTTGGAATGTTAAATTCAAGAATGAATGTATGTGCTGGAATTTCTCAAACAGTCATTTTTACCCGATAGACTGAGAAAATCTTAGGTCACTATTCCGTCTCTTAAAGAAAAGTTTAAATGGATTTGAAACAACATGGATCAGGCTAACAACGAACACATTTTCTCGTCAAATAATTCACTGTTGAAAACTATCAGCAGCCAATATTGACTGTCATTGCAAAAAAAAATATCCACAAAGAAATTACCGGTTTCATCACCACACTCATCTCGTTGTCAGTTGTTCGATTTGACATCCATAAATAAAATGCTAAGCTTCGTCCAATGGAGCTGAAGGTAATACACTTACTTCGTACATGAACCAAGTTTTTCATTCCCAGTGCTCGAGAAGAAAGCAAATAAATAAATCCGTGCCGTTGTAGCAAACTTCATACAGCAATTTTTCCCCTCAAAGAAACCCAGGCTATCGTAAAGACATCTCAAAAATATTTGAAACGGGTGAAAAGTTTTTCATCCCCTCGCAAAGTTCCTAATCGCATTTGGAAGCCCCAAGGAAGCAAATACTTTTTGTGCGCTTTTAGCAAGGTTGGCTCTCTTTTCGCAAAAAATATTGTTGTCTTATCTAATAAATTAAATATTCGTCACGCGAGGTTACCGACCAAGTACTGAACTAATTCCAAAAAGAAAAATACTTGTCAAACGGTAAGTAATCTCTAAAAATATAAGGACCACCCTTCCGCGTGTGCAGCACAAAAGAATGCGTGTGATACGCGCTGCTCGTCCGTTGCGGCGCGCCTCGTACTGTTGTCAGGTTCAAGTTGATGAAAACTTAATCCAACCAGGCGAAACCTTCTGTCGACATTGACTGTTGAAACAGCGGCGACGAGTACAGTAGCTTTCAGTGGATATGATATGGTACGGTCTGAATACACCACCGTTGCTGTTGTTGTAACTTCTTCCTAACAGCATCCACAGTATCCTGTATTTTTTTTTTTGTGTGCGCCCTGAGAGAGCGTCCAATGCATACGCGCCACAACCTCCCCCCTCGAACCCACACAAGAGCATGTGTTTCGAAAGTCAAACTTGTTATTTATGGTTTCAGCGAGGGTTGAAAATTTTTGAATTATGTGCACCGCTGTAATCCAATTTGTACACAATGTTCCGCTGCTGTTGTTTCATTTCGGACTGGCTTTTCCGTTCGCGTTCGCAATCGCCGCCGCCGTCGTCGTCGAGGTCTTGAACAAACACTAGGAAACGGATCTGTCACATTGTTCATATACCATAGACAGGCAGACAGCTGGTAGCGGAGCCGGTCGGGCGGTGGTGAGAAGTGTAATAAGTAGCTTAGCAAACGACATGTCGATTAGAGAAAGGACAGAGAAAACCCTTCATGATGGACGACGTTAGTATGTTGCAAAGCATGTTCTGTCATTTTTTGCATAACTATAAATCAAATTTGAAATAAATAGAACGATGTGTGGCTCTCCGTTACTGACTAGAACCGGACCGGTCACAACAGGACATCACATCAATCAGTGTAATGCCAATTTCAAAAACAACTGCAAACCGGCTAGGACTTGTGATAGGTGCTGTCCAAAAAATTCGAGGCTTTCTATTCGCGTTGACGGCATTATACCGGCAGCATCTCTTAGACACTCATCAAAATACCTGTATGCGGGTAATAAGTGCGGGTGAAAATTTGCCAAAATGTTTTGATCTCTTGCACTCTTTAACAAACTACCCTTATAATAAATGAAGAACCGGAATAAAACAATAGCCGCACCTCATTTTCACACTTACTAGTGAGATAAAGTGTGATTTGGCACCAGATTAGAATAATGAATAATTTATTCGTTTACTAGTACAGTTCGGACTCGATTATTCGGGAATTCGATTACTTACTTTTATTTTAGTGTCAACGGTCCGTTACCGATCCTGTGCCGAACGAATTACGGTCCTCCAGTACCGTCGGTCCTGGGCTGCCGTTCTCCATTCCTCACGAACACCAGCTAAACGTGCATCGTCGTCGACAGCACACACTCACCGGGTGCGGGGTCTGCCTCGGAGTCTACGGCATCTTCCTGGTTCTCTACTGAAAATAGTTTTGGCTACTCTTTCGTCGGGCATTCTGGCCACGTGTCCAGCCCACCGCAGCCTGCCACATTGCACTACCTTCACTATATCAGCATATTTGTATACTTGGTACAGCTCGTAATACATGCGTCTGCGTCACACTCCATTTTCCATTTTGCCACCAAGTATAGATCGCAGAATTTTACGCTCAAAACCCCAAGCACTCGTCGATCAGCTTCCTTTAGCGTCCATGATTCGTGTCCGTAAAGAGCCACCGGGAGGATTATTGTTCTGTAGAGCGTCAGTTTTGTGCGAATTTGCAAACTACGGGACTTCAGCTGGCTACGTAAACCGTAGAAAGCCCGATTCGCGGCTGCAACTCGTCGTTTCACTTCGCGGCTTACATCGTTGTCACATGTCACGAGTGTACCAAGGTATATAAATTCCTCCACTACTTCATATCGTTTCCCATCTAACTCCACCTCGGCACCAACACCATTTGGGCTCCCACGTTCCCTACCAGCAACCATGTACTTCGTTTTGGCGGTGTTAATGGTAAGTCCCAATCTCACCGCTTCCCTTTTAAAAGGCCTGAAGGTCTCTTCCACTGCTCTACGGTTGATTCCGATGATATCGACGTCCTCCGCAAGACCAAGAAGCATGTGAGATTTCGTGATGATAGTTCCATTCCTTTCCACGTTTACCCGTTTGTAATGCACAATAGCAGGTTAGAGAGTGCATCCCCTTGCTTCAATCCATCCAACATCACGAGAGCAGCTGAGGTCTCACCCACTATTTTAACGCATGATTTGGATTCGTGCGACGCTGGAGAGCGTAACTAGTTTCGTCGGAAAACCATGTTCTAGCATTATCTGCCACAGCTCATTTCGTTCAACTGAATCGTACGCCGCTTTAAAGGCCACAAACAGATGGTGTGTCTGCAAGTTGTACTTCGGAGATTCGATGAAAAAAAAAGACATTTTTTATAAATAATTTATTTTAAACACAAATTCACGTTAGATAATGATTCTAGCATGACAAATATAGATTCATCTCCCTAAAGTATAAAATTCCTTTCCTATATATTTTTATCAGCTAGTAAAGCAGATAATACTATCTATGTTTAAGGTGAAATTAGCAGTCATCGATTCTGCCAATTTCAAAAGCAGTTTTTTTGTTTGAAACAAAAATTCTGTTTATAAAAATATATTCGCTGTGTTCAGATTGGCAAGAAGAATGCAGTATTTACATTTTTACAAACAGAACCCCGCTTATGGGCCCAAAAACTGCTTCCGAAATTGGGCTCTCCGACGAAAAGTCAATGATTGCTAATTTCCCGTTAATTTTTAAATTGTTGAGTGTATGATGCATAATTCATCATCATTATTATCAACATCATCATTATCATCATCATTATTATCAACATCATCATTATCATCATCATCACCATCATCATCATCATCATCATCATCATCATCATCATCATCATCATCATCATCATCATCATCATCATCATCATCATCATCATCATCATCATCATCATCATCATCATTATCATCATCACCATCATCATCATCATCATCATCATCATCATCATCATCATCATCATCATCATCATCATCATCATCATCATCATCATCATCATCATCATCATCATCATCATCATCATCATCATCATCATCATCATCATCATCATCATCATCATCATCATCATCATCATCATCATCATCATCATCATCATCATCATCATCATCATCATCATCATCATCATCATCATCATCATCATCATCATCATCATCATCATCATCATCATCATCATCATCATCATCATCATCATCATCATCATCATCATCATCATCATCATCATCATCATCATCATCATCATCATCATCATCATCATCATCATCATCATCATCATCATCATCATCATCATCATCATCATCATCATCATCATCATCATCATCATCATCATCATCATCATCATCATCATCATCATCATCATCATCATCATCATCATCATCATCATCATCATCATCATCATCATCATCATCATCATCATCATCATCATCATCATCATCATCATCATCATCATCATCATCATCATCATCATCATCATCATCATCATCATCATCATCATCATCATCATCATCATCATCATCATCATCATCATCATCATCATCATCATCATCATCATCATCATCATCATCATCATCATCATCATCATCATCATCATCATCATCATCATCATCATCATCATCATCATCATCATCATCATCATCATCATCATCATCATCATCATCAAAATCATCATCATCAAAAATAGTCATCACCAACAAAATAGTCATCACCAACAAAATAGTCATCACCAACAAAATAGTCATCACCAACAAAATAGTCATCACCAACAAAATAGTCATCACCAACAAAATAGTCATCACCAACAAAATAGTCATCACCAACAAAATAGTCATCACCAACAAAATAGTCATCACCAACAAAATAGTCATCACCAACAAAATAGTCATCACCAACAAAATCATCATCATCAAAAAAACCATCGTCATCATGATGAACAATACCGTCATCAACAAAATAATCTTACTTTACTTTTTCGGCGACAACCGGTACGGGGTCTGCCTCGAAGTCGACGACCTCTGTCGGGTTCTCTGCTGAAAATCGCCTTCGCTGGTCTCTCATCCGGCATCGTTGCTACGAGGCCAACCCACTGTAGCCAGCCTTGTCTTCTTCACCTTAACATATCCACATATTCACATACGTGTGTACTTGGTAAATTTCGTAGTTCAAGCACCTACGCCACACAACCTCTTCTATAATATGCCGCCAAAAATCGATTACAGGATCTTACGCTCAAAAACACCAAGAGCTCGTCGGTCGCTCTCATTTAGAGCCCGCACTTCGTGGCCGTAGAGTACCACCGGGAGCGCGAGTTTTATACGGAGTTGCGGATCCGCAGAAGGTACTGCTGATAGTTCTGACTGACGCTTGATTTTGAATCATCAAGGGTAGCGCGTATCAGCCTAATCAGTTTTGTTGGAATACCATGTTCAGGCATAATACGTCACAGCTCATTTCGTTTAACTGAATCGTACGCCACCTTGAAGCCTGTGAACAAATTGTGAGCCTGCAAGTTGAATTCCCGAAATTTATCGAGGATTTGTCGCAAGGTGAACATGTGGTCCGTCGCGAAGCGTCCCTCTCGAAAACCGCACTGATATTCGACAACGAATTTTTCCTGCAACCGCTTTAGTCTATGAAACAGGATACCTACAGGACAGAACTTTGTATGCAGAATTGAGGGGAATAATGCCTCGATAATTGCTGCATTCGAGTTGATGGCCCTTTTTGTAAATATGGCATATTAGACCTTCCAACCAGTCTGTAGGTAGTTCCTCCTCAGTCCATACCGTTAGTAGGGTACGGGAGGGTATTCCCAGCACGCTACTAATTTCGGCATACATTACCTTTTTTGGCTACACTTTCCCAAATAAAAACTTTGCCACTATATAACAATACTGAAACGAATGTAGCACTCATAGGCTTTAATGTGTTATAACTATTTTCGTAAGAATGTAAGTAATTTGCTAAATTTTATTCAATAAACATCAAAACCAGGCTGAAAAAACCAGCAGCAATCGCTTACGCGTATCCGCTCTTGATGATGGTTTGGAAAACACACAATTATGATCATGTTTACTTATTCTAGCAACTAAACAGCTGTGAATATGCTATCACAGAACAATTCTACTTCTTTTTAACACTTTTTGCCCTCTGATATGAAAATATAAATCAATTTCCATTCACTAGCCATTTGCAGCATTTTGTTTTTAATTCCAGCATATGGTGCGCTATTTACACTACTACCGAAACGCTTCTATCATGTTGACATAGCTAGTATTAGAGTGACAACCATTTGCTTCTGGTGCTAATGTATATGAACGATTCAATGATACACTAGCGCCAGCAGCAAGCTGTTGTCACTGCAAAACTAGTTATCTACAATGAACCCGGAATGTAGGCAATAGCGACACGTTATCCATTGGTCTCTCTTTTGATCTGTTTTTGCAAAGCATCTAATCCCTGTGCAGGCTATTTCGACCGATCGGATTTAAAAAACACAGACACCACTATAGAAAATGGGCCCAATTTAGCCGCAGCGACTTCATCACTTCTCGCGACTATAACAAAAATTCAGTAGCGTTTTATTAAGACCAAAATACATGCCGATATTCAGTAAATATTATTCTATCAACTGGTATAAAAATCTTGTCTCGAATAAATATAGTTTCAACGTAATTCCTGAATATTGTTCAGGCTACCGCTTAATGGGCTGGAAATACCCTCCCGTACCCTATAACTTGATGAATTGCACAATACAGTCATTCGCTCCCGACTTTCAAAAGTTCAGCGAAGATGCCTTCCCTTCCAGCTGCTTTGACATTTTTCAGCTCTCTAGCTGTTTTACACATAACAGGACTTGACACGGTTCGTTTCCTGATTTTGGTGAACATTTTAAAGAAGCTTCTCGTATCGTGCCTCTCAAAGCAATTCTCCGCCTCTGCAAGAACGCGATTTAAGTGCTGACAGTTCTGATGCTATTCATGGTTCGTTCGCCTCCTCCACGTTCCGTCTTCCACCTGCACTCCGCCGTAGATGGTGCGCAACACCTTCCGTTCTAGAACACTAAGGGCGCGTTGGTCCTCCATGAGCATAGTCCATGTCTCATGGCCGTAAAGGACTACCGATCTAATCAGAGTCTTGTAGATTGTTAATTTCGTGCGGTGGTGAATTTTGTTCGATCGCAGCGTCCTACGAAGTCCAAAGTAGGCACGATTTCCTGCCATAATGCGTCTTTGTATTTCTCTGCTGGTGTCGTTGTCTGCGGTAACCAGTGAGACCACATACACGAACTCTTCTACCACCTCGATTTCATCACCGCACCGTCTAAATGAATCCGAGGAGGGAGGTCAGCATTCACTTCTCTAGAACCTCTTCCTTTCATGTATTTTGTTTTCGATACATTAATGACAAGTCCAATCCGTTCGGCTCCAGCTTTCAGTCCGATGTACGTTTCCGCCATCCTCTCAAAGGTACGTGTTATGATGTCGACGTCGTCAGCGAAACCAAGAAGCTGGACGGACTTCGTGAATATCGTGCTACTCGTGTCTATCTCCGCTCTTCTTATCACACCCTCCAAAGCGATGTTGAACAGCAAACATGAAAGTCCATCACCTTGCCGTAACCCTCTTCGAGATTCAAAAGGACTCGAGACTGCCCCTGATACTCGAACAACACACATTACTCGATCCATCGTCACCTTGACCAATCGCGTTAGTTTATCCGGAAACCCGTAGTAGTGCATAATCTGCCATAGCTGGTCTCGATCGATCGTGTCATACGCCGATTTGAAGTCGATGAATAAATGATGCGTGGGCACGTTTCTGCACCACTTGCCGAAGCGCGAAAATCTGATCCGTGGTGGCACGGGCACCCATGAATCCCGCTTGATATTCCCCCACGAACTCCTCTGCAAATGGTGATAATCGACGGCATAAAAGTTGGGAGAGTACCTTGTAGGCGGCGTTCAACAGTGTGATTGCGCGGTAATTACAACAATCCAACTTGTCGCCCTTTTTGTAGATCGGACACACGATCCCTTCCGTCCACCCCTCCGGTAGTAGCTTCTTCTCACAAATCTTTACAATGACCCAGTGCAGCGTTCTAGCCAGTGCGTCACCACCGTTTTTCAGCAGCTCTAACGGGTAAGACCGTCTGTAGACGGCCTTCGCTTTTTGAGTTCCAGAGCCGAATACGAAATTTGTTTTTAATTGGCAATATGCAAACTGTATTCAGAACAGATTTCTTGACATTTTAATACTAATATCATAACATTCTGACCATGTATTCAAAAGTTATCATTTTTCAAAAACAAAAATTCCGAAAAATTCCGAAAATAATTAATGCGCGAATATTCCCTTTTTTACTTTTGAAGGAAAAGGACATCTAGAACAAAATGATTGACCTTAAGGAAATTTCTATGAGTAAATTTCATGCATTGTTTTAATTTTGTAATATATCTGAATTGAAAAAATATCTGGGCAGAGCGTTAGACATGAAAAAAGAAAAAGAGAAATTGGACTTTTTCTTACCTGGCACTGCTCCAGATAATTATTTTGCATGAAAATCAGAACTTAAGGTTTTTTTTTGTGTGTACTTTCATGATAAAATAGTCATTAGCTTGATCGCATCGTTTTTACGGTGTTGCCCGTTAGAGGGTTAAGGTGCTCGTCATAATACTGCTTCCACCTTTCGATCACCTCACGTTCGTTCGTGAGAAGATTAAAGATTACCATCTGAGTCCCGACACATATTGGCCTGCGGCACATAGCCTATGCGCGCATTTTTAAGTAATTTATATTACTGTTGCTTAAGTTCATTTCCAAGGCTCGATCCCAATATAAGAGCGTGTTATTTACAAACATGACCCCCTTTGCCACTTTTACCATGCTAAAAGAGGCGTTGGATAGCAAATAAAAGGTTGCAAGCAAAAAATGTGCAACTCTGTAAATCATATTCTAAAAATAAACTGCGGTTCAGGACTTATCACTGTACCCATACAATTGTACGACATCATCAACCGATGTACGATTTAAATACAGTAGACTCTCGGAAAAGTTAACTCTCTGAAAAGTTAATTGTTCAGAAAAGTTAAGCGAATATCAGCTCCCATGCAACGCTCTAAAAAGTTAATTTTTGCCTTAACTTTTCTGAGAGTTCGAATTTATTGGTTGTCCAAACGTTCGTCCACACACGTGTGTTTTCATTCTATCTTTATTTCTCATTTTTCGGTTTATTGTCGCCTTTTCACAGTTTCATACAGAGTCGCATCATAACTGCGATTAAATTAAATTCTTGTACCGGACAGTTGCAACAATAGCTCAATACGGGCACATAGGATTATTGATAACATACTGGAAAAGCGCCAACTCAGATTGAATTTTAAATGCAAAAGAAGGAATAGCAAGGAACTAAAAATAAGCGCGAACATTATCAAAACGTAGTCGCAGACTACGAAAAAACAAAAGTAAGCTAGTGTAACCGACTATTTTAAACTTACTTAAAGGAACTAAGTATTATTTCATAAAGATCTTGCTACATTTCTCTTTCCATTACAATGAAAATGTGTACCTTATGTCCCGAAATGCATTTTTCGCTTTGGTATTTATCATTTTCACTGATTTTTAGGACTACTCGGAAAAGTTAATCTTTCGGAAAAGTTAATCGACCCATTCCCCAATCGATTAACTTTTCCGAGAGTCTACTGTACCGTCATCCGGGGATACTTGCAACACCGGGGTTACTTGCAACACTTCGGCGCATCGCGCTTTTGACAGCTCCAACGCATTTGTTCGTTAACATAACCATTTGCTACAATCTTTTACCGACTGGTGATTCACTTAATGGAAACTTTTTCGGCTTCGCAGTCGCAGTAAATAAGCAGAAAAAACGGTGTTTTTCTCTTCTACCAACGTTTCGAATAATATGTATTCTTTATCAAGGCTCTAAAATAATCAAAATAATCAAAAAACATTTTTCAATTTGTTCTTACAAAATTAATATAAACTTTTTTACTGAGAATGGACCATTTCTTTGTCAAGTGGTTCATCATTTCACGGTCACTATATCATCGCATGTACATATTAGCCTAACAATATTTAAAAAGAGAAACAATATTAGCAACTAGGAACAAATTTTACAAGCATTAAACTATTACAATATAATTTTCAAACACACTTCAAAACTAAAACTTCGAACTCGTAGCACTTTTTGAAAAACTAACGAAAAAACAAAAGGATTGCTGTAATAAAAGAGTTTACATGCAAGCTTGAGCACAATTTTATTGTGTGCAAGTTTTCGTTGTGCTCAGTTATGTCTACTAGTAGCTGTCACTTTCGCTGTCATCAATCATCTGACATTTCCCGATGTTTTGTTTTTATTCTTACTCTGCTTTACACTTTGTAACACTGCTGCATACGTTGAGCTTAAGTTTTCAACATCACTACGTTTGTTTACCGTATGATCGGTCGTGATAATGTGGCACATTTCCAGCACATTCAGCGCTGCAGTCCGTCGATGTTCATCCAAGATATGAACCTTATCCAGTGCGAACGAGTGATCGTGTTCGATGCTGTGTTGGAGTAGTGCAGTTTTCTCTTTCAGGCGCTCCAGTTCGGCAGTGGTGGATGAGCTGTTAACATGCATGGTGGTTTTAAGCTCATCCAACTTTTTAATATTAGATCGGTGGTTGCTCATTCTCGTTTTCAGGTACTGTGTAGTAAGGCCAACGTAGCACGAATCGCATTCAGCACACGGGATTCTGTATACAACGTTGCTGCGATCTAACGGTGCTATGCGATCTTTCGTGTTTGTGAACAGGCAGTTGATGGTGTGTTCGTTGCGTGTGGCTATAGTGACATTTGGAAAATCTACACGTAACGATTTTTTTATGCGTGTTGTCAACAAATCGATATAAGGCATCGGTTTGTATGTTGTTTGGGCTGTTTCTACTGGATGCTCTCGTATGCTCCTTTCCATTTGTACCCAATGCCATTTTAAAGAAGAGACGTTTACCTATTGTTTAGTTAAGTTTAATCCATTACATCATTGTTTTGCTTGTTTTTATACGATTGGAACGTAATTTCATTTTCAGAGTAGGAAAAATGGATGTGCAAAGTTGCGTCAGTTCATTGACATGGAATTATTATTTATTGTTTGGTTCCTGTACACAATAAGTGCATCATATAAGCTAACAAATAGCAACTTTGAGCTTTGTTTATATTTTGAACTTGGAGAAGAAACGATGAATTCGTGTTGTTACTTCCAATATGGCGTGGCTTGCAGCACTTGTAAAAATGAAAATTATCGTAATTGACAGTATTTACAAAGCAAGTTTGCATCTGTACGATGTAATTTTGTCTACCACCATCTCCAGAAAAATTAAAATTGTAAAAAATTCCACGTGCCTTGAAACGGCAATTTGGAGTACGCCGACATGCTGCATTTTCACCGAATATCTTTAAAAAAGCGATAGACGAAATTGGGAAACAAAAAACGCCTCCAGAATCTCTTGTTTTACTACAAATACATTCAAAATATCTCAAAACAGTCGTTCGCGGTTTGAAACCAGATATAAAATCATAAGAAACGCAATATCAGAAAAGTGTTGCAAGTAACCCCGTTTACTGGGTAACTTGCAACACCCCTATTTTCGGTTCATTCTGCAGATTCATTTAGTTTATATTTTTTCTCATAACCATAAATCAAAAGTACTGACCACTATACAAGTTTTGGCTACTTACACTTGGACGTTAACGGTATACTTCACAAAGTTATACTAAGTCAAAGTTCAAAAGTGTTGCAAGTATCCCCGGATGACGGTATTCAAATTTGTTATAGTTTCGATCGTATATCATTGTTAAGAATAACTACGGAATAATTCGTACACAAATTCACATTCGCTGACCAATATACGACATTACCCAAACATCTGTGAGAACATATCCAGTTTTTCTCGCTTGCTATATCATTGTTGCTGATTAGCTTTAACGTTTGAGCATTGGACATTTTTCGTTGAAATTTGTATATATCTTATTTCATAAATTACGGATGTTGCCAAAACGAATCAATATTTGTTTAAAGATTGATTTGATAAATGGCAATGTTATGTGAGCTTATTTGAGTTTAATGAACCGTCCGCACAAGTTTACTTAAAACGCGCAGAAAAGAAAACTCGGCTGAAATAACGAGCGGAAACATTAAATACAGCAAAACCAACATGCCATCTTTCACTGTAAAAATGTACCTGCTGCAGTGACATGTTGGTAATCCGCGTTAGAAGCTCACAAATTTCACCAGCACATTTAACAAAGTCAAAAGTCTTAAATCTTGCAAAGGCAAATGATCCCCATTAATTACGCGAAATACCTCCAGAAACAAACGTTGAACAGCAGTAGCCTGTCAAAAGCTAGAACGGGAATAACCCGATGTCCGACAACGGAAAAAACGATTTCATTCCACCGCAAGACAAACCAAACCATGGCTGACCAAGCGGTAGGTAAAGCTAGTGTGCAAGACTGACTGGACCACCACCGCCGGAAACGCACAGAGGAAAAAGCGACGCGAACGAACTAATATTAACGCTCGCCACAGAGGACATAAAATACGAAATAATTTGCAAAGTAATCTGTCTTAATGCAGGAATGGCTATTTAATCGGTTTTAATCCGGCTTTTTTGCGAAACACTCAGTTGCAATTTCCGCTCGTTATTTCCCCGAGCTTTTTTTCTGCGCGTCCACGCTCTGCACGTGTGTCGCAAAGCCAAAACGCTCCAAGCCAGCCAGCTGGTCGGCCGACCGGCCGGGTGGGTTTCCCGTGCAGGCATTATTTCGTCCAATTTCCGAAAGCTTAGAGGGGAGATTTGCAGCTTCAATTTGCTGTCATGTATGTGTGGTTGTGCGGCATAAAGCGGGCTACGCTATCCATGGCGACGATAATTGATGACACTTTGAATGGATTCCCGGATTCTCCGGATCAGTTGGGCGGCGGAAAAAGTGCCATTCTGCCGGAGAGGAGCGAGCCAGAGAGAGGTTCGGCCGATTTGACGCTTTGTAAGTGCCCGCAAATGGGTTGAACAGTACGAATTAATTATATTGTCAATGGAATGGGATTTGGTAATAAAGGGAATTTTAGGAGACTTCTTATCAATAGGAATAACTGGATTTTTTTCGATATGCGAAAATTTTTCTAGAGCTATAAGAAAAATTATTTTTCAAAACCGACCGACCGAATAATCATAATTATTTGTAATTTAAAAGAAGGCCTTTGACTTTACTTGACAGATTGAAACACAAACATTAAAAATCTTCATAATATTCTAAGATTAATTGTTTTTAATGTAGGATTAAATTTTTTAAACCAGCCATTTTGCCAACGTTTTTAATCCATTCCTCATGGCGATTCTTTTCCATACGAAACTAGGCAGTTATTGTGATTCATTAATTAAACCATTCGAGATGTATCATTCGGTGCGAAATAATCACCAAACGGTAGCATATTTTACGATTCAGTTAAAATCAACCGAAACCATATGCTCTGATTAAATTGTTTTATTATCTCTACTACCCATTAAGGATGTGAGTCGAATAAAACTGCCCGGATAAAGAGCTCACGTATCAACTTTTATTATCAATCTCCACAAAGAGGCGTTGCAGCCACCGGCGTGGTCAGGGTCTAGTACATTGGGTGACATTGTTTTGATGTGTACTTTTAGGAAAATCCTTTCTTAATGGAAATACACAAGCCATAGTTGTCTATAGTTTAAAAAGATTCACTTATCCAATAGTTTCGAGTTATAGCTTCCATCCTTTAAGATCTGAACACGCCGGTTGTTTGGTTGGAAGCTGAACCGGAACGAACACAGTGTGTTACTCTTTTGCTGCCTGGTGGAGATTGCTCTGAGGTAAATTTAATGATATTAGTTTTGAGATGGCTTATTCTACGGTTTGTTCATTGAATTAAATACTAAATGGAACGGAATATTGTTTCAAGTGTCTTCTTCTTTATAACGGTTAGTAGCATTAACTCAATACTGCAGCTCAGTAATTAAGATAATTAAGACCGTATGGTTGATTTTACCAACGGTGCAAATTGAAAAATATAAAAATATTTTCACCTTCAAATATATTCAACTAATTTCTAAGAACTTTTAGCACTTAAGTTGCATTCAACCATTCACTTAGTATTCACTTTCCATGCTAAAAAAGTTCCGTGGAAAAAAAGTTCGTTAGAACTAATTACCATTAGGATTCTTCCCGTTGTGATTTAATCTTCACGATCGCTTCCCGCAACTGTGGCAGTTTGAATAAAATCGCCTTTATAGCAAACAGTTTGCTATCTTCTGCGAGTCTTAGCTTCTATCCGGTCTCGGAAAAACAATCAGCATTACTGGAAATGAACGGCTGGCGAAATTATTTACATTTGAATCGTTACGGTTGCTCATTACAGAGAAAAAACCGCTTGGTCGGTGCATCGAAGTGCGTCCCGTTTGTCGCAGCATAATTCGAGCTGCCGTGTACCGATGACATCTGAGATAGGTCAAGTCTAGAATTTTATTTTTCTGCCCAGGACTGATAGCACTGTCTGGTATGCGCTTCAACGGACCGCAGAAATACCTAGTTCGTTTTGCTTTTATTTGAGATTTGAATCGTTCCAAATACTAAAACCTCGCAATTACTGTAATAGAAACCGCAAGGTTGTTGGTTCTGCTATTTTAAATCTAGGTTAACTGTTTTGGCATAGTTGGGCTTTACCCGAGCAGGAGCGAAGAGCAAAATGATATTAAAATGTGTTATGGAAATCGAATAACTCATATCAAAAATTTGGTCTTATTTTGGCTGACATAATTGGTAAAATAATACCGAAATTTTGCTCCCTTAAGGCCAAAAGAATAACTACTTGTGTTATTTGAATAACAAGGCAATAACATGACTGTATTCAGAGTTTAGAATAACATATTTTAGTATTATTAAGGTATCGAATAACAAATGCAGTAGTAAATGAGATATTAAAATATCATTTTGTAAAATATTTATAATCTACAATCTATTTGATCAATAAATTTTTTTTTATGATATTTATCGAATATCATTTTAAGATCAAAATAAGATATGATAAAAAATTAGTTATTAAACTCATCTTACAACCACTGTTTAAAGTATCTACTCAATAACAAAATGTGTTATCAATGTATCTCCATATCTATTCCATAACGAAATATTGCATTATAACACAGATTGATATTGTTATTACATTATTTTACTCTTCGCTCCTGCTCGGGTAAGGATTTCGCTATAGATAATAACCGATTGAAATAATAACTATGCCTGCTCACACGCGAAAGAGTATGAGAAAAATAGCATTCCACACTTACACCGCACACGCAGGCGTAAAAGAAACAGCCGCCGGTGCTGTGTGAGATATTTTGTTACCCACACACTCGCGCACGCTTAACCTCACATCGTCTTCCTGCATGGCTTATTCCCGAGGCAAAAAAAAAACTCATTCCCCACGAGTGACCGTGAGGCTGGTGGCGCACCGGGCTACAATTTTTGCATTACTTTTTCTTCTTCTTCTTCTTCTTCTTCTTCTTCTTCTTCTTCTTCTTCTTCATCTTCGCCCTCGATGTTACTCGCGGGCGGGAGCGCAGCAGATCGGGCTGCAACGACGAACGACGAGCGACAGCTGTAGCTGTTAGCTAAACACCTACGCGCAAAAACTCGTTACACTGCTGGATGAAATAAAAGGGGGAGCTTTAAAGGAATTCTCATGCCAGCGTGTTCGTTAGAATGAGTACGCGTGTGTGAGAAAATTAGACCACACGAGTGCGGGCTTCGCCAGACTGGCCCTAAATACTCCTGCATACAAATTTTCAGCAAACGATTCTCTTGTCAACATTATTAAGAAAGTTGATTTTTAAAATAAGCTTTCAGAGAACGTCAGATGCAAATACACATGTTCTGTGGGTTTCGTAGTAGTGATATAAACTTATTCTACTCAATAAGTGAATAAAGTGGGAACCGTAGTTTTCCGTATCGCGATCCATGTCACCATTTGTTGCGAAGTTTCCAGGGGCTACATTGCGATTCTCGTTTCGAGTGATTTTGGTTCGTTTCGACCACGTTAAACGAATGAGCGAAACGAACCAAAATCAATCGAAACGAGAATCGCAATGTCACCCCAGGTCTATCTGAAGCATATTTTCAACTATATTCAAGCTATAATTGGAGCCAATTATAACGGCATTCGATCCCACTCGCCTTCCCAGGCGTGGCTGTGGCTCGCAGGCAGGGTTGCCACATGCACAGATTATTCTGTGTTTAACAGATATTTGAAAGAAATCGCCTGTACAGAATCTGTATGCATAGAATACAGATTCTCGCCAATTACACAGATTAACAAATTTTTGAGCTTTTACAACGAGAGTTACAGAGACGGAAATAGTCAGCAAAATGACTTTCCGTCTCTTTCACTCTCATTGTTTTGCATTGAACAAATTTTTGCACAGATATTTTTACTCGCTGTACAGATGGCCAGCTTTTTCCAACAAAAACGTAGAATTATATGTGGCATCCGGACGTGCCTTCCCGGACTACGAAGAATGGAGTATGTAGATATTAAACAACGCAGGTAGTGACGATCCTTTGAACCACATCGAACTGGACAAAAGAGAGACTCCACAACTCCCTTACTAAGCGTGCGACCGCAGATGTGCGATAGAGGGTAGTCGTTGGTAGTCGGCGACTACTCCGTTCCGCAAACTCTGTTTTAACATAGGAGTATTTGACCCGAAAAGTTGGTCAAAAGTATTGTTAATCATTTTTATTAGAGTAAACAAGCGTTAATGAGTGAAAAATAATATCATTAGTTCTATGAAGTAATTTTCTATGGAATTATGTTTGTATCTACCTAGTAGTGTAACACAACTTTTCTGATATTGCTTTTACAACTATAGTTGAAGAATGGAACTTTTTTAGAAATTATGTAAATAAAGGGAGAGAGATATATGATAGAGAGGTAAGACAGAGAGAGAGAGAGGTGAGAGGGAGAGAGGTGTGTATTAGAGAGATAGAGAGAGAGAGAGGTGGAGAAAGAGAGAAAGAGACAGACACACACACACACACTCACACACACACACACACACACACACACACACACACACACACACACACACACACACACACACACACACACACACACACACACACACACACACACACACACACACACACACACACACACACACACACACACACACACACACACACACACACACACACACACACACACACACACACACACACACACACACACACACACACACACACACACACACACACACACACACACACACACACACACACACACACACACACACACACACACACACACACACACACACACACACACACACACACACACACACACACACACACACACACACACACACACACACACACACACACACACACACACACACACACACACACACACACACACACACACACACACACACACACACACACACACACACACACACACACACACACACACACACACACACACACACACACACACACACACACACACACACACACACACACACACACACACACACACACACACACACACACACACACACACACAGAGAGAGAGAGAGAGAGAGAGAGGGGTAATCTTAAACACTTTCCTTCGTTTTTCTGCGCATGCTTCTCTCTCGGTCCATTATTGAATCCCTTCGAAAATTGTCACAGGAAAACCTAATCCAGATCCAGCATGTAGGGTATTGCCGTTATCGTCGGGCCACTGTTATGGTCAGGCCATCACAATTTTACAGTTTTAGTAACTCATGATATCTATGATACAACCATTGTAAAACATCTTACTGTGATAGCTAACTTTTCACAATATTGTGAGTTTCAATCGTGTATTCAAAACACCCGTATTGAATTCAGTAACTAATTCTTACAAAAAAAGTTTTCTAGGCGCAATGAACTTTTCTTCAAGAAATGATTCATGAAATGCAATTATCGAGTTAAATTTTGAAAATGTATGAAGTGTGTTGTGCTGCACACGAGGAGTATAGGAAAATCCCCTCCAATAAGGTGTTTGGGAAGGCTAAGATGAAATACTAGAAAAGTGCTATTTGTAAAGGTCGGGCCACTTAAATAGTCATGGTTGGGCCACCATAATTTTAAGCGCAGAAGCGCAATAATCGCTAGAGAATGTTAGTCACGTAAAATGTGATGAAATAAAGCAAAATTAATACGATAAAAACCTAGATTTTTGTTGTTTTTTTTTTTTTCATTGTGGTTGTACACTTCGGAAAAGGCGATTGTAGCAATATTGATTTTACAAGATCGCCAACATTTCGCAAAAATGCAATCAAAAATAGGGTATTTGTACCTATATGATCCATTGTTCATGGAATTCATTCTTTCCATGTCTCTTTATAGAATTTCAATACGTATGGCTTAGATTTTCCGCGGTGGTCCAACCTGTACAACATGGCCCGACTAAGACAACATTTTTTGTCTTCACGTAAATGCCTATAACTTTTTCATTTTTCAAGCAATCAGTTCGAAACTTTCCGGAAATATACCTTATTCTTAGACCTTTGCAACGATGTATTTAGATTTCCAAAATTCTTTTTGAAACAAAAGTTATGGGCGAATTCCAAAACGTGACCCAACCACGACGACACTCCCCTACTTATTCTTCTTACAAAACAAGCCTTTTGATTGATAATACGGTTATCGAATTGCGTAATGAAGAGACTCAAAGCATGCACAAATGTGATAGAAATTAAAGAAATTTGGCGATTTTACCTAAAAATTTTTGTTCAATTACTTTTCAGAGCATTACTCTGGTGTCTCACAAGCACAATTTATCTTTCAAATGCTTGAAATTTCATGATAGTATAATTTATCATAAGAAAAATGCTGCGAAATTGAATATTTCATGATTTATGCTTTGACGGTTTTTCGGCTTTCAGTCAAGTGGATTTAGCAAACTATTGTTTTGCTTTTACTTATCCGACGTTTCGGTGATTTATTTCACCTTTTTCTAAGGATTAAAAGCTTAATCGTTTTTTGCTTTTAATCCTTAGAAAAAGGTGAAATAAATCACCAAAACGTCGGATAAGTAAAAGCAAAACAATCGTTTGCTAAATCCACTTGACTGAAAGCCGAAAAACCGTCAAAGCATAATAATTTACAGTCGATAAACTCTCCCTTTCATGATTTAGTAAAAAGTTTTTATTTCATAAAATTGCAAAAAGTTGCTAAAATTTCACTCACAATCTTCTTCTTGGGACTCTAAGCTATCAAATGGTATCAAAGATTGTGATGAGAAAAGGTGAGAACTTAAACAAATGTCACTTGAAAGTAGCAACATATTTGGGCTAATTGGCTATAATAAATACTGCTTGCTTGTCATCATTATATTCATTGAAATGTAAAGTCTATATCAACAAATAATTGTAAAATCTTTGAGTTTCAAAAGCCTTTTTACAGCTGGTCGATAGGATATATAGCCTTAGAAATGTGAAAGGCAACATCCTTACCTACATGAGCGAAAATATGTAGCCCATTTTTACTCGAAGTTTGACAGCTCTATGTAAATGTAAACAAAACAAATGGTTTCAAAATTAACGTTACATTGTGTGATAGGTATCTGGGAAGACAGCGAGGTTTAATTGGAGGGGATTGAACGAGTTTTAATTTTCCTCATTTTGGCCAGCTTTTTGGTCCAAATACTCCTCTGTGCTTTGTTTTAAATGAATTTAGCAAGGCGCTAAGCTACCATGATTTTGCCTGATTAGTACTGTCCAACGTTATTAGTATTCATTTGATTTATCAATGCTTCCTGATTGATCAAACGACATGAGTTTGGAGGGACTAATAGTTGTTAGATCACAAATCAATGCAAGGTGCTTTCAGTGAGAATTTCTGTACAATTACCAAGACGCTACGGTAACAGAATGCTTCCTTATTGGCCTTAGCCTCTTGCAAAAGTTATGAGTCTGAGGGCGCTTACAGTGAGGATTTCATAAGACACACCACGGCGTTACATTAACAGAAGGCTTCCTGATTGGCCCTGTCGAACGTTACGGATCTGAGGGCGCTTATAGTTGTTTAATCTTGAAACAATATAGGCGTGAATGCGCTTATTGGTCCTAATTGATCCTGTCGAACGAAACAAATCTGAAAGCATTTACAGTAAGGATTTTATAAGAATCATCAAGGCGCTACAGCAACGGAATGCTTTCTGATTGACCTGATTGACCTGATTCGCCATAAAGTTGTGCGAGTTCATGGTTCATCCTCTGCCTTCATACTCCTTTTTCCTGTACACCACCGAAGATCGTTCTTAACACTTGTCGTTCGAAAACTCTGAGCACTCATAGGTCCTCCTCGCATTGTCCATGTTTCGTGCCTGTGGAGGACAACCGGTCTAATAATCGTCTTGTACAGGGTGCACTTCGTACGGGGACTTACTGTTAGTCTACTCGATTGCTTGTGAAGCCCATAGCAAGCACGACTTCCGCTGATAATACGCCTCCGAGTCTCACGGCTGGTATCATTGTCCGCCGTTACCAGTGAGCCAAGGCAGATAAATTCGTCGACAGGATGTTCTACCGACAATATCTATAATCGTGCCCCGCGGTTCATAACACCTTGTAGCGCTATGTTGAACAGCAGGCATGAAAGACCATCAGCTTGACGAAGCCCTCTGTGTGATTCGAATATCCTAGTCAATCCACCCGAAATCCGAACACAGCACTGTGTACCATTCATCGTAGATTTAATCAGTTTGATGAGCTTCCTGGGGAAGCTGTTCTCGTCCATGATTATCCGTAGCTCTTTCCGGTCGATGGTATCACATGGGACTTTAAAATCAACAAACAAGTGGTGCGTGAGAATTTTGTATTGACGGCCATTTTGCAGGATCAGCCACAGTGTAAATATTTGATCCGTTGTAGACCTACCTTCGACGAAGCCGGTTTGATAAGTTCCCACCAATCTGTTCGCAACTTGTCGCCCTTTTTATACAACGGGCAGATAACCCCATCTTTCCACTCCTCCAGTAACTGCTCCGTATCCCAAATTCTAACAATTAGCCGGTGCATACAAACTGGCTGCTTTTCTGGTCCCATTTTAATAAGCTCCGCTCCGATGCCATCTTTCCCAGCTATCTTGTTGTTCTTTAACTGCATGATGGCTTCCTTAACATCGCCTATTGTTGGGGCTGGCATCTTTTCCCCGTTCGTTGCACCTTCGAAATCGTTTTCCCCGCCGCCATGGTTCTCCACCTGGACGACATTAATCGAAGTGCTGCTTCCACCTATCGGTCACCTCATGATCGTCCGTCAAAATACTGCCATTCTTATTCCAACACATTTCGGCTCGCGGCACAAAGCCTTTGCGGGATTCGTTCAGTTTGTGGTAGAACTTTCGCGTTTCCTGAGAATAATGCAGCTGCTCCAACTCTGCATATTCCTGCTCTTCCAGGTAGCGCTTTTTCTCCAGAAAGATTTGGTTTCGCTGCATTTTCTTCTGCTTGTGTCTTTTCACGTTCTGACGTGTGGCACTGTGCATTTTGACCGCCCGCGCAGCGTTCTCCTCATCCATCACTCTCCTACATTCATCGTGTAACCAATCGTTCCGATGATTCCGGGCCACATGCCCGATGGAGCTCTCCGCTACACTGCTGATGGCTGTTTTGATGGTGCTCCAACAATCCTCAAGAGGGGCTCCGTCCAGGTTGTCCTCTTCCGGCAGCGCAGCTTCGATTGAATGCGCATAGTTTGCGGCGACACCTGGCTGTTTCAGCCGCGTGATATCTAACCGAGATTATATGATTAGATGATAACGAAGTGAAGATTTTGGCCCGTCATTGCCGGCCTACAAACAGGTGCGCGATTCAGTGTAAAAGTACTACTACTACTCTACTCATGAAATCACCCTGTACACAAAAGAAATACATCAATTTCACATAAGAAGAAAGTACGGCTAACTACATCTGATTTCGTTTATTATCACCCCTCATGGCCACTTAAAAACTAAGCTACTTAACTGTTACTATGCTGAATCTATGTCAGTGTTCCCCAGTGTATTCCCCGGTGCGGTGGCTCCAGAACTGTATCCTGGCTGCATCCGATGACGGATCCTTCCGCAACTGCACCCTATGTAAGGCAGGATTTTTGTGCCGCATAGCTGGCATGCCTTCGTCACCAATCTCTCGTATTTACGTAGAAGGATAGCAGGCGCTCGTCTTCCTGGGCTTAAGACAAAAGGTAGACTTCACCACCCCCTTGTTAAGCGTGTGGCCTGTGGCGTACTTCAATACTGCACCAACACTGATGGATTGAGTTATTTTTAGACACAAATTGTGCCACTTCCTCCGTGACTATAGTCAAACCACCAAGTAAGAAGTTTAATCTAACTCGTTTTACTGACGGGACGACATGATGACGAAACTGAGACGAAACCTCATCTTCCACTCTTCTCCGTTAAGGCCTGAGCTCCTCAATCTGTTGGATCCTAGCGACTCTGTGTTTCATTACTTTCTTTTACCGTTCCCTGCGTTAATTGTAAAAAACTGCCGTTATAAAAATTAATTATATGCCTGACCTCATTTCAAGGTCAAGACAAAACACGAAGTTGGTCTACTTTTAAGAGTGTAAATCTTTCTTTTTTACTTTCGAGCTGTTGTAAATATGGCATCATTGGTACGATTTCCGGTTGTCATTTCAATTCGAAATTTGAAACTGGAATACGTTGCTGTTTTATCTTTCTGGACCGTACTGCAGGCCACCATTTAAAGCAATTTCCTGATCATTCAAGTAGCTCTAAGCACCAACCTAGCAGCCATCGCCGTTGGCGAACGGTTGCCACCGTACAACCTTGTGTTTTATTTAGCCAATGAAGAATTGCGCCCGTTAGCAAATTAACATTCGAGACGATCACGAACATTGGGGCAGCTCGAAAATGGATGGATGGATACACACATTTGTATTCTTATACGAATACATACAGAAAGTAGTTTACCCGGTTCTGAAGCAAAAGTTTTCAATCGCGTTCTTTGTGGAAGGACAAAAGAGTCACACAGCAACTAAAGCTGCAGTTGAGTGCGAAAAATTAGGAATTATATTGATTGCTTTATTCCCAAATGCTACACGAATAATTCAGCCAGCAGATGTAGCTGTTTTTAAACCGATGAAAACACAATGGAGCAATCTAGTACATATTTGGCGTACGAATCACGGGGTAGAAAAATTCACGACTTTAAACTTTGAGAAACTTCTGCGACAAGCTAGAAAGCTAGCTATTACTGGCCAAACAATTAAAAATGGATTCAAAGCCAGTGGACTACATCCGTTCAATAAAACGCTGTCGACTACAAAAAATGCTTAGCAAAATATCTCTGAATCTGAATACTCACCGAAGAAAGTTTGCCGATTCAGGTCCAAAACAGAGATTAAGGCGCTCATATCAATGGAGACAATACATGTGAGTTCACGTAGTTGGCGATCAACGAATTGAACCTCTTTTGAGGCTTTTCCTGCAGACAAATCTCCCGATTTATGATTTCATAAGTTATGTGTTACTTTCCAGTCTGCAGTCCAATAACAGATTGCTTCATAAACGGAAAACTTCTGGGAACCACTTGTCCCGATGACAACTTGACGTCCCGTTAGAAAAGAGTCACCACTTTCGAATATATTTTGGGATTGGCGGCTGTTGCTTTTCTACCAGTTCCTATTTGCTATCGATGGTCAGACGTTCTTCAAACAGCGTCATGACTTTCAGTCCATAAAGTTGACTCTTAACCTGGCTTTACATAGAGAACAACGCTAAAATTGAAAGATAAAATTAAATACCTACTCGTTAAACACAATTGTAACTATATTACAATATATTCCTACCAGCTTTGTAGCTTCTAAGTAAGCAACTAAACGACGGTGTTTGTTCTGACTGTTGGGAACACATATCACTCGATCCAATGTAGCTCTGATCACTCACGTCAGTTTATCCGGAAAACCGTGTTTGTGCATTATCCGCCATAGCTGGTCTCGATCGACTGTTACGTATGCTGCTTTGAAATCAATCAAGATGTGATGCGGCTACACGTTGTACTTCCGATATTTCCGCAAGATCTGTGGGATGGTAAAAATAACTCCCCGCGAAACCTTGTGCTATCGGTGACAGCGTGCACAGTATGCTAGCTTTATTAATGTGATAATTAACAAATGAACTCATCCCGATAACGAATTCCTACTGCGATTTTACACTCTCTTAATGTAATTCAGTATTATTTTGGAAAATTTTACTCGTAAAATAAATAAACTGCAGTAACTTTTATGTGCACAAACTTTTTCCTTTATATTTACCAATAAGAAATACTTTATTTACAAACTGTTGTAACAACGTATCTTCCCAATAAAATTGGAAGTTTCACAGAGATATGGCAGCGAACAGGTTAGTTTGAAGAAGTTGTGTCCAAATGCAGCAATACCATCATTTGCATAAATTCAATTTATTAATAAAATAAAAAATAGTTTGACTAAAATTTTACAAAGCTGCAATTTTTTTCGATTCCGCGTCGTTTTTTAAGCGTGAATTATTTTATTGAATGCTACCTGTTTCTGGATTTGGAACCGAACATGTTTTAATCTAGACAGTAGGTTATCTCAGCCATCATTTACAAAGTCGCACGTTTTAAGTTATATCCATAAAGCATCGTCTGCTACATTACCCGATGGTGGCAACCAGAGGCAGCTCTCTGAAATTCATACGCACTCGTAAATTTTCGATATAATAAAATCCATAAACCGATCAGCAGAATGCGAAACACAGATGGGTCCCCGGATGAATGTACGAAAGCAAAAAAAAACACGTTGAAACGAAAGCGAAAACGAAATAGATATGTTATAAAACATGTGAAACATAAGCACAACACGATCGCCCGATGGGAGGATTTAAATTTAATACCGTTTCGACACATTTACAGCTTCCACCGAAAACAATCTCCAGGATAAAACCTATGCTTCCAGGGGGAGATACAAATACGATGTGAGCGCTTGTTGGTTGTAAGGCGATTAGAAACAATGTCGAAGTTAGCCCTTGAAACCCATTTCCATTCTTTCCATAACCATCACATTTATCTTAGTTGCACCTTCTAGAAATCAATCAACGCTCGGCTATAATGCCGCTTCGTCATCGCATAAATTAAGCTACTAACTAGCAAGACACTTCTCGAATGGCCGGTGACGGCACTGTCAGTCGACACGAAATGAGCATGTCTAAAATAGTTTTGCTAATTAGCGCGAATAATCAGTGATATCAATTCCGAACCTATCGCGGTTTAACTTCGCTGGAAATAGTGAAAGCATTAAATGGCTGTCAAATTCTATTATAATTTTACCTTCGCGGTTGCACAAGCTGAAATAACGCGACGCCTATTTTAATAATAATTGTCAAATCCGCGTGCGATTTCCACTCTTATTAAAACGACCCCGCGCACCGGTAGTTACCCAATAGCAATTAACAATCGGATGAAGTCATTTTGGATGCTGTGTTAATTGCATTATCATCGCAACCCAATATATGCAGCACAAAACCGATAAATCCCACTCGACTTACAAAAGTAGGGAGCTGTTTAGAGGATCCGCAGCCTGTTAGAAAGGGTAACGTCGACACCCATTTCAAAAACATACATGGTTATTAGCTTGAAATTCAAAACTCTTTGTTCCCTGGTCATGGAGGAAGCTTGACGGGACTTTGATGGGACATTTTTGTCACACACTTTAATCCTTGCTTTTTCGAAATTTTCTGTTACTCTTTCCGCCCTACTACTTCCGCTGACATAAAACGATTTTATGGCGGTTGGTGTCACGTTTCCTCCCGGTTCGGCAGGATAATCAATGCTTCAAATTAATCGTACAAAAGTAATTGCAAGCTGGGTAATTGCACACCGCAAGCCACCGCACGAAACAAGTCAGTTTACAGCAAATAGTATTTGTAATCAGGTGTTTGTCGAAATCAAAATTCGGTAACCGTACCGTAGCACACCCGTCGTCCGTGGTAGCCGTATTTGCATTTAAACTAAATCAATTCACACTCGCACGCTGCTGCAGCGCTGGTACCGATTTATGCACCACGACCTATTCGATTCAAAACTAGGAGCCTACTGGGAGGATTTTCGTTGTTCAGAGTAGCGTGATTTTAGCTTAAAATTAGTTTGGTTTTGGTGTTTATGAACGGTTTATAAGTTAATTGGATATGGTATGGAAAACCTATGATAAATTATAGAATTTTCATGTTTATTCAATATACAAGTACCCACTCCTTTATGCAATTAAAACGAGCCGTGAGAAACACTTAGTTGGCCGAGTCTCGACTGGGAAAGACTGTATGAGTCAATGGAATCACAGCACTAACCTCGCAATTGTCCTAGCAGATGGCCGCGAAATCTTTGGAATAAAAACCAGACAGTCAAGTTCTGAACGCGGAATATGGAACCAAGGGTTGGTTTTTTGTGGAAAACTTCCGAGAAACTTTGAAATTTTATCAAAATATAGAAAAACTTTAATGCGAAATCTTCCTAAAAAGCTGGAATCTACACTGAACCTTTCCGTTTCGGATTAAGAAGAAATTTGTTTATATATTTATAAGCCATCTGACAATTCGTATTAATGAATAGCGTATGATGTAATTATGCAATAAATAATCTTTTCACCCGATTAGCAAATTGGGACGCAGACATTCCAAATTCGAACACAGATTCCATAAAAGTAAACAGGCGTAAAATCCTGGTTGCATAAATGATCGCTGTCGCAAGGTTCTTCCTGATGCCCGAAATTCAAGCAGGGATAAAAGATGTTGGCAATCGATGTGGTCAGCGAACAGTTTAACAACGAAGCTGGCTTGCTGGATTTTTCGTCTGCGAGCGAGCGTTTCGGGACTAAGTAGTTGACATCTATCCGGATACGCTGGAAAGGATAACGCCACGGAAGATTCCTGAGAGCGAGCCGTATGAATCTTTTTTGGACTCGCTCGATCCTCAAGTTCCACGTTACGTCGTTCGGTGTCCATATAATGGAAGCGTTTTCAAGGATCGACCTAACAAGAGAACAGTATAAGGCTTTTAAGGAATGCGGATCCGTAAAGTCCTTGGCAATTTTGGATATGAAGCCAAATTGTCGGTTGACACCAATTGACGAACACGTCTAGCAACATTTGCAAATGAAGGCAGTCCTCGATAGAGCGCACCGCTACGTAGATTTTCAAATCATCGGCGTAAATAAGTTTGCATCTATAACCAAACGAGAATGAAACATTGTTGAACAAAATGACGAACAAAAGTGGTCCTAAATTACTCCCTTGCGGAACGACAGATATATTAACAAACGGTGAAGAAATGCATAGGCCGTGTTTAACATGAAGCGTTCTTTCAGTCAGATAGCATGAAAGCCACGACACCAATCTGCTCGAGGCTCCCATTCGCAGCAACTTACGGAGTAACACTTTGTGGTCAATTTTGTCGAAAGCTGCTTTCAGAATCGTATAGATGACATCTACTTGCGCTCTGCCTTCCATAGCCATCGGACAAGTGGTAACGAAGTCTAACAAGCTTGTAGTTTCGGATCTGCCGGGAATGAAACCATGTGGGTCAGAGGAGATATAAGAGACTTCGTGGCTTGTAGAATTCGGTCGCTAACGATAATCTCGAAAAGTTTCGGAACGGCGGAAAGGCTAGTAATCCCATGGTAATTCCTGACATCACGACAATCACCACTTTTATACACGGTAAACATATATGACAGCTTCCAGCTCGCGGGAAATTCTCCCCCTTCGAATGATCGGTTTAGAAAGGCGGCAAACGGCTCAGCAAAAGATCTAGCACAGCGATAAAAGACGAGAGCCAGGGCTTCATCCGGTCCAAGAATGTACGAGCTTTTTAAAATTTTTGAGGCAGCGACAATCATGACGGGCGAAATTTGAAACGTTTCCAAGTCTACAGAATCTAGTGAGACATTGGACGCGGCAAGTTCGGTGTCTGCATCGGACGATTGTTCGACTGGAAAGACAGAAGCAAAATGTGTCGCAAAGAAATCACATGCTTCGGCTTCACTCGTAGATTCTCTACCAGCGTAAACCATTTTTCCTTTTTGTATTCACAAAACTCCAAAAAGATTTTGGATTCCGACGCAAACCAAACTGCACCCTTAGAACGTACTTATAAGGTGCAGCATTAAACTTTCTGTAGTTGTCACCCGCACTCTTGAAATTGACGCAGCCAACGATTGCGGTCCCTTTTCGCTTTACGAAAAAGAGATGTACTCCATGGAGGTGGAATTGGTTTTCTTTTCACTGTAACATTTGAGTTAAGCCATTGACGGATAACATCGCCCTCAGAGAGGCCATAGGAACAGCCACGCAATTATGGATACAGTTCCAATCTACAACTGATAGGTAAGCAGAAAGTCTGTCGAAATCGAATTTCCGGAAATTAAGTTCTCTCCTGCGTTCATCAGTCGTTGGTAGCGACCCCGAAAACTCGCCCGAAAACATTATTGCGAACATCTAGTGGAGGATGATGAAGATCTACAGGTAATATGGGATCCCCAGAAGTGATAACCACAGTACGGCTTGCCTCAGATACAAAAATTAAAACAAGTTCATGTCGATGGTCTTGACCACGGTCGATGGTCAGGAAGCCCATGCCATCGACCAATGCTATTATTCGCTGGAGTTAAATACGACAAGTTATTAGGAAGAATATCGCTTTCGTTTTTGCGCTATGCAAGGCGAGGTTGATTGTAATCGCCGCACACAAGGAGAGTGTCACCTTGAGAGGCCATGTTGCAGAGTTCACGGACGGTGCTAATGTGCACTTCTATTAAATCAACTGATCGGCTTTTGTCGGGAGGAATGTAAATATTGCACATCAGGAAACGATGATCCCGTTGCGTAGCAGACACACACTTGCTTCAGCCTATTGCCGTTACATGTGTTTGTGGGGGTTGAATGCCCTTGGTACAGTATATCGCTTATGCCAGTATCAGAACATACCTCGCGATTTATACCATCTCGGCAGCGTTACACTATGCCTCCGATGCGACGAGCTGTCTGAACAGTTCGGTGCATCGTCGTGTCGGTAATCATCGTTGTCGTCTAGATTCCGACCGCGTTCAAAGACCTGATTGCTAAGACCAGTCAGTCGTATTCAGTTGACTAAACAATAAAGGCTTGGGCGATTCTTTGTGGCTGTAATTTAGACTCTGCACAGTGTTAATGCGGAAACAACCATGCCGCTCAGAAACAGCAATTAACACACCGCCAAAACTATGCTTGTCGCTGTTAACACTGGATCGGTCGCAACGGAAAACATTGAATGAGATACTGAAAATCTGCAGTAAATTGATGTTGTCATTTAACCCACTGTCCGTTAGCATAATTACGTCGTAGCTACAACGCAACTACAGCGAAATATGCCAGAAAGATATTGTCAGGTTTGGTCCTAAATTCTCTTACAATCTGATAATAAAGTCAAAGGTAGCGGTAATAGGACCAGCTTAGGGTTTTTATCGTCCAAGTTATCACGCGCGAAGTCACTTATTGCTGTATCACTTCCGGTATCAGTATCAAGCGTTGGCGTCAGGTTCACAGCTGGGGATCTCCGAAAGCTTTTGGCAGAATAATCCTCAAACTCGCGGAATAAAATACCTTCCGGCCAAGTCGAAGGCTCTTTAGAAGGGGAATTATGACTCCACTCCCCTTTAAGAGGGGGGGGGGGGCTTCCATACAAATGAAATACAAATTTCCTCATAACTCGAGAACTAATCAAGCAAATGGAACCAAATTTGGCATGTGAAGGTTTTCGAAGACAAGAGTATTTTCTATGGTGAATTAGGACCCCTCCCCACTTTAAGAGGGAGGCTCCTATACAGATGAACTATAAATTTCCTCATAACTCGAGAACTAATCAAGCAAATGGGACAAAATTTGGCATGTGAAAGTTTTCGAGGGCAAGAATATTTTCTATGGTCAATTAGGACCCCTTCCCACTTTAAGAGGGGGGGCTTCTATACAAACGAAATACAAATTTCCTCATAACTCGAGAACTAATCAAGCAAATGGGACAAAATTTGGCATGTGAAAGTTTTCGAGGGCAAAAATATTTTCTATGGTAAATTACGACCCCTACCCACTTTAAGAGGGGGGGGGGCTCCTATACAAATGAAATACAAATTTCCTCATAATTCGAGAACTAATCAAGCAAATGGAACCATATTTGGCATGTGGGTGTTTTGGAGGCAAGAATATTTTCTATGGTGAATTAGGACCACTATCCACTTTAGGAGGGGGGGGAGCTCCTATACAAATGATAATACAAATTTCCTTGTAACTCGAGAACTAATCAACCAAATGGAACCAAATGACACGTAAATGGTTTTGGAGGCAAGATTTTTTTCTATGGTGAATTGAGACCCCTCTCCTCTTCAGAAAGCGAGTCATGACTCATCTCCCCTTTAAGAGGGTGGGTTTCCATACAAATGAAATGCAAATTTCCTCTAATTTCGAGAACTAATCAAGCAAATGGAACCAAATTTGGCATGTGGGAGTTTTAGATGGCAGAAATTTTTTCTATGGTGAATTACGACCCTTCCCCCTTTTAAAAGGGGGGGGGGGCTCCCATGCAAATGAAATACAAATTTTCTTATAACTTGAGTACTAATCAAGCAAATGGAACCAAATTTGGCATGTGGGGCTTTTAGGGGGCAGAAATTTTTTATGTGATTAATTAAGACCCCTCCCCTGTTTAGGAGGGAGGGCTCCCATACAAATGAAATTCAAATTTCCTTATAACTTGAGAACTAATCAAGCAAATGGAACAAAATATGGCGAATTTATTTTGTGATAGTTAGAGACCTCTCACCCCTGTGGTAGGGGGTATGGACTCTCATACAAATAAAACAGAATTTTTTGCGAAACTCAAAATCGAACTAATAGAACTCGAGAAATACGAGACTCTTCCATAAAACATTAGTCAATAACAAGACCACAAAAACTATCTATAGTAACACTAGATCATTCAGGACGAGACGGCCGCGGGTAAACTACCCATTCCAGGTAACTAATAAGCCTTAACGTAAGCAGCAAATCAGCGTATCTGGCATTTTATACTGCACGTTGTTGTATATTAGCTCTTTGACTACATAGGTGCTGTAAATTGGCATCCAAAATTGCATTCAAATTCTTCGTGTCGGTAATTATCTGTAAATTAGCATTGTCAGCACTATAAGAAGGTTATCAGTAAAGTAGCTGTATATTTTGCCAAAATAGCATTTAAGTAGCATTTAAGGCGACTTAAATGCTTATTGGCATACATTTGAATAGCATTGGTGATGCTTACTGGTTACCTGGGATGCTTTCATAGTAACGTAACTGCCAAAATGAATCATCTAAGGTTGAACTCCTCAGAAACTTGCAAAACTCGAGATTGTGACAAAGATCATCCGAGATTCATGATTTATGTACAACACAGGTTAATTTGTGGCAATACAAAGTTTGTCGGGTCAGCTAATAAATAAATAAATAAAATTTTATTCAGCAAAATTGTAGATAATAACTAGTTCTACTACAAATGTCCCATATATATACCACTTTGTCAAATTTTGCTCGGCTGAGGCGGTACTCTCAAATGAATCAAAATTGAGTCAAAGTAATCGAACCATCCCTGGTTATAAATGTCTTTTGTTTAAATTGTATCTACAGTTGTCTCAGTTCGTCGTTAAAAATCTTTAATGTTAAGAATGTACATGTCTGCTTTGTTCTTAAGGACGTTTATAGCCATGATTTTACTTTGCTTTTAAATTTGGGACCCACCAATTATTTTAGTTCCTGTGAGCTCTGGTTTTAATAATGTTACTGAAGTTTAAAGTACTCCCCAAGAAACAATTCTGAAGTCATTAGGTTTTTGATTAAATTTTATAAAGGTTTAATTGCGGTATTAATCATTACCTCTGGTTTTATTATAGTATTACGAAATACCAAAAGGACACGTGTTGAAACACATGTATAACTAGCTAGCAACCAGTTGCCCTCGGGGTATGGTGCTGGCCTAATAAGCCAGTCGTCGTATGTTCGAATCCCGGCTGGGATAGCTTGTTAGATCGTAGCAACTGGCCCTGCAATTGTCCTGTATTCTAACAGCTGGTTGCGAAATCTGTCGTATAAAAACAGAAGGTCAAGTTTCGATAACGGAATGTAACACCTAGGCTTTGCTTTGCTTTTTTATAACTAGCTATAAAACCACAATAAAACTGTTAATAAAACAAATCCATTGTTATTTATTTATTTATTGTATAGATTTTGTATTTATTGTATTGTATTTATATAGAGGTTTCAAACAAATTCATTGTGGTTACTTATATTATCTCGATAAAAACCAATTCTCGACGATTACTCTGCTATCACAAAATTTAAAATTCTACACATCATGTTGCCGAGCCAAAATCAACCGATGAGCTTGTTTTTTGTAATTATTAAATCTATCATGGATGTAAACTTCTATAACCGAAATTCCGTAAAAAAACCTGATTTAATCCACCCAGTGGTGAAAGGAACCTTTGTTATACAGTCTTACTTGCAATTTGAGATAGAAATCGACACGTTTGGTTTACATGAAATTTTTGGAAATTGAATAAGTTTACAAAATTTGAACCAGATAGAAGCACAGAAGCACTTATAAATTTTGATAGTTTCTTTTCTCATGAAATTGCTGAGTAAGTTGTTACTAATGAGGGTAAGTGCAAGTAAAAGTAAGTTGTAAGATGAAATATTATTCTTTAACGTATACATTGCGTAGTAAAGGTCTAGTTAATAGATTTTTGAACCATGCATAATTTCCTGTAACGCCATTCTATTTGATTCACAACAATAAAGTTTTCTTGAATAAATTTCATCAATTTTTATGAATCTTCGGTTACTCACGTTGTTGTATTTTGTACACCATATGTAGGTTTTTGAATGCCATATTGTTATATAGTTACAAATCGTATGTTACGTATATACTAACGTATATTCTTCAATAAACTTGTTATGAGCAAAATGTCAGAATTATTCAATGCATTAATACTTTAAATTGTTAGCAAAATAGATTAGCAAAATCCGACATCACAGAAACGAAGCAAGTAGCATGTGAGGTGTACCGCAATTGGCCCCAACTGGAATTTTCTTTCGTTTCTTCATATGGAAAAATGGTGTCTGTGTGCAGCAAAACTACCAGCAAATGTAAAATGTTTAAAATGTATCCATCTGTTGGTAGTCGAATAATTCGGGGTCAAAATCAGGGTATTTTTTATAATCAAAGTTCTACAGTTCGTAAACAAGCAAACATAGAGGTATACTATATTCAGCAAAGTTGTGTATTTTTATTATTTATACAACTTTGTAATACCTGAAAAAGTCATACAACAATTACAAAAAGAACTAAAATAGAAAAACTGATTTTTCAAACTCATATACAATAAATAAGATCTCTTCGTTGAAGAGATAGAAGGTTACTGTCTTCAGCAAAATTTCTTATAATAATATGCTCTAAAACTTTGCAGAACACATCAATGTGTTATATTGAAACTGAAGGAAAATAATTTTTTTATTTCACTTTTAGGGGGATTAATCAAAATTCAAATTCTACCAGACGATCGAGCTTTCAATTTTAAGAAACTCTCCCAAAGGTTCGATAAACGTAAAACCAAGTTTTCCTAGTCAAAACTCTAGTGCGCACGTTTTCTTTGGTTTTGGGCTATTGTGCGCGCGAGTAACTGTGTTATAAAAGTTGGCGCGAGTGTTCGAGGGTTAATATCTTTTGACCTGTAAAACCAATTGTTATGAAATTTTGCATATATATTCGTAGTGTGAAAACCTCTCGTTTGATATTAAAATAATTGAAATTAGGTTATTTTTCTTGGTTAAAATTATTATAAATTATTGTTAATTTTGGTGTGGTGTATTGAATTACTCATAACTTTCAAATTAAAGATCCAATCAAAAAACCATTCAATAGTGATCTATCCGGCTTTATTACCTGCCAAATGAAACTAATAGCACGTAAATCGGTTTGGCCATCTCTGAGAAACAGGCGATCATTTGAACCTTGTCAAAACTGGTTTTTTAAGCATAACTTTTAAACCACTTGTTTGTTTTCAATAAAAATTGGCGTGAAGCTTAGCAATAGTGAGAGCTTTCATTTGGTACTAAGATCGATGAAATCGGTTATGTGGTCCCGGAGAAAACCGTGTCACGTAATTTTCACATTTTTGCTTATAACTTTTAAACTAAAAGTCAGACCACGAAACCATTTAATAGTGATATACTAGGTAAAAATACCTTTCAAATAAAAGTTATAGCAGACGAATTGGTACAACCATCTCCGAGAAATAGGCGATTGAAAATTGAAGCGCACACACATACACACATACACACATACACACACACACACACACACACACACACACACACACACACACACACACACACACACACACACACACACACACACACACACACACACACACACACACACACACACACACACACACACACACACACACACACACACACACACACACACACACACACACACACACACACACACACACACACACACACACACACACACACACACACACACACACACACACACACACAGACATTGCTCATTCGTCGAACCTGATCGATTGGTATATGTGACACGGCCCTCCGGGCCTCAGATCGACTTCGTGTTTTTCGACCAATTCCTAAACCTTTGTTATATAGTATAACAAAGGTAAAAACACCAAGCTTTATGGATTGCTTAGTGTCTAACAATGGCAAACCATCCATAAATTTAGCGGGTCAGCCTCGTGCCGGCTTACTTCCTCGGCGCAACTTACCTACTATTCAGGGCATTCTATGCTATGCGCTAGTGTGGAGCGATAATAGTGCACCATCACCCTTTCTTTGCTTCCGGTTGCATCCAACACGTAACAGGCAAAACGAACCGATTTAAAAATACATTTCTTTCGCTTCTTTTATTTTCATTGCACCCCCAACCCGTTTTATTGGCGTTTATATTTATCGCCCATCTGCTCATGTACATCTGCAATTGATGACAGAATGGGTGAAGATAAAGACAATGGATACTAAAATGTAAACTCGGTGACACTCGGCCCATTTCGAAGCCGGTTTGATGGGAAAATTTTGTTTATCGTGCAATTTTACTGCATTTACGATCTCTGGCGGTTCTGGCTGCAACGCCGGCGCGGGCGGCCGCCAAGGAGGGTAATGAAACCGAACAATTGAAGATGAATTGTGCTTGCGAAATTACGTATTAAAATCAATACTGTCAGGGTGACTGTGCAGCCTGGATTGATCGTAATTTTCATTCATTATTATTATGTGGGGGTAGTAATGTTTAATTGATATGCTCTTGCGTTTAACTATTAATCGTGGAAGCCACTTTCGACAGTTGTGCTCAACAGCAACGAGCGTCTAATTGATAGAAGTTTACTTTTTCCATTACTTACGAACTTCATTGATGATGATGCTAAATGCTCTAATCCATTACTGCAAATGCAACATATAAACCTCGATCTCGTTAATGTAGCGGTAGCTGAAACGCCTTCATCGTCCTGTAAAAAAACAAAATGGCTAGCAAATCGATGCAATCAATTCCATTTTATGACGAAAGTTTTCGTAGTTGATCTTTTACTACTTAGCGTGAAACTCCTGGTACTTTTCTTGACCCCCTAGACAGTACCCAGAGCAGAGGCTGACCTAGCTCGAATTCGCTCGTTAATCCAGAACGGCGGTCGGTCGAGCGAAACGTGAATAGCTATTTAACGAGTAGGGTTTAATAATGGAATGAAACGTGATGAGTTCACAGTGGAAAGTTTCAAACCCTCCCACACGGATGATGGGAGTTGCTACTAATGAAACATTGAAGGAGAATGATGAGAATCTTTACATCCCGAATGGGTCCTGTGCTACAAAAACGGACTGAATGAGTGATTTCGCTTCTATTTTATGATGAGATTTGTGATGCAGATGCATAAAACTTTGCAGATATTTCTAAATTAATTGAGCATTAACAAAATGTGAAGTAAGTATGGGTACTTACTCCTACATATTCAGGATTAGTTGATGTTCAAGCAGTTCAGCAAGACTAACTTTTGTTTATCCTTGTTACTCATAGATTCAAGGAATGTTTATATGTAGTAAAGTTTATAAAAGGGATTTTCAATTGACAAAATGCTAGTAAGTATAAAAGTAGTACTTTTCCACGGAGGAATTTCCACGAAACGGAAAGGGTATATTAACAAGCTGCCGGCGCGGTAAACCCTTCAACGGACGTGCGGGTGATTGATGAAGTTAAATACGGTTCAATTAAAATTGCAAACAGTAAAAATTTTAATAGGTTGATGGACGTACATGGGAATATAAAAACTATTTGAAGTGAATCAGGATAACCGATAAACTGGCAATTGAAGAAAGTGAATGTGTGTAAACAAGTGGAAAGACAAAACAATTTAAATAGCTAAATAGATAAATTCGCCCAATTCCCATGTACGGGGTAAGTGGTGGGCCATCATCATCATCATCATCATCTACAAGCTGCCTTAGCAAATGAATTGACGAACGAGATATGATAAAATATGATGTCAAACCTTCTTTTTATTTTGATTCTGACACATTTTTACTCTTTTTCAAGCCGACAGACAGACTACCTAAAATAAGCGATTTTCAACACGCTTAGTATGAAATTATTCCGAATGAACACCAAATTCATTCCCATTCCACAAGAACAAAATAAAATCATATCCAGTGCTAGCTTAAGCACAACCCATTGCACAATTGTAAACCTGCAGGTATCAGCCCTCCGAGTTCTCAGCCAGGCTTCACGAAGCTTATTTTTACAATATCTCTAAAAGCTTTTACCCTCCCATATGGATAATTACCACATCGCACAGCAATGCAGTGCACCATTACCGTTACAGAACAATGCAGTTATCATTTTCCACCTCTCTGTGCCAGTGCTGGACAGTCCAGTCCGGATGGACGACACGGTGCGAGATACTATCACGGTCAAGCGACCCGAGTACCATATCGCAGCAGGCGAACAAAATAAAGTGAAGCATTCATCGGGAATGGGGAGAGTTGAACAAAAAAAAACTTCTTCCAACTAGTAGTTTTCTCTTTTTGCGAAAAATTAATCGTTTGAATCTACCCAACGTTATAATGAAGCTTACTTTTGAAATATTTCTCGGGACGGTATCTATAGAATCTTTTTTATATAATAGTAAAAGTACTCGTTAAAAAGTAACTTCTCGAGTATGTGAAAAATTAAGGAATGTTCATGATTTACCTACCCTTCAATAAGGGACATTTTATCATATTTTACTGAAATTACTGCATTGACTATTAGTTCCAACGTTGTCTCAGCGATCTTAATTTCGTCTCATTAAGATTTTGATTGTCCATCCCAAAAACTACCGAAGTAGGCCAGAATGTAGCACTACATCAAATATATTTTGCAATTGCCTTTGTATTATTCAAGATCAAATAGTTCCAAACCGTTTATTTGTGATTGCCTTGCTGCAGAGCTCCGGAGGACAATTACATACATCAAGGGATTCGCCTTCCAATACTCGCCTCCCATGGACACGGACCCACTATTGACGGCGATGAACCGGAAATAGTTGATGAAAGATTGTAACTTTTCTTACGGAAGACATGCGTGCACTTGCCGTAATTGAACGAAACGAAACGAGTGCAAACAGAAAGCGGAGAGTGGCGCTGGCGTATGAGCCACACGCTATTGGCACTACATGGAGAAATTGGCGATAGTCGAGAGGTGGGCCGGCCACATCCCAAGGATGCCGGACGACTGTGCAGTGAAATTTCCTCTCTCCAAGAACCCCACCGGCACCAGCGGTAGAGGATTCAACTTGCTAGATGCCTCAACCAGGTTGAAACAGACTTGCGTTTGTCAAGACGCCCAACGAATTGGCGACGAGAGGCCAAGAACCGAGTAGCGGAAAGAAATTGTTGATACAGTACGAGCCACCCCTGCTCTGCGCTGCTGAAGCGCGAAGCTGAAAAGATTGGGTTAAAGGTAAATACGTCTAAAACAAAGTACATGCTGGCCAGCGGAACCGAGGCCGAACGACACCGCTTGGGCAGTAGTATATTGATCGACGGCGATGAGTTTGAGGTAATCGATGAATTTGTCTACCTTGGCTCACTGGTAACGGCGGACAATGATACCAGCCGTAAGATTCGGAGGCGTATTATCAGCGGAAGTCGTACTTACTATGGGCTCCACAAGCAATTACGGTCGAGCAGATTAAGTCCCCGTACAAAGTGCACCCTGTACAAAACGCTTATTAGACCGGTTGTTCTCTACGGGCATGAAACATGCACAATGCTCGAGGAGGACCTGCTCGGAGTTTTCGAACGACGAGTGCTAAGAACGATCTTCGGTGGCGTACAGGAAAACGGAGTATGGAGGCGAAGGATGAACCATGAACTCGCACAGCTCTATGACGAACCCAGTATCCAGAAGGTAGCTAAATCTGGACGGATACGATGGGCAGGGCATGTTGCAAGAATGCCGGACAACTACGATGCAAAGATGGTGTTCGCCTCAAATCCGATAGGAACAAGACGACCAGGAGCGCAGCGAGCAAGATGGTTAGACCAGGTGGAGCGAGATCTGGCGGAGAGTACTCGGTGTCCGAGGAATTGGAGAGCGGTAGCCCTCAACCGAGTTACATGGAGAAATTTTGTTCAACAGGCTTTGTCTTAGGACGGCAAGTCACCTAAGTAAGTAAGTTTTTGGCCAAACCAAAGTCATAAAAAAGAGTCCAAAACTCATTACTACGTTTGATTTGCCCTTTTGGAGAGGGCTTGAGCATATCACATTTATTATTAATGAGACCTGAAGAAATATAACTCCGCCTGCAAATGACGGATCTCGGTAGAAGCATGTTCGATGAACCTGAAAATACTGAGAACCTGAGCAGAGGGTCCAAAGCACCTAAAGGAGGATGGTTGAATAGCTGTTATCCATGACTAAAAGTAAAAACAAGAATGGATAAACCCCTAATCCAAGGTGTCATGCGACCCGTGCCGAGGGATGAATGGTGGGGGGGGTTCTATAAATACCCAGCCTCAAACGGAGCCTGTGGAGTACCAGAGCGGCTTCCACAGTAATCAGCCCTTACCGCATCATGAGGGGCTCTGATGCGGCGGACTCTTCTTTTCCCTCAACTCGTGGGATTCTATATGAACAATCAAAATCAAAAAAAACTTTACTTCAGAGAGCGCGGACGGACTAGATAATCCGTTCGCAAGAGGTGGTATCCAGCGATCTCCGCCGATGGATACGAGCAGAAGCGCTAGCGTAAGCGGAAAGGGAAGCGGCATACCTGTCGCTCCAACTGCATCTACGCCGGACGCAGCGATGAATGGCCCGTCGCTAATAAAAGCAGTGGAAGGAAAGAGAGACATGCTACCAAGAGTGGTAGCGGCGTCTCATCAGCTCGATGCCATTATCGAGTTTGTGGCAGGCCGCAGCACCCTAGCGAAGGACCTGAAACAAAGCCTGCTCATGCTTCGCGGCACCATCCGTGCTGCGACGAAGGAACACGGCGAACTCGAAGCTTGAGTAAAAGTGGTAGAAAAGGCCTTTGTATCGAGGTCTGTACAAACGGATGCCTGCCTGTCAACAACTGACCACACCGTAGCCCTTGCGACTGCGGAGCAGTCTAATGACAACAAGATATCGACTAAACGTGCAACGCAGTCCCCAGGGGAACAAACCCCCACGGGCCCGAAGAAGCGCTTGATCGCTGAGGTTCGTAAGCAAACTGTGAAACCCTCCGAGGGTAATAAGACGCAGTTAGCTCCCGACAATCAGTGGGAAACAGTGAAAAAGAAGAAGGCCAGGAAGAAAGAGGAAGATCGAACTCCACCGAAAGTGGCCAGAAAAAAGAGGAGCAAAGGCGATGCCCTTATTCTCAAAACTGAGGGGCTGAGCTATGCAGAAGTTTTGAAGGCCATGAGAGAGGATGAGCAGCTGAAGGGTCTTGGCGCGGATGTGCGGAGTATCCGCCGCTCCCACACCGGCGACATGATCCTTGAGCTCAAAAAGGATGCCACTAAGAAGAGTTCTGCCTACAAAGTGCTGGCAGAAAAGGTCCTTGGTGATGGCATACAAATCCGCGCACTGACGCCTGAGCTGACTCTCCAGCTTAAAAACCTGGACGAGATCACTGAAGCGGTCGAACTGACACGAGCTCTCAAGGAGCAATGTAACGTGGTGGTGACTACCGAAGCAGTTCGTCTGCGCAAGGGACCGGCGGGAACCCAGGTAGCTACAATAAGACTTCCACTGGTAGACGGGAATATAGCCCTAAAGGCGGCCAAGCTGAAGGTGGGATCGTCCGTATGCCCACTGAGCGTGTTCCAGCAGCCGGAGGCTTGCTTCCGGTGCTTTGAGCGAGGGCACAAGTCCTGGAGCTATAAGGGGAGCCACCTGTCTAGAAGATGTGGCGGTGCGGGCCATATAGCGAGGGACTGTTCGGCGCCGCCCAAGTGCCTGATATGTACAGGCCAACGGGACGCTAAGCACACAACAGGAGGCTCAAAGTGCCCGGCAGGCGCGCCGGCGACTAAAACACGGGCGTAGTGCAGGTAACGCAACTAAACTTGAACCACTGCCATGCGGCCCAGCAGCTGTTATACCAAGCAGTTACTGAGTCGTTGACGGACATTGCCATCATCTCGGACCCATACCGCATCCCTGCCGGAAACGGTAACTGGGTCTCGGATAGGTCCGGGATGGCGGCTATATGGACGACAAGCAGGTTCCCGGTTCAAGAGGTTGTGTCAACTGCAGACGAGGGATTTGCGGTTGCCAAAGTGGGTGGAGTGTTCTACTGCAGTTGTTATGCTCCGCCGAGTTGGTCGATCGAGCAGTTTACGCGGATGGTAGACCAAGTATCAGTTGCGCTGACTGGTCTAAGGCCGGTGGTTGTGGGGGGCGACTTTAACGCTTGGGCGGTTGAGTGGGGAAGTCGTCGCACTAACCATAGGGGCCGGGTTCTACTTGAAGCTCTGGCGAGGCTCAACGTAGATCTGGTCAACGTCGGCACCACAAGTCCCTTCAGTAGGACCGGTGTGGAGTTTATAATCTACTTGACATTCGGCAGTCGTGGTCTGATATGAGACTGGAGGGTAGACAATAGCTACACTCACAGTGACCATTAGGCCGTCCGCTATGGTGTTGGTCAGATAACGAGGCGGCAGGCGGCGGGTAGAGCCAACACTCCAACCACCCGTGGGTGGAAGACATCATACTTCGATCCTGAAGTATTTGTGGAAGCGATCCGAAGAGAGTGCGGTGATCGCGATATGCCCGATCCGAACGCTGATCATTTGGTTGAGGTGCTGTCGCGCGCGTGACGCCACCATGCCTAGGAAAAGCCGACCTAGGTATGGTAGGTCACCGGTTTACTGGTGGATAGAAGAAATTGCGGAACTCTGCGGAGCCTGCTTTCGTGCAAGGAGAATTATGCAAAGAGCTCGTTCGGACGAGGGCAGAATGTCGAGTAGCACTAGTTGCTGCACGCGCAGCGCTTAAGAGTGGGATAATAGCTAGCAAGCGAGCCTGCTTTGAAAGGTTATGTGCCAGTGCCAATGCGAACCCGTGGGGTGATGCCTACAGGATCATAATGGCAAAGGCCAAGGGCGTGATGGCACCCGCAGAGCGATCGCCAGAGATGCTGGAGCGGATCATTGAGGGCCTCTTTCCGCGCCACGAGCCAAGGCCCTGGCCTCAGGCCGCTGAGTCGTCCCACGGCCGACGTTCCAGTATCTCAGACCATAGCGTAGGATGGTCGGTCTCCGTGCCGAACATCCAAAGTAACGTGGGCGACGGTGGTTTAGAGGTCGGGGAGGAAGTAACGGTTACGAACGAGGAACTCATTGAGATCGCTAAATCGCTAAAGGTGAGCAAGGTACCGGGACCAGACGGAATCCCGAATGTGGCCCTTAAAGCGGCTATTCTGGAGGCTCCCGAATTATTCGGGGCAGTAATGAGTAGATGCCTGGAAGCTGGCAACTTCCCGGACAGATGGAAACGACAGAATCTGGTCCTATTGCCGAAGCCGGGAAAACCTCCGGGTATCCCCTCGTCATATAGGCCGGCAAGGTGCTGGAAAGGGTTATCCTTAACAGACTCGTACAGTACAGTGAGGGTACAAACGGTCTGTCAAGGAACCAATTCGGCTTCCGAAAAGGCAAATCTACGATGGATGTCAGTAAGACAGCCGAGGTGGCGATCCAGCGCAAGAGGACAGGTATTCGCTATTGCGCAGTTGTCACGCTCGACGTGAGAAATGCGTTTAATAGCGCTAGCTGGGACTCCATAGCCAACTCGCTTCGAAACGTCCAAGTGCCGGTGTCGCTGTACAGGATCCTGGAAAATTATTTCCAGAATCGTGTGCTATGCTACAACACGGAGGAGGGTCAGAAGTGCGTTCCAATCACCGCAGGGGTTCCGCAAGGTTCCATACTGGGCCCGGTGTTGTGGAACGTCATGTATGACGAGGTGTTAAAGCTAAAGTTCCCGGTAGGGGTGGTGATTGTCGGCTTTGCGGAAGTCCCTGGAAGTCTATGGTGAATCTATCAGAGAGGTTGAGTTGACGGCTGCCCACTCTATAAGCATTGTTGAAGATTGGATGCGATCCAGGAAACTGGAGCTAGCACATCATAAAACGGAGGTTATCGTGGTGAACAACCGCAAGTCGGTACAGCAAGCAAAGATCAACGTCGGGGACTGCACTATTTCGTCAACGCGGTCCTTAAAACTTCTTGGAGTCATGGTCGACGACAAGCTCAAGTTCGGGAGCCACGTCGACTATGCCTGCAAGAAGGCTTCCACAGCTATTTCGGCATTCTCTCGTATGATGTCTAATAGCTCTGCGGTATATGGCAGCAAGCGAAGGCTATTAGCCAACGTGGTCCAGTCTATACTTAGGTATGGCGGACCGGTGTGGTCATCGGCGTTAGGTACCAAAAGCTATCTAGCCAAGCTGGAAAGCACCTATTGTCTCATGTGCTTGAGAGTGGCGAGTGCGTATCGCACAGTTTCACATGACGCAATCTGCGTCTTAGCAGGTATGATGCCTATTGGCATTATCATCAGCGAAGACGTAGAGTGCTTCAACCAACGTGGAACTAGAGGCATACGGAGTACCACAAGATCGGCCTCGATGACCACATGGCAGCGGGCATGGTCTAATTCCACAAAAGGTCGGTGGACACACCGACTTATCCCGGAACTATCTGGGTGGGTCAACAGGCGCCACGGCAAAGTCAACTTCCACCTGACACAGATTCTGTCAGGGCATGGTTGCTTCAGACAGTATCTGCATAAGTTTGGGCATGCGGAGTCCCCCGCGTGTCCCGAATGCGTGGATGTTGAGGAAACTGCAGACCATGCTTTCTTCATATGCCCTCGTTTCGCGGGCGCGAGAAGCAGCATGATGGCAGTGAGCGGACAGGACACTACCCCGGATAACTTAGTCCAAAAGATGTGTTCCAGCTCGGACATCTGGGGAGCGGTCAACGCGGCTGCTACCCAGATTGTACTCGAGCTACAAAACCACTGGAGAGCCGATCAACGGCGAATAAACAGCCTAGCTACCATAGTCCAGTAGTTATCTAAGCGAGTGCATTAAGCACAATAGCCCCTCCCTGAAGTAATACCGATAAGGTGGTGCCAGGGGGGATTGAGGCTGGAGACTCAAGTAGGGTTTTAGTAGGCCGGGATCCTCACGCCCCATTAGGGGGGTCGGGATACCTAAACCCCACTCCCTGAGTTATCTTCTCAGGTGTCTGATAGTACCGTATCTTCTAAGGTGCTCAGCAGATTTCCCAACTCGTAAAAAAAAAGACATGAAGAAATATAGAACTCATCTTGCGTATAGCCAAGAACTTCATCTAATGTTTCAAAGCCATCGCATTGCGCACCAGTCCACTCCAATGTCAAACATCGCGCACTAGTTTGGAGTCCCTACTATAAAATCGAATTAGCCGAATCGAGTCAGTCCAGCGGAGGTTCATTTATTTTGCTTTCGGATACTTCCGTGGAACGATCCTTTTCATCTGCCAATTTATGAATAATTCTGCAGCCTCATCGACCTGGACTCACTGCACATCTGTTGTGATGTAAACAGAACGATAGTAGACTTCGATTTGCTGCCACCGTGAGTGGACTGTTCTTCAATACCTTACTTACCTTACCGGTTTTGTTCCAGTTTCAACTTTGACGTTAGAAGAAAAGAGTCAAAAAATCGCGTTTGTCTTAGCACTTACGTTTTAGTTAATCGCGTATGAAATGGGAGGGCAACTAGGAAAATGCGACTAACATAGCTCTAGCCATCCCAAGCCCCTACCTAGCGCCTCCACGTGGCCATACCTGGAAATACTTCAAGTTGTATAATTGAGTAGCCAAGCTAGGAGGTGCAGGGTCGTGCGGTTTTCTGTTCCTAACCTTACAAATGTAGTTTTAGGCAACCATTAAACCACACGACTTTATTTTCAAATATTATATGATTTAAACTAATATTTTTGGCAAACTAATCTATTTTCAGAGAGCGAAATAAGGCGCTATATGCTTGGCCAATTGCAGCCTGGCTTCTGGTCTCAATGCCATTAGTTCATCTCCGAAGGTCCGGAGTATTACTTAACCTTTATTAGCAAAGATACTCCCAACGTCTGTAAATAAATCATTATCTATGTACATGGGAAGCGTTTGGTATGGGAGGTTTACGCTTTCTTCCTTTTCCTTGATTTCAACGAGTTTAACGGAATTAGGTATTTTTTCTGGTTCCACTTGACTCCTTAGAATTCTCTCTGCGGTACATGCTGCGCAGTTGGCCTGGCCGTTGACAAGAAAAATGATTGATTGAAGTAATCGTCATTTTCCAGGATGACTTCAAGAATTGGCTGCGTTAGTGTGAGATTAGATTAGATTAGCACTTACTTTTTAGTTAATCATTTGTTGCTATTTATGAATGAATAAACTAATAAATCGGAGCCTGTAATGTGGTGCAAATGAAACTTCAAAACGGACAATTTAACTTTCCATCAATGTGATATCATGATAGAACAATTATTGCTGCCATGCTGTTGATGAATTTCAAAATCAAGCAAACAAGGTCGTTCTTTATAACCAAGTAACTAGAATCCTTATTCTATATGTATTAGTGCTATATTTTTACGTGATAATCGAACACTGTTATACATTTAAGCCATCAGAAAAAAAATGAAAATATGACTTCTGAAGATATGACTTATAAAATACAACGACGAGACGGCGAGAAAACAGTGAAAAAATGACGAAAAGTTGGTGAAACAGTGCTAAAAAGACTACGAAAATATGATGCAAAATTGACGAAAAGACTCAAACACAGTGACAAAAAACGCGACAAAAATGGTGCAAAAGCGTTTCAAAGATGTTTAAAAAGCGTTAAACAAGCGATAAAACATCCAAAAAGGCGAAAAGATGGCGAATATACGTTACACAGACTACGAAAGAACGACGAAAAGACAATAAAAGACAATATTTTTGCTTGACTTAACAACAAAACGGACAAAAAATGATAAAAAACGAAAAAAAACTTAAAATTAAGATGAAAAACCTGATTTAATCCACCTAGTGGTGAAAGGAACCTTTGTTATACGAACTTACTTGCTATTTGAGATAGAAATCGTTTGGTTTACATGAAATTTTTGGAAATTGAATAAGTTTACAAAATTTGAACCAAATAAAAGCACTTATAAATTTTGATGGTTTTTTTTCTCATGAAATTGCTGAGTAAGTTGTTATTAATTAGAAAAGTGCAAGTAAAAGTAAGTTGTAAGATGAAATATTATTCTTTAACATATACATTGCGTAGTAAAGATCTAGTTTTTAAGTTTTTGAACTATGCATAATTTCCTGTAATGCCATTCTATTTGATTCACAACAATAAAGTTTTCTTGAATAAATTTCATCAATTTTTATTAACTTTCGGTTACTCACGGTGTTGTATTTTGTACAACATGTGTAGGTTTTTGAATGCCATATTGTTATAAAGTTACAAATCGTGTATTACGTATATACTAACGTATATTCTTCAGTAAACTTGTTATGAGCAAAATGTCAGAATTATTCAATGCATTAATACTTTAAATTGTTACGAAACAAGATTAGCATAAACCGACATCACAGAAACGAAGCAAGTAGCATGTGAGGTGTACCGCAATTGGCCCCAACAGGAATTTTCTCTCGTTTCTTCATATGGAAAAAATGTGTCTGTATGTAGTAAAACTACCAGCAAATGTAAAATGTTTAAGATGTATCCGTCTGTTGGTAGTCGAGTAATTCGGGGTCAAAATCAGGGTATTTTTTATAATTGAAGTTCTACAGCTCCTAAACAAGCAAACATAGAGGTATACTAAATTCAGCAAAGTTGTGTATTTTTATTATTTGTACAACTTTGTAATACATGAAAAAGTCATACAATAATTACAAAACGAGTTAGAATAGAAAAACTGACTTTACAAATTCATATACAATAAATAAGATTTTTCTATCTTCGCTGAAGAGATAGAAGGTTACTGTCTTCAGCAAAATTTCTTGCAATATTATGCTCTAAAAGTTTGCAGAACATATCAAGGTGTTATATTGAAACTGAAGGAAAATAATTTTTTTATTTCACTTTTAGGGGGATTAATCAAAATTCAAATTTTACCAGACAATAGAGCTTTCAATTTTAAGAAACTTTCCAAAGGTTTAATAAACTTAAAGCCAAGTTTTCTTAGTCAAAACTCTAGTGCGCACGTTTTCTTTGGTTTTGGGCGATTGTGCGCGAGTAACCGTGTTATAAAAGTTAACGCGAGTGTTCGAGGGTTAATATCTTTTGACCGGTAAAACCAACTCTTATGAAATTTTGCATATATATTCGTAGTGTGAAAACCTCTCGTTTGATATTAAAATAATTGAAATTAGGTAAATTATCTTGGTTAAAATCATTATAAATTATTATTAATTTTGGGGTGGTGTATTCGATTGCTCATAACTTTCAAATTAAACGTCCAATCAAAAAACCATTCAATAGTGATCTATCCGGCTATATTACCTACCAAATGAAACTAATAGCGCATAAATCGGTTTGGCCATCTCTGAGAAACAGGCGTTCATTTGTACCTAGTCAAAACAGGTTTTTCAAGGCTAGCTTTTAAACTGCTTGTCCGCTTTCAATAAAACTTAGCAAAACGTTTAGTAATAGTAAGAGCTTTCGTTTGGTACTAAGATCGTTAAAATTGGTTGCGTGGTTCCGGAGAAAACCGTGTCACGTAGTTTTCACATTTTTGCTTATAACTTTCAAACGAAAAGTCAGACTACGAAACAATTTAATAGTGATATACTAGGTAATAATACCTTTCAAACAAAAGTAATAGCGGTCGAATCGGTTCAGCCATCTCCGAGTAACAGGCGATAGAAAATTCGGAGCGAACACACATACACACATACACACATACATACACACACACACACACACAGACATTGCTCAGTTCGTCGAACCCTATCTATTGGTATATGTGACTCGGCCCTCCGGGCCTTGGATCAATTTCGTGTTTTTCGACCAATTTCTAAACCTTTGTTATATAGTATAACAAAGGTAAAAACACCAAAACAACTACAAAAAAGGCCTAATAGTCATCGAAAACAAACACCAAAACCATGCGTTCAAAAACTACGAAAGAATCAAAAAACCACGAAGAGGTAACAAAATACAGCAGAAAGATTATAAACAACGAACAAATACGAAGAAAAGGCAACAAAGAATCGGCACAAAACGGTGAGAAGACACTGAAAAGGCAACGATGAGATGACGAATAGACAACGACAACATAACGAAAAGACGACGAAAGAACGACTAAAAGACTGCAATTAAAACACAAAAAGACGACGAACATGAAATTAAAAGAAAGCGAAAAGTTGGCGGAAATATATCGAAGGAATGAAGACAAGTAGGCGAAAAGCCGTTGAAGAAAAGAGAAAAGACGGCAATAGTGTCAAAAAAGTAACAATACAAAACGATGAAAAGGCTGTAAATAGATGCAATAAAAAGAGAGCAAAACAGTGGCAAGAAATGATAAAAAGCACTACAAATAACGCCTTCAATCCAAAATCGTCGTAAAAACGATAAAAAATAACAACCAATCGCGGAAAGAGACAAAAAAATGATGTAAAGATACTAGAAAGCCAGATATTGAAATGAACGAAAAACGACTAACAAACGTTAAAAGGACAACAAATCACGAGGGGTCAATCCGGGTGTAGTGGTTAGTATTCACGTCTCTCTCGTCGAGGATTCCTTGAATCCTGCGTCCTTGAATAATTTAGAAAAAAATTGAAAGGTAGCATAAAGTGATTTATTTCAAAACAATGTGAATTTCCTTCGAATACAATCAAGAACAATACCTTTGCGATAAAACATGATCACACATCTAGTTAGGCGGAATGAATTGGAGTTCATCCGTGTGAAAAGAAACTAATTTACTGTTTAATTTACTCTTTTCAGCAAAACTGACAGACACTTTATATTAACTAAACCTTCAAATGAAGCACAAATGTCGGTTAACCTTTTAAACTGGTTTAAACCAAAAATTTTGTTTAAGGTCTGATTAAATTTTGCCTCTTCCTTGTTTGAAACGAAATTATAACCCTTTTTTCAGAGATAAACCGTCCAGTTAGCTTCGAGGCTGATCAAACAAGCCAGTCGTCGTATGTTCGAATCTTGGCTAGGCGGTGCTTGCTAGATAGAGTCAGTAGGATCGTTACACTAGCCCCGTAATTTTCCTGTACTCTAACAGCCGGCTGCGAAGTCCGTCGACAAAGAAGGGTAATGTCTAATGACGGTTTAAACCCATGGCTTTTTTTTGCTTCAGAGATAAAAACCTGTAATAACTGTAATAAGTCCTCCGGAATTACTAACCGGTAAAAATAAAAAAATTGCGATATTTCGAATAGTTTTGACAACAATAAACACGAATGCGTAGAGATTTATTTATGGTAAATAATAAATGCCAAACAGGTTGTAACAAAGCTGTCAATTTAATCAAAGTATTCAAGTGGAATTCGTTTCATTTATGTTGTTTCAAATATTTTCCGTTAAATTATGTTAGAAAAAATAAAAATGTTTTGTTATTATTTAAAACGATGCTAAACGCATTCCCTTGCACCCGAAAGGCAAACAAACTATCTCGAGAAAATTGTATCACATGTACAAATAACTACTGTCCTAGAGAGAAAGTTCGCACTTTGAACGACATAACGCATATGATAGTGCATTCTTGCAGCCAGCATCAGTTTAATAGCATGAGTATAATGTGATTATGAGTCTCACCGAGGGATTAGGTTCCCCGTGGGAAATGCTATAGTGAATGGAAAGTTTGTTTTCTATTTTTTTACTGTATTTTTTTGTATTTCGTTCAACATCAGGTAGAACTATAGTTTACTTACCAGTAATGACTTGGGAATGATAAAAAATAACTGTTTATACTTCAGCATGGAAACTTTTACCTCTTTCCTGTGTACGTTCACGGTATCGTCTGCTGCTATAGATATCCTTCAAAGTGTGGTACTTACTGTCGGTTGTAAAGGAAATACACTCCATTGCAGCGAAATTGTTCTCGTCTCTTAAAACAATGGAGTCATTGTTTAAAGTTGTAATTGAAGTTCGCAACAAGTCACAAAACAGCAGCTTTTGCGTATTTTTTTAAGATGTGTACACATTGAAGAAAGTAATTTGTTTCGAAACTAGAGATTCTGCGAAACTAGTTTTTCATTTTGTTTCCAATGCCGGATACGCTGCTCTGGGCATCGTAACTTTCAATAGTTAACTTGAAAACACTCGGAAGTACTTCGCGCTCAAATAATCTTTCGATTCATGCAGTTCCATACTGTTATGCATCGAATACAAAATTATTGTAGTAATATTTTATGAGACAAACAGATTTTCGCATGGGCGCTTACTTTCTCACGTTCAATTATGAATGAAACATTCTTGTAGCGCAGAAAAGTTCCACATCGATTAGAAAGAGACGCTATAGTTTGTTTCAGCAATCGTTCTGTAATGTAAATTGAAGGTATATAACATCACTCACTTTTCACTAACTTTTTTTAACATTGTGGCATCTCCCATTCGTAGGACAATCACTCGATTGCCTCTTTATCAGCATCCCTTCCGGAGGAGCCCTTCGATTACCCACACTCAATTATCGCTTCATTACAGCAGGACTTGAAAATTCATCAACCACCACTTAGCAGGCACGTACCCTTTTCCGAACCGCATTTAGCAGCAATGATTTGCTACTCTTCAGTCTGCCATATCATCCATAGGTAATTATTCTTCGAGAAAATCCAAAAGCAATCAGCAGCTTCCCCGCTTTCTTCCCCCGGCAAGCAGCCACCAATCCGTACTACAGTAGGGGTGTGTCTCCTGCAATGCACCCTTGCGTCTCTGACGGGTGCTATTGTCGTGCCGTGGCGCAAAACCGGCGGACAGAAGAAGCAGAAAATGGCTCCGTGCATAATTAAAGAAATTTATCGGTGCAGATACAGGTCTTTCTGCGGTTGGATGAGAAATAATCACCGGCACCTTGCGGAAATGGGGAGTCTGCCTATTATCCCGGTTCTATTCTTCGATTCGCATGCACTAAGGCGTAGATCCGTTTATGTGTGATGCCACATAAGAGAACTCAGGAACGTCTACGGAGAATGGTCGTGTGTTGCACAACGTAGATGCATTACATTCAACATTAATATTGAGTTAAGTAAGTCACTTAGAAAATTAAGCACAGCATTACCTGTTAAACCACTCGCAAATGGATTTTCCTATTCACGTCCCTGTCGGCAGCAGAACCGCACTTTGCAGAGAAATGCTTCAGTGCAGTGGAAAAGTTGCAAATTGGAACTAATGAACAGGAAGCCTTATTGAATAAATGCATCAAGTGAGTTGACCGAGTGGAAAATGTGTGCCCGCCAATTGGCTGCGGTGAGTTGTAGTGCGGTATGGATTCCTTCAAAGTTTTTTTTTGTTCTCAGTTCAGAACGGCATGGGTTTGACGTGACCAGGCCAGCCACTACGGAGCGTAATTAAAACAACGATTGAGAATATACCACTGATCATCGATTACTACCTACAGTACTTAAGACTAAGTGCATCAAATCAGAGGCGCTCATTACACCTACGTACTGTCCGCCAAAGTTTCAACGGACTTTCCTTTTTCACCGCAAAATTTTGCATGATTGAATCAATTCACTAAACGGATTCAAATATAACCAGTGATGTTACGGTGATATGACTCAATTTTCACTTCGTGATTGCTTGGAGAAGCCTGCGTATTTACAAAAAAAATCAAAGTAAAAGTCCAAAATAAATCAAAGTAAAAGACCAAAGACGCAAAGAATTTTGTATCGATCGACTTAATTTTTTTTTTCATTTATTGCAATACACTAGACCACCAGACTATAAATGCCCATACTGATATTTCAAATAATTGAAACTATTTCTCAATTATTTTATCTATCGTTTCGTAAGTTGGGCTAAGAATTGCTAATTTCCAAGGGTAATACGAATGGGGTCGCAGCAAGTCCTTAATCTTAAAGTGTACCCTACCAGAGGAGATGTTATAAAGCAGTTGCAGTTACTGATATATGACTACAACATGTCATTAATAAGTGTTTCAACTAAATGGTTTAGGTGTGTACTACTTGCGTAATTATGGTCAGATGAGCAAAAAAAACTTTTATATCTCTGTATCAAAATGTGTTCGTCCTGAAAAGAAAAAACATAACCTTCGGCATATACCGTTTTTAGACATTACCCTTCTTTATCGACAGACTTCGCTGCCGGCTGTTGGAGTACAGGAAAATTACGAGGCCAGTGCAACGATCCTACTGACTCTATCTAGCAAGCACCGCCTAGCCGTGATTCGAACATACGACGACTGGCTTGTTAGACCAGCATCGTACCTCGAAGCTAACTGGGCGATGTCCTGAAAAGAACTGTCTTTGGTAATTGCTGAAACAGTTAGAAATTTAGGCTTTCGTCTGGGTTTTCTTTGGCGATAGAACGGCTTAAATGTTCGGCAATACACCGCCTCGGGCGACGGTAACGATAATTTCATTCATTTAATGGTAAGATGAATGTCATTGAGGTACAGCAGGAAAATGTATGCACTTAGATGACTTCCTTGTGGTGCAAGATGTGACAGAAAAAGGCAAAGATATCCAATTTTGACGGACATACTCCTATCGGTAACGTATGATTCAAACTAGTTAAAGATATTACCATTTAATCATTGTTGAGAAATTCATAGTAGCAAGAGCTCAATGAGATATCAAGCACATAAAATTTCAACCTTTATCACAAGCGTCAAACTCGCATATGAATTTCTCTCACTATTATACGCGTTGTCTCTGTTGCTATGCGATGTGAACTAAATTCAGCTGTAAGCATTTTGGTTAATTCTTCCACAGCCTGCATTTCATACAACGAACCAGAGAGCGAAAGAGAATCTACCGTCAGAGAAAACATCAGCCGCGAAGAATGCCGCACGCATTAACCCATTATGACCCAGGGTATGATATATCATACCTCGTCTTCAAAACCTGTTTACTGCTGAATTTCAATAGTTGGCATTGTTAATATATCACTACAAGAGAGATAAGACATCAATCTGATGTGTGTGTGATATAATTTGTCAGTTTTTGTTATTTCATCTGTATTTTCAACAGTGCAAAGTTGTGACAAATGGCGGAAAAAATGGCGAAAAAATGTTTGTCTCCAAAACGCATGAAAAAGTCTACATTTAGTGACGAAACATTACCTGACATGTAAATTAGTATTTATATGTAAAGTCTATCACAAAATTCGATAAGAAATCTGTAAAAAACTTTGTGATTTGTTTGTTTGAAACTGAGCCTATAAAATATTTAACCTGCGATATTTTGGCCTTGAAAGCATTCCAAATGACGATTTTGCGTTTCCCGACACATTCGAGCCATAATAAAATAGATTACAGAGTTTCATTTCATTTGGTCCAAATTTAGGTATACCCGGGTCATAATGGGTTAATGAATTAAGATGGCAAACATATTGGCGGAATTTACATTTTTCCTTCGTGGGAATCGACATTTTCTCAACTAGAAAGTAAAAAACCTAATAAGAATTAGATAAACGTGTAATTTAAATGTGTGTTTTAGTTTAACTTTGCGATTTATTGAGGATTCATTCTCTTACGCTCACTCACAGCAACGTATTGCAAGAAAGAATGCCTATGCTGTTCAACAACGAATTTGTATATGTGCATAGCTTCGAGTAGCAGTTGAAGCAAAGCAGAATGTGATCAAGCGGGAAGAAATATGTATGTGTGAGTTTTGTGCTTCTTGCTATGAACTCAGAAAAACTCACGCGTGAGTTTTTCTGCATAGGATCAAGTTGATGATGATGATTCACAATCGATTTTGATTTTTGATGAATTTTGAGATTTTGAGTTTTTACCATCACTGCACTTAATCCAACCCTCTGGAGTTTCGAGACAGCGATCTGATGACTTATTTTATCGAAAGCCGCTGATAAATTCGTATAAATTGCATCGACCACAACGACCTTGCACCACAAGGAATTGCATCGACATGAAGAGCATTACATTGAGCAAGCAATGATAAACGTGTGGGAAATCAGGTTAGTACAGATTGACCGTTTGAATACGAAACCGTGCTGATTTTTATCAATATAGCTGGAGAAAGGAATTTCAGAACAACCAGATCGAAAAGCTTTGCAATGGCACAGAGCTATGACTTACCGTCGTTATATACTAGAGCAATAATAGATGAAAAGGTTCAGCTACGTAAGTAATGAAATACTTAAATAAAACTAAAATAATGTGACGGACTAAATTATACCTTGAATGTTGGAATAAAATAAGGATGGCCTTTTTTTAGTAGTGGCAGTTGCTGCGAATACAACTATATAATATTCCAGTCAGTAACTTTTTGCCGCGTGAATAAATATAACTAAAATTTTGACCAAAAATTGTTGAAAGTATGTTGTTTATATCGGTAGAGTTTTACCATAATAGATTAAGAGATTACAGCGATATCTTTGGAACAAGGGAAAGTACGCAAAAAACTTTGGGTACTTTCTTCGAAAAGCCAAAAGCCTCTCATCGACGGGGCAGTTAGCCGCTCAGAATCGAACACTCAACCATATCCCAAGTAAATAGACGTTCAAGAAGCATCAGACCACCAAATGGAATGATGACAGCGGTAGGAAACGCAGCACCACAGATGCAAAGTATGCCATGATGGTGGCTGCCACCGGGTATCTGGATGCCGCCATGGTAGATGCCGTAAAACCAGTCGAATAAATCTTCGTTGCACACGTTCGCTTGATTCTACTAAGATTCGAACCCACGACCACTCGCTTGTCAAAGCAGACTCGATAACCTTGCGGCTACGGAGCCCCCCCAGGGATTGACATCATACTCAATGAAACATCAAGAGTGGGGTGATCGGCATCGAGCGTGATGATAGGCATTATTGGCAGCCGTTTACAGGAACATTCCATACTAAGCCGGACTGGTTGTAATCACCGAACAGCAGTACAAGGTCATTTGGCGTTAGCTGAGTATACACACTCAGCTTATTGGAGATCGTGATCAAAACACCAGTGTCGCGGGATTTTCTGCTGTTCTGCTGGTTACAATCGCGTCTAAAGACAGAAAATGCGCTTCCTAAAAAACTACTGCGAGTGAATCCTCTCTTCAAGCGATTATTTCGAAGTTCGACTTTATTGCACCAATAAAAAAGTCATTGATTTTAATACGAAGTTCACGGACGTTCTGGTAGTAAATCAGCAGCGGATTGGAGTTCCGCTGCGTGTCAGGTGCAGAGCTGGAAACGGGGACTGCGTCATCTGAAGTATTGTTATGGGAGTTGTTAAACTTGCCTGGTCTGGAATTCTTGGAGCCCCGTTCCGTACACCGACACGCAGAACTGTGTTCAGCGCAAAGTCCCGCAGTTTTATATCCATTGCGATTTTAAACGAGATTATGTTAATTGCAGACAATTCTGCATCCTTTTTGGCTAAGGGAATGACCTTTAACGATACATCACACTGCAAATCTTCCTTTGCCAGATCAGTTACAGCTTCCGCTTTGACGCTAGCGTGAATTTTAGACAGGTACAGCCATAATAATTCCTTTGGAGGAGGAACAGTTATTACGGCTTCAGAAGTCGCTGGCTTCGTATCTCCCAGCTTGACAACCCTTAAGCGCATCACGACGACGTTTCATCGAAAGTTCGCTATCAGACCCATTCTAGACGCTAGTGGTGTAGCGACAGTCTTCTACCCTTTCTTAGAAAGCTGTTCCATCTGAATGCCGTTAAAGCCTGCTTCAAATCGTTAATGGCTTCATCATGTTTGGCAGACATTGAAGATGCAGCCTGGATGACGGACGATAAAGCCTGTTTAAAATGAGTCATTTTCATCGGCTCGATAAAGTACAATTTCAAGTCCACCCAATTTCAAATTTTAAATCAAAATTTTCAATCAAAATTGAAGTAAAACTTGAATTTCTAATTAACCCAATTTAAGTAAATTTTCAAGTTCAATTTACGTCAGTTTTCAACTCCAATTTCAATTCTAATTTTACGTCAAATTAAGGTTTTCAATGAAATTTCCAATTTTTTCCAATGTTATGTCAAATTTCAAGTAAACTTTCATGTTCAACTTCTCATCCAATTCTAGGGTCAATTTTAGGATTAAGTTCAAGTTTAATTTTAACTCCAATTTTCAATTCAATTCCGAAGTTTCTATTCAAACTCCAATTTCAGTTCCATTTTAATTTGTATTTCAAGCTCGATTACAGTCCCACTTCAAGTCAAATTTCATGTCGGACAATTCGAAATACAGAATCAAGTCCAATTTAGATACAATTCTAAATAAAACTTCAAGCCTGAACCAATTTAAATCCTGATTCAAAGTTCAGTTACCTTCAAATCCAATGTCATGTTCGGTTTCAAGTTCAACTGCATGTTCAGTTTTAAACAAAATTTCTACTATTATTTAAGTCCGATTTCATAAATTTAGGAATCTCGCATCTGCTTCTGCGCTGCCTGGCAATCTACAACAAGGTACAAAAAACTGCGTTTTACTATGAAAATGATACCCTCGGACGCAAAGAAGCGTCTCTCCTTGAGGCCGACTGGGAGACTATACCTTCTAATACCCTTAACAAATGATGTTTTGCCGTAGGCTCAGCTGCCTCCCACAATCCGCCAAAATGTAATACACTAGGTTCAATAAAGTGCCATTGAATTTTATTTTTGACGCCCTCCTTTACTACCTACTTTTGAGATGATTCATATTCTCTTTAGCTGATTCCTGATACCAACAAACCTAGTTCTATCTACGTGGCAGATGCTAGAACTCAAACGTCTACGCAGTGCTTTTATAAAACATATGCCTCCACTACCGTTTGACGCTACTCGGATAGATATAGACTGCGCTGAAATAACCGACGCTTCTGACAGTAAATGCCTTAGCTACTGTAGACCGAGAAGCCGTGAGGATTGTTATGAACTGTCGCATTGTTCAACGTTTTACATGATACCTCCCAGACTCTGATAAGGTATTTGTTTTGCAACAACTCGTATTCCGAGCATCCTGAATTTATTCCTAATGCTACACAACGGTAGTTGGTGACCTGAAAGAGACGATTTTAAATGCCGATCTTTCAGAAAAAAATCAAAAACAATTTAGTATCGTGATATTTTTCTTCTTTTGTCTCTTGTGATATTTACTATCTTCCTCGTAAGCCAATGACCACATCGTGTAAAAGAACCGGTTAAAACCAATGAATCAGCTTCTGTAGCATCTAAAATTCCATTACGTGCACAATGTGGGTCGAACCGTCAACATGCCACTTTCTCAGCACCTGAAATATATATTAAAAAGAATCCATCCATGATAATTAATAGTTTTGCCACTCGATTGGCAACAAATTATATAGTCGATATGGCCTGAAACCAGCGCAGCATTGTTGTCAAGTCCGTCCAAAAATAAATATCACCTACAGTGTCGACAGCCTATGTCATCTTGACGGTCAGTATGGCTGCCATTAGTGATCCATTAAGCACGAACCGTAGGTTAGATGGGAGTGCCAAAGATGCCTCCTTGACTTGAAGGAGAACAGCAATTAATGTGTGAATGACATTTTATTCAGATTAATCGGATTCACTTTTAATTTTGTCTACTACTCAAGTTAACCCTTCAATTGTGTGGGACGTTTACTTACGTTAAATATTTACTTGCACGTCTAGTTTCATATGAGATATTTTCCGTAATTTATTCTGTGTAAACGGATAATAATCTTCATATTCATCGAATTATGTAGATTAAATAAAAACTTTACCAATCCACAATTTTGTTATTGAAGAATATAAACAAGTGCTGGAAAGATTCTTGCTAAAGATAAATTTGTTTGCAATTCTTTTGTTTTCTTTTTGATTTATGTGAAAACATTACAGAACTAGACAAAGCACCCAAGTACTATAAATCTTCTTTTACCATCGTTATACTAATAAGCCATAAAATATTCATAGCACATTCCACACCAAATGCCCATGCCAGTTTTATCCAATCGAGATTTTCCAGAGCTCATTATCTATTATCTCCCACGTGCCGATCGAAGTGACTTCCATTCGGCGCTTTTGCAACTGGCTGTACATCAAGCGGATAGGCCAAATCTCGAGCCATGATTTCCCCGCGGAAATCATCCATTGCTACCATTTCCCGCTGCTGCTACTGCTGGTCTTGACCATTAGGACAGAGAGAAAAAAAAAACTTTCCATTATGCGCCGAGAACTAAAAAAAAATCTTTCAGCCTCAATCGTGCGACTGTCTTTCCCTGTCGTTACACTACTGCTTCCGCTGTTTGCTGCTGACAGATGCAATGTTTAATTTACGAATGCAACGCAGCATTTAAGATCCCGCATTCACCGGCCGAGGTCTGCAGTGCCAGACCTGCTTCGGGTCCCGGCAGCAGCCAATCAGATTGGCCGACAACGCTACGGCAGCGGACATTGTCGCCCATTGCTGATGGACTATACCTACCGAACCCCGAGCATGCATCGTTCGCGAGTTTGCTGATGAACTCTCGCTGCTGCACAATGCGGAAACACAAACCTACAGTCCCCCCCATTGTGCACGGTTGTTTTCAGCTTCCCCACTCGAGAAATCAATGTCCAGGAAAAGTGGAAGGAAGTATGTGACAAGATTGCAAATGCCATCCGGCTAGCTGGGAGTGCCACCCGGCGCGCAATGCAATGCAGTTCGGTGGCTCCACGGCAGCAGGTTGAATAGAAAAGATCGAACGGATCTGCGAGAAATAAAGTGTGAATAAAATGAGAGATGGATGTACGCTGAATTAATGATAAGGACAAGGACGACTGAAAAAGATGGATGGTCACCCGGCTGCTGCTCCCGAGGGAGCATGTGTCCGTCCGACATACATACTATACCGTGCTGTCGGCGGATGCAGTGAGGTCAACTTTTGCGGATGTCGTTTTTTTTCGTTGCTAACGGTGACTGGACTGCGAATAAACTTTTCGTTTGTTTTCTGTAAATCAATTTCGAGCTTGAATTTGGGCTTCATTGAGTACCGACGGTTGTTGTTTTCCAGGATTATTCGGAAAGTAACTTGAAGTTTTCGTTGACTGCATCGAATTACGTAATGATGCTGGTTCTCTGGTGTTTGTTTTTAAAGTTCGAACCATAAAAACTACCTTTTTGTACAAAATTATTTTTAAAATATTACGTATTGCACAGAAGAACATTTTGTTCCTTTTTAACTTCTATCGAACTATAATAAGTTGGGCAGGTGGGGTGGGACTTGCGCCCATGCTGTTTTGGTTGCCGACCAAATATTTTATTCACCTTAAACATCCGGTGGTGGTAAAATCACTAAACTTGCCGTAGCGACTTTCGGCAACAGACAACCTGCTTCTATCGCACTAACCGCGTAGATAACAATTTATTTTCTCGGCAGCAGACACAAAGAGTCATCTTCTTATCAGATTTAAATTGACTCTTTTCGGTGAATTATTGAAATAACTTAGTATTGTTTACGTTTCCGCTTACTTTATTCAGCCATCATCAGAAATTTATGACCAACAACTTATAATTTAAATTCAAACTTGAACGTTTGTCGCCGCTATCGTTTTACTATTTCCTTGTCTGTTGGAAAATTGTACGGTGATCAAAAAAAACCAAAAAAAAGAGCAATCATACAACATTATCGTCGCCGAGGCGAGTGTGTAGACCGTGTGTAGAATTATAGAATTAAGAGAATAAAACTAGGCATTAATCTACCTACTATAAGGGTGCAGCAGTAAAATATCCAGCGTTTTATTATTCATTCACTTTACCAAAAAATAAATTAAATGATTATGATTTTCGGACTGCATAACACTCCATTTTCTTACAATTCGTACACCTTTTTTAATTCTATTAAGTTTTACAATTAATCAATCTCAAACTTTTGTTTTGGTTTTTGAGTTTTGATAGCATCAAAACTCCACAGCACTGACAGAGAAATCGATCCAATTATTTTGGTTGCGAGTGAGCGGGAAGAATATCCGTTTGTAATCGGGCATTTTCCAATGTCCTTCATTCTTCATCATATTTGATTCCATTGCTATTTCTGTGGCATGTGCAATTTCTTATGTTTGTTTACCGTTATATTTTTAGTAAAATTTTCATCGGTTTGATAAATGGATACAATTATGCGACTCAATGATTTGAGTTCAACAGTTTTCATGATAACGAGTGCGTAACGAGATTTGATGTTTTTAAAGCCTTTGGATATAATTAATTTATCGAAAAAAATTGGATTAGATAAAAATCTTATATTTTTCCAGTATTTAAAAAAGGAAGTTCATGTACAGGTACAGGTATGTAAAGATTCTAAATTACTGGAGATCGTCGTTGGTGAGCTACTGTTTAGTGAAGTGAAATCATATATTTCGATGGAGTAATATGGTTTTTTCCCGAGGCGTTCTATACGCACAAGCCTATTACGGATTGTTTTCTTCAGTTTTAATAATATGGAGTGTGATGCTCAAATCGACCCAGTATACACTGACCTTACAGCAGCTTTTGATCGAATTGATCACCAAATGCTGCTACAAAAACTTTACCGACTAGGAACTTCTGAAGACTTTTCAAACATGCTTGATGAACTGTAGCCTTTCAGTAAAGTTGAACTCCACCGATTTCTGCAATAAGTCTTTGTTCCACGGGGAAGTAATTTAGGACAGTTAGTCCTCCTCATCTATTTCAATGGCCTGTGCTTTGTAATTCCAACGGGATACGCGGAAGTCTTCATAATTTTCCTAGTAGTAAGATCTATAGAGTATTACAAGCAGCTACAAAACTTTGTTGCTCATCTGCTAACTGGTGTCGTATGAACAATCTCTCTATATTCTGTCATCACGTTTACTCTACTCTACACTACTCTACTCTACTCTACTCTGCTCTACTCTACTCTACTCTACTCTACTCTACTCTACTCTACTCTACTCTACTCTACTCTACTCTACTCTACTCTACTCTACTCTACTCTACTCTACTCTACTCTACTCTACTCTACTCTACTCTACTCTACTCTACTCTACTCTACTCTACTCTACTCTACTCTACTCTACTCTACTCTACTCTACTCTACTCTACTCTACTCTACTCTACTCTACTCTACTCTACTCTACTCTACTCTACTCTACTCTACTCTACTCTACTCTACTCTACTCTACTCTACTCTACTCTACTCTACTCTACTCTACTCTACTCTACTCTACTCTACTCTACTCTACTCTACTCTACTCTACTCTACTCTACTCTACTCTACTCTACTCTACTCTACTCTACTCTACTCTACTCTACTCTACTCTACTCTACTCTACTCTACTCTACTCTACTCTACTCTACTCTACTCTACTCTACTCTACTCTACTCTACTCTACTCTACTCTACTCTACTCTACTCTACTCTACTCTACTCTACTCTACTCTACTCTACTCTACTCTACTCTACTCTACTCTACTCTACTCTACTCTACTCTACTCTACTCTACTCTACTCTACTCTACTCTACTCTACTCTACTCTACTCTACTCTACTCTACTCTACTCTACTCTACTCTACTCTACTCTACTCTACTCTACTCTACTCTACTCTACTCTACTCTACTCTACTCTACTCTACTCTACTCTACTCTACTCTACTCTACTCTACTCTACTCTACTCTACTCTACTCTACTCTACTCTACTCTACTCTACTCTACTCTACTCTACTCTACTCTACTCTACTCTACTCTACTCTACTCTACTCTACTCTACTCTACTCTACTCTACTCTACTCTACTCTACTCTACTCTACTCTACTCTACTCTACTCTACTCTACTCTACTCTACTCTACTCTACTCTACTCTACTCTACTCTACTCTACTCTACTCTACTCTACTCTACTCTACTCTACTCTACTCTACTCTACTCTACTCTACTCTACTCTACTCTACTCTACTCTACTCTACTCTACTCTACTCTACTCTACTCTACTCTACTCTACTCTACTCTACTCTACTGTATAAAATGGAGAGATTTACCAGGAAGGAGCGTCAAACATAGCTCTGGCTCTCTCAAGCTCTCACCTAGCGCCTCCACGCAGATCTAGGTCAAATGATGACGGTCGATGGCCTTACCCGGAAATGCTTCATGTACTTACTGAAGCAGCTAAGCTAGGAGTTGCGAACTAGAGCGCCTGTTCTCCAGGTGAGGGGCGGCTCACATAGCGTCTGTCTCGAAACGGGCGGCTGAACATGAAATGCTGTATCCCGCAAGCTATACCTAAGACGGTAGACCCATCTGCGGGATGTAGGTATCGCAACCTCGGTGAGGTAGTATACCGAAAAACTCAATTACCACAAATAACGAAAAAAGAAATTTAGGACGGAACAATCGGTATAGGACACGGCAAGGGACAAGGAAACGATTAAGGGATAACGATTGGAAACTTGGTACCTGAAATGTCCGAACTCTCCATGAACCGGCACGGGCTGGCTTGCTTGCTCGAGAGCTGCATCAACTCGGAGTGAAAATCGCTGCTATTCAGGAAGTTTGGTGGCCAAATTCCGGAGAAAGGGAGTTCCGTAGAGTAGAGCCTATTGCAGGCAGGCATTCTTTCAAGTATCACATCTACTACAGTGACGGTAAAAAAGCACAACATGGAGTCGGTTTCGTAGTGTTGGGAAAACAAAAACAACGAGTTATCCGGTGGAGGCCCGTAGATGACCGTATATGCGTGTTGAGGATTAAGGGCAAATTCTTCAACTACAGCCTAATCAACCTTTACGTACCGACAAATGATAAATCCGATGATGCTAAGGACGACAGCCTTGACCTATGGAGAGTGTCCAAAACACGACGTGAAAATGATCAACGGAAATGCAAACGCGCAGATCGGGAGGGAGGAATTCTTCCGTCCAGTTATTAGAAGACATAGCCTTCATCTGTCGACCAATGATACCGGTCTAAGGCTCATAAATTTTGCCGCGGCCAGATGAATGGCCATCTGTAGCACCTACTTTTCACGTTTGAATATTCGGAAACACACCTGGAGGCATCCAAAAGGAGACTCTAGCTCCCAGATCGATCTTGTCTTGATTGACGGTCGACACTTTTCGGATGTTATCGATGTACGGTCTTTCGGGGACAAAATATCGACTCTGACCACTATCTCGTAGTGAGTAAGATTCGTGCAAGGCTGTCGAACACGGTGAAAGCTCACACTGAGAGGACGCTGCGTTTCAATATCCAGCGGTTAACGGCAGACGGCGTTGTAGTGGAGTACGCCAGGAAGCTTGACCAACGAATCGCAGAATAGCAGGTAGAAGGAGAAGATATAAATGGGCTGTGGAGGAATATCCATGGTGCCATTGAAACAGCTGCAAGAAAGGTAGTAGACACGATGCGTGGAAGACAGCATAACAGCTGGTTTGATGCCGAATGCCAGAAAGTGACAGATGAAAAGAACCAGGCGTCGCATGCTCACGTCACTGCGGCAACGCATCTAAACAGAGAGAGGTACAGAGAGACTAGAGCTGCGGAAAAAAGAATCCATCGTCTAAAGAAACGTGAGTACGAGGAGCACGTGCTCACCGGCGCAGAGAAGCGATACGCCAGCAACGACACACGGAGTGTAAAAACTATCGAGGAATTACATGGCACAATTCTGCCTACAAGGTGCTTTCTCGTATCCTGTTCTGCAGACTGAGACCGTCAGCGGAGTCCTTCGTCGGCGAGTACCAAGCTGGTTTTCGTGAGGGTCGCTCCACGACGGATCAGATGTTTACCCTGCGCCAGTTGCTAGACAAGTTCCGGGAGTACAACTTGCAGACACACCATCTGTTTGTGGACTTTAAAGCGGCGTACGATTCAGTTAAACGAAATGAGCTGTGGCAGATAATGCTAGAACATGGTTTTCCGACGAAACTAGTTACGCTGATTCGTGCGACGCTGGATGGATCCAAATCATGCGTTAGAATAGCGGGTGAGACCTCAGCTGCTTTCGTGACGTTGGATGGACTGAAGCAAGGGGATGCACTCTTTAATCTGCTTTTCAACTTTCAACTCGGTTCTGGGACTTACCATTAACACTGCCAAAACGAAGTACATGGTTGCTGGTAGGGAACGTGGGAGTCCAAGTGTCGTTGGTGCCGAGGTGGAGTTAGATGGGGAACGATATGAAGTAGTGGAGGAATTTATATACCTTGGTACACTCGTGACATGTGACTACGATGTAAGTCGCAAAGTGAAACGACGGGTTGCAGCCGCGAACGGGGCTTTCTACGGATTACCTTTCTACGGTAGCCAGCTGAAGTCCCGTTAGCAAATTCGCACAAAACTGGCGCTCTACAGAACACTAATCCTCCCGATGGCCCTTTACGGACACGAATCATGGACGCCAAAAGGAAGCTGATCGGCGAGTGCTTGGGGTTTTTGAGCGTAAAATTCTGCGATTTATACTTAGTGGCAAAATGGAAAATGGAGTGTGGCGCAGACGCATGAATCACGAGCGGTACCAAGTATACAAATATGCTGATATAGTGAAGGTAGTGCAATGTGGCAGGCTGCGGTGGGCTGGACACGTGGCCAGAATGCCCGATGAAAGAGTAGCCAAAACTATTTTCAGCAGAGAACCAGGAAGAGGCCGTAGACCCGAGGCAGACCCCGCACCCGGTGGGTGTTTGCTGGCGAAGACGATGCACGTGGAATCGGTAACGGACCGTTGCCACTAAAGTAAAGTAAGTAAGTAAGCTGTAGTCTGTACTCTAGCCTCAACTCTGGTTTTTACTACAGACTTTGCCCTAGTCTTTATTCTAGTCTTTACTCTTGTCTTTATTCTAATCTTTACGTTACTCTTTACACTAACCTTAAGTCTAGCCTTTACTCTAGTTTCCAGTTTAGTTTTTACTCTACTCTTTACTCTAGGCTTTACACTAGTCTTCATCCTAGTCTTTACTCTAGTCTTCATTGTAGTCTTCATTCTAATCTTTACTCTAGTTTACACTCTAATTTACTCTAGCCTTTCCTCTAGTCTTTCTTTTAGTCTTTATTCGAGTCTTTACTCCGGTCTTTACTTTAGTCTTTACTCTAGTCCTTATTCCAGTCCTTACTCTAGTTTTTATTCAAGTCTTTGCTCTAGTCTTCATCCTAGTCTTCATTCTAGTCTTCACTGTAGTATCTACTCTAATTTTTACTATAATCTTTACTCCACTCTTTCCTCTAGTCTTTCTTCTAGTCTTTACTCTAGTCTTTGCTCATGTCGTTTCTCTTGTCTTTTCTCCAGTCTTTATTCTAGTCATTACTATAATGTCTACTCTTGATTCTTTTCCGTACAAATAATTGTTTTGCTGAACTAGAAATGTAGAAAAACTGTGTAACGCATAAGAAACTCGCTCCTTTTCCCCATGTTTAAATGCACTCGCGTTTTCAATACTATGGACATTTCCAGTCAAACCGAATTTACCTATTCAGAAATATTTCCGTCTACTTGGATAAGGAAACTGAAATATGAGATCGCTGAATAAAGAGGACATTTTTCCGCATATAGCTTCCAACAATCGTGTGAGTAAAATTCTTCTTATTCCAGCTTTATTTTGGCATCACTGCGCGAAACGTCAACAGCCAGTAGCTTTGAAATCCTGAAATGCAAATCTCCAGCAGAGAAAATCCTGTGCTGTTGCCTTCCGGCGCAAAAGATGGGCTGCTCAGTAGCAGGCTCGGCACATGAGGGCGTCCACTGCATGGAGCCACTTTCTATCTCTTGCGGGAACCGCACATGTACCTATCTGTCGCACGGCAAGAGTCCGTATTCATCGTGTGTAGCGACGAATCTCGGAAATGTGGCATACAATGGAAGAAATGTATATTTAACATGTTTGAGCAGCGAAATGTGGTTTGCAGTTTTCTGTTTGCCGATTGCTGGCCGGCTCTGTGGCCAGCTGCCGGGCAACCAGCAACGGGCGGTCGAAATAGATACCGCTCCAGCTTTTCCTAGTTCCGGAAGACTTGCCCGGCGTGTGTGCGTAAAAGAACGGACTCTCGTAGCGACAATCGACATTCGGTATGCTTGTCATCTAGTGTTGTAGTCTGCATTCCACATTAAAAATCCTCGAAACCACATTAGAGTCGCTCGTTTGGGGAATCTCGCAGTTACGCACTCGTGGCGCAATAAGATTCGACCGAACTGGGACATTTGAAGAAAAAAAGATGTACTAGCAAAATGCAAATGATTTTCTTTGTTGTCGAGTAACATAAAAGACATGTCTTTTTTGCTTATATCATAATTAGATTTGCCATATGAAATGGTTTCATAGAAAAGTTTTACTTAAAACCGCCTAAACTCGAATCGACTGAAAATGAATTGCATTTGGACAATAACGAATCGCCTAACAACTAAAATAAAAATAGCGCATCCTATAGCTTGGTACCACCCAGATAAATTCTCGAAACGCTGTTCGAAGTCAGAAATAACTCAGAAGTACAAACCACACTAACCAGCGCGCTCTATGGTCTATGGTCACCTCAGCGAAGCTGCATAAAACTGCTCTAACTGTTACCGGTGGTGGTGAAATGAATTTGAGGTTTCAAAAGTCGTTTTAATTCTTCGAATTGTGCTGGGCATTTGTACCCTCACGTGCATTGCGCTAGGTCTCCACTAGCATTTATTTCGAACTGCACCGGTGGGACACCACTGTCTCTTTTCGCGCTTCACATAGGTTATCTGCATTTTATTTAAATTAACTCAACTTTATTCTCCTATACCCTACTTTGCACTGCCCGCCCAGAATCCTACGAACTGCGCGCCAAATGGTGGCTTCCAGAGCAATTGAGAGTACAAGTTGATTGTGTGCCATAAAAAATAGAGTAAAACGCTGCCATTTTAGTTAATTGCTCTATCACTTTTTAATGGCTACACGTATATTTAGCGCGTCACAGTTGGGTACTTTTATGCTGCACCAACACGTGTATACCCTCTATGCGGACTTGATCCTGGGCGCCAAGTTGTTGAGTGTGCCTCAGCACAATGGTTGGCATCCCAATGGGAACCGTGTGCGGGACAGGCTCATCTCGCGAAATTCCCTGCTACGCTTTTACTTCGGAAAAGCCGGAATACGGAATAGCCGGAAGATAAGCACTGTGAATTGGTTGTCGCTGTTTATGAGATCACTTTTTTATTATTACTCGCCGGTCACAAAATCATTCACCGTCACATTGCTATCCGTCGACTGTCACACGCCAGTCGCCAGTCGTAGAAAGCATAATAGTGTGAGGCAATTTCATGCTTTTTGCCTTTGCCGGAATGATGCAATTCGAACCAAGCGAGCGGTCAAAGACATGCACCATTGCAATTGATTTCATCTAACTGGGGATGTTTATACTGCAATTTTTTTCATTTATAAATATGCATTTATAAAATGCATTCCAATATATTAAAATTCCTACCCAATTTTGCTTGTAAGATAGTCAAGAAATTATCAAAAACAATGTAACTAATAAAATTGAATTGAAGCCTTATTTGAAAATAAGTGATCAATACTTAGGGAGTAATTTTTTACTGAATTGCTATTATCGAAAATGAATCATGCGTCCACTTCCTTTCAGAAACAGATGGAGACGCATTGTCAATGGTCTCCATTTTCAATAAAATGTGCGACTATTAGAATCCATAGCCTACAAACCTTCTGAACACGTGTAGTTATGATATTGTTGTTAAATAAGGAACCAAAGTAACCAATAAGCATTTAACTCACCACTGCAACATAAAAACTACGCTCACAAAATGGACGACTGCATTACGGAAAAACTCTTTTATAAGTCATATAATGCTTAAGTATTTGCAGCTGAATACTGATAACAAGAATTCGAATAGAATTTTAGATGCCAGTTTACAACAGCTGCGCAGCCAAAAAGCTAATGTACAGCAACGTGCCGTAAAAATACCAAAGATGGCAACAAAAGATGTTGTTTAACTTGGCAGCCATAAATTTTATCATCCTGGGCTTCTGAAACAGACACTAAGGAGGTATTAATTATCTAACTTTTCAACGTACAACTACGTTTTTGTTTACTATATTAGGCTGCACAAGTACGTGTAATGAACGTGTGATGAAATTCAACAATTTTTAAATGGATTTTAGAGATATTAGTGGGAATTAATCAGACATTTTTCTATGCATTGATTGATATAGAAAATATAATAGGAAATTGTCATATCACTATCGGAATAAGTATAAATTTCCCGTAGTGCTAGATTAAAATGACAGTATCTTTCCGTCCCAAAAAGTCACGAAATATTTTTGACGCTTGAACCTACCCAAATTTATTCCCCGAAACTAAACCGTTAAAGAAAAGAGCGCAACTATTTCTTCCCTTCAAGTAATTAAATCCGTATAGAGTTGGGCGGGGCATAAGTGCGATGTTTCAAGTTGTCATCAATTTTCGTGGGATAAAAAGAAGGGCAGCAACATAATATATTTTATAGTGATGCAGTAACTCAATGTCTTCACATTCAACTATAAATCATCTGCGGTAAAAGTGTCCTGCAAAATAAATTCTTCTTTCTTCTGGCCCAGTCCCGATTCGCACTTTTACCCCACTAACGGGATAAAAGTGCGAATACCGCGGGGCAGAAGTGCGAAGCTCGAATCCATGAAATTAGCACAACAGTAGCTAACAATACCATATTATCTTCAATCTGCGTTATGTTTTGGTAAGGAATATTCTCAATCTGCACCTTTCCTATTTTGCGCTGGTGTATTGCAGCCTCTGTTAGATCGATACTTCTCCAAACGTTTGTTTTTTATTTCATCAGCGGAAAAACATTGATTTCCTTCGGCCAACATCTGTAGAGCACGCAGTTTTATGCAGATCTTCCATTTCTAATATCTGTAATATAGTGCCTAAAGCTGTATATAATTAGCTATACATTTTTGCCTCGTGCATGAATCGCACTTTTGCCCCGTCCATGAATTGAACTTTTACCCCGCTAGGTGCTTGACGGCGTTAGATTAATTTACGGAAAAGCGAAATATATTTTGTAAATTCTTTTCACCGTATCTTCAAAACAGATATGTGAGTGATGTAAAACGCTGCTACAAATTTTCAACAAATAATATCCTCCTGTTAGTATGTATCGTATTTGCCGTACAACGAAAAATTACCATTATAAAATAAATTCATGCCTCCAAAATCCCCCACATGCCAAATATCGTTCCATTTGCTTGATTAGTTCTCGAGCTATGAGAAAAATTTTATTTCATTAGTATGGAGGCCCCCCAACTTAAAGAGGGAAGGGGTCATAATTCGACATACTAAAAATTCCTGCCTTCAAAAACTCCGACATACCAAATTTGGGTTTATTTGCTCGATTAGCTTTCGAGTTAGGAGGAAATTTGTCTTTCATTTGTATGGGAGCCCTCCGCCTTTCCTAAGAGGAGAGGACTCTCAATTCACCATAAAAAAATGCTTGCCTTCAACAAAACCCACATGCCAAACTAGGTCCGATTTGCTTGGTAAGTTCTCGAGTTACGTATAAATTTTTGTTTCATTTGTATGGGAGCCCACATCTTCTGGGGAGGGATCCCTAACTATCATAAGAAGCTTCCTCGGCCCCAAAAACTCCTGCATGCGGTTCAGTAGTTTCTGAGTCTATAAGGAACATACAGATAGACAGAAATTCATTTTTATAGGTATAGATTTTTGTATAATTTTCGCGAATACACGGCATTGTATTATCATTTGTGTCCTTCTTGTGTCTGACAAAAGTCATTTCTGTAATATTTTTGTATCATATTTATATCATTTTTGAGTAACTTTTCTGTCATTATTTGCATAATTTTATTTTTACATCATTGTGTAATATGCATCCTTCAAGTACCGTTTGTGTTTTATTCTGCTTATACTTGTCTCTAACTCTGTCACGGTCCAACACGTAACATTTTTTGTAAAGTGAAGGAGTTTGAAGGAGCGTATGTATGCGTCTATGGAATGGTTAAAACTGAAAGGATAAAATTAGATATGAGGCTATCTAACATAAGGATGCGGCGATAATTTAAATCTAAAAACACTTCGGTACCAACCGAGTTTCCAAGTTTTATCCGTTTTATCATTCTTCGCTCCAAAAAACTCCTTCATTTTAAGAAAACAAAACCCCGAATTAATCCACCTAGCGGCGTGACCTAGCCTTTCTACTGCCACAATAATCATTATTTAATTTCTCAGGAACATCTATAATTAACTTGACTATATTTTTAAATATCCGTTCCGTATTCCCCAGTAAAATTCACAACGTATTGCGTAGAATAATTATATTTTCTTTCCTTGGGTGCGTTAATACTTGTAAGCGTCATTTATGTTATTTGATGAACACCTTATTTAGTTTTATAATCGGTCGGCCTTAACTTTTGGGTTACAGAGCCACATACGAAACTTGTTTTGAACTGACAATATGAAATATGTGTTCATAGCACATTTTTTGATATTTTATTTTGAGTGGTTTTAGCCCAAAGGGTAGATTTTTTTGATATTTTGATATTAATACCATGCGTTCAAAAGCATCTTTGAAAAACAAGAGTTCAGAAAAATTATTATTATACTTCGCTTGTGAAGAAAAAGGATATCTACAACAAAATGATTAACCTCAAAATTTTACTATTAGTTTGCTTGGCTTCAATTTTGCAATATATCTGAAATAGAAAAAAATAACTGAATACAGCATTAGATATTAAATGAGAATGAGAAATATGATCGTTATGATTTCCAGTGCTTGTCATTTTTGATTTATTTATTGAAACATGATACATGACATAAGACATGACATAAGACATCTGTCCTTTAAAATGTCACTAACGGAAACAAATCTTACAAAGTTACTACCGTGCAACGTTTACTTCCTATTTTTCATATAACATTTCTAAGCTTTAGTATCTATGGATTGAAAAGAGCATCTATTGATGCGCAGAATTTGTTTGAAATTTGTATAAATTTATTTGGAAAAATCAACTCACTAGTATTTTTAATCCTGTACACCACTATACCTACATGCTTAAATTAACTGCTTTTCTTCGCTTTTTGCTTTTCTTGAACAATTGTGAGTAACAACAAGTGAAGAAACTGACAATTGAAATCTAAAATTAAAGAAAAGAAAAAACTTTGCAATTGAATCCCGCTGTTTGATATTTATTTGCGACAGATACGTAGTTCGCCTACGACGTGCAGGCTTCATCAGTGTCTTATTTCAAAGCGTATATGTATCTGTCGCGAATAAATATTAAATAGTGGAATTTAGTCGGTAAAAGTTTTTTTCTTTTCTTTTATTTCAGAGTTCGTATTCCACTAAGAGGCTTCAAAAACTTCTGACTTTTGACATGTTTCTCACTTTTCTTGAATTTCATTGCAAATTGTCATCACATACACATACATACATACATCGCACACATTGAATACAATCAACATTTGATTGATACGTTTTGATTTCACACGTTTTAACGGTTTAATATACGGTGCTTAAGTGTTAAAGTTTGAATAACTTTTGAATGAACCGTCCGATTTTAAATAACTCGGTTTCATTTGATAGATCTCAGTAGTAATTTTCAACTAATAATAAAATGTGTGATGTTTTTCATTGAATTAATTCTTAAATGTTACAAAAATATGTTTTAAATACTATTTTTTCACATTTCTTTATGTAACTTTCAAACTACAAGTCTAATCGTCATGAAATTTGGAAGTTAAGGGTTTGTAAGGCTCCTTTTTCATATGCAATCAATTTTGTTCAAATTGGTTAAGGGATCTATGAGATAATGAAGTCCCATTGTTTTCGTATTTTTATACATAACTTTTGAACTAAAAGTCCGATCAGTATGAAATTCAATAGCGACCAATGGGACACCTAGACCTTTCATTTGACACTAAGAACATTAAAATCGGTCCAGCCATCTCCGAGAAAAGTGAGTGAGATTAAAAGCGTTACATACACACACACACACACACACACACACACACACACACACACACACACACACACACACACACACACACACACACACATACACACACACACACACACACACACACACACACACACACACACACACACACACACACACACACACACACACACACACACACACACACACACACACACACACACACACACACACACACACACACACACACACACACACACACACACACACACACACACACACACACACACACACACACACACACACACACACACACACACACACACACACACACACACACACACACACACACACACACACACACACACACACACACACACACACACACACACACACACACACACACACACACACACACACACACACACACACACACACACACACACACACACACACACACACACACACACACACACACACACACACACACACACACACACACACACACACACACACACACACACACACACACATATATATATATATATATATATATATATATATACTAGCTGACCCGACAAACTTCGTATTGCCACAAATTAACCTGTGTTGTACATAAATTATGAATCTCGGATGATCTTTGTCACTTCTCGAGTTTTGCAAGCCCCCCAGTGGGCGGCGCTTCCGACGGCGGGTCACCGGCAACACTCGCGACCGTCTCGTCCTGAATGATCTAGTGTTACTATAGATAGTTTTTGTGGTCTTGTAATTGATTAATGTTTTATGGAAGAGTCTCGAATTTCTCGAGTTGGATTAGTTTTTGAGTTTCGCAAAAATTTCTGTTTTATTTGTATGAGAGTCCATATCCCCCTACCACAGGGGTGAGAGGTCACTAACTATCATAAAATAAATTCAAGACTCAAAAATCTCCTACATGCTAAATTTGGTTCCATTTGCTTGATTAGTACTCAAATTATAAGGAAATTTGTATTTCATTTGTATGGGAGCCCACCCTCTTAAAAGGGAAAGGGGTCGTAATACACCACAGAAAAAAAATTCTGCCATCTAAAACTCTCACATGCCAAATTTGGTTCCATTTGCTTGATTAGTTCTAAAGTTATGAGCAAATTTGTATTTCGTTTGAATGGGAGCCCGCCCCCTCCTAAAAAGGTAAGAAGTCCTAATTCATAATGGGAAAAATGGTTGCCTCCAAAAACACCCACATGCCAAATATGGTTCCATTTGCTTGATTAGTTCTCGAATTATGAGGAAATTTGTATTTCATTTGTGTAGAAGCCCCCCCTCTTGAAGTGTGGAAGGATCCTAATTCACCATAGAAAATATTTTTGCCTCCTAAAACCTCCACATGCCGAATTTGGTTCTATTTGCTTGATTAGTTCTCGAGTTATGGGGAAATTTGTATTTCATTTGTATTGGAGCCCCCCCTCCTAATGTGGGAAGAGGTCCTAATTCATCACAGAAAAAATTCTTGCCTCCAAAAACACCTACACGACGAATTTGGTTCCATTTGCTGGATTAGTTCTCGAGTTATGAGGAAATTTGTATTTCGTTTGTATAGGACCCCCCCTCCTAAAGTGGGGAGGGGTCCCAATTCATCATTGAAAAAAAATTGTCTCCAAAAACACACATATGCCAAATTTGGTTCAATTCGCTTGATTAGTTCTCGAGTTATGAGGAAATTTGTATTTCATTTGTACAGGAGCCCCCCCTCTTAGAGTGGGGAGGGGTCCTAATTCACCGTAGAAAATTTTCTTGCCCTCGAAAACCTTCACATGCCAAATTTGGTTCCATTTGCTTGATTAGTTCTCGAGTTATGAGGAAATTTGTATGGAAGCCCCCCCTCTTAAAGGGGAGAGGAGTTACAATTCCCCTTATAAAGAAGGAGGGGTCTCAATTTACCATAGAATAAATTCTTGTCACCGAAAACACCCACATGCCAAATTTGGTTCTATTTGCTTGATTAGTTCTCGAGTTATGAGGAAATTTGTATTTCATTTGTATAGGAGCCCCCCCTCCTAAAGTGGGGAGAGGTTCTTATTCATCATAGAAAACATTCTTGCCTCCAAAAACACCTACATGCCAAATTTGGTTCCATTTGCTGGATTAGCTCTCGAGTTATAAGGAAATTTGTATTTCGTTTGTATAGGAGCCCCCCCCCCCCACTTAAAGTGGGGAGGGGTCCCAATTCATCATAGAAAAAAATTTTGTCTCCAAAAACACACACATGCCAAATTTGGTTCCATTTGCTTGATTAGTTCTCGAGTTATGAGGAAATTGGTATTTCATTTGTACAGGAGCCCCCCCTCTTAAAGTGAGGAGGGGTCCTAATTCAACATAGAAAATTTTCTTGCCCTCGAAAACTTTCACATGCCAAATTTGGTTCCATTTGCTTGATTAGTTCTCGAGTTATGAGGAAATTTGTATGGAACCCCCCCCTCTTAAATGGGAGAGGAGTTATAATTCCCCTTATAAAGAGGGGAGGGGTCTCAAATTACCCTAGAATAAATTCTTGTCACCGAAAACACCCACATGCCAAATTTGGTTCTATTTGCTTGATTAGTTCTCGAGTTATGCAGAAATTTGTGTTTCATTTGTATGGGAGCCCCCCCTCTTAGTGGGGGGAGGGGTCTCTAACCATCACTAAAACCTTTCCTGGCCCCAAAAACCTCTACATGCAAATTTTCACGCCGATTGGTTCAGTAGTTTTTGATTCTATAAGGAACACAGGACAGACAGACAGACAGACAGACAGACAGACAGACAGACAGACAGAAATCCTTCTTTATAGGTATAGATATACACACACACAGAAAATGCTCAGTTTTCGAAACTGAGTCGAATGGTATATAACATTCGGCCCACAGGACCTTCTTTCCATTTCCGGTTTTCCAAGTGATTTCTATACCTTTATACTATATATTTATATAGTAGAAAGGCAAAACCGTTTATGTAATTTTTTATAGTGATAATCTTTACAATAAATGGAGGGGACGGTGGAAGAAAGTAATGAAACAAAGGTTTCAAAGCTATCAACGCCATTGCAGCTTACATTCTTCTACCGATTTAGTAAGAGAGTGTAATAGAAACGCTACGTAATGATTTCTCTACCTTCCCCTGCGCGTCTATTGTAAAGACGACTGTTTTTATCTTTTTTTGCTTGTACTTTTCTCTGACTGTACGCAGTCGAACGTGAAACTAATTTTTCGGGAAGTATCGTATGGTGCGAAGAATGATAAATTGGATAAATTAGAAAATTTCGATTTATAGACCAAAATCTATCGGGTGGTGCATTGGCAGGTAAGATATTTACCCACAATCTTTCGGTTGGTACACGAAGGCTTTTTACGTTAAACTACCGCCGTTCACGCTTATATTACATAGTCCAATATCCAATTATGTTCTCCCAATTCTATTATTCCTTAAATGTACCTCACGCTTCCTTGGCGACGGTAATATTTTAGGTCTATAGGGTAACCAACCTATTTTGGACCCCATCAGCAGCTGTACATAATTTGGACACTTCCATTTGATTTTGCTGTAAGTGTCCAAATTATGTACAGCTGCTGATGGGGTCCAAAATACGTTGGTTATCCTATATTGGAATTTTCTAGTTCATCCAATTTATAATTTTTCGCACTATAAAAAAAACTACTGCTATAAGGGTATGAAATAGGGAAGGTAAACGAGAAAGCGACCAACATAGCTTTTGCCTCCTAGCGCCACCACGCGGCCATACCCGGTAATACGATATTGTGGTTCCCAGATGCCTGATCTCAAAACTGAGATTTGTGACAGACGGCTGAACCACAAGGACTGTTATTTTAATTATTTGTTTCATTTTAGCTCATCAAGTACCTCCTACTGTACAATGAAAACTTTGGTCGTAACAAGTTTAAATAATGCACATGGATATCAGAACGAAAAATTGATTTACTGGATATTAGATGCACTAATGGAAACACAAATGACGCAATTATATTTCACTCGATGGATTGCTGGTGAGATTGTTCTATTTTTGCCCATATATACTCCATGTATACTAAATATGGGTCATTCCACAGGAAATTTACAGTCAAAATTTTTTTCTCCTCGGAATATTTTTGTATGTTCTTTGCTAAACAAAAATCGACACGTATTTTTTTGTTTCGATGTTACTGTTGGCCTCCCCGTTGGCTTCGAGGTATGACGCTTGCCTAATAAGCCAGTCGTCGTATGTTCGAATCTCGACAGGGAGTTAGAGTTAATAGGATCGTAGCAACTGACCCTGCAATTGTTCTGCACTCTAACAGCTGGCTGCGAAGTCTGTCGTATAAAAACAGAAAATCAAGTTTCGATAACGGAATGTAGCACTTAGGCTTTGCTTTGTTACTGTTGGAATTCGCAAAATATGATTTTTTAAAGTATTGTAATCCGAAAAAAAATACTATTTTGTAAATGCTGATTGTGAACATAGTTTGTAATATCAAAAATGACTTCTACCAGATGTATTCACTATTCCATAAGCTTTCAAAATTATTATACCATACCTCCTCTCGATTGTTTTTCAATAGTTAAATAGTGCATTTTTATAAGCAATTGCAATTTTTTCAAAGTTTTTTCTCACATTTTTTCTCAACACTTTTGTTTTCGATTTTTTTTTATTTTAAAATATTTGTTGATCTTTTTCCAAGAAGCATGCAAAATTTGGAAATGGAGAAATGAAAACTCTAGAAACTATGAATTTTTATATCAAAGCGCGCACGTTCACTATTTAACTATTGAAAACCAATCGAGAAAAGGTATGGTATACCAATTTTGAAATCTTGTGGAATACTGAACACATCTGGTAGAAAGTCATTTTTTGATATTACAAACTTTGTTTACAATCAGAATTTAAAAAATAGTGATTTTTTCGGATTACAATACTTTAAAAAATCATATCTTGCGAATTCCAACAGCAACATCGAAATACAAAAAAACGTGTCGATTTTTTAACAAAGAACGTAAAAACATATTCCGAAGAGAAAAAAAAAATTACTGTAAATTTCCCATGAAATGACCCATATACATACTTTATTATTGAATCCTCATGATCCTTATTGTTTACCTTGCTCAACTAACACTATACTCTGTGTTCCTGTAGCATCTATGAAAGTGGTATGGGTTCCCTGCACTTTTAAAAGTAGATGCTATCACTAACATTCCTACCCACTTCCCCTGTGGTTGTTCGAACGTAGCCAGGCATATAATGCGATTATATAGCCATCTACGATGTGTGCAACCTCATATGTTAATGCTAATGCTAACGCTATAAAAAAGACTACTTCTATAAAAAAAATTAGGCCTTCCAGTTGGCCGCGAGGTATGATGCTGGCCTAATAAGCCAGTCGTCGTATGTTCGAATCTCGACTGCGAGAGGCTGTTGGAATCAATAGGATCGTAGCAACTAGCCCTGCAATTGTCCTGTACTCTAACAGCTGGCTGCGAGGTCTCTCGTATAAAAACAGAAGGTCAAGTTTTGATAACGGAATGTAGCACCTTGGCTTTGATTTTTTGCTTTGCTTTGCTATAAAAAATCAATTAATGCCTGACCGTATTGTAAAGGTCAAAACAAAAAAATTAGGTTGGTCTGTACCATTTATGATCATTTTTAGCAAATGCTAAGTCCATTTTTGAGAAAAGTCTAAATGTTTCTAATAACAAGCACCATTTTGAACAACACCCTATTAAGCTTTATGTATACAACAGGGTACCCGGGTAGCTTTTCAGCTTTAAGAGTGTTATAACTCATTCAATTTGAGAGATACCTAACCGAAATTTTGTGACATCGAAAAACTTGCTGATCTCAAATGATTGAGGTAATTTGAATCGCATTCTTCAAGGGGATTAGCAATTAGAGACACTTAATTTTTTTTACGTAAGAGCCCAAGTAATAATTCTAAAGCCGCTTGGTTTTATTGCAATTTCATAAAGGTTTTATTGTGAATTGTGATATTATTACTCCATATCTGCACCATATCTCTTATAGTAAGTTTTTACTAAAGTAAGTAAGTAACTTTTTACTACAAGTGAGGCGTAAAATGAAACAATTAAGCTTAATTTTAACCCTCTAACGGGCAACACCGTAAACACGATGCGATCAAGCTAATGACTATTTTATCATGAAAGTACACACAAAAAAACCTTAAGTTCTGATTTTCATGCAAAAATAATTATCTGGTGGAGCGCCAGGTAAGAAAAAGTCCAATTTCTCTTTTTCCTTTTTCATGTCTAACGCTCTGCTCAGATATTTTTTCAATTCAGATATATTACAAAATTAAAATAATGCATGAAATTTACTCATAGAAAAACTTTTTAGGTCAATCATTTTGTTCTAGATGTCCTTTTCCTTCAAAAGTAAAAAAGGGAAAATTCGCGCATTAATTATTTTCGGAATTTTTCGGAATTTTCGTTTTTGAAAGATTATAACTTTTGAATGCATGGTCAGATTGTTATGATATTAGTATCAAAATGTCAAGAAATCTGTTCAGAACACATTTTGCATATTGCCAATTAAAAACAAATATCGTATGCGGCTCTGGAGCTCCAAAAGCAAAGGCCGTCTACAGACGGTCTTACCCGTTAGAGGGTTAACATCTTTTATTAAATGTCGCCTCCGAATCCAAATGCCCGTACTTTGGCTAAAATCCCACCCATAAGATTTTGCACAACCTTAAAATCGGCATGTTTTGCATATTTACCCATACTTTCTTCATTTCTTCGACTGTTTTGACTACTTTTAGATGTTTCAGAAGATTCTGCTTCATAATAGCCCAGTATTTATCCTTTGGCCGCACACCGGTGTATTTGAGAGGTTGTGATCTTACGGCACGAAATCCACATTATTTTCCTTATGCCGCTTCAGAATGGCCTTTGCGTAATGACATGAAGCCAAATCCTACCAGAAGATCGTAGGACAGTAATGAGACTTCAGAAGAGGCAGAAGTCGCTCCGCTGTCTACATGAACAAAATGCTTGCCAAATCAAGAATTTCTTGCCAAACTTAGAAAACTTTCGAATTCGGAGGTTCTCTGGAAAATCAAACTTATCCTTTGCAGTGAAATACTGGTTCCCGGAGTCTGGTTGTAGTCCGCTTTCACGTAGGTCTCGTCGTCCATAACCCATTTTCGATGTACCTACTTGTGCAGAACTTTTTCGCGAACGAGCTGTTCTCTCGACGCTAGTTTTCAGATCTTTGCACACCTGATGAAAAGACTCACACAGTGTAAACAATGTACTTTGAACTTTCTCCATGCAAAATTTCAATTAATTTTGCCCAACAACGGTTCAAGAGTTATAGCAATTTGAGAGAGTGGCAATTTTACCCTTTATTGTGGTTACTTGTCAAACCGCAATGAATCTGTTAGTTTTTGTGCTATTGTTGCTATTATGAAGAATATTAGAGTTCAACACCAAAAACATTTTTTAAGCGAGGCCCTATTGCCATATTCTAGTGTTGTCTATTAACCCGCACGCACAAATTTACCAAAGCAAAATGTGAAAGCAGCAGCAAGAAAATTATTATTCATCGGTTTTGTTGGGGGAAGAGGGGTTATATAATTTCTACGTAAGTTTTTTTATACAGAGAAAATCATGAAAAAATCAATTTTTTTATAGCACCTCATGATGCATGTTACAAAAAGTTTTAAATTTAAGATTTAAATTGTGAAGTGTCGGAATCCTTCATGCTGCAAGCAAATGCGTAGCAACCTCTTGAGTGTTTTACCGGAAAGATTTTCTCCTCCGCTCTATCCACTCAGATAAACAGCGCCTGGCCTTCGTGTTCCAGAGTTATCTGATGTCAAAAGCAACAATCCGATTATGCTATTGTTCCATTAAACATATTTCGTGGCAATTGCCTATCGCAACCCGATCAAGAGGACCTGGCCTCCTGATCGGGAATCCCGCAAGGCATTAGAGACTTGTATGGCCGAAATAATATATAGTGGGGAGGAGAAAGCGATTAAGTCACTAAATATATTTATTTGGCTAAAACAACTTTCAAAAATTGCTAAATTTCGATGGTGAGTTGATTTTAACCTTGAATCAAGCCAATAATATGCACGATAAAATTTAATGCGCAAATGCTGTACAACCACGGAACCTACTGAAAATTTATTAATTATTCTTCCACAAGTGGTTCTTCCACTTTATTAAAAAAGCGTGTTACCAGGCACATATTTTAATTTATAATGACTTAACCTGCAAAAAGAGAAATGGTATTCAAATTAACTTAGGACATCATTCGCAAACAGAACATTTTTGTGATAAGTATTTAGTCAATAGAATGGCCACTAAAGCAGATTTCAAGGTGTCAGTAGCCGAGCCATGGGATTTTTTTTTACTTTTCATAAATGATCGGATCAATTTCTCTGGTTGCAAATAGTCCCTGTCTTCGAATTGACTTTATCCAGACCACTGGACTACTGCAGTCGCTGACTAGTGCGCTCTTTTTAAGAACCATACATTTCCACCATGGATGAAGCAGATAGATTTCAATATTTTATCGCCAATGCTGCCACCACTGAGTTACTGCTAGTGCTGCTAGTTCTGGTGCTGCTGATGATCATGATGAAGATGATAATGCCGCTGAGCTATGTTGCTGAGCAGCTCAGGCTGCCACCATATCGGGGGGAAGGAAATAAGTGCACTGCAGCCAAGCGAAAATGATAAATGGTACCGTAGCCAAGCAAATCGTCCTAGCCAGGCCAGCTGGGAGCAGAATAGACGAAAGAGCCTGTAAACAAAATTCTTCGTGGGAGAAAGTAAACCGGGCGCGGTAAGTGGGTGCCGCGGAGTTCGGGTGGTTTGAAATCTGGCTGCATCGGAACCATTTGTCACGAGTTTGAAGAAATATGATGGGAAATGTAAATTGTTGTTTTATTATGTCCGTAATTTGACATTTCAACGGGTGCTTTACCATGGGGATGGTATGTTGACCGTTTCTGGTAGGAACAGCATTTGAAAAGACTTGCCTGCCTACATTTATAAATGTAATGCGAATTCTGTGACTGTGACTCAAATTGTTACTGAAACAAATTGGATTTTTGATTCAAAACGTCCCAAGTAACACGTTTACCCCTCAAAAAAATTGAACAGAACGTTTATGCAATTTCTATCGAACGACAGGCCAACTTATTTTATATTCCTGTTACTTAATCATGTTCATCATGATGCAGTCTGATTGCAGCTTTCTGCCCGTCGAGTCTGATGGAAGTACTGCAGGAAATAGCGGCAATCTACCTACTAGGATGCTGGTATGCAAAAGCGAAATTTGTTTTCCATTTTAAATTGAATGAATTGGCACTTCATTACTGGGGCCAAAGGTTCGGGTAAGAGCATGCAATTCGACCGGTCTTGTCGTCATCATCGTATGCATTTTTGAAAGGTGCCACATAAGCACCGGCAGATCACACCACAAGGATCAGGCAAAAAAGTTTCCCAGCCAACCGATCCACTGGCATTGCATGGCATCCATATTTTTGCTGCATTTTTCTTTTTTTTTGCTGCTCCCCACATGATGGAACATTGGAACGTTTGCATAAATTGCATCCTCATCATCGAACACGCACACTTTCGGGCATAGGGAACTTTTGAAGCATAAAATTGGCAAATGTAAAGCTGTAATCAGACTTGGGAATTTCGGTGAAAAAAGTGGATCCTTTGAACCAATTTTCGATTTACTCTCGGGAGAATCTGAATTGGATCTTAATTGAGCTTGATAGGATGTAAATTGATTTTTTATTTTTTCTGTCTGGTGAGTGGGTTTATGGTATAAATTGTTAGAATTCAGTAAAACGGAAATAATAGTTTCATAGACGCAGTGCATTACTGGTGAGTTTACTAAGCTTATAGCCTTCGACACGTCATTGTATTATGTGAGTCAAATGGTGAATCAGTTATCTTCTCTAGCAATATCAGTAATCACCTTTTGAATTACTATTTTCTGATTCAATTTATTGTTTTCTATGGAAAATTATAAAATTCCAAAGTATCATAATTAATAATATTTGTAGGCAAATTTCCTAATAAACTTCCTGTTTTTGCCTTGTACCAACTCAGCCATGGTGGCGCCTCTGAAGTGCTATTAAATACGCCATGATTTGCACGCCGTCCGCAATGGTCCGCAGTGATAGATAGGATGCTTAGTATTTGATAAAATATTCGTTTTTCATTTTATTTGCACAGTTCGGCAGTAAAAAAAGCTGAGGATGAGAGCGATTTTTCTTCTACTTTAGCAGAATGTCATCGTAAAACTTCATTATTACTCGCCCTTTCCAATGTTTACCAAGGTTACAGCACTTGTATGCAATCATCAGTGACATAACAACTATCGATCCGAGAATTGATTTATTAGGTCAAAAATAAAAAATTATTACAGCAATCAAATAGTCGGGTACTCTGTCATCTATATAATGTAGATTGCGAAAATAGAAATGAAAGACCAAACCGAGTGAGCACAATTCTCTTGTCTTTTTGAAAAAAAGCAATTAGATTTTAGTAAGACTTTATAGGAAAAGTTTTATATTTTGCGCATTTTAGTCGTGAGCCATGGAAGACTTTTTCGAAAATTATCTATAAGAATATTTCAGTTGTAAAAGCATTTAATTAGTCTACATTTACATATGAATCATCCTTGTACGAAAGCCAAGCGCAAAAAGTGTACTGTACTGAACATTACAGAGAAATTGGTTATACAAAAACAAGAATGCATATCATTAAAACTACTTCTCAACACCTTCAGTTTCTAACATGAATTGAACCAAAAAACTTTGATGCTAAAGAGCTGCAGAGCAGCGTTTCGAAAATAGACGATTCTCTACAGCAGTATCATCCTTTTCATTCCGAAATATGCAGAAAGCAATCAAATTCGATAGAATTTCCCAACTTCTTCTAGTAACAATTTTGGTTACAAGCAGTCATCATCAGGAATAGCATTTTCTGCAGCGCAGTTTTCCTGCTGCATGCTATTTCTTTGCCAAAATGTGAAAGTGAGAAATGCATGAAATTATATTAAAAACGGTACATTGCAGTTGCAATAAAAATAGTTTAGTTTTCAATTTCGTGCAGATTACTTTCGCTGAGTGGTTGAAGCTTGCATACTAGCTATCCAAGCCGGGGTTCGACCACCATGTAGGAGTCTGAAGCCATCGTGTATGTCGGTAGATAGCCGGCTTATACAAAATTGAAAGCTTCATTCAGCGAGATGCTCGTAGTTTTGTCGTTTGGGTTCTGCCCCGGTCGAAACATAGAGCAAAATCTTGAAGGACGTTTCCTTCCGTATAAACCAGACATGATCCATCCTTAACTCCCAACGTAGGGACGGAGACTTCTCGAAAATATATTGCAAATACTCAGAGGGTCAACTAAACATGCTACAGGTACAATGTACACGTTTAACTGTGCCGACTATATTCTTAGATTTCATCTTTCCTAATCATGACTAAATTGCGAGTTTGCATCGCTGACGATGAATAGAGACAATCTTGTGGCATTGTACAATCTTACCGATTGGCACTGTGAAAAAAATACTTCATTTCGTCAACTGAAACTATTTATTTTCTTTTCACAAATCCTACTTGAAACTCCAGAATAAAAACGTTTTCAAATTAAAAAAAACTTTTCCATTAGTTCCCAACCGAACACGGAACAGTTTTACATTTTTTATCACATTGAATACATCTATCAAAAATTCAACCGCCGGAATGCAGCTCATTCAATAGAAGTACACCGAAAAAAAAACGAGTACAACAACAACAAAAAAAAGCAACCACCACGCTCATTCTCAACTTCCCCGAGTCTTCGTTGTAAAACTTTTCACATCGTCTTCCGTACAGTTTATTCAATACATGATGGCAAGTTGATTTTGATTGCTTTTCGTCTAAATTGAAATAGTTGGAGCTATTCTGCTGGAAGCAACCAGTAAGCCGTGTGGCAGTGATTGCGATAAAGTGGAAGGGAAAAAGGAGCAAGCGGAAGGGGGAGGGGGGTGGATGGTGAGAACAAAGCTTTCGGAAATCCGGTTCGAATCGGCAAGCCTCTACATACGAGATGAAAGCTGCGCCGCTGGCATCGCCTTCGACAGTGCAGACACAACGGAACAACGGAAGTAAACTGTTTGCATAGGGATTTGCGGATACCTATCGGCAAACTCGAGAAACTAGGTAAACGTAATTTTTCCTAGCAGGGTAATAACGGTGCATAACATTAATAAGTACTGCGGTAAGGCTATGAGTAATTTATACCTTAACCATGTTTTTCCAGTTATCTACATCACCTGATTCAATTGAAAATTTGAGTGTTTTTCTGATGGCACGGGGCTTTCAAACTGGCGTTATTTTCTAAGATTAGAGTTCAATGCATCTACCTACATGTCCCCGCATTTTTTGTCATAGGTAGTCGTTTCTAGTAGATCACATGAAGATTATACCATGTCATACAGGCATGAGGCATACGGAGAACGGACGCAAAGTATAATGTAGGCATAATGGAAGCTAGACATAGAGAGCGAAGTCGATGAACACGAAGCCGACTGAATGTAGATCGAATGCAAAATGCATGGCGCTATAGAGCTGCAATGCATCAATGACTCTTTCGAGTGCTCCTTTTACTCTAACCAATCTCAAAGTACCAGAAATACAAAAGATAAAACTATTCTTCCTTAATTTCGACCAAGCAGTTCAGTGGTACAACACCAATGGCGTCACTGTAATTAACAAGACGTGGACTTTGGTTACTACCCGGGACGTAAGACCGATTGAAGAACACTGTAAACGTTAAACTGCTAAAAAGAGGAATTGCAAGCAACGAAAAGAAGCTGAAGCGAACATAGAATTTAGCAGGCAAACAAGTGGGAAGATAGCATGTAGGGTAGGACTGTCCAGAACGCACCATGGAGGTAGAATGGCCCATGCTATTAATTGCTTAAAAACGCGGAAACTATTTGGTAAAATTATAATTGCGCATTTTATTTTGGTGTAAAACAAGCTAATTCATAATTGTGTAGAAGGTAAAAGCATCAAACATGGCCACATCCAATCAAGCGATTATCCGCGATCTCATTCCACATGTAAGAAATCACGGTTTTCTCTTAAGCTTTTACCGCTAGTCGGTATGCAAATTTCATAATAAATACAGTCTATCTAATTGATATACTGTCATACTCGATGATTCATCACAAAAACGGCATTAACTATGCATATTTTTCACATATATTGCAAAAAACTTCAAAATACAAAACAGGGGTAGAATGCATCACAGCGGGATCGAACAATTATAAAATATTTTTAATTTGCAGTACATCTTTTGTTTCGGATTATTTATTAAAAATGTAGCAATATTATGTATTGTATAGGACTTAGAATTTGCTTTAAACCTAATTGTACATTGTTTAACTTACAATATTTCAACACACATCAGTTGGAGAAAAGTAGGGTAACGACCCCAGAATTCGCCCCTTTTATCAGGTTTTTATGCTGTAAAATGAATAAATCGCCATATTATTATAAAATCAGCCCTGAACTCAGACAAGTAGAACTATATATTAATATTCTATCTATTTTGGCTATTAGGAATCGCGAAAATTGAAATTTGATAGCAAAAAAGCCAATTTTGTGCAGGAACCTCTAGTACCACATTTCGCCCATAGCGATCCAAAATTCGTCCCCCATGTGACCCAGATTTCGCCCACTTATTATTTGTTGCAAATTTCGCAAATAACCTCAATTATTTTGTTAGAATTGTTGTTACTATTATTTAACTTTAAGATTATGTCTATCCAGTGCTTAATATGGCAATCAATTTGTATTAGGAATTCGTTAAATGTTAATCTAAATTGAAATAAACTGATCATCATCACCTCCTGATACCTGATTTAGTAAAACTAAAAAACACAGAGAAGGTGGGTTTTTACTAAATGTTTATTTTCATTGCAGTAAAATAAGGCTTTTGACACTCGTCAAAGATATTTAAAACGAATAGTGCTTTTTCTGGTCCTTTGTTGAATTCATTTTCACTATTGATATGTGGGCGAATAAATACAATTCAGTGCCTACAGAATGGTACAATGTTTATTTTAATAGTTTAAATAAACTTAATGATTACTTATATCATTGTTTAGTAATTTTTTGGGAAAGAGTAAATGTTTACTGTGAACAATAAAAAATTAGTTGAACTGGAAAATCTTGATATTCGGCTATATATATTGACTAATCGAAGGTGAGACTCGAGTCCACAACCTAACCTCTTCCCCAAGAAATAACTAAGCTTAACTGCTTAATATAGTCAATAAAAAGACGAAGAAAAAAAATTGTTTAGTAAATCACTGTCTGTAAATGGGTATGTCGGTTTACAGTATTAAATATTCCTGGTAACTGGTAAGCATACCCATCTTACTTACTCAACTAGGATATTTTTTGACATAACTTGGAATTCTTAACTAGCATTTTTGGTTAGACCGGGTTTGTAATGCTAAGCTATTAGAATTTTCATGATATTATCGAAATATTCTATTTTATCAACACGATTATTTCTTTGTTGTCTGCATTGCACATTAAATACTTTTCAAAGTTTTATTCATGACAACAATTTTATTGCGCTTAGATGCTTTAAAATAGTAGACGGATTTTTCGTGTGATTTTCCAATAGTCAGATTTATTCTCATGAGAAGAAAAATTGTGATTTTTGAGAATATTATGCGCGTCTTATTAATTCGTGCGGTTTTAATCTTATTATCAATTTCGATGTCGATTATTGCTAATTCAACAGTTCGTTTGGTAGAAACCCCATTAGCCCATGTTTAGCAGGTAATTCTTTTGTTAGATGAATTCAAATGAAGATATGATGTGCTTTCTGCATCAAAATATTATTTATTCTATACTTTTACTCACCATTTTGATAAACATAAATCAGCGAACAAACTAATCGATTGTGACTTGCATTTGCTTATGTGTGGCATGTTTGCATATATTTGATAGATGAGGGCGAAAACTGGTTCACGCAGTAAGTTCGGCTAAGTATATACAGATTCGACCCGGGCAAATTTTGGAACTCATATGATTTACAATACCCAGTTTTCGCCCAGTGCATTTATGTTCTATTTTCAGCAGAATTGCGATAAAATATCAAAATAAAAGCACAATTATGAAATTTGAAACAGATATAACCAAATTGATGCGAAAAAAGTGCAAAGAGATACAATTTTCCATTACTTTTCCTCAATTTTATTTTTCGTGCTCGTTCTTGAAAATGGAAAAATCGCGTCTTAAATACATTACCTATTTTTCAAACCACATTAAATCATTAAAATACATAAAACAACACAACGAATTCTATTCAAATAACTGAAAACTGAGTTAAAATGAATATAAATTAAACTAACAACTTATATTTCAACTATATATTGAGTTAAATCACGGGAATACCAATGGGAGGGCGAATTCTGGGGTGGGGGCGAATTGTGGGGTTCTTACCCTATATGATTAAATTTTATTGCCAATTATGTTGAGATATGAACCCATTGTATCTCAGCAAACAACCGTATGCAACAAACGCTATAACGAACGCTTCCGCCGTTGCGGTAGCCTAGTTTTAGGAGTTTATACAACACGTGATTGAATGGTAAATTTTTTGGTTGCGTTTAACGCCTAGCTGGGCAAACTTGGTGCGTTTTGTCCACGGGCTTTGGCGTTCTGCCTCACATAATGATTTTGACTCTTGCCAAAAATCGACAAAAATAACAAAAATACTGGTTTTTGTTAGGAAATTTCACCAGGAGTAAGTGTAAGAAAGATCCCAAAGTCTTCTAGAAGTTGAAAAACGTGGAACAAACACGCCGTTGCTCTGCAAATTGATGTTTTGCTTAAACGGTGCATTCTGCACCACCTTACCCTACATCGTTCACAAACCAGGCTAGGTAGGAAACAGCAACTCCATATGCACAGACCGAACAGCAGCAGCAACATCCAGGCACAATCAGGCTCCATTGAAACAAGAAAATAGCGTATCCGACAGTAATTGCAGATCCAGAACCAACCTACCCAAGAAACATTCATGCGCTGATTAAACATTTTAGTAGCCATAATTATTTAGCCATAGCTGAATATGCATGGAATAAAATTTATGTAAATAATTCTACAATACTTATTCAGCCGAAATTGGAGAACTTATACAACCTATTGCGTTTGAGACAGAAAAAACACTTGTTAAGCAGTCATATCGCCTCTGTGCGCCTTGTTTCCAGCTTTACGCAAATTGGTTATTTAAAAACGCGCAAAAGCCTCTATTAAGCTACATTACAGCTTCAAAACAGCTATTAGCAAGCCCGAAGCTTGACTTAGGTGTTTTAGAGCTGAAAAAACGTTTTCATTTCCAAAACTAAACCATAGTTCAGCCACAGGTTGAATAAATTCGGCTAAAAACGTTTGATCAGCCTGAAATTGTTATTTGGGAAGCTGCTTTCAAGCTGCAATGGAGCTTAATAGAGGCTTTTGCGTGTTTTTAAATAACCAATTTGCGCAATGCTATTAATATTTATATTTTTAGAACGAGAAATAGTTTTGCAATGCTTTTTCAGTCGCTTAATCAACATCTCATCAACCTTTATGCAGCCAAAAAATAATCTATTTTTGTATGGCGTCGTATGCTATATTCTAAATTTCGAATAACTTGAATTCGTATATGCAAAATGCAAGCTAATTAAAAATGCATATCGTCAGCCTTCAGGAATTGAACCGCCATCTTCTGATCCATAAGCACTCACCGTATGATCCGCCCCATCGGCATTTGCAGAACAGACAGTGAAAATATCTTTACACTTGAAGCAGTCGATAATGTCGATAACTGACATATATTTTTGCTGCCAGTCGAATTGCGAAATTCTATGATCTGACAGTATATATTCTGTGAACAGAATGAAAGCTTGGTATTAGTTTGTAAAGCCACTTTAACACCCTTAAGCAGCTTTAAAGTAGTTTGAAAGCTGTGAGCCTAATGAAAGCCTCTACTGGTTTATAAAGCCACTTTAACACCTTTAAGCAACCGTAAAACGGTTTGATGTTTATGGCTGTTTAGAAGCGGATTGTTTAGCAGAAAAATCCGCTATTGAGCTTGTTTATCAGCTTTGGAGGAAAGCGGGTTTCAAAAAACTTAAAGTAACTTAAACATCGCTTGGTCAAACGCCATTTGAGTGCTTACTTTATGCAGCTTGGATCACTTTAAACCAGCTCGTAAACAGCAATTGCTCTTGCTGTTTACGAGTTGGTTTAAGGCGATCCAGTGTGCAAGATTTTTCGTAAACAGACACTGATGAAGCCTGCAAGTCGTAGGCGAAATACGTATTTGTCACGAATAAATATAAATAGCAGAATTTATATTTTGAATGCTTGGAAAGTTTTTAATTCACGCGGTTCAATTTCATGCGGTTCAATTCACGAAAGATGACGACATGCATTTTTAATTAGCTTGCATATACGAATTCAAGTTATTCGAAATTTAAAATATAGTATACGACGCCATAGCAAAATAAATATGACGTGTTCTGTTTTTTTAAATTTAAAAATAGATTATTTTTTGGCTGCGTAAAGGTTGATGAGACGTTGATTAAGCGACTGAAAAAGCATTGCAAAACTTTTTCTCGTTCGTTATTTAAAAACACGCAAAAGCCTCTATTAACCCTCTAACGGGCAACATCGTAAAAACGATGCGATCAAGCTAAACACTGTTTTATCATGAAAGTACACTCAAAAGAACCTTAAGTTCCGATTTTCATGCAAAAATAATTATCTGGAGGAGCGCCAGGTTAGAAAAAGTCCAATTTCTCTTTTTCGTTTTTCATGTCTAACGCTCTACCCAGATATTTTTTCAATTCAACTACATTGCAAAATTGATATAAAGCATGAAATTCACTCATAGAAAAATTTTAAGGTCAATCATTTCGTTCTAGATGTGCTTTTTCATCAAAAGTAAAAAAGGAAATATTCGTGCATTAATTATTTTCGAAATTTTTCGGAATTTTTGTTTTTGAAAAATGATAACTTTTGTATGCATAGTCAGAATGTTGTGATATTAATATCAAAATGTCAAGAAATCTGTTCTGAACACATTTTGCATATTGTCAATTTAAAACAAATTTCGTATGCGGCTCTGGAGCTCCAAAAGCGAAGGCCGTCCGTTAGAGGGTTAAGCTCCATTTGAGCTTTGAAAGCAGCTACCTAAGTAACAATTTCAGGCTGATCAAACGGTTTTATAGCTGAATTTATTCAGCCTGTGGCTGAACTATGGTTTAAATTTAGAAATAAAAACATTTTTTCAGCTCTTAAACATCTAAATTTGGTGATTTTATCAAGCTGCGGGCTTGCTTATAGTTGCTTTCGAAGTTGCAATGGAGCTTAATAGAGGCTTTTACGCGTTTTTAAATAAGGCCATTGCAAATTATTCTCAAGTTTTTGTCCCCCGCCTTTCAACATTGGCTCTAAAAATAGGGGGACAAAAAAATTTGTTAAACTTGAGTAATATTTTTTGTATAAATCAATTATTTGAGGGTTATACAGCCTAAAGAACTCGAAAAAAGAGTGTACGAAGTGTTAACGCTTCTAGCACGACACAAAACTGGAAGCACAAATAATGTAATTTCCGAAAATCGGCCAAAATATTTTTTATTCGATTTTGACTCTATTTTGGAAGGTTTTTGCATGGAAAATAATAACGTATATATCAAAAGTAAGAATGAATTCGGGTTCCACGAATAAACTTCAATTAAATCCCAAAAATCTTAATTTATTTTGCGTAATTAAAAAAATCTCTTTCCACCCCCCCCCCCCCCCCCTATCCCCCCTTCGGAAGGACAAAACCTTTAAAAAATATTTGTAATGGCCCAACCAATTTGCGCAAAGCTGGAAACAAGACGCACAGAGGGCGATATAATTGCTTAACAAGTGTTTTTTCTGCTTCAAACGAAATAGGTTGTATAAGTTCTCCAATTTCGACTGAACAAGTATTGTAGAATTGCTTACATAAATTTTATTCGATGCATATTCAGGTATGGCTGAATAATAATCACTGCTAAAATGTTTAATCAGCGCATAAATGTTTTTCGGGAGGGTTTTTTTATTAAGATGACCAGTCGTTTATTCAGCTACTGTGTTACCTGACTCATAACGAACATACGTTATATACAGGGAATGGTGTCGTAACTCACATACTTTGTGGTTTTTCGTTTAATTGATCATAAATTCGAATAGAGCATACAAATATCAACTATATAACATAAGAAATTACATGTTTACTCCAAAAATAAAAGCACGGACTAACAGACGTAACACTTCGAACAAATTTTCTGACAAAACATCGTTTCAATGACACCCCTAAAACTTGGGAAAAAACGCTAGTACCACCTGGTGCAGTCTTCGCGCTACGCAGTGCATGCCGCTATAAATTTAGCCATTCTATAAATTTACTTGTTTATTATCTGACAACAGCGTCGTGGCAGGCGAGTGGCGTTCTCGCGCAACGACTGTTGTTTGAGTCTAGGCTGAAGTGAATATTTAAAATGATCGTTTTTATTGGCGATGGAATGAGGCTTCAGTGTTACGTCTGTTAGTCTGTGATTAAAGCATGAGAGATTTTAGAATTTCGGAAATAGGGGTGCGTTATAAGTCAGGTAACACAGTAGTATAGAACAATTATTGAGAATATTGACGGGTTGTGGAAAGGTTGAAGATTAACCTAATCTGCTTGTAACACTATAATGTTCTTCTTCTTCTTCTTCTTCTTCTTCTTCTTCTTCTTCTTCTTCTTCTTCTTCTTCTTCTTCTTCTTCTTCTTCTTCTTCTTCTTCTTCTTCTTCTTCTTCTTCTTCTTCTTCTTCTTCTTCTTCTTCTTCTTCTTCTTCTTCTTCTTCTTCTTCTTCTTCTTCTTCTTCTTCTTCTTCTTCTTCTTCTTCTTCTTCTTCTTCTTCAGCATAGAGCCGGGTGGCTCGAAGCCATACAACTCGGTCTTGGGTCACTCGTCGCCAATTTCCTAGTCGTCTCAGAAGTACGCTCAGAATCGCTTTTGACCTGATCAAGCCATCGTGCACGTTGGGCTCCTCTGTTCCTGGTGCCGGTGGGGTTGTTGAAGAGGACTATTTTCGTCGCCCTGTCATCCGGCATCCTTACGATGTGTCCGCCCCACCGTAGCCTGCTAACTTTCGCTAGATGTACGATGGGGGTCTCCCTAAGTAGTACCTGTAACTCGTGATTCATACGCCTCCGCCACTCTCCGCTTTCAGTTTGTACTCCACCAAATATCGTCCGCAGCACTTTCCGCACGAACACGGCAAGGGCGCGTATGTCCTCCGTGAGCAGCGTCACGGCTTCAAGTCCATAAAGAACTACCGGTCTAATAAGAGTTTTGTACATTGCTAGCTTCGTGCGGCGGCGTATGCTTCCTAATCGTAGCGTTTTACGAAGGGCAAAGTAGGCCCGATTTCCCGCTTGGTTGCGCCGCTGGATATCCTTACTAGTGTTGTTATTCGCGGTCACAAGCAATCCCAAATACACGAACTCCTCTACCACTTTTTTCTTTTCACGACGATTAAGCATAGGCCAATTTGATGTCTGTGTTGGGGAAGTGCTTTATAGCTGGATTGTTCAGCTGAATATGATTCTCTACTTTCATATCCATGTATGTATGCGTATGTTTGCAATTCAATTTCATTGAAGGACAGTGCTATTGAGAAAAAGGGATTAAATTGGTAAAATCAAAAATACCCCATCAAGAAGACTGGCAACTCTACCAAAAGTCGAGCGACAGTAACAGCAATGCTATCTGCCGAGTTAAAGTTGAACTATCACATACTAGAGCGTGTATATTAAAATATGGATGTACACAAACACGTATACAATGCATTGAAACGCTCGCATACATCTTTTCCCACTAATACATGTACACACAGCTTCAACTTTCGTCGGGAGGGGTGCGCTATTGCTACTGTTAATTGTCATTTGCATGGGCGCGAGGAAGTGATGTCAGTCTTCTTGATGGAATGTTTTTGATAAAATGTTGACTGTAAATATCAGTACTGCAGTACGTTTGTTAAGCATAAGCATAGGATAGATTCTTTGACCATCTTAGTAGAATTTCTGAATCCAAGAGCATTCTTCTTGATTCTTCGTTGAATTGATAGATTTTTTAAATAAAAGTGTGTTGCGTATTGTTTGTATCATCTAATCCGAACCGAATTCTTAGATTTATCAAGCAACAATAAAAACCATACTTTGTCCTTGTACTTAAATATTTCGATTCAAATGATCTCCAAGGTCCGCGTGTTATTATCTCACCTAGTACTATAACAATTAATTGCAATCCGATACTTTTTAATTGGCTCGCTGATGCAAAATTGTTATGTTGACATTCAATCTGCCATTCAATTGCAACTGCCATTTAAAACTTGCTCCTTACAGTCCGCGTAACCCTTAACTTCAACAACGTCGCCGCGTCGAAACTGTAACGCTAAAGAACATTTCCATTTCCTGTCAAGCGGAACTTGGAACGATTGAAAGTTTTTCGCTTCGACAGCGCTTCCTCGAGGTGGGTGGCGTGGCGATACCGTCGTCGTCGTCAGCCAACTGTTATTGTATGGTTCCTACGTTAAGCGAACTGCAAGTAATAAAGAGCTAGATCTAGGCTAGCATAATCTACCGAGCACTAGCCGAAGCTTCGGGTTCCAGGATCCAGAGTCGTTTTACAATTTTCCTTCAATACGCTCCTGGCATCACCGCACCGCACCGGACAGGTCGGGAGCACGCTTATCAATCTTATTGCAGCCGAAGTGCGCTAAGGTGCAAAACTTTTCCACTTCTCAAAATATACATTCCTCCTCCGCTCGTGACAGGGTGTACCCGGTAAGATATGCATTGGCACCCTTGCGCAAAAACTTTTGCTTTAGTGATGCTTGGATGTTTCCAAGCTTATTACCAGATTAGCTCGCTGCCTGGTGCGAAACGCAGTTGGGCTATGGTGGGAAGGACGAGGGCCAGGGCGCGATTTGTGCGGAAAAGTTTCCTTTTCTATTACTGTTTTCAACACTTTGACAGCGCGCGTGTGTGTGCGGGATGAATCAGTTGAAGAACGTTTTAACTTTCTTTTTGACGGCGAAAAATTTGCATATCATTCGGCAGTAGTTTTATCAGCTGGTTGAAGTCGATGTGCCAGGAGCTTGCGCTTCAATACAAGTTCGTGATTTGAGCAGACCCGAATAAGTACTAAATACTTAAGTAGTTTGTTAGTTTTACAATTCCCCAGAATTACGCTCGGTGAGCAATAACTTGATGGCAATGTATTTTCATTAAACAATAACAATTGACGACTGAAAACTTTTAACTACAAATACTTTTGTTCTGTACTTAATTTCAGTCGATCACATGATGCCGATTATAAGAAACGATGTTTTTGACTAAAAGTATTATGGAAATATGTCAAAAATATTGTTTTTATTCTATCACGTAATTTAATAATGTAATTCAGTTGAATCAATTTGAGCACCGCGAGGTAATCGACTGCAAACCAGCATAGATCAAATAAATGGCAAACAAAAGGTAAGAGCAAGGTAAACAATTTTTATTTCCAAATTCAATTCTTAAAATTGCATAACTAATATCGAAAAACCTACGTAATATTTCGAACTCTAAATCACCGAAATCAAATTACAACCCTTCCATGGTACCGTCTGTCCATAACTCTGCCGACGATGACCATACATCAGCTACCGTCAACAAATTTTTTCCCCGTTTCGATTCGAATCCTTTACTGAACCATTGTCGCCAAAACTATAAATTTCAATTTGCAACGAAATATCGCCTCCGGGCAAGCGAAAAACTCAATTATTGTGTAACCGTCCTTCCGGATACGTAAGCGTGCATAAAACAGCGATAATTTACAGAACACAGTTTTTTTCCCTACAGCTGGTCATTTTCATAGCATCCTATCATTTTCCTGTGCATTTCGTGTTTTCCCGAACGATTCGTCCCAGAAGAACTACGGGCTGTTCAAGTTCGTTAGGCACTGGTTCTTCTACTTTTCCTCTCTAGTTTGCTGCGGCGGAATGTACAGACAGAGCCGGTCTCTGGTGGCGGAGAGGCAAAATTTTTGCTCGCCTGGCAGCAAACCAAATCTGCGATCGGGTGGAGAAATTATAGCCGGACATATTCCGGCGGATTCCGGATAGCGCGAAACGCTGTCGTTAGTGCGCAGTCCGTTTGGCTGAAACACATTAGTGGAATAATTCTAGTTTTTGACAACGAAAGCGCCGGCAGGTTTGTCATATTTGTTCAGTTATTTAAGAATAGAATTGCATCTTGGATGATAACGCAGTTGGATGAATTGCCTGAATAAGTTAACGCTTTGACATATTTTATGTTTCCACATTAACAAACCTTTTTTACGCTTGTGGCATTACGTAAGGTAAAACAATTCCGTACATCTGCAAACTTCAGATCGAAATTCCTGAAGCTAAGTGAGTCCGGTATTCTTAGTATTGCTCACCTGACTACATTACCAACCAAACAAGGTGATGCCCTAGCATGCAGGGATCATAAACCGCCGTTGGAATGTACACCGACTGCAAACAAACATCATCCACACACAGGGAAACTTATTAATTCACTCTCACCGTCACGGTCTCTAAACCTGTTATGATAACGCAAATTAGATAATAAATTACGGGGCTAGCTGTGCGAACGAATTAATGACACACATACACACGGACTCTCGCAGGACACGGCCATCCATACCAGCCTGCGGGCAGCCACCAGCCAGCCAGTAGTGCTGGAAATCTCTAACCGCTGCTCGATGGTTCCGGTTGTTTTGCACCGTGTAATGCAATCCGACCCCATATCGAACTGCATAAAATGCGCTCGGAATGCAACGGACCGGGCGAAAATCTCTTCTGGAGGCAAACGGTTTTGAAGCCTTTGGCCATCCCTACCGGGCGGCTGAATGGCTATCATGATGATGCACACATACCGTGATCCAAGCGTGAAATGGTTTTGGAAATTAAAAGTGTCACTCAGTCACTAACCGGGTACATAATTGATTTGAAAGAACATGCCATATCCGCACAGCGTGTACCGGATGGAGGTCACTAATTTAGTAGGAATCCCGCGTGACAGGGTAATGTCAATTTATAGATGGATGGCAGTCGGTATAGCTATGACGCCAATTTGCAGGACCATACCGATCTCCACATTGTTCCGTGCGAGAGTAAATTGCCAATGTTGACGTGAATTTGTCATTAATCATTATAATCATCGTATCACTATAAATTAAAAGTATAAATTTCATTCATATTATGAAGTTTAATTCTTAAAATAAAATATTTACAGAAATTGAGAGTGTAGATCTTTTTGCATAAGCTTCATCTGATGAAAAAATTATCATTACGTTGAAATTTACACGCTTACCAACTTATTAGCAATTAATAGAGCTTTCCATTTATGTGTTTGTTGGTGCCTAAAAATGAGGCAAACAGCAACAGTAAACAAAAGAGATGCATTCCTTTATCACCAAGGTACAGAATGAATTTCGTCTTCCGCTGCCTTTTTGACGTAGGACTACGTCTTTGTTTACTATACTGGAACTGGGTAGCACTTTGTAAAAACGAAAAATAGAAGTGTAACGTTGAATGAAATATTTCAAACGCTAATAGCTACTATACTACTGAACGAAACATAACAGTTAATATGTCGTTGGATAGATAAAATGTCCAGCAATTTTATAGTAACATATTAATAATAATTTTTATACGCTAAATAGTGAAAATGTGTGTAAAGTTTTAAGGTCGAATTTTCCCATACATTTCCCTAGTGATCGCCTAGCTTCACAGGCACGGACGACAATTAGATACACCAAATGATTTGGATCCAAATGATAACCTTTGAGACCACTTTGTAAGCCACACCCCTTTTCCAATCCAATTGGCAACATCGATGGCTATTGACGGCAACACCGACCCCGAAGACAAGCGGAATCAGCGGGCAATGGCCAACGTGAATCCCACACGATGCACTTTACGTTACATTTTGCATTATCCCCATCGCAGACATGCGAAATTGTTCGATAGCTTGCTCAATCAGTGTCGGACAATCATTTAAGCAGCAGCAGCCGATATGGTTTCCTCCACCACCTATACTAGCTTACAAGTAGCAGCGGCAGTGCCAGTGACTATAAAATGGTACACTTGGTTCGCCGTCTGCTCATTTATCGCACGATCGCACTGACGGACGGTCAGTATTTTGATAAAACTAATGCATTTCTACTTTACAGTGATTTGGTATTTCCGATCACTCCTGTATTAGCGGGCAACCATCATGCTAGAGTCTAAAGGACCGAATAGCGACATCCATCTATATATTGGCAACAGTAATTATAGTACTGATTTTTAAGAAGTGCTATCAGCTCAAACATAGTTCTTTTCAGGGCCACCAAACAATTTCAAACGGTTTTTTTCTAAACCACCATTGATTCAATGAAGAATTAAATCAGAATATTTCGCTCTTCTTCTACAAATAAACATTCAAACAATGATACTCACAGATACTCAAATATACATATGCCATAAATGCAGTTTGCATTAGTCTTTGATCTAATGATCAGACATAAAGTTATACTTCATCGATTAAAACATGTTATCAATATAATGAGTATTATATGACACAGTCCTACGTCACCCTTTCGTACAACCCTTAGGGCTGTATACCTTGTAGTTTTTTTAAATGTGTGCATGAATTTGAAACAGGATGAAAAAATTGACCAAAATATGTGCTCTGCAGTGCGCCAAACGGAGCAACACAACTAATAATCGTTTTTTCGGCTTGTTCCTCCAGCATCAGCTGTTCCCCAACATGAGGCAAACATCATGCGTATATACACGTGTATTTTGTGTTCGCTAATGAGGGTACTTGAGCTGTCAGAAAGCTCTACATCTGCTCTACAGTTCTGGTGCCCAAATGTTTTCTACATGCATTCCAAATGATTTTTTCAACTTTCTAACGAAACACATGCTTCAAAATACCGTTATATTGCAAACTAAAGGCCCAGACATAATGCATACGAATTTTGCTACGTTGCGGCAATTTGACAGTTTTTCCAGTTTTTTGGACTAGACCAGGGGGCTGGCAGGCGGCCATGTTTTTTTAGCTAACATGTCGATCGCATCATAACAACACAACATATCGGTAACATTTCTAAATTTCGCTCCTGCAACTTTCTGTGCTTCCGATTTGATGCTTGATACTTCTACCAGTTCCAAATGGAAGTTTGAACACACCGCCACGATCAAAACAAAGCAAAAATCAGCAATGACAGCTGTTTGTTTTGGGCCGTATTCAAAACAGCCCGCGATATGTGTGTTGCTGTCAGTTGACGTTGAAAGTGATAGGGTTGTCAGTCCCCTGGACTAGACCAATGGTACCCAGGCACAGGCATGGTGCAGACCAAATCAGATCGTCCATGAATGCTGCGGGCCGCAATAATGTCTGGTCATTTCTGTGCATAATAAAATGTAAAACATGCGAGAACAAAAACCATTTTCTAGGTATGTATCACCACAACATTTAATTCAGTTTGACAACATGCACGAGGCATTACAACTAAACTGAGAGTGAGAAACTCTTATGTCATCAAAAATTTTCTCATAAGTCCATCGTCTTTCAAATCCGCTCGCGGGCCGCACAAACTATCTCGAAGGGCCGCAGTTTGGTCATCACTGGACTATACTATAATGAGAAGGTACACGCAAAATAATCCACACGTTCTTTCCACGTGGAAAATCACGTAAATTTCTCTACAGGGAGTTACATGACTTTCAGTTAAACATTATTGGAAAAATAAATACAATAACATCTATCTGATTTCCTCGTAAATGCACGCATACTAATGCAAACTACGTTGAATTCACGTACACTCAGGTACTTTTTTTACACGGTTTAGTTTTTTGAGTATTAAGAACGGGGTAACTTAGAGACCATTCATTTATTTGTCAATACATTTGGAAGTAGCTCGACATTCCTCACGTAGATTGTAAATAGTTCCTTAGCTGCACCGTTTTCGAGTAATCGAAAAAAACAAACCGTGTAAAAAAAGACTTGAGTGTAAATAGTACGGGAAAAGTTGGATGGAAAATAATCACATAACTTTTCCCGTAATTTTGACGTGAAAATTATTTTGAATGTATGAGTAAATATTAATAAAGCATGCTTCATTTAGAATTGGAACAAACTTTTGCTCATATTGTGGTGCACTCGGTGGACGGATTTGGAAGTTTTTGGCGCCCATGTGTCGAAAATTTTGTTAGCTTCACCTATGTATTTTTGACATTCCGCAAAACGACTGTATTTTGTAAACAAACAACATGAGAGCCGAAAGAAAGGAAAAAAATGTGCACTGTTATTTGGGAAATCCATTGTGGTCTGCATCTAGGCTTGCTAAATAGCTGAAATTGCCCAGAAATACCGTATGGCGCGTTATCAAACGGTATAAGGAAACATTGCCGACGATTCGGAAGCCTCAAGCTAATCATCGGAGTGGAACTGTCGACCGGAAACTACGTGGTAAGATTATGAAGACCATCTGGAGCAATCCCAATCTGTCGGACCGTGATTTGACCAGAAAATTCGGTGTTGCCCATAGTGCCGTGAGGAGAATTCGACTCAGGGAAGGAATCAAGTCGTATCAAGCTAGCAAACAGCCAAATCAACCATTAAACAGAATAGTGTAGCCAAAATCCGTGCTCGAAAGCTATTCAACCGGGTGCTAACCAAGTTCGAGGGGTGTCTTCTGATGAACTATGAAACCTACGTCAAGGCTAACTGCGGGCAAATACCAGGTCAAAAATTTGGACTTGGCAACGACTCGAGGGGATGTTCCAAGTAAATTTAAATCCGCTTTTGCCGACAAATTTGCACGAAAATTTATGTTTTGTCAGGGCATTTGCAGCTGTGGCCGAAAAATGAAAGTTTTCGTTACAAATAAGACAATGACGTCGAAATTGTACCAAAAGGAGTATCTCCAAAAACGAATTTTACCGTTAATTCGATCCCACCACCGTCCCGTGATATTTTGGCCAGATTTGGCAAGTTGTCATTACAGCAAAGTCGTTCAAGAATGATATGCAGAGAAAGGGGTCCTGTTTGTTCCGAAAGACCTTAACACGCCCAATTACCCCCAGTTTCGCCCTATTGAGAAATATTGGGCAATCATGAAGAGGAGACTCCAGGCCAAGGGAAAAGTTTGTCAATGATATCAATCAGATGAAGACCTGGTGGAATAAGATAGCCAAAACGATGGACGAAGAAAGTGTGAGCCGCCTAATGAGCCATATTACAGGAAAAGTATTAGAACTCCTTCGAAATCGTGACGAATAATTTTATCCGTATTTTTTCTTAAAAGTATGAAGAAAATGCTACATTTCTGTAAGAAAAGATCTTGAATTCAATAATAAATAACTGAAATGCACGCAATTGTTTTTGTTCCAATCCTATCTGAAGCAAGCTTTATTACTCGGAACCGTTCTTGTTTCAACGTTCTTGTAAACGTTCTTGTTTGAAACCGCATTATTTATCTGTAGGTATACGAATGCATCAGCAAACAAGAACATCAAAAGCTACTAGACCCTTTGTCATGCATTGTGCTACAATCGTGAATACAGTGCCACACTATACGTGTATACGACAAGACAAGCTAGCGATGCTATCGTTATTCCTACGGGAAAACTACGGGGCTAGTGTAAAGATCCTATTGACTCAGTAGCGGCACCGTCTAGTCGAGATTCGAATCTACGATGACTGACTTGTTAGACCAGCATCGTACCCCGGAACTAACTGGATGGGCTCGGTGCATTTGAACTAGAAACCTGCCGCAAGACAGATCTTAAGAAGCACGCTTTTTTGTCGCCAAAATTTTTTTTGTTTCCAACAGGTACATTCAACGTTCCCATTCATGGAACACACTCAAATGTCTAACTACTTCTTGGAGAAATCGTTCAACAGCTATCGATATTCGATAAGCACATTTTTAACTACTCGTTAAATTGTCGGGCGTTCCACAAGGGAATAATTTGCGACCACTTTGATCGTCATTATTTTCAATAATGTTGCTCTATCGATTGGTTGTAGACGCTAACTTATTTACGCCGATGATTCAAAAATCTACGTAGTGGTGCGCTATATCGAAGACTGCCTCCATTTACAAATGTCACTAAACGTGTTCGTCAATTGGCATCAGATATCAGCAGGACAAACTCGTTATCAGTGTCGCAAAATTTAGCGTTGTGACCGTTCATCGTTTTACAGCTCCGATTACTATTCTCAACCGAATGAGTCATGTAAGGGGTCTTTTTCTTATGTGTGGACTAGAGTGTCCCAAAATAGCACTATGTCAGAAAACCCGGGGGCTCACCCCTCAAATGATAGCTTAGGGTGTCACAACAAAACTTTTATATGACGTCAACATTGGTTGCCGCGATTTAGGGGTCGCACATTTGAGTTTTATGAAAAAATGCCATTTTTCAGGAGTAAATTCAGAAAAATATTTTTAGAAACGTTAAAGTAGGTGAAAAAAGGTACTAAACTATTTTTTTCACGATCATTGGGACCTGATACATTCATAAAAAAGTTATGGTGGCATGTCTGGAGTCATATTTGGTTACAAAAATTGAATGAATTTGGCAAAAATTTAAAATTTTTGAGATTTCATTTAAATAAACGTCAAAACAGGGTATCTAACAGTATCTCAGAGTAACGTACCTATACTGTATAGATGGGAAATTTTATGACGAACAACTTTGCCGAAGGAAGTATGGACGTATCTTCAAATCTCGCTAAGGTATTCACGTTTTTTTGAAGGCAGGACCAAACATATTTTCGCAATTTTCAAATTTTAGTAGTTCAACGTGAAAAAGGTAAATGATAAAACTTGAAGTATGACTTCTAAACGTTACCTACGTGTTGGATAGGAAGAAATATGCACCTTCCACAGAATTTGGCACCATTTAGGTTCAAGAATCACTTTAAAAAAGGGCGTATTTATTTTAATAGGTACTATGTTTGAAAAATCGTATCTCCCGAAACTAGGGTTGCTCCAAAATGATGCCTAAGCGTGAGTTGTAGAAAATTGATTTTTCAACCTGAAAAAATAAACACTGAAATTTTTTTTGACCCTTTTTGTACTATCAGTAGATGGTAGAATCAGCCAGGTGTATTCAGACAAATATTAATTCTAGTAATATTTATTCTAGTTGCTAATATGGTAATATAACGCGGATAACATATGAAAACGGCACGTTTATAATAAAAATATAAAATATATTAAACTTTTTTTTTAAATATCTTAAATACGGCTGCATTTAGAGCTAATTATTATTTTGAACACGTATTGTCAAGCACATATGAAGTTGTTCTTCAAATTCAAATTACATATATGTATAACGAGAAATATAAGAATAATAATAAGAAATATAATAATAATCTTAGGTTACAAAATATTCATAAAAGTCGTTTTTCTACACAATCATTTGATAAATGTTGCACCATTTCAGAAAAAGTCTCAAAATGTATCAAATCACCACTATTTTTCAAAAAAAAAATCGAGGTTACCATTTCCTGTATATTTTAATTTTACATTTTTTCCTGACTTTGGAGCATAGTGAATTTTTTTTCAGTGTTTATTTTTTCATATTTAAAACTCAATTTTCAAAAACTCACGCTTAGGCTTCATTATGGAGCAAACCTAGTTTCAGGAGATACAATTTCTCAAACATAGTACCAATTAAAATAAATACGCCCTTTTTAGAAGTGATTCTTGAGCCTAAATGGTGCCAAATTTTTTGCATGTTTCCTCTTATCAAAAACGTAAGTGAAGTTTAGAGTAAACAGTTCAAGTTTTTTCATTTACCTTTTTCACCTGAAACTGCTAAAATTTGAAAATTACAGAAATATGTTTTGTTCCGCCTTCAGAAAACGGTGAATATCTCAGCGAGATTTAAAGATACGTTCATACTTTTTTCGGCAAAGTTGTTCGTCATAAAATTTCCCATCTATACAGTATAGCTACGTTGCTCTAAGATACTGTTAGATACCCTGTTTTGACGTTTATTTAAATGAAATTTCGAAAATTTTAAATTTTTCCCGAATTCATTAAATTTTTGTAACCAAATATGACTCCAGACATGCCACCATAACTTTTTTATGAATGTATCAGATCCCGATGATTGTGAAAAAAATAGTTAGGTACCTTGTTTCATCTATTATAACATTTCTAAAAATATTTTTCTGAATTTACTCCTGAAAAATGGCATTTTTTCATAAAACTCAAATGTGCGACCCCTAAATCGCTGCAACCAATGTTGACGTCATATAAAAGTTTTGTTGTGACACCCTAAGCTATCATTTGAGGGGTGAGCCCCCGGGTTTTCTGACATAGTGCTATTTTGGGACACTCTAGTGTGGACTCCTCACTGCGACCAGTATAGTTGGGCTATTGTGATATTGCCCAGGTATTTGCTGTATGACCTGAACTGCATTTCTTTTTGCTATAATCGCTATTGAGTGAGCGATATGCTTATATTAAATTTTATGCGTACTTGTGTGTATTGAGGTTTACCCTTTTTCTAAACTTGATCTACTTCACCTACTTATTCCACGCTGCCAGTACTATCCCATATTATAGCCGTCCCTGGCGAGGACTCATTCGTACCTGTGACCAGTAAACTCAACCATAGGAGGCACATTTACACTGTCAAGAGGCTTCAGAGGCTAAATATAGAATCCAGCATGAAGAAAGGGTAAATGAGGGGCCTGAGAATGAACCAATGCTAAAGTCACTTGACATCGAATGACTTGATTCTACTAAGATTCGAACCCACGCAACGGGTCTTGGTATTCTACTAGATTTAAAACGTTCCATGTACATAACACGTCGATTATTTCCGACGAGGCAAACCGACAACTTGGCTTCATCTCCAACATTGCCAAGGACTTTACGGATCCGTATTACATATTGAAGGCGTTCTATTATTTCCTCGTTAGATCCTTGATCCTTGCTAACACTTCTGTAACACTGAACACGTAACTTGAAACTTAAAGTTCGAGTGAACGAAAAAAAGCGTCATACGGTTCGTTCTCAAGAGTCTTCCAAGGCGCGATTCTTGGAATCTTCCAACGTATCTAGATTAGTGCCAACTACTTAGTCTCGCAACGTCCGCTCGGAGACCGAAGTTGCAGTAAATCACTGTCTCTATTGCACTGTTCGTTGACGATATCGATCGCTCCCATCTTTTATACCTGCTTGATTCCTGCGCTTTAGGAAGGATCTTCAAACAACGAAATACACGAAAGTACTTCCAATGTACAAGATACTTCGCTTATAAAGCTTCAATGTAAGACCTGGCTTGTTTACGCCTTTCCAGTTCTAAATTTTGCAACGAACGCGGCACTAAAGCAAACGATGCTGAACCGTCATACGAAACGATACTGGTCACGCTAGTAATAACGAAAACTAATGCAAAGCAAAGCGAGACAAAGCCTGGGGCATAACTGTCTTAAGACCTTACCCTTCTTTATCGACAGACTTCGCAGCCGCCTGTTAGAGTACAGGACACTTACGGGGCTAGCGCAACAATCCTACTGACTCTATCTATCAGCACCGCCTAACCGAGATTCGGACATACGACGACCGACTTCTTCGCCAGCATCGAAACTAACTGGGCGGAAACTAATGCACTTGTTTTTTTTTTATAATTTTACTTATAAAAAAATTATTTATGGTTTATAACACCATCCATCGCATCACAGACGCCTAGAAGTAGTTTCTGTGACTGATATATGATCAATACAAGTAATTAAGGTATTTCAGCTAAATGTGGAAGAGATGTGCTACTTAGAGAATGCACAATCATAGTCTGTTAACTAATATCAAAGAATACCGTTCCGCTTTTTTGGACAACAGAGATATGTGCGGCGTCTCGAAAACCGTGAGACAAACTCGAGTCGGTAATGTCTGATAAAATAAAAAACAGGATAAAAGAATCCAAGCTATATTTCATAGGGACTATATTCCATAAGTTTATGACCATTTCTTCTTACCAACGCTAATAGGCAGAAATAGTGCCCGACACGCTTGATAATAAAAAAAAATTATGATACCCAAAACAAACACGACATACCAAAATTTTTTAGCAAAAAAAATATTCGATTATGTGTGGTGAAACTAAAGGTGAACGTATTTCACTAATTTAAGTTATATCTTCCTTTTGAACCCAAAGCTTTTATAGTTCCCTAGAACTTTCTGTGAAATTTTAACATAAAGCGTAAAATGTCAACATATGTAAACTTGCAGTATGTTGTGCGTGAAAGCTTCCGGAAAAAAGGAAATGCGCATGCTCAATATAAATGGGTAACTTTCCGTTGTACTTTCAAAATTATTTAAAAGATGGCAGACAATTTATCCTTGAATAAAAGCCAACCCTGAGAAGCAAAAGCTACTATCTACATCCCTCTTGAACTTAATTTCATTACCTACAGCTTTATCCAATCGATAAAAGATTCATTGAAAAGCTTTACAGTATTAATAGATGGACAAAAATACGATCCAGGACTAATATGGTAAATGCGGTGTTAAGTCAGACCGGACCAAGTCGCAAAATTTAAAAAAATGATTAAATGCCAGCAAACGATCAAGAAATTGAAACCAAACATTTAACTTTAATTAGATTACATAAATTTGGCTAGCACCCAGAGATATGAGATAAATGAATGCGAACAATTAAAAGCTTAAAAATAAAAAATAAGAAAACTTATCCAATTTAATTCTACTATGTGTATTTTATTCACGACAGATACGGCGATAGGCGAAATACGTATCTGTCGTGAATAAAATACACATAGTAGAATTAAATTGGATAAGTTTTCTTATTTTTTATTTTTAGGTTTCGCATTCTACTAAGACGCTCCAAAAACTTCAGTCAATTAAAAGCTATCAAATAATACAGAGCAGTAAACTAGGGTAAGGAACGAGTTAAGCAGTGTTACCTATTTTAATCAGTTGAACATAAATGATCCGAAATTGCACTTTTTTATTCATATTTTCAAAATATTTTGATAGGATCATCTTCACTAATCACTTAACCATACATTTGATTCACACAAACACAATTTACTGGGTTTCCGACAAGAAATATGATGAATTAAAAATTGTTGTCCAAAAACGTACATTTTTCAGCTGCTCTTCAGCAATCGCCACCTCGCTACTAACGAATTCATCAAATTTTCAGCACTGATTACAACCACTCTGAAAGTCAAGCACTCAATTGTCACATACCATATTATTCACTCTCTTTTTTTCTATTATCTAAGGCTTTGTCATTAGCCAAAAGTTTTATTATTTTCTAACAAAACTGAAAACAAATTCTGAATTGACGGAACCTGTTCACCACTAGCAGCAGCTGCAGCACAACTGATGAACTATCCTGTTGCCAAGACACTGTTTCGGTTCTGGAAATAAGAATTTTAAGTTTGAAATTAACTGAAACCTCCTATGGTGAAAACGTGGTTCAATACTTTCAAGAGAAATGTATGTTCATATTTAATTTTTCTTTATTAAAAACAACACAAAAGACAGCTTTTTCAATAATTTTCGAAGATTTTCTCAGTGATTTAATAAAGCAACGATGTGTTTCAATGTTATTTGCTTTGACAACACTGTTTTAAGTCGGATCGTTTGTACTGCTATATGTTTACCTCTTTTGTTCTCCCTCCATCCTTATGAACAGCGAGTGAGACGCCAAACTCGCAGTTTCCCATAAGAACACCAGAGAATAAAAGAGACGACGAATACCGTTTGCCGAACGGTGCGGTGAGTGTATGCCCCGATAAACAATTTAGACAGATGGCATTTTACGCATCTATGCCGATACGCTATGCCGATTACGCATCAGATGCCGATTAGTAGGTCGCGGATAGGAACGCGAACTTACTGAATAGGGGGAAAAGTTCGAGGGATTTTTTAAGGGGAGGTAAAAAAATTCAGATTTCAGGATTGCTTAAAAAAGCACCTTGCGGGTGAAAATGGGTTCGGTCTGTTCAAAATTAGTTCCGCCGCTCCAACTTTTAAAGCGAAAAATCAAAAGTTTAGCTCAACAATAGTGTCTTCCAGTGGTAACAGCTTGAAGAACTAAAGATAGCAAGAAGATTGGTATGCTGATATCCCCTACTTAGTCAACCCATCGCTTGTAATAAGGTGAAACAATCAGTGACCCGCTTAGACTGCTTAAAACTAGTTCTTTACCCTACGTCGAATTCGTTTTTTTTTTTCGAAATCAGAATTTTGTCACTTTGTGCGGTCTGACTTAACACCATCCATTTGACGGATAATATAATTTACAATGTATGGTATTTACATTGATTTTTATTTTACAAAAATTAACATGTCGACATTCACTGCTTAGCAACTATCCAATTATTCTCTGTGAACTGTGTGCTGTAACTCTGTAAGCCATTAGTTATGTTATATTTTAAAAAAGAGAATGTGTAAAATTGAAAGTCGATAAATATTACAATTTCAAAAATTATTGTTTTCATAGTATAATACTTCAAATATTTTAAACCCGGAATTTTTATTATTTTTTATTTTTCAATATTTAAAACTCAAAAAACAAACTTAAATGCCTGTTCATCTTCATCTACAATTTACCGGTTATAGTCGGATACTAAAAAAAGAAAAGCCTTTGGCTTAAACGTTTTTCTTGGCCATTCTTTATCGACAGACGTCACAGCAGGCTATTAAAGTACAGGACGGTTACGGGACTAGTGCAACAATCCTACTGACTGACTGACTACTGATGGTCGGATACTACCTGCTTCGAAATAGCAAAATTCATGAAAAGATGATTGTAGAAATAATGTTTTGACATTACGTAGGGGGAAGTCAGCCAGCACCAGACAACTCCCAATACCGGATACTTCTGACTGTCATAGTTCAAATGGTGCACCGTAGCAGCTAATGTGGTAAAATCCACAAAAAAAAGACAAAAAATTAACATGTGTGATTTTATGTCAGAAACATTTATGAAAACAGTATAATCAACATATATAGAATGCCAGTGTCGCTGGTGTTTCATGGATATGTTGGTGGCAAACATGTTGCTGGTTCGTGTCTTGGATACGGGAACTACATTGTCAAATTGCCCAATAGAAAATTTTCCTGCCGACGAAATACCCCAAAACGACCAAATCGGGTGATTTATCCTATGTGATTTACGGAAAAGCAGAAGGATTTTTTATTGGGTTGCCTTTTTAGTTTGACAATCAGATTCCCGTTTCGAATCGATCACTCACACATAAGCGCATACAGTGTAAATACGTAATTTTCAAATGTGTGATGTTTACCACGAGCACTGCAGCGACACTGGCATTCTATATATATTGATTCTACTATGAAAACAGAGATTTGTTTGTTTTTATCTACCGCCGATCCACAGTAGTCCAAAAGGGCGAAAAGTGGAACTTTTTTCCTAGTGTCTCTTGTTTTCATTTAATCATTTATGATGTTCAGCTTTTATGTTCGTATGAATATCCCCCTTAATATAAAACTGTCAAAAGTATATTTCCTAACACAAAAGAGTTATTTGTTTATTCTCATTACAGTAAGCGATGACTACGCTTACTATAATGAAAACAAAAAAAAATTTTTGGGTTAGGAAATATAGGCATAGTTTCTTCAGCAAAGTTATAAATATCGTAAAAACAAGCAACTTTGCTGAAGAAATAAAATTTCTATCTTTATCAAGTGCTGAACTAAAGGGCATATTCTTTAAAACTTCTTTAAAAATTGGTTTTTCATACTTAGCTTTTGTTAGTTGCATTTTACAAGAATACAATGATCTAGGCAATTATCGAAGCTCTCAAAATACACGTTTTTGCAGAAGACATGGGGTAAAATGGGACAAGCGGATTTATGAAATCAACGCTTCATCTTAAAGCTTTAATCGAGTACTATAAACTTGCCCGGGTTCCGCTTGTCCCCAACCACCTAAATGAGAGTACGGCAAGCATATGTTTTATGCGTTTCGGCTAGGGTTGCCAAGTCTGAAAATTACATAAACCGGCCGGTCGGTCCTGCCTTCAAGTTTCCCTTGTAAATGGGATGATCAGTCAATTGTGGAGAAGCAAATGGTAGGACATCGCAGTCGAAACCACAACGAACATTGAATGGATTATTGAAGATAACTAATTTCAGTGACAACTACTTGCTTCTGGTGCTAGTGAACAATTTAATGTATATTACCGCCAGAAGCAAAGTATTGTCACTGCAAAACTGGCTATTTTCAATGATCCACTGCTCAGGATTGCTAATAAATTCATTATAAAATTTAACAAATCAGGCAAAAAGTACAAATCCGGCTTCATATGTCGGAAAACCGGCCTTTTTGCAGGATTGACCGGCCACCGGCTTTGCAAGTGAAAAACCGGTCGGGCCGGCCAAAAACCGGCCACTTGGCAACCCTACGTTTCGCGTTCGCGAAAGGCTCGATACACGTCCATTTTGTTTGTGTTAGTAGATAGACACATGGTTTCTTCGGCAAAGTTTTGGAAAATATAAAGATAAACAATTTAGCTAAAGAAATGACATTTCTATTCCTATCGAGTGTAGAACAGTAAAGCATTTTCTTTGGAAATTCTTTAAAAATAATTTAAAAAATTTTTACAAGAGTATGGTTCTAGGTGATTATTGAAAGACTCAAAACACATGTTTTTTGCGAAAGATTCCAAATCTCTAGGACCGTTTCAAGGACATGTTTCAAATATCTTTTGCATTAGCTAGAGTCTGATGATCAAAATTAGGCTAGTGATCAAAATTACATTCAGACGGAATAGATTAAAATGTTTAATAACTGTGAGAAAAGGTGAGTTGCTGAAAATTTGTATCCCCACAGGTTTTATAGTATTATTGTGACACTTCTATAAACATAGAACAAAGCGTACAGTAATTTAACAGGGCACTGTAATTCACGGAATGATTGTTATTTTTTCTAACTTTCTCTCGCAGAGGATTAAATCGTTGAATGAAATTCTAATTCAACTTGTATCACCAGGAAAAATTCAACGACAAATGTAGCTAGAAATTACAGGACAAGAGTCCTTTGAACAGCTCCAGTATATATTTACTCTATTCAATGACTACAACCACCGCCGTGAATAATCCGTCCCAGTGCACTGCATGCAAACAGTGCTCGGAGCTCTGAAATGAACAAATTCCTGAAAAGCGTGTCGACACTCGTATGTGTTTCCATTCAGCTCAGGCATGGCGGCATTTTGCATAATTTGTTCAGAGTAGGTACGATGCAAATAAAAAACACATCTGTCTTCACCAGAGTGTCATTATGATTGTAAACAACGAACTGGAGTGTGTTCCGGATTTCGTGATGGCTTCTGAGAGATAACGAGCAAACATGTGCAGCTTCAATGGGACCGGCAGTCATGTCAGACTGTAGCCCAGGCTTCTCAATTTCTTTCTTTCCATGTTATACCTACTTCACTTGCACGGTTGTCCATATTGAAGCTGTTCATTTATTGATTTCCATTGATGATGCTCCAAAACATAAATAAATCTTTGTCACATTGTCGTATAAATAATATACGACTGATCCAATTGGATGTGTAAAATGATTGTATCCCAACATTGTGAGGTACGCCTCACTCCATGTTTTAATATCTGTCTTAACTTGCCCTATGCATAAGCGAAATAGGGTGCTGGATGTCTTCGTCTACGTTCCCGTTGTAGAAACGAAAAACAGCATTAGATCCAACTTTTATGTGAATTGCATTCAAACTATTACTCAACATGTGTATGAAATGGGGAAGGCAAACGAGAAAGCGACCAATATAGCTTTTGCCAGCCCAAGCTCCTACCTAGCGCCTCCACGCGGCCATACCCGGTAATACTCTATTGAGTAGCTAAGCTAGGGGGTGCGATGCTGCGTGGTTCCCAGATCATTTTGCGCAGACGGCTGAGCCACCCGGCCTTGGTAGCAGGTAAGTCTAATATGTTATTTTAATTATTTGTTTCGTTTTAGCTCATCAAGCACCTCCTACTGTACGATTAAAACTTTGGCCGTAACAAGTTTAAATAATACACATGGATATCATGTATATGGAAAAAATTAAATTAATTATTGGATATTAGATGCACTGATGGAAAGTCAAATGACGCAATTGTATTTCACGCGACGGATTGCTGGTGAGATTGTCCTATTTTTGCATATATATACTCAATATATACTATATACAGTTTATTATTGAATAAATCTTCCTCATGATCCTTATTGTTTGCCTTGCCTTACTAACATGATATACTCTGTTTTCCTATAACATCTATGAAGGTAGTATGGGTTCCCTGCACTTTCAAAAGTAGATGCTACACTAACGTTCCTACCAGCATTTCGTAGCCAGGTATATAATGCGATTATATAGCCACCTACGATGTGTGCAGCCACATATGCTAATGCTAATGCTAATGCATTCAAACTATTACACAACATCAATTTCAATATGGATTTGTGAAAATGGTTGTTCTCTGTCCATGATTGACGAAAGAATATCTTGATATGACGAAGTAGCGCTAGAACATGAAAATTTGTTGCACTAAAATGTATACGTTCCAGATTATTTTAGCTATCTATATATGAGTACTTATATAGACAATAAATATAACTTCGAAACTCTAAAATTCGACAAAAAAATTAGATCTTTTTTTAGATATGGCAAGAAGGTCTAGTACCCTATATATAAAATGAATAAAACAGTTCAAAGCAAGTACCACCTAACTGTGTCGTCCTATGTTTTACATTCAAACTTGCTGTCGTTGTCTTCTCAAGAGCAGTCAAACTGAAAATAAATTCGCGAAAGAATTATTCGCCACAATACCAACTAGTATTTTATAAACTGAAGTAAGATTAGCAGCTCGAATAATTTCTTTTCCATGTCCGAATTAATAAAACATACCCATTATTACAATCACAATACAGCTATAACAACGCATTGGTAATTATTTATCAACAAGCAGAACCGTGTGACGCATGAAGTTTAATCCCAATCGACCTATGATTTTTTGCCATCAACCATATGTGGGTTAATGAATAATTTATACGTTCACCAGCCGGAAGCCGATAATGGCCTGGCAGCTTTATGGCGTGCTTCAAAATGTACTTTTGCGTACTTAACAGCAGAGGAACAATTGTATAAATTTCCTTAACATGGCAGCTCGAAAAGGAGGACTTTGAAGATTATGCTTCAAGTGCACTCAAACACTCTCATCGCCATGGTTCGCGTTAGGTGACTGCAAGAGTTTATCGTATCGATGTCAAACTGTTCTTTTCACTTCCCTCACTCACAAGTTTTACCATGGATTTTCCCTGAAATAACTTTACATTTTAAAGATGTGATTCAAAATATTTGTACAAATATTGCTACAGAAGTGTCGTCTTCTGCATCAATTTACATCTTTTTTGCGTAGTATTAGGAAAATATTTACAGAAAATATTATTGTCCATAGCTAATATCCTTGAGCATATCCTTATAGTGATTAAGTATCGAAATTTTGCGAACGTTAGATGACGAGGATTGACTGAAATGATTTATCCAAAAAGGATTATTCCTCTACCCATTGCTTCTCCATTTTACGACTTTATATCACAATTATTAGATTTTTCGATAAAAAATGACAACGATGATATTTTCAGTGGAGATTTCGACTTAATATGCTTTAGTTTTTGAGTACGTGGTAAACACCTATTGTTTCTGCGTCATTATCATGACATCACCTGCCTATCTAAGCTATTCTATTATAGTGAGAGGCGTTATTCTTTCTCGTATGGAATATTACATCGCTACCTCTCAATATGGATTCGTGCCAGGTCGCTTCATTTGTACCAACTTGCTGGAGTTTACTTCGTTTACTTATATATCTTGCAAATAGAACTAAAATCATTTGTGATTTGTCATTTATACTGTCTCAAAATCCGCGTTCGATTTTATCGATCACGGAATACTTTTGTGAAAAATTTGGCGACCTAGCGATCCACATCACATCTTAAGCCTGCGGTTACAGAGGACCCTTATGGTTAGACATGATTTTACACGTTAAGCTTGGCACTTGTATATCTTCGCAATTTGCTGATAATTCAAAAGTACCACAAAGAAGCAACATGACATCACTACTATTCATGCTGTTTTTGACGTCTGCGAAGGCGTGGCAATACAAAGAAGTACCAATCTTCTCCTCCATACACCGTTCTCACATACCCTGCCGAAGATGGTCCTTAGCATACGACGTGCAAAAATGGCCAGTGCTAGGCCATCAGTTAACGAAACAAATAAATAGGCTAAATTTATTGAATATCGTGCCACACATGTTAAAACCCATACGTTTCATAGCATGTTTCTCGTGTATAAAAGTGGCGATCGTCGTAACGTCAGGAATTACCATGGGATTACAACCTTTCCGCCGCTTCGAAACTGTTCAAGATCAGTCAGCGATCGATTGTTCAAGCCATGAAGTCTTTTATCTCCTCTGACCAACATGGTTTCATTCCCGGCCGATCCGTAACTACAAACTTGTTAGACTTCGTTACCACTTGTTCGACGGCTATGGTAGGCAGAGCGCAAGTAGATGTCATCTATACGGATCTGAAAGCAGCTTTCGAAAAAATTGACCACAAAGTGTTACTCCGTAAATAGCTGCGAATGGAAGCCTCGAGCAGATTGGTGTCGTGGCTTTCATCCTATCTGACTGAAAGAACGCTTCATGTCGAACACGGCCTATACATCTCTTCACCGTTTGTTAAAATATATGTCGTTCCGCAAGGGAGCAATTTAGGACCATTTAAGTTCGTCATTTTCTTCAATGATATTGCATTCTCGCTTGTTTATAGATGCAAACTTATTACACCGATAATTTGAAAATCTAAACGCTTGCTTGCCGCACATTGCTAAACGTGTTCGTCAATTGGTGTCAGCTGAACAAACTTGTTATCAGCATGCAATGCAAAATGCAACATCATGACCTATCATCGTTCTACAGAGCCGATTATGTTTGATTACCATATCTACGGTACTATTCTGAACCGAGTGGACCATGTAACAGACCTTGCTATTCTACTGAATCTTAAGCTTACCTTACTTACGCACCTTAGTCGATCATTTTCAAGGCAAGACTTGATCTCCAAAATTGCCAAGGACCTTACGGATCGGCATTGCTTACAGCATGGGCGTAGCGACGGGGGGGGTTTTGGGGGTTCAAACCCCCCCCCAGGAGAAAATTTGTTATACACTTTCAAGCTTGAAATTTCACAGCCAGCTGTTGTTTAAAGTATAGGAAAATGTACGGGGCTGATTGTACGTCCCCGTCGGCGTCGTGAACTTAGAGCCGGGGTGGTTTGTGCTGTTTTAAGCCCCATTTAATGCGATCTTGAGTTACTCGTCGTCCATTTCCCAGGTATCTCTGAAGTCGCAGTTTTTACTTAAAAAATAAAAAATGTCGCTTTAGACCTGGACGAGCCATCTCGCACGTTGAGTCGCTATGTGCCGGTGTCGGTGGGGTTGTTTTATAGAACCGTTTTCCTTACGACGTGACTAGTTCACTGTACTTTACTCCAAATGTACGTTGGTAATCTTCCCGAGCAGTGTATGTTGCCTTTGATTCATGCACCTCCGCTACTCTTCGCTTTCAGCTTGCACTTCGTCAAATGCCGTCCGCAAAGGCGCGTAAGTCCTCCGTGAGCATGGTCTATCGGTCTAATAGGGGGTTTGTACATTGTCAGGTTCCTAAGGTGGCTTATGCCTCTTAATCGCAGCGTTTGGCGAAGCTCAAAGTAGGCCCGTTGTCCTGCTTGAATATGCCGCTGGATCTCCTTATTTGTGTTGTTATCCGCGGCTACCAGCGATCTCACATACACGAGCTCATCTTCGACTTCTGGATCGTCGCCGTCAACGATTACCGTCCGCGAAAAAAGCACGTTCGTCTCATTTGATCCGCGTTAAATCAGACCAGACTAATTCGCAAAATTTAAAAGAATGAGTTAATGACAGCAAACGTTCAAGAATTTTCTAAGCTACATTTTACTCTAATAAGACTACATAAATGTTGCAAACAGTCAGTGTTATGAGATGATTTCGAACAATTGATAGTTACAAACCATACAGAGCAGCAAATTTTGAACGCGTTTTTCTCGAAATAAGATTTTTGTCACTTGGCTCGGTCTGACTTAACAGCGACCATTTGAGCTATTATCATTCATGTATTTGGTCTTCGACACGTTGATTTAAAGCCCAATCCTGCAAGGCTCCGCCTTCAGTCTAGCACAGATGGTCGGTGTTAAGTCAGACCGAACCAAGTGACAAAAATTTGATTTCGTGAAAAACGAAGTCAAAGTTTGCTGCTGCTGTGTAGTTGAAAGCTATCGATCGTTCGAAACCATTTCATATCTCTGGCTGTTTGCAACATTTGTTTGATCTTATTAGAGTAAAATGTAGCTTACGAAATTCTTAATCGTTTGCTGTCATTACCTTATTATTTTAAATTTTGCGACTTGGTCCGGTCTGATTTAACACCGACCAGATGGCCTTCGTCGTGGCAAAGTTTCTGTAACCTGCTTAGCCACCTGGCAAAGTCATCTGCTTAGCCAAGAAGTTTGCTACATTTACTAAGAATCAAACCTCTCTTTTCGAAATCTGATCGTCGGATCACCTTACGAGCGATGTCGAGAATCATACAGCATAAGTTGTTCTTCAGCACTCTCGCTGCGTCTTGAAGAGACTCAGTTCTATGGATTTTAACAGCCTCTTCCAGCCGAGATTCGAACATACAACGTACCTCAATGCCGGCTGGGAAGCCATAACTTTAACTCTGTTATTTCAATTTGATTTTTTGTCTGATGAGCAAAGCAAAGCCGTGGGATTAAACGTCCTTTCTAAGACTTGATCTCTCTTCATCGACAGACTTCGCAGTCGGCTACTACAGTACAGGACAGTTACCGGGCTAGTACAAAAATCCTACTGACTCTATCTAGCAGCACCGCCTAGCCGAGATTCGAACATGCGACGACTGATTTGTTGACCCAGCATCGTACCTCGAAACCAACTAGGCGGCATTTGTCTGATGCAGAACACTCAATTTCAACCAAAATAGTTTTTAACTGAAAATAATACTCCATTTCCTGAATAAGCTGCTTACGGTTAGGCTATGTCAGATTTGTTTTGGTAAAACCCCCCCCAAGGAACTTTTCTGGCTACGCCCATGGCTTACAGGCATTATACTGTTCTCTTGTTAGGCCGATCCTTGAAAACGCTTCCATTATATGGACACCAAACAACGTAACGTGGAACTTAAGGATCGAGCGAGTCCAAAAAAGATTCATACGACTCGCTCTCAGGAATCTTCCATGACGTTATCCCTGGAATCTTCCAGCATATCCAGATAGATGTCAACTGCTTAGTCCCGAAACGTTCGCTCGGAGATGAAACCCTCCCCCTTTCGGTCACCTCACCTTCATCCGACAAGATCCCTCCGTTTTTACCCCGGCATGTTTTGGCTCACAGCACAAAACCTTTGCGGGATATATTCAGTTTCTTGTAGGATTTACGCGTGTCCTGAACACGATACGAGCTGTTCCATGTTCTTGCACTCCATTTGTTCCAGGTGGCACTCTAGGAAAAACTGGGTATGCTGTCTTTGCTTCTGTCTATATCGTTCTACGTTTTGATGGGTTTCCTGCTACAGTATCGACGCCCACGCTGCATTCTTCTCGTCTAGCATGCTCGGGCATTCCTCGTCGAATTAGTCGTTCCGCTGCGCTGTCGATGGCTGCTTTAACGCTATCCCAGCAGTACTCGAGAGAGGCATAGTTTAGCCACAGAGAACAGACATCCAAGCGAAAGGTCCCTACTTGGATAAAACTTATGTCAAATTAGTTGGGAAACTATAGTGACGATGTCGCTGAAAGCGCATAAAATTCTACACTAAACTCACAACAGCTAGCTCCTGGCGCTAGCATAACGCCTATTGTCCATATATACTAGCGCCAGAGGAGCCAAAGGTTGTCAGTGTGCAAATCAAAAGAACCATTTAGTTGGGAAACTATAGTGGTGGTGACGCTAGCATATTAGCTGATTTTAATTTGAAATTTTATCCAAGAATTCCCGAAAAATTTGTTCCTGAATGGATGTCTGTTCTCTGTGGTTTAGCTTTCCCTTATCCGGTAGCGCAGCCTCAAGGCATTGAGCGTACTCAGTAGCGACAGGTATCTTGAGTCGTACCGAATGTTGGTCTTTGGCGGAACGGAAAGTGTTTGGCGCACTTTAATCGACCAACCTCGTGTTTTAAGTCTTGACCTTGAAATGCGGTCAGGCGTATATATTAATATTTTTTTGAAACGGTGGTTCTACAATTGATGAAGGGACGATAGGGGAAAGTAATAATTTTTTTTAAATGTAGAAGAAAGAGCGGAAAGCTGAGGGTGGGGGGGAATAGTCGGTAGCTACGCTTAAGAAGTAGTCACTTTAATCGTCAGACCGTAGTGATCAGAATCGATGTTTGCGCTACGATAGGTTCTAACGTCAATGATATTCGAGAAGGTCCTTCCATCAACAAACACGTAGTCGATTTTGCGAGTCCGTCTATTGTGTTGATCTCTAGGTGTGTCGGAAATAGGTATTTCCTATGGCCATATTTTTGGGAGCGGCGAAGTCAATGAGTCGATGCTGGATCACTACCGTTGTAAAAATTTTAATTAATACCTGATCGAATTACAAAGATCTGGACAAAAACATGAAGATGATCTATAAACACGCTGTTTCGGCGATTCCAGACAGACTGCAACTTGTTCCAATCGATCATCATCAGAGAGATGAAAAAAAACTTTGATACTATGAAGGGGCAAGAAAGAGATCGTTTATTTTCGTTCGCAACCCTCCAACGTTTTGATAGTAAATCGAAAGTTGTTTTAGTTGAGGCGCATTTGGAGAGACTTTTTGGCCTGTTTTTTGACAAAAAAATTGATACCCCGCGTTTGAACATTGCGACAGTCGGGTTATTCACAAAACAGGTTTACTAGTTCATCGGACGAGTTGCACTGGATATCACCAAATCAATTGACGCTGTAAGTTGCTGGTTTTCAAAAACCTATCCTATTTTTGAGCAATGCCAACTGGCCATGCGCTATGAGAACTCATAGCTTATTCTTTTTCTTTCTTTGTGCTGTTTTTGGATTATTTTTGTGCCATTTTTGTGTTACTTTCGAATTGTTTTTTATTTTTGCATAGCTTTTATGTCATTATGTTATCAATAAAAAGATTCCGAAATTCCTTTCGTGTTATTTTTGTACCATTTTTTGTTAATTTAATATCTTTTATTTATTCAGATATCCATTATGCTTTTTTATCGCTTTTGCATATTTATGTATTAATGCATTATGTATTGAGTAGTTTTATATCTAAAGGGTATCCCACAACAAATTTCATCACGGAAGAAACGCTGTAGTAAATTACCCATTGGGTATTTTTTCTTGAAAATTTGGGTAGAAGTAGTTTAGAGTATATTGTTTAAAATGGCGTCACCCGAAAAGGAACGTCGCGAATTGACTTTGCGCAAGCACCTGGTAAAACCTCAGCTCTCTTATCGGGACATCGAAAAAAAAACTCGGAATCGTGCACTCAACTGTGAGTCTGTGACTGTGCCCAGTAAACCATTTGGTTTGTAATCTCGATTGCAACTGAGGTATACGAAATCATATCTGAACGAAAAAGTTATATTTCACGCCATATAAGAGCATATATGTACCAAAGTGGAGGCGATATACGTGCGAAAATTTTGACAACTATTTGTAATTCTATTTTGCGCAGTTTTTATAACACGCAACTAAATACTACTAAATATATGATATAGATATAATCAAATATTGCAAATGTCTATCCTGCTTTATAATTCACAGTCCTGAATTGCATATGAAGACACGCACGACTGCAAAACAACTTATTGTTCACTTCGATTTGACATACTCCAATCATTATACAACTCCAATATGAAATTGGAGTTCAAATCTGACGAAGACATGAAGAAAAAGTGGTTTTCCATACAGAAGCAGCTGCAGCCAGATGTCGTACGGAACCTTATGAGCGGAGTTAAGCGTAAGGTGCGAGCATACGGTTATGGCACTGACGAACTGACATGATACATAGAAGAAAATCCTTTAAATACCATTCTTTTACACATTTTCCTTGCATACTAGCACCTTTTGTTATGCATATTGCGGAGTAACAAGTATTTGCTGGACTTTATAGCGCATGGTTTTTACAGTTGTAAAGTTTTATACTGAAAACTCGTAGCAACACTCGGGCGCCGCGGTGTGGCCATGTTGCGAAACATGCTTTTTAGAAAAATAAGTGGTTTTTGAATAGACGATGGAATTAACACGAGTATCTCGTCTATTTGTCTGTGGTTATGGTATTGAAGTTGAATGAAATAAATATGCCAAAAGCTTACTAATGGGTTTATATTTTATTGTCTGAAAGTTTGGAAAAGATCGGTCAATTAGGTTATTTTCTACAGCGTTTCTTCGCAATTTAATGTGGGGCACCCTTTATTTGTATCAACCAGTCCAGTTCAATCATTCTGAGATATTTATGTATCATCAAATTTTTGAAAACTTTTTTTGTTTTACTTAGAAATATTTGTTCCATTTGAATAAAAACATGGTTGTTCTACAATGATTAATACAAAACTTAATAATTTTTTGAACAAACGATGTCTGGAAAAATTTGAAAATTTTCGTTAAAGTTTTCTGTCCCATACAGGGCACGGCGGTGAAGATTTACAGATTTTTTAGCACACTCAACAAAGTTTGTTACCGTTTCAGCTTCCAAAAGAAAAGTGGAAACAATTTTTTCAATACTTATTTTATCTTTAGGGAAACTACTATGAACAAAACAATGGGTCATCCATGGGAAACCTATTTTTGACATTTGTAGACAAACTTTTCATAACAGACAAACAAAAGTAATTTTCCACATTGTTGTAGCTATCTTTTATATCAAAAGAACAACAACCACAGGATCATTTCAGATGCATAAAATTTTCGTCACGGGCTAAGGAAGTTAAAAAACGTTTTAGTATGTGATCGATTGAAATATGAAAACTAAACTATTTTATTTTGTACTCAATGTTGATAGCTTAGCAAGTGTATAATTTCTACAATAAAATTGTTAATTTATCCAACGATTTTGATTTTGATTTTGATGGTGAAGTTCCACTCAAATTCTTTTAACTTAGCTGGCTTATCCCTCTAACGGGCAACATTATGATAACTTTTGAACCGGCGGTCATGGTCATAGCCAAAAGTTTAACGACGCTGCTGTTCTCCTAAAATAATACAAATGGTGTATCATTCTGAGAAAAGTGAAAATGTTTGAACTACAAATTCATTACTTCAATCGTTCAACTTACTACTAACCAAGCACATTAAAGGATTTTCTCGCATTTGAAATTAATACCTCTCTTTGACTTAATTTAACTTCAACTTTAATACCTATTTCAATTCAAGTAGGGTAGAAATATTTTACTATGAAATTGTTTCCTACAAGTTATACGGAGCGTACGGAGCATACATGAACTTTTGTACAACTCGTCATTACTCACCGGTTGAATATTTGCAATATACAAAACGCAACCATAATTTAATAACAAAATAATTTACTTTCTACCAAGCAAGAACATACCTAACCGCTTTTTATTGTCCTGTTAAACTAACAGACAACATAAAGATAGAATGTGTGGGATTTGATCGTAATCGTCGCATTATCGCTTGCCGTTATCAAAAGCAAATGTGGCACACAGTAGGTAGAATGTTATGGTTTTGACATATTTAATCTCAAATCTTGGGTGAAGGAAAAACGAACTTTTTCCCTCCAGTGACATCCAGCCTCGTCGCAACAAAATGATGCCTTCAACAGTTTGCTTATCTTGCCGCACAGTTCTCGGCAAATATCAAACACTTCGCTTTGGACCGGTAAGTCGACCCTCAATGTTCAGCACCAGTGTCCGTGCCAACACACAGGAACCTGCTGATGCGAGTTCCTATATCTAGCCGTGTCTATTATTCCAACCGTCGGCCACGACATTCAGGATGCAATGTTGTTGTAGCTTCCGCATTAAAACCCATCCGTCTATGGCAGAACACACGTTCACCATCATAAATAAGAACACTTGCCAAAGAAGGAAATTGTATAACGAGACGAAAATGTAGGACACACGTATGCAGTACCTATAAGATTGAATCGGCCCGTCAAGTCGCGAAGAGGCCGGAAAGGGTATGCCGGAAAAAAGGCACTCAGCCCTCACCGACGACAGCTGCTGCTGGGAGCGTGAGTTCTTGGTCCGACAGTGCCAGAGAGCAGAAGAGGCAGTCTCGTGGCTACAGTTCCCGCAAAGCAGACAGCTGGGATCCTTCGGCCGGTTCTACGGCATTGTGACGTCAGCAGCGGCGTGACACATTTTCCGCTTGCTTTGCTACATTGTGGAGCGCGCAGGGAAAACTACGTGAAACCACGTGAAGGTGTATGTCAAGGGAACCCTACCATGCCATGGATGGAAGTCAATTTCCTCCTTTCCCATGGCTGTTGACTCTTCAGAACCGTTCGGTATGAATTTAACCCCTGAGCTTGTTATCCTGATGAGATGTGTACGAGGCGATGACCTATAGAAGTGCAAAGTTGCTTACTTGTAGCTACGTACAGATGAATGGAAGCATACTTGCAAAAATTGGATACACATAATCCGTGAGGTTAGGATTAAATGCAGGTCAACCAGCAGCGGCTAAAGGAGCAGGGTGACGCAATGAGAAAAGTGCACTTTTAGTTTTTGTCAGTTATCGTCCCACGTTAGAAGTAAATTTGTCTAATGTAGTGAAAATGTCAAATGTCGAGAATGTTTTCCAAAAGAAATGTTGTGCGAATGTATCTGTAAACAAGCCTGCAATTCTAACTTGTGAAATGCTAAAGTGAATGAAAAATTGAAATCATTATTGAGCAATTTATTTTAAAATTCCATCGATGCACTAATTCTATATTTAGTTGAAGCGACCAGTTAATGGTAAATCGATAACTTGCTAAAAATATTCACTCCTTCTTGATGAAGATGTTCAGCAAACATCCATCGTTGTACCACAACCGCGAAACGGAATAACAATAAGTCAGTAAACGATAAACGTTATTAGGCTTTTCCTTCATGATTGCAATCATCTACGCTCAATGCGGAACTTCAAATCGTTTTTATTACTCCCACATTACCAGGAATAATTTGTTTGCAATAAATGGATGCTTTAGACGAAAAACGTAAATGAATAGAATAATTCGACCCGAACCAGCTTTGAAATGCAAAAAATAAAAACAGCATAATAATAAAGGTAGGTACCGTTGAATGCAATCTGAAATAGGAAATAAAAGTTGGAATTCCACGAATAACAATCCAGACGTTGCCGGTGGTCACGAATTTCAGTGGAATTCTATAAGTCGATTCATATTTTTATTCTATTCATGCTCTATACTTTGGAAACCTAAAGTATGTTGAGCGAGTTGATAAAGCCCGGGAAGTTTAAATACTATCCGTAGTACTCCTTCATTGATGTTACACAGGCAGAATGAAACGAAATCAACGAAATTCGTAGATACTGAAAGGTAAGTGTAATATAGTGTTGACAACTAGATAAGAAAGTGTCGTTCACGATTATCTCGAGCACTTTAGAGCTAGAGTACAGAGGTGAAATCCCTCGATAGTTTTCATTGTTGCGTTTGTCACCCTCCTTGTGCACAGGGAACATAGCTGAATATCTTCACAGGGTAGCAAATTTACACTGCTGGATTAAAGCATTGAACAATGGTGAAAGAGGTCTATTGAGAACAGCAGAACACAATTTCAGAATGCAATATGGCATACCGTCGGCTCCGGCAGCTAACGAATATTCTAGTTTTCCGGTTTGTGTACGATATATTTTTCCAGCTGCGTCGATATATTCGCTGATGCTGCTGGCATTGTCTTTGCGGCTGGGGGGTAAATAGATTACACCGAAGCTCAAAGAACAATCCCCCCCAGAACTTTTACCCATTGCTACTCAAGTGTTTCGAGAGACACACCACCAAACCAATTATTATGAAATTTCGCAGATATATTCACAGTGTTAAAACCTTTCGATTGATTCTAATTATCTTGGTGAAACTCATTATAAATTATTATTAAATTTGATGTGTTGTACACGATTGCTCATAACTTTCAAATTAGACATCAAATCAAAAAACAATTCAATAGTGATCTATCCAGCTATATTATCTATCAAATGAAACTAACAGCACATAAATCGGTCTGGCCATCTCTGAGAAACAGGCGATAATTATTACCCAGTCAAAACAGGTTTTTGAAGCATAACTTTTAAACTACTTGTTTGTTTTCAATAAAAATTTTTGGATAAATTTACAATAAAAGAGCTTTCATTTGATACTAATATCGTTGGAATCAGTTGAGCGGTTCCAGAGAAACTCGTGTCACGTAGTTTTCACAAATGTGACTTAGCCTCGGATCAATTTTGTGTTTTTCGACCAATTTTTAAACCTTTGTTATAGTATAGTTGTGTATAGTAGTAGTATAGTATAGTTGTTATAATTATAGAGATTGGGAGCTGTGAGTTCGACTCTCACTTTCGCTAAGTCTATATTTTTGGCCTAATATCAAGAATTTTCAGTTTGCTTGAATCTATATTTCTCGCATTAAGCATTTATTCTTCCCCAACAGAAAAGGTAAAAAGGTAATAGGAAAAGACTAACTATACAAAAATGAAAATGTTGGAAAAAATAGACAACGAAAATGAAAATGAAAATAGATAAGCATAATGCAGCTAGAACATAAGAGATGAAAAATGTGATAAATAAGAAATAGTTTCCCATTTCTATTTCAGTAAATAAAGACAAAATATTTAAAAACAAAATCAAAAAGAAAATCAAGAAATGAATATGGAAATGACAAATAGGAAAAATGAAAATCAGATACTGAAAAAAGAAATGAACACACTAACACAAAAAAACAAAAGAAGAAACTTGAAAAGTCAAGAGGAACACGAGAATGGAATAATCAAATCAATGAAGAATCGAATATGACAGAGACTCAAAACCGGAAAGGAAATGGAAAAAAATAAATGAAAAAGTGAAACGAGGAAGTTGAAATAGTAAATGCAAATGAAAAAAAAACACAAAGGACAGGAAACGTTAAAAGTAAATGGAAGAGAAAAACGAAAGCATGGCAAATGAAAATGATATTGGCATGCGAGAAACAAAAATGGGAAATAAATATTTTAAGTATATAACATATAGCCAGGCATATATAAGGCATATAGTCTCGCTGAGCGGCCAACCCTTTCATGTCAATTCGCCACTCCGTAAGTCCTGTGGCTTTAGCACGTTTGCCTTAGTCGGCAAAATGCATCAGCGCATTTGTTTTGGAAACTGTTCGTTACCGCAGGTTAAGAATCATGCGCGCTCGTTCACCTAGAATGTGGTGCGAACGCGACATTTTAATGTAAGTACTTCGCCCTACCGGCGCCGTCGCTCGATCGAGTCACTGACCGGCGCGGGTGATCAAATTGAATGTTAAATTTATGTTCTGAGCTGACCAGGGCTGATTCATCCGGGTTTAGCCAGATAAAAATGCGTGCATGCAACGTTACAGGAAATGAGGGTCGCTTCACTCTATAAGAACAGAGGTTATAAGTTGCATAGATGCTTCTTGTGACAGGAAAACCGATTGATAATAACTTTCGTTCCGGAAAACACTTTAATTTGATGAATTTTTGTTTGCGAGCTAAAACAAAATACTAGAATATGACAATATGCCCTCGTATGCAAAATTATTTTGGTGTTGAACTTTAGTATTCTTCATAATAGCAGCAAAACAAAACGAATTGGCCGTTACAATAGCTCTATAAAATTATGGGATTCATTACTAGAGAAGCCACCGCGATAAGATCAATTATGAATGGTGTGCCATATTGTATTGCTACGCCACACTTATGGTAAGTTTATAAGAGACATAGTGCATCCAACAAATTTTAACGTGGTAACAAAAGCAACCACATAATAATTTGCTTTATTAACAGTTTTATCATGGGTTTCTATCTAGCTATAAGTGTGTTTGGACTCGTATCCTCTTGATATTGCGCAATACCACAATAAAACCAGAGGTAATGATGAATACCGCAATAAAACCTTTATAAAATTCAAGTAAAACCAAGTGGCTTTAGAATTGTTACTTGGAATGACAAAATGTAAACAAATTCTTGGTGAATTAAAATTGGAGAAATGAAAATAGAAAAAGAAAATTTAAAAAAACATGCGAGATAACTAAAAAAGAAAATGGGTGGAAGAGGAACGTAGAAACGAAATAAAACTAGTCGCAGAAAATGTTGACAAACTGGAACTGTTACCTCCCTCGCCCTTGAAATTGGCCTTAAAATTAAGAGAACAAAAAACATTGTAGGACATGAGTTAACTTTTTTTATATAAAACTAGCTGACCCGACAAACTTCGTATTGCCACAAATTAAACTGTGTTGTACGTAAATCGTGAGTCTCGGATGACCTTTGTCACAATCTCGAGTTTCGCAAATTTCTGGGGAGTTCATGGGTGTTTTAATATACAAATTTTCCTCACAGTAAAGTAGAAAACAACTCCCCACATTGCTTAGCTTGATAGAATAAAGCAGATAGCATTTAAATATTCGCCATCATTACAAACCATTTTGCCGAATACCATTTTGCGGAACACCAATTTTCGGTTGACCGAGGATGACCGCGGGATATAGAGTTTCGCAGAATACCATTTCGCGAAAAACGTTACGCGGGATGTACCATTTCACGGAAAATCTTCTCGTAGAAAGTACCATTTCGCAGGAGCGACTCTACTGAAGGAAAGTAATAGAGGTCAGTAGATCTAGAAAAATAAATAAACCTAGATATAGGTGATCTCTACGGGGGGCTGCCCCCCACAGTGGCCGGCGCTTCCGACGGCAGGTCGCCGGCAACACTCGCGGCCAGTGGCCGTCTCGCGCTGAATTATCTAATGATACTATTGATAGTTTTTGGTGGTCTTGTTATTGATTAATGTTTATGAAAGAGTCTAAAATTTCTCGAGTTCGCTTAGTTTTAGAGTTACACAAAAATTTCTGTTTTATTTGTATGATAGTCCCCCTACCACAGCGGTGAGGGGTCTCAAACCATCATTAAAAAAATTCCTGCCTCCAAAATCCCCCACATGCCAAATTTCGTTCCATTTGCTTGATTACTTTTCGACTTATAAGGAAACTTGTATTTCATTTGTATGGGAGCCCCCCTCCTAAAAAGGGAGAGGGGTCCTAATTCATCATAGAAAAAATTCATGCCGCTAAAACCTCCCACATGCCAAATATGGTTCCATTTGATTAATTAGTTCTCGAGTTATAAGGAAATTTGTATTTCATTTGTATAGGAGCCCCCCTCCTGAAGCGGGGAGAGGTTTCAATTCACCATAGAAAACATTCTTGTCTCCAAAAACACCCACTTGTCATATTTTGTTCCATTTGCTTGATTAGTTCTCGAGTTATGAGGAAATTTGTATTTCATGTGTATGCAAGCCCCCCCTCTTAAAAGGGAGAAGGGTAATTATTCCCCTCCTAAAGAGGGGAGGGGTCTCAATTCACCATAGAAAAAAATGCCTACAAAAACACCCACATGCTAAATTTGGTTCCATTTGCTTGATTAGTTCTCGAGTTATAAGAAAATTTGTATTTCATTTGTATGGGAGCCCCCCTCCCAAACAGGTAAGGAGTCTCAATTCACCATAGACAAAATTCTTGTCTCCAAAAACACCCACATGTCAAATTTTGTTCCATTTGCTTGATTAATTCTCGAGTTAAGCAGAAATTTGTGTTTCATTTGTATGGGAGCCCCCCTTTTAGTGGGAGGAGGGGTCTCTAACCATAATAAGAACCGTCTCTGGCCCCAAAAACCCCTATATGCAAATTTTCACGCCGATCGGTTCAGTAGTTTTCGATTCTATAAGGAACATTCGGGCATACAGACAGAAATCCATTTTTATAGGTATAGATTTATATGGGAGCCCCCCCCCTCAATGGAGGGAGGGATCTCTAACCATCATAAGAACCTTCCCTGGCACCAAAAACCCCTACATGCAAATTTTCACTCCGATCGGTTCAATAGTTTTCGATTCAATAAGGAACATAGAGCAGACAGAAATCCATTTATATAGGCATAGATTTGTATGGGAGCCCCCCTCTTAGTGGGGGGAGGGGTCTTTTGCCATCTAGAGAACCTTCCGTAGCCCCAAAAACCCCTACATGCAAATTTTCACGCCGATCGGTTCAATAGTTTTCGATTCTAAAAGGAACATAGGGACAGACAGACAGACAAAAATCCTTTTTTATAGGTATAGGTAACTAACTGACCCGACAAACTTCGTATTGCCAAAAATGAAATGAAATAAATTCATGGCTCTAAAATTCCCCACATGCCAAATTTGGTCCCATTTGCTTGATTAGTTCTAGACTTCTGGAGTTATGAGGAAATTTGTATTTCATTTGTATGGAAGCACCCCCGCCCCCCTCCTCCCCCCTAAAAAAGGGGTGGGGTTATAATTCCCTTCCTAAAGAGGATAGGGGTCTCAATTCACTTTAGAAAAAAATCCTGCCTCCAGAAACACCCACCTGCCAGATTTGATTTCATTTACTCGATTAGTTCTCTAGTTATGCAAAAATTTGTGTTTGGAAGGGGTCTCTAACCATCATAAGAACCTTCCCCGGCCCCAAAACCCCAACATGCAAATTTTCACACCGATCGGTTCAGTAATATTCGATTCTATAAGGAACATGCGTACAGACAGGCAGAAATTTGTGTTCCATTTTTATGGCAGCTCCCCCTCTTAGTGGGGGAGGGTATAAACTTTTCGTGGGCTAAAAAGCCTAAAGGGCTCGAAAGATGAGTATCAGCGGTTCTAGTACGAAATAAAAGTGAAATTTAGAAGAATGCCCTGGGGATATTTGTAATGGCCTAAATGAGAAAATGAAATGGGAAAATGTTACCAGAAAGGAATATGACAATGTGAAATAAAAAGAATATGGTGTGAGAGAAACTAAAAATTTAACTGGAATGGGAAACAGAAATCTGAATATTACACTAAAAATGTTAACCGTGTTAAGTTGTTCTTACGTTAAGCAAAGAAGTCAATTTAAAAGTTCAAAACCATAACCATAAAAGTGTATAATAGACAAGGAAAATAGAAATAAGAAACTCAAAAGAGAAAGGAAAAGAATTCGATAAATTAGAAAACAAGAATGGCAAAAGCTAATTAAAAAGTGATAAACGAACGCGGAAAAAAGGGGATTTGGAAAAATCAGAGGGGTTGTGTACAAGACACGACCGCATATATAGGTGACGCAGGATTACATAAGTCTCTGTGTAGTGATAGTAGCATGTATTCATGCTTGTAATCATTCGATTCTTCATGTATACATGCTATATGAAAAACATATATACATGCTACATGCGTTGTATGTAACATTTATCAAAGTAGTAACATTGCATACGTTCAATTCTCAAAAGATTGTGCATTTGAAAACAATTTAACAAAATCAAGAACACAAACTATTGCTTTCCTGCTACTTCACTGAAATTAAAAATTGTTTTTATTACCCATGGTTCCCCACGTTGAAGGGATTTTACCAATTCAATCCTATTTTATCAACAGCACATCTTTTCACTACACTTCTAATGCAACGGCAAGCATGCGTATTCATACAGAGTCGTATTATAACCGAACACTACAGCTGTAGCACATTTTTCCAACACAGATATCAAATTCGCAGAAGTTTAATCGTCTAGCAGTAAAGAATTTGCGATCTGTTGGGACAACGAACTTGTGCCATTTTTTCTGGCACACTTCCCTAACACAGACTTCGAATTGGACTAGGTTTAATCGCGTTCGTAAGCAATCTGTTGGCACGAGGGGGTTTTGTCACTCTTTCTGGCGTACTTCCCAAGCAAGGACGTCAAAATGGTCTAGGTTTAACCGCGGTGTTAAGAAATCTTGTTGAAATGAGGTAACTTGGTCGCTTGTTTTGGCTTACTTCCCAAGCACAGATATCAAATTGGTATAGGTTTAGATCATCGTAAAGAATCTTCCAACCAATCACGAAGCGAGAATTCTGGTAAAACATAGGTTCATTATTTTCAATTTTTCAATAGTTCAACATCAAGAATCCATACTTTTCTTCATTTGGGTCAATTTTTAGAAGATTTTCGATCGATTGGTGTAAGAATATTACCTAAAAATAAAAAATAAGAAAACTTATCAAATTTAATTCTACTATGTGTATTTTATTCAATGACAATTGGATAAGTTTTCTTATTTTTTATTTTTAGGTTTCGTATTCTACTAAGACGCTCCAAAAACTTCAGTAAGAATATTGAAAATCGATAGGAAAACCGCTGAGCTATTATCCTATCATTTTTCGTGATACTCGCATTTTTCGATTTTTTGGAATGACACCCTATCTCAAAACTTGCCGTAAGACATAGTCCTACGTCAAAAAATGACAAAATAAAATAGGGGAGAAAAAGCGTAGAAAGAAATGAATAGAAAAATTGGTAAAAATATTTAAATGAAAAAATAACTTTCCAAGTGATTAAGGAAAACGAAAAGATAAATAAAAACAAGAAAATAAAAATGTATAGCGAATTTATGAAACGCTATAGGCAAATGCCATTGGGTTCCGTAACCGCAAGGTTACCGAGTTTGCTTTGACAAGCGAGTAGTCTAGGGTTCGAATCTTAGTTGAATCAGGACACTAAATGATAAATACCCTTAGTATGTGGGTTGATTCTCAGTCCTCTCATTACCCTTTGTTGTTCTATGTTACTCCGAAAACACGTGCGTGACCGTTCAACAGTTATTGTTATAATGAAATGTACTAGTTGGCTGCGCATGATATGGCATAAGGAATGAAGGCATGAAGCATGCATTGAAGGCACGGAGAAATTTACGGTTACGTCACTAACGAGAATGACATTAGCTGGAGTCCGTTTGTGTAACAGTAAAAGGAGAGCAAAGACTGGAGGAGACGATTCGGGTGTTTGGAATTTGATATTGTTGATATTACAACTTTCAGTGTATCTAAGGCTGCCAATTGTTAAAATTAAAAAGTAACCCCATTAGTTTAAATGAGGAATCTTTTAAATTAGTGGGGGCCCACGGTAATATCCTTACCTCTGCATATTGCATCTCGTTGGAAGCCTTTTACTCAAATCGTAGTAAAAATTAATGACTGCGATTATGTGATGTAATGATTAAAATAGCTTGCATATTTCCATCCCGATTTTCCGGCATTCTGCTGAAAGAGAGAAAGAAAGAAAGCGATGTAGTTGCGAGTTACCTATCACAAAGAAAAACAAAATCGATTTTGGCTGATAGCCCATTGTTTCACTTGACCAGAGTATTCTACAATGTTTTCTAACAAGACTCAGTAAAAAATAAAAAAAATTGTTAATTACTAGAACCTCTAATGCCCATCATTGATTCACTAATGCATTTTTTATTCTTTTGTTTTATAATTTTAATTTTATGATAAGACCTATAGTAACCCATGTGGGGTTTTCTATTTTACTTAAATTTTAATATTAAAAATTGACCTCATCTCTTTTCCTGACTTATCAGTTTTATTGGCTATGATATGCCTTTGTCCCTATTACGAACCAGCAGCTTTGATACGTTGACCAAGAAAATCTTCTAACATACACATGCATTGTTTGTGCATGTTGAAAAATGCGGAAACATTTGAGCAAAAAATAACAATGGCTATGGTATGCAGCGCAAAGTACTAATATATGGAAGGACTGCTGCTGAAGTCGAATGACTTCAGGATACAAATGTACCATCTCTCTACCGTTAGCTCCTGCCACTTGGCACTGTCTCCACGGCTGGCAAGCAGAGGAAAGTCACCGGATTGTGCCGTCAGTATGTGTTAGTGCGCTTGCACGCTACCCGCTACTAGGCTAGACGTGCTGTCTAGCAACTTTTCCCTAGCATTCTACGGAAGAGCCTTCAGCCTTCACCAAGCGAGCAGCAAAAATCAGCTGCCATTTGTCCTGCGTTACAGTTTTTCCCCCAGGCGACACGGGTGCATGACTTTTGAATTCCTCGCTGCGGGGTTTACGTTCTTCACCACGGCTTTCCAGTCAAACTCTGATACCTACGCTAGCAACTGTTCGAGAGGTTGGAAAATAAGTTGCACTTCTGAATGGTGTAGAATCTGAACAGTCGGAAGGTGGAAATAAAATTCAAAGTATTTTATTTGTGAAGTTTTGATAACAAATGAAAATTAGCACTGTTGGCCTCCATCTACTACTACTAGTCAAACAAATTTAGTAAAAATTATTTATTTGTCTCTGTCTTTTGCTGTTCTTTTCATTAAAGATGGTTTCATTACTTCAGTAGAAAATTCAGCAATTCGTTTACTGTTTCCTTAATCTCATTAAATTCCTGTAGGTACCGCATAGCTTAATGCACAAAAATTTCGCTTTAATGAGCTGATATCCAAAAATGTAGGCATCTTCCTTCTTCACCAACATTTTTGCGCTCTTATGTCAGCCAGCAGATAGCAGTTCCACGGCTTGTTTACGTTTTAATTTTCCACTTCCACCGGCTGGCTTTAAAACATTTTAGCACCCGCTCGTGGAATTATTTTCCCCTAGCGATGGAATTTTGATAAGGGGAAACGCTTTCGGCTAAATTAATTTCCATCAGCAAGCTCTAATAGGCTAGCATCATGGTTGGGAATGTAGCTGATGGTGCATAGCGAGAGAAATGTGTTTGCCTATTATTCAACCATTTATGGTTTTAAAATCGACTGAAGATTATATCTTATTTATGAAAACAACCAAAATAATATTAAAACAACTGTCAAATGTAAAATACAGAAAAATATATGCGGAACTCTAGTGCTCCATGCTAGTCTCAATAATACGATTGGTTTACGTACGATATTCGATAAAGTCGTTTTCATCAATTAGCTGTTCATTCAGATTTACAAAACAGAGTGAAGACTAAATCAAGAAATCTCTAACGACAGTGCAATCCGTATAAAAGATATGACAAAAATAACGTAAACAATAATTTATAGAATCATGTGAATTGGTCAATTCTCATTTTTATAAAACATAAAAACTCCACTGAGTTGATGAAAAACAGCGAAGTATAAACGTCCTTAAGAACTTAATCAATAGAATTCAAAACCTGCATGATTGCTTTGAAACTGCGAAGTGTATGATATGTTTCACTAAATGGGCAAAATGTAAGCTCTAACCACACTGTTAGGGTGTATTACTCATTTGCACCTGCTACCGTCAAACTGAAAACGTATAAAGATACCATTGAAGTTCCTTTAATGCAAGGCCATAATTTATTTATATCTACGGAAATCAAACTCTTTCACCTCATCAGCCAACCTGCAGGTTAGAGGTACCTACATACTACCTCTATAAGGCCAATCTATCGTTTTTCCATCGAATATTCATTGCTCTACGTACGTACGTACGTCGGCTTCTGGCAGAGCTCCAAGTTTTCCTTGCTAGGTTTCGATGCCATAGTCAAAACCGGCTATGCGGTTACTCCGGTTGCTTTTAGTACTTTTTCTTTTGCTCATTTTGCTATATACCTAGTATGATTCGCATTATTTATGAGTAAAATCCAGAGAAGCGGCACTCATTTTCCGACCAGCGCTCCAAATTGAGTGCTCAGTCTAACCGTATTATTGGAAAGAGTGTAGTAAGGCAGCATAATGAAAACTCTGCGGTATTTTTTCTTTAATAACAATGTTGAAGAACCAACATGATCGGCGAATTTTCGAAAAGTAATAGTATAGCATGAATCAGCAACGCAGAATGATGTTTGCTGTTTGGCAGCTACCGGTTCAGGTTGTCATGAGATCTTATTAACCTTATTATCTTATCTTAACCTTCGCATAGGTTAGAAAATGTATGAATCAAATGAGTCAAAAACCGAGCAAACCCTTTCGCAACGTTTCAAGCCTCCGACAAGCGTACACTAAATACTTCGACATTGTCACACTCTGAAAAGAGGTCGCATGCCGCAACTGATGTAAATACAAATTGAAGCAGAACTGCATCAACTAAATGGTTTTCTCATTTTTTTTTTTTTGCTCAACCAGTCAGTTATGTTAATAGTTTCTTACGACAAATTATATCTACCTGATTTCTACGTTTACTGGTATAAATCTTCTCGATTGTACCTTTACACGTATTATGCCCATAAAACAAAAAGCTCAAGTTAATGAATAGACCATTGCATACAGTTAGGGAAACTCATTATTGTCAAACTACAAATAACAACGGTGTGCCTCAAGGCAGCAATATGAGATCCTCGAAATTAATTTATTTCTCAACAGACAGGTATCATCGGCTTTACTTCTACCCGCACTGGAAGGCGTCACTAGAAATTATTTGCATCAGAAAACGTAGTAAAAATTGTAAGAACACCACAGCACAGAGCAGACAGGACATGTATAAGATGCTAATAGGACACAGATAACGCAAAGGCCGGTATAGGGACAGATACAGAGATTAAAATGAGACAGGGACAGGGACAGGAACAGGAAGAAGGATAGGCAAAGGGACAGGGACAGGGACAGGGACAGGGACAGGGACAGGGACAAGGACAAGGACAGGGACAGGGACAGGGACAGGGACAGGGACAGGGACAGGGACAGGGACAGGGACAGGGACAGGGACAGGGACAGGGACAGGGACAGGGACAGGGACAGGGACAGGGACAGGGACAGGGACAGGGACAGGGACAGGGACAGTGACAGGGACAGGGACAGGGACAGGGACAGGGACAGGGACAGGGACAGGGACAGGGACAGGGACAGGGACAGGGACAGGGACAGGGACAGGGACAGGCACAGGGACAGGGACAGGGACAGGGACAGGGACAGGGACAGGGACAGGGACAGAGACAGGGACAGGGACAGGGACAGGGATACAGACAGGGGCAGGGATAGGGACTAGCTCAGCTTCAGCTCGCATTTATCATTACTTTACCATTTTTCCTTACCTTTTGAAAAAATATTTGAATTTGAATATTTGAAATATTTCGGTTTTTTTCAGTGTTTCTGAGTATTTCTTCAGTTTTCTCCAGCTTAATAGTAACCTTGACACTTTTATTATTAGCTCTATTGTAGTTTTACTAAGCTCTTACACTCTGTTGCGATAACTATATCAGAATCTGGTTCTGAGACTAAGACATTATAAACACGAATATGGATGCAAAAATAGCAGGAATTTTCACAATGAATCTGAAAATAGTAAAACCTAAATATGAGTCATTAGTAAAAATACTTAAATAAAACTAAGGTGTCACCCCAGTGTAGTGGTTAGCACTCACGCCGAGAACACGGGTTAAATTGCCCACCCCGTAGAAGTCATGAATGACCCAAGCCGTTGAAAAGACCCTAATCAAATAAAAAAAATAACAAGTTCGTGCTGACAAACATCAAGTTGTTCTTATGTTTATCCTACACTCCATTTTAACAATTACCGTCGTCAAAACCTCAGCATCTAGCCGCTGCCGCGCGCTGTTTTGCTACTAATGTATTTCCAGTTGTTATCTTCACCGAGTGAACTGTGTGCTCCCACGCACCGCCTCGATGGAATATTAATGAACAACGAGTTTTGACGTTGGTGAGCCAAATAGTCATTTTGGTCTTAAATTTAACGTTTTAGCTGATTGTTCGCCCGCGAAAATTCGTCCTGTTGTCACCGAATATTGCACAAAGCACAAACACAAAGCTGTGACACAAAGCTTCTTTCAACCATGACTGGAGCCGCTCATCAGACAACTTCCAGATACACAGTTCGAATAGTCAAGCACAAAGCTACCCATGTTTTATTAAGTTTTTGCAAAGCCTTGGGTATAAACATCTTTCAGACTTGACCCTTCTTTATTGACAGACTTCGCAGCCGGTTATTAGAGAACAAGTCAATTATGGGGCTAGTGCAACAATAAGGTAATGTAGTATAATGTGCCCCCCCCCCCTTAAGAACAAATGGATATATCTCAACCGAGCTTCCCAAGATTAACGTTAAAACTACGAATACATGTTAGTTTTAGAGCTGAAAATCAATTGTTTACTTCCTTTAATATTGTAGAATAACAATGCTAGGAATTATTTAAAAACGGCGTCTAAAATTTAGGTTTCTCGTTTATGCGGGCAATATGCCCCAGCTGCTAAAATACGCTCCACGTTGTGTTTCGACTATTTTTGCAATTGATATGCCTACTCTATTTTGTAGAATGTTAAGCTCTCTTAGATACTATCAAAATTGCGTTTTTTCATGCAAAATAAACCTAGTTTTGGTCTCCTGGCAATTTTCTACATGGGGCATATTATACTGCAGCTAATCACGAATGGCCGAAACACAAATAGCCGAAATAACGAATGGCATAATATATCAAATGGCCGAATCACGAATGGCCGAATCACAAAAGGCCGAATCACAAATGGCCGAAACACGAATGGCCGAGTGTCATATTCGACTGAAAATATTCATAGCCTTCAACCTTCGCAAACGTTGGGTACATGCTGTCCTTACTCGCTGCCGCTCGTTCGGACTTAACTAAGGGATAATCCCTAATAGACAGTAAACCTAGGAAAATGCACGCACCTAAATGGTAGTGGTTTCTGCGGTTCATGGCGGTAAAACGGCTGCAGGTTTGTTGATAAAGTTGTTGATAATTCTAGGCTTTGTCTTTTCTGCCGCAAAATCGGATACAGGAGACGTACGACGCGATGGAAGGAACGATGCCTGAAGAATTGGAGAATTTCCTTACATATTTTCGGAATACTTACATAAGTAGGAGGAACCGGAACAACAGGCCATTGTTTCACCCCACTCTGAGGTCAAATTTTAAGCCTGTCATTGACAAGCTACCGCGGACCACAAACAGCTTGGAAGCATGGTACCAACGATGGACAACCATTGTTGGTTCCCATCACCTGTCAATGACCAGGAGCAGCACAGAGCTGCGGGTGGAGCAAAAGGCGATAGAGGGGAACATCCTTAGAATTCTACAGGAAGATGTTCCGAATTCGCGCCGAGAAATAGACGAAAAAATCTACTCGAAATGTGTTAATGTTCACAAAATGAGCAGCAAAAATTTTGTTGACGCAGTTGCGCTTTTATTAAGCGCTAAACAAAGGCGTTCGTAAAGCCTGAAGAATTGGCCTAAGAATTGGGGTAGTAGTTTGTTTTTTGTTTGATTAAAGTTATTTGTTAACTACTTGCCAATTCATGGTTTTTTATTGAGTAGTTATTTGGGCATTCCGAAAAATTTCGGCCTTTCGTGATTCGGCCGTTCGTGATTCGGCCTTTCGTGATTCGGCCTTTCGTGATTCGGCCATTCGTGATTCGGCCTTCTCTGACTGTTATTGAAATTCGGCCATTCGTGATTCGGCCATTTGTGTTTCGGCCATTCGGTACCAGCCCCAACTAAGGCATATTGTCCCGCATAGTTTTGCATCCTTGAATTTAGACCTAATAGATAAATTATTCCCAGCACTTCAATTCTACAATGCTACCTGAGGCTAATAGTGGTAATAAACTGTTACTTATATCTATTTATCCGTATTTATACCCACATCTGCAATGGGACATATTGGACCATCGCGAGTGGGGCATATTACCCGCATTCGACATGTCGGGAAAATTATAAAATAATTAAGCAATTTAAGCGTTTCTCACCGGTTTTTAGCCTAAGATAATGTTTTAGAACTTCACTTCATCCAATCGACGTAAATGCAGGATATTTCCAGATTATACCCACAAAAAAGCTTTCTGAAACGACGCAAAAAATTACATCGGAAGCTGTTAGAAAACAAATTTATTTTTCTTTTGGCTTGACAGCTAGTGACAACTGTCAAACTCAGGGGCGGACTGGCCCACCGGGCAACCGGGCAAATGCCCGGTGGGCCCCAGTAAAAATTTCGTTGTTACACAAAATGAGATTTTCCAAAATTTCTATTTCAATACTTTTTCTATGACTCACGAATGTTCGATTGCTAGGGCCCCATGATTCATGAAATCAGCCGATTTGATTATTGAAAATTCAGCTTCAAATGGGACTGTTGGGGCCCCGAGCTTTAAACCAAAATATCTCTTTCGATTAAACTTTTTCTATGACTCACGAATGTTCGATTGGTGGAGCCCCATGATTTATAAAATCAACCGATTTGATGATTGAAAATTCAGCTTCAAATGGGACTGTTGGGGCCCCGAACTTTAAACCAAAATTTCTCTTTCAATTAAACTTTTTCTATGACTCACGAATGTTCGATTGCTGGGGCCCCATGATTTATAAAATCAACCGATTTAGTGATTGAAAATTCAGCTTCAAATGAGACTTTTGGGGCCCCGAACTTTAAACCAAAATTTCTCTTTCAATTAAACTTTTTCTATGACTCACGAATGTTCGATTGCTGGGGCCCCATGATTTATAAAATCAACCGATTTGATGATTGAAAATTCAGCTTCAAATGGGACTGTTGGGGCCCCGAACTTTAAACCAAAATTTCTCTTTCAATTAAACTTTTTCTATGACTCACGAATGTTCGATTGCAGGGGCCCCATGATTTATAAAATCAACCGATTTAGTGATTGAAAATTCAGCTTCAAATGAGACTGTTGGGGCCCCGAACTTTAAACCAAAATTTCTCTTTCAATTAAACTTTTTCTATGACTCACGAATGTTCGATTGCTGGGGCCCCATGATTTATAAAATCAACCGATTTGGTGATTGAAAATTCAGCTTCAAATGGGACTGTTGGGGCCCCGAACTTTAAACCAAAATTTCTCTTTCAATTAAACTTTTTCTATGACTCACGAATGTTCGATTGCTGGGGCCCCATGATTTATAAAATCAACCGATTTGGTGATTGAAAATTCAGCTTCAAATGGGACTGTTGGGGCCCCGAACTTTAAACCAAAATTTCTCTTTCAATTAAACTTTTTCTATGACTCACGAATGTTCGATTGCTGGGGCCCCATGATTTATAAAATCAACCGATTTGGTGATTGAAAATTCAGCTTCAAATGGGACTGTTGGGGCCCCGAACTTTAAACCAAAATTTCTCTTTCAATTAAACTTTTTCTATGACTCACGAATGTTCGATTGCTGGGGCCCCATGATTTATAAAATCAACCGATTTAGTGATTGAAAATTCAGCTTCAAATGAGACTTTTGGGGCCCCGAACTTTAAACCAAAATTTCTCTTTCAATTAAACTTTTTCTATGACTCACGAATGTTCGATTGCTGGGGCCCCATGATTTATAAAATCAACCGATTTGGTGATTGAAAATTCAGCTTCAAATGGGACTGTTGGGGCCCCGAACTTTAAACCAAAATTTCTCTTTCAATTAAACTTTTTCTATGACTCACGAATGTTCGATTGCTGGGGCCCCATGATTTATAAAATCAACCGATTTAGTGATTGAAAATTCAGCTTCAAATGAGACTTTTGGGGCCCCGAACTTTAAACCAAAATTTCTCTTTCAATTAAACTTTTTCTATGACTCACGAATGTTCGATTGCTGGGGCCCCATGATTTATAAAATCAACCGATTTGATGATTGAAAATTCAGCTTCAAATGGGACTGTTGGGGCCCCGAACTTTAAACCAAAATTTCTCTTTCAATTAAACTTTTTCTATGACTCACGAATGTTCGATTGCAGGGGCCCCATGATTTATAAAATCAACCGATTTAGTGATTGAAAATTCAGCTTCAAATGAGACTGTTGGGGCCCCGAACTTTAAACCAAAATTTCTCTTTCAATTAAACTTTTTCTATGACTCACGAATGTTCGATTGCTGGGGCCCCATGATTTATAAAATCAACCGATTTGGTGATTGAAAATTCAGCTTCAAATGGGACTGTTGGGGCCCCGAACTTTAAACCAAAATTTCTCTTTCAATTAAACTTTTTCTATGACTCACGAATGTTCGATTGCTGGGGCCCCATGATTTATAAAATCAACCGATTTGGTGATTGAAAATTCAGCTTCAAATGGGACTGTTGGGGCCCCGAACTTTAAACCAAAATTTCTCTTTCAATTAAACTTTTTCTATGACTCACGAATGTTCGATTGCTGGGGCCCCATGATTTATAAAATCAACTGATTTGATGATTGAAAATTCAGCTTCAAATGAGACTGTTGGGGCCCCGAACTTTAAACCAAAATTTCTCTTTCAATTAAACTTTTTCTATGAGTCACGAATGTTCGATTGCTGGGGCCCCATGATTTATAAAATCAACCGATTTGATGATTGAAAATTCAGCTTCAAATGGGACTGTTGGGGCCCTGAACTTTAAACCAAAATTTCTCTTTCAATTAAACTTTTTCTATGACTCACGAATGTTCGATTGCTGGAGCCCTATGATTTATAAAATCAACCGATTTGGTGATTGAAGATTCAGCTTCAAATGAGACTGTTGGGGTCCCGAACTTTAAACCAAAATTTCTCTTTCAATTAAACTTTTGCTACGACTCACGAATGTACAATTAATTGGGCCCCATGGTTCATGAAATCATTTAAGTTGAGCTGTTGGGGTCCAAGCTCCGAAAATATTACCAGCTTCAATTCTGAGTATTTAAAAGTAGAATTAGTATTTCATCCGCAGTTATTTGACTACTTATAAATATTGAACTGTCGGCTTAAGCTCCATACTCAGTTTACTTCAGTGGCGACGGTCCGTTATCGATCCTGCGCCGAATTAATTATGGTCCTCCAGTACTCAATCCTGGGCTACCTTTCTTCAAACCCCTCGAACACCAGCTGAACGTGCATCATCCTCGATAGCGCACATCTATCAGTGCGATGTCTACTCCGAAGTCTACGGCCTCTTCTTGATTCTATGCTTAAAATAATTTTGGTTACTCTTACGTCGGGCATTCTAGACACGTAACCAGCCCAGCGCAGACTGTCACACTGTACTATCTTCATTATAACAGCATATTTACATTCTTAATACAGCTGGTGGTTCATGCGTCTGCGCTACACGCCATTTTGGATTTTGCAATATTACGCTAAATCTCGAAGCATTCGTCGATCAGCTTCTTTTAGCGTCCATGATTCATGTCCGTAAAGGGCCACCGAAAGGATTAGTGTTCTCTAGAGCGTCAGTTTATGCGAGTTTGCAAGCTACGGGACTTCAGCTACAAAATGTAATGCCTGCGTAAAGGCCAATTTGCAGCTGCAATTAGTCGTTTTATTTTGCGACTTACATCGTTGTCACATGTCACGAGCATACCAAAATATATTCAGTTCCTCTTCGACACCAACACCATTTGGATTTCCTCGCCATGTACTTCGTTTTGGCGGTGTTAATGGTAAGTGCCAACTTCTCAATAAATGACCTAAAGGCTTCTTTCGCTGCTCTACTTTTGATTTCGGTGATATCGACGTCATCCGCAAAATCAAAAAGCACGTGAGGTCTCATCTGCCATTCTGACTCATAATTATCCAGCGTCATCCATTACTGATCCAGCGTCACACGAATCAACGTAACTAGTTCTGTGGGAAAACTATGTCCTAGCGTTAACTGTCACAGCTCATTTCGTTTGATTGAATCATATGCCGCCTTGAAATCCAAAAAATATGATGAGTCTGCAAGTTGTGTTCCCGGAACTCGTCAGTTACTAGACGCAGGGTAAATATCTGATCTATCGTGAAGCGACCTTCATGAAAACCAGCTTGATACTCGCTGACGAAGAACTCAGCTAACGGACTCAGTCTAAAACACAAGATAGGGAGAGCAACTTATAGGCAAAATTGAGCAACGTAATGCCTTGATAGTTTTTACTCTCAAGTCGATATCCGTTTCTAAAATTATGGGAAATGAGGCCAATCAACCACTCCTCCGATATTTATTTTTTTCCATATTCTGTTCTTGACAATGAGGCGGCGAATCGTTTCGTTCGCTCCCCGCGTTTAGAAGTTCAGCCAGGATACCATCGTTTACAGCAACCTTAGCGTTTTTCAGCTCACTGATTGCTCTTTTGACCTCCTCCTGTGTTGATGGCTCCACAGTTTGGCCGTCGCTCAAAATTCTTATCCTGTACCTGCTGCTCTTCGTGTTTACTTCTCTATTCAACAGCGTCTGGAAATACTCTTCCACCTGGCTGCTACCGTCGTTTTGTCAGTAAGCAGGTTGCCAGCACTATCAATGCACATCACAGGCATGGCAAAATTCTTGCACCTGACCTTTTTGTAGAAACTCCGTGTGTCGTTGCTGACGAACCTCTCATTTGGAGTGGCGAGCACGTGCTCTTCGTACTGGCGTTTTAGACGGTGAGTTCTTTTTTCCACAGCTCTACCAGGACGAACTAACAAGATTCGCGCAGAGTCTAGGGCATTCCTCACATTGGAATCGTGTGAAGAAATTCTACAGAGGATTCGCGCAGAATACCTTGCTTATAGAAGCAGGATTCTTATAGGAGAATTCAAGAGTTTAATCCCAGGGATAGCTATAACTCGGCACGGGAATCGTTTGCACTATGAACTGTTCTGTTCTGACGTGTAGACGCAGTAAGCTACTCATATATATTGAACTATTGACATCATATTATTTATCACGCAAATCAAATCAAATGTTCACGCTGCGGCAGATCCTCCAAAAAGTCCATGAATAGAGAATTCAACGGACAATTATTTCATAGATTTCAAAGTTGCGTATGATACCATCGGCCGTAAAATCATGGCCATTCTAACCTCGCAGGGAACTTTATCAACGTGGTGGTCCCTCATGTGGGCTGTTCAACATGCCGTTACAGGATATTATGAAGGGAGCTACACACAGGCACAATCTTCAGCAAATCTAGTTAGTTCGTCTGCTTTGCCAATGAAATGGATATTGTCGATAGAACAGCATCTGTGGTGGAGGCTGAACAAACTAAAACTCAAAGTAGCGAAGATTGGGCTGAAGAAAAATGCGTCCAAACTAAGGTACCGTGAACCTCTAATATGACGCACACGCTAAAAGCTGGTAACTCGGTCCTAATAACGACTGAGTTTGTTTTGTTCCGAGCATCGATCCGCTATGCTGCCCGTTCTCCCGATACTCGACACTTGACAGTGCCTGAGTCGAGTCGAGTTGCACGACATGACTTATAGAGCCCATATTCAATCGATCTACTGTCCTTGTAACGCTGATGTCTTTTGAGTAGATGTCGTTTTTTGTGTGTTAATTTACTATCATGAGAATATTGCAAACTGGGGCCCCTAAACTCAAAGGCCCGGTGGGCCCTTTGGCTCCCAGTCCGCCCCTGGTCAAACTTGCATAGTAAGCTGGTTTCATCGAATTTTAAGATTTCTAGTTAGTTTTGCATTTTAATTTGCGCTAATTTAGGAATAAACGGATTGGGGCGTATTGCCCACCTGGGGTGCATTATACACATTACCTCTACTACTAACTCTAGCAGCACCGCCCAGCCAAGATTCGAACATACGGTTACAGGCTTGTCAAACCTGCACCGTACCTCGAAGCTAAATGGGCGAACTACCTACTTTGAAAAGTAATAAAAATATTGTTTTGAAAGTTTTTCAAAAATGTCTCTACATCACAAAGCTGAAATTTGCGACCTCTAATCGTATCAGCCAATATTCTCGCCATAGAAATGTTTTATTGTCCTAAGCAATGGGATGAGCCCCAGATTTCATGACATAATAATATTTGGGACACGCATAGTGATATTTGGACCGCAAAATCATAGATTACTATGACTGACTGGAGATCTTCCAGCAAGTCGGGTCACGAGATATAACTCTTTCTCTGCCCGAAATATCCGTATCAACGCAAGTTAAAATAAAACATCATGCATCTCCATTGCGTTCTCGCAAATTTCTTCAAGAAATTGTTTGTATCTCAAAAGTTGAAATTATTTTTTTATAACGGTAGTTTTTACAATCGGCAAATAGGTAATGAAACAAAGCTGTCGATAGTGTGCAAACAGAATGAGACAAGGTGTGAAGGAGAAAGAGCGAAAAAACGTTAGCTAAGGAAGGATCATTGAAGCTACGCCTAAGAAGTTGTGTACCGTTCTTCTTTACCCAAGCTGGAGGATCCGCTAATCGAATCAAGCTATAGTCTTCGCCCGTTATGCGCTTGCGTTAGTGGATCCGTTGTGCCAGATATTCAACAAATCATTTAAGGACGGAAAATTTCCGACGATCTGGAAGCAGTCATTCATGTTCCCGGTGTTTAAAAGTGGCGACCGTCGCACATAGGAGTATTTGGCCCAAAAAGTTGGCCATAAGTCCGAAATATGAAATGCATGATTTTTATTTATATGTAGTATCTGTAATCTCAGCATAGTCTACTAGTCACGTTAGTATGATTTTGAACTGAATTTATGCTTTTCTTCGCTCAGCAAGCTGCCTATTTAGAACGCCATTCGGCAGTAAATTTTTTCGCTTTTAAAATGCGTTCTTCCGCTCGTTGGTGCAAAAACCTAAAAATCCGAGTGAAATAGTGTCTATTCACCATGGGTAAGTATTTATCAGCAAAGAAGGATGTTATTCAATAGTTTTCATGTATAATTGCATAAAATTAATGAATGTCTTCGATACGAATAGTGATTACGAAAATTACCCCAAAAATAGTGGTAAGATCTTAATACTTTAATCAATGTTTTGGTAACCTTCCGAGCATGTCCCGGCAAAATTTCAATCACCATCAGATAGGTCAAACATCACAGAATATAGTGGAATCGAAAAATCTTCCGCATGGTTCCGCTTTGTCGTTTTTTAGACATTTAATTATTTTAAGGTAGGAGTCGTGCGGGTAAGACCGGCACAGGGGATAAGACAAGAACGCATAGAGTTTTACTAGAATGCATTAATCAATTGTTTTATTAAAGACTCAACATATTTGTATTTATTATTTCAGATGTTTTACAACAGATCGAGCTTACTATAAATCGTAAAATATCAAAATAATAAACAAAATAAACGCGAGTGTCGCTGATGCGCAGCCCGTTGTAACTTTTCGCGGAAGAAATTTCAAACTAAATTTTAAGATTTTATATATTCTAGCTAGCATTGTTTTTCATAAGTGAGATTTAAGTAGAAATATGATTAATAAATGTATAAAAATCGTCTTCTTGAAAAACGTGCCTTGGGAGTAAGACCGGCACCTTTCGAACGGGGTAAGAAAGGCATGTTTGCAGGTCGCCGGCAACAGTCACAGTCTGCGTTTGTCTCGCCCTGAATCATTTCACACACTCGTTCAAAGTCATTTATAGAGAAAAAGATGTTATTCAATGTTACGGAGAACCCTCATTATGGTTACCGTACATGTACCGTATTAATGACTATCGTCCGATGGTCAGTAAACTGACCACTTTCGCGGAGGTTAACGGAAGTTATTCGGCTCTGGTCATTAAGGTATATGATTTGACTTCTATTGGGTTTGCCATCGACTTCTAGAGTGATTCGAAAAAGTACATGATGGGCTTAGTTAATTTTAAATTCCTTTTATTCTCATAGTATGTATGTTTAAATTATTCTTAATAAAAAACAATATACTGTACTAAATAAAACTTTGGTAGGAAATTTTCAAGAATACAATGCAACAGAGATGTTTTGAATAGACTTCTGCTTAATTCGGATCCATTGCTTAGTAGCTCAAGGCCGATACCAAGAAAAAAAGCAAACCTTTTTCGACCGAAACGTTGAAGATGTTGGAGGCAAATCAATATCAAACTGAAGAATATGAGAAATGCAGCGACTATGAAACAGAAGACTAGAATGTGATGCTTCTATACGTATACGTACACACCTACAAATTTACATACATACATACACTTTTACATCACACATACACCTGTACTAGCTCACATAAATACTGACACACATACATACACACATCCCAACACCTAATAAATGGTTATGTTCTTAATCGGTTTTTTATAAATATAAGAGAAAGATACGAATTGAACTTTACAGGGGATTAGTTGGCAATTTCTTTAACTTCATATGCAGAGTTGGGAAATATTTAATTTCTGATCATGTTTTATCAATATCGACTGGAAAGAAGCAATTTAGAATTTTGGCCAGCTTTTTGGGGCAAATACTCCTATGTGCGTCGGAACGTTCGAAACTATCGTGGTATCACTAGTCTTTCTGCTGCGTCCAAGCTATTTGAAATAGTAGTGAGCAATTTTCTTCTTCCTAGAACAAAATGCTATATCTCTACTGACCAACATGGATTTATGCCTGGTCGATCCGTAAGCACAAACCTATTGGAGTTCACATCTACTTGTATATCACATGTGGAACAAAAAGCACAAATTGATGTGATCTACACGGACCTGAAGGCTGCGTTCGATCGTATTGACCATAAAATACTGCTGCAGAAAATTTCACGACTTGGTGCATCTCAGAACTTTACGAAATGGCTCAGTTCCTACCTACGTGGTAGAGTCCTATGCGTGCAGCTCGACTCTTGCTTCTCTTCCCAGTTTACTAACTTGTCGGGTGTACCACAAGGTAGCAACATGGGACCGCTTCTGTTTTTGCTGTTTGTGAACGATATTGCTTCGCTGCTTGGAGTTGGATGCAAGCTAATGTATGCTGACGATTTGAAATTATATTCAGTAGTTCGTTCCATAGACGATTGTATCCGGCTTCAAAGGCTCTTGGATGTGTTTGTTGATTGGTGCAAGAAAAATTGGCTTGTTATCAGCATCACAAAATATCAAGTGATGACTTTCCACCGCATCGCCAGTCCGGTTGTTTTCAATTACGAAATAAATGAACATGTACTCAAAAGAGTCGATCAAGTCAATGACCTTGGGGTACTGCTTGACACCAAACTCACGTTCAACTTACATCGTACCACGGCAATATCGAAAGCCTCCCGACAGCTCGGTTTCATTGCTAAAATTGCACGTGACTTCAGTGATTCCCACTGCATGAAGGCGCTGTACTGTTCATTAGTTCGCCCGTTGATTGAAAATGCTTGCTTGGTATGGTGCCCCTATCAGTTGTCGTGGAATTTGCGTATCGAAAGAGTGCAAAAACGTTTCTTGAGGCTTGCGTTGAGAGACCTACCATGGCGCGACCCAATCAATCTACCACCGTACGCCGATCGTTGCCGTTTATTGGGTCCTCAGACACTTGAACAGCGTAGGAAGGTTCAGCAAGCAGTGTGTGTTGCAAAAATCTTAAATGGCGAAATCGAGTCATCGAGCATCCTGTCTCTCATCAACTTTCGTGCATCGCAACGTGCCCTGCGCTCAACCGAGCTATTGCAACCGAGATTCCATCGGACCACCTTTGGATCCTATGAGCCAATAACTGCCTGCATCCGGACTTTTTCTATTGTGGAAAGTTTATTTGAATTTAATGAACCATCACATAAGTTCGCTCAAAAATTGTATAATGTTAGCTTTTTATAAACCGACCAGAAATATTCAATAAGACAATCCATGTCAGTTGATTTTTACAAATAAACAAATAAACAAATAAACAAATAGTTGGAGCCAATTTTACCCGGCTTCGAACTCAACTTCGCATCCCAGGCCCTGTGGACTCTTCGGTGTGCTGAAATAGTTGATTAGAGTGTTAGATATGGAAAACGAAATTGCATTTTTCCTTACGTGGCGCTCCTTCAGGTATTTTTGCAAGAAAATAAAAACTTCAGCTTTTTTGAGTGTATTTTCATGAAAGAATAGTTATTCGCCTCTATTCTACATGCCGATCGGAACCGGATTCGAACGGAAATTTCGCTTCGATCAGAATACAACGTATGCTATAACCAGGGAAGGTTCGATCACTTTGACTGAATTTTGATTCATTTGATAGTAACGTGTTAGCCGAGCAAAATTTGACAAAGTTGTGTAAAGAACATTTATAGAACTATCTACAATTTTGCCGAATAAAGTTTAGCTATATCTTTTGTAGTTATGAGCTACTAGCATTATAGCACCGTAACTACAAAAGATATAGCGAAACTTTATTTGGCAAAATTGGAAATAATAACTAGTTCTACAAATGTTCTATACATAACTTTGTCAAATTGTGCCCGGCTAAGACGTTGAATCAAAATTCAGTCAAAATGATTGAACAATTTCTGGCTATAACACATATCGATAGGGATGTTTCTGATCGGAACGGGCCCGATCGGAATGTGGAATCGAGGCGATTAGCTTGATCGCACCGTTTCTACGATGTCGTCTCTTAGACGTTAAGACACATTTTATTTCAAAGTTGAATAAAAATTTTCTCCTCGAATCAGCTGAACTTAAATTATGTATCATATAAATTCTAATCTGTTATAGCAGATTTCAACTAAATACTTGCGATATTACCTTTAAATAGAATTCTTTTTAAATACTACACTTCAAGCTTGATATAATGAAGCATCGCTCTAGTTTTGGAATAAATAGAGTTGAAAACTTCAAGCAAAACCCATTTTTACTATTACATAAAACTCATAAAATGCAACAAAACGTAAAACAATGCAAAGCAACTTTCAGCTAACGATGTAACAACTCAACACCGTTCATAAATTCTCTCAATTATTGCGCATTGTCACTCGCTATCAAACAATCCAGCTCACGGTAGAACACGCAAAGAAAAACAACTAAGCATACAGTAGGTATACAGCTTTAAACAAACCGTGGGAAAACCCGCCGCTGCCTTTATCCCTTATCGGGCTTCCGTTTGTTGGCTAACTGTCGCGCCATCTACCCCTTTCCTCTACGCTACATTCTTTGTTCATACTTCAAAGTTTTTCTCGTGAGTTACCGGGGCCGCGTTCCTCCGATCAATGTGGTATTACGTACGTACACTCACCGCGCTCGGTGGGTGAGATCTCTCAGGAGAAACAGAGTTTGCTCAGCCTAGCCCGACCGAAGCTATTGAAAGACGCTGCAGTATTTTGAAAATTAGTTGCAGAATTTTCACCGAACCACTCGGATGGTTCCGCGAGCCGTTGCTTCGTTCGTCGAACCGGAAGCGAAGGTGGCAATTCCAAATGCAAATTTATCAATTATTGCGCCAATTATCTTCAATTGATAGCAAGTAAATTACATCACGTGCTAGGTTGGACGAGCCGGAAAATTTTAGTGCACTGTATAACAACTAGTAGTGGATTTGTCTCGACGTAATTCTACAGGAAAGTCCCAGAGTAAACCGCGAATGGCTATGTTTTAGTGTGAGTGTACGAGGGGGCAAGGCAACTGTTACAAGTCCGCATACCAGCTAAACAGAAAACACGCAAACGGTCCACTATCATCAACCGTCGGGAATTTGGCGAAGAGATGTAAAACGTGACGCTCTGCTGTAGTGGCCAACCTGAGTACGGATTACCGACGGTGATGAAAATTTAATCAAAAGTGCTATAAATAACGCGAACAGCGGGTTTGTGATTTAAGAAAAACGAGCTCTCACGACTGCCTGACTGCCCGACTGCTCGACTTGGTACAGTGATATTTTCTCTCGAGCTATACGCTGTGTTGTATCATTTCATATGTTTTGATTTATGTATTCGCACTGTCCGTCGGAACCAGACGCACTGCTTTGATTGTGTCCAACAGTTACGGAAAACAGCCGTATGCGGATTTCGTTGCCCGTCACGAGGAAATTTTCATGCGACAGAGTGTTAGGTATAGATTTTTTCGTGACGCCAACTTGTCCAAGAATGTTCATGGCCCCCCCCCAAAGTGTGCACAGTCGTCACATACTAATTTTTGGCAGCCAACCATACTAAAAGCCTAGATATTATACGCAGCAAACAAAAGTCGTTTGCTTTTGGCAGCAGGAGCCAGAAATCCGGTTGATGAGTCAGTGAATGCTTAACTGTGCAACTATCATACGAGACGCTGAGCAGGAAAATCCAGCAAGCTTCGAATTTTCCGTATCATACGACCAGGTTCAAACGTTTACAGAGAGTGCCTTGCCGGGAAAAATCAATACAGAGTAACAACAGGCGCTCACACGCAAGGATACTGCGGCGGATTGCTCTTCGGTGGAAAACTGCAGGCTACCGAGTTTTAGCATCGGATGTAGCGGTGTTTGTAACGAAAACACGCCATCGACCGACCGTCGGTTGGACAGAAGCAAACTTAAGTCAACTAAGGCAAGTATAGCGTGTGTACATAGTTTAATAGACTTTCGTTGTGCCGTGCAAGTTTCCAACTGGGCAGGGTGTTTCTTCAACCAATAATAACTAAGTATAATTAGGTTCGCTTATAAAAGTCAATATTAAATTATACCAAACGTTGACCGGTTGTTATTTCGGACGAGCTGACGCACTTGCAATTCAAGCTTGGCTTAGCTCCATTTACACTTCGTCTGCAAGCGAAAGCGGAATGAGCCTGTTAATGGTTCGTCAGCTATGTGATTAAGATTTATTTACAAAACAAACAAGCCAAAGTTTGCCCGGTTATGTCGCTGACCTTACTAATTAGGGTTGCTGCTATGGTTCTAAGATTAAACAATGTGTATGCTCCTTTTCAACTTTGACTAGTCCTGCACAAAGATTTCCTGTTAATTCATTCATTAAAAAAAATATATGATTATTTTCTCAAATTGCCTTTAAACTGAAACACGGATTTTAAAATCTCGGATTTCAGACCAAGTTATGACAATATGAAATAATTTCTTTTCGCTTGACACATTAGGCCGTATGAATAAAAGAGTTAGAGCAAATGCTTCCATACGATTCAAACGGGAAAAGCAAAGTAAACTGTTTTATTCATACGGTCTATTGTTAAAATCATGAGTATGCGAAAGGGGGCATTAAAACTATCTGAAATCATTAGTTGATCAAGACTGCAATATGTCCCCAGGCTCAACCACGCGAGTAAAGCAAAATCTTCTATTCATACGACCCATTACATTGTAGTATTAAAATATTAAATATTAAAAGGTCTATAAAGGACAAGAAAACTTTTCAAATGTTTCAAATGAGCCATAATTGAGTCAACGTTATCAATCCATCCCCGATTTAGAGCCATAATATTTATTATTTTTAGATTAATTTTAAAAATTTGGTCCTTCTCATTAAAATTGGTTTGAAAATAGGGTGGCACACAAAATCGTAGGGTACGCATAAAAAGTTTTTGTATAAAATTAATTGGTAGATTTTTGCATGGAAAATAATAACGTAGAAACGTTTAAAACGCTTAATTCTGTTTTTCGTTGTTTAAAAAAATCTCATTCCTTTTTTCACCAACTCTCTTCAGTTACCCAGCATCGTAAAGATAAATAGTTTATAAAATATTTTTAATGGCGTTACTAAAATTCTTGAATCAACGGAGAAAACGGATTGCTCTTGCTCTTGTTCTTGCTCTTGCTCTTGCTCTGGCTCTTGCTCTTGCTCTTGCTCTTGCTCTTGCTCTTGCTCTTGCTCTTGCTCTTGCTCTTGCTCTTGCTCTTGCTCTTGCTCTTGCTCTTGCTCTTGCTCTTGCTCTTGCTCTTGCTCTTGCTCTTGCTCTTGCTCTTGCTCTTGCTCTTGCTCTTGCTCTTGCTCTTGCTCTTGCTCTTGCTCTTGCTCTTGCTCTTGCTCTTGCTCTTGCTCTTGCTCTTGCTCTTGCTCTTGCTCTTGCTCTTGCTCTTGCTCTTGCTCTTGCTCTTGCTCTTGCTCTTGCTCTTGCTCTTGCTCTTGCTCTTGCTCTTGCTCTTGCTCTTGCTCTTGCTCTTGCTCTTGCCCCCATTCCTATTCCTATTCCTATTCCTATTCCTATTCCTATTCCTATTCCTATCCCTATTCCCATTCCCATTCCTATTCCTATTCCTATTCCTATTCCTATTCCTATTCCTATTCCTATTCCTATTCCTATTCCTATTCCTATTCCTATTCCTATTCCTATTCCTATTCCTATTCCTATTCCTATTCCTATTCCTATTCCTATTCCTATTCCTATTCCTATTCCTATTCCTATTCCTATTCCTATTCCTATTCCTATTCCTATTCCTATTCCTATTCCTATTCCTATTCCTATTCCTATTCCTATTCCTATTCCTATTCCTATTCCTATTCCTATTCCTATTCCTATTCCTATTCCTATTCCTATTCCTATTCCTATTCCTATTCCTATTCCTATTCCTATCCCTAATCCTATTCCTATTCCTATTCCTGTTCCTATTCCTATTCCTATTCCTATTCCTATTCCTATTCCTATTCCTATTCCTATTCCTATTCCTATTCCTATTCCTATTCCTATTCCTATTCCTATTCCTATTCCTATTCCTATTCCTATTCCTATTCCTATTCCTATTCCTATTCCTATTCCTATTCCTATTCCTATTCCTATTCCTATTCCTATTCCTATTCCTATTCCTATTCCTATTCCTATTCCTATTCCTATTCCTATTCCTATTCCTATTCCTATTCCTATTCCTATTCCTATTCCTATTCCTATTCCTATTCCTATTCCTATTCCTATTCCTATTCCTATTCCTATTCCTATTCCTATTCCTATTCCTATTCCTATTCCTATTCCTATTCCTATTCCTATTCCTATTCCTATTCCTATTCCTATTCCTATTCCTATTCCTATTCCTATTCCTATTCCTATTCCTATTCCTATTTCTATTCCTATTCCTATTCCTATTCCTATCCCTAATCCTATCCCTATTCCTATTCCTATTCCTATTCCTGTTCCTATTCCTATTCCTATTACTCTTCCTATTCCTATTATGAAAAAAAATAAAAATATGATTGCATGAGGTTGCGCCGAATGATGTAAACAAATGTTGTGGTATAAAATGCTCATTCTTTTGGCAGTGAGATACGAAACTTATTTTGTGATACATTCAACATACAAGTTTAGTATCTTCAGCAAAGTTGTGGTTAATGTCAATACAAAATACTTTGTTAAAAGCAACAGACCTGGAACTTGTCATGGACGCTTGGACATTAAAATGCTGTTTTGAGGTATTGAGCACCATACTGTTTACTTTCTCGAATTTTATTAATTTGGCTGCTATAAAACAATAATACAATGTTGATGTTGATACAGCAAATTCATTGTGGTTGCTTATATTACCACAATAACACTAGTTGGCTGCACCACGCCTCTTATAAACTTACCATACATGTGGTGTAGCAATACGATATGGTGTAGCAATACGATATGGTGCACCAATCATAATTGATCTTATTAGAGTTTCTTGTCATACTGCAATAAATCTGTTAGTTTTTAGAGCTATTGAAACGGTAATACCCTGAGCAAACAGATTTATTGCTGCTATTAAGAAGAATATTAGAGTTCACACCAAAACCATTTTTTATGCGAGGCCGTATTGCCATATTCTAGTAGTTTGTTTTAGCTCGCAAACCAAAATTCATTCAAGCAAAGTGCACGGTTTGCCTGTCCCAGCAAGCAACTAAAATGATTTTGCAAGAAATTGAGATTGACTAACTGAATATATTTATTTTGTTAAAATAACCAGTTTTCAATGGCGCGTTGATTTTATCCACTTGTCATATACACGATAAAATTTAATGCGCATACGCTGCAAACCAACGGAGATTGGTCAATTTTTTAAAAAATTCTATGGGAAAGTTATTATAGTCGTTATAATCCAAATCGATCAGGATGATCTGACAATAAAACTTATACTTTCCTGCTCACGGGTATATTTTCAAGTTAGCAAAGCTGGCGAACTGATTTAGCTTTTTACAGAATGAAAAGCTTTATTGGATTATGGTAGTGGCTGTCAAGCAGGTTAAAGTTCAAACGGTTTTGTTGCTGCTTTCAGCAGAGCGTGATATGACTACATGAGCTTATAACCTGATTCTTACGTAGGTTCTAAAAACCTTCTGAAGAGTGGGCCACTTGGTCGGAAGGCAGTTTAATAGCGGTCATCAGGAAGTTCTAGTGGAGCTCATAGTTTTGTTAGCGGTTTTATGGTATCGGTCATGAAAACCACTACAGGAACGTTATAAAACGTTAGAATTGTTACTTGGGAAAGCTAATTTTAAAAATAGCCTAGCCTTTTGGCGAACGAGAGGTCCATTGTCTAGAAATAATGAAAATCTAATTTTCTTATTTCAATCATTTCCAACCAAGTAAGCAAAAAATTTCAAAATTCAAGAGTCGTGTCAGTAGTTGACATATTGCAACGAGAATTACCGCGAATTCGGGTGAAATTGATCACATTTTCTAGCATTTTTTTAAATACCCTAAGATAGAATCATATTTCAGAGGATAAATCAATTTTAAAATAAGTACTGTAGTGCTGGTTACACGACAGTGTCATGCACATTTTTTATAAATTGTTTTATTTTTGGCACAACTAAATTTCATCTCCAAAAAGAAAACTTACACTTTAAGGTGAAATTGATCACCTTAAAGATTTGTCAAACCATGTTCTTTGACAAAGTTTCAAATCGGGCTTAATCATATCCTGCATATAGGCAACAATGTCGCGTATAAGCTAGTAGAAAAATGAGGTCCTGTCATTAGCATGGTTGATGCGTTTGCAGGATGAATATGAACGATTAAAAGGATACGAATGTTGGCAACGTAACCGTGTTTTTTTAACGCATAGTCGTATGAATTTGTACATATACGATTTACGTATAAAATTTTTTCTATAGTAAAACTGATAAATTAATTTCAGGGAGCTTGACTGTCTCTTTGGATGTGTAGTTGAATTTTGCTATGTAAGCACAAATCGTTCTCTTGCACTCTCATAGAACCGCTATATGGAATGTATGCGGACATTTGTGCAAAGTATTGTCTGTCTTTTGCACTCATTAACAATTCCCTATTCTGCTTTACAAATAGAACAAATTTTCACAAGTGGCAGCACCGTTTCGCGCACTTAGGGATTTTGAAATCCATGTTGTCTTAGTTGCTGTTTTGATGTTTTCGTCTGTTATACTTTTTAGAAAGTTTAAATAAACAAAATCTATCGTATTGTTTTCTTCGTAGAAAGCGTCAAAGCACAGCCAGATAGTTGAGAACCGAATTAGTCTTATTAAAACTTCTTTAAGCAACGAAACTTGTGTTAACGGAAAGGAGTTTTATCATGCATGTAGAAAAATGCGTTCTTCGTTCATTGGCCATAGGTGATCAATTTTATTCGAATCGACAGTACTTATTTTAACCTCTTTTAAAATTGAATTTAAAATTAAAGCAGTTGCTTTTCATGCTTTTAGTATCAAATGAAAGATATTTTAATAAGCTCTTTAGTACAAATATAGGATTAAAGTTTTAGCTTTTTATGATTGCAAAAACATCAAAACTCTTAATTTTTTCATAGTTTGTGGACCAAATACATTTGTTACATATTTTATAAATAGCTGTGATTTTTTATAGGATTCAGAATCCTCACAGAGCATCAGAGATATGCAATATTATGTTTATGAAATACAATTTTCACAGAAATGAGGTGGCTATAATTCAATGCAGACGCACATTCAACCTTTTGACATTGGTTCCTCGTTGTCGAAAGTATGTATTCGTTTCTTTGGCAGCTTAAGCAAAACACCATGCGTCTGCATTAAATTATCGCAGTTTTGTTTTTTTACTCCATCACAAAAACAAACAATTAGACATTTCTAAACCAAGCATTTTAAACTTGCAAGTCTAAAAATTTAAGAACAATTACTTTATTATAAAACAATCTTTGAAAACGTAGGAGCATTTTTAAATTTCGATAGTTGTAGCTATTTTACTAATCACCACATTCTGTACGCAAGATTCTAGAAGACACGATAGTCACGAGCACGAGATAGATGAAAGTATCTTTGTGGATACTGTTAAGCTCTTTTACTAAATAAATAAAAAGAATGGATCATCATACTTTAAAATAAAGATCAGGCGTAATAAAACTACCCAAACGCTTTTTAATAACAAAGTTTGTGAGTTAATAAGCATTTCCACTTACCAACGCATGTTAAGCGTGTAGGGCGCTATATCTCTGCATATTAGCGTTGGTAAGAGGAAATGCTTATCAACTTAGGGACTATATTGGCTCGTTTCATTATCCCTGATTTCCCTGATCGCGGATAAGTTCAAGTTGTTACGTGGTTTTTGAGCCGTAAATCTCGCATGTGCATAATATTTTTCGATATAAATTAAATTATGGTTGTATATAAGCACCATTGGTATTGTATTAAATTTGTTAAAAAGGTATTTTTTATATCTTAATTTTTGTAGTTACTGACTTTACAAGAAAATTTTCGAATATCCAGGTTAGTCTCATATGACTGATGCTTACATACTTACATTATCCATCTAGCTCCGCCCATCTACTAACAACAATTCCTTTCCCGAAATACTTGTGAAGATGCAGAGGATTCCCTGGTCTTTAGTAGCAACAAGTATTGGACTAACATTCCTTTCCATCCCACCAGGACCCGCATTCGGACGTGGCCGGCGTCGGTATTGATCAGCATGCAGGGACCTGATAAGGTTGCACAATGAAAAATAGCGTGCTGTCCCAAGTATGCTTTTTCCAGCCATAATTTTGCAATTTTCATCGGTCCTGGTCAATAACGGAGTGGCAGCACACGGGCGGTATCCTATGCTTATGCTTATGCTTATTTCCACTTACCAACGCATGTTATGAAACTGTACATGCATTGCATTTTGCATGCAAACACATGTTGGAAGTAAAATAAAAAGTGAAATCAGAAATAAATTTTGCGCACTTGGCTATTGAAACCCCCAACAAATACAAACATATTTACTGTTAATCTCTATACTGTATACAGCAGTATATTATCAAATCCAACTTTTTCGACGGATCTTAGGTGGATCGAATGGCTAAACACTGCTCCCTATCTGGAGCTTACACCCGTTTTCACTGGAAGCCGTAACCTAACTCAGAGAAATTTCTATCATAAATCTTCATCAGTCGACTACCGGCTCTAGTCAAGAAATTCATCATCAAAATGTTTCCAAATTGATACCCCCAAAGGCACTCGAGCATCTCAAATTCAATTGTGGCTTCGTTCTTCTTTCCCACACCCACAGCAGATCCAGTTACTCCAGTTCGATGCAGTACCAGTCAACGGTTTTTTTTCTCAAGCCGACATTTGGTAAAATGAAATGCAAATAAGAAATCGGACACTGGATTGCACAAATAAATTGAAATCCACCAAACAGTGATGATATACGAACCCTTTTAGCCCCCAGACTTTTACTAAGGTTACGAAATTAATTCGAATTGGATGTGACGGTACATTGTATCGAATAAAAATAAACGTATCACAATGTTTCGTGTCGCACCGGTAAGAACAGTAAAACTTCGCTCTATGTTTCATACAAGGCATCAAACTTCGTTTGATGTATGCTGTGCCGGCGGTGGTCCATGTTTCTCTTGCTGTCAGACGAAACAAAATCAATAATAAGCGGGGGAATGTGGATTTCCCGTGTCTTGCTAGGTTTTTTGCGGGAAAGCTGGTCGAGTCGACTTGAAGTAATAAATCAAAAGAATAACCTATACGTTATGAAGCAATGTGCTGCAAAGAGTGTGTTATAATACGTGTTATCGAAACAAAGTCTGGTTTTCATCGCTGCAACCGTGAAAAAGTACAGTTTTGATCTAGGGGGTAATTCAAAAACACCTTTGGCTATAGTATCTAGTGATAAACAAAGCACCTCCTTCGAATCGAAGAAGAAAGAAACACTTAGTTTAGATTTCATCATCGTAACCGCTGTAACGTCTTTTGAGCAGAATGGAAAAAGATAGTAGAGAATAATTGTTCCACTATTGAATTAATTGGAGAGACGCTAATTAAATTCCTCGACGGGGAATTAAATGCTCAATTATTTCTTGAGAAAAAAGGTGGAAATAATTCAATGCTTATCAGCGGATCATCAGATGCTGTTGAATAAAAATTTGTTTAAGAGCATTTAACTGATTTTTATCTATTGAAAAATGTTTGCTTCTCAAAATTTTTTATTATGGCGTTTCAACGTTTATTTTTTAACAAAAACATTTTGATTCTGACCAATAAGAACAATTAATTAGCATTTAAATATTTTCAAATTTCAACATCAGATATAATTTTTCGAATAAGCAGAAAACTTAATATTTATGTAATTTCTTTTTCTTTGCAGTGTGACGTTTCAGCAATAATTGCAACTACAAACGTCGTTATAAAGTGAACGTGCAAAGGCCACTCCGCAGGAAAAAAAAACTAAAATAACGAAATATGACAGTGTAATTAAAATTTCGATCAAGAAAACTACATTTCGCTGGTAAACTGTTCAAAATAGTATACGGCGTATAAATCATTTGCATCCCTGTGTAAATAGTTTTATGGCTATCAAGTGATCTACCGTTTCGCCACTCGTGTATATAGTCCAAGACAGAATTAGATATAGGTAGATAGGTTCTGTGGTATCTAATAGCGGTCGAAGAAGGTCAAAACAGGCGGCTGCTGATTGTGAAACCATCCATAATTGAAATCCTTACCCAGAGTGAAAGTGCGGGTGAAAAGGGCAACTGTAATATCATTACCAGCGTGCCACAGTTCACGAGCAACGAATTAACGCGTTTCCGTCAAACACCCCGCTGCTGCTACCCGCTGCACTGCATCAGCCAAACCAAGCTGCTTCAAACAGGAAACATGGTCAACAAATGCTACCTTGTAGTTCCCTTGCTCAGTCTGCTGGCCGGATTCGCAGGTGAGTAATTTCACAACCCACTTGCCAATGATGGCGCGGTATCGGTTCACTCGGTTCGGGGGTTTCCATTTATATTTTGCTGCGAAACGAAGTTCAGCACAACACTTTTCATGTTCAAATATTCAACACGAGTAGGTATTGTTTGCTGATGGGAATGACCGTTTCTATTTTTCGCTGTCTATCAATGAAAAAAATGCTGAGTCAAAACAAGAAGTGTGTCTTGTGTGAATGCTCTAGACGGTCTAAAAATATCTGGACAAATTTTGTGAATATATAATGGAAATGGCAAGAAGAATCCGAAGAGATACAACGAACATAGTGAGTTTCAAAGTATGAATAAAGAATAAGCACGACTTTTCTTTCACTGGGATGTAACAGGAAAAGAATATAAACAATTTCATATTCATTCATGAAAATATATCGGAAATATTCGCATAACTTGTGACTTCCATGCGAGTAAAACGTTATTGTTTTCCTAGTGAGACCAATGCATATTTGTGTCGCTCTACCTATTATAGTTTGAATATTGATAAGCGTAAAACGTGCTTAGAAGACCATATCTCGGGTGCTTTTTCAAAAGGATCTAAGTAACGTTGAGAGACTGTCCTTGGCATCCCACCTGATACTGATTATTATCTTGCCATGCGCATTTATCAAACTAGCAACGAACCATACGGTGCTCCGATATTCCAGTATTGACCACACATTATCAATATACGGTAGTTTATTCGGCAGGAAGCATCGAAATTACGACAGAATTGTTTGAAAAAAAATATTGAAATAAATCATTTTAAATAAGCATGATGTAACAGAAGTAACAGTATGAGTTTTAATGCACACTTTTCCCAATTTTCATCATCATGCTTATACAATTCAACGCAGGAATCTCAATTGAGGGATTACTGCGTTTGCCTGGCCAGAAGTTTCAGAAGCTTCGTTTACATGTGATTTCGAGGTGAGTTTTTTAGCGTATTTCAATAAATCGAATTTGAACACCAATCTTCATTTAGCAGGTTAGGGTCTTTAAATCTCTTCTTACTTACTTCTAGTGGCATTAAGCCTTGAACCTTTCTATTCTTGGTGACGGTGTGGTTCTTGAAAAGATTTAACTACACTGTCGTCCGGCATATGCCACGTGACCGGCCCACCGTAGCACCCCGACTGTCACCAGGTGCACGATGGAAATCTTTTCAAGTAGTGTCTGCAGTTCGTGGTTCTTAAGCCTACGCCATTCTCAACCTATACTCTGCCAAAAATAGTCCACAACACCGTTTGTTTAAATACGGAAAGTGCACATATGTATGTCTTGTTGAACTGAACAAAGTGGAAGTTTACACCAAGATAATTCGCATGATAATCAATATAGTTGGGATTTTCCAACTATGATTGATTACCATGAACCTTTTCATCAAAAATAAGAGACGCACTTGTGCTATTTACTTATTTTGGTGCGATGTCCTTTAGCATTTCACCTGCATAAAAATGTTCCGTCAATAAACTCGATCCTTGGATGTCCGTCTCCAATTTCTCGAATGTCGCACACTTTCCAAATCTTGCTCCACTTCGTCTAACCATCGGGCACGCTGCGCATCTCTTCATCTGGTAGGTACCAACCGGATCATTTATGATTTACTTGACCTGAATATATCATTTTGATAAATATTGTTGTCGGATAACAACTGGAAGACTGCTTCCATTACTGGGCTTCTCGTCCTCGTTCGCTGCGTTATTACATCGATATTTATGAATTCCGCTTGCTTTACTCTTTATATGGTCTGCAACTAAGATAATCCAACACCCAATAATCCGGCAACTCAATAACCCGGATATCGCTAATCCGGAAAATTCGGAATTAAAAGTATTGTACTTTTTCTTTACGAGTAAGGTGCCGAGCACCTTAGAAGATACGGAACTATCAGACACCTGAGAAGACAACTCAGGGAGTGGGGTTAGGTATCCCGACCCCCCTAGTGGGGCGTGAGGATCCAGACCCGCTAAAACCCTACTCGAGTCTCCAGTCTAAATCCCCCCTGGCACCACCTTATCGGTATTACTTCAGGGTGGGGTAGAATACATAGTAGAATTAAATTGGATAAGTTTTCTTATTTTTTATTTTTGGGGGCTCTTAGATAACTACTGGACTATGGTAGTTAGGCTGTTTATTCACCGTTGATCGGCTTTCCAGCGGTTTTGTAGCTCAAGTACAATCTATGTAGCAGCCGCATTGACCGCTCCCCAGTCGTCCGAGCTGGAACACATCCTTTGGAGTGTCCTGTCCGCTCATTGCCATAATGTTGCTTCTCGTGCCCGCGAAACGAGGGCATATGAAGAAAGCATGTTCGCATTCAGGACACGCGGGGGCTCCGCATGCTCAAACTTGTGCAGATACTGTCTAAAACAACCATGCCCTGACAGAATCTGTGTCAGGTGGAAATTGACTTCGCCGTGGCGCCTGTTGACCCACCCGGATACTTTCGGGATAATTCGATGTGTCCACCGGCCTTTTGTGGAATCAGACCATACCCGCTGCCATGTGGCCATCGAGGCCGATCTTGTGGTACTCCGTATGCCTCTAGTTCCACGTTGGTTGACGCAATCTACGTCCTCGCTAATGATGATGCCAATAGGCATCATACCCGCTAAGACCCAGATTGCGTCATGTGAAACTGTGCGATACGCACTCGCCACTCTCAAGCACATGAGACGATAGGTGCTTTCCAGCTTAGCTTGATAGCTTTTGGTACTTAACGTCGATGACCACACCGGCACGCCATACCTGAGTATGACGTTGGCTACTAGCCTTCGCTTGCTGTCATATACCGCAGAGCTATTAGACATCATACGAGACAATGCCGAAATAGCTGTGGAAGCCTTCTTGCAGGCATAGTCGACGTGGCTCCCGAACTTGAACTTGTCGCCAACCATGACTCCCAGGAGTTTTAAGGACCGCGTTGACGAAATAGTGCAGTCCCCGACGCTGATATTTGCTTGCTGCACTGACTTGCGGCTGTTCACCACGATAACCTCCGTTTTATGATGCGCTAGCTGCAGTTTCCTGAATCGCATCCAATCTTCAACAATGCTTATAGAGTGGGCAGCGTCAACTCAACCTCTCTGATAGATTCACCGTAGATTTCCTAGGTGATGTCGTCCGCAAAGCCGACAATCACCACCCCTACCGGGAACCTTAACTTCAACACCTCGTCGTATATGACGTTCCACAACACCGGGCCCAGTATGGAACCTTGCGGAACCCCTACGGTGATTGGAATGCACTTCTGACCCTCCTCCGAGTTGTAGCATAGCACACGATTCTGGAAATAATTTTCCAGAATCCTGTACAGCGACACCGGCATTTGAACATTCTGAAGCGAAATGGCTATGGAGTACCAACTAGCGCTATTGAACGCTGCCTTAGTGACAGACAAGATGGTATCCACCGTAGATTTGCCTTTTCGGAAGCCGAATTGGTTCCTTGACAGACCGTTTGTACCCTCAGTGTACTGTACGAGTCTGTTAAGGATAACCCTCTCCAGCACCTTGCCGGCAGTATCGAGCAGACAGATCGGCCTATATGACGAGGGGACACCCGGAGGTTTTCCCGGCTTCGGCAATAGGACCAGGTTCTTTCGCTTCCATCTGTCCGGGAAGTGGCCAGCTTTCAGGGATCTACTCATTACTGCGCCGAATAATACGGGAACCTCTAGAATAGTCGCTTTAATGGCCATATTCGGGATTCCGTCTGGCCCCGGTGTCTTGCTCACCTTTAGGGATTTAGCGATCTCAATGAGTTCCTCGTTCGTAACCGTCGCTTCCTCCCCGACCTCTAAACCGCCGTTGCCCACGTTACTTTGGATGTTCGACTGGGAGGCCGACCATCCTACGCTATGGTCTGAGATACTGGAACGTCGGCCGTGGGACGAGTCAGCAGTCTAAGGCCTGGGCCTTGGCTTGTGGCGCGGAAAGAGGTCCTCGATGATCCGCTCCAGCATCTCTGGCGATTGCTCTGCGGGCGCCATCACGCCCTTGGTCTTTGCCATTACGACCCTGTAGGCATTACCTCACAGGTTCGCATTGGCACTAGTACATAACCTTTCAAAGCAGGCTCTTTTACTAGATTTTATCCCACTCATAAGCGCTGCGCGTGCAGCAACAAGTGCTACTCGACATTCAACCCTGCCTTCGTCTGAACGAGCTCTTTGCATAATTCTCCTCGCACGAAAGCACGCTCCGCGGAGTTCCACAATTTCATTTGTCCATCAGTAAACTGGTGACCTCCCATACCTAGGTCGACCTTTCCTAGTCATGGTAGCGGCACACGCTCGCGACAGTACCTCAACCAAATGATCAGCGTTCGGATGGGACATACCGCGATCACCGCACTCTCTTCGGATCGCTTCCACAAATACTTCGTGATCGAAGTATGATGTCTTCCATCCACGGGTAGTTGGAGTGTCGGCTCTACTCGTTGCCTGCCGCCTCGTTATCTGACCGATACCACAGCGGACCGCCTGATGGTCACTGTGAGTGTAGCCTTTGTCTACCCTCCAGTCTCCTATCAGACCAGAACTGCCGAATATCACGTCGATGATAGAGTCCACACCGTTCCTACTGACAGTACTTGTGGTGCCGACGTTGGCCAGATCTACGTTGAGCTTTGCCAGAGTTTCAAGCAGAATTCGACCCCTATGGTTCGTGCGACGACTTCCCCACTCTATCGCCCAAGCGTTAAAGTCGCCCGCCACAACCAACGGCCTTAGCCCAGTCAGTAGTTTGGCTTCCGCAAAACCCTCGTCTGCAGTTGACACAACCTCTTGAACCGCGAACCTGCTTGTCGTCCATATAGCCGCCATCCCGAACCTATCCGAGACCCAGTTACCGTTTCCGGCAGGGATGCAATATGGGTCCGAGATGATGGCAATGTCTGTCTCAGTAACTGCTTGGTACAACAGCTGCTGGGCCGCGTAGCAGTGATTCGAATTTAATTGCGCTACCTGCACTACGCCCGTGTTTTAGTCGCCGGCGTGCCTGTCGGATACTTTTGGCCTCCTATTGCGTGCTTAGCGTCCCGTTGGCCGGTACTTATGAGGCACTTGGGCAGCGCAGTACAGTCCCTCGCTATATAGCACGTACCGCCACATCTCCTACACAGGTGACTTCGGTCTGGCACCTTACAGCTCCAGGACTTGTACCCTCTCTCAAAGCTCCGGAAGCAGGCTTCCGGATGCTTGAACACGCTCAGTTGGCATATGGACCATCCCACCTTCAGCTTAGCCACTTTCAGGGCTGCATTTCCATCTACCAGTGGAAGTCCTATAGTTGCTACCTGGGTTCCCACCGGTCCCTTACGCAGGCGAACTGCCTCGGTAGTCACCACCACGTTACATTGCTCCGTGAGAGCTCATGCTAGTTCGATCGCATCCGTGTTCTCGTCCAGGTTTTTAAGCTGCAGAGTCATCTCGGGCGTTAGTGCGCGGATCTGTACGCTATCGCCTTTTTTGCCAGAACTTTGTAGGCAGAGCCCTTCTCAGTGGCATTCTTTTTGAGCTCAAGGATCATGTCATCATGTAGAGAACTATCGGTCTGATTAACGTATTGAACCTCGTCAGCTTTGTGCGGCGGTGTGTGCTGGTTGATCGAAGCGTCTAATGGGCGAAAAAGTAGACCCGGCTTGCAGCTTGAATGCATCGTTGAATCACCTTACGCGTACTATTATCGGCGGTGACCAGAGATTCCAAATTTATGAACTTATCGACCATTTGCAGTGCATCGCCGTCAATGGTCACTGTCCGTGGGAGACGAACGTGGTTTTCTCTTCCTTTCATATATTTGGGTTTTGACGTATTGATTTGTACCTCAATCCTAGCCTCCGTGTTCATTTTGGTATAGATTACCTCCGCCGTTTCAAGGTTTCTAGTAATGATGTCAAGGTCATCTGGGAAGACTAGGAGTTCGCTATTTTTGCGAAAGATCGTTCCTCTCGTTTCGATGCCCGCTGGTTGGATTACATTTTCAATAGCGATGTTGAATAGCATACAGAACAATCCATCCTCTTACCGCAACGGTCTGCGCGATTTCAGAGTGCCCTCGTAGCACGCATGTAGCACATCACTAGCTCCAGAGTAGGTTTGATCTCCCGCGTCAGTTTGTCCGGTACCGTTTTCGTGCATTATTTGTGATATCTGTTTGCGCTCGACTGTATCGTATACTGCCCTGAAATCCACGAAAAAATGGCGTGGGCACGTTGCGCTCCCGACATTTCTGGAGCATTTATCGGAGAGTAAAAATTTGATCCAAAGCACGGGCCCTAATAAAACTCGTCAGATATTACCCTATTACCCCTATTATCCCTATTACCCCTATTACCCCTATTACCCCTATTACCCCTATTACATTTCTCATCGTATCTCTTCGAGAGCGGACACCGGCACGCTTTTATCATTTGTAAGCACTCGTAGGTTAACTTCGGTTCCATCTCCTTCCGTTATATAGCCCCTGAGATGCCCATCGAAGAACTGTTTCAAACTGTTGACCACCTCGCACTCTGACTTGATTTCCCTCCTCTTCCCTACACATATCAGGCTTCGGTGTGATTCCTTTACAAGATTTGTTCACCTCCTCATAGAACTTGCGCGTGTAATTATACCGGAATAGTTGTTCTAGCTCTTCACGATCTCTGTCCTCCTTCAGCGCTTCATTCTTCTATGGCACGCAGTCAACTAATTCCGCGCTCGTCGACGCTTAGCCAAATTCTCCCCCGCGGCAATTCTAGGATAGTTTTTCCAAGCTATTTCTCCTCTCCATTGCTTGCTGGCATTCTCCCCTCCCCTCCCCCATCTCCTTTTATTATTCAAATTATTCATTCAAAATTAAAAGGCAGTAGCTTAATATTAGAAAAACGACAAAGTTATCAGGATCCTTATTTTATCAGAGAATCTTGTAATTTACCTTTTCAAATTAAACTAATTATCTGTTTAATTTTTTCACTGTTCATCCAAGCTGCGAGGTCTCAATCCGATTAATGGGACATAAGAGGACATAAACGACTGAAAATCTTGAAAAAATCACTAATTTCTTATTTCAGATTTCGAGTTTACATAGTTTTCCGCTTATTTTGATACTAATTTTGTGTATTCCGAGCACGGGAAGTGAAAAAAATTGTCAACATTTTGAACCGTTCACATCCTCTTAATAAAAATCTTCAATAACTTTAAAAATTTTACTTCAATTTAATTTTAAAAAATCTGTTGAAACAGTGTCATATATTTGTTTCAATACTGAGCTGTTACAGTCTTCTCCAGGTGACGACAATCAATGGTGAATGGTGATCAATGGTGAAGTGGATATTAGTACACTTTGTGTCACCATACATGTATGAAAAACGCTTGAAAATCTTCTGTTTTCCAGCAAAACAACGCAATTAGGTATATATAGTTGTATATTATAACTTCGTCTCCTTGTGATATCCCCAGTTTCCGTTCATTGTGCACAATGCGATAATATTATTCCACTAGACTGTCAACAAGATAATAACTTATCGTTAGACAATCTTCACGAAGGAAAATGAATGCGGAAAGCGATGATATCGATAAATGCCTTCCGGTAACAATGTTTGCATAATTACTCGAAATTGCTTCTCTGCTGGGCAACACCGAGCAATCGAGAAAGTTCTCCAGCGTCAGTAAAAGTGCACCTAGGCACAGCCTAGCCAGCCTAACAACACTCGAGGCAATCGTCAACAATGTCTGTCACATGCAGCACTGGACGAAGCCTTCTGCAAGGGCATCAGCGCGAGGAAAAAAAAGCGGGCGGCTAGTGGAGTGTGATTCTGCAAACTATGTCGACGACTGTTTATTGTGGTGAAAACAAAAGTGGCCTAGGAAAGAGAGGAAGAGAGGAGGTCTTCTAGCTTCTATAAGGGTTCTTCGTTCTTGAGAACATAAACGGAAATTGTCGAGCACAAAGCGGCACAAAGTTCAAGTACGACCGTAGCGTAGCGGCGACGGCCGCAGTAAAATAGAAAGGAAAAGATCATCATCAAAGTTGGTGAAAAGAAAACCTTTCTCTCCTATCCCTAACGAGAAGGATTTGACGCACTGTGATGTGTTGTGGGCTGAACGGAGATTGTGCAATCATTCGGCAGAGTGTTAGGCGGTAATTAGATAATCCCGGTGATAGACGTAATTGGAAATGTTTCCTAGAATTCGTAACTGTTGGGAATATATCCGCTTGTAACACTAACCGTGATTCGCCCGAAGCTCTTCAGTAACGTGAATTGCTGTTTAATTTGTTTTACTTGTGGTTGGAAAACAAAATAAGAAACTATGATGAGAAAATTTTATCAAACAAATTGAATGAAAAACAGAAAAATAAAATGAATAAAACCACATTAAACTGAAAACTTAGTTCTGTATTCTAAGAATGTTTTCGAGGAATGTCACATTTAAATTTCATGCTAACGTGAATCGTATATTACATTTTTAGCACCAACTAAGTATTAAGTAATTGTATTTTTAGAACCCAGAATGTCTTTTCCGATTCTAGCTTTTCTACACTGTCGACCCAAGCCAGTGCGAACGAAAAGGACATTCACGATTGCTGTAATCATGTCAGCAATTTAGCTAATAATACCGGCTTATGTTGATTGCTCTGGTGTCAGTCAACCATGCTGTGGACACTTGCCGTTCTATGGCGTGATTTCTACGAAATACTTTTTGCATTTTCGCTGGAAGGAAGGAAATGTGGGCGTTGTGCCATGTTGTGCTTGATATGCTTAGCAAGACAGTTGAATTATTACGAGATTAAGCTTTAGACGTTCTGTACGTTTGTCTCGTTGGTGGGGCACTTATCAACTTTCGTTGACTGAAAATAAGGCCTTCCAACATGAATTTCATTCCATTCCAGGCAAACTACAGTAGGTATGGCATGCCCATGACTATGTACCCTTATGAGACTGTGTAAGTGTAACAATTTCAATTCTATTTTAATAAAATAATTTTTCATTTGAAGCCCTATCCTTTCATTTTACAAAACCGTGTCCTTTGTAATTGATTTCATGGCAAATTTTGGAAATATCACAATAGTTATATGAAAATTTTGAACCTTGTTACAGATAACTGGTTGTTTCATTTAGTTAATGCCAATGCACACCTAATTTTATGAATGTTCTAATATTCTAATTCAGCTTTCTAATGGTAGTCTTAAAATGAAAACCGGTTGGAGGGCTCATGGCGAAAACGGCGATGGCCGCCAAAAATTTTTTTTGTCCATTTGAAAACGCTACTCTTCTTTTTTACAACTCCGTGCCATTTGTTAGTTGTTTCATTGCAAATTTAAGAAATATCACATGATGTAGATCTCAAAGTTTGCTAAAAATTCAACTTTTTTTAAACTGTCGGGCCCCTTGGCGAACGAGGGGTCTACTGTTTCCAAGTATTAAAAGTGTAATTCTCATTTTTTAACCATTTTCAACCAATAAAGTACAAAAGTTCCAATATTTGAAGACCTCGTGTCAGTACCCAGATAACACAAGATCGTAATAAGTCCACATTAAGTCGTTACTTACTTACTTAGGTGGCTTACCGTCCTAAGATAAAGCCTGTTGAACAAAATTTCTCCATGTAACTCGGTTGAGGGCTACCGCTCTCCAATTCCTCGGACACCGAGTACTCTCCGCCAGATCTCGCTCCACCTGGTCTAACCATCTTGCTCGCTGCGCTCCTGGTCGTCTTGTTCCTACCGGATTTGAGGCGAACACCATCTTTGCAGGGTAGTTGTCCGGCATTCTTGCAAAATGCCCTGCCCATCGCATCCGTCCAGCTTTAGCTACCTTCTGGATACTGGGTTCGCCATAGAGATGTGCGAGTTCATGGTTCATCCTCCGCCTCCATACTCCGTTCTCCTGTACGCCGCCGAAGATCGTTCTTAGCACTCGTCGTTCGAAGACTCCGAGCACTCGCAGGTACTCCTCGAGCATTGTCCATGTTTCATAGAGAACATCCGGTCTAATAAGCGTCTTGTACAGGGTGCGGGGACTTAGTCTGCTCGACCGCAATTGCTTATGGAGCCCATAGTAAGCACGACTTCCGCTGATAATACGCCTCCGAATCTCACGGCTGGTATCATTGTCCGCCGTTACCAGTGAGCCAAGGTAGACAAATTCATCGACTACCTCAAACTCATCGCCGTCGATCAATATACTACTGCTCAAGCGGTGTCGTTCGGCCTCGGTTCCGCTGGCCAGCATGTACTTTGTTTTAGACGTATTTACCTTTAACCCAATCTTTTCTGCTTCGCGCTTTAGTCTGGTGTACTGTTCAGCCACCGCCACAGATATTCTGCCGATCATATCCATGTCATCGGCAAAGCAGACGAATTGACTAGATTTGTTGAATATCGTGCCCCACGTGTTGATATCCGCTCGGTTCATAACACCTTGTAGCGCTATGTTGAACAGCAGGCATGAAAGACCATCACTTTGACGAAGCCCTCTGTGTGATTCGAATGAACATGACAATCCTCCCGAAATCCGAACACAGCACTGCGTACCATCCATCGTAGATTTAATCAGTTTGATGAGCTTCCTGGGGAAGCTATTCTCGTCCATGATTTTCCATAGCTCTTTCCGGTCGATGGTATCATATGCGGCTTTGAAGTCAACGAATAAATGATGCGTGGGAACTCTGTATTCACGGCCCTTTTGGAGGATTTGCCGCAGTGTAAATATTTGATCCGTTGTAGACCGACCTTCGACGAAGCCGGCTTGATTAGTTCCCACAAATCTATTCGCAATTGGTGATAGACGGCGGAAAATGATTTGGGACAGCACTTTATAAGCGGCATTGAGAACGGTGATCGCTCAATAGTTCTCCCAGTCCAACTTGTCGCCCTTTTTGTAGATCGGGCAGATAACCCCATCTTTCCACTCCTCCGGTAGCTGTTCCGTACCCCAAATTCTAACAATTAGTCGGTGCAGACAAACGGCCAGCTTTTCTGGTCTCATTTTAATAAGCTCCGCTCCGATGCCATCTTTTCCAGCTGACTTGTTGTTCTATAGCTACATGATGGCCTCCTTAACTTTGCCTATCGTTGGGGCTGGCACCTCTTCCCCGTTTGCTGCACCGTCGAAATCGCTTTCCCCGCCGCCATGGTTTTCCGCCTGGGCGCCATTCAGGTGTTCGTCGAAGTGCTGCTTCCACCTATCGGTCCCCTCACGATCGTCCGTCAGAATACTGCCAGTCTTATTCCGACACATTTCGGCTCGCGGCACAAAGCCTTTGCGGGATCCGCTCAATTTCTGGTAGAACTTCCGCGTTTACTGAGAACGATGCAGCCGCTCCAACTCTGCATATTCCTGCTCTTCCAGGTTGCACTTTTTCTCCCGAAAGATTTGGTTTCGCTGCATCTTCTTCTGTTTATGTCTTTCCACGTTCTGACGTGCGGCACTGCGCATTTTGGCCGTCCGCGCAGCGTTCTCCTCATCCATCACCCTCCTACATTCATCGTCAAACCAATCGTTCCGCTGATTCCGGGCCACATGCCCGATGGAGCACTCCGCCACACTGCTGATGATTGTTTTGATAGTGTTCCAAAAGTCCTCGAGAGGGGCTTCCTCCAGCTCGTCCTCTTCCGGCAGCGCAGCTTCGAGTGAATGCGCGTAGTTTGCGGCGACGTCTGGCTGCTTCAGCCGCGCGAGATCTAACCGAGGCTGGCGTCGGTACCGAATGTTGTTCACAACGGAGAGTCTTGGGCGCATCTTAAACATCACTAGGTAGTGGTCCGAGTCAACGTTAGCGCTTCGATAGGATCTGACGTCGATAATGTCTGAGAAGTGCCGACTGTCGATCAAAACGTGGTCGATCTGTGATTCTGTCTGATTTGGTGACCTCCAGGTGTACTTATGGTGGATTCTGTGCTGGAAAAAGGTACTACGTACGGCCATATTCTTGGAGGCGGCAAAGTCGATAAGTCTTCGGCTCATTTCTTTGGTTCGCTGGTGTGCACTGAACCTTCCAATCACCGGTTTGTATTCCTCCTCCTGGCCGACCTGAGCATTGAAATCCCCGATGACGATCTTGATATCATGTTTTGGGCAGCGGTCGTATTCACTCTCCAACTGCGCGTAGAATTCATCCTTGTCGTCATCGGTACTTATGAGGTGAGGGCTGTGCACGTTGATGATGCTTATGTTGAAGAATCGGCCCTTGATTCTCAACCTGCACATTCGAGGATTGATTGGCCACCACCAATCACCCGTTTCCGCATCTCGCCCATCACTATGAAAGCTGTACCCAGCTCGTGTGTGTTGCCGCAGCTCTGGTAGATGGTATGTCCATCTCTGAACGTACGTACCGTTGAGCTCTTCCAGCACACCTCCTGCAGCGCTACGACGTCGAACTTGCGGCTCTTCAATACGTCGGAGAGCACTCGAGTGCTCCCTTGGAATTTGAGAGATCGGCAGTTTCATGTCCCGAGTTTCCAATCCATAGTCCTTTTTCGTCGCGTGGGTCTATTCCGATTGTTCCAGTAAGAATATATTTGTTCTTCGTTCTGTGCTTTAGCATTTTTCGTGGTGACGGCTTGCAAAGCCTGCTACACCAACCCCCTGTTTCGCCGGAGGGCCAACGAAGCTCGAAAGAGCCCTCCTTTCCTGTCAGCATACGACCCTGGCTTCCACCGGGGTTGGTTACCCGATCTCCACCAAAGTTGCTCGTATCCCGGCTGGTACCACGAGGCGGTAGGAATAGGAGTTGCTGAATAAGAGGCTATGAACCACTGTAGGGTCTATTTTATGCCTACACGTGCACAAGGCACCGACGGTACGCATTATTCAGCCGTTTACCAGCCACATTAAGTCGTATGCATGTCAATTTTACATTGGAATTGCAGAATGATTAGAGTATGTCAAAGCGAAATGTTCAATGAGTTGTTTTGCCGTCGTGCGTGTCGTCATATACAACTTGTGGTTGTGAATTATAATGCAGTATAGATGATTGTAATATTTAGTTATATCTTAATCGTATATTGAGGAGTATTAAGTTGCGTGTTCCAAAAACTGTTGTATAGAATGCAAGATAGAATTACAAATGATTGTCAACATTTTGGTACGTATATTGCCTCCACTTTGCTACTTATCCCAAGCAACAAATTAAATTTTATTGCACTCTTATGGTGGTCTTAAAGTCCAATTTTGGTCTCAAATTCCGTCATAGGAGTTGTTGCTTATGCAACGAAGGAAACAACTTTCCGTAACTTTGAATTCTCTATATTTGCGAAAATTAAAATTATCCTGCAACATCGATATGTTAATTAAGTTTTTAAGCTCAATAGATGCTTACATACGTTTGTAGGTTTCCTGGATTTTTCGTAGTATCGATTGAAACGGTAGTAAGAGTGATTCACGGGATCTTACTTAAGTTTTAGCCCGTAGATGTTTTTTATCACTAGCTTTAAGTAACTACTATTAGCTAACTCGATACCGTACTATTAGCTAAATATACGTACTGTAGGTATCTAAGTTTAGATTGTAAGTTTATAATAATTATTTCGCAGGAAAAGCCCGAAACACGTATCTTCTAAAGGTAACCTCTGCACTAATCTCGTGACTTGCTAAGTATACGTTCGATGACAGTTCTCCATCCATTACACGGTATGCTGTACACAAGGTGACAGCCGCTCAGTAACCAATGTGTTCATAGTAGGTGCGGCGTATACGCAACACTCCCCCCCAGTGATTGGACCCTGGTCCGACTCACTTTCATTTGCACCTACATCTATGACAGCTAGCTTCACCGCAGGTCTTTCGTAGATTCCATTGGCAGTCTGTATCACCGCTGACCGTACTTGTCCATCTGTAGAGGTTTTTACTGACAGTACTCGTCCTTTGGGCCAGCAGTTTCTCGGCATGTTAGGGTCCACTACGACGACAACTGCGCCCACGGCGATAGGCTTGGCTGGATAGAACCATTTGGTTCGTCGAGTTATTGTAGGCAGATATTCTGCAACCCAGCGTTTCCAGAAAAGGTTTGCAAGAGCGTCCGATGCACGCCATGACCGTTGAAGCATCAGTGGACAGTCAGTATATGGAACGAGCGGTTTCAACCCATTCGTTGAACCAACTAAAAAATGGTTAGGCGTAAGCGCCGGCGAGGAATGATTGTCTACGGGTACGTGTGTCAATGGGCGACTATTGATAATATTTTCCACCTGGATCAGATAGCTCCTCAACGCCTCCTCCGTTGGAACCCGTTGTGGTTTAACACGAGCCAAAATTTTCTTTACTGACTGGATAAGGCGCTCCCAGCAGCCACCCATATGCGGGGAAGCGGGAGGGTTGAAGCGCCATACAGTTGACGGTGTAGTGAATTCAGCTTGCAAATCGTTCATATTTAGAGTGGACATTGCCTGTTTCAGTTCTTTTTCCGCGCCTACAAAATTCGTTCCACGGTCACTAACAATTTCGATGGGAGTTCCCCGACGGGCGAAACAGTTCCGTAACGCTAAAATACAGGAACTTGTATTTAACGAAGCGGCCAATTCAAGGTGTACAGCTCTAGTTGTTAGGCATGTCACAATAACACCCCAACGTTTCTCGTGTCGACGACCTACTGCAATGGGAAATGGTCCGAAATAATCCACTCCAACGTAAGAAAACGGTCTAACATACGCAGCCAACCTTGCTTTGGGTAGAGGAGCCATCGCTGGAGGGATGGGTTTTGCCACAAGTACCTTACACGTTTGACAGCTTCGGCGCACCTGATCGCATACCATGCGTACACGCGGAATGTAGAATGATTTGCGTACTTCATTTACGTAAGTCTCACGGCACTGATGGTGATAGCGTAGATGAATGTCATGGACGATAAGTCGGGTCAAAGGATGACTTCGAGGTAAGACAATAGGAAACCTATCACTAGTGTCCACGAAATCGCACTCGGTTAATCGAGTATGAATGCGCATCACTCCATTTTCGTCGATGAACGGGCTGGTTTTATACAGATGATTTTTATTGTTGAGGCGATTTCCCTTCAGTAGAAGTGTCAATTCATCTCCGTACTCGTCCTGTTGAGCTCTCTTGTAATGGAAGACTTCCGCATTAAGAAGTTCCTTTTGCGTTAACGGTTCGAAGACTATACGCTGACCACTCAGTTTCTGCCTAATGTTGGTAACGTAGCGGAGCACATAAGCAGTAACGCGACGGAGTCGATTCCACGATGAGAAGTTTTGTGGTAATAAAATGGTACGGACCTTATCTGTCAGGAAATGTAGGGAGAGAAAACACGGCCGGATTTCTTCGTTGGTTTTTTCAACGTTTAAGGGTGACACCGGCCACACACTTTTCGGCTGCCACAGAAATGATGGACCCTTAAACCAACGGCTAGTGGATTTCAGGTCCGGTTTAGAATTCCACTTTGTGCCGTCGTCCGCCACATTGAACTTGGTCCCCAACCAGCACCACTCAGAGATGTTAGTTGTCTCCAAAATCTCACCCACACGAAAGGCTACGTATTGCGAATATCGTCGATGGTCTGACTGCAACCAGCACAGCACGTCCCGCGCATCTGTCCAAAAGTAACGTCTTGCAATTTGGATGGAGTGATTTTCCGCAACACTTCTGGCGAAACGCGAACCAACAACGGCGGCCTGGAGTTCTAGGCGAGGAATGGAAACAAACTTGATAGGCGCTACCCTCGTTTTACTTCCAATTAGCATACATTGTACGCGACCTTCATATTCGAAACGGAAATACGCCACCACAGCATAACCGTTTTCACTGGCGTCCACGAATGTATGAAGTTCTACTGCAGTCTCGGAGATGCTTACTTCTCCCTTAAAATAACAGCGCGGAATCTCCACCGACTCTAGTTCGGGCAATATGCGCAACCACGTAAGCCATTTCTGGAGTTCTTTCTCGGAAATCGGTTCATCCCAATTTGTTTTTGACCTCCAGATCTCTTGCAGTAACACCTTGAGGTACATCAGATAATGCGCGATGAGTCCCAAAGGGTCGTATATAGACATTAATGTACGCAACACGTCTCGTTTTGTAGGATGCTTCACCCCTGTTAACAGCTCTTTATTACGATCTGTGCAAAGCTTATAACGGAAGACATCTGACGCTGCACTCCACCACATGCCAAGTACCTTTTCCATGGCCAACTCCGCGTTCATATCCATTGACTTTTCTGTCTTTGGGACTTCCCCTAATGCCTCTAATACGGCCGGGGAATTCGACACCCAATTGCGCATTTGAAATCCTCCTTGCAGGTGGATGTAGTGTACTTCCTTAGCCAACTTAATCGCTTCCTCTTCCGTTTCGACACTGGTTAGCATATCGTCGACATAATGCCTATGACGGATGGCATCAACTGCCGCCGGATATATACTTTCAAACCGTGATGCGTTTTCGTTCAGAACGAATAGAGCTGTACTGGGGGAACATGTTGCCCCGAACGTTACTACCTGCATAACGTAATCACATGCTTCTCCTGATTCCTCGTTTGCACACCATAAGATTCGCTGGCTATCCTCGTCTGAAGGATTCATTCGCATCTGGTGAAACATTTCTGCAATATCACCGCCAAGGCCTACCAACCGCTCTCGGAATTTGTACAGAACCGCTGGCAGAGCGTTTAGTTGGTCAGGACCTTTCATCAGCACGGAGTTTAGCGAAACACCTTTAAATGAAGCGGCTGCGTCGAACACAATTCGGACCTTTCCCGGTTTGTTGGCATTGGAAACCGGAAATATCGGTAAGTACCACGTTCTACTACTGGTTTTTCGGCTTTCTTCGGGGGTAAGCTTACGTATATAGCCTTTGCGCTCATAATCTGTCATTTTGTCTCGTACAGTATTTGAGAGATGCGCATCACGTTCCATCCTTTTGATCAGGCAACGGTGACGTCTTAACGCCATAGAGCGATTATTAGGTAAATGGACGTCGTCATATTTCCAGAGCAAACTAACTTCGTAACGCCCATTCCGGAACATTGTAGATTCCTGCAGTTTTGTCAAAGCTCGTTTGTCTTCTTTCGAGAATAAATGATTTTGCTGCTCTTGAATGCCTAAGCTGTCTAGAGCGAAGTAGTTCTTGACGGCTTCGTGCAGAGATTCGTCCGCATTACGAGAGTGGAAACAGACATGAAAGCTGTGCGAAATTTTCTCCATCGTCGTACCTGCCGACGAGCAAACTCCATAAACCGACCAACCAAGGCGTGTCTTAATGGCCGCAGGTTCCTCTAACTTTCCCTCGCGGCCTTCTAGGGGGTGTAACATCCTGGCATTGCTCATGCCGATCAACAGTTTTGGTTGAACATTGCTGTAAGATTCAATGGGCAGCCCTTTAAGTTGAGCGTACTGTTCCGAAAACTTACGCGCAGGTAAAGATTGCGGTGGAAGTTTCAAATCCTTTACTGTATAGACTTCCGACAGACGGTGTTGGCCACTATGGTTGTGCGTTCCGGAAATTTTCACGGAAACCATCATTGCGTCTTTCTCATAGCGGCATGTATCTGCCGTCCAGCGTAAACAAAGAGGGTATTTCTCACCTCGCAAATTCAGTTCCTCCGCTAAACTTTCCTCCATTAATGTTAGGGATGACCCACTGTCCAGGAACGCGTATGTAGGCAGAGCAATTCCATTGTGGTGAAGAACAACTGGGATGTACTGGAACAGAACCGATTTGCGTCCTCCGCGATGCGTATTGCATGAATCAGCTTCGGGAGGATCACGGTTACTCAAGCTGGATGATGACACCTGCTGTTTGTCCTTAGAATCATTGTGCAGAAGCCGATGATGTTTGTATTGACAACCGTTCTTCCCGCACAGTTTTCCGGACTCACACGGTCCACGATGATTACCCAAGCAACTACGGCATAGCTTGTATTTCCGGAGTATATCCCAGCGAACTGAAAGACCGGACGAAAGAAATTTCTTGCACTTTTCCACTGCATCACAATCTCCATGGCAAACGAAACAACTATTGACGTCATATTGCTCAAATTGCTGTTCTGTTTCTATGTGCGCATTTAAGAAACCATCGTCTTTGCGCCCACGGCGAGACTTACTATCGGAGGAACTAGAGAAATCTGGCAGTGTAACGGCGCTTGCTGCTTCCGCCAGGTTGTACAACCAATCACTAAAGTCTAACACAGTCACGGAGGGAAGGGACTGTCGATGAGTCGCCCAATTCAGTCGGATCATTGGGGGAAGTCGCTTAGTCAAATTGTGCAGGAGGGTCGGGTTGCATAGATGCTGCTCCAATTCGCAGGCTTTAATAGTAGCTACCATGTTACGCACAGCCAAAGCAAAATCTACCAGAGATCCAAGGTGCTCCTCTTTTGGAGAAGGAAGAACATTTATTTTTTGTAGTAGCGAATGAACGATAATATCCGGGCGACCAAAAAGCATCTTAAGGGTGGAGAGAACTTGCCCTAGATTAGTAGGATGTAACAGCTGACATTTAACTGCATCCAAGGCTTTTCCTCGCAAACACTTCTGCAGTCGAGCTAGATTTTCTTCAGGTGAGTACCCACAGAGATTTGTAGAATTCTCATATGTAGCAAAAAACAGTGGCCACTCTTCCGGGTCACCACAGAAGATTGGCAACTCTTTGGCAATCGCCTGTCGTGCAGCGATTTGACTACTATTTAGCAACGTAGTCCCTCCAAAGGCGCCAGAAAAGCCGAGAGAGTCACAGGGGTACTGTTCTTGAGTCGCATAACGAGAAAGACCAGCGAGCGGTGCGAACGCGGAGGCATTTGGATGTTGGTGACGATTTGGAAATGATGATGACGGAATATACTCAAACTGCTCGGGGCGACGGGGAGCAAACGACGACGCATTAGGCCGCTGCTCAACTGGAGGCGGATATCGTACTGGTACTGGGATGTATGCCCGTTGATTTGGCGGAACTGGACCAAATGCTGACGAGTTCCCACGATTTGCGAGCGAATGTGGAACGTTAGCTGGAACACGAATTGGTTGTTCCTTCATACTTCGAACGAACACTGACTCATCTCTATTTTGGTGGCCAGCATGCGGAGGATGGTCATTAGAACGGTAATCATTCATTGGTGATGAATGGAAAATAGGAGGATCTCTAACATTATTAGTTGCTGGCATATTTGCACTACTATTGCCCTGACCTACATGATTTTTATTCACTGATGCCTCGAGTAAGAGTTGGTATTTGCGTCTTAAAAACTTACGTTCGATTGCTTCTTCTTCTTCCAACATCTTGATACGAAGTTCAACTGGAAGTTTGTTTACTAGATCAGGATCAACAACAACCTCTTCAGAAACGGTAGGCATATTTAGTTGCACGAGTGGTGGCCGGGTAGAGCGCGGTTGTGGTGGTGGAACCGGCGAGATGGGTGTTTGTGGTGTAGGTAGACGTTGGTTTGATCGAGGAAGCTGCGGTTGTGCTATCGGCTCATCTGCAGTAGTTTTCGGATGCGGCGATTGTTGCGCAGGAACTTTAGCAGCGACGCATTCCGGGCAGCTCCAATCATAGTTGGCCACATCGTCATTCACACCGACGCATTGAAAGTGATACCACCGTTCACAGTCGTCGCAGCAGACCATCTCGTCACAATCAGGAAGTTGACAGAGCGGGCATGATTGCTGCAGGGTGATGTCTGGAACAGCATCTCGTGTACGGGTCTTTCGTGGCATCTCCGAACGATAAAACGATAATTTTAAACTGTTGCTTATGCAACGAAGGAAACAACTTTCCGTAACTTTGAATTCTCTATATTTGCGAAAATTAAAATTATCCTGCAACATCGATATGTTAATTAAGTTTTTAAGCTCAATAGATGCTTACATACGTTTGTAGGTTTCCTGGATTTTTCGTAGTATCGATTGAAACGGTAGTAAGAGTGATTCACGGGATCTTACTTAAGTTTTAGCCCGTAGATGTTTTTTATCACTAGCTTTAAGTAACTACTATTAGCTAACTCGATACCGTACTATTAGCTAAATATACGTACTGTAGGTATCTAAGTTTAGATTGTAAGTTTATAATAATTATTTCGCAGGAAAAGCCCGAAACACGTATCTTCTAAAGGTAACCTCTGCACTAATCTCGTGACTTGCTAAGTATACGTTCGATGACAGTTCTCCATCCATTACACGGTATGCTGTACACAAGGTGACAGCCGCTCAGTAACCAATGTGTTCATAGTAGGTGCGGCGTATACGCAACAGGAGTATAATAAAACCCAGATTGCTACTTGGGATATGTTCTTATGTGGTGTGAAATATAACTTTTTCGTGCGGAAATGATTTCATATCTCTGAGTTATAACCGAGATAAACAAACTAAATTGTTTGCTGGCTAGTGGCCCCGTTTCAGAAAGAATTACTCTCTTATTCCATTCGAGAAGATTGTTCTCGTCAACTTAAAGTTGAAGTAATCTCCAACTTCGTTGAACACCCGCAAGCAAGAATCGAACGGGTTATAGTGGCCATAGCAAGGTTGATGATGAGGAATGACCAACATTGACATACCTCGGAGACGTCACTGGGGTGCGTTGTAAAAAATCTGCTCCATTAATGCAGAACAATCGGTGATTTCTTTAATTATGTCGAAGATAAACATTCTCTGATAACTGTACCTAACTAATAGAGGTTCCAACTTGTGATCAACTGGTCTCCGGTCTAAATAGTTGAGAAGATTATCTGAATCGTTCCACGGAAGATTGTGCAAAGCAAATCGCAAAAACTTTTTTTGCACTCGTTCTATTGAGAGAACATATGTTAGCTGATACGGGCTCCAGATTGGTATTGGCCAGAAGCATATTGAAGAATGCTTCGTACTAACGAGCAATTTGAGCGCGCATACGTCGGTAAAGTTGAAGGCGTGACGACGAATGAACCCAAGTGCACAAAACGCCTTCACGGTGATGGTTCCTATATGTACACTGAATCTCACTTTAGAGCCGATAGTAGCACCCAGATCGTAGATCGACTCCACCTTATCGAGGATGTCAGGTCCCAGCGAGTAGACGATATTGTTTTACTTTTTTTTGCTATTAACGCGCATTCCGTTGTTTACGCACCAGTTTAGCACAGCTTCCAAATCCATCTGCAGAACCTCGTAATCGATGTTGGATGATACGACGCGAAAGATCTTCAGATCGTCAGCGAAGAATAATTTAAAAGAGGAAATCAACAGATACAAATCATTGACAAGCAAATTGAAGATCAGCGGACCAAGCACACTGCCTTGCGGTACACCTGAAGAAATTTGGAAGGTATCTGTTTGTGTAAAATTCACCAACACATATGCTGAGCGATCCGTCAGGTAAGATGACAGCCATTCCACGAGCCACACCGGGAAGCCAATAACTTTGCTATGATTATATTGTGCGGAACAGTGTCAAATGCTTTCGCAAAGTTTAGGTACACTGAGTCGACCTGCATTCTTGCCTCAATTTCGCGAGTCAAAGTGGACCATAACACATTAAGTTGGTAGCAGTTGAACGCTATTTCATGAATACATGCTGGGTGTCAAATTGACGAGATGGCAGTACGGTATTAGGTTGATTAAAATAAAGAACAATACACTTCAAAAACTTCTTCTCAGAAGCACCACAGTGCACAGTGCACAGAAAACACTATTTTATCTTGACGGACGAAGGTAGTCGAATATCTATAAAATCGACGCTGAGATTGCGTAAACAATACTAAAACATCAAACTTAATATTAACCCAAAAACACACAACTATAACAGCGTTCCGGGATGCCAGATATTATGCACTCTAAAACTAGTTTACCTGTAAATAGGTCAGGTTTAGCTAAAACTTGGTTGAAACTACTCAAAATGCCCTTAAAGGGTACAAACACAGATTATGGATCAAAATTTGACAATATTTGGCTACTTGCTACCGCGATAATTGAATTATTCTCTGTGACAAATAACGCACTTTTAAGTTCCCACTACCAATTTTTTGGTTGAAAAATTACTCAAAATCTGAGTTTGTACTCTTTAAGGGCATTACAGGTTGTTTCGTCTTAACTAAGGCGTTCTTAATCTTTAAAGCCGAAATTACCACTTTCTCTTTTTCAAGTTTTTCAGAACTGACCTAGTGATTGCTATAAAAATTCCATAAAATTCCACTAGCAATCGATGTTTTTGCTTCCACGATTGCTATCTTTTTCGCCAATTTTCAAAAATTTTCATGACGTCAAAAACTGATCTGCACACCCGTGGGTGTCCCCAATAACCATCTGACATATTTTACGGTTTGATCTCGGTCTGTTGAACCTCGCCGTCAGAGGTCAAGCCAAACCATCGTCAATTGCATCGGGAGTTCGCAAATTGGCCCCTAGAGGCAATGGACAGTAAACTAGATTTCCATCGAAAAATCATCTCCTTGGGCGAGGCGCAATTCAGTGTGAACGGGGATACGAAACATGTTATTTTTCTGTTACGGGAATGACTCACGCCTTGCGGTTGTTTGTGAACCACCATTCCTACTTCCCGACAAGGTTACTCTGCTCGGTGAGCATTGTGGCACCCAGGCCTCAGTGGGATGTTTTTTTATATTTTTATTTTGAATTACTGTCATAGATATGGTTGCCGATATCCAGGGGGTAACATAAATAAAAATTAATCACATCGACACTACCATAGCGTTGGTTTCAATATTGGCAAAAACAGAATAATATGTGCACGTGCAATCATTAAAAGTAATCTGTTGACATATTTCCGTAAATATCAAGCCTATGCAGAATAGCAAAAAATAAATATTATTATTACTTTGTGTGGAATTTAGCATTGGAAAAAAAACTTTGAATTTTATTTTTCGTAAAAACAAAATAGTCAACCAAATGATAAAACGATGCATAATCTCGCCGCTGCTCTAAAACAATAAAAAATGTAAAAACTCATGAAAGAAAAAAAGCCCCGATGCAGGTTGCAACCGTAAAAAGTTGACGGTTTATTAAACTCGACCCCTGGGCTCGCATATTTCAACACATTACCCTTTCCCCGGTTTTCTGTTTTCCAAGAAGAGAATCTGTTATGTAAACCGAAAATTGCGGTCTACCACCAGGACAACAATGTGCTTGGTAGCTGGAATACCGTATTAATTTTATTGCCGAATAAAAGGTTGAAAGGTTCTTATGTTAGATAGGGTACGGGAGGGTATTTCCAGCCCATTAAGCGGTAGCCTGAACAATATTCAGCAATTACGTTGAAACTATATTTATTCTAGACAAGATTTTTATACCAGTTGATAGAATAATATTTACTGAAAATATCGGAGTGTATTTTGGTCTTAATAAAACGCTACTGAATTTGAGTTATAGTCGCGAGAAATGATGAAGTCGCTGCGGTTAAATTGGGCCGAAATAGTCTGCGCAGGGATTAGATGCTTTTCAAAAACGTATCAAAAGAGAGACCGACGGATAACGTGTCGGTATTGCCTAGATACCGGCTCATTGAAGATAACTAGTTTTGCAGTGACAACAGCATGCTGCTGGCGCTGGTGTATCATTGAATCGTACATATACACTAGCACCAGAAGCAAGTTGATGACACTCAAATACTAGCTATGTCAACACGATAGAAGAGTTTCAGGCGCAACTTCATCACATATTAGTAGTAGTGTTTATAGAGCACCATATTCTGAAATTAAAAACAAAATACTGCAGATTGCTAGTGAATGAAAATTGATTTATATTTTCATATCAGAAGGGAATTTTTGTGTTCTTCCGTGATAAAAAGATTAAAAATAAAATTGTTCTGTGACACCATATTCACAGCTGTTTAGTTGCTAGAATAAGTAAACGTGATCATAATTGTGTGTTTTCCAAACCATCATCAAGAGCAGATACGCGTAAGCGATTGCTGCTGTTTTTTCAGTCTGGTTACGTGCTAGTGGGAAAACAGTGCTTTTGATGTTTGTTGATTAAAATTTAGCAAATTACTTACATTTTTATGAAAATAGTTATAACATATTAAAGCTTATAAGTGCTACATTCGTTTCAGTATTGTTATATAGCAGCAAAGTTTTTATTTGAGAAAGCGAAGCAAAAAAAGATAATGTATGCCGAATTTAGTAGCGAGCTGGAAATACCTTCCCGTACCCTATCTATTTTCATGCCAAGCAAGGAATATGTTCAGTTGAAACAAGTATTCGTTTTGACCGCCAATTGAGCGTTGTAAAACACAGTAATTACAAGCAGTTAGCATTTTCAAATTCACCTTTGTCTCACATTCACTTGTACATCAGTTATTGTAACCGACATGCTTATAATGCAAAAATATAACGCTTGCTCCACAGACAAACTTGTTTGTAAACAATGTTTTTAGTTTCACCACCAGGAGCAAGTAAGCACAAATTATTGACCGAGCCCACTCTGCAACATGCCACATAAAGTTGACCATGGGAAAAACATGGTGTTCTCAGATCAACTCCACACTATTTGAATGATTGCCCCTGTGACTCAAATAGAGTCGGTCAGCAACACTTAGTACTAATGGTCGAACACTTTTTATACGGGTCACTTTGATTCAGCGCATAATTACACTTGACAAATCTACAGCTGCGAGCATTGCCGTTTAGTGTTTCGTATTTTGATTTTTTCTGTTGTACGGATAAATTGTTAAGGTGCGTTTAAACTGGGCAATTTTTCGGTAACATGTGGAATGCAACATTTGGTATGCGACATGCTGCTAGTTGTTACTCAATGCTGCTGATGTTGCCACCTGAACATTTGTTATACGTTGCTATGTTGCTTGGAAACATTTGGCAACAGTTTGGAAAAAGTTGCATGCCACAAGTTGCCAATCTAAACGCACCTTTACAGTCATGTGGGCGTTACTCCCCCTTCCTGCCAGCAACCTCCTGTCATCAGCTCCCTCTTTTGTCCCACCGTCACTTAAGGAAGAACCGTCCAAACATTTCAGAGTCTTCCCCCTGTTACTCTCCCCTCTTTTGTCAACCCCTTCAATTCTGATTCCCTTATATCAAGGAACATGTATGAAAGTTTGATAAAGAATGGTCAAGGCGTTTCGGAGTTATCGTCTCCCCCCTTATTAGTCCCACCCCCCTTTGTCAACCTCCGGTGCTGATTCCCTGTTGTCAAAGAACATGTGTGCCAAGTTTGATAAAGAACGGTCAAGGCGTTTCGGAGTTATGGCCTCCCCCCTATTAGGGACCCTCTTTTCTGTCAGGGAACCTCCCCCCTCGTTTTTGTTAACCTTCCAGTGCTGATTCCCTTATGTCATGGAACATGTGTGCCAAGTTTGATGAATAACTGTCCAGGCATTTCAGAGTAATGTCCTCCCCCCTGTTACAACCCCCCTCTTTTATTTCGAAGGTATGGTCCCCCCCCTATTAGTTCCTATCCTCCCTTTGTCAACGTGCGTGATAATTCCCTGACGTCAAGGAACATGTGTGCCAAGTTTGAAAAAGAACGGTCAAGGCGTTTCGGTATTATACCACCCCACCCCCCCTATTAACGACCCTCCCCCCTAACAGGGAACCTCCCTCCTTCGTTTGTGTTAACCTTCCAGTGCTGATTCTCTTAAGCCAAGGAACAATAATTGTGCCAAGTTTGATGAATAACCGTCCAGCCATTTCGGAGTTATGGCCTCCCCTCTGTTACGAACCTCCTCCCCTTTGTCAACCCCCCCAGTGCTGATTCTCTTATATCAAGGAACATGTGTGCCAAGTTTGGTGAAGATCGGTCAATGCGTTCTGGAGTTATGGTGGAACATACAAACATACAAACAAACATACTCACGCTCACTTTTATATATATAGATATATATGAATTTTTCCAAAAAAAGTCTTTTCAACAAAGAAAATGGTAGAAGAAATAGAAAGTTATAAAATTATAAATGTGAATAGTACATTTAGAACAAAACGAAGCGTGAAGGGAAATGACGAAAAAATAGATAATAGCAAGGAAGGATCACAGAAAGTTATTATCTAATTCTTCCGCTCCGTGTTATTCTGCACTATGAACCCGAGCAAAATTTTAGAGCAAATTGAAAACAAAATTTGATACCTTGATGTAACTGGTTTTGATTACTCGGTGTGATTTCATTTTGGTTGACTTAGTGGTTAAAATATCAAAATTGATTGCAAAAATTCCACGCTGTGAAATTAAATTGAATACTACTTTTGCGATCAAAAATATCAAACGGAATGCTAATCTTGCTGTTATACAATGTTAATGGTAAAGCTAAATTAGTTATCATATCATCATCACATAATCTAGACTGATAGAAAAAAAATAATGTGAAAATAGATTAATTTAAATATTGCAGGTTTATTAAATAGATTATGTCAATACATTTTCTTGCAATACAGATGAAAACAAAATGAAAGCAGTGTCATTTGGACTCGGTAACAGAACGTGATTTCTAGTTGATACCAACAGCAGAATATGTAATAATTTTGATATACTTTTGTTGTCAAACCTTGCTCAGGAATACTATTTACACCTATAATTTCATAATTTTGTACTACCATTTTCAAAAACTACTGGCAAAACTAGTGCTCATTTCTAGGGGGAGGATTACATCCCCAGTCATTTTTTAGACCATTTTATTTTGTCAGCATACCAGAATCAAACGCAAATTAATGCATGGAATCTGCATTCGAGTTTTTATAGCTATATAGTTAATCAATCATAGTTTTTTTATATTTTGAAAGTTGAGTCAATTTTTCTAGTGGGAAATTGGCGCCCCTCCCAATTCCGCCAATGATAGACACACAAGCCTTCTTCTTCCCAATTTTTTTGGTATGGAATAAACGCAACTGAAAAAGCTGCAGTCTTTGATACGGCACATAACCGTGTCTACCGCCTGCAATGATTTACTACTTGTACAAACACAACCTCCGTTCAGTATAAATGAAAAGAAATTACCAACGCTGCTCTGCAGAGCGAACTGGCTAGAAATGTTGGAACCATTGTGATAGAAAACTCTCCACGGAGTAGTGAATTCCAATTCTATAGCACGCGTTTTAAATGTTCCTTGAAGAAGAACAGCCTCGTTCTTGGCGAGGCTCGGTGTAGGAGGCGCCAGCCCGGCTTTACACGCCGGCATTATTTTCAAGGACAATTCCATGATTCATAATTAATGCCATACTAGACGGAGTCGCCAACTTCACTCGCTAGAATTAAGCTGTTCAAATTTGTCTTCTTGCTCGGTATAATTTGATGGTGTAATTGAAGAAATTTTCCGCAATGGTGAAGATGGCTTTATATCTTTCGTTAACGAATAACGATAAATCACTTCAAAGCGTACTGGAGAAGTCTATCTTCGAAATGATGTACTGATAAATAAGCACTCTGATCACAACATGATAGTCTAAAGCTTATGTCGTGCATTATTTTTTATTGGATGCATTCATAAAATTAAGAACAGTTATTAATAGTTCCAAAATTCCATAAAGTTAGGTAGTTAGCGCTTATTTAGTCTAAAGAAAAGTCTTAATGGGAGTTCTAGCGAGTGTTATTTTAATCAGGAATTTATTTTCTAAACATTCTACATTGTATAAATAAATTTTATAATCATGATTATTTTAAAATTCCCCACACGTATAACTGAATATAATTCACATCTCATCTCCGCACAATCTATTTTACGTAAGAAGAAGCCTACAGGCTACGAACTCAATTTCACTAAAGTACTCGTAGACAAAGCATTAACTACTTGAGCATGAGCTAGTATAATTTGAATTTTCCGAGAAACGTCTTCAAGAATTACGACAGTGCACAGTGCAGCCATATTTTGCCCTTGTTGGCGTCATATTGCACTCGTGCCTAACACAGACTTTTCGTGTTGGAGCAGCTACATAGGAGCAAGAAACTTGAATAGGCACCGAAGCCTGCGGCAGTAGACATACTGTAGTAGTCTGTTCCTTGGATTTGAACTTATATTCACTCGCAGCCGGTTCATTCAGAATGGATCTTCCGAAAGTAGCTGTGGTAATTCGACATACACTGCACAGCTGAAGTTGAACATGAGCCAGTTCATGGAAGTGCTTGAAATCGATTTTTTCCTGTCATTATAACTTGTTAATTGTCAGACTAAGGATAGGATATTCGAACTATAGCGTAAAAACTTTGAAACAAATTTAACTGAAAATTGTTATTACAAGTCAATAATATTAGTGTAATCTAATCTGATGGAATGCAATGGTCTTTTGAAAAATTCCACTTGATTAACGTTAACTCGCAACTTAAGTTCCTCTTCCGTTCCACTAGTTTCAGAGCTGTCGAAGGTGTGCAAAATCAACATAATAAAAAGCTACACTTCCAGAACGTTAGCTTCCGGGGAAAAGTCTGCGAAACAGCTGATTGCTACAGTGGAAAACAACCGCCACTTGAAGAGATGAAAGAAAACGCCCCACGCCGCCGGAGCAACACGAGCTTAATTGCAAGTCCATGATGGTGGTGTGCCTGCCTGTGCCCTGTGCTGTGTGCATTGTCAACCGAACCAACAACCGAAGCGGAAGCGTACCGTTCGGTTTAACCATCCATCCTTGCCGTTATGCGGCTGCAAAGACCTGCAGTAGTTTTTCGCACCGAGCCAGATCGTCGAGTATAAACAGCCCTGCAGCAGTTTCATCCGGCCAAAGCTTTTTCAACCCAACAAATAGCAGCCAATGCAAGTGCCATTGGTTCACATACAAAAAATAGGTTCAACGTAACGTGGCATAATATTATTGTCATGTGGACTGTGATTTTACGCAAGCTGGAAACAAACCCGAGCAAAAAAAACAAAATGTTGGCCTTATTCATTCTGTTGCCGGTTTTAAAACAAGGCACAACGATGTGACGGTGATTGTCGGTTGCAAAAAAAACCGGGCCCAGCTGACACTATTAGGCTTTTCCTGCGAATTATTGGAGAAAAATCTGATTGAGGAAAATGAATCATTGAATAAGCAAAGTGAATTATACGATTTATGAACAAGTAAAATTAACTTAATACTACTATTTATTTCATTTACGGTAAACCAACGAAAAATCAAAATTCTTGCTTGATTTCTATTTTGGACTATGCACTTATTGACTGTACATTTATCTAACCACGGACACCAGATAACTGCGTTACTGAGGAATAATTTACGATCCTGCAACAATCACGTGCGAATTTTAGTGCAAAGCACCATTATAGCATTAAATAGGATAGTTGGCTACCTATTTCCTCGCGAATCAACTCTACTGATTGTGAGAAGTGAGAACTATCACCATAAAACCAATACCTACGTGATGTTCTCTTATCGAGGAAGACAGTGATAGTAAAGTTTTACGTACAGAGTCGTTTACGAACCATACGATATCATACTAGGCAAACCCATACTGGATTTAGACTTCTTTCATCATGAATCCAATCTACCGATAACGATAGCTGTCACGTGTTGTTAATTTATCGTTATCCAGAAAAAAAATACCTCTGCGAGATAAAGACACAGTCACTGATTAACACAGATGCTCGGTAAAGTACCTTTCGTAGTACTGAAATGACCGGCACGACTTTTTTGTTGCACTGGTGACTCAATTTCTAATGACTCTGTGCAGCATTTCACCTCAAATGACCGTCATATTGGTACGATTGTTGTGTCTTGCATTGAAGTTAATTTATTAGTGTAACTAAGATAATCTAATGCAGTCAGATCGCCTAATCTTGGTGGATATTTAAATGGTACTATCCGAGAAATTATCGATACACCGTGTTTTGCAAACAATAAGTCCAATATAACGGCCGCAATGTGGCATGTTATGCCAACTTGTTGGAGGAAAAGATCATCGCCATCAATTTTATTAATGAAATATCGTACGACCTTATTCAATGTTAAAAAGTACGGGCCCATGATACCATCATAAAGTATGCATTAACTAATGGATTAATTTCGAATGGCGTTAGAAAAATAATTAATTGTACTAATTGTAAATACAAAATATAATTCAATGGAACAAATTTTTTTTAAGTCCTATGTTTATTAAACCTACTACAAAAGTGCTTCGACGCTTGTCGGATGGTTTTACGGCATTTGGCCGTAATCCTAATCATGGTTGATGAAATGATTGTAGTAGATCATCCGTTTGAGGTTCGCCAAAAAAGTACAGCCAAAAACGTAGGGCCGAGATCAAAAGACCACACCCTCCATTGCGTGATACCTCTTGAGGAACTTCCGACAGGCACTTCATACTGTTTATCTCCCCGTTCACCGCAAGCCCCCAAAAAAAATAGACAGCTGTTTAGACTTTCCTTGCTCACTGATCTTTAGTCACAGAAGAACCTTCTCCGGGAACTTGATATGAAAGATACATTTAAGGATGTTGTAAATACCAGATCGTCTAAAGCCGGCGAACAGTATGTCCAGCTTCTTCGCTCCGGGTTGATGCTGGCAGCACGAACAAAGTATCGAGCGTAGTTCTTTGACTGTTTTCGCCATGGCTGCTGCAAATCAACTGATAACTGCCCCAACTGCAATGCGGTAATTTGAGTATTTCTACCAGTGATCGACCAGTGATGTTCGTTCAGTGTTGCAGCCCGAGCTGCTGATACCGATTACTGGCGAGGGCTCACACTCCCGCACATGAGTAAAATCGAGGGCTAAAATGAGCAAGAAAAGAAAAAGCAATGCAGAATCCACGCCACTGACCCTCTTGGGCAGCTGGTCGCTGACGAGTCATTTGACTCGCGAGTGGGCTATGCAGAAAGACATGGATTTGACTCGCCATAATAACTCTCAGGGAATGATCCAACTTTGACTAGGACAGGGTTTTTCCCAAACACTGTTTTTCAAGCAGTAAAAGTAGGAATTGCGTGCCATTAGTCTGCAGTCTACGAAATCCGAATAAACAGTGATACTGAAAGTTTTATTATTTTCTTATATTCTAATTACCAACTGCGAACTCTGTCGATCAAGTCGATAAAGGTTCTAAAGGTCATAAAAGTCAAGTTTTAAAGACGGCTTTGCTTTGCTTTGCTTCTTTTGGGAACAACATTAACCTTCCTCAGGGATCTCTATGGGAGAAAATATTGTTCATAGAATTCCAAGCATCAACAAAAGAAAAAGGTCCTTCTGGTGGGTTGTCAGTTTATAGCTCGTGTCATTTGACAATGCCTCATAAAGTGTACATAAAGTTTTTTTAAGCGTCTCTGCAAAGGTGCGTTTGGAGTGCCCTTTCAAAGTCCACTTGCGTTTATCAACGCACAATTTATAAGCGAGGCATATAAATAGCACCCGCCCAGTTAGCTGAGGTGTGCGACGCTGGCCTAACAACCCAGTCGTCAGCTGTTCGAGTCTAGACTGGGCAGTTCTGCTTATAGTGTCTGTTTTTATCATAGAGGCACATTTCAGAACCCTTTTTGTATGATTCTCTCTACATTTTTCGCAGGTAGTCGACCTAAAACGGCCTCAAGGTAGACGATGTTTACCTTCACATACGTAGCTAGGCAGTGCAGATCTGACGAAAGTAATCCGAAATGAGTCTAATGGAATATAAACTTTGATACACTTGTCAACCGATGTTCTATGCAATTACTTGCAATTCGCTGGCATTGTCCGGCTGGACAATGGAATCCTTGATTGCGGCCAATCCCAAACTCCAGAAGGTCCTTAACGGTCAGACTAAAATCACTCACCACGCCGTCATTTTTCAGGAATAGCTCACAAGCAGGAAAATTTTACGTAAGGTTTTTGTACTACAAGTAAAATGCCAATTCGTTACTTTTACCAGAGATTTTCAAGAAGGTATGCTTGTTTTCTGGTTGAAAAAGTCAGAAGACGGTCGACGGTCTAGTTTTTCACTAAAATGACGTATAAGGGTGTGTTTTGCCATGTTTTACCCTACAACTTGTACTGAAATCTGAAAATGTATTGATAGAACAAGAGGCAACTGTAAAAGTGCTCAGATTTTGTTCTAATTTTGTTGTGTTTGTTCCTAGTCGAAAAATTTTAGACACATGTTTTTTATTGGACGCTTAGGGTGCTCCTCTCTGAATTAAAGTGGTCACAATAATCGCCATGCTTTCCGATTTTACTTCATTCAAAACTTCATAACTTTTGAACTGCTGAACCGATTTCAATGATTTTGGTTCCAAATAAAAGATATTTCAATCAACTTTTCAGAAAATATATTCGACTGTAGCTCAAAGCATTCCGGAATGCTTCTTCTTCTTCTTCAGCAGCATAGAGCCGGGGTGGCTCGTGCTGGTTCAAGCACTCGTCTCCATTCAACTCGGTCTTGGGCCACTCGTCGCCAATTCCCTAGTCATCTCAGAAGTCGCAAATTGCTTTCGACCTGGTCGAGCCATCGTGCACTTTGGGCCCCCCTGTTCCTGGTGCCGGTGGGGTTGTTGAAGAATACTATTTTCGTCGCACTGTCGTCCGGCATCCTTACGACGTGTCCGGCCCACTGTAGCCTGCTAACTTTCGCTAGATGTACGATGGGAGTCTCCCCAAGCAGTGCCTGTAGCTCGTGATACATACGCCTCCGCCACTCTCCGCTTTCAGTTTGTACTCCGCCAAATATCGTCTGCAGCACTTTCCGCTCAAACACGGCAAGGGCGCGTATGTCCTCCGTAAGCAGCGTCACGGCTTCAAGTCCATAAAGAACTATCGGTCTAATAAAGGTTTTGTACATTGTTAGCTTCGTGCGGCGTATGCTTCCTGATCGTAACGTTTTACGAAGGGCAAAGTAGATCCGATTTCCCGCTTGGATGCGCCGCTGGATCTCCTTAGTAGTGTTATTGTCCGCGGTCACCAGCGATCCCAAATACACGAACTCCTCTACCACTTGTAGTTCGTCGCCGTCAACGGTTACCGTCTGTGGGAGGCGCGCATTTGTTTCCTTTGAGCCTCTTCCTTTCATGTATTTGGTCTTCGACGCATTTATTTTTAGCCCAATTCTCCTAGACTCCGCTTTCAGTCTGGCGTAGATTGCCTCCGCCGTCGCAAAGTTCCTGGCAATGATAACGAAGTCATCTGCAAAACCTAGAAGTTGGCTACTCTTGGTAAAAATCGTGCTTCTCGTTTCGATGCCCGCTCGTCGGATCACCTCATCAAGAGCGATGTTGAACAGCATGCAGGATAGACCGTCACCTTGTCTCAACCCTCGTCGCGTCTCGAAGGGACTCGAGAGTGTCCCAGAGATGCGTACGAAACACATCACTCGATCCAATGTAGCTCTGATCAGTCGCGTCAGTTTGTCCGGAAAACCGTATTCGTGCATTGTCTGCCATAGCTTGTCTCGATCAACTGTATCGTATGCTGCTTTGAAATCAATAAAGATGTGATGCGTGGGCACGTTGTACTCCCGACATTTCTGCAAGATCTGTCGGATAGTAAAAATTTGGTCCGTAGATTCCGGAATGCAAAAATGTTGAAACTTTGGCGAAAGAAAGAATGGCAAACATGATTATTTTTGTAGCTGTCCTAACTTAGAAAAGGGGCACCCTAAGCGTCCAATAAAAAATATGGGTCTAAAATTTTTCGCCTAGAAATAAACACAACAAATTTAAACGAAATCGGAGCACTTAAACAGTGACTCGTTTTCCAATCAATATTTTCTCAGATTTCAGTACAAGTTGTAGGGTAAAACAAGGCAAAACATTTCGTTATACGACACTTTTTTGAAAAACTTTGATCGTCGTTCGATATTCTGACCATTTCAACCTACATAACAAGCGTGCCTTCTTGAAAATCTCTGGAAAAGCATCGGATTGGAATTTTGTCAGTAGTATAAAAGCCCTAAATAAAATGGGGCAAAACAGACGTCTTTTTCCTACTATTCTTCTTCTTTATTCACCATACAATCTCAAATTAGAGAGAGTTTGTACATGATTCTTTCAAAACTATTAGAAAATAGGGGTGAATGGGGCAAAATGGGCTACTTCTCGTTATTTCCGTGCGTTCAGACCATCACCAATCGATTTATCGTGGTTTTTTACATAGGAAAAGTCACAAACAGCGGCAACAATAAGTTCAGTTTTTCGATCCATTCTGCCCACTGTGCGCTGCTATAAAAACAAAGATTGTCTCGACCATTTTTTTGGAATTTCTTTAGAACCACCACAAAAATGAATAAAATTCCATTATCTTCTAACATATACTGCTGCAAGAAATATTCTTGCGGTGACAATAGAATCAAAACATTGTAATTAAGTTTAATCAACCAAAACCAAAATTAATCTCAACTTGCAACAAGCAGCTCAGCGTGTCTCGTGTCCTCAGCGTGAGAGGCGTGAATGCTAACCACTACGCCGGGATTGACCCCTTAACAGAGATGTTGATTTCAACAAGTTAATTAGACTAATGACATATTCGTTTCTATTCAGGTTCGCACGATTTTTGCATATTCTGCTATCAAACGGGAACGGATAAAACTACAAAGCGAAACCATTGCGAAATTTCGAACAACGCATAGGAATCAATCTAGGGAGCGTAACATGCATGTAAGACAATATTTAACTTCAATCCAATTTGTGCTATTGATGGAATAGTACTGAATAGATTGAATCGGTCTAACAAAGGTCTGCTATAACTCTATAATACACCGATTACGCCAAACAAGGGTTCGATGCGTAACGAAACGTAAAAAGAAACTAAAGATGAAAGGATTTCTTCCCAAGCTTTACACTTCAATTCATTCAGCATTCATTCTTTTGTACTACAGACACATAAAATCGTCGAATGAATTTACCATTGTCCCCGACTAGCGGAACCGAGCTGATACACAAGAAATCAAACCACCTTTTTTACGATAGCATGCTGTGCAGTACGAATAAAGCTAATATTTTTACGTTTTGGCTTTTTTTTTCTTGTTATTTCAGCTGGCATCGAGGAGGACTGTGTAGACTTTCAGGGAAACTCAGTAGCCCATGGGCTCCTGTACGTACCCGGACCGGGCGTGTGCAGTTTATGTGTATGCTACCATTCAGAGCCTCTCTGGTGTAAAGCAATCTACTGTGATCCACCTTACGTAAGTATGTCCTGACTAAACTGATTGCACAACAGTTAACGTTATTTAAGAGAGTTTAGTAGTGCGGAAGAAACCACATACAAAAGAGCATTACGTTTTGGCATGGCAAGCGCCAAGGATGCTCGAAAAATATGACCCGTCATTTTAAAATTGAACAGAAATTAATTATTCGTTCAGTGCTGTTTTAAAAATGTGCACAATCGGCTGCAGGCTTGTTTTGTTCCACGACGTATATATTTTATCTCTAGCGGTTAATATAATTGTCCAATCATTTTAGTTTATGCTCCATAAATTTAAAATGTGTTGCTATTTTTTGCGACCACTAATGGTGTTATGCAATACATAAGTGTTTCAATTTTAATTATCCCGCTACATGGGTATCTACTTTAATAGGGTAGATGCTCCAGTAATGGAGGGATTATGTCAGGGGATAGTATTTAAAGACAATTAGAATGCTCAATTTACCAGTTTCCAATTGAACTATATGATAATATGGTGCGCCATAACGTTGGCTTTATATACATACCAAAATTATACCATTCTGTTGGTTAATATGTTTAAAATATTGCTTTTACTGACATTAGTCTGTGCTCCTAAAGTAGTGGCAATGTTCCTATAATAGTGTAAAATTTGCCTATAATAGTGGAATTTTATTTACCGACCTTAGTAACGCTTGCAGTATGCATGGCAGCTGGTGGATAACAACGTAGGCTTGTTTAAATGCTATGGTTTGATATGAATTTCTTAAGTAATTGCACCGTTTTGGTCCACTCAAAAGGAATTTGTTATTTCTGCATCAACATCTAAAATTTTAACTATATACGTTAGATAAAACTGTTCACAAATATACATTTAACAATCGAAAATTGATATTCTATCGAAATCATACTAAAATCCGCCAAAATTAAGAAATGTTTCGAGTTTCCACTATTACTGGTACACCCACAACCACTGTTACATCTACCCTACTCTGTAAATATTATGCAGCCATCAATAAATCGCCTTCCACTGTTCAATTCAAATGCTACCAAATTGTAACTTGATGCAAATATAAAGGTAAGATGAAGCAATGCAGAGAAGAAAATAAATTATCTAAAATTAAAAATCAGGAGTTCGAAAACAGACACTGAGGAAGCCTGCAAGTCGTAGGCGAAATACGTATCTGTCGTGAATAAAATATACATAGTAGAATTAAATTGGATAAGTTTTCTTCTTTTTTAATTTTAGGTTTCGTATTCTACTAAGACGCTCCAAAAACTTCAGTAAATAAATTATACAAAGCTAGCTCATTCATCAATAGCACAGAATGCATTACATACATCCTTGTTAGCACAAGTGAACACGGTGTATGTTTAATTTCAATGTTATATAACCTTGACAAGCTTGTTACGCTCCGACAATTTCAATTCATTGCATCCACATAACGAAGGATGGCTGAAGGATCCGACGCCGGCAATTAGTTGCACGAAGATGAAATGTTCTTATCGCCCTATGCTGCTGCAATGCAAACTGCAGCAGTGTCATTAATCTTCGTTATCCGACCGTTGGTTGCGTTACGTTGTGTTGTAGGTAGGTGCCTTATACCCACCCAGAAGCTGCAGTGCGTCTCTGAAGGAGCAATTCAGCGTGCTAATTACACCAGCGTGTATCCTTACCCACGCATGCTAAAGAAAAACTTGATTTAACGCTGAATGGGTGCCGTTTTCAATTCTCTGTGCCTTCCGCTAGATACTGCGCTCAGGATGGATGGATGGATGAATGGAAGTTTTTCATTAGCATGCTCTGAATAATCAAGCTTAAAGTAGCCGGTACAGATGACAAAGCAAAATAATTAATGTGCATGGAATGATTCTTCGTTATACTCGGAATATGATTTCACTGTAAAACCAGCTCCTTATTTTAGCTGTCGTGCACGATCATAATTTGGCAACCCCAATATCTAATTGAAATTATTTCAAAGCCTCCAGTGGAGACATTGGTGGTAATGGATGATGGTGACTTGACGAAAAAAGAGTTCCGATTTCTTCATAAAGGATTTCCTTCATTTGTCACGCTCGGGTTCATTGGCACGTTTCCACGTATAACATAATCATATTCCAAGCACGTTACAACCTTAGAGTTGACGTGGTAATACAATACGGTCTTTTTGCGAAGCGACATATGCGCTCAGGACAGGCTCATCATTCTGCTGATTTGATTAACCGAACGTATTTCGATACAAAATTTTATACGATTACTAGCTGACCCGACAAACTTCCTATTGCCACAAATTAAACTATGTTGTACATAAATCGTGAATCTCGTATAGCCTTTGTCACAATCTCGAGTTTTGCAAATTTCTGAGGAGTTCATGGGTGTTTTAATATACAAATTTCCCTCACAGTAAAGTAGAAAACAAATCCCCCAATTGCTTAGCCTGATAAAATAAAGTGGATAGCATTTAAATATTTGCCATCATTACACCGAATACCATTTTGCGGAGCACCAATTCTCGGTTGACCATAACGAGGAATATAGAGTTTCGCAGAATACCATTTCGCGAAAAACCTTACGCGGGATGTACCATTGCACGGAAAATCTTTTCGTAGAAAGTACTATTTCGTAGGGTTGACCTAACTAAAGGTCAGTAGATCTAGGAAAATGAATAAACCTAGATAGAGGCTATCTCTTCGCACCCCCCCCCCCCACTCCCCCGCAGTGGCCGGCGCTTCCGACGGCAGGTCGCCGGCAGCACTCACGGCCTATGGCCGTCTCGCGCTGAATCATCTATTGATAGTTTATGTTATGATAGTTATGAAAGAGTCTAAAATTTCTTGAGTTCGATTAATTTTTGAGTTACGCAAAAATTTCTGTTTTATTTGTATGAGAGTTCTTATCCCCCTACCATGAGGATGGGATGAGAGGTCCCAATTCATCATAGAAAAAATTCTTGTCTCCAAAAACAGCCACATGTCAAATTTGGTTCCAGTTGCTTGAATAGTTCTCGAGTTATGAGGATATTTGTATTTCATTTGTATAGAAGCCCCCCCTCTCTTTAGAGGGAGGGGGTCAGAATTCCTCTCCTAAAGAGAGGAGGGGTCTCAATTCAACATAAAAAAATTTGCCTCCAAAAACACCCACATGCTAAATTTGGTTCCATTTGCTTGATTAGTTCTGGAGTTATGAGAAAATTTGTATTTCATTTGTATAGGAGCCCCCCCCCCTCCTAAAAAGGTAACGGGTCCTAATTCATCATAGAAAAAATTCATGCCTCCAAAAACACCCACATGCCAAGTTCCATTTGATTAATTAGTTCTCGAGTAATGAGGAAATTTGTATTTCATTTGTATAGGAGCCCCCCCTCCTAAAGTGGGGAGGGGTCTCAATTCATCATAGAAAAAATTCTTGTCTCCAAAATCACCCACATGTCAAATTTTGTTTCATTTGCTTGATTAATTCTCGAGTTATGCAGAAATTTGTGTTTCATTTGTATAGGAGCCCCCTCTCTTAGTGGGGAGAGGGGTTTCTAATTGTCATAATAACCTTCCCTGTCCCCAAAAACCCCTATACGCAAATTTTCACGCCGATCGGTTCAGTAGTTTTCGATTCTATAAGGAACATACGGACAGACAGACAGACAGAAATCCATTTTTATAGGTAGAGATGTTCAATAGTAGATCAAAATTAAAAATTCCAATTGATACCTAGAACAAAGCAAACAAAGGTGAGAACTATGGTTCCACATTATCTGAAATATAAAATTAAACCCCATTATTGATGATTTGTGGTTAAGTTTAACAAAATAAAACCTGTTGTAGGGCATTCAGTGCTACACAGATATTAGCGTCTGTGGCTCGAGGAGCACAATTCCTCACAATTATGCACAAAACTAGCAAGAAAACTGAATATAAATGATACCCAATTCAAAATTTTATGACCCAATTGACAAACAAATGGCATTAAAATAAAAAATCATGGAAACTTCAGGTGAAATTCTGACATAGAAATCTTATAACCAATCAAGATTAACTTCAGTTAAAATTGAATTTAGTGGCTGTAGTAACTCACATAAAGTCGAGAAAATAAAATGGAGATAAAGATATACAGTAATACCTCGATATACTTCGATATAGCGCAACTCGATTTAACATAACTTTTACCACAATATAACGTAATTTCTTAAAATGAATAAAATCAACTGAATTAACCTTCATTGTGGTGTAACCTCGCATTGTTGTTGTGCGAAAATTATTTCTATTTTTTAAATTTTGTATATAATGATATAAGGTACCCCGGGGCAAGTGGGAATACGGGGTAAGTGGGAACGGAGCTCATAACTCTCCTCAACCTTATTTTCTCCGACCGAACCTTTCTAGAAATGAAAGATACAACTCAAACGCATGTAAGTTAATTATAGATTATTTATAACAGGCATTCCAAACATCAAAATTGGACTTTCAATTTGAGCGTTATTTTCAATTTGCGTTGTAAGTTTGACGCACCTTTTTATAAATGATATTTTGGCCACAGGCTTTACAGAAAAGTACATGTTTTTCTGACAGTAGGTAAACATAATGAGTGTATTAACAAATTACACCCGAAAACTAGTTGTTTAATTTGACAAACGGTATTAAAAAAATGGATCAAAATAAGGTCGGCATTTCAAAGCACCCGGGGCAAGTGGGACCTATTAAAAATAAAATGTTTCAGCACAAAACTTCCTGTCTTAATACATTTTTTAGATGAACTATCGAACATTTTCAGTTCAATTACATAATATTTATACCAGTAAAGCTTTAAAATAAAACCGAAAAAGACTAAACCAAGGGCCCCCAAAAAAGAAGCCCACATGCACAGCTTGTGAGGGAACAAACAGTTTGGTCACATTTTGGTTACACCTAACCGATGTTAATTGAATTTGGAAAGTCAAATTGATATAATTAAGCAAATCTGCAACTGGAATTGAAACAATAAAGTGCTGTGGTCATTAAAACGTAACTATCTCTTATGAGTAGCTCTACCAGGCTTGGCATACACTTTTCGCTTCGATTTTGCTTTTTTGATTACTGCATCTCAGCCAAGCAAAATTTGAAAAAGTGATGTATGGGGCGTTTGTAGAATTTGTTAATATCTACAATATTTCTGAAGTAAGCGTTACTGTGCATTTTGTATTTATGGCGCTATAAGGCTGCTACCCTCTTGGTAGCAAAAAGAGCGCTCTTTTTGCTACCAACGGCATTGCTGCCCTACAGCGCCGTAAATACTAAAGATAAAACTTCACTTTCTTCAGCAATATTATAGTTAATTACTAGCTCTACAAATGCCCCATACACCACTTTTTCAAATTCTGCTTGGCTGAGGAGCAGTAATCAAAAGAGCAAAATCAAACCGAAAAGTGTATGTCAAGCCTGAGCTCTACCGAATTGAGCATGGTAGAACAAACAGATCATAATCGTATTTTCGAGCTATTAAACAATGATTAATCCTAAATTACGTCTCGCAAGAATTGGATACAACGACATATTCAACTACATTTCATTACAATAATGCTTTTCAGCGTAATTACTCACGATCTGTGTTTTATATAAATTATAAAGTCGCCCGTTGTGATCTGATTTTTTACGCTATTTTTGAATGAACCCTTCGTACAAATATTGTTTTTGATTGATTCTTGCAATGCTTTAACATTGCTGTATATTAACTTACACAATTTACTATTATTTTATGCTTTTTAATCAAATTTGAATATAGGACCCACTTGCCCCATTTACCGGGGCCATAATCGCCTATCGCCTATCGCCATAATTTTAGAAATTCTCCTCCAGATTCATTTCATGTAAATTGATAGGCCTTTTTCGTAATTAATCCTTCGAAGTGATACCACAGAAGAGTATCTGTGCTAAAAGAATTTTGAAATAATCATAGGTATAGAAAACACAGTGGAATAAACCCAAACTATGCATTTTTTAGGTCCCACTTGCCCTGGTGTACCTTAATTCCATTGATTAGACATTTAAATTTCAATTAAAAAAATCTTTACACACTTTTCGATTCTTCGCATTCCTTAATGTATTTTTCAAACACCAGGCCACTCATCTTAAAATTTGAATGTTACCAGTTTGAAAAGTTCCCCTTTTATTTGCAATCAATTTCGTTTGAATAGGAATAAATTTCGCTTTTGCTTCTATATATTGTAACTTCGATATAACGAAACGAAAATAAAAATAAAGTTGCTTTATATCGAAATATTACTGTAAATGTCAAAGTCAAATCAAATCTATGATCAATATAATTAGCTGAACGAATCTACTGTACTGCGTATTGTTAAAATTTGGTGCCTCACCTGTTTTCAACGCCTGGACACCCTAGTGAATATAGGCTGACAATGAGTTTGATTTTCAAATTCAAGCATATGTTGGTTCCAATGTCAAGAAGCTTTATCGTAACATGTTTGAACGCGAATCGGTACTCAGGGACAAGGTTGAAAGGTGTAACCATGATATTGAAACTACTGACGTGAGAAAAGCAAATGAAAAAATAAGCTGATTTGGGAATGTGCAATCCGTATTTTCTGATGCATTCTTTGTTCTTCTATAGTTGACCTAAAGCGATGGATGATTGGATGACTTCAATAGTATTGAGGCTTATTTCAAAATATTACAAGAACATTTGGAAAAAATTTCGGTATTTTTTGTGTTTTTATTCTGTGTGAATGCCCACCAAAATACACGAGTATACTTATTGATGGCGCCTTAGGTGATAATTTCAATCATCCCGTCGAGCTTCCAGAGCCAAATAAAATCAGCAGCAAAATGATGTCAGCAAAAGCTTACATGCTGTGCATGATTTGCGGACTGCCATCCAAAGAATTACAGTCAACAAACTGACATGCAAAATATAAATAATTGGTTTACATTTTGTGCCTTTTCTGTTTATACTTCACGGAATCGCTTCCAGTGGAAAACGTATCACTACAACCCGGCTGGGGTGCCGGCGGAGCCCACATCCAGCCATTCAAACTAATGCCGTAGTTAGATATGCACTCGGAATGGTTTTGGTATGAAACCAAGCAAACAGTATGCGCATCCTGCCGTTTATACAGACAGACAGACAGACTATTTGATGTGATTATGCATATTTGCATGAGAGTACGAATGTACTAATTATGAATGTGCCCCATAAGTGACAAAACAGCACGGCAACATACTTTTGACATTTACATGATTCTAAAAAAACAGGATTTTGGGTGCGTACCCTAAGGGTGCATGCTTTATGTGGCCGATAGAAGTGACCGAGATTGAAAAAGTCAGTAATGACATTACAATTAACATTTTAACATGCTGGAACATTTCGAAACATTTAAATGACCCAATTGGCAAAGTATGTAACCTAAAAATGCGCTTCATACGCATTCAGAGATAATTCCAAACAACCAAACAAATTTAGTTTTGAAATGATGTCAGTATGCTAGTCTACCTAAGTAATAGACTATTATTCAACAATTTTCAGTCAACAAGCTGACATATGAAGTAAAAATAATTGGTTCACATTTAACCTTTGCTGTTCATATTCTCGAAACCCTTTCAGAGGAACACAAAATGTATGGATCATTGCACCATCGCATCGCTCCCCTATCTAGACAGACGTTTATACCGATTCCGCATAAACATGCATTCGAAATGCTATTGGAATGAATCCAAGCAAATAGCTTTCGTATCCTGGCATTCATTTACCGAAAGAGCACTTGACATGATCATGCATAAGCATAGGCTTAAGAAAAAGACAAATTCACATAATACAATAATTATGAATGGATTCGGTAAATGGCAAAACAGCACGAAATTTAAATGCAGACATAAATTTTTGACATTAATGATTCTAGAATAGGAGGATGATATTTTATTGCAATAGCAAATACCTGGCAGCTGGCAATTGTAAATCCCTTCATTTAAATTGGCATCATTTTAAAATTGATATTGTATAAATGAGATGCTAACTAAGAAGCTTTAAAATAACGCTTTTGATTAAAAAAAAAGTTTTTGTTGTTAAATCTTTTGATTATTTCTTCACAAGTTAAACTTTGTTGTTTATAAACTGAAGCAGCAAAACATCAAACATTTTTAAATTTTATAATAAAGAATGTGATATATGATTCATATCTTCAACTCATTATTTATATTAATTCTCAATAGATAACCATGCAACTCCATCTGCTATCACGTGTAACGGAGACACATGGTATTTTGACTTATTTGGGCTATGAGAAATGAGCAAAAAATTTCAAATTTGATTTTAGGGATAAATCTCGGTCTAGTGATTAAAATTTAACCCTCTTACGCCGACGAGTCGGCTTCAGGTTCCAAAACATTCAAACAAAAATACTGCATTTACTGAAACATTGCTCATAATGATAAGCAGCAACAGGTTCTGAAACTTATTCTCTACTATTTTCGTGGTCACGAACCATGTCGTGGTGTGCGTAAATTTAACTGATAAAAAGAAACGTATATTACATGCAGATAAAACATTTCATTCCAATACAGACAATATGGTGCCAACTGAAAAGGGCGCAACAGACTGACATCTATTAGACACATAAAATTCTCGGCGGCATCGCAAAACACCGATTTTCATCGCACTGCGGCATTTCAACTGCATGCTTTATTTTTCACCGTCAGCTATCAGCTTCGTACCGATCTAGACCTGGACCGCCACGCCAAACAGTTGCCTTCGTCACAAGGTTACCCTCGTGCTGTCTTTGCTCGCGTGATTCAAAAATATGCACACGAAAATTTCCATATAGGTACTTACAACTCTTTAGCAGTCCATCGCCATTTATCCTTTGTTACATCGAGTCCCCGCAGAGTTCTAGCTCAACGGTTGCTGTCTATTGCTGAGTTGATTGACCGTTTTTGTACAGTAATGTCAACGTAGAAACTAAAAGGCGTTGAGAAGTCGAAACTTGTTAAATATCGTAGCACTGCTTCGTAAACACTGCTTCGTAAACAGTCAATTTTGTTCCTAGATGTTTCGATTACACTATTATAACATTTTATTTTTTCTTGTGTACACTAGTGTCGTTTATTACTTCTCTCTATGTAACATGAAAATAATTGCATATCGATTGCATAATTTTTCGACAGCATGATTATACCAACTTTAATCCACATGCTGCAGCAAATGGAAAAGATTTTACGCTGAAACGTAAACTTAACATTTTGGTTCACCCCAAAAGTTTACTCAAACGAGGGTTTCTAATCATGCAAATTCAATGATATAACGAGGCCCATTTCTCGGTCGGCAGCCGATAAAGGTTGATCAAAAGGCATTGGTGAAAATTAACTTTGAAGTGGTGGCGTCGCTTTTTCTTGTTCGATTCACAAACCACAACTTTGCTACGTGCTACCGTATCCCAGTAGCTGCTAGATGGCGCCGGCTGTAGTTATAGGGAAGACAAATGTAAATATTGAAATAACATTTTCCATTGCAGTTCACATTTATCGCGCTGGCAAGGTGACTCAAGGATAGAAATCGATAAGCGTTGCTACACATTAGTTATATACATCGTTCGTCGTCAGTTCTATTTAGTGAGTTTAGTATAAAATAGTTTAATATCACTTTTCAGGACATGGCGCATTTATTTCACCAGAAGCCTTGTAAACTAATAATGCTATCTTTTTATGTTCAAACTTTGGATGACATTAAGACTGTCGCAATGGTTTGTTGAACCCTATGCCCTTTTGGCATACAAAAAAAAGTTCAAACTTGCGTGGCTAACTTCGGTTTTTTTCCTAGTTGGAAATATAATGCTGGTCTAACACTTGTTGGTAAAAGTGCTCAACAAATTATTTTGTCTAACATTCCTTCAATAACCGTTTTAATAATATCCGCAGATTGAGGAAGATTTTTTTTATTAGAGTTTATTAGATTATTAATTTATTAGTTTTTATTTGATTTAACCCAGAGTGTCATTCACCAGTTGACTGAGGAAGATGATACTTTTCCCTTCAAATCCACTATTTAAAAAAAGTCAAACAAAGCCTAGGTCCCTAATTCCGTTATCGAAACTTGACCTTCTGTTTTTTATACGACAGACATAGAGTACAGGACAATTGCAGCACCAGTTGCTACGATCCTATTGACACTGACAGCCTCTTTCAGCCGAGATTCGAACATACGACGGCTGGTTTATTAGGCCAGAAGCATACCTCGAGGCCAACTGGGAGGCATCCACTATTAATTTGTTTATTATTTTGCCAATACGTATTTCGTCTCGGTGCAGGGAGACCAAGTTCGAGACCGATGCTGCTCTTAAATTTGAATAATTTTTTCTGAATTCTAATAAAATCCTACTGGAAAATTATTTTATTTTTATTTTTTTGGATTGCTGAGAAATAATTTTTGCATTTCCAGAACCCAATGGTGTTCAACAATAATCAATTCCATAGTTTTAAATTTTGGAAATAAATGAAGTCTAAGAAAAGTACTGAAACTGTGACTGAGAAAAGATTGAGAGTACTCTGGAGAAATTGGTAGTCTAGAATTTGTTAAATGTTGTTTCCTCAAAAAAACTCTGATTTTTTACACCCAAATTGATCCGATAATTTTGAAAAACAGTGACCAGTTTTTAATGTCAGCCAGTTAAAGCAGCTAAAGAATCCTGCTAGTTCATCCTAGAAAGCGACTCCACCCTAATGACATTCCGCTATTATACCGGTGATCTATCATTAAACATCATCAAAAGCCACAGGAATTAATTCCTCGTCCGCTAGCTATGCCGTCAGTGGAACGTAAAACATTCATAGCTTCATGTCTGCCTTCATCCATCGTCATTAGATTACATTCATTTGAAAATTCTCTGCGGCCATAAAATGGAGCTTGCATGTATAGCAGCTCTAAATAGTTTTAATATCCTCTTTACATGAAATTCATCGTCTCGTATTGCGCTTGATTTTGCGAAAAAGCCATTTGAAAACGTTCCTTCACCGGCTATCCTCTTATAGATGCAATAGGAGGAAATAATTCAATTGTGATTAGTAATTGATGATATCCGCCTGGTTAACCTTTTCGGTCTATGCTCTTTCATCCTACCTGGAGGCACTCGCAAGCAAACGGGGCTGAAAAGTTGACCAGAACAGGTGCCTACATATACCATGGCAAGTCTGCTACTAATACATCAAACCTACGCGGCAGGAAATGACGCTTTGCCGTCAGACCCCACGTTGGTTGTATCGGAATATGTAGAACGTTGGGTCGAGGTTGGATGCAAGAGAGTGCCACTTGAAACACAGTCGAGCGGGTACGAGTTTCAACCGTATAAACTGAATTGTAGTTCGTTTCATAGCTCTCCTATGTTTTTTCAACGGATGGGCTTATAGGTTTTTCCACAGTTAAGTGTATTTTTTCGCATGCATTGAGTCCGATGAAAAGTAGCAAAGCCATTTACAAATTCGAAGCTAAACCTTACAAATTCATACACTAGTCTACTATATATATCTTGACCATATTAACGTAGAACATTGTACATGCAGATGAGTTTATGAACCGTTTATTTTCTTTTATTTGTAATACCCTTACATAAATATAAATAAATCAAATGCACGTATTTCAAATTCAGTTACCACCAGCTTTCATCTGCAAATTAGCATACAAATAGCAAGTCGATCAGAACATAACGGAAATTTTCAATTTGTTCACTTATTTTTTAATTCAACCGCCTGATGAACACCGGCTTCTACGTTCGTTATGCAATCAAATGAAATAACATTTCCGGCAGAAGGTACATTTTTTCTGGTTTTACCTACCTTTTTCGCTCAGATTTCGCAAATACTGTATTCCGGTGAGTTATCGAATTTCCTTCCACCACCGTCAGTATGACTGAAACACAATCGACGCTCGATTGTGTGTTAAGAACCCGCTTTCAGTAGCACTGCTTACCAACCCAGTTACGAATTCAATCAAAAAATTAAACGAAATTCAATTCAAACGATTCCAAGCTGATTTGAATAAATGACATTCATCGTAAACTCTAGCCAGAATCGTGGCTATTGTGTAAAGCCGCTCCGGACGGCACTCAGCTTAATGCGAATCCTGTTCCGTAGAAACTAATCTCGTTTTTCAAGTCGACGAAAATGGATGCTCAAAAGCTAAGCTTCGTCCAGTCCAGTAGTGGCTGAATGTCCTCTTTACATAACCTTATGCCATGTGAAACATTAGTTGCTTTTTGAAACAATAGTTGAATGGTGGGATAAAAAAAAAGCAAAGCTTTGAGCTTAAACGTATTTCTAAGACTTGACACTTTTTTGTCTACATATTTCGCAACCGGCTATTAAAGTACAGAACATCTACAGGGCTAGTGCAACGATCCTACTGATTCTATCTAGCAGCGCACCGCCCAGCCAAGATTCAAACATGCGACGGCAGGCTTTTTAAGATCAGTCCCTGAAAACTATCTATCGATATCAAAAAATGAAAATAAGGAGAGATAACGAAAAAGTGTTGAAAATAGGATGAAAATACAATGTAAAGTTGACGAATCTCGACAAAAATACAACGGATGTAAAATGAAAATACGACGTAAAGACTCCAAAACAGTGCTACAAATCGAGAGAAAGACGAATAAAAAACCAAGAAAAGTTAGTATGAAGACAACATACGATGATGAAAAAGTGGCAAAAAAGTGACAAAAAAACGGCGAAACGAAGAAAAACGACGATGAAAAAATAACAAAAAACGAAGAATAGACAACAACATACCAAAACAGTTACATATATGCTAAAAGTAGACGTCTTAAAAGCCGACAGAGATATAACGAAAAGACGATGAATATGAAGAAAAATAAGTCTAGAAATGACTTTAAGACGGTGACAAGACCTCGAAAAGTCAATAATAACATAACAAAACTGCAGCGAATAGAGAAAAACGACGAAGACGCAGCGAAAAGACAGTGAAAAGACGGTGGATAGATAACAAAAAAGCGATGACAAATAGGCGGAAAAACGAAGGACGTAAAAAAGCAATGAAAACGTAGAAAAATGGAAAAGGAGCGACAAAAAATGCCAGAAAGATAATGAAAAACGACGAACAGACTATGAATTGATGTAGAAAAGGCAATGAAGAGATAATAAAAAGACGGAAAAAAGACAACAACAAATGACAAAAAAACTGACATGACGACAAAAAGATACCATCAAGTGCAACCAAAAAGAACACAAAAACCTAGAAATAATGAAAACAAAACGTTGAAAAGAAACAAAAATACAATGTCCAGATGCCAGAAAACCAGATGTTAGAAAAAGGGAAAGACGACAAGAAACTGACAGCAAAAGGTGACAGAGTACATTTAACTAAAAGACGAAAAATTATGGATAAAAGAGGACAAACTCTACCAATACAAAACAATAAAAGAGGAAAAAGCCAAATGACGGAAACTAAAAATTGAAAAACGGAAAAAGAAATACGAAAGGTACGAATAATTAACTAACGATCAATAATGAAGGTCGAGAGTTACCATCCTTGCAAGATTCATGAACAAATTAGATTCAGTCAGACTCAGTAAATCACGTCTAGATGAAATTGAGAGATTTTGCAACATGGCCCCACCGCTGTCCCGCGCTCAAGTGTTATTTCGTGTGTCTGTTAGCATCAGAGCCCGGCATCGTCGAAACAAACCGAAGCTACATTGTTTTATTGTTGAGTGACGATATGCAATTGAAGGTGACGTTGTCGGGCCCTGATCAGCATATTTTCCAGAACTTCTTAGGATAGCAGGCTGTTGCTTATTACGGTTTCACTTAACTGTGCAGATAACACGCTCCCACGTTCCGCCCATATGCGGAGAGGCGGCGGTGGATTTAAACTCCGGTATGTGTAATGGATATAGTGAAATGGGTCCTCAGACGTTCCTGATCCCAACCCCCAAGGACAGCCTTCAGCTCCTTGCCCACCGCACTATGATGCAGAAATCGGTAGCGTTGGTGTATGCAATTTGCTAATATATGGCATGGATGGTGGCCCCGGCTATCAGCATCCAGCGTTTCTCTATTCTAAGATTTACAAACGCCATATTTGGGCCCAACTCCCATATGCGTAAACGGATCGTATTGTATACGAACTTGAGGCAAGGAATTCTGTATCGCCAGCCAGGCGTGGTTCAACTATTTAATTTTGATCTATTTGACAGTACCGTCTCAGCCGAGCAAAATATGACAAAGTTATTTATGGGACATTTGTACAACTAGTTTTTATGTATAATTTTGCTAAAAAATGTTTTGCTGTATCTTTCGTATTTACCGTGCTACAGTGCTGGTAGCTCATTTGTAGCTCAGTGAACGTTCAAAGTGATCGAAACCTGGTCACTTGTTAAATATAATTTTAACCAAACAAATTGTACAAAAATCAAATTAACCTAATACAAAATGAAAAAATACCATAGTAAAAGATGATTTTTTCTCATTAATTCTACCAGATACCAGATTCTACCAGCTCAGCTGTCAGATACGTATTTCACCTTCGACATGCAGACTTCATCAATGTCTATTTCAAACTTTCACCTTTTTCTACCTGCAAATTCTACTAAAACGCTCTTCGAATAATGAATTTAGTCTGAAACATTTTGCTGCTGCCATTTTTCCCAGTATTTTCGATGTACCTTCAGATCCAATACGAGTAGGTCTATCGATTGTCTTTGATGGTTAATTTTATCAGAAACAGATGATTAATCCATTTGGGTACAAAGTCATATTGCGCCTCTATTATGCCGCCAGCGGGGGTAAAAAAGATGAATGCAAGCAATTCAAAAACCTGAGAAATGAAACACGAAGGTACGATTTAACTGTAATTACTGCAGTTGGCAGATCGAGAAACACGGCGCAGATTGACGAAAAAGATATCCAAGCTAGGACGGTGAATTAAAAACGCCATCAAGATGGGTGGGCAAGCATGTTTTATTATAATTAAAAGATTTTTTTTTTGTGAGTTGTCATAAAATGAAATGAAAGCGTTGAACGGGTGGAGAATTTTTTAATATGGAGTCGTTCTCCACCATCATTTCTATTAAATTTACCTGTGTAATACTTTTGATGGTTTCAGTAGAAATGCATGCCAACTAATTATGAAATGCAAAAATATTATTGCAATCCATTAAGGAAGCCCTCATGAAATACTACTTATCAGCAGCCTTCCAATTTTATAGAGAACATAAGTGGTTAGATCGTCGGAATTAATCGGTACTTCATCATAGAACGTAGGGTATTGTCGTTATCGTCGGGCCACTGTTATGGTCGGGCCATCACGATTTTACAGTTTTAGTAACTCATAATATCTATGATACAACCATTGTAAAACTTGTTACTGTGATAGCTAACTTTTCGCAATATTGTGCGTTTCAATCGTATACTCAAAACACCCGTACTGAATTCAGTGACTAAATCTTACAAAAAAAGTTTTCCAGGCGCAATGAACTATTCTTCAAGAAATGATTCATGAAATGCAATTTTCGAGATAAATGTTGAAAATGTATTAAGTGTGTTGTGCTTCTCACGAAGACTATAGAAAAATCCCCTCCAGTAAGGTGTTTGGGAAGGCTAAGGTGAAATACTAGAAAAGCGCTATGTGTAAAGGTCGGGCCACTGGAGTAGTCATGGTTGGGCCACCCCAATTTTAAGCGCAGAAGCGCAATAATCGCTAGAGAATGTCAGTCACGTAAAATGTGTTGAAATAAAGCAAAATTAATACGATAAAAACCTAGATTTTTGTTGATTTTTTCATTTTAGTTGTACTCTTCGGAAAAGACGATTTTAGCAATATTGATTTTACAAGATAGCCAAAATTACGCAAAAATGCAATTAAAAATTAGTATTTGGGCCTATATGAGCCGTTGTTCACGGAATTCATTCTTTTTATGTCTCTATATAGAATTTCAATACGTATGTCTTAGATTTTCAGCGGTGGCCCAACCTGTACAACATGGCCCGACTATGACAATATTTTGTGTCTTCACGTAAACGCCTACAACTTTTTTATTTTTCAAACAATCAGTTCAAAATTTTTCGTAAATATACCTTATTCTGAGACCTTTGCAATGATGTATTTAGATTTCCAAAATTCCTTTTCAAACGAAAGTTATGGACGAATTCCAAAACGTGGCCCAACCACGACGACACTCCCCTACATTTACTCTATTATATAGAACTATTCACTCGACGACCATGGAGGGTTTTCTTATCGCCTTTGTCACCGATCGAAGTCATATTTGACGAACAGGAAGCTACAGGTTCAAATCGGATCATCGTTGTCTAATATTTTCGTGAAAGAGACTGGAAATCTCCAAGGTAGCATCCTTGGTTCGTTACTATTTTCATTATTTTCAATGATAATTGAAGCATATAAGAAAAATAGTTTTGTACTGATTCTATTCTTTCTTTCAGCGTGATTGGAAAAGGTAATCATATAGTACTGCAGTATTCCAATGCTGCACGGAAAGAAATTTGATTCCGATGCCATGAATGAAATCATAAAATCATGAAATGTGAGTTCATGTCAAATCATGACTGAACTGTCATATCAGACAGCACAAAATCATAAATAATAGTTCATGATTTTGCGTTGTGTTGTACTGCAAGAAGGTCATGATATCATGATTTTTATTCATGGTGTATTTTCATAAATCATAAGCTAGAAACCGGGAATCATGAGTCATTTTGCTCGTTTTGGAGATCAAATTTCTACCCGTGTGATCTCACATTGGTAATAACTATATAGAGCACGGGAGGGTATTTTCAGCCTATTAAGCGATGGCATCTATTTTTTCGGCCTATGGCCTAGTTCTAGTGGAAGCACAGGTGGTTTTGACGTTCTTTGAATAAAAAATAGTAAATTACTTACAGTCTTGAGAAAACAGTTATAACATATTAAAATTGTATGTCGGAAAAGTATTTTTATTGGCGAAAGAAAAGGCAAATAGGCTGAATTTAGAAACCTGCTGAAAATACCCTCCCGTACCATACGTAGTGTTTTGATGGTATATGGATAGTAAATTATTTGCCTTGTGTATTATTGTGTGTATTGTGTATTAATGGTCGATGAAAGTTTGTTGGTGTCTAAGATAATTCCTAAGTTCAGAACCTTTCCACATTTTTCTACTGGTTGATTTCCTAATTTGTTAGAGATTTTTGATATTAGGTTGCATTTCTTACCATATGTAACCACCACCACCACCACCACCAGGCCTCCCAGATGACCTTGAGGTATGCAAAGCAAAGCCTTGGCCTTAAACGCCTTTTCTAAGACTTGACCCTTCTTTATCGACGGACTTCACAGCCGGCTATTAGAGTACAGGACAGTTACGGGGCTAGTGCAACAATCCTACCTTACTAGCATGGTTGTTACAAAGTTGTTGTGGTAACCGAAATATGACTAATTTCAGTCGTAATCCGGTTGCTTCAATCAAATGGACCTAAAGTGTGCTACTTGGGTACTGACTCTATCTAGCAGCACCGCCTAGCCGAGATCCGAGATCGTGCTTCGAAACCAACTACGCGGTCGGTCTTGGGGTATGGTGCTGGTCTAATAAGCCAGTCGTTGTATATTAGATTCTCGGGTGGGAGAGGCTGTTTAAGTCAATAGGATCGTAACAGCTGGCTGCGAAGTCTGTCGTATAAAAACCAGAATAATATCATTCTGGAATGCATTAAAGTCTTCTTCGATTGTTATTTCCAAAAAGAGCCTCGGCATATATTATAGTTTTAAACTAATTGAGAATGAATGAAAATGTCGTGTACATAAAATAAAAAGGAGACGTCGCAAATAAGAGCCTTGAGGGACCCCAGAAGTGACTTGAATTGGATTTGAGTTCTTTTCGTTAAATTTAATTATTTGTCGGCGATTAGTTAAATACGTTTCAGGAGTCAGACCCGGTGTAGTGGTTAGCATTCACGCCTCTCACGCCGAGGATCCGAGTTCAAATCCCAACCCCGCAGAAGTCACGAATGACCCAAGGTGTTAAAGATGTTAAATCTAACAAGAAATACGATTCAAGCCATTTCAGTAGCCCTGGCTCAATTCTGATTGTATTTGTTTCATCTATATACGACAGTATCCGATAAAGCGCAACTCGCTCCATACTGTTATACAATTCTGTGCTGAAAATCGTATGTGTGTCAGTTATTATCATTATATACGACTGAAAATCAACTTGGGAATCGGTTACGATTCCGAATTTGTTTACGATAATTTTCGCACATTGATTCACGATTTAATGCTAGTTAGGAAGTGCCTCTACATGGTTTCCATTATCCATTGCATTCATAAAACAGAGTCTATAAATTCCAATAAATTTGTCATAGTCGAGCGTCCTTTGAAGACTCCATGTTGCATTTCTATACTTCTGTTTTTAATTTGAAGGATGAATTATTCATTGATAATTGCTTCGAAAAGTTTTGGATTGCAATACTTCCCTCCTGTAAGAACTATACTTCTCTTAACCAGGATGGTATCATACCAGGAAGCTACACAAATCTTACAAATTTGCTGGTGTTCACTACATCATTAACATCGACTTGGACAACCAACAGTTCCACAGATTTTAAGTCATTAAGATCTTAAGTTAAGATTAAGTTAAGATTTTCCCATCGCCTTTGTCATTGGTTGGAGTCATACTTGAAAGAACAGAAAGCTACAGATTAAAATCGGATCATCGCTGTCTAATATTTTCGTGAATGAGACTGAAGTTCCCCAAGGTAGTGACCTTGGTCCGTAGTTATTTTTGCTATTTTTAATTATGTGACAGTTCTACTTAATGATAAATGTTAACTGGTATACGCCGACGACCTAAAAATATACGCTATTGTGGAAAGCTTGACCGACTGCTGTGTTCTTCAGTCTATGCTGGAAAATTCTTCGAACTGGTGTCGAGAAAATAGAATGACGCTCAGTATTGATAAATGGGGCTGGTACCGAATGGCGGAAATTCAAACGGCCGAATTTCAATAACAGTCACAGAAGGCCAAAATCCCATTAGGCCGAATCATGAAAGTAGCAAATGTTTGCCAGATAATTCAGGGCAAGACGGCCACGCAGGCCACGAGTGTGCCGGTGACCCGCCGTCGAAAGCATCGGTCATTGCGGGGAGGCAGCCCGCCGCACGTAGGAGTATATCAGCCAAAAACCTGGCCAAAATTCAAAAATCAAAATGTGAATGAACCACGCGCTATTTATCATTGTTGTATTGTTAGATATTTATAGCATCATATGTCGGCCATTTTGATAACATCTCGATTGTTTGTAAGACTTTACAGCTGTCAAAACCTTGCTATAAATCGCAGCGTGATTTTTTTGCAAGTGGTCCGATCAGCAAGGTTGAGTTCCTGCTGTGTTTTTGATATTTTTTAGAAACTGCCACGTAAAAATTCAATATGGATAATCAAGACAAAGGTATGTAGAGTAAATTTGAGCACAAGTTTATTTATACACATTTAGGTGAAGCCCATAAACCAGGCTTGGAAGTAGCAACTTTTTGCTTTCTTTTTTTAAGGCATTTTTTTACAAAAAAGCAATTTTGTTTAAGTTCTAAGCATCTCTAAGCAAAAATTTTACCATCATAAGAAAGGTATGGAGTTCCAGAATAATGTTGCGAAAGAAAATCTCACGCATCCTCACGCTCTCAATTTATTTTTGAATTTGAAGTTGTGACTATTTTTCACGCATTTTACAACTTTATCAATTAATTGTGTTACATTAGTTGTGTCATGCATTAGTTAAGAAATTTCGATGTATTCTTTCAAATTCTGAGAGAATTGACCGGAAATTTTCTAGAAACCAGCTTTTTCAGTTTATACGCCAATGTCCTGATCGCTCAATCGACAAAACGGTTTTGTTTACAGAAAAAAACTTAAAGAAACTCTTAAATGCCCTCCGAATCACTATCATGTACTGAAATATCAATTGAGTGGTTTTAAAACACAGTTCAGACGCACATTGACGGCTTCTTATAACCATAAGGTTCGGTTTAAAGAGGCAAACAAAACTTGGATGAGCTCTACAATCAAGTCATCTACTTGGTCTGAGATATCAAATGCATGTCGTCCAAGTAAGAAGTTTGTAGACTCTACTAAGAGAAACAAGCGAAGCCTGGAACTGTGTCCCAGTTGAGATCTTAAGTTATGCAACACAAATAAGTCAAAAATCTGTGGGAAATACGACGGTTTCCAGCATCATTAAAGATATCACCTAAAATCCCTCAAAAGCTTCAGAATTGAAAAACACGCTGACAGCTGTACAGTTAAATGCTGTTCAAAAGCATTCGCCACCACACGCTTTAACTATATTCGTCGTTTCGAAAAAGCAGTATAAAATTATATATTCTTCAAACAAAAACATTTATCCTTATTATGCGCTTTTGAAGAACGCTAAACGAAACTGCTATTCACCAGAAGTCGAATTTTCAGTAACAGATACCCATGCTGAGGTAAAGTTGCAGTCCTAGTAGCAGCTTCACGCTTATGTAAATATCTCGATGACGTTTTTTGTCCTTGCCTGATGATGGAAATCTAAATTATGATTTGATTCGGAGCTGATCAGCAAGTGGGGATGCGATGGTTCTCAACAAAATTCAATATAATCAAAAATTTGAGTACCCGTTAGACAGCGACTCCAACATTTTTATAAGCTCCGTCGTTCCTCTTGGGATGATAAGCAACATTACCAGGCAGAAAAAAATTGTATGACATAATCCTTAATCGCTGAAGTTTTGCCATCCAGTCAAAGTCAAATTCGCCCGTGAAATTAATAATATAAGAAAGAAATACTATTGCTGATTAATTCTCGCGCAAAGCCAATAAAAACTACCCAGTCTTTAACAGCCGAAGCACTTAAACTACTCGTTCCAGGTCAGCCAAACCTGTAACTTGAAGGATGCAACGATGTATCAAACGCGAGTTCAGATGAAAGTGAGAGTGATTCAAATTCGTAGCGGTTTCTAAATCGTAAAATTAGGACTTACGATCTACATTTTTTATTGTGCTGCAGAAAAAAATACAACAATGATATAATTTTGTTTTTAAGTCATGTTTCTCTTGACTCCAATATTTGCTTAACGATAAATGGGAATACTACACTGAAAATGTATGTCAGAAAGGACATATGTCACTGCTAGCTGAAAACAAGCTGTTATTTACTAGATTTATCATCTAAAAATAATAAATAATAATTTTTTTGAGCTATTTGATGCATCAACAGACTTAAATATCATTGAAATAATTTTGGCCACGTTTTTGTTCTACATACTCCTATGTGCGCCGGCAGAAACCACTTCTATTTAGGTGCATGCTTTTTCCTAAGTTTACTGACTAGTAGGAATTATCCCTTACTTAAGTCCGAACGAGCGGCAGCGAGTAAGGACAGTATGTATCCTACGTTTGTGCGTTTGTTATTTCGGCCATGCGTAGGTAATCCTGATAAATAAATCGTGATTTCATTCCATCGCAAACACAGTGAAGTGAAGTTTTTGAAATTGATTATCGCTTTAATGATTTGCTGCTTGAGCATGTGGAGGGCATCAAAGATCTGAGAGTTTTGATCGACACAAAGTTAACTCAGGGTTAAGGTCGGAACCATGTATCGGATATCAGCGACAAAGCAAATCAGGCAGCTGAGATTCATGAATTGTCAAAGAGTTCGTCTACCCACACTGCCTTCGCTCATTGTACTGTGCACAAGTCCGGTCTCATATGGAAAATTATTCAGTTGTTTGGTTAGTGTATCGTAGAAACTGGGCCAATGGTATTGAGGTAATCTAACTCAAGTTTGTTTGGCATGCGCTTAGGTATTTACGGTGGAATCTTCCACAATATATCCCGCCATCTGAAGCGCGATGTCAGTTGCTGGCATTGACAACCCTCGAAAAAAGAAGAAAAGTGTCCAAGGCTTGTATGGCAGCTAAACATCTTACGTTAGAAGTGGACAATTATGGGCTAGAGATCTCCGCCAACGTAGTAGATTTCTGCACATGGTCTACAATCGTTTTGATTTCACGGAGAATTCTCCTCTTGAATCATTCCATGAATTAGTCCGCCTGTTGAATTCAACGAGTCGTCGTCCATGTTAAATAAAAGCTGCTTAGATTACATAACTCATGTGTTAATTAGTGATATATTCAGCTTTACTTATTGCCCATTTGCTATCATGGTTTTTGTACATTTGTCTTTGCGATGTTTTATGCTTTATTATTGTTGACTATTATTGTAAGTTTATATTATTAAACGTTAGTTATTTGATAATGACTTCATAATTGTCCATTGCTGGGCAACTCGAACAGGTTTTCCCATTAATTTTTTATTCATTTAAACCTGTGATGGTCAAACTGCGGCCCGCGGGCCGCATGTGGCCCTTCGAGATGATCCATGCGGCCCGCGGACTGATCTGAAAGATGGTGGACTTATGAAAAAAATTTTTTGATGACATAGGAGCAGGGCTTGAAAAGGGATCGCAAGTTGAATATGCCTGCAGTGAATGCGAACTTTCCGCATTCAAACTCCGCTTTTTGAACGATCGTTTGACTGTTTTTTAAATCCAGTCAATCTGCCGCTTGCGCTGCTGCCGTCTAACAATTTATGCGGCATCTCAGCAAAAGCATACAGTCAATCTCCCGTTTTGCTTTGCGCTTTGAAAATATAAACTGCAAACTGACTGGAAGCATACGATGACGTATTTTTTCGTTCCTCTTTTTGTCTCCAAATCGGTTACTCATAGTAATAGTTTGTCACCCGGACGTCGGTCCGACGCAAACAAAATATTCGTTTGTATTGGACGGAGTCCGACCGATTTCTTCCATGCACATGTAGTGGTTGTTTTTTTTTGTAGTATTGAATCATACGATTGTGCGGTTGCTTTTCGTTAGCGTTATGATTGCCAGTCATTTGACTGTTTTGCAGTCATTCGCTGCTCCAAACGGTAAAGGTAAAGGCAACTTGATCGAAACGAAAATGTTAAAAAGCTTTAGAACGCGTTCGTTCTACTGCGTGCAATCGGCGTTTGACTGAGCAAACTGCCAGCTGTTTTATGCATAGCGTTCGTATTCCACCACTAAACGGACGGTGTGAACTTGAATGCGCGTTGGTGTGACTGCGGTAGAAAAAAAGGATCGGTCGAAGCCCTGCATAGTCCCTGAATTTAGTCGTAATGCCTCGTGCATGTTGTGAATCTGAATGCTTCCTGGTTTAAATCTTGTGCCGATTCCTAGTAAATGTTTTTTGCTATCGCATATTTTACATTTTGTTATGCACAAGAATGGTCAGAGATTATTGCGGCCCGCGGCATTCATGGGCGATCTGATTTGGCCTGCACTATGCCTATGCCTGGGCACCACTGATTTAAACTATTAGTTGGATGAATTATATTACAGTAAATAAATAAATATGTAAATGCTACCAATACACCAATTACCGCTGTAAACATGTGAATAATGGTTATGCGTTTGACGCTACCAACTGATGAAAGGTTTAAATCCAGCTACGCATGAAAATTATCAAATAATACAAATAAATCGCAAATATATTATCATTAAACATAATTTAACGTCATTGAAAACTACCGATTATAGAACAGTTTGCATCATATAAATATTCCTACATTTCTCGAATATCCATAACAAAGGGAACAATATCAGTGCCACAGTCAATTTCATGGTAAATTGAAAACTTATGGCAATCGATCGAAAAATTTACAGCCATTAAATGCACAGCAGTGACAGGAAAGTATATGAACCTCCCGATAGCAACATAACATATTGCGCAAAAAAGCAGGCAATCGAGTAAATAACGCCAACTGTTTGCTCTTCCCTACAAATAAGCCTTTGCACTAGGAAGCTGTAATCGATTACAACCGACATATAGAATACATTTTAAATCAGTTTACGCCTTTTTTGTACCAAACAAGTTCGTAAAAACGAAAAAAATATCAACCCATCCCGAACAGCGACGAAAGCCAAAATAATATCAAACTGTGTTATGAAAGTCGATTAACTTCACAGCAAAATTTCGTGTCGTTTCGGCTGACATAGACATAGACATAGTCAAAGTAACAAAAAATAACATCACAATTTTGCTCCTTTAAGAACTAAAACCAAACCAAAAGAGTAACTAGTTATGTTATTTGAATAACAAAGCTGTAACCTGGCTGCATTCAGAGCTTGGAATTAACAATTTTGGAATTTTATTAAGGTATTGAATAGCAAATGTAGTAGCATGTGCGATGTGAGAAAATCATTTTATAAAGGATATTGAATGTCATTTTAAAGCCATAATAAGAAATGATAATACAATCAGTTATCAAACTCATTTTACTACCAATATTCTAAATATCTACTCAACAATGTCAGTAAAAATCCAATCCCATTTTTCCTTTTTCTTCCAGTTTTGTAAAAAGTTTCGCGTGGGAGAACGATGCTGTGAATTTGAATGCTTAGACCCGCCCGGAGAGGATGAGATGTATCAGGTAAGTAGGCAATAGTATTCGCCATTTGTATTTTTGAAGCAGTAAACGCTTTGAATGTGTTTTTCATGCAATTTTGAACGTTTAGAGACAGTTTTAGTATCACACTACTTACTATATAGCCTATATAGCTCAGTAATTAAATTCCAGTCCTCCGTTTCATGGAAGTAAAACTTGAAGGCTGCCGACTTTCACAACAGAACATCTATACATCCATAAAGCGCGCGCATAAAACAGTTTATTTCTGATATCTTTACAGGCTCGCCTCCGCAAGCGCGCGGAAATCCTTGCTGGCAACAGTGCCAACCATCCGCTAAAAACGTCCAGTGCAGTGCATCGCCTGCTAGGAGCGGCAGCCCTACTGGTGACGCTGTCGACTAGTATAAGAAACCGACTGTTCCTTTCTTAGCTTTACCGCAATCCGTAAGCTTACGTGCACAGATTTTTTAAAAAACACGCAATTGTCAAAAACTGATCTTTTCTGAAAAACTAGCAATTAGTGAAAGGAAAATAATTCAAGAAAAGGTAAATGACATCAAGAGCAAACCAACTTTTAATGATAATAATTAAAATTAGGATTTATACACCTTGAAACGAGATTACCAAAGAAGAGAGAAGGCTGTACAGCCCCAACAGTAAAAATTGATAGGTCGTGAATTTTTTAAACTAAAAACTATGGCGAAACCCAGTTTGATGGAAACACAGCCTACTCAATACCCTGTTCAAACCGATCTTGTTATTAGTCTTTCTAATTAAAAAGAAAACTCTATCGTTATCAATACAACAAACCCAAACCACAACGGATTGTTCTTCTTGAAATAAGATACGATTAGTTATTTTTCTTAAAACCGCAACCGATGCTTTCGAAAAATTCGACAATTTTGTATGCAGGGTTCTCTATAGATAAAGATTAAATTGCAATTGAAAAGACAGCTGCAGCTTAGTGCATTCGCCGGCTACAAATTGCGGATGCTTTGCCTATTGACAACTTTATCAGAATATCGTTCGAAGATGACCGACAAGACCAAATACACATGCAGTAAGTTTCAACTAACGATAGCAGCAGTTAGTCAGTTGGAACGGCTCTATTGGTACTAGCGATAACGAAAAGCAGGATAAATAGTACTTGATAAAGTGATACTAGTTGAAGTAAGTTTTGACCAAGTTTATTGATTTATTTACTTATTTCATTCGGTACGATTCAGTGCTCGCTTTATTGCTCGAATGATGAACGTTCAAACTGTGGAACAGCTGGTGGTTGTTCACCGTGAAATTGGAGCGTTTGGGAGGTAAAAGAAATAATAAAAAATCGCACTTTTTTATCTTTTTTCGTACACTCTATTAAACCTCTATTGTTGCGGGATAAATTGTGCAAGCAGCAACTTTTTTTATGACCGGTTAACGTAGAAAATTAAGCTTAATTACCACGCCATGAAATCTCTTTATTTAATAATAACATTTATTCATTCAACAACCCGCTCAAGTCTTTACGCTGACGGCTGCCGGCAGGAAGGCTACATGGTTTCATACAAACCGACAAGCTTTTTGTGAGCTTCTCTCCTCTACTGGTACAGCTGCAGTACGAAACGTTTCAGGCTACCGACCGGGGTGAATACCAATTTACATCAATGCCAAAAGGCTGTGGTTATTTTTTCCAATTTTCTGTCCGTGTGTACACCTCTATCAGAGCGGCAAGGATCGTCATAGGGGATTATCGCCCCATGGACGATTAATGGAGTTTATATTTGATTAATCTTCATCCACTTGCGATGCCACTGATTGGCGTGCAATAAGTGTAACGGGGAGCGATGTTGGTTTGGTGGCAGTGCGGTAACCCACACAGGTACGGTAGGAAACGAATCAAAACGGACAGTTCTCGCCTTTTTGCAATAAGCCATCCCAAAGATTACACAGGGCATCGAAAGCCAATAAATTATGTTGAACTTGGTTTTATTATCGACAAATTATCAGGCGACTCCATTGGTTCCAAATCGATGGAGGCGCTTTGCGTTCAGTTCGATTGAACCGTCATTTCGGTCTCCGTTTCGGACAAGTATCCTTTACCTACTGTCTGATGGTGTTTATACCATGACTTTTGTTTGTTTGTTTTTACCATTGATAAGCAATTACACACTCTATTCGAAATAATGGACGTTCAAAGCGGGAATATACGAAGACTAGCTTGTTAGGCCAGCATCGTATCCCGGAACCAACTGGGCGGGCTGCACATCGCCCTATGAGGTGCGTTTTAGCCATAACCTGTACGGTGGAAGGCAAGGCGCAAAAATTACGTGATTTAGATTTCTGGAAGGCCATTCAAATGTTTGGAGCGTATATTTCTCCAGTGATTAGCTTTCACACGAAAATTACTTGAAAAATATTTCGCCTCTTTGTCAGTACGTCGATTCCCAGTACCTAGTTGACATCGGTCAGAGATGGTAAATGATTGCGGTTTTGCCAAAGAACTAAGAGCGGACCGCAGGAACCTGGCTTGTACTGCTTCAATCCGGTTACTCCAAATTTCGGTATAGCGGTTCCATATTATGGCCGACGTCTCCAGAATGGAGCGGACAAGTGAGGACTAGCCTCATAACAAGTCCAAAGTTTCCATTAGCACGTGGTTTGATGTGAGAATAGTAATGTTTAAGTAATGTTGTGAGTATAGTAATACACCTAGGTCATTATTTACTGTGACATTTTCGAAAATTTCTCCAGATACTGTATAGTTAGAGAATAGGGGAAATGTGTATAATGTGCCCCCCATAAGAATAAATGGTTATATCTCCGTTATACTTCCCCAAATTAACGTTACAACTACGTGTATATTTTGGTGTTTAAGCTGACAACCAATTGCAATTGTTTATTTCATTTAGTATTGTGGAATAAACATGCTAGGAATTATTTAATAAAAGCACCTAAATGTTGTGTTTCTCATCTGCGCGGGGTAAAATGCCCCACCTGCGGTATAATATGCCCAATGCGGTAATTTGAGTATTTCTACCAGTGACAGACCAACTCTCTTTTGTAGAAAGTAAAACTATTTCCTTTGTTTTGCAAAATATCGTTATTTTATGTAAAATAAACCTAGTTTCGGCCTTCTGGTGCACTTTTTCTTTTCTGCATGGGGCACATTATACTGCAGCTGTGGCGTTTTGTACCGGGTAGTTGAATTACCTAGAATTTGGACGTTGGTAACAAATTATTCCCACCACGGTTGCTCTAAAATACTAATTGAATTAAATAATGGCAATTGGCTTCAACTTAGATCTGTTTACCTATGTTTATAGCCACATTTGCATGGGGGGCAAATTGCACCACCGCAAGTGGGGCATTTTGGCCTGCTTTTACTTATTTGAAAAAATATTAAATGCTAAAGCAAATCAAGCGTTTCATACCGTTATTTTTGGCAGGGATGTCTTTTTGAAGTTCACTTTACGCAATCGAATCACAACAACCGGTTATTTACAGATTTTGACAAGAAAATAGCTTATGGAAATGACGCCAAAAGTTACATCGGAAGCTGCTCAAAAACAAATTTATTTTTGTTTTGTTTTTACAGCATGTGACAACTGTCATACTTGCATAGTAGGCTAGTTCCATCAAATACTATGGTTTCTGGGTGGTTTTGCATTTTGATTTCGTTTGTTTAGCGAAAAACGAAGGGGGGGCACATTGGCCAGGGGGGGCACGTTATACACAATTCCCCTATTGGGCTTTTCTTATTTTTGCGTGTCTTCTTTACCCATAATTTCGACACACTAATAGGCAATAACTTTTGCAAGCAGTAGTTAGAGAAAAAAGCAAGAATAGTTACAGTTCAATGCAGTCCGTCATAGTTCGAATGTCAAGACGTAATTTCAGATCATCAGCCTAGAGGAGTTTACAGCAGGACAGGAAAATACAACACACGCCATTGCAGAGAATTGAAGAAAATAGTAGCGGTCCCAGGTTGCTCTCCTGCAGAACACCAGCCAAGATAACGAAACTATTGGACTCAATGGGGGCCCTATCTAACAGAGAGCGAGTGGTCTATGAGATAAGATTTCAGCCACTCAGTAAAGTGCATTGAGACTTTAAAATGTTCAATTTTTGGTTAATAAGATTGATCACCCTCGACACGATCGAACGCAGCTTTCAAATCAGTGTAAATATTGTCAGTTAACTGCAGTGAATTTGTCGTCGTTGATCTATCAAGGTAAACGCCATACTGATCGATGATCCAGTTTGCTGAACTGTTGAATCCCAATACCGCGGTGTGTGATGTCCTGAAAAGACTTGGACAAAATCTGGTCATCAACTGAAAATTAGGAAACGGCAAAGAAGTAAAGGCCCACACGGAAGTGGTGACTTCAAATTCAACCCTGAGCTGTTATCAAAACGAGGCGAAAATGACAAAAGTTTCGCAATCCTAAGTTTCAAAGCACAAGCTATAGGAGACCGTAACGCCAAACCAAACCTGGAAGCAAAGAAACGTTCAGGAAGTTCTTCGAGAATTTGCTGCTGAAAGTCGATTGCGCCCATATGATTGATGAAATTGCAAAGCCTTTTTCGAACAAATTTCTGGACAAGAATGTTTTATTTCCTTCGATTACCGATTCGATTCGAGAATTACCCAGAAGACTGCAAAGCATAAAAGAGCTCGAAGCTCCGGAATAACTTGCTCGTTTAGCAAGTAAGCGGCATCTGCGGATCGAAAAGGAGTACCAGCGGATATTTGCCTCCTTAAGCCCACCTAGGCTGGCAATTGGTAATTAAATTCAAATTCGACCAAATAGAGTACACAGTGGTCCAATAGGGTGAAAAGTGGAACATTTTTACTACCATCTTTTACTTTTATTTTAGCATTTCGGGTCTTCAACACTTCTGTTCATATAAATAACCCCCATAATCTTAATGTGTCAAAAGTTAGTCATGGCTTATAATAAAAAGAAAAACTACAAGGTATACAGCCCTAAGGGTTGTACGAAAAGGTGACGTAGGATTATATCAGATCATTAGATCGAAGACTAATGTAAACTGCATTTCTGGCATATGCATGTTTATAAGAATCTGTGAGTGTCATTGTTTAAGTGAATGTTTAAAAGAGAAGAGCAAAATATTCAGTTTCAATTCTTCATTGAATGCAATGGTGGCTTTAAAAATACGTGGATGGGGGTTCATAAGTACAACGCCTGCAACCATTGAGGCATAGAGATTTATTTTAAAAATCACTTGTGTGCATCATAAAGGTTGAAATAGTAATGAATGACCAGCCCATAGATTATTGTATTAAATATGATTATGCGTAGCTTGACATGTTTCGATAATCTTACTTTAACTCGCTTGTGGCCTTTAAAAGGGCCATTGATTACAAATAACATTAAAGCTAAAGCACGTTCATCGCAAATATGAAGTGCCATTCGAATGTCCTTCTCTTTGGCATGAATGGCAGTAGACACTTAAGTTAGCGGCGTCGATTGACTGTCTTTTGCTTCGAGAAGGATTTACTTTCACAGCTTACCGCTTGTTACATAGCAGAAAATATGGCACATACGCAAACATTTCTGTTTTATTTGTATGAGAGTGGAGAGTCCTTATCCTCTTACCACAGGGGTTGATGGGTCTCAAACCATCACAAAATAAATTCATGCCTCCAAAAACCCCCGCATATCAAATTTGGTTCCATTTGCTTGATTAGTTCTAGAGTTTTGACGAAATTTGTTTTTCATTTGTATGGGAGCCCCCCCCCCCCTCTTAGAAGGGGAAGTGGTCTCAGTACACCATAGAAAAAAATCCTGTCTTCTGAAACCCCCACATGCCAAATTTGGTTCCATTTGCTTGATTAGTTCTCGAGTTTTGAGAAAATTTGTGTCTCATTTGTATTGGAGCCCCCCCCCCTCTTACACCGTCCTTAAAATGGCTCTCTTATCCACCCCTCCCCAAAAAATTGCTGGTCAGTTTATCTATCCGACGACACATAAATTGTTCAGTTTCGTTCAGTAGTTTAGTAGTTATTAGCATTTGAAATCTTTCATTCAAACGTTACACTCCTATTTTCGTTTTCACAAAGTGCTACCCAGTCCCAGTATAGTAAACAAAGACGTAGTCCTACGTCAAAAAATAACTTTTTTGTATTAGTATTAGGTTTCTTCAGCATAGTTGTAGATAATGTAAAAACAAGCAAATTTGCCGAAGAAATAAAATTTGCAATACTATAGAGCATTTTCCTAGAAAATTCTTTAAAATTAGTTTTTCATACTTAACTTTTGTTAATTGCATTTTACAAGAACATATTGTTCTAGGCAATTATCGAAGCACTCAAAACACACGTTTTTGTAGAAGACTGTAAATCTCTAGGGTATTTACTTGCTAAACAGTCGCATGTTTTATTTTTGCAAGCTTTATTTTTGCTAAGTTCACAAGCCTTCTGCATAAAATGGGACAAGTGGATATATCCAAATTAGTGCTTCACCTTGCAGCATAGGTCAAGTATTGCAAGCTTATACAGGTGTCGCTTGCCCAGGTAACAATACGGGTTTTATTATGCTCTTATTAGGCCATTGCAAAGCATATTTAAAGTTTTTGTCAACCCCCCCCCCCCCCCCTTGGAAATTGGCCTGAAAAATGCAAAAATATAATTTGTAGGATATGAGTCAATGTTCTGTGGGCTCTACAATCTGAAAAACTCGAAAAATGAGTCTCCGAGTTGAATTAACGCTTTTAGCACGAAACAGAAATGGAAATTCGAACAATGGAATTTCCGAAAATCGTCCAAAAAATTTCTTTCGTTTTTGTCTTTTTTCGTATATTTTTGCATAGAAAATAATAACGTATATATTATAAGCAAGAATAGATTCGGTTTTCACGTTTAAACCTTAAATAAAAATTCTTAAAATCCATGTTTTTTTGCTCGATTAAAAAATTTACTTTGTTTTTTTTCGCCCCCCCCTTTAGTGGCCGAACACCGGAAGGACAAAAACTTTATAAAATATTTGTAATGGCCTTATAGCATTTATGACCAAAATTAGTCATGAAAACCGCAATAAGAGTGCAATAAAACTGATATTGTTACTCGGGTTGTCTCGAACCACCCATATGAGAGAATGGCAAGTATATGTTTTATATATCCATTTGCTCCATTTTATCCAATAGATTCGTGAAGTTACGTAAAAATAAAGCTTAAATAAGCGATAACTTTGTAAGAAAAGGTCATAGAGATTTGTGACATTCGGCAAAAACGTGGTTTTGAGTGTTTCAATAATTTCCTAGAACAATATGTTCTTGTAAAATGCAACCAACAAAAGCTATGCACGAAAAACTAATTTTTAAAAAACTTCCGAAGAAAATGCGCTGTATCTTTACACCCGACTGAGATAGAATTATCATTTCTTCAGCGAATTTGTTTGCCTTTATATTTTCTACAACTTTACCGAAGAAACTATGTCTGTGTTTTTCAACACAAAACAGGTATTTCTTTATTTTTCTCATAGTAAGCCATGAGTAATTTTGACTGTTTCATATTAAGGGTATTCATACGATCAAAAGTTCCAAAGTTACTATATTGCGCTAAAATGAAAGTAAAAGACGGTAGAAAAAAAGTTATACTTTTCACTCTTTTGAACTACTGTGGAGTGGTACAATGACAATGACGTCACTGTTGTACTGAGGAAGTGGCAAAAATACCGGAGCTACGGCCGATTCAGAAATACTGGTCGTTAGTGAAACATTAAATCGAAGAACCAGTCTTGGGCTGTAAGAAACATGAAGTTTTTTACTTTTATTGTAGGCACCAACTGAAATGGTATTCGCAACAATGAGCTATTCCACCATGCCCTGGAACGTACGATCAAATCGTTCCTAAAATAGCAGAACAATTGATTCTATACTGCAACATAACGACACCAATGAGAGCTTTTACGACATTCCTTCGCACCTGAACTGTCTCCAAACGGATCAATCGGTATCGACTCTCGTAACTCGGCAATCGGAACGGATTTCGCTATGGTGCATGACAAAGACCAAAACGTAATTTGTGGCATTGAATCTGCTCACTCCTTGCCGACTCGTTTTGACAATCTGGATGCCAGACTATGGAACCGTATTCAAGCGTCGAACGGATGGGTCAGCAGTTTAATGCCTTAAGGGGGGATCCTACTCTGGAAAGTCGGAAAATCGAATTTTATTCTTTTGCATTTTCGAGAGGTTTATACCTTCAGAAATGTCACGCCAAATGGATTTTTTGATATCTGATCTCGTTAGAAAGTTATGGCAAAAACTGTGGGGTCACCTCAAGGGAAGTGCATCGCTGGACGAAACTTTAAGGGGGCATAGTACTTTTTACACCATATTTTTTGCCTTATTTCAAATATTTTTTTCTCGATAACGCGAAAAGCGAATCGATTCGAGTTTTTTGCATTCTAAACATTACATTTTATACTAATATTTACAATATTGTTTGCATATGTGAACGTCTTTCCCTCTCCCCTACGGCTCCTTGAACATGATCATTCGAAAAAAACATGATTTGCGGTACCATGGATTGGCGCTGGGGGTCTTATCCGAATTGAAAAATTCCAAAACGACATGAAAGTATATTAAATTATCTGGTGTTTGGCCCATCCTTTTTTTTTAAATTCGAACGCACAACAAAATGGCGGACATTCAAACATAAAAGTAAGGTTTTTAGTAGAAAAAATCGACTTTGAACATTTCTAAGAAATGCAAAAATTAAAATATCGAAAAAAGGATGGGTCAAACACTAGATAATTTTGTTGGCTTTGAAACAAAAAAAGAATCATGAGAATTGCTTGAGCCGTTCTTGAGATATTTATGGTACCGACTTTCAAAATCTAGTTTCGAGAAAAACGACGTTGAAGTTTTTATTCGCTGTGTAATCGCTCCAGACATGCGCGGTACAAATAGCTGTAACTTTGTCAATTTTTGGAATTCATCGAAATGACTTGAAACACATACGGTCAAAATGTCAATCTTTCGAAATAATCAATAAAAAAATTTCGATTTTTTTAAGTTAAAAAAGTACTATGCCCCCTTAAACGCGTTTTTCTCGAAACCATACTTTTTCAACTGGCGGTACGTGTATTTCAGAATCTAGTGGTCCGATTTGGCAGAAATTTTTTTTTCAGCATGTAAAAATGAATTATCTAAATTGTTACGTAGCCATTTTTTGATATCTCAATTTTTCAATTTTTTATGAGCTCGCAATTGGCGATTTTTGATGAAAAAACACTTTTCTTTTGGAAAAATTGCCGCCATTTTGGTAATTTTTCGAATTTTCAAAAACCGCTACGTAACAATTTAGGTATTGATATAAAACTTCAAAATCATCCTTGAAATCCGTTTTCCGATACTCCGTTGGTTCCCGGTACGTACCGCCAGTAAGGAACTATTTTCTAGAGAGCATCCACGCGCCCAGCTGCACCAGCATAATATTCAGTATTTTGGCATTCAAAAAACAGAATAGCTTAACCTATAACCAAAATACCCCAACATTTAACTATAATTCCAACATGCGAGAAAAATTCACGAAAGTCCATTATTTTTCGACCTTCCAGAGTAGGGTCCCCCATAAAATAAAGGCGACGAAGAAGACGAATCCCAAAGGCCTGGATGCTTTGTTCACAAGCAATGTAGGAACTGTGACGTCTAAACGATAACTGATTGTCCAAAACAATACCGAGATCCTTTATCTGGTCGACACATTGTATTTTAGTACCATAGAGCTTAAACATCGTAGCTCGACGAATACGCAATGAAATAGTGGCAAAAAATCAGAATTAACGAGCATGCAGTTTAAGTTGCACCGATCGATAAAGGTGTCAAGCTCTCATTGAAGACCAATTGCATCAACCTTGAAGCGAATCCTGAAATAAATCTTCCGATTTTTGACGTAGGATGAACGAGACCCTTTAAAACGTGGTTAATATCATTGGAGTACAGCTGGAAGATTAACGGTCCTAAATAACTCCCTTGTGGGATTCCAGATGAGGTCGGTAACTCATTTAGTTGAAAACCTGCAACTATCACAATCACTATCACAATCAGGTTTACGACCTACAAGGTAGGAATTAAACCAACGCAACACACTGCCGTTAATACCGAATCTATCCGATTTAGCAATTGCAATAGCCTGATTAACTTTGTCGAAAACCGCAGACAAAACGTCCGTTCGAACACAATCCACTAAGCTATCCGCAGTATATGATGTGAGAATTTACCAGCAATAAGGCTTGTTCGCGACAAAATCTGAACATTTCAATTTTGCAATAAAACAAATTTGCTAGAAATTTAATCCATGAAACAATTTTATATCATTTATGTGTGTATCGTTAATAATTATCAAACAAATTAACTTTACTTATTTGGTCTGCATGAAAAATTGGCGAACTTTGGAGTTTACCCTTGCCATGAGGGTCAGTGCAGACTTGTTGGCACCCAATTTAGTTGCGTTTGTACAAGATTTTCGAAATTTATCGATAGTTGTTGCTTGTTGTTTGTGCTGAGACAGCTCTCTCTCTCTCTCTCTTCACCAAAGCCCAATACCGCTCGATGAGGCGATACTCTGGACAGTTAGGTGGATTCACCTCCTTCGGTACAATATGGATTCCATTAGCATCATACCATTCCAAAACATCTTTGGCGTAGTGACAGGATGCCAAATCAGGCCAAACAGCGAGGGTACATCATGGCTGTGTAGGAACGGTAACAATCGTTTCTGCAGGCATTCTTCACGGTATATTTCCTTGTTAACCGTTCCCGTAGTGATGTAACTTTTGCTTGCTCGACCACAGCTGCATATGGCCTGCTATACTAAATATTTTTTGGTGAACTTGGCTTTCTTCTTTGTCCTAAAATGCTCTGCAACGCCATTCCGTTTCATGACAGTGTAAAAAGACATACCAGGAAGCTGTTTAAAGTCTTCTAGGACATACGTTTCATCGTCCATTATAACGCATGAAAACTTCGTTAAATATTCGCGATAAAGCTTACGAGCGCGTGTTTTGGCCGTCGTATTTTGCTTATCATTACGGTTTGGCATAGTCCTCACCTTGAAAGACTTCTTGCCTTGTCGTTGCTTAGAAGTGTGCACGAATGTTGGCGACATTTTTATTCTACGAGCAATGGTACGTACAGAAAGGCAAGTACAGAAATCTGGTCTCCGCCGTAATATTTATTTTACCTTCGCATCCTTGTGGTGGTTCCTCAGATCCGTTTTTGTGACACTTCCCTTCTTCCTAGCTGTTGTCAAGCGAGTATGGAACGATTTTAAAACACTGTGAACAGTGCTTGGAGAAAATCCAAGCTTTTTGGCAAGTTTTCTTAACGAGAGATCCGGATTTTCATTGCGAGCGCACACAATTGCTTTTCGCACCTGCTCTTCTTTTGCCGCCATTTTACACTGAGCGCTTGTAATATAAACAAGTGTTATATTTTCAGAAAGAACAGACATACGTCTACCACTCAGCAAAATATTTCACTCATTGTCAATGTATTTCCGAAGCTGTGTGTGTTTGAGGGTGTCCAAATTTTGTCGCGAACAAGCCTTAATTAGCAGACGTACTGAGAATCCGAAGCAACACTGAGGGTCGTGGTTGGACGCCAAATTCCTTGCGAATCACTACAATACTTCCAGAAAGTTTTCGGTTTCACCTTTAGATTACGCTGGATTCTCACTTACCATGGCTCGTAACTACTGCAAAGTAATGAAAATGACCACATACGCTGACTTGTTTGTAAAAAAGCATGTTTCAAACAAATTTCAAAAAATTGCCTAAAAGGGACCGCGACGGTCTCCCAAGGGACACCGGAATAACTCCGGAACCATACGACATATAGCCACGACCCGTTCGGGAATATTCCCAAATTTGGTAAAAACATGTTGAAAGATGAAAAGGTTACGGCTATTTTAGTAAACTTTGCGGTGCTAAAAATTATGTAGACCTTGCAGGGGTTAACCGAGAATTTAAGTTGTTTCACATTATGTGTCCAACCATGGCATATCCTATCTATCAATCATCAATTGAATAGCCGATACAAAAATACGTACCTACTATTCGTATTGAGCTTTATTTAGTAGCTGGTGCTTTTTATACACATACAGAGTGTGTAAATTTACAAAAAAGAACAGAATCCGGCTTTGATTCTGTTTGCTTTGCTCTTCGGGTGGCATTCAATCTTCTCGAGCGGCTTCCATCGGCAGACCCAAGTCCATTTAATGTGTCAAGTCGCCCATATCGAGGCAAGAAAAATAAACAACAGCCAGTTGGATGTGTCGGTATAGAAAAGACAACTGCCTGTCCCTGCTCACAGGTAGCACAATGACATAAAGAAAATGCGAGGGCGTCTGTAATAATACCCTCTATCTACTGCTTCCGGCTTATAATTTTGATCTCCTACTTCAGCATCATTTCTGTGACATCCGCTGTGCCTGAGAAATGTCATCTGGTATTGGTAGTGGGATATGGAAAGAGGATGGAATTTTAATTTTAAACTATTTTATATATTTAGACAACGAGCGATAACTAAGAGTTGCAGTTACCTTATATTTTAATTATGACAATACTGCGTGCTCTAGACAATATGTACTGGCAGTGGCAATTGAATTAGTATTTATTAAATGCATGCAAAAGTAAATGCATTGAATTGACAATGTTTATTAAAATGATTCCCTTTTGAAGCATAACTACAAGTATACAAATATTTTGCAGAAATAATGGAAATAATAGACAGACTTTTTCTGTGCATTGCCAAATATAGTTGGCAGCATAACAAAAGTTTCTTTTTCTATTAAGATTTTAGTTCCTTTCTCCATTTAGAATTTTTATTATTGGGCAATAAAAATAAACGGAACCCCTCGTTCTCACGCGCTACCAGACATCTTTTTTACCACATTAGTTTAGAGATCTGTTTTTGAAAGGTGAGCGTATCAAATCAATGTATTCTAACAACTTTTTAAATATCCTGTGCTTTTCCGCATCATGTTATCACGAGTTATGGTTTGCCAAAAAACTAGCAATAACGGTTCGGCTGTCAACTTTCCGAAAACCATTCATAAACATGCAAGAAATAGAAAATATAACTACCAACTGCACACGTTTCGGTTTCACATCGCTTCACATCTTTTCCAGGAAACTCGACTTACGGTGCCGGATTTTTCGGTGTTCTTTTATATTTCATCCATTTTTTGGTACGAGTTCACCTGCAATAATAAAAACCTCACTCTACTGCAGTAGTGGGGGTGCGGTGGTTGTAGGGGAGGAGGAGGGCATTTCCCCATTTTGTGCTGATTTTCTTTGATGCTACTGTACCGGTCAAAGTATATTCCGGGAACTACCACCGCACCGCCGACCGGCAGCAAATCGCTTGTAGAATGTTGGTCCACACCGAAAGAGAAGTGATACTTTTATGGCTTCAAGTTCACGTTGCCATTATAGCCGGTCATACATAACCCTATAAATGATGGATCTTTTTTTTTTGGGAGAAAGGTTGGGCTAAAAAGTAGAAGTTTATTGCAATACGGTTGTGAGACCATTCGGATTTTTTTTGCAGTACAGGATCTGTGTATATATTTCGAATAAAAGTAATACACGTTGCATATTCTTGAGTTTATTTTCATATGCTTTGATTATTTGTTATACTACATAGTACAACGCAAAAAGTTACACAATTAGTCCCGGTAGTGGTTAGCATTCACACCTCTCACACCGTGGACCCGAGTTCATATACCAACCCAGCAGAACTCACGAATGTCCCAAGCTGATAAAGAGCAATTCCAGCTCAACTAGCAAAACGGTTTGACACGACTATTTTTGATTGGAATTCAAGTTTTTTCTTTCAGTGTAAATTTTTCATGAATATACACTTAATTTCTTACAACTCTTCCTTTGACATCATTTTGATCAAATAAGTAGGTTTCAAAATATGGGGCTCTATTCTCACAGTCACCTCACCAAAATTTTTAAGGTGAGAGCACAATTTGCGATTCTCAGAATCTCCTAGGTGACTCCGCTACCAGGGCCTGGTCACCGATGCATCATGATGAGACTGCCAACGTAGCTTTAGTGCCGAAACACCACATCTCTTAATTCTAGCATCAAATCGTACATCAATATATGAAAATTATCGTAAATATCTCTTAAAAAGTTGGAAATCGTAACTACCCAAGTAACAATTTGGGGTTTATTACACTCTTATGATGGCATTTGACGGATGGCAGAGAAACGCTAGCAAAGGCTTTACACTGCGTTATTTCGAGGATTTGGGAGAAGGAAAAGCTACCGGAGGAATGGATGGAAGTAGTGGTTTGTCCCATCTACAAAAAGGGTGATCGGCTAGACTGCTGCAACTATCGTGGTATTACGCTGGTAAACGCCGCCTACAAGGTACTCTCCCAGATCCTGTTACGCCGGCTGTCACCGATAGCACAAGGTTTCGTAGGGAAATATCAGGCGGGTTTCATGAGGGCTCGCGCAACTACGGACCAAATTTTTACTATCCGACAGATCTTGCAGAAATGTCGGGAGTACAACGTGCCCACGCATCACATCTTTATTGATTTCAAAGCAGCATACGATACAGTCGATCGAAACAAGCTATGGCAGATAATGCACGAATACGATTTTCCGGACAAACTGACGCGACTGATCAGAGCTACATTGGATCGAGTGATGTGTTTCGTACGCATCTCTGGGACACTGTCGAGTCCCTTCGAGACGCAACGAGGGTTGAGACAAGGTGACGGTCTATCCTGCATGCTGTTCAACATCGCTCTTGAGGGGGTGATCCGACGAGCGGGCATCGAAACGAGAGGCACGATTTTTACCAAGAGTAGCCAACTTCTAGGCTTTGCAGATGACTTCGATATCATTGCCAGGAACTTTGCGACGGCGGAGGCAATCTACGCCAGATTGAAAGCGGAGTCTAGGAGAATTGGGCTAAAAATAAATGCGTCGAAGACCAAATACATGAAAGGAAGTGGCTCAAAGGAAACAAATGCGCGCCTCCCATGGACGGTAACCGTTGACGGCGACGAACTAGAATTGGTAGAGGAGTTCGGGTATTTGGGATCGCTGGTGACCGCGGACAACAACACTAGTAAGAAGATCCAGCTGCTTACGGAGGACATACGAGCCCTTGCCGTGTTTGAACGGAAAGTGCTGCGGACGATATTTGGCGGAGTACAAACTGAAAGCGGAGAGTGGCGGAGGCGTATGAATCACGAGCTACAGGCACTGCTTGGGGAGACTCCCATCGTACATCTAGCAAAAGTTATCAGGCTACGGTGGGCCGGACACGTCGTAAGTATGCCGGACGACAGTGCGACGAAAATAGTCCTCTTCAACAACCCCACCGGCACCAGGAACAGGGGGGCCCAACGTGCACGATGGCTCGTCCAGGTCGAAAGCGATTTGCGACTTCTGAGACGACTAGGAAATTGGCGACGAGTGGCCCAAAACCGAGTTGAATGGAGACGAGTGCTTGAAACAGCACGAGCCACCCCGGCTCTATGCTGCTGAAGAAGAAGATGATGGCATTTAAGACCAAAATTGGTCATGAAAACCGCCATAAGAGTACAATAAAACTCATATTGTTACTTGGGTAATGCTTAATAAAGTGCTCTCAAGTTGATTTTCAGTCGTATATAACGATAAAAACTGACACACATACGATTTTCAGCACAGAATTGTATTGGAGTATGGAGCGTATCGTATATACATACTTATATAGATGAAATACGTATGAAGATTCCTCATTACGTATATCGCCTCCCAAATAATACGGATATGCCAATTTTGCGCATCAAATACAATTTATTCGCATGCATATCTGTACGTAATGCTGATTTTCCACTTTTATATACGGATAAAATTGCTAGCAGGGCCATCTGCTCCGTATCAGATACTGTTTGTAAGCCCCTCCTCTGGAGTACAAACGCTCACTTGGCTGAAGAATCGTCAAGCCATGAAGAGCCGCCCCTGACATGGTAACAGACGCTCAAGGCTGACAAGGCTTTTCCTCATTGCTCGTTTCACTCAGCGCTCGTATGAGTGCGTCCTTCCCTGTCGGTGTATGACCTTAATTTTCACAGATGCTGGTTACCCGATCTCCGCTAAGATTGCCTGTATTTCGGCTAGTACCTATCGTAGTATCATGAAGAAGCAGGGATAAGAGTTGCTGGATTAGAGGTTAAGAACCACTGTGGGTCTGTTTTATACCTGCAAGTACGGAAGGCACCGATGTTACACATTATTTAGTCATTTACCAGCTGCCGTTCATCAAGCCGTACATCTCTGAGTTCTGTTTCTGGTTTGAGAGAATATTTCATTGCTAAATTTCATTAATAAATATAACAAAATTTAAAAAAAAATCTCAAAGTACGTTACGTGACAGACAATTCCTTAACCGGCACCTATACAAGTTTGTAGAACTTGACCTAAGCTTTAAGGTGAATTGCTGGTTTCACATCTGCACTTGCTCCATTCTATCCTGTCGGTTCGCAAGAGAAAAAATAAAGCATAAATATGCGATAAATTTGCAAGGAAAGCTTCTAGAGACTTGCAATCTTCTTCAAAAATGCGTGTTTTGAGCGCATTTGTTTTTATTTAGCACAAAGCATTCTTGTAAAATATATCTAACAAAAGTTAAGTATAGAAAACTAATTTTTAAGAAACTTCCGCAGAAAATTCTCAATAACTTTGCTGTCGATGAATATAGAAATTTGAATTCTTCGCCGAAGTCCTTTTTTTCTACATTTTCTACAATTTTGCCAAAGCAACAAAGCATCTACTTCAACAAAAAAGTTAGTTTTTTGATTATTATCATAGAAAGTCATTATTATACATGAAATGTTTTAGCGCCTAAAAAGTACCAATTTGAGAAAATAATCGAAGAAAAATCACATACCAACCAACAAATGTCTTCATTCCCTGCACTAACAATGTTTTAAACGATATGTCCTACGTGCTTCACCGGCGTGGGCCAATTTCTCCTTCATTGTTACGCCCGTAACGATTCAACTAGTAGTATACGAAAATTACTTCGTTTGATGCTTGTCGGTGCGGATCCGAAGATAAACGAGCAAATCGAAATCAACCCAGTATCGGTTACTGTGCAATCACAGCAGCATGATAAATGGTTCCTTTTTTTTTTTTTGTTTTCCTCTGCCTGTGTACAATGGAGATTTCCACAGACAGACGAGTGCGAGGAAACGTAAACATAATTGGCATCCCGGACAGATTTATCAACAATTCCAGCATCACATGACTCCGAGTTTTTTTTTATTTTCCTTTGGTCGATTTGATAAAATTTATTTTATTGACTCAATTTAACGATTTTTGCCGATACATGAGAACATAAAGTTTCATCTGACAGTTCATCAAAAAATAACAATTACTTTGCTTTCGCACTTTCTTTATATCCAACTCAGTGGGTTATTCCGGGCCCAATTTATCGCACGTGCTTTTCTCATGGTCTGTTACACATATATTTCAGATAAAGCAATAAAGGCTGGATTTCGATCCGAATAGCAAACCATCTTTATTACATATACGAAAAACATTTTCTGTCGTGTCAAAAAAATGTTTGTTGATTTTTATTCGCAACTCTGGCTTCGATTTTCCATATCCCCGCTGAAGCAAATAATAGCAATCAGCAAGGGTTCGCCCATGCGAATCCGAACGTGTTGAACAATTGAAAACAATCTATATTTATTGTTAATTGAAGTGTCTGTCATTGAGGATAATGAACTATAATACATCTCAGCAGATTGCGATTTTTCACAGTATTAATCTGAAAACTGTTTTTGAAACACGAAAAAAACATTTGTGTAGTCGGTTGTAAAGTTCACTCTTAAGTTTAAAGTTTCAACTCAAAGATAAGATCACTACAAAATGGATTTTATTTTGTATGAATCGGCACCACCAGCTAGACCAGCAGTATTTATCGTAGAGCTTGAGCGTTCCGTTATTTTCTGAATCTCTTCGTAAATTATACTAACCGCAATAATAATTAAAATATCACCAACATTTAATAAAATATTTTGCCTAAATGTTTTTTTCCGTTTTTTTTTGTATAAAACATACCTTTTTACAGTATTCAGTGATTTATGCGTCATAGGATAGAAAGTTTGAGACCCGAAAGGTTATTTATAATAGTTAGTTCTTCTATGGTATTTTTTTCTTAAATCATTCATAGGTTTTTCAACTTCTTAATACATTATACACAGCTGTTATCGAATTGTAAATTCGGTACATCTGTAGAACGCGCTATTTATATTAGTTGTCGATGCCTAACGTGGAACCAGCAAATGTCGATTTACATTAGTAATCGACAACCGTTTACGGAGCGAAATGTGAACGATTGTTCTTCGCAAGTTTAATGCATGCATTCATTCGAATACGTTGATATTCCACAAAGTAACATGAACTAATCGTGTTAATGCATGCATTTAGAATGCCTACAATACTTTGTTACTTGACGTTCCGGTAACGTTCTGGCGACGTTTAATTCTAGGACAAAAAGTGACAGAAATAATCAGCATGGCGGCCAGAAGAATGTTGCGAAGCTAGGAATCTGGTTTTGTCTTAGGATTAAGTTTCAGTATACCAAGCAAAAGGCGATCAAGTTCTGATAGTAAGGAAATCAAAAAGTCATATTAAGTTTTCAAGATTTTAACCAGTTTAAAACTGCTAATGATAATAACAACGTTACTGTATCATGCAATACTTTAATAATAGAGAGCTATCTTTTTATAACAAATCGAAAATTATTCTAAAACAAACATTTTCTACATTTTTCCTAGAAATCTTAAATAAGAACCCAAAGACGCAATGATATAAGCCGAAATACGCAACTATCTTAAAATTGATACTCGAACTCAGTACTAAGACAGTATGAAAAGATAAAAATACCTTTCTCACTCGAAATAAAATATTTCAGCCTCCCTCTTACCATCAGCATTGAATAAAATTAATGAACCAACCAACCTTGCCATGTTACTTTTACATTACTATGCCACTTGTACGTACACCTGGACCGAGGCAGACGTCCAGTTCCGATACGCCAGTAGGGCGGAAAAGATAACATAATTTTAAATTGGAGAAGCTCTTTCATCAAGTACAGAATGAAGTAACAAGCTGTTCATCAAGCCACAAAACAACTGACAGTTATCGACAGGGGCTACAGCATCGAAATGTAGAAACCAATGACAAAACGATTAGTTATACATTAACAATAATTTATTTTAATTTAAAAATGGCCTTTTAAAAGCACTAGAAGAATTTTTAGATTATTCCAAAACCATTCAAGTGAAAAACAAAAAGGCATTAACGAAAAAACATTCGAAACAAATAGTTTAGAGACATTTCAATTAAAAATCCCCATTGTCGATGCGACGCAATAAGATACTAAAAGGCCCCCTCAAGTTGCAATCTAAAACCGAATACAAAGCTTGTGGCTATACGTAGAATTCTTAAGAAAAAGGAACGAAGCGGCTGGTTGTTACCGTATGTACTGATAGCAAAGGATAAAACAACAAAAAGCTTTATTTTTTGTATCGAATTAAAACAATCGAGAAAAGAAAACCATAATAAAAAAAAATGTTTGATATCAATAATAATGGGGCTGAATGGGTTGTCTAAATTTGTAAATGTCCGAAAGACTGCGAAATAGTGAATCATTTTATTTTTGATTTTTATTACATTTATCCACAGAGATTCGAACTCGAGTTCAAAAACAGACACTGAGGAATCCTGCAAGTCGTAGGCGAAATACGTATCTGTCAAGAATAAAATATACATAGTAGATTGAAATTGGATAAGTTTTCTTTTTATTTAATTTCCAGGTTTCTTATTCTACTAAGACGCTCCAAAAACTTCAGTTGAATATGATTTCCAACTCCGATTTGAAGTTCAATATCAACACTAATTTGAAGTGCAATTGCAGACCCCATTTTAGATACAATTTGAAGTTCAATGGTGGTCAAATTTTAAGAAAATTTGAAATCTAATCTTAAGTCGAATTTAATTCCAATTTCAGCTCCGGTTTAACACGAAACATACCGTGAAGCGGTCATTTGACCCCTTGCTTTTTTGGCTCATTTTCACAGCGTTATAACATTATTCCGCTTAACTATTTTTGTTAAAAAATATATTTGAAGCATAGTGCAAAGTTTGCTGCTCTACCATTTTTTCTTTCGATCGAGAAAAATATTACCGATAATCTATTGATCATCGCGGCATTTCCGGTCTGTTAGCGAAAAATATTCGTAGAGTGCAGTCGGCATGTTTAGTGTTAAAGTCTGATTTCAAATCTGCTTTCAAATCCAATTTCAAGACCAATTTGAGTTCAACACCTGGTCTAATATAAATACGATTTGTGTTCGACTCAATGTCCAATTGTCCTTCTCAAGTTTGAAGTCCAATTTCCAGTTCAATTTTGATCCAATTTTCAACAAACCGACAAGTTCGAACCAGCCGACAGCCGAGAGTGGGTGGCTCTTGCCGTATCAAAAATTCCTCTCCATTGTACTCGGTCCTGAGCTACTCACTCATCGCCAATTCGGTGCGCGTCTAGACACACGCAAGCCGGCTTCGACCTGGTCGAGCCATCTAGCACATTCCGCCCCCTATTCCTGGTGCTGGTGGGGTTCTTGAAGAGAACGGATTTTATTGCACAGCCGTCCGGCATCCTTGCGATGTGGCCGGCCCACCGTAGTCTCTCAACTTTCGCCAAGTGTACCATAGGAATCCAAATAGCTTGTAGCTCGTGATTCATACGCCTCCGCTATTCTCCGTTTTCTGTTTGTACTCCGCCAAAAATAGTCCGCAACACCTTTCGTTCAAATACGGTAAGTACACGTATGTCTTCCGTAAGCAAAGCAACTGTCTCAAGTCCGTGGAGGACTAAAGCTTGCTTCAGATAGTATTGGAACAAAAACAATTGCGTGTATTTTAGTTAGTTATTATTGAATTCATGATCTTTTCTTACACAAATATAGCATTTTCTTCATACTTTTAGGACAAAAATACGGATAAAATTATTTGTCACGTTTTCGAAGGAATTCTCGAACTTTTCCTGTAATATGGCTCATTAGGCGCGCACACTTTCTTCGTCCATCGTTTTGGCTATCTTATTCCACCAGGTTTTCATCTGATTGATGTCTTTGACAACTTTCCCATTTGCCTTGAGTCTCCTCTTCATGATTGCCAAGTATTTCTCAATAGAGCGGAACTGGGGGCAATTGGGTGGGTTAAGGTCTTTCGGAACAAACTGGACCCCTTTCTCTGCATGCCATTCTTGAACGACTTTGTTGTAATGACAGCTGGCCAAAACATCTTGGGATGGTAGTGGGATCGAATGAACAGCAAAATTCGTTTTTGAAGACACTCCTTATGGTACAGTTTCGACATCATTGTCTTATTTGTAACGAAAACTTTTGGTTTTGCTGCCACAGCTGCAAATGCCTTGCCAAAGGGGCCCTGCTCGAAGGGGCCTATAGGCAAAGCAGCTGGCCAAGAACCAGTTCAGCATTTTCGGTTTCGTACCACATCTGAGTCTTAAATAAACCATAAATTTTCGTGCAAATTTGTCGGCAAAAACAAATTTAAAATTGCTTGAAACATCCCCCGAGCCGTTGCCAAGTAAAATTTTTGACCTGGCATTTGCCCGAAGTCAGCCTTGACATTCCTTCACGGAGTCCAATTCTCCTCACGGTACTATTGGCAGCACCGAATTTTCTGGCCATATCACGGTCTCACAGATTCGGATTCCTCTTGATGGTCTTCAAAATCTTATCACGCAGTTTCCGGTCGACAGCTCCACTCCGATGATTAGCTTGAGGCTTCCGAAACGTCGTCAATGTTTCCTTATACCGTTTAATAATACGTGATACGGGTTTTCTGGGCAATTTAGCTAGCCTAGATACTGACCACAATGGATTTTCCAAATAACTGTGCACAATTTTTTCTCTTCTTTCGGCTTTGATGTTATTTGTTTACAAAATACAGTCGTTTTTGTTTTGCGGAATGTCAAAAATTCATAGGTAAAGCCAGGGCCTTTAATTATCACCGAATTTCAAACAAAACAGAAAATCTTTTTTCTTAGCATACATTGTTTTTTATGCCTCTGAGTTTCGTATGTACAACTGCACAGTGATTTTCATCGTAGTATACAAGTTCAATATATCGTGAAAATAGAACAGGAGAAAGTGATTTTCAAATCCACAAGGTGATATTCACTTCAGGAAAAAAACAATTTTAAATGCAGTAAATGAAAAGAAAAATCTTATGTCCAACAGCTGAACGCAATAGATGCTAAATAACAGCATACATTTTTTTTATTGATTTTCACTGCTCAAACGTGAATATCAGTTTGTTACAGTATCACAGGGCGCTGATATTGTATATTCTCGTGCATGAAGTTCATGCTTGCTGCATTTAGTTATCATGTACGTTTGATCAAAGCAAGCAGATTTTCAATGCAAGGTAGACTGATAATCCAGAAGTTTGAACGCTATGCTGATGAATATTAACAGCACTGGGTAAAGCTAACAAACACGACACGTGGGCGCCACTAACTTCCAGATCCGTCCACCAAGAGCGCCACAATATGAGCAAAAGTTTGTTCCAATTCTAAATGAAGCAAGATTTACTGGTCTCATTAGCGTTTTGTGCATCGTCAGCTTTGTGCGGCGGCGTATGCGCCTTGACCGAAGCGTCTTGCGGAGGGAGAAGTAGGCTCGATTTCTAGCTTAAATTGCGTATTACACTCAAGTCTTTTTTTACACGGTTTGTTTTTTTCGATTACTCAAAAACGGTGCAGCTAAGTAACTATTTACAATCTACGTGAGGAATGTCGAGCTACTCCCAAATATATTGAGAAATAAATGAATGATGTCTGAGTTACCCCGTTCTTAATACTCGAAAAACTAAACCGTGTAAAAAAAGTACTTGAGTGTATTGCCAGCGTTGACCAGGGATCCCAAATATACTCATCAATCATTTCCAGTTCATCGACTTCAGTAGTCACTATCCGTGTGAGACGAACGTTGCTTTCTCTGGAGCCTCTTCCTACCATATATTTGATTTTCGACGCTTTGATTTGTAACCTTATCCTCCTAGTATCCGTTTTTAGTCTGATGTAGATTGCCTCCGCCGTCCCAAGGTTTCTAGTAATGATGTCGAGGTCTTGCAGACTAGGAGTTGGCTACTCTTGCTGAAGATCGTTCCTCTCCTTTCGATGCCCGCTCGCCGGATTACACCCTCAATAGCGATATTGAATAACATACAGGACAGTCCATCCCCTTGCCGCAACCCTCTGCGTGATTCGGAAGGACTCGAGAGTGTCCCCGAAACGCGCACGTTTCGCTCCCGAGTAGCTTTGATCAGCCGCGTCAGTTTCTCCGGAGAACCGTACTCGTGCATTAGCTGCCATAACTGTTCGCGGTCAACTCGACGGGTAAGACATTTCATAATATTATCATATATTAATATATTAGGCCCTATTAAAACCCTATAAATGTATACCTTTATAGGGCTTTAGGTTATATGTATGGGTGGGAACGGTAAATATATTAAGGGAAAAGTAATATATTTTCGACAGTGTCCTGCCCCTCGGGCCAACTGCATCGCATGCTGCTCTGAAATCCATGAAAATATGATGCGTGGTACGTTGTTCTCTCGACATTCCTGCAAGATTTATTGGAGAGTAAAAATTTGGTTTGTAGTAGCATGGGCCCCCATGAAGCCCGCCTGATACTGCCCTACGAATTCCCTTGCTATTGGGGATAGACGACGTAACAAAATCCGAGAGAACACCTTGTAGGCGGCGTAATGTGCGGTAGTTACAGCAATCTAACCGGTCCCCTTTGCCCTAGTTGGGCAGACTACACCTTCCATCCACTCCTAAGGTAGTTTCTTCCTCCCCTCCTTGAAATTATTCATTAAAGTACCGTTGCTAGCGGTTCTTGGTCATTTTTGTAGAGTTCTGCCGGGAGTCGGTCCTTTCCGGCGGCTCTATTATTCTTCAGCAGACCGATTTCTCGCCGAATCTACGAACCTCGTCGGAACGTACCAAATGTGCGCAAATTCTCATCCTCCAGATTGTAGAAGATAGGAAATTTGCTCGGCAATTCCGATTAAAACGGTCTATTTTGGGTTTCTGGAGACAGGTAAGTTGCTATGAACCTAGATATGAATTCTATTGCCAAAAATGCTCGGCAATCCACCTTTTCGCGCGTTTAATGGCGGCTAGTGGGTACACTTTTTGACAATGTTTATTTGCTTTTGGGAACTTACGCTTGAAAGTTCTACACTTGGTTCTACATCAACAATCAAACGGGATCTCAACTTGACGTGAATAAAGTTGCCAAAAGCATGCTAACGTTTTACGAAAGTTGTACGTGATTGTACCCAGTAGCCACCATTATGCACGTGAAAAGATGGATAGGAAACGTGCTACGCTTTTTTCCTTTTTTTTTCAATTTGTCCGGTCATAATTGTGTATGAGCTTGATCATTTATTAATGCACACGCACTCATATTAACGGCGTTCAGATTGAAAATGTCCAAATGAAGGTCATACTGGCGGGTCATCCAGAGGCCTGGCTGTTTCTAAGCCAGCATATCCATCACAACATAACATAGGGTAACGACCCCAGAATTCGCCACTTTTATCAGGTTTTTATGCTGTAAAATGAATAAATCGCCATATTATTATAAAATCAGCCCTGAACTCAGACAAGTAGGACTATATATTAATATTCTATCTATTTTGGCTATTAGGAATCGCGAAAATTGAAATTTGATAGCAAAAAAGCCAATTTTGTGCAGGAACCTCTAGTACCACATTTCGCCCATAGCGATCCAAAATTCGTCCCCCATGTGACCCAGATTTCGCCCACTTGTTATTTGTTGCAAATTTCCCAAATAACCTCAATTATTTTGTTAGAATTGTTGTTACTATTATTTAACTTTAAGATTATGTCTATCCAGTCCTTAATATGGCAATCAATTTGTATCAGGAATTCGTTAAATGTTAATCTAAATTGAAATAAACTGATCATCATCACCTCCTGATACCTGATTCAGTAAAACTAAAAAACACAGAGAAGGTGGGTTTTTACTAAATGTTTATTTTCATTGCAGTAAAATAAGGCTTTTGACACTCGTCAAAGATATTTAAAATGAATAGTGCTTTTTCTGGTCGTTTGTTGAATTCATTTTCACTATTGATATGTGGGCGAATAAATACAATTCAGTGCCTACAGAATGGTACAATGTTTATTTTAATAGTTTAAATAAACTTAATGATTACTTATATCATTGTTTAGTAATTTTTTGGGAAAGAGTAAATGTTTACTGTGAACAATAAAAAATTAGTTGAACTGGAAAATCTTGATATTCGGCTATATATATTGACTAATCGAAGGTGAGACTCGAGTCCACAACCTAACCTCTTCCCCAAGAAATAACTAAGCTTAACTGCTTAATATAGTCAATAAAAAGATGAAGAAAAAAAATTGTTTAGTAAATCACTGTCTGTAAATGGGTATGTCGGTTTACAGTATTAAATATTCCTGGTAACTGGTAAGCATACCCATCTTACCTACTCAACTAGGATATTTTTTGACATAACTTGGAATTCTTAACTAGCATTTTTGGTTAGACCGGGTTTGTAATGCTAAGCTATTAGAATTTTCATGATATTATCGAAATATTCTATTTTATCAACACGATTATTTCTTTGTTGTCTGCATTGCACATTAAATACTTTTCAAAGTTTTATTCATGACAACAATTTTATTGCGCTTAGATGCTTTAAAATAGTAGACGGATTTTTCGTGTGATTTTCCAATAGTCAGATTTATTCTCATGACAAGAAAAATTGTGATTTTTGAGAATATTATGCGCGTCTTTTTAATTCGTGCGGTTTTAATCTTATTATCAATTTCGATGTCGATTATTGCTAATTCAACAGTTCGTTTGGTAGAAACCCCATTAGCCCATGTTTAGCAGGTAATTCTTTTGTTAGATGAATTCAAATGAAGATATGATGTGCTTTCTGCATCAAAATATTATTTATTCTATACTTTTACTCACCATTTTGATAAACATAAATCAGCGAACAAACTAATCGATTGTGACTTTTTTTTTTTTTTTTTTTTTTTTTTTTTTTTTTTTTTTTTTACGAGTTGGGAAATCTGCTGAGCACCTTAGAAGATACGGTACTATCAGACACCTGAAAAGATACCTCAGGGAGTGGGGTTTAGGTATCCCGACCCCCCTAATGGGGCGTGAGGATCCCGACCCACTAAAACCCTACTCGAGTCTCCAGCCTCAATCCCCCCTGGCACCACCTTATCGGTATTACTTCAGGGAGGGGCTATTGTGCTTAATGCACTCGCTTAGATAACTACTGGACCATGGTAGTTAGGCTGTTTATTCGGCGTTGATCGGCTCTCCAGTGGTTTTGTAGCTCGAGTACAATCTGGGTAGCAGCCGCATTGACCGCTCCCCAGATGTCCGAGCTGGAACACATCTTTTGGACTAGGTTATCCGGGGTAGTGTCCTGTCCGCTCACTGCCATCATGCTGCTTCTCGCGCCCGCGAAACGAGGGCATATGAAGAAAGCATGTTCTGCCGTTTCCTCAACATCCACGCATTCGGGACACGCGGGGGACTCCGCATGCCCAAACTTATGCAGATACTGTCTGAAGCAACCATGCCCTGACAGAATCTGTGTCAGGTGGAAGTTGACTTCGCCGTGGCGCCTGTTGACCCACCCAGATAGTTCCGGGATAAGTCGATGTGTCCACCGACCTTTTGTGGAATTAGACCATGCCCGCTGCCATGTGGTCATCGAGGCCGATCTTGTGGTACTCCGTATGCCTCTAGTTCCACGTTGGTTGAAGCACTCTACGTCTTCGCTGATGATAATGCCAATAGGCATCATACCTGCTAAGACGCAGATTGCGTCATGTGAAACTGTGCGATACGCACTCGCCACTCTCAAGCACAAGAGACGATAGGTGCTTTCCAGCTTGGCTAGATAGCTTTTGGTACCTAACGCCGATGACCACACCGGTCCGCCATACCTAAGTATAGACTGGACCACGTTGGCTAATAGCCTTCGCTTGCTGCCATATACCGCAGAGCTATTAGACATCATACGAGACAATGCCGAAATAGCTGTGGAAGCCTTCTTGCAGGCATAGTCGACGTGGCTCCCGAACTTGAGCTTGTCGTCGACCATGACTCCCAGAAGTTTTAAGGACCGCGTTGACGAAATAGTGCAGTCCCCGACGCTGATCTTTGCTTGCTGTACCGACTTGCGGTTGTTCACCACGATAACCTCCGTTTTATGATGCGCTAGCTCCAGTTTCCTGGATCGCATCCAATCTTCAACAATGCTTATAGAGTGGGCAGCCGTCAACTCAACCTCTCTGATAGATTCACCATAGACTTCCAGGGTGATATCATCCGCAAAGCCGACAATCACCACCCCTACCGGGAACTTTAGCTTCAACACCTCGTCATACATGACGTTCCACAACACCGGGCCCAGTATGGAACCTTGCGGAACCCCTGCGGTGATTGGAACGCACTTCTGACCCTCCTCCGTGTTGTAGCATAGCACACGATTCTGGAAATAATTTTCCAGGATCCTGTACAGCGACACCGGCACTTGGACGTTCCGAAGCGAGTTGGCTATGGAGTCCCAGCTAGCGCTATTAAACGCATTTCTCACGTCAAGCGTGACAACTGCGCAATAGCGGATACCTGTCCTCTTGCGCTGGATTGCCACCTCGGCTGTCTTAGTGACAGACAAGATTGCATCCACCGTAGATTTGCCTTTTCGGAAGCCGAATTGATTCCTTGACAGACCGTTTGTACCCTCCGTGTACTGTACGAGTCTGTTAAGGATAACCTTCTCCAGCACCTTACCGGCAGTATCGAGCAGACAGATCGGCCTATATGACGAGGGAACACCCGGAGGTTTTCCCGGCTTCGGCAACAGCACGAGGTTCTGTCGCTTCCATCTGTCCGGGAAGTGGCCAGCTTCCAGGCATCTCCTCATTACTGCTCCAAATAACTCGGGAGCCTCTAACATAGCCGCTTTAATGGCCATATTCGGGATTCCGTCTGGCCCCGGTGCCTTGCTCACCTTTAGGGATTTAGCGATCTCAATGAGCTCCTCATTCGTAACCGTCACTTCGTCCCCGACCGCCAAACCGCCGTCGCCCACGTTACTTTGGATGTTCGGCTGGGAGGCCGACCATCCTACGCTATGGTCTGAGATACTGGAACGTCGGCCGTGGGACGACTCAGCGGCTTGGGGCCAGGGCCTTGGCTCGTGGCGCGGAAAGAGGCCCTCGATGATCCGCTCCAGCATCTCTGGCGATTGCTCTGAGGGCGCCATCACTCCCTTGGTCTTTGCCATTACGACCCTGTAGGCATCACCCCACGGGTTCGCATTGGCACTAGCACATAACCTTTCAAAGCAGGCTCGTTTACTAGCTTTTATCCCACTCTTAAGCGCTGCGCGTGCAGCAGCAAGTGCTACTCGACATTCAGCCCTGCCTTCGTCCGAACGAGCTCTTTGCATAATTCTCCTCGCACGAAAGCAGGCTCCGCGGAGTTCCGCAATTTCATCTGTCCACCAGTAAGCCGGTGACCTGCCATACCTAGGTCGACCTTTCCTAGGCATGGTAACGTCACATGCTCGCGACAGTACCTCAACCAAATGATCAGCGTTCGGATCGGGCATACCACGATCACCGCACTCTCTTCGGATTGCTTCCACAAATACTTCGGGATCGAAGTATGAAGTCTTCCATCCACGGGTGGTTGGAGTGTCGGCTCTACTCGCCGCCTGCCGTCTCGTTATCTGACCGACACCATAGCGGACCGCCTGATGGTCGCTGTGAGTGTAGCCATTGTCTACCCTCCAGTCTCCTATCAGACCAGGACTGCCGAATGTCACGTCGATGATAGACTCCGCACCGCTCCTACTGAAGGTACTTGTGGTGCCGACGTTGACCAGATCTACGTTGAGCTTTGCCAGAGCTTCAAGCAGAATCCGGCCCCTGTGGTTCGTGCGACGACTTCCCCACTCTACCGCCCAAGCGTTAAAGTCGCCCGCCACAACCAACGGCCTTAGACCAGTCAGCACAACTGATACTCGGTCTACCATCCGCGTGAACTGCTCGATAGACCAACTCGGCGGAGCATAGCAGCTGCAGTAGAACACTCCACCCACTTTGGCAACCACGAATCCCTCGTCTGCAGTTGACACAACATCTTGAACCGGGAACCTGCTTGTCGTCCATATAGCCGCCGTCCCGGACCTATCCGACACCCAGTTACCGTTTCCGGCAGGTATGGGTCCGAGATGATTGCAATGTCCGTCAACGACTCAGTAACTGCTTGGTACAACAGCTGCTGAGCCGCGTGGCAGTGGTTCAAGTTCAGTTGCGTTACCTGCACTACGCCCGGGTTTTAGTCGCCAGCGCGCCTGCCGGGCACTTCGGGCCTCCTGTTGTGTGCTTAGCGTCCCGTTGGCCGGTACATATCAGGCACTTGGGTGGCGCAGTACAGTCCCTCGCTATATGACCCGTACCGCCACATCTCCTACACAAGTGGCTTCGGTCTGGCCCCTTACAGCTCCAGGACCTGTGCCCTCTCTCAAAGCACCGGAAGCAGGCCTCCGGCTGCTGGAACACGCTCAGTGGGCACACGGACCATCCCACCTTCAGCTTAGCCACTTTCAGGGCTGCATTTCCGTCTTCCAGTGGAAGTCTTATAGTTGCTACCTGGGTTCCCGCCGGTCCCTTACGCAGACGAACTGCCTCGGTAGTCACCACCACTTTGCATTGCTCGTTGAGAGCTCGTGCTAGTTCGCCCGCTTGGGTGATCTCGTCCAGGTTTTTAAGCTGGAGAGTCATCTCGGGCGTTAGTGCGCGGATCTGCACGCTATCGCCAAGGACCTTTTCTGCCAGCACTTTGTAAGCGGAACCCTTTTCAGTGGCGTTCTTTTTGAGTTCAAGAATCATGTCGCCTGTGCGAGAGCGGCGGATACTCCGCACATCCGCGCCAAGACCCTTCAACTGATCATGCCCTCTCATGGCCTTTAAAACTTCCGCATATTTCGGCCCCTCAGTTTTGAGGATAAGGGCATCGCCTTTGCTCCTTTTTTTCCTAGCCACTTTCGGTGGAGCTCGATCCTCCTCTTTCTTCCTGGCCTTCTTCTTTTTGACCAACTCCCACTGGTTGTCGGACGCTAACAGCGTCTTGTTACCCTCAGTAGGTTCTTCAGTTGGCTTACGACCCTCTGCTATCATGCGCTTCTTTGGACCCGTGGGGGTTTCTTCCCCTGGGGACTGCCTTGCGCGTTTGGCGGATGCCTTGTCGTTAGACTGCTCCGTAGTCGCGAGTGCCACGGAATGGTCGGTCATTGACGGGCAGGCATCTGTTTGTGCAGACCTTGATACAAGCGTCTTCACTTTCTCTGCAACTTTTACTCGCGCTTCGAGTTCGCTGTGCTCCTTCGTCGCAGCACGCATGGTGCTCCGAAGCATGAGCAGACTTTGTTTCAGGTCCTTCGCTAAGGTGCTGCGACCTGCCACGAACTCGATAATGGCATCGAGTTGATGAGACGCCGCTACCACTCTTGGTAGCATGTCTCTCTTGCCTGCCACTGCTTTTATTAGCGACGGGCCGTTCATTGCTGCGTCCGGCGTAGATGCAGTTGGAGCGACAGGTGTGCCGTTTCCTTTTCCGCTTACGCTGGCGCTTCTACTGGTATCCATCGGCGGAGACCTCTGAATACCACTTCTTGCGAACGGATTGTCTAATCCGTCCGCGCTCACTGAAGTTATTATTTTATTTTGATTGCTCATATAGAATCCCACGAGTTGAGGGGAAAGAAGAGTCCGCCGCATCAGAGCCCCTCATGATGCGGTAAGGGCTGTTTACTGTGGAGGGCGCTCTGGTACTCCACAGGCTCCGTTTGAGGCTCGATTGTGACTTGCATTTGCTTATGTGTGGCATATTTGCATATATTTGATAGATGAGGGCGAAAACTGGTTCACGCAGTAAGTTCGGCTAAGTATATACAGATTCGACCCGGGCGAATTTTGGAACTCATATGATTTACAATACCCAGTTTTCGCCCAGTGCATTTATGTTCTATTTTCAGCAGAATTGTGATAAAATATCAAAATAAAAGCACAATTATGAAATTTGAAACAGATATAACCAAATTGATGCGAAAAAAGTGCAAACAGATACGATTTTCCATTACTTTTCCTCAATTTTATTTTTCGTGCTCGTTCTTGAAAATGGAAAAATCGCGTCTTAAATACATTACCTATTTTTCAAACCACATTAAATCATTAAAATACATAAAACAACACAACGAATTCTATTCAAATAACTGAAAACTGAGTTAAAATGAATATAAATTAAACTAACAACTTATATTTCAACTATATATTGAGTTAAATCACGGGAATACCAATGGGAGGGCGAATTCTGGGGTGGGGGCGAATTGTGGGGTTCTTACCCTATCGCAAGTATTTTCAAATATCGTTCCTTCCACTTTCTATCCTTTCGATCTGATGCTTCTGCCAATAAACCTTTGCACGGTGCCTAACCTCAACTCTAGTTTGACGTATTTGTGTGTTTTGTTTTGATTCCATTTGTAACCTAATTTTATTGCAACTTCGGTTTATTACTTGTAATTCGTACCACTTGTTTGCGGAAACCGGAAATACCCGACTTTTCCGAAGCAGGAAAATGATAACAGTTCTGTACAACATATATGTTTGTCCTTTTTGCAGTTGTTTGCCTCTGGGTCTTGCGAATAAGTAATCAAAACAAACTACACAACAGTGTCGAACCTGGGAGGAAAAAAACGCACTGACATCTGCGTGCAATGCTTCCTGCAGTTTCTAAAAAACTGCTCGAACGAACCACGACGATCAAACCAAAACAAAAAAACAGCAATAATATGTATTGAATTGCTGTATTGAATACGGCCCGTAATATGTGCGTTGCTGACAGTTCCACTTGAAAGGGATAGGATTGCCATTGGCAGCCCCTGTGAAAATCCCTTGACTGTCGTCTGTGCAAATCGTCCAAATGCAAATGCGACGTTTTAAAAATATGTTCCAGAAATGCTCTGATGATGGATGCAATCTGGCAGCTCTGCCATCACTCATGATGGTCATGCTTTTTGATTTGACATTTTGTAAACATAATAACAACATTCGCATTCGCAGTTACGTCAAACGAAATTCACTTTTTTACAATTTTCGCGTATTGATTATTATTATGGCGCTAGTTAGATCTTTTCAGTAAGTATTTGGTTTTGAACAGAATTTAGTTACAGTTAAAATACACGTTTCGTTGTAGATTGCTTTTATCTCCTGTGCTACAGAATGCTACGGTAACCCCTCTTGCCGGAGCTCTAAGCAATAGCATAGCGGCAGGCGGAGCTTGGTCCACTTTATCTTCTCGAACGGTGATCAGGAATCAGTTTCCGAGAGCTAAAGAAACTAAACGTGTTCGTGTGCACGGATGGTTAAAGCGGATGTCTACTCCAGAAGGGCGGCGCATTATTATGAGACGTATTTTGAAGGGACGACACGTGTTATCGCACTAGAAACAGATTGCGCATTTATCAATCAAAATAAATTCACATAATGCCGTTTGTCAAGGTCTAAGTAACTGAAGTTGCACAGTGAATAGTCAATAGTCGGTAAAAAATAAACGAGTTTTATTATAACTATTCGAGCATCGTTTCACTTGGAAGAAAATGGAATTATTTTCTAGGATACCACTAGATCCCACGTACTTCGTGGAGTATTCACGCACAAATCTAAAGAGACCAGAGTCCCTTTGTGAATGTCCTTTACTGCAAGACAACTGCCTGAAGCTACATTATAGATAGGAGTTCCTTTCTGAAAATTTCGACAAAGTTAGTTGCAGCACAAAATATAGAACGTAAAATATTACCGTTTTGCGATGTTTCCAGGCCTGATCGCCGCCCATTTCATGACATTTATTCAAAATCGGCGTACCCTTAGTAGCGCTCGAAGGGGCCTCTAGGCAAAGCAGCTGACCAAGAACCAGTTCGGCTTTCTCGGTTTCGTACCACATCTGAGTCTTAACCCTCAAGCAGGATTGCAGTACTAGCTTTGAACCCTTCTTCCATAGGCTTTTTTCTTTGGCGCTTTCGGTTGTTATACAGAGACTGGAATTTGCAAGCCGTATCTGGAAGCTACTGACGTAGTTTCGTTTCCTTGAATGCCATGGTTGAAACTTTGGCTGCGACACATTGCTGTCGGTTGTTTTCTCGCCCGGAAGCCTCAACTGAGGGTAAATATTTTTCAGGTACCACTCGAACGGCTTGCACTGCAAATGTTTTCTTAATTCTTGTCTTTCGGAAATGTCACCAGCGTCAACGCGTTTTGCTTGCGGTTGATTTTTATAAAAGTACTTTATATAATCATCCATCCAAACGAGCGCCAATCGAAGAGAATTTCGAATCATGGTATCGGTTCCATCAGGGGATCCATATGGACGTCTCTTGCGGAACACGTGTCCAATCCTTGAGCAAGGAAGCAACTCAATAGATCCACCGCATTGCCAAGCTCGGAATGATATTTCTAAGTTCTCTCCTCCCCAAATATCCATTCCCATGTCATATTCACCCAAACTCTTGAAATATTTCCTATCTATTGCAAATAGTCCACCGGCCATAGTTGGAGATTGAAACGGTCCAACGAAATCACTCTCCTTTGCCAACATTCCTTTTGGAAGGTTGTCCCACTTAAAATGTAATCCCCAATTAAAACCGCCTCTGACCAGTGGACTGGCTGTATATTCGAAGGTGTCCGAATTGATAATATCTATTACCGGCATTGCGAGTATTGTTGAATTAATTTTTATCCGCTGCAGCAATGGTTCTATCCAATCTTCATTCACTTCGATATGGCTATCTAGAAAAATCAATACGTCACCGGTAGCGTTTCGAGAGCCATACACGCGAGATCGCATTAGACCTTCCCTTTCCGGGTTCTGAATCAGTCTTATTTTAGAACTTTTGAGACCTTTTAGCTGCTTCGGAAGTTCCATTGTGAGCTCGTCAAAATCACTACAATCGTCAACTAAAATGATCTCGTGCAGCAGATAAGACGGTGTCCGTCGCAGCACTGAAGTAACCGATCGAACCAGTGTCTCCAGGTGTTCATTGTAGAAGCACATTATTATCGATGCTGACGGAAGCACCTTGTCATAGTTCTGTTCATGGCATCTGTAGAAGTATTTTATTTTAAAGATAGTGTGGCAAAATCATAAATAATACTTACAAACGATGTCTCGTGTCAGGAACCGGTCGAAACGGTCCAATTTTATTGCTTACCAGAACATTAAATGCATGCCTTCTATAACCGACATCCCGGATAAATTGTTCTTCCGAATTTCGTACCATTCCGAATTCATCGGTTCCATTCGGAAAAATAGGTTGCAGTTCCTCAATCAGTTTATGGCTGACCTTCCGGTATGTTTGCTCTTTCTTAAAGCGATCTAACTTATCTTTGAAAAAGCTGTTACTTTTTTCATGTGACTTTTTCACGTCTTGCACCAAAGGACCCAATTGATTTCGATTGGCGCTCTGCCATTGAATTGGCTTTGCTTTGCGTTTTTGTTCTACTGGACCTACCACAGGCATCTGCTTATCGTCGTTCAAATGACCAACGCTTGTTCCTGTGGATGTTTCAAATACGGAAGCTGCAGAGCTGGTTCCACTATTCAGACTCCAGTAAAGATACAAACTGATCGACCAAGTCAAAGAGGCCACGACGATTCCCCATACGAACGACTTGCTCACCATTTTTGAGATTCTGAAAATTTGCAACAGGTGCACAAATTTAATTATCAAGTCGATAGACGAAAGGGCAAATGGTTATCGTTTCGTCACACCAGCAAATATCACTTTCACTTTCTAAAGTAGCAACAAAAAGTAAGGCACTACGGGCACTACATATTGCATTGTGTACTTACCTTTTGGAATTATCTTTAGACATTCGAAGGCGTAACAATAAACTAAATAACTAAATAAGAATGAAAAACTTAACGATGTCGCGACGGCGACATGCTTACGCCAGTTTTCATGTTTTTCATTGATATGAAAAGCGTTCAATGCAAAAAGTGAAGGTGAAAAACGTCATGTGTTTGCAAATAATATTCACACCTTTTCACCTCTTTTCACCACAAACGCGAAACGCCAAACTGAAAGCTACTCAAACAGTGCTGCCATAATTTTTTGTTATTAAAATTCCAAGCTGGTTACCGACGATCGATTAACGTACCACATTTTCCTTATAAGGTGCGTTTAAACTGGGCAATCTTTCGGTAACATGTGAAATGCAACATTTGGTATGCGACATGCTGCTAGTTGTTACTCAATGCTGCTTCTGTTGCCACCTGAATATTTGTTATACGTTGCTATGTTGCTTGGAAACATCGGGCAACACTTTGCAAAAAGTTGCATGCCACATGTTGCCAATCTAAACGCACCTTTAGAAACATATGTGCGACAACTTGATTCAAAATTGACGATCAAGGATTCCATTCTAACGCATGGTTTACAGTTTTTCGGCAGCCTTCAGAGTTTCCTTGCACTTTTTAATCAGTCTCCCCCAGGCTTGGCATACACTTTTCACTCCGATTTTGCGGAAACGTACATCGGACTGAAAGCTGAAGCCAAAAGGATTGGACTTGTCATTAATGTATCGAAAACAAAATACATGAAAGGAAGAGGTTCTAGAGAAGTGAATGCTGACCTCCCTCCCCGGATTCACTTAGACGGTGATGAAATCGAGGTGGTAGAAGAGTTCTTGTACCTGGGCTCACTGGTTACCGCAGACAACGACACCAGCAGAGAAATACAAAGACGCATTATGGCAGGAAATCGTGCCTATTTTGGACTCCGTAGGACGCTGCGATCGAAAAAAATTCGCCACCGCACGAAGTTAACAATCTACAAGACGCTGATTAGACCGGTAGTCCTTTACGGCCATGAGACATGGACTATGCTCGTGGAGGACCAACGCGCCCTTAGTGTTTTCGAACGGAAGGTGTTGCGCACCATCTACGGCGGAATGCAAATGGAAGACGGAACGTGGAGGAGGCGAATGAACCATGAATTTCACCAGCTGCTTAGGGAACCACCCATCGCTCGCACCGCAAAAATTGGTCGCCTGCGATGGGCTAGGCATGGACGACTGGACTGGAACGAGACGCCGGGGCGCGCAGCGAGCAAGATGGATCAATCTAGTGGAAGGCGACCTGCGGACCCTACGTAGACTACGTGGCTGGCGAATTGCGGCCATGGACCGAGTAGAATGGAGACGACTTCTTCGTACAGCAGAGGAAACCACGGCCTGGGAGCTGATTAAGTAAGTAAGTAGTAAGTAAGTATCATATGGATAATAATTAGCTATATAAATGCCCCATACATGATATTTTCGAGTTTTATTTGGCCCAGGTGGTACAGTTAATAACAAAATTGGTGCAGGTGGTGAATCACCCTCTGGGTTTTTGTATCGCCTTCTCATTTTACACAAGTGTTAGTCTGAAGTTTTTGGAGCGTCTTAGTAGAATTCGAAACCTAAAATTAAAAAAGAAGAAAACTTATCCAATTTAATTCTACTATGTATATTTTATTCACGACAGATACGTATTTCGCCTACGATTTGCAGGCTTCCTCAGTGTCTGTTTTCGAACACGGTTTTCTTCTTTTTTAATTTTAGACAAGTGTTAGTGACAGATGATATAGCCAAACGCGTGCTTATGAAAATGCTCTACGAATACTATGACAGGTTAGTACACCCTGTTGCCGTCAGGAGCCACTTTACTGACGATTGAATCTGCGAAGAATGGCGTATCTACTTCCTTTAATAATCTAAGGTTAAACCCACTCTATATAATAAAAAAATAGGTGCACTAAGTGCAGAACACCCAGGCAGGTGACTGTCCACAATTATTTTTCTTTCCTCCTCCTGCATGATGAATATCTCGGAACCACGTTAGCTGAACTGCGCAAAAAATATACTGAGCCGAACTGTTTACAAATAACAAAACGCTGCCAAAATTTTGCTTATGGAGTAGCCTGGGGTAATATGCACCGTTTAAGGAAATCGTGGTTTTTCCTTTATGCTATAGCTTAAAGCCAACACTAATCTTATATACTGAGAATAATTTCATGAATATTAGGTAAAAGTTTCAGGAGCTATTGGGTAAAAAACCTTTGTGAAAAAGAAAGAAGCAAAGTGAATAAAGCATGTTTGCTGAGGGTGCATTCTGCTCCGCGTTTCGGGGTGCATATTGCCCCGAACTTACACAAAAATGTTCCTGATTAAAACTAAAGTAATGAATTGAATATCAAAACTCCTGACGTTTAATCAGAATTGTGTAGCTCGAACCATAATTATTCGTATTATAACATTTTCCTTCGATTAATATTGTCAGTTTAGTTCAAAAGCGTTAGCGAAACGAAGCAAAAGGTTATAGCACGTTATAGGTTATTTACAGAAAACATATTTTTGTTACTATTTACGTTTCCTTATCAGATAAATTTAGGCCTCTCAGTTGGCTCCGAGGTATGACGCTGGCTTAATAAGTCAGTCGTCGTATGTTCGAATCTCGGCTGGGGGAGGCTGTTAGAGTCAATAGGATCGTAGCAACTGGCCCTGCAATTGTTCTGCACTTGGCTGTGAAGTCTATCGTATAAAAAAACAGAAGGTCAAGTTTCGATAATGGAATGTAACACCTAGGCTTTGTTTTTTTTTTATCAGATAAAATGGCCAAATTGACACAACAGTCAAAGCAAACATCGATTTAAGGGTAAACGGGGTAACAACGCCCGCCGGGGTAAAACCGCCCACCATGGTTTTACAGGGCCTTGCTCAAATTGGTGTTAAATGTTGATGACAGTCATATTACTGAATGCGTACGCAATATTTTACAATACCTTGTACAGCAATATCGTATAAACTATCGGAGAAATAAATAAAAATAGATTTTTCGTTATAATCGTTTCGTTTTTTATAACTTTGTTCCCGCAGAACTTAGGGTTTATTTTATTCAAAACGTTAAAACTTTCAGTAAATCCAACCCACATCGCTTCTCTGATCCTGTCTTCATCCGACAGTACCTAAATTAGGTAACTGTTCATGCAGTTTTGTTGAAATAAATAGTGAAATGTGTAAATCGGTCATTTGGGGGTAAAACCGCCCACAACGAACGGCGCAAGACCGTCGTGTATAATGCTAGTGCGATAAGGAGATTTTTAAATAATTGCACAGTTTGGACCAAAAAATCTCAGATTTACATAAAACAATATAAATGTGCTTAGTTTATAGCTGGTAGACTGTTTGGAAAAATCTAAATCGCCAATTTTCCCTGCGTGCGCTATGGACATTTTCTTGTTTTCTCGGATATAGCTTTTTTTTAATAATTCCTCCCTCTTGGAACAAATAACATGGAATAAACATATTTTTTATGAAAATATAGCAAATTATCTTAGCAATGGAAAAGTAATATGTATCTGCTTTATCAATCAGAACAATTTGAAATGTCAAAAAATGACCTACCGGATCAATTGCAGGAACTTTAATACCCATATTGTTATATTTTATCTTAGATCCTCTCTAGTCCTTAAAGATTGACTCCAGGATGCCTAACCCGATCCATCTTGTTGTCTAAGGAAACTACACGGTATCAATTTCAAGACTGTTGGTACCTATACTTACCTGGCAGGATTACTTTTTTGTTTTTAAAATGCGTGTTAGCTTAGAAACGAAGGGAGTGCATTTAGCCTCGACGGTGCTTATTACCACAGAACAGAAGTGGAAGTCCGAACGATTCGGCGATCAAAACTGGTAACCGTCTTTTTTGCTTTTTTTTTGGGAAGGTTTTCGCACAGAAGCGAATAACAGCAATATAAGCAGAACACTCGCGACCTATAGCAGCTTTCATATGCTTTCGAGTGCATTCGCAAGCGTTCGGGTGTTCTCGTGGAAAAAAGTCACTCGCCATCGCCAGGTTCGCTAGTATCTGCAGAAAGTAGCATGTTCGTGTTTGGATTTTAACTTCCACTTCTGTTCTGTGTTATTACCCCCGGTACCCCTACTATACGACCACAGAGTGCGCCGCTATCGCCAAAATGCAGTGGCACATTTCTAAATGCTCTTAGCAGTACTACAGAACCAATTGGGGGTTTCCAACTTGCTTCCTTGGGCAAGTACCAGCATAATGCCAGTACATCTTCGCTTTTTGAAAGTTTGCCCGTTCGAAGTAACGATTCTTGCGACGATGGTTTACCGTGCACTTCTCACCCGCAACCAAACAACTTCATCGATGCTAAACACCCGTTTCACCGCCTGAGTTACCCTTGTTCATCTCCGGGACGCTCATCAGATTACATTTTGGAAGCTCCTGGTTCCTCTAACCCAGTCCTGCCGCTTCCCGCCAGTATTCAACTAAGTCGTCCCGGAACTGTGGCTAGATGTGGATCAGGAGTCTTCCAACTTGCTTCCTCTGGCAAGTATACTCGAGAATCAGTTCCTTCGCTGTCTGATGTCAATCCAATTGACAGCATTGCGGACAACGTTTATGTCAGCGTAGACAGCTCCGTCTCGGCCCGGCCTTCTACTGACGCGAGGATAACCCTCCTCCAGCTCCGCTAATGGACAGCATTCTTCCGACACAGTCGTAATTGTCGAGGAAAATGGTACTCCGATCCCTAGTCGCAAGCAAGATGTCCTAGTCTTCTATCAAAACGCCGGTGGAATGAACTCCGATACTGAAGACTACCGACTAGTCGTATCGTGTTGCTGCTATGATATCATTATCATTTGCGAAACGTGACTTAGCTCTCAGACGATTTCCAGGCAAGTTTTTGGATCCGATTACGAAGGTTTCCGTTGTGATCGAAACCCTAACAGCCGCACTGGTGGTGGCGTCGACGCTTTTCGACGTAGATTGAAAGCAAGAGCAATTGAGAAGGACTCATGGAACTGCGTAGAACAGGTTTGGACGGCCATCAATCTGAGTGATCTCTTCCTCGTTTTGTGTATCTTATACATCCCACCTGATCGTGTCCGGGACAACGATCTAATTGACACTCACTGCCAGTCAGTTTACTCAGTTATGAGGGACGCTACGCCGCTCGACGAGATAGTTACTTTGGGCGACTTCAATTTGCCAGATATTTCGTGGAAACCTGCCCATAGCGGTTTCCTCTACCCTGATTCTGAAAACTCTACGATCCATGCCAGTGCAATTAATCTTCTTGACAACTATAGTGCTGCAATGCTTCATCAAGTTAATCATGTCGTCAACGAGAACAACCGTTCGTTAGACCTCTGCTTCGTGAGCTCACAGGACAAGGCCCCATTCGTCTCAGCGGCTCCATGTCTGTTAATCAAGAGAGTTCCACACCATCCTGCCCTGATCGTCTGTATAGAAGATAAACTCCTTCAGGGCTACGATGAATGTCCAGCTGCTATCTCATATATTTTCCGTAAAGTTAATCAACAAAGCATCAATGACTGTCTAGTATTGACTGGGCAAACACACTAGATCCCAACGACGTCGAAGCCGCTGCGCAGACCTTCACCCATGTCCTGATATATGCTATCGATCGACATGTACCGAAAAGTAGTCTCCGCAGTACATCTCATCCCTCTTGGCACACGAATGAGCTACGCAGGCTGAAGTCATACAAAAGGGCAGCATTAAAACTATTCACGAAATTTCGTACGCTTTCACTAAAACTCCACTATACGAGGATAAACAATTTATACAGGCAAGTCAGTCGCCTATGCTTTTCGCGGTTTTAACGCAGTATTCAACGAAGATTGAAGCATCACCCGAAGTCTTTCTGGAATTACGTAAACGAGCAACGAGTCCGGGCTCCCATCATCAATGGAATACTTACGGAGAAGTTGCTGCCACTCCTCAGGATACTTGCCGTTTTTTTTCCAAGAAGTTTGCAAGTGTTTTCTCCAATGAGGTATTGAGCGCGGACCGTGTTGCCCTAGCAGCCAACAACACTTCCAATATATGGTCAAACGCTGGGTGCCATCGACATCAATGTCGAGATGATTTCGAAGGCTGCGACCATGCTCAAGTTGTCCTTCAATCCTGCACCCGATGGAGTACCTTCCGTATTCCTGTAGAGACACATAGACTGCTTGCTGACACCGTTGCTTCGTTTATTTCAAATGTCCATTTCCAGTGGGATTTTCCCGTCGTGTTGGAAATTTGCACATATGTTCCCTGTATACAAAAAAGGAAGTAAAGGAGATATAGACAAATATCGAGGCATCACATCGTTGAGCGCAGTCTCGAAACTATTCGAGCTGGTGGTCATGGAACCTCTGCTTTCCCACTGAAGCAATATCTAAGTGCTGATCAACATGGCTTCACGTTCCAGCGTTCTACCACTACTAATCTGCTGTGTATTACATCATACATAACGGAGGGTATGGCACAACGAGCTCAAACACATGTTTTGTACACCGACCTGTCGGTAGCCTTTGTCAAGATAAACCACGCCATCACAATTGCAAAACTACATAGACTGGGTGTTAGCGGAAACCTTTTGCAATGGTTTCGCTCGGATCTCACTGATCGACAACTGGTGGTTTCCGTTGGAGATTGTCGATCCGATAGCTATCCAGCCTCATCAGGCATACCTCAAAGAAGCCATCTAGGTCCTCTGATTTTTCTGCTTTAATTTGGTCATTAAGGGCCCACGACTCTCGTATGCAGATGATCTTAAAATGTACATCCGGATCCCCTCGACTGACGACTGTCACTTTCTTCAAAATCAACTTGAGGCCTTTGCCACTTGGTTCTACATGAACTGTATAATAGTGAACCCGAAGAAGTGCTCAGCATATACTGCCTCAAATCGCAATACTGTTCGCTGATGCGGTCAGCTCTGGAATACTGTTCGTCTGTTTGGAATCCTAACTACAACCACAGCACTGAAAGAATCGAGTCCGTTCAGCGTCGATTTCTTAGATTCGCTTTGTGACAATTGCCAAATTGCCCGTTCCGTCTTCCCAGCTATGAAAGCCGCTGTCAATTGATCGATCTAGAACCTCTTCGTGTTCGTCGGGCTAGCTCCAGAGCACTGTTTATCGCGGATTTCAAACACACGTCATTGATTTTTGATATTTGAAAAGCAGTTTGATGCTCAATACAAAAGATATGTCCGATTCAAAAAACTTAACCTTCTGTTTTTGTTCGACAGACTTCTCAGCCAGCTGTAAGATTCCGACACAATTGCGGTACTATTACTACGGTCATATTCACTGTTGCAGACTCTCCCAGTCGTGATTCGATTATACGACGGCTGGCTTGTTAGGTCAGTGTTCTATCCCGAAGCCAGCTGTGAGGTAAATATCAGTGATCAAAAAGTTTTTCAGTCAAAGAAGTTTTTGACATACCTGCGGATAATCTTTGGAATATTTTCGATACCCACTGGCCACTGTAAAAATAAGAATATTAAAAAGCAAAACAAAAAAAAATTATTGGACTTTTCTTAGGAAATACACTTTAATTCTGGTATGCAAGACTGTAAAACGCGTTAGCGTAAGCCATAAGCGTATTGTAGCGGGAGGATGTAATGGCGACTAAATAATTTCAGCATGATATTTAAATAAATTTAGGTTTTATGTGATTTTTTTACATTTGATTAGGAACGGAAACGATTTTTTGAAATCCGTTTTATAATCTCCACTTTAAAGAATCAACCATGTGTTATCTCAAAATAATTGCAAGTGGCATCAATAACGAATGATATTACAAGCAGTGCGAATATTTAATCGCGAGCCCAAAAGAGGAGGAGCTTGATAAAAGCAGCTCATAGATAAAGGACAACATGTCATGGTCATGTTTACCCTTGATGTTCGCTGTAGCTCACGCTCTCACTGGCTGATTAGCTCTCTCAACACCAATCGCCATTGTAGGTGTTGGACTGAACATCGCCCAACACTTACTAGTTACTACTTCTGATTCCACTGCGCTAGGAAATGAAAAAATAGGGATGCACATAATACGGATCCCATATGATATCTAGGCATTATACAAAAAATAGATAAATTAGTATAAATGTGACAATTTTAATATTCAAATATTCAAACAAATTTATAACAAACATTTTATTTGTAAAAACCGCCTGCAACATAATGCACTGATGTTTAATCATTAGATAGACTAGCAGCATGTTGAAATGAGCATCCATCGTCCTGCCGTCATAATATCAACCCAGGCCAGGCCACGGCTAGCAACCGTACGCAGATCAGGGCGCTTTGAGCTCGCACCATCTCACTCGTTCTCACTGAACGATTCACCGGTGCTGCAGTGTGCTCTTGTTATTTTAAACTACATCACCAAGGGGCGAAAAGTCAACGTTGATTGCGAGAAGACCAAACCACACCTACTTTTCCCAGCTGGGTGGAATATGCGCGATACGCAGCCGTTCGCTACCAACACTTTGCACGCTCGAGTCAAACGATGAAAGCGCGCGGAAAAGGAACAGGATAATGAAGTAGGATATGCGTGCGATTGGTGCAATACGTTTGACACCAATAATGCTGAGCTGTTGGTCTAGTGGTCTCGCGATGCTTTTCCTGTGTGAGAAGTGGGCGCGATAGCAAAAAGGCGTGCAACGGATCACGGTGCAATGGTCAGAAGGACTTCGGTAGAGTGTCAACTTCCTTGCCCGTTTCAATTGCTTGGCGGAGCACAGTCGGGACGGTTATACATTTCGGCGTTAGTGCGTTTACTTTAATGGCTAGTGCAATGATGAAGATTATGTGAAGAAACTAAATTTTTAATTTGATTTAGCGTTAAAACAGAGACAGAGACAAAAGTCGATCGTGTGATTGAAACAGGTGCAATAAAAACTAAGTGTAATATAAACTGTTTTGATGAAATCAATTACTACCATGTGTTCCAAGAAAAGCATTGATAAACACGTGGATTTGCTGTTTCTTAATAACTTATTAAAGAACATTCACTATTAACTCGCAGCAAAAGTTACCGATTTACGACTTTCTCCCGTTATCACGCTGATACAGGTAATTCAATAGATAATCTCATAAATCGTAATACTTTCTGTCCTATTAGTTATATGAAGTGACTTGAAATTTAGTACTTCCATTTAGAAGTTATATTTACTTATTCTTACTAGTGTTGAAATATTCATTTCCAAATAATTATAATTTAGTAACAATATTAAACAGATACCGAAATTTGAGTTCGTAAAATTAGGTACCCTAATGTTATTAGTAATTGATATATCTAATATGAAAGTTTATATGTTAGTTATTCAAGCACCTCTGTTAGCAACTGTGCATAAGTGAGTAATGCTTTTATGATAGGTAAACTAAGTGACTAACGGGTTTGGACCTAAAAGTCACAGAACAATTTGTTGAATTAATTTACTAGTCATCAAGTCTCTGTCAGTAAAGGTGAAATAAATTGATTAACACAGGAAGCGCCCATGAGTAAAAATGTTTGAATATGATTATACTAGCTATCTTCCCTAAAGCGACTACAGCACGAAGCAGAAAAGATTGGGTTAAAAGTAAATACCGTCATCCAGGCGAGATTGTGCCAAAATGCATATATTTTTGTTCTTTAGCTCAGTATACACACAATTTAGGAACTAAGTTGATTTCAAACCTGTCAATATATACTAAATTGTTCAATTAGCAACTACCGTAGAGATGGTTTAGTTACAATGAAACTTAATTTTACTGGAAGTGCATGAACTTTGGCACAATCTGACCCCTTCTAGGGGGTGACATTGTGCCAAAAACATAAAGTTAGGCTAAAACCCTAAACAGCCCAAGTAACAAATTCAATTTTAAGATGCACTTGAAGAGGTTTCCAGCATTTGCTCCTTAAAACCGAATATAAAACTTGCCATTCTACAAATCTGCGATAAAACAGCCATAAAACCCTTATAAATCTGGGGAGGCCCACACTAAAGAAGGTTCTCAAGAATATTTCTAAAGGTCCTTTTAAAACTTGTAATTCTTATCGATATGTATTTATAGTGACTTCCAAGAGTCGGTTGAAACTAAAAGAAAACCACCACAAGTGTTGATGATTTTATGGTTGTCGCCTCGAAGGACACTTGCAAGACATCATACACTGTTCACAGTCTTAATTTTTTTAAATTGACTAAAAGCTGTAAGAGAAAAAGCATTCACAGACATTGCTTTTCCAAAATGGATATAAATGAAAATTGAAAATAAAAGCAGCTGCTTTGTTGTCAATCAATGAGAAATTTTTCATGTCACGCTCAGTTTGTCGATGTTTTGTGACATGAAAGTTAGAAAATTTGAACGCGCCGGTTATTTTCGCTAGATTATTAAAAAATTTAATTAATAAAAAAAAATCCATAATTTTATGAAGAAGTTGACAGCTACCAAATTTTTAACAAATTGCGGCAAAAAGTCTTTTAAGTGTCCGAACATTTATTTAAAAAGATAAGATCACTTATGGGATTGCATAACAACATATTTATAAACGCCCGTATGCAATTGGCTAGAATTTAAAAAGTAATCAAAACAGTCCTGTTCGCCATTTTTTCAATGGTTTTATCAAAATCAACCTGAAAGCGCTTATTAGACTAACATTTCTTACACAAGACAAAGAAACATTTTCCAAGAGGTCGATAAGTTCATCTATACTTATTGTATTCTTGAAGAAGACAAGTTGTTAAAGAATCTGATTAAAGAAAAGACACTGGAGCTCAGTCACTCGCGGCCTCCTGTCATCATTAAACCTGATTTGCTCAACGATGATTGTTGTGCGTGACTCTGTTCAATGTTGCTAGCAAAAGTTCGAACAATATTTTTTCGAGCTCAACATTTAGGCGATTTTATGAACTGTACGATACAAATTTGATTGCCTGGTGTTTTCGTTAGGCAGCACGGATCGATTTCGTGATAATACGATGATATTTGTTGCCGTTTGCTTGCAGACATTATTTTCTGCCGCGTTCATCGACTGATACTCCGCAAGTTTTCGAGCAAAAGATTCAGAAGGTTTCATCGAGATTCATGCGCACTTGGTTTCGACGAACTGAAAATGAGTTACCTGTCACTTCTTTAGTCAGTTTCTTTACTCCAAACGGTAAAGGCAACTTGATCGAAACGAAAATGTTAAAAAGCTTTAGAATCCGTTCATACTACTGCGTGCCATCGGCGTTTGACTGAGCAAACTGCCAGTTTTGTTATGCATAGCGTTCGTATTCCATCACTAAACGGACGGTGTGAACTTGAATGCGCGTTGGTGGGACTGCGGTAGAAAAAACCCGATTTAATCCACCTAGTGGTGAAAGGAACCTTTGTTATAATTCATCTATTGTTTAACGTTACCTAGTGCGTTGGTTTACATAAAATTTTTGAAAATTAAATAAGTTTACAAAATTTGAACAAAATAGGAACACTTTTAAATTTTGATAGATCGTTTTTTCATGAAATTGCTAAGTAAGGATAAGTAAGTTGTTATTAATCTGAGTAAGTGCAAATAAAAGAAAGTTGTAAGAGGAAATCCTATTGTTTAACATATACATTGCCTAGTAAAGGTCTAGTTTATTGGTTTTTGAACTATACATAATTTCCTGTAATGCCATTCTATAGAGAGAACTATAGAAATCCATAGAACTCCTATAGAACCATAGAAATCAATAGAGTTTTCTTGAATAATTTTCATCAATTTTTATTAACCTGCGGTTACTCACGCTGTTGTATTTTGTACAACGCGTGTAGGTTTTCCAATCCCATATTGTTATAAGGTTACAAAGCGTTGTTTCCCTAACGTATATTTTTCAATAAACTTATTATGAGCAAAATGTCATAATTATTCAATGCATTAATAATTTAAATTGTTGGGAAAATAGATCAGCATAAACTGCCATCACAGAAACGAAGCAATCAGTATGTGAGGTGTACCAGAATTTGGCCCTAACTGGAATTTTCTCTTGTTTGTTCATATGGAAAAATGGTGTCTGTATGCAGCGAAACTATCAGCAAATGTAAAATGTTTACAATGTATCCGTCTGCTGGTAGTCGAGTAATTCGGAGTCAAAATTAGGGTATTTTTTATAATCAAAGTTCCAGCAAAGTATTTTCAGCAAAGTTGTGTATTTTTACTATTTGTACAATTTTGTACTACATGAAAAAGTCATACAACAATTACAAAATTGATTTTACAAATTCATATACAATAAATAAGATTTTTCTGTCTACGCTGCAGAGATATAAGGTTATTGTATTCGGCAAATTTATTGTAATAATATGCTCTATAACTGTGCAGAACACATCAATGTGTTGTATTGAAACTGAAGGAAAATAATTTTTTTATTTCTCTTTTGGGGGGATTAATCAAAATTCAAATTCTACCAGACGATAGAGCTTTCAATTTTAAGAAACTCTTCCAAAGGTTCGATAAACTTAAAACCAAGTTTTCCTAGTCAAAACTCTAGTGCGCACGTTTTCTTTGGTTTTGGGCTATTGTGCGCGCAAGTAACCGTGTTATAAAAGTTGGCGCGAGTGTTCGAGGGTTAATATCTTTCGACCGGTAAAACCAATTCTTATGTAATTTTGCATATATATTCGTAGTGTGAAAACCTCTCGTTTGATATTTAAAAAATTGAAATTAGGTAAATTATCTTGGTTAAAATCATTATAAATTATTGTTAATTTTGGTGTGGTGTATTCGATTGCTCATAACTTTTAAATTAAACGTCCAATCAGAAAACCATTCAATAGTGATCTATCCGGCTATATTACCTGCCAAATGAAACTAATAGCACGTAAATCGGTTTGGCCATCTCTGAGAAACAGGCGATAATTATTACCTTGTCAAAACAAGTTTTTTAAGCATAACTTTTAAATTAATTGTTTATTTTCAATAAAAAATTTCCGAACAATTTAGTTTTAACAAGAGCTTTCATTTGATACTAAGATCGTTGATATCGGTCATGTAGTTCCGGAGAAACCCGTGTCACGTAGTTTTCACATTTTTGCTTATAACTTTTAAACGAAACGTCGTATCACGAAACAACTCAATAGTGATCTACTAGGCAATAATACCTTTCAAACAAGAGTAATAGCGAACGATTCGGTTCAGCCATCTCTGAGAAACAGGCGATAGAAAAAATCATTACATACACACACACACACACACACACACACACACACACACACACACACACACACACACACACATACACACACACACACACACACATACACACACACACACACACACACACACACACACACACACACACACACACACACACACACACACACACACACACACACACACACACACACACACACACACACACACACACACACACACACACACACACACACACACACACACACACACACACACACACACACACACACACACACACACACACACACACACACACACACACACACACACACACACACACACACACACACACACACACACACACACACACACACACACACACACACACACACACACACACACACACACACACACACACACACACACACACACACACACACACACACACACACACACACACACACACACACACACACACACACACACACACACACACATTGCTCAAATCATCGAACCCTATCGATTGGTATATGTGACTTGGCCGTTGGCCCTCCGGGCCTCGGATCAATTTCGTGTTTTTCGACCAATTTTTAAACCTTTGTTATAGTATAACAAAGGTAAAAAGGATCGGTCGAAGCCCTGCCTCCAGATAATTATTTTTGCATGAAAATCAGAACGTAAGGTTTTTTGTGTGTACTTTCATGATAAAATAGTCATTAGCTTGATCGCATCGTTTTTACGGTGTTGCCCGTTAGAGGGTTAAAAACCCTGACTACTTTATCAGGGAGTTGTTCAAAAGCTATCAAGTTTCTGATATTCGATTATCATATATATAATGGTAGTCACGCGCGCTATATTCCTAAGTAACGATTTCACGTATCTAATGCGTCGTTTGAAACGCTTCAATATACGTTCCGGTTTGTAAACACGTCATTATTAAGTGTCCCCAAGTTAATTTAATGATCTTCAAAAACCACCGCTGTCGCAAAAATGCAACGCGTGAGGCACGAAAACGAACAATGCTAAACTGCTATACGAAACGACACTCACCATGTAATCACCAATTATATGAGATATTCGAAAATTTTCTTGTAAAGTCATAATTACGAAAATTAAGATATAAAATATACCTTTTTTATAAATTGAATATTATAAATGGTCATAAGCCGTAATTTAATTTATATCGAAAAATAATATGCACATGCCAGATTTACGGAACCACGTGATAAACTTGAATTTATTATACCTGAAAATAAAAATCAGGCATTATGAAACGAGTCAATACAGTCCCTAAGTTGATAAGCATTTCCTCTTACCAACGCTAATATGCAGAGATATAGCGCCCTACACGCTTATACCTTCAAAGATCCCCATTACTTGAAAACATTGTATTACGCATTAGAACAACCAGTACTTAAAAACGCCTGTATCATCTGAAATCCTCATAACTTGTGTTCGACGGAAAGCTAGGAAAGAACGTGTTCAACGAAGATTTGTCCGTTCCGTTCTAAGACATCTACCGTGGCGTCTATCTAATAATCTTCCTCGCTACGAAGATCGATGCTAACTTTTGGATTTGGATACACTAGAGAATCGTCGAAAGATTCCGTGCTTAAAAGTTGTTTCGTCTATGATGTTTCGCTAGAGAAGCGGAGATTCAATACTTCATAACCATGCGAATTTTCTTCCAACCAACTTGAAAATGGTGACTTGACTTTGGTGGTCTAGTATCTTTTCTAATTATTTCAATTTCAATTTTTTGTTCAAATAACACACGTCTGCAAAAAAAAAGAATTTTCAGATTCATGAGATATTTTAGGTGAATTATTTGTTTTTTGGGGTGCTGAATCCAAAACTGATTTCATTTTTCCTCCATCACGTACAGATTTTTTGCAAATTATGCTTCTTATATGAAAAAGTCACAAATTAGGTGGAAAATTATTATCACAGATTCGTCATAAAAAACCTCAACAAGATCTTTTTTGATTATTTTTGTAAAGTTAAAACACAGAAAAAATACTACTGGGCTGAAATATTTTATCTTTCCTATTTATTTTTGTCTTCAACACAGGGTTACTGTACTCACGTTCGCTCACTTTCGCACATTCAACTGCCGTGCCTCACAGAAGCAAAATCTGTAAAAAACATGCATGAAGCATTTGTATAACTGAATGTAATCTACAATTTTGCTGAATAGAGTAGTGCATTATTTGTTCCATTTATAGTAGAAACGCCCTTTCAATCTTGTTATATAAATAGAACGTTTGTTTGCGCTATGAATAAAGTTGCAACATTATTACTGCGTAAATACAAAATGGAGTACTCAATTCAGAAAGTTTGTAGATTGCATTCAGCTCTACAAATGTTTCATATATGACTTTTACCGAATTTCCAAAACATGAAAGGGTTTAGATTAATAAATACAATTCTAATTTAAAAATTAGTTTTGTAATATAAATTACATCCGGGATATTTCTACTTTATGTCTAAAACAAACTTTCAATAGTATTCAACAAGTATTGCACGAAAACGTGACGTGATGGACAATTTTTATTATTATTTCTGAATTCAGCGGGCAAAAATCTATAAGAATCAGTTGAAAAATCCTATGCAGTTTTCAGAACGCTCGTTCGGAACGCTTAATTCTAGTTGAATGTGTTTGAGTCTAGTTTGAGTTGAGTCTAGTTTAGTGTGGGCGATGACTATGTTGGATTTTGAATTAGCCGCACAAAATGCTTTAATTACGGCCTGGCTATTAGAACAGAAGTAGATAATCTCGCCTATCAGTTCTTCCTGAAGTACAAACTTAGCTCCGCATATAATTGCAAAGTTTTCAGCTTAAAAAACGGTGCAGTAACTACCCAACGAATAAGATTCCTTCAATTCCAACGCACGGCAGCGTAGACCAGCACCCACGCGAGCTTTGTATAAGGAACCGTCGGTATAACAGACCACATAGGCTTATTGTACACATGAACACTACAGACTACATTGCTAGGAGCAAGAGCAAACTTGTTCTCTGAAACAATTTGCGACCACAATCTAGTGTGACAATTGGATACGTTCACAGACCAATCGCGTGTAGCAGATACCCAAGTAACAACGGTAGCTGAATTGCAAGAGCAATGGCTGTTTACGGGTTGGTTTAAGGCGCTCGAAGCTGCATAAAGTAAGCACTTAAATGGTGTTTAAATAAGCGATGTTTAAGCTACTTTAAGTTTTTCAAACCAGTTCTCTCCCAAAAGCTGATAAACAAGCTTAATAGCGGATTTTTCTGCTAAACAATGTGCTTCTCAACAGCCATAAACATCAAACCGTTTTACGGCTGCTTAAAGGTGTTAAAATGTAGAGTGGAAACTTTCATTAGGCTCACAGCTTTCAAACTACTTTAGGGCTGCTTAAAGGTATTAAAGTGGCTTTACAAACTTCTACCAAGTTTTTTTTCGGCTCACAGCACACTTACTGTCAGATCATAGAATTTCGCAATTCGGCTGACAGCAAAAGCTTATCCGTTATCGACATTATCGACTGCTTCACGCTACCCAAGTAACAATTTCAGGCTGATCAAACGCTTTTATATCTGATTTTATTCAACCTGTGGCTGATCTATGGTTTAGGTTTAGAAATAAAAACCTTTTTTCAGCTCTTAAACATCTAAATCTGGTGATCTTATCAAGCTTCAGGCTAATTAATAGCTGCTTTCGAAGCTGCAATGAAGCTTAATAGAAACTTTTTTGCGCTTTTAAATAGCCAATTTGCGCAATGCTGTCAATTCTATTTTTAGAACGAGAAATAGTTTTGCAATCTGCTTTTCCAGTCGTTTAATCAACGCTTCATCAACCTTTATGCAGCCAAAAAAAAATTATCTTTAAAAAATGAAGCGCGGCCTGTTTTTATTTTGCTGTAAACATGTTTCGAACGCGATATTTTTAATTTCGAATAACTTTAATTCATACAATTAAAGCTAGCTAATTAAAAATGCATGTCTTTTTCCGGAAATTGAACCCGCCATCTTTTGATCCATAAGCACTCACCGTATGATCCGCCCCATTTGCATCTGCAGAACAGACAGTGAGAATATCTTTACACCTGAAGCCTAGTCCCTACATAACTATTTAACCGTGCGATTTTGAAAGATTGGAATAAATTGTCAGAGTTGGTCACGTGCCCTCAATCAACGCCACCAGTTTTCTACTGTATTTAAAGCCGCGATATAGGATGTCCTTTTCTACAGTTTAATAGAGAAAACACGTCTGTTTCGTTTGCAAGATCTTTTATGATTGCAACACGTGTCATTTCGAGGATTTCAAAAGCAGTTTTCATGCTCAAAACAAAAGTAATTTTCATGAAAATTTATCATTGTGTTCTTCGCATCTGTCAGCTCGTAAAGCTGCAGTTCAATACAAATATCTGAGTTCATTGATTTTGTTACTTTCCTTACCAATCCATGAGATAGCGGAGAGGAATACAGAAAATCAGGTGACTGTTTTCACAGTGACTATACTATATGCAAATTTTTTTCATCGCCACGAACGTCGATTGATCCTCTGATTATCGCCAATTGTTGATTGATTGAATAAATTTTGAAAATCATGCTGAGTGTAAAATATAACATCCTCACACAATTCTCTTGTTCGAAGCATTTTAAAACCCTTCAGCAGGAAATATTTTAAACTGCTTTGTACACCTGCGCAGGGGTTTCTTCTCGGATCAAATTGCTACTGTTGAAGTATATCTAATAATTATTATAACCTTTCAATCAAAGCGGATATCGGACACAATCGTTTTCCCCTTTTCCTATCCGGGTATAAAAAGTCAAAACGTTTACTGTTCAATTTTCCGCACGCGCCTTTGTTTTGATTCGTTAAATTAGTACTTGTAATACCTACCGTCCGAAATCTGCCATCCGCAAGGGTGCCGTGGAAGCCAGAACAGATGTCGGAACTGTGCACCGTAACTTTCCTACGGCAGTCACCCTTTCGCGGTCGCCGCTAATTACGTTGGTTTCGGTTCGAAACATTTCTGGTTGGTCGGCCAATCGGCTGCAATCATAATGCCATAATAGTAAAGCACCTATACCACAGGTTGATGGAAATTTAATGCTTTCCCTATCAATTATTCAGCTATTAATCAGGCGTGTGTCTAGATGGTCTGACATGCTGACTTCTATCACGGCATAATCAATGTTAATGTTCTAGCAGTTGAAGTGAAAGGACATGTGGAAAAATATAATTTTTTCAAGCTAATCCATCAAGACAAAATTCCTGCTCGAGGAGTTTTCGCATATTTTTATACTTTTTACAACGAGCACACATGTTACTGAAATGGTTACTTTCACCAAACTTTCTTTCCTTTCCATCACACATGCACTCTTACATGAAAAGTCGAATTTTACGGTATATTATTTTAGAATTATACTTCAACCTTTTTTCTCTGAAGAACCGTAGGCGAAAAGAAGCATTCAACCTTTTTGCTGCTCTTTTTTTGTCCAGAATCCACAATAACAGACGCTTCTCGTTTCAGATATGGTTGAACCAGCTCTCAAGATTTCGAACGGCCCAGGTGCCCTCTGCAAGGTATGCGGAGACCGAGCATCCGGGAAACATTACGGTGTGCCATCGTGCGACGGTTGTCGCGGGTTTTTCAAGCGAAGCATCAGAAGGTACAACTTGTAAATAGTCTCCAACTTTCCACGTGGAATCGCAGTTATGATTGACGTGATGTTCCTTCTCGTTCCTTTCTTTTTTCGACTGCAACGACACTCAGAAACTTGGAATACGTGTGCAAGGAGGGTGGCAAATGTGTCGTTGATGTCTCCAGAAGAAATCAGTGCCAGGCGTGTCGGTTCGCAAAGTGTCTCCAGGCGAACATGCGTCGGGAAGGTAAGTTAGAGTTGTTTTTTCCGCAGTGCACTAAATAAAGTTTTACACGGCGCTTGTGTAGAAAAACTTTTGAGTTCAACGCAAAAAGTTTATCATAACAAAGACGTCGCCCAATAAATCAAACTGTAAAAAATATTGTGCTGTGTATTAGGAATAATTGCTTTTCAGTTGAAACAATTATATTTTATATTTGTGCCTCGCTACAAGGATAAATTATCGTTTAAAAACATAGATGCAGGTTAAGTCCAAATTTATTTGTGAAGTGAACAACTGTTTAATCATCGGCCTGATCTGCGCCAGCTATAGAAATACTTGGACAATCCAAACAGAATGTCAGTGACATTTGACATAGGGGGATGCGCGAGCAAGCTGAAATCAAACACTTGTCATATCACTTCCATCTCTCATGGTGCAATTAGGACATAAGTACCAAAAGCAATCGGAACAAAATATGTTTACATTTAACCACAACGAGCACAATCACGCCCGCCAGTGCGAGCACGAACACGTGGCCCGAATCCGGCGAAAGGTTGTCCCCCCACTTCACACAATTTTGTAGAAGGACACGATCATAAAAGGAACGGAAAATCGTGGCCACACTTACTCACTTAGCAGCCGCTACATGCCACCGCCGGCTGCTCGGTTACACCCCTCAGGACGAAACAGACAATCGTTGTAGCGTTCCGGATATCACCCCCTGACGTTCGCAGTCGACCTCTCTTAACCATCGCCCCTGAAAGGTTTCCATCCCGCGTCGACGGTAAAGAAGCGAAAAATATATTTACATTCAAGCACTCTTAATTGCTAAATCAACAACTGCCTGTTTGTTGTTGGTGCAACAGACATCTGAACTTTTCTCACCTCGTTTGAGACACGGAAGTTGCACTTTTAACCACGTTTTAACTCAAGGAGTGGACTTCACAGAACATCACATCAACCCAAACTCAATTCAACTACAGTTGATCCGTTGAAGTAGAAGATTCGAAAAATTTACCTGAGATGTATCGGAATTGAAAAATGGATTTACAAAAAATTATGAAAATATGCATATCTCAGTGATGCAAATGTTTACGTTAAAAAAATAAAATTTAAAAGCTAAAATGAAAGTAATCCTGCAACAACAATATAAATTTCTTAACATATTTGAAGAAATGGCATCAAAACGGTCGTAAGGTGAAACAGATATCACGCGGGCTTGCCTCGTGGGAATATCAACGGCTGGCATCGTTAACTCGACAAAAGTCATTGTGGTGGTAGCACTACCACCCAACACTTGCCCTCGTATTATTCAATACCACATCAAGTAGCGACTAACCGGAAGTACACTTTCTTTTTTCCAACCCGCTTTTTCAGCTGTACAGCACGAGCGTGCTCCCCGCAATTGTGCTCCTTTCACCACTATCAACGGAGTAAACCCATCCGATTTCTACGCTTCCCGTCCCTTCACAATTCCACAGACAAATCTCTTCTTTCCGCTTCCCCTCCATATCACCGCATCGTCAGCTTTCACGCCCATGGAGCAGAGCCGATACATGCAGCACTACGGGGGAACAACGATGTTCGATCACTTCCCTCCGACGGCGTTTGGCGCTTCGGCTGTTCCACCGGTGCCGAATCTCAAGCCGTCGGTAGACAAAACCCTCTCGGAAACGATATTTAGCAAAATTACCGGTGACATGACACCGCTGCAGTCGCCTCCCGTGCACTCCATAAGCTCGATCCTGAATTCAGGCTCGGTTGTCGCAAAAGAGAACGAAGTTAGCAGCTCTGAGGAAAGCGTCGGACTCCCACCTGCACCGGCTGCGACGACTGATAAAACAGAATCTGACATTCTTTTCGAAACGGCGGCCAAGCTGCTGTTTCTAGCTGTCAAATGGGCCAAATCGGTGCCCTCATTTCTTCAACTGCCAGTCACAGATCAGAAAGTACTGCTAGAGGAATCCTGGGCAGAGCTCTTTGTCATCACGTCAGCGCAATGGGGTTTGCCAATTGATTCCGGTAAGTACCAAACATGGAATGTTCCGACCTTGATAAAATTTTCTGTTTGCCGCAGGATAGATGTATTTTTTTACAGTCTGAATTTAGCCATACAATCCTACTGCCATTCCACGTGGACCCTTCCTAGCTTCTATTAAGTTTTCTTATAAGAAATTTACATAGAGAAAAGTGGTACAGAATGCACCGCTTATGCAAAACATCATTTTGCAGAGCTACAGTTTGTTTGTTCCATATTTCTTACCATTTACAAGATTTTGGGATTTTTTACACATATACTTGGTGCAAGGATGGTTCGATCACTTTGACTTATTTGATTCATTTCACAGTACCGTCTCAACCGAGCAAAATTTGCCAAAGTTTGTAGAATTAGTTATTATCTACAATTTTATTGAATAAAGTATTTCTGAATCTTTTATAGTTACGGTGCTACAATGCTAGTAGTTCATAAGTAGCTAAGTGAACGTTCAAGTCCGCAATTTTACGCGATTTTTGGTTTTATGTGGAAGTTAATCTTACCAGTAATCTTTCGAATGATATATAATTGTGTCATTTGAGTTTCCATGAGTGTATCTAATATTCAGTAGTTCATTTAATTTTTCTTCTGATTACCATCTGCATTATTTAAAATTTTCACTGACAGTAGGAGATGCTTGCTGAGCTAAAAACGAAACAGATACAGCAATCCCCCCAATAAGAACGCTAATAGGGACCGCCTTAAAGGAAACCGTACCGCATTAATTGGAACCGTATTCTACCCATAATTATTATCATCTAGCTTCCAATCTAGAACCATTTGTGAAATGGTTGGGTACCATATCCAAATTATTGCCTGGTATAATGTCAAGTAGTTATGGTTATTCGTCAAGTAACCATAAAAGCAATAGGTCGTTAAGAATGTTCACCATACGAAAACGAGTGATTTTCCATACACATTTTTGAAGTGTAGGATATGATAAACATAACGATAATGGTTGAACCATAATATAAATGGTAACGCCGCTGAAAAATTCTGCTTTCAGAATATACTGTAACCTTTGATCTTATGGTGATTATAATGATTATAATAGTGATGTGGTTATGGCCATTTTCACAATTGTTTTTTTATGCGGGGTCCTAATGGAGTCTACGTAGCAGATCGGAATTGACTTAACCCATTAAGCCTCACACTTTTCCTATGTAACCATGGAACATGGAATAATTCGTGATCCTGACTGTATAGTATGTTGGTGTCTTCAACAAAGTTTTTCAGCAGTTCAAGGGCTTTTCGTTGGATTGTAGAGTTTCGGAATTGTCTCACTACGTGGCGCTAGTGTATATGTAATATTTTTTAACAGGCTGTATCTTGCGCTGCTGCTGACTATCTTGAAAGTTGCGATCTTCGGGAAGGTTACTGAAATGACTCAGCTTCAAGATGGTAGGGTCAGAATTGACTCACTACTACAAAACTATGAGAAATATTTAACTTCAACGCTCAATTTTTTCTCTACCACCATTCACTGCCTGCAAAAAATCCATCGTGCTAACTACCGTCTATTAATGCTGAGTAATTCTCGCTGAAACGGGGCCACTACTGACACGAGGTCTTCAAATATTGAAACTATGAAACAAACTACAAACGACACGGTTATGTAAAAAGAAAAGATTGGGATTATAGACAAAGTGAAAAAAAAACTGGCGGCCATCTTGGATTTGGCCGCCATGTTGGATTTTATCAAAAAATCGCCGTTTTCGCCATGATCCCCTCAACCGATTTTAATTTCAAGACCATCATCGGAAAGCTGAGAAAAAATTCTATAAGAAACATTCATCAAGTTAAGTGTGCAATGGCACTAAATAAAACAATAAATTTTCTTTAGCAAGGTATTCCATTTTATGAGAGCTGTAAACCTTGATACAGATAATAAATTGTTTCGTTTATTTAATGCCACTACACATGTAATTTGATGGATGTTTCTTATAGCATTTTCTCTCAGCTTTCCAATGGTGGTTTTAAAATTAAAATCGGTTTGGGGGATCGTAGCGCAAACGGAATTTTTTTGATAAAATCCAATATGACGACGAAATCCAAGATGGCCGCCAAAAAATTTTTTACTCCATTTGAAAGCCCTATTCTTCTTCTTTACAGAACCTATTTGTTCTTTATAAAAGGCTATTTGTTAGTTGTTTCATGGCAAATTTATGAAATATCACATGATATAGATCTCAAGATTTGCTCAAAATTCAACTTTTTTGGAGCCTGTTTGGCCCCTTGGCGAACGAGGGGTCGACTATTTCGAGGTATCAAAAGCGTAATTCTTTTTTTTAACCAGTTTAAACCAATTCAGCTTAAAAGTTCCAATATTTGAAGACCTCGTGTCAGTAGTGGCTCCGTTTCAACGAGAATTACTCTGCTACTTTTTAAATGACCAGAGAAAGCCCACCAACTCAATTATTTAATTGGTCTCAGTCACGTGAACACATTTCCAGCTACTTTCTACACATTCTTAACGATTCAACAAAAATTATATAATCAGAGAAAATTGTTGCATTTTCATCACTAATTTTTTCGAATCAAAAACCTAATAGGTTTAATAGGCATCAACCTAATAAGCTATTTTCTATACTATCTTGAAGGTATCAATCATTTGAATAACTTTCCCGAAGAGCGCAACTTTCTAGATAGTCAGCAGCGTAAGATAAAGCCTGAATCCCGCTTTTGGACCCAAAAACTGCTTCCGAAATTGGGCTTTCCGATCAAAAGTTAATGACTGCTAGTTTCCCGTTAACGGGAAATTAGCAGTCATTGACTTTTCATCGTAGAGCCCAACTTCGAAAGCAGGTTCTGGGCCCAAAAGCAAAGCTCAAAAACCATACGTATTCACTGCATTCTTCTTGCAAATCTGAACACAGCGAATATATTTTCATGAACAGAATTTTTGTTTCAAACAGAATAAACTGCTTTTGAAATTTGCAGAATCGATGTCTGCTAATTTCACGTTAAAGAAATGTTTACCTGACTATAGATACGCAAAACCAAAAGACCATTCTTACTTATTGATCTATGCCCGTCGGTCCGCCAGAACAAAAGGATGAAATCAGAGATCGCCACTGCCGAAGGTTACCCGTTATGGCTTTCACCTGTTGCCAGGTTCTTGTCCACATCCACAACAGCAGATTTTCGAAAAAAAAGCAACGGAATTCGTTGGCGGAAACTGTGTCGCCATGAGCCTCAGGATCTGACTCTTCTTCGTAGTCCTCGCGGATTGCAGCCAAGAGCTTCTCTGCAGAGCTCGTTTGCCTCTCTTCTCAACTGCCCATAAACGCATAACAGTCCCATATGACTTTTAACCATTTTTGAGATAAACCTGGGAATCATCTTTAAATAACCTCTGCTTTCAAAAGTTCAAATAAAAAAGCTATGTTTGTTCCCCAAATGTTGAAAAAAATATTAAACTATGTCAGTCCCATATTACAAATAAACGCATAAAAGTCACAGTAGCGAAAATATATGAATAAGCATTTGATTTTGGAAATTCCTGAACCGATTTGACTACAACAACTACCAAACGAAAGATTTTATGGCCTACAAGAACACTATTGAAGAAAATTTGGAGCGGATACACGGTTCCGAAGCTATAGTCGGAACAAGTTCCGGAATATATGGAACTTGAACCACCTTGAATCACAATAATTCCATTATACGACACCTCTAAGTTCTCGAATTTGCAAAACTAGACCATTGGTAGTTGTGGAAGTGTTCAAGACGTCATTGACCATATCTTACCACATATCCAGAAATGCTCCGGATACCCCTACAGGGATTAGTTTCTGAATAGAACTAAAATACAACATGTGACATCTTTAAGTACGCGAAAGTGCAAAACTAGTTCAAAATAGTTCATTTGTCGTCACATAATATGTCCAGGATCACATTGGTCACACTTGGACACGTTCTGGGAGTGTTCCGGACACAGGAAAGCGACCAGTTTCTGAGTTGAACAAACCCGCTTATGCGACCCCATGATAACAAATTACAAATAAAAGCAGAAAATGCTAGGAACTGGAAGTTTATCTTCAGAGTTATCCTTACTCCCGTAAAATTTCAGATAGTCCAGTACAGACAGTTGAAACAGTTGAATTAAACGTGCACGTAAATTATCAAATCAACAACGACACGTGGTCTTAAAAATACTCCTGAGTCACCGGCAACGCAAGGATCAAGGCATGCTGTTTCTGTTATGCGTTTATTCTTGCTTATTCAAGCACAAATAAACGCATATCAGTAACTTCGGTATTTTTTATAAGTTTTGGAACAAATTGTAGGTCACTTGTGAACAAATTTCTTGTAAAAGTGTTCTATAATGTACGTCCAAGTGATATTATGATGATTTGGACGATTTGTTTCCAAAATTTACTCACTATTAAAGAAAAAATGTAGCTGTTTCAAATGCGTTTTTCGCCGCTGCACGTTTTTGCATATGTGACTGTCTTCCATTTATGGGCAGTATAGGAACATTGCCACTTTTAGGAGCACAGACTAATGTCAGTAAAAGCAATATTTTAGATATATTAACCAACAGAATGGTATAATTTTGGTTTGCATGTAAAGCCAACATTATGGCGCACCATATTATCATATAGTTCAATTGGAAACTGGTAAATTGAGCATTCTGATTGTCTTTAAATACTTTCCCCTGACATAATCCCTCCATTACTGGAGCATCTACCCAGTATCATTATTTAGTGTACAACAGTTTAATTCAAAAGTATAAAAAGTATTTAGAAATCGTTAAGTGCATGGATCTGTAAAAGTATAGCTTTGGACATCTTTTATAATTTGCGACGAGAACTTTTCCGTTGGGTTTTAATTTTTGAAGCATTATATTTTTCCTGCTTAATAATCAGAGCAGCCTCGAGCTTCAATTTCGTTGGTGCATCTGTACGGATGTGTATCTCCTCGTTTTCTTACTCTTCGCATATTTTTACGTGGTGATGCCTTTGGAAATGGTTTTATATTTACAGGTGTTTTGATAATTGTATTGTTCGGAATCATCGATTTTGGTATCTGATTAATAGAATTCTTCAAAGAAGATGAGTTGTTGTGTTCAGATGAATTCTTTGTCCGAGCAGTCTTTCTTCATCCTTGGAAAATGCACAGGTTGCTCCTCCGTAGTCCGGTTGGTAAATGATCTTTTCAGAAGCATTTTTTCGTTTTCTCACATATCGTTTAAGTGTCATTACATTCAAATTGAACATTTTTGCGGTCGTTCTGACCGGATTTCCAGATTATTCGTGATTTTTACATAACGAATGTTTACGATATGAAGAATCGTTCATTTTATTATTTACGACATAACGGCCTCCAAGCTCTTCATTTCCTAACAAAAGGATCAAGGGTCACTGAAATTATGTGGATCAAGTTTACCTGTCGTAGTAAGTTTTACTGAAAATTAATTTTGTAAAATATATACAAGTTTTATTGTAAAATGTATACAGCATCAATGAATAAACATGTTTAGCTAATTTTTTGTTTGAAAAGCAATTCAAAAATTTCAAGGCAGTTTTCCGTAGCCAAAAAGTTGGACTTCACTAAAAAAAGAAGTATAGAGAATTATTCCGTTGCAAATCTTATTATATTTATTTTCCTTGCAATGTAAAAATTTATTACATTTTTGTTTTGCAATTTTGTTAGTTGAATGAAATGTACAACTTTGTTTTTTTCTGCATAAAAACAACATTGTATTTACTGAGAAACAATGAATGGATCAAGTGTCCCAAGGGATCAAGTCTACCTGGTCTCCCCTAGTTGTTTCGCAGTAACAATTTTCCGCAAAATTTAAAAAAAAAACGTGCCGGTCGGAAAGGGTTAACCCTTTTAAACGTAGCCCTAACGTTAAATACATATTACTACAGTCCTGCGACATTTGTTGCATCTTGGCGAAGGCAACGCAAAGGCTGCAGTTATTTATTCATGCCTAGTGGCCTGACAACTGGAGGAACTCCATCGTCGATAGTTACGGAAATTCAAGATTGGTAAGTGGAAGTAGATCAGACACACCTTGACTGCCCATAAATGGAAGACAGTCACATATGCAAAAACGTGCAGCGGCGAAAAACGCATTTGAAACAGCTACATTTTTTCTTTAATAGTGAGTAAATTTTGGAAACAAATCGTCCAAATCATCATAATATCACTTGGACGTACATTATAGAACACTTTTACAAGAAATTTGTTCACAAGTGACCTACAATTTGTTCCAAAACTTATAAAAAATACCGAAGTTACTGATATGCGTTTATTTGTGCTTGAATAAGCAAGAATAAACGCATAACAGAAACAGCATGCCTTGATCCTTGCGTTGCCGGTGACTCAGGAGTATTTTTAAGACCACGTGTCGTTGTTGATTTGATAATTTACGTGCACGTTTAATTCAACTGTTTCAACTGTCTGTACTGGACTATCTGAAATTTTACGGGAGTAAGGATAACTCTGAAGATAAACTTCCAGTTCCTAGCATTTTCTGCTTTTATTTGTAATTTGTTATCATGGGGTCGCATAAGCGGGTTTGTTCAACTCAGAAACTGGTCGCTTTCCTGTGTCCGGAACACTCCCAGAACGTGTCCAAGTGTGACCAATGTGATCCTGGACATATTATGTGACGACAAATGAACTATTTTGAACTAGTTTTGCACTTTCGCGTACTTAAAGATGTCACATGTTGTATTTTAGTTCTATTCAGAAACTAATCCCTGTAGGGGTATCCGGAGCATTTCTGGATATGTGGTAAGATATGGTCAATGACGTCTTGAACACTTTATACAACTACCAATGGTCTAGTTTTGCAAATTCGAGAACTTAGAGGTGTCGTATAATGGAATTATTGTGATTCAAGGTGGTTCAAGTTCCATATATTCCGGAACTTGTTCCGAGCTTCGGAACCGTGTATCCGCTCCAAATTTTCTTCAATAGTGTTCTTGTAGGCCATAAAATCTTTCGTTTGGTAGTTGTTGTAGTCAAATCGGTTCAGGAATTTCCAAAATCAAATGCTTATTCATATATTTTCGCTACTGTGACTTTTATGCGTTTATTTGTAATATGGGACTGACATAGTTTAATATTTTTTTCAACATTTGGGGAACAAACATAGCTTTTTTATTTGAACTATTGAAAGCAGAGGTTATTTAAAGATGATTCCCAGGTTTATCTCAAAAATGGTTAAAAGTCATATGGGACTGTTATGCGTTTATGGGCAGTATAATAGTGGAAAATTTGCCTATAATAGTGGAATTTTATTTACCACCCTTAGTAACGCTTGCAATGTGCATGGCAAAAGGAAAATTTCAAAAGGAATTTGTAATTTATGCACCAACATCTTAAATTTTAACTATATACGTTAGATAAAACTGTTCACAAATATACATTTAACAATCGAAAATTGATATTCTATCGAAATGATACTAAAATTCGCCAAAATTATGAAATGTTTCGAGTTTCCACTATTACTGGTACACCCACAACCACTGGTACATCTACCCTATATGATCTAGGCCTATTTTAATAAAACTTCCAAATGAAAGTTGAGCTTTAAAAATATATATTTGCAAATGGATCAATTGTGCCTAAACGGGGGATCAAGTCTCCCGCATATTTTGAATATGTACAATTTTCTGTACTTTCCAAAATATCTCATATCTTTTGTTTAGTGCTACGTATCACTAACTGATAAATTGTAGGTAGTAAGCTGTATTGTAAACTGCCGAAAAATTGAAAACCCAGGTTTTTTTGTAGTAGACTTTTGAGAAATATACATAAAACAAAATGGGGATCAAGTCTCCCTTGTTTCCCCTACTACTCCTAGAACGTATTTAACTACTGTAATACAAAGCTTAACTATTCAGCTAACATTGCCCAACTTTTTCACATTGCAAAACAGGCAAGCAGTTTAAGAGAATTTAAACAAATCTGCAAGATATTTATAACGCAAAGAGCCTTGGATTGAGAGAAATGGATGGGAATACACGGAAGTAAAGTCAGATGAAATGGAATCTCTCTGTATCAAACTATTATCGAAAGATATCTGCTTGTAATCCTTCCACGCTACAAAAGATTGTGTATGGGTGTGAGCAAAAAAAAACATTGTAGGTCACTTGAACGATTCTAGGTAGAATTTTTAGCAAAATCTTTCACCTACACAATATTGTAGGTTGGCACTTAAAGAGTTAAGTTGAAAATTTAGATTTGAATACCAGATATTTCGCAGAACTGCAAAGGACACATTCCAGCGTTACGAGACACCATGAGCAACCGTTTTTTCGTAGCAAAATTGTTCATATTTTACCAACAGCCCGACGAAAATCTTTCAAAATAGGTGTTCTGAGCTGCTATTTAGTAGTACTTTCTCAATACGAGGGCGAAATATTTATTATAATAAGCATCATTGAATAGTGGCGGAATACTTTTCGTTACGGGACACCATCGCAGAAAATGCGTATTCTGAACATGATTCAAACATTTGCAAAACTCTGCTCTGTTTCAAGTTTTTCAAAGTCGACATGTTCCAAAAATTTTTAGCTGAAGGCAGCCTGAAACTCAAAATGTAAAGGTATATTCAGGTTTTGTGTTTAGTTTTTAAGATATAATAAAAATCATTTCGTTACGGGACACCATGCGCTGTTGGGCAAACGGTATTCTGCAAATGGTGTCCCGTAACGAAAAAAGTAAACTGCATTATATGGTTTATTTTCTCTACATTTCTGTTCAGGCCGTCATATTTTCTGTATCTGGTCTATATTCACTATATTTTGTAACAATAGTGTACTGATTTGGTGTGTTATAGTCTGGTAATAAGACATACGTAACGAAGTATATGTAAGATAAAGTTTACTTTCAGGTAAAAAGAAATACCCATGGGAGAACTATACTGAAGTATCATAATGAAATGCTTGCCTAATCTTAGGGTTTGGACACATTAGTAATTAAAATGTAGGGGCTGTGCATTAATTATGTAACGAGTTTTCCCCATTGTTGACTAATCGCCCCCTCCCCCTATGTAAGATTTTGCATGATTTTGGCCAAAATAACAAAATTCAAAAATTTTATTTGAAAAAATTTAAAACGGTAAATAAGGTTCGTCTTGATGCGAAAGGTATGCTTTATTTGCGCTGCACGCCAAAATAGTGTTAAATATCAAATATTCGAAAAATTAGGTATTTTGTTTTACTTCAGACGTATCAGTTAACGTATCATAACGCATAAATTTAAAAGTTTTTAAGCAACTCTACTATTTCATGCAACATTAACAACTCATGTTGCGAACTATAACGATAACATAAGTTGCTATAAAAGACTAAGTTTGCCTATTCTTTAAAATAACTTTGTTGATAACTTGCAAATTATTATACAGTCATAAAACAGTTATATAAAATATAAAAAAAACTAAAACAGTTGAAAAGGGTCATGAAAACTTTCAAAAAAGAAACGCTATAAAAAGTAGCTGAAAATGATGCCGTTCGAAGTACGACACTTACTATGCATCTTGCAAGCTAAAAATTGTTCTCTGGGCTAGGCTTTCTTGCTAGTGTGCTTAGCGAAGCCACTATAATTGCTAAAAAAGCTGACTAAACAACTTTCAGAAACGGAATTCCAAATTTTTAGACTATTCAAGTATTTTAATGATAAAGTATTGAAGTAAGTCGAAATCGGCGTTAGGTATAAATATCTTTAAGGCTTAACCCTTCTTCTTTATCGAGAGACTTTCTTTCTTTTTTTTTGTTTTCGGGTACAGTGGGTTGTTAGCCTCAGGTCCCTATCTCACTGACGGTGAGGTGACCTTAAGGTGGGAGGAAGCCACTCTGTCCCCTTCACTGTTAGCCTACAGCAACCGAGATTGCGTACCCCAGCCGGCAACACGTGGACGTAGGATTAGAAGTTAGTAAACAGAGGTTATGGAATGCACATGTTCACCCTTTGCCTGGAGTCACCCTTTGTCGAGCAACTAGTTATTAGAGTACAAAACAATTAGGTTGATTTGTCTATTTTGGATAGGCTTTACGCGTACTTTATTTTGGTCACTTCTATTTGATTTTGCCGTATATGTCCAAAATAACGTACGCGCAACGTCTGCCCAAAATAGATAAATCACTCTACGGGGCTTGTTCAACGATCCTACTGACTTTGGCGGCACCATCCAGTCGAGATTCGAACATACGACGACTGGTATCATACCTTGTTAGCCATTACTCATCAGGCATTACACCTTTTTTTGCGGTGTCCACCTTTCATATAATGTGTCCGTTTTTCTGTACAATGTCTAAAAAATATGATAACTAGGTAATTTTTTTGATGTCAAAGCATAAGTTTTGAACAAAATTTAGTAGTATATGGCTATATCAAACAGAGATACTTGTGTAGATATTGAATTTTAATTTTGAGGTGCCCGTCTTTACCGCACATTCTTTAATATTACAATATATTATTATATTGTAATAATATTTATACATACTTATAATAAATACATATTTACTTGCATTTGGTCATTAAAATAATAGATTTGTTATCGTCGATAAAGATTAGTTGAAATATGATGTGATAAGTGCTTTTTCATTCAATTACTTTTTGCGTTAAACAAAACGTTACGGGACACCATTTTGAAGCACCTATTTTATTTTACATAGAAATGCTTATCAAAAGTCAAGCACAGCGCGATTTTGATTGTACATATATGATTAAAGAAAATCCATAGTTTCAAAAAATTCGGAATTATAATCTCTGGTATATGGAAATAAATGCAAAATTTTCGTTACGGGACACCATTATAAAAGTATCTGTTTTTAAAGGCCGCTTATCTGGAAAATGCTTTCATTTTTTAAAAAACTCTGTATGAACAAAATGTTACCCTAGTAATGAAACATGTTTTGACGATATACAGTTTTAAATTATTTTGGCTTAAAACTATTGACAGAGAATTAATTGCAGCCTTGCCTAAATGATGAAAAAATCTATATTGTTAACCTCCCACTTGTAAGGTGCATTTTAGCATGAATTGTCAATAAACAGTATGACAATTCAGGATTTTTGTAAGCTTTATAGTATGTTTGAACATACTACATACAAATATTTTTAATATTACTACTTTCAAAATTTGCTCTCATGGGATAGATGCGCTTGGAATGTGTCAAAGGCATCTTGATCATTGTTGATTGCTCAGCATCGATTCGGCGCTGAGCGTCAATGTTGTCGGCCAGGTCAAGGTCATTTAGCTGCTCAAGCGATAGGGGATTCCAAGGGAATCCACGTTTTGCTCTACTCTCAATAGCTCCAACTAATATGTCATCCAAAACGATAAGGAACAAACAAAGCAAAGTCGTTGACCTTCTGTTTTTTCGATAAACTTCACAACCAGCTGTTAGAGTACAGGACAATTGCGGAGCTAGTCCTACGATCCTATTCACTCTCATAGCCTCTCCCATTCAAGGTTCGAACATATGACGACTGGCTTGTTAGATCAGTGACGTACCTCGAGGCCACCTGAGAAGCTGCTGAGAAACAGCAGCGGTAATAATATACAGCTCTATCTCACATCAGCGGTACCTCGTATAGGGTCGGACAAGATGTCATTTTACAATATCTTGCACGAGAACGGCTCGTACGGAGTTTCGAAAAAATGGACTACCCTATCTGGAACTCCTTCACGCCTAAGTGCGTCCCAGATGTTCTCGTGGTTGGGTCGATCAAAGGCTATTTCAATGTCGTCAACAAATACCAGCAGAATAGGGTATTGCATTTCGTTGATCTACTCCAATATGATGCGGAAGGAAACCCTGTAGCCGCGAAGTTACCGAGTCTGCTTTGAAAAGCGAGTGGTCATGGGTTCGAATCTTAGTAAAAACAAGGCCATTCGATGTTAAGTGACTTAAGCATGGGTTTATTCTCAGGCCCCTCCACATCCTTTCTACTGCATTCTGCATTTACTAACAATGAAGCCTCTTGCCAGTTTAGTTATAAGAGTGGTACTTGCTTGAGGTACGAATGAAGCCTCTTGTTCAAGAGCAAATCATAACTTGTTTCACTACCTGGGTTCTAGGTACGAGATTGGTAATGCAAAAATAGTAAGGAACACATACACATATACACACACCCTTATTTTGTGCTGAATTCTGCTTTACCGATCATGAAGCCTCTAGCCGGAGCTGGTCATAAGGGTTATAAGAATGATACTTGCTCGAGGTGGCGAATGTAACCTCTTGTCCAAGGACAAATTATAACTAGTCTCCGCACTTCCTGGCTCTAGAGCTAGATTGGTTAAAAAGTAGGACGAAGCGTAGAAGGACTAAAGGGGTGAAAACACCGACACTTAAGCACGGATGATAAGCAGTTCGCTCACTCCATTACGATACTGCAAAAATAACGAAATGTGGAACACCTGGATGATATCACAATACAGTAGACTCTCGGAAAAGTTAATCGATTGGGGAATGGGTCGATTAACTTTTCCGAAATATTAACTTTTCTGAGTAGTCCTAAAAGTCATTGAAAATGATAAATACAAAAGCCAAAAATGCATTCCGGGATATAGGATAGATATTTTTAAGTATCTGGAAGTTGTAATTGAAAGAAATATGTAGCAATATTTTTATGAAATAGTACTTAGTTTCGTAAAAGTTTTTTATAAAATAATACCTTTCACTAAGCTTAAAATAATCGGTTGCACTAGTTTACTTTCGTCTTTTCGTAGTCTGCGACTACGTTTTGATTAAAAATAAGCGTTCGCGTTTTAGTTCCTTGCTATTCCTTCTTTTGCATTTAAAATTCAATCTGAATTTGCGCTTTTCCAGTATGTTTGCAAAAATCCTGAAGTAACTATACACTCAAGTCTTTTTTTACACGGTTTGTTTTTTTCGATTAATCAAGAACGGCGCAACTGAGGGACCATTTACAAACTACGTGACGAATGTCGGGCCTCTTCCCAATGCATTGAGAAATAAATAAATGGTCCCTAAGTTGTTCCGTTCTTAATAAGCGAAAAAGCAAACCGTGTAAAATAAGTACTTGAGTGTATGCCCGTATTGAACTATTGTTGCAACTGTCCGATACAAGAGTTTAATTTAATCCCAGTTATGATGCGACTCTGTATAAAACTGTGGAAAGGTGACAATAAACCGAAAAATGAAAAATAAAGATAGAAGGTAAACACACGTGTGTGAAGAAACGCTTGGACAATCAATAAATTCAAACTCTCAGAAAAGTTAAGGAGAAAATTAACTTTTTAGAGCGTTGTATGAAAGCTGATATACGCTTAACTTTTCTGAACAATTAACTTTTCAGAGAGTTAACTTTTCTGAGAGTCTACTGTACACTCAAATACTTTTTTTACACGGTTTAGTTTTTTGAGTATTAAGAACGGGGTAATTGAGAGACCATTCATTTATTTCTCAATACATTTGGGAGTAACTCGACATTCCTCACGTAGATTGTAAATAGTTTCTTAGCTGCACCGTTTTCGAGTAATCGAAAAAAACAAACCGTGTAAAAAAAGACTTAAGTGTAGATCAAAATACTGCTCGTAGTGATAATATCCGTACAAGAAAAAAAAAAAAAAAGAAAAAAAAATGATGCGGAGCGTTATACCATGGACCCCCGTTCGTTTGACCGTTTTTAATCTGAACAATTTTTAATTTGAACCCCGTTGGTTTGCACGACGTGCAAATTAAAAATGGTTCAAATGTCATTCTCAATATGACATCATTTGCTTATGCAGACAATGCATAAACACGATTTGTTTGTACTAATCTAGCATGCTTAATCTTTTTCACTTTGCGTTTTCCCAACGATTATGGTAGGAATCCGGTCGGATAATGAAATATTCGCTGCTTGCAATTGTCAACTGATTCAAACCACAAAAACGATAACAAAGAGTAGGGCAACCAGTTCACACAAGCTCCAGCATATTTAGGGTTACCAGTTGTTCAAATTAAAAAGTAACCCCGTTAGTTTGCATGAGGAATCGTTCAAACGAACGGGGATCCACTGTAATGTGCTCCTGCTTGCTGCCGTCGAAGAATAGGTTCGAATTTCTCCTGGATCCGGTTAAGGATTACTGGAATGCTGTCGATCGCTGGCGTTCTGTTCGAGTTCATACCTTTGTTTGCTACTAAAATATCATCTATTGAAGGTACCTCAGAGATGACGCGATTAATGCGACAAGCTATTAGCGTCATGCGCTGCTGGTGTTATTGATCTCTGACAGTGGAATCTCGAAAGAGTTGTTCAAAACGATTAGTCCATTGCTTAAGCTGTTCTGTACGATCAGTCAGCAACTGACCTGTTCTTTAGTGGCAACTTAGCATTCATTCTGGCACCACTAAAGCGGCGGAAATAGCAAACAAGTATCATCATTAACGGTACCGGGTTCTCCTTCTTCAGTTAGGGAGTTAGTCCGAGCTCTCTTGTTCCGCCTACAAGCCTGTATAAGCTTGTTTAGTAGTCTGCTGTTCGGCATATTTGGCTCTGGTTCAGGTTCGCTCAATATCAGTTTTCGCCTTTCTCCGCTCGTTCTCCGAATTTCATCCGAATTCCAATCCCTCCGACCGCTATGCACTGTGCCGAGAGTTTCGTCACTGGTTGTGATAAAGACGATCTTGATGTCAGTCTATCGCTCTTCGACAGTTCCGCCAGCTGACAACTCCGAGGCTCGAGATTCAAGTTGATCGGCAAAGCTCCTTTGCACTGGAAGTGTGCAATGCGCGTGCAGATGGCACTGGTGTAAGGGGAAAGCGCGATCCACCAATGACCTTGTTTTTATTACCACAAGACTCTGTAAACAGGTCCCCATTTTTGCTCTTAATACAGCCTGGTATCCCAAGACGCGTTCAAGGTTCGCGTTGAGGTTGAGCTAATTATACGCGTTGAAGTTGCCCAAGTGGATTTGACTTCTCAACCACACAGCTCACCTGGCTACAGAAACTCGCCTGCTCCTGCACGTCAGAAGCATCTATTTACGTAAAGCACTATATTGCAGTAAGCTTCCTAATCTGCATTCTAAATCTGGCCCGATTATTCTTTCGTTTATCGGTTCCCACTTCAGTAAGACTAAATGTACCTAAGGGCTAAGCAGGAATCCAACTTCTCTCTCATTTCACCCTTTTTAGCATTTTCACCTCGCAGGTCAAAGTAGAGTAAGATTTGCGCGGATGAATGTCTTTTGTTCGCCAATAACCGGCCAACCGAACTCGCCCACCATCCGGATTTCAAGTTTCAGGCGGCTAGTTTCCCTTGTAAGTTGAACCAGTCTACCCTGTCGGGCAAGGGTTAGTATATTAAATGTTCCGATTCGTGTCTGTTTGCCAATAATCCAGATCAGGGGATCGATTTCTTCTATCATTTTCCTTAAAAAGCAAAGCAAAGTTTAGGAAGGTGCTACATTCCGTTTTCGAAACTTGATCTCCCTGTTTGACCTTCTGAGACTTCGCAGGTTTGCACTATGATTCTATTGACTCTAACAGTCTTACCCAGCCGAGATTTGAACATACAACTGACTTATTAGTTCAGCGCCTTACATCGACGCCAACTGGGCGGCCCAGTAGAATAAAGAACACCTTTTTCTGTCAAATTACAACCTCAATTTTTCGTAGTGTTACGTAGTGACATTGGTAGATAACCAATGTCACTCAAATAAAAATAACATCAGTGAATACTTCCACAACACTTCAGGTTTTATCTACATAAATTCTCCGAAAATAAAACTTCTGTCGCTCGGCAGGAAATCACTTTTCACTCAAAACTTTAAAGAGCGGTTAAACACAAAACTAACTTATTTCACTTTCCAATTTTCCTACAGAATTCATCGCACGTAACCCGTCAGCTAGTCGGCTACAGGCGGCCATCCAGCAATTCACCATGGCCCGAGTTGACTACCGAGAGGCAGCCTGCCTGAAAGCGCTAATCCTGTTCCGTTCCGATCATCCCAACCTTTACTCAACGCACGAAATTCTCCTGCTGCAGGATCAAACTATCGGTCTGCTGCACGAAAAGTGTGGTGGCGTCCGACTGGGCCATCTGCTACTGTTGCTACCGGGTATCAAATCAGCAGCAAATCCGAAACTTTTGCAGGAAATGTTGTTCCGAAAAACCGTTGGGGAAGTAGCCATCGAACGGCTATTGCTAGATTTGATGAAAACATGAAGATTACAACATAACGTATCAAGAGGTGTAATGTGAGAATTTGAATATCAGTCTAGTCATATTGTAGTGATCTATCCTATACGTATGTAAATTTATTGAATCTAATTAAAGTTGGTAGATTAAATATAATAACCCGATTTACGCGTGTTTTCCTCTTTTACAGGCCGGACTCGATTATCCGGGCTCAATGTTAGCACTCGGACAATCGACTCCGGGCTCTACCGTTCTGCTGCACGTTTTCTTATGTCTCAAGATTTCAAGCACTGTGAGATAGAGTGTAGTCTCACATTTTGGACAATCGTATTTTTTCGAGTTCGGTTTCAATTTGCCACTCGTGGCAGGTTCTTGTGGCTGGGATTTGGTCTCTATGGTAGGTTTGGGTTTACAAACTAAAAACAGCAAAATAGTAAGAAAAAATTTGTGAATTATCTCAGTTTGTAGAATCACTTACCTATTTGGTGTTGCAACTTTTGCAGCCCTGTTAAATTGTATGTACAGGTACATTCAGTACACTCCCAGTCGTTGGATATTATATCGTCATACATTTGCATACTCCATTCTGTCTCTGTTACACTGAAATAGACAGAACACATTCTTTACCATAATAGAACAATAATTATTATCTATATAATTTTCTACCATCCATATATAATATTCTCTGTAATATGCATGCCTCCCTTGACATCGTTTTGTATGGGAACAAAGTCCTCCGCAAAGGGGTTAGGATCCAGATCCACTGGTTCAGTTACCGCGGGACCTTTGTACATTGTTTTGACATCCGCTGGAAGCAACCTTTTGATAGTATAGCACACTTCAGTATTCATGAATTGTGCAAGATCATGCCAAAGTTCGGAATTCATCTGTTCAATTGACTTCTCCCGTTGAGACTTGGTTAGTTCTTCATCTGCAGTCACCGTTAGAACTATAATAAAATCATAAATAATCAGTAAACGTTTGTTCACGACCCCAGCTTTAAATCCGATGCCCTGATCCAGTCAAAAATTGTCAAAGAATAGATAAAAAAGATCACCTTTTAGCTTCTCCACTAGCAATTGGTTCCATAGGCGTTTAAGTTTCGATGCTTTATACAGCAACACCTGGCCGGTTTCAGGAGAAGGGAAATCTAAGCATAGCCACGAATCACAGATTAGTCGCGAAAAGGTCAAATTGGTATCAACGGTGTGACCAAAAAGCAACAGTGTTTGAGCTGCCGGCATGCGCAGGGTGTTCATCAGATAAGTTTTATTGGTTTCCAGTAAGGTCAGGTAGCAGAGAATTTGGTGACTGGAGCTCAGGGGTTGCCGAGATTTATATAATCCCGTTTTTTCGATGATATCATTTTCAGTGAGCTGTAATACTTGTACATTATTGGCAAAAAATCCCATTGGATGAAGCGTCGCATAAGGTTTGGTTTGCGTATGGAAGAATTGTTCGCTGGGTCCCTGCGTAATAAAAGTATACTAAGATATCAAATTAAAAGATTGTATAGATGATAATCTTACCTTGCAATAGTTGTAGTCATCGGCGATCGCAACCTGTGGATACAACCCACTAACTAGAATCAATTTGAGAGTCATTAAATCCCTATAATTGCAAGCCGTTGCACCGCTGACCAAGTTTTGCAGTTTAGACGAATCGAGCTTCATGCGAAACTCAACATCTCTGATGTCAATTTTGCCATCATCCTCTTCATCGTCTCCCAACCCCCAGGGATCCGATTTTAGCAGTTGTCGTCTCCTGGGAGCTTCCATTCTATGCGCCTTTCGCAGTTGTCTCAGCTGCTTCATCTCACCGTGACGGATGGCACGTTCGGCGCTGGTCATATTTTCAGAACCACTAGAATTTTCCATTAGACCGCAGTCCTGAAGCAACTCTTGAAACTGATTGCGAAGTTTGGTAATTTCATAGAACCGCTGTTCCTCGAGTCCCCGTCTGCGGCACCAACTTTTTGTATTTTGTCTCTCCTCATCTCTCCGATAGTGGTTACTAGATTGCTTAAGCTCTAACCATTCTTTGTATGCATTTAACAGAGTAATCGGATCGCCATGGTCCGACTCAAGGGTTCGTAGGGCACGCTATTACAAATAAATAATTACAGGTACAAAAAAAACAAAAATATTTCAATAAGTACCTCACACTCAGCGTCACGAAAAGCTCGATTAGTGAATGGTGTTTGAACGCTCAAAGCAGCAGCTAGAGTGAGAACCGGTTGCAGTTGCTGAAAAACACATCCCATCAGTAGCATCTTCCCGATTCCAATATCCACGGGAATTTTGGCCAACGCTATTCCCAAAGGCGTGAGCTTTTCATTCGCTGTTAACGCCTCCTAAAATTATGTATGCGATATTATTTCCAACAAATGCAACCGAAAAAAACTCAACAACTTACATGTTGTTTTAAATTCGTAATAGCATTTTCTATGCTTGCCGCTAAAGGCGGCTCCACAAACGGAAACAACCTCGCATCGGGCAGACCCATCGAAATCATTTGCAGCAATAGCGATTCTAATGGTACTTTTAAAATTTCAGCAGTAGTAAAAGGATCAAAATCGTAAAACTGTTTCTCCGAATACAACCGATAGCAAATTCCGGGTCCCGTACGTCCGGCTCTGCCCTTGCGCTGCTCGGCGGAAGCCTTCGAAATCCAAAACTCCTTCAGGCGTTGCATTTTGGTAGTCGGATCGTAGCTCATTTCTTTGACCTTACCAGAATCCACAACGAATCGAATGCCATCTATGGTTACCGACGTTTCAGCAATGTTAGTAGAAATGATGCATTTTCGCATTCCTTCCGGAGCGTAGTCAAACACCTTATCTTGTTCGGCAATCGAAAGTGTGCTGTGCAGTGGTAGAATGATCCAATTCTTAGCCTTCTCGGCGTATTCTTTGGCAGCATCCACGATGGTCGTGATCTCATTCAAACCACTGAGAAAAATTAGAACATCCCCTTTCTCCGACGGTGGATACTTCTGATCGATCATCTGCAATATCTGCAGATATGGATCGGGACTGATACGATTGCTAGTTTTCTGCTTAGTTTTGTTTGTGCCTGCCGAAACAGCGATATCTTGGACTTGTGGCATATAATGTAATTTGATCGGAAACAATCGACCAGGAACTTCTATAATATGCACATTCTCGTCAGCAAAGTAGTCTCCAAACAATTTAATATTTATTGTAGCGGACATTAAAACCAGCTTTACATCTGGCCGTGCACGGATCAGACACTTGGTTATGCCAAGAAGAAAGTCCCCATGCAAATGTCTCTCGTGTATTTCATCCAGTATAATGACGGAATACTGGGAAAGTGTTTCCTCTGCCGCCAGCTGCCGAAGCAGAAGTCCTTCAGTTATAAACAAAATATTAGTGTGTGTAGATTTCGTTCTTTCAAACCGAATCTGATAGCCGACCTCTGTACCGTACTCACAGAGCATCTCATGAGCTACTCGCTTAGATAGAGATATGCAAGCGATACGCCTTGGTTGTGTGCAAGCAATTTTCTTGAAACCAGCGTGATGCAAATACTGCGGCACCTGAGTGGATTTTCCACATCCCGTATCGCCGGCAAGGATTACAACCTTTTCATTCTGAACGGCTGAGACGATCTCGTCTCGGTACTTCGCTACTGGGAGATTGGCTTGAGCGTTTCGCAGCTTTCGCAACTTATCGAACCGTTCCTTTTGCCGAAAGTCAAGATAATGCAGCACAATCTGCAAAAACTGTTTTAACTTGAAGGGACTAATAATCCTGCCTTTTTCAGATTGTGGTAGTCTGCTGTACAACTCTTCGAATGGGATACTAAATGTCATAGGAAGTGTGTATGCTTTGTTGTATTGCGATTGCATCATTTCGTCGTTTCTCAGTTCAGATTCATCCAACGGTTGTGGCAAAATGCATTGACCACTTCTTTTCAGTAAAGCTTCATATTTATTCAAAAATAACCAAAAATCGTTGTGATCTTTCACAAGTTGATCGCGACTACAGTAACCAAGAAGCACTCGGTTCAATTCACTTTTATGATTGAGAAATGAAAAATTTATCAAATTAGTTTCTTCTATTTCACTCTTCTGTGAATTTGACTTTTCAGGACTTTCCCGAAAACCAAACTCCAAACTGCTTGACGATTCTACACGTGTTTTACGATTTTCTGTAAAGCCTTTACCCTTAGCTGTGGGTTCTTGCCGGTTCCAATCTCGGTTATTTCGCTCATCATCGCGATCTTTTTCATGACCTCGTGAAGTTCTGGATTTATCCCAGTCCCAATCTTGTTCATTTCGCCTATCGTCGCGATCTTTTTCATGACCTCGTGAAGTTGTGGGTCTCTCCCAGTCCCAGTCTCGTTCATTTCGATTGTCATCGCGATCCTTCTTCTGTGGATTTGACTTTTCAGGACTTTCGGGACAATCTCGATATTTCCTTCTCCGAAAACCACACTCCAGACTGCTTGACCATTCTGCGCGTCTCTTACGATCTTCTACAAAGCCTTTACCCAAACTTATAGTTGTGGGTTCTTGCTGGCCCCAATCTCGCTCATTTCGCCTATCGTCGTGATCTTTTGCATGACCTCGTGAAGTTGTGGGTTCCTCACAGTCCCACTCTCGTCCATTTCGTCTATTATCGCCTTCTTCTGTGTCGCTCTTCTGTGAATGTGACTTTTCAGGACTTTCGGAACCATCTCGAAATTTCCTTTTCCGAAAACCAAACTCCACACTTCTCGACCATTCTGCACGTCTTTTACGATCTTCTGCAAAGCCTTTACCTAAACTTATAGTTGTGGGTTCTTGCCGGTCCCAATCTCGTTCATTTTGCTTACCATCGCTATCCTTTTCATGACCTCGTGAAGTTGTGGATTCCTCCCAGTCCCAATCTTCTTCATTTCGCCTGTCATCGCGATCCTTTTCATAACCTTGTGACTTTGTGGATTCTTTCCGGTCCCAGTCGCGATCATATTTATCCGATTTACGGTGCCTTGGATAACTCATGATCTATGTTTGAAAGTTAAAGATAACAGTGATAAACATTTTAATAGTTGGTGTAAATTATTTCATGAAAAATAATGAACACAAATGAATGTATTTCTAATTTTGCTCATAATGCATACGCAATCGAAAAACGATCTAGCGTGAAACAATTTCTACATAATATCCTCATTGATGTAACAAAGCAACGAAGATGTGCCACCCATCGATAAGGGAAAATAAAGAAGCCATCCAACGGCTGAATCAGCGGGAAAGGATGGTATTGGAGCGGAACTTGAGAGTTGGCCGGCTGTCTGCATCAACTGATTATCGAGATATGGAACGACTTCCGGTGGAGTGGAAAGACGGAATTATTTGCCTTGTCTATAAGAAACGCGATAAGCTGGATTGTGAGAACTTCCGAGCGATCACTATCCTGAATGTCGCCTACAAACTGCTGTCCCAAGCCATGTTCCATCGGCCATCGCCAATAGCCAATAGATTTATGGTAAGTTATCACGCCGGCTTAATGGAGGGTCGGTCTATACAACGGACCAAATCTTCACCCTGCCACAGATCCTCCAGAAGTGCCGCGAATTCCGAGTACATCGTCTATTCATTGATTTCAAAACCGAATATGATATGAGATTTCAAAGCCGCATATGAGCTATGCGAAATTTTGGATGAAAACGGGCTTCCGGGTAAGCTTACCAGAATTATCGTGGCTACGATGGGTGGAATCCAGTGCTGTATAAGAATCTCGAGTGGATTGTCGGACCTATTCGAATCTCGCAGGGGACTTCGACAAGGACAAGGAGTCTTGATTGAGGGTTTTTTGTTCATATTCTTTTTTGGGCGTTTCCTACTAATTACCTTCTAATATTGGTAATTAACAAGAAACGTTCGAAGAGCTAAGACGTGTCTTTTAGCGTCAATATGCAGAAAAGAAAAAGTGCACCAGAAGGCCGAAACTAGGTTTATTTTATATAAAAATACTATACAGGGATACCTCGATATAAGACAATTTATAATTTCTAAAAGTTGTCTTATATCGAAATTGTCTTATATCGAAACATGGTGTTTTAAAAAAAAAATTGCATTAGCGGTCGCCAGTTTTGCTCTGTGTTATGTGTTTACGGTTTTTGAACTATTTATTATTGTTTGAACTATTAGTTTTTTACTATTTTTGGGGTTATTTTGAAATAATGAACATCTTCAAGGCACCGATTTCAGACTGGAAAATCAGCTCTGATATCATTATCAGCTATGTCAAAGGGATTTGTTTCGATATAAGACAAAATTGTCTTATATCGAATTGTCTTATATCGAGGTTGTTTTATAACGAGGCTGTCTTATATCGAGGTATGCCTGTATTTTGAAAACAACGGAAATAGTTTTACTTTCTACAAAATAGAGTTGGTCTGTCACTGGTAGAAATACTCAAATTACCGCATTGGGCATATTATACTGCAGGTGGGGCATTTTACCCCGCGCAAACGAGAAACACATCTTGGTGCTTTTATTAAATAATTCCTAGCATATTTATTCCACAATACATAATGAAATAAACAATTGCAATTGGTTTTCAGCTCAAATACCAACATATACTCGTAGTTGTAATGTTAATTTGGGGAAGCATAACGGAGATATATCCAGTTATTTTTAGGGGGAGCACATTATACACATTTCCCCTAACTGCTATCATCTCAAATGTAAGAGAAACGCACCCCTTTACCCATTTAAACCATCGTCCCCCGCTTCCTATGCTGATTCTTTTAACTCATGGAACATGTGTGCCAACTTTGATGAAGAATCGTCCGGGTATCCCGGAGTTATGGTGTAGTTTACATTTATACTCCCGTTCCTCACCCTCCCCCCCCCCCTCCCCCTTTGGGTTACTTCCCACTCAGCTTACCCTTGTGTTACGTAGTCAATTATACTTCTGATTGCTCTTCAAAAATTCCTTTAGCAGAAGAGAAACGTCCTCGCTCGTTGAAACCTCCTCCTCCCACCCTCTCTATCACCGCCCTTGATAGCCCCCTCCGCCTTCTTGTCACCCAGCCACTTGTGCATCTATCAATCGATCTAAATGCATGATAAACGCAACCCCTTTTACTTATTTGGACCTTTTGCAGAATCCAGCAGTTCAGTACGGAAGGATGCGTAGAGGCCGGAAAAATACCTTAAAGTTACTTATAATTGAGTGGGTTAATTCTAACAAGAATCGAATTCAGGACCAAGTGCTTAACAAACCAAGTTTCGTAGCCTGTTTTGTTCCATCCACGAAATCGGAGATCGACTCAATTGCTGTAATTTTCCATTACGCAGATCAACACCACCTGGAAGGTTCTTGATTCATAGTTTGTATTCCGGCAAATATCGTGCGGAGTATACGACAATGGCGCATATGTCCCCCGTGAGTATTCTCAAATCCATAAAAGCTACCGCTCTAATAATGGTTTTGTTTATTGTAAGATCTTGCACTGCAACGTGTCATTCTTGCTACGTTTTACTTTGCGAAAGGCAATGTAACCTCGATTTTCTACTTGAATGAGCCGCTGGATCACTTTACTTGTGCTGTTGTCCGCGGTCACCAGGGATCCGCATCCAGGAACACACGGACTCATGTACCACTTCTAGTACATCGCCGTCAACAGTTATTGTCCGTGCGCGATGCACGTTTGTCTCCTTTCAGGGGCCTTCCTTTCATGCAGTCAGTCTTCAATGCATATATTTTTAGCGCAATTCTCCAAAACTCCGCTTTCAGTCTAGCGTAGATTGCATCCGCCGTCACAATGTTCCTGGCTATAATATCAAAGTCAACTGCGAAGCCCAGGAGTTAGCTACTTTTGGTGAAAATCGTGCCTCTCGTTTCGATGCCCACTCATCGAATCACCCCCTCAAGACCAATGTTGGACAGCACGCAGGATATAAGCCGTCACCTTAATTCAACCTTCGCCGTGTCTCGAAGGAACTCGAAATTCATCACTCAATTCAGCTATAGCTCTGATCAGACGAGTCAATTTATCAGGAAAACCCGAATTAATCCACCTAGCGGCGTGACCTAGCCTTTCTACTGCCACAATAATCATTATTTAATTTCTCAGAAACATCTATAATTAACTTGACTATTTTCTTAAATATCCGTTCCGTATTCCTCGAAATCCTTATTTGCCAGTAAAATTCACAACGTATTGCGTAGAATAATTATATTTTCTTTCGTTCGGTGCGTAAATACTTGTAAGCGTTATTTGATGAACATCTTATTTAGTTTTATAATATTTACGTGATTTATAGAAAAATAATGTTAACACAAAAGATAATTTTTGCAGACTTGAATGAATATATATAGAAAATTAGAAATTAACCCTCTAACGGGTCTACAGGCGGCCTTAACTTTCGGGTTTCAGAGCAACATACGAAACTTGTTTTGAATTGATAAAAAAGAAGTAAAATAAAAAGTTATTTATATCCTTTATTTCTACTACTGTGTTTTATTGATAAATACGTATTTCGGTCTCGACGTGTGACCTTCATCAGTATCTAACTAACTTAGACTGTTTTGTTTTGAATTGACAATATGAAATATGTGTTCATAGCAGATGTTTTGATATTTTGATATTAATACCATGCGTTCAAAAGTTAGCATCTTTGAAAAACAAGAGTGCAGAAAAATTATTATTATACCTCGCTTTTGAAGAAAAAGGATATCTACAACAAAATGATTAATCTGAAAATTTTACTATTAGTTTGCTTGGCTTCAATTTTGCAACATACAGTAGAGATTTGTATAACGCGGATTTGTAGAACGCGGATTTCTATAGCGCGGGTGCCATGATATTTCTATAACGCGGTTTTCCGCGTATAACAAATACACGTAGCATATGGATATTGAGTTAATTGGGGCTAAACTCGAATTTTGAGCGATTTTGAACAGATATAACCGTGGTGTCTTTTAAGAAGTTGTAGGGCATATAACAGTTGACTCTCTAAGTGATATACGGAAACCACAAAGTTACGGGTTGGCCTGCTGGAGATTCCGGAGTATCCGTTGAAATTTTCGTATTGGTTAAGTGGGTTAAAATTGGTAAAATATTTTTGAAGTAACTAAAGTCGGGTAATTGATACGAATTAAAAAAAAAGTAATAAATAAGCGACCTTAGAAAGCCATAAGGTGGTCCTCCGAAAAATTCAGAATATATCGTGAATATTTTGAGTGTAATTTGACTACACTAGAAGTATATTTGGACTATTTGTGACTCAATTTGGCCATTGGATGGTTTACCGGGAGAAAATTCAAAGCTTACCTGAAATTGGTCACTGGAAATGCAAGTTTTTTTTAATTTGTAACAGTTCAAAATGAAATGGAATATCAGCAATCCTCAACTAAATAGGCCGCTCACGACTCGACATGGCCACCAAAACGTTCACTGGAAAATTAGGATTTGCCGTCAAAGTGAACAATAAGTGAAAATTCATGTTGAAGTCCGCGCTGCAATTTGAAAAAGGTTTGATATAAAACATTTCGGAATACTGCAAATGTTCGATGACAAATAAACGAGGTTATTTCGCGAGTTTGTTGAAATTACCAATTTTGCTAGTGTAATTTGATAGATGTGGTATAGTAAACTGAACTTTCGGTAACAATTACTATACTTACAAATCTAATAGCAAATATATAAACTTTAGTATAAGCTCTTCACCAAGTATTGTGCACTTCTGGCAAAATTTTAACAGAAATCTAACCATCGTAGTTAGCCATGGCCATTCCGAAATCCGCGTTGCCGGTATCTAATATTTTTATAGGTTTTGCCTGAGAAAAAGTGATAGAGAAGTGTTATTGCTTTTGTTTTCACCTTTTCCTGGACAATTCAGAATGGAGCTTCTTGTAAGAGCGAACAGGCTACGAAAATTTTGTTGCTTTCGTCAACGTGATAAGCAGTTCGATGCCCTTGATCATCAAATTTAATCATTTAATGTCGGATCTTTTGATGCATTTCATAATGGCCAGGTTAAGTCATAAACCGCTGAATTTATATTCCTTTTTCACATAGTTCAATTCGAGGTTGAATGAACATAATTCCAATCTCAAAGAACAATTTTCGTTCGTTGACCACTTTCACGGATGTTCCGTAATTGTCGGAGAATCGCATGTTGGCTTCTCAATAGCACGTATTGTTTACTTTACTGATGTTATGCCACATAATAAGCGAAAGGGACTTTAAAAAGAATTTAGAAGCTATGAGAAGACTTCACAGAAATGAAAATTTACCGGATGTTCCGGAAGCTCTGGAAGACCAAGAGGGGATTTTTTCTGTCTCGCCAAGCAACTGTAAGATGGAAAAATATATACTTGACATCTTTCCCAAAGGAACCATGGTCGTGTTGATTCAAAATTTCGTAAAACTCAGGTATAGCCCCAATTAACTCAATTTCCATATGCTACGTATACTTGTATAACGCGCTTCTTATAACGCGGTCCCAATTACCCGCGTTATACAAATATCGACTGTATCTGAATTAGAAAAAATAACTGAATAGAGCATTAGATATGAAAAAGAGAAATTTCTTAGCTGGTGCTCCTTCAGATAATTATTTTTGCATAAAAATCAAAACTTGAGCTTCTTTTGTACATTCAAAAGAAGCTCAAGTTTTGATTTCATAAAAAGATAGTCATTAGCTTGATCGCATCGTTTTTACAATGTTAGAGGGAAACTAGTTAGGAAAACTAGATGAGGTCGAAAAATAGTGCAAAAGCTGCGCCATAAACATGCTTGAGAATGAAAAGTATGATCGACATGATTTCCAGCGCTTGTCATTTCGGATTTATTTATTAAAACATGATACATGACATAAGACATCTGTCCTTTAAAATGTCACTAACGAAAACAAATCTTACAAAAGTACTACCGTGCACCGTTTACTTCCTATTTTTCATATAACATTTCTAAGCTCTAATATCTAATGATTGAAAAGAGCATCTATTGATGCGCAAAATTTGTTTGAAATTTGTATAAATTTATTTGGTAAAATCAACACACTTTAATCCTATACACCACTATACCTACATGCTTAAATTACCTGCTTTTCTTTGCAAAGAAAGAAAAAACTTTCCGATTGAATCCCACTATTTAATATTTATTTGGAACAGATACGTAGTTCGCCTACGACGTGCAAGCTTCATCAGTGTCTTATTTCAAAGCGTGTACGTATCTGTCGCGAATGAATATTAAATAGTGGAATGTAGTCGGTAAAAGTTTTTTCTTTTCTTTAATTACAGAGTTCGTATTCCACTAAGAGGCTTCAAAAACTTCAGACAATTGACATGTTTCTCACTTTTCTTGAATTTCAATGCAAATTTAAAAATTGCAAACTGTCATCACACACACACGTACATACATACATACATACATACATACATATATACATACATACATACATACATACATACATACATACATACATACATATATACATACATACATACATACATACATACATACATACATACATACATACCTACATACATACATATATACATACATACATACATACATTGAATACAATCAACATTTGATTGATATGTTTTGATTTCACACGTTTTAACGGTTTAATATACGGTGCTTAAGTGTTAAAGTTTGAATAACTTTTGAATGAACCGTCCGATTTTAAATAACTCGGTTTCGTTTGATAGATTTCAGCAGTAATTTTCAAATAATAATAAAATGTGTGATGTTTTTCATTGAATTAATGTTTATATGTTTCAAAAATATGTTTTAAATACTATTTTTTCACATTTCTTTATGTAACTTTCAAACTACAAGTCCAATCGTCATGAAATTTGAAAGTTAAGGGTTTGCAAGACTCCTCTTTCATATGCAATCAATTTTGTTCAAATCGGTTAAGGGACCTGTGAGATAATGAAGTCCCATATTTTTCGTATTTTTATACATAACTTTTGAACTAAAAGTCCGATCAGTATGAAATTCAATAGCAACCTATGGGACACCTAGACCTTTCATTTGACACTAAGAACATTAAAATCGGTCCAGCCATCTCCGAGAAAAGTGAGTGAGATTGAAAGCGTTACATACACACACACACACACACACACACACACATACATACACACACACAGAAAATGCTCAGTTTTCGAAACTGAGTCGAATGGTATATGACATTCGGCCCGCAGGACCTTCTTTCCATTTCCGGTTTTTCAAGTGATTTCTATACCTTTATACTATATATTTATATAGTAGAAAGGCAAAACCGTGTTCGATCAAAAGTATTGTATGCTGCGTGATGCGTGAGTACGTATAACTCCCGACATTTCCGCAAGATCTGTCGGATGGTAAAAATTTGCTCCGTAGTTGCGTGAGCCACTCTGAAGCCCGCCTGATAATTTCCTACGAAACATTACACTATCAGTGACAGCCGGCATAACAGGATCTAGTAGAGTACTTAACAGAAGTCGAGCCGATCACCCTTTTTCTAGATGGGATAAACAATTCCTCCCATCCACTCCTCCGGTAGCTTCTCCTCCTCTTGAATCTTGAATATAACCCAATGTAGAACCGTTGCCAGTGTTTCTCGGCCATGTTTATAAAATGCTGCTGGTAGGCGCTTCGCCTTCGTCCAGATCTTTTTATCTAGTGCCTCATAGCGATAGCGGCCTCTCCTTATGGTTGTGCGTATGCTGCCATAACCGCCTTCGAAGGTTGCAGCACCTATGGAAGGCAGTTCAATGCTACAGTGCTATCAACGGGATAACTGCCTTATGGAATCGTAAATTATAAAGATAAAGCGATACTAAGTTCAGTAATATTGTTAATTACAAATAACTCTATACGTGACCCATACATAACATTTTAGAATAATATTTGGCTGAGGCATACAATTAAAAGGGCCAAATCGAATTAAACTGTGCGTGTCAACCCTGATCCATAATGCAGCCAGACGAATGAAGCACAACAGGCTACGATAGTGGGCCGGACAGGTAGCGAAAAGGTTTGATTGATTGAGCGATTGATTGATAATTGGTCCGATTTCGTAGAAGCAAAATAAGTGCAACTACCTTATTGCATTTGTCAAGTCAATACCACACTAATGATTTACAGCGGCAGGACTTTTTATAGCACCTTTTATTTTATAGTAAATACTTTCTATTTAAAAAAATACTATAATAATATAAAAGTGAAAAGTAAATAATAAATTGAAGGAAATAAAAAAAAACCTTTATTACACAAAGTTTCCATATGTGATATTACACACAAAAAAGAACAAACTGTGCGTCAGCTTAAGTTTATTATAATTTATGCGAAAATTGTTTATCTAAAGTATAGAAAATCTCGATGCACCATTCAAAAATGTTTAAGCGCCAAACATAAGATCGGAATTTCCACATTTTTAATCAGGAACACTTTTCAAAACAGTTATAATGTTAAAAGGCACTGACAAAAACGTTTTATTACATCAAAACAGGAGTCGGAAGGCTATTTTCGAAAAATATGCAGTTCAAAACTCAAAGAGACGGTGCATTACTGCGTTCTAAGAAACATTCATTGTGATAACAGAAGTTTATGCATCATCTTTTAGGATAAAATACACATTTTGTCAAGAAACCTTTGAATTTTTTTTTCTTTTTTTTTTCATTTTTGGCACGAAAGTTGGTAGTAACCACTATTCATTTTAAATAGAATTTATTGTTAAGTACGGTCTTGAAGCTTAAGTTCTTTTGATTGGCGCATAGAGACTATTAGATAGCTATGATGACTAAATTCGCTTGAAATATGAAGACTAGAAAAAGTATTTTTGTTGCTTCGATAACTAAGACTATAACTAAGAGAACGATTAACACTAACTTTGTTCGTCTTGAAGATAATTTGGCAATACGTAGGTATTATAAAGTTCGAAATTCGATAGTTTCTTCACCGGAGCATTCCAAACGTACCCTGACTCGAGAGGTTCATTTTTAATCGCTAGTTTATTAGATTTTGATCAAAATAGATACTATTTTCGATTAAGGCAAATAGAGTATGTATCTGTAAACAGTCCGTTTTGCAATATTCTAATTCAGTAATGGGCAACGAGCAATAATTTGATTATTATTTTACCTATTCTTCTAATTCTTGTTTGGCTTGAGCGTCTGAAAACAGATACTGTTGGTGAATGTAGCAATTAGACAACTAATGTTGTGTTTAAATTTAAATATTAACTTTAAAACTACAATTCGCACATCTAAACGAACTTGATAACTATGACAAGAGTGGATTACCTACTTTTAGTTTTGCATAACGTACAGATACAAATACTTCATCGACGTATTAAATTGCTGTTTCCTATGTTTCGAAAGAACTACTACGCTTTCTCTAAATCTATCACTAACTTTAATAGTTTAAAACTATTATTTCACTCATATGATTAGGTAATATTGTATAATTGGTACAACGGTTGAACTCGAAAGAATGCCTACATTATTTGCTCAAAATTTCCTTTTAATCTGATGTATTATAATTTGAAACTCCTCTTGTCATATATTACTTTCGTATTTCGTGAGCTACGTTATAACATCAGTATAACTACAATTATCTATGTTTGTGTAATAGTCCTGTTTTATTTTAGATTTTCATTTAATTTGTGAATTATGTCCATGGAAGAAAGTTACTAAAAAGTACAGTACCGACAACGGCATATCCAGCAAAGTAAAGCAAAATCGCCTTCTGCTTCCAGTTCATCGATTTCCAATCGAGCACCTCACTCAGTTCAACGTAATTTTCGAGGTGAGCGCATGGTTCGGCACCATCTTGGACCTGTTTGGACAACTTTCGGATGACTTGTCGCCTGATAAATGCTCTATCACCGGTGAAATAGTCCGCCGCGAACCAGTAAAGCAAGGGACTAGACGAAGCCACCATTCTAGTCGTAACCTGAATATGCGCGAATAGCATACTGAACAGTGTTAGAAAGATTCCATGCATTATAAAAACGAATGCAAGCCGATCATAGTTTTTCATATGCTTATCCTGTTTCCTGTTTGTTGCCTGGAATAAACCGAGCCGAGCACAGTAATCCCAATTTTCCTGAACATATTTATACGTATTGCTAATTATTAGATAAATGACAGGTAAGGCAAGAAGGAAGTTTGGTAACTGCTTCAGTTCATAGTACTTCATAAATCCTACATTCCAATAGTGGTTTTGTACATACGAGTAAGATAAAGGCAAATAGTTGGAGCACCAAGGCGACGATTCGTTTGTTTTGTTCCCAGCTAGCACCAGATTGTGTGCCACGGCATAGTCTGTAACGTATGCCGGAAAGGTAAACTTTTGCTCGAAGCAAAATAAATAGTAGTTATAAACTTGAGCAATTCCGTAATGGAAGATGATGATCATGAGGATCGAAAACAGCTTCGATACTATGCAGATGATGTTGTGAAAAGATTTCTGAGCCAGTATGCGTCGCATATTAAAGTACAGCAGATACCCAATATTTAACATTCCTGAAAGTTGAGAGTTGAATCACACAAAATGCAAGCAATTGTTAACAGAAATGCTTACCGTTTGATCGGCACAATAGGCTCAAACTAAGTGGAACCGTAATCAACACCGAATTGATATCATCGATGCACTGTACCATCACCGTAAACGATAGCCACGCGAAGAGACTTTCCGTATAAGGTGCCGTGAAAAACACCGATGCTGGGTTCACACAGAATAGAATCACTGCAAGCTCACTTTTCTTCTTGTTCCCCAAAACCATATTGCTAAGCTTGTAGAGCGCTTTCGCGGCTAGCACAAAGAATACTATATTCGACAGTACGGCTAGAACCAACGACAGCTCGCGATATGTAAGTATTGTCGTACTTCCTCCCAAAGCCATGGTTATTGTTTTTACGATCAACGGAAACAGTGGGAAGAAAGCAAGCGTATTTTCATAACTATATCCATGCTCAGCAATATGCAAAATATACTGAGCATCCCAGCGAAGCAATCCTCCGAATAAACCATTAACGAATCCATCAAAACGTCCAGCATGTTCTGTTGGGTCACGTGGTGCAACGAAAACGTTGGCATCATGATCGGGAATTAAATGGTTCGATATGACCTGCAGCACAATTACTATTAGTCGGCTGAGTATGGCAAGAAAGGTAATTGAGATGTAAAGAGCGCGTTTGTTTGATGGCACTACCGGCGATAGTGCTGACGCAGTTTGTGCCGAACCACTGGGATCATTCTGAACTTGATGATGCATGTGATGGTATTTCGGGGTATGCTGCTGATTTTTCGTATTAACGGACATACGCTGGTCAATATCTTTGGTCATTTTTCTTGCTTGCTACGTTACTCTTACAAAATGAAACCAGTTTTAACGATTACAAACGACACTCGACGGAAGTAGCTCATGCGGTTGCTGTTGGATCCTAAAACAGAAGAAAATCGATTTTCTATAAATTTAGTGTTTAAATATTGAATTTTGCCTAAACTATGAAGCATTTGAGGATCCAACAATACAAACTCATGAGACTACTAACAATGAGTGCATGTTTTACGTTTTCTTGTTGAAAAATGAAATTTTACAAAAAAAAAAGACGTATATTCTATAACGATATCAAACATAGGCGGGTATGAGTTGTAGAAAAGTCTACTTGGGAGGAATAAATCGAATAAATAGACGAAAGTAGTATTTTTAGGCAGATTGGTAGAATCAACAACCATGAGTACTAACCTTTTGGAAATAAAATCTGTTTACTAGTCCGACTCTTTAACATTCACGAAATTGAATAATTTACTATGTCGCAACATTTCAAAAACAATTACCACCAATTTAACAGAAATTAAAGTTTCAGTAGCCAACGCGAGAAAACTGGCACTCGAATTATCGACATGTTTGGTAATTGGTATGTTTTTCTCCACACCTTCCTTGTTTTGATCTTTTTGATGCTTTGACAGAAAAAAATGTCTGGGTTCAGCTGTTGAAAGTCGAATTACGTATAGGAAAAAAGGCGTGTGCCAAATGGCCGAATTCTATGAATACAGTATTAAGCTTGGTCAGAAGGGTCAGAAGAGATCGAAGCTTTCAAAATACCGAATCCAGCTTTTTACGAGCCATAATGGCGGACGTGTTCGTAATATTTGAACAGCATTTTTGACAGTTCCCTAATACATCGCACGTTTTCTTTCCGTACATTCCTTTAGTTTTACCGTGAACACGCGGAAAGAAAACGTGCGATGTATTGGGAAAATGTCAAAAATGCTGTTTAAATATTACGAGCACGCCCGCCATTATGGCTCGTAAAAAGCTGGATAGAGTCGAGTGCCCAATCCAGCTTTTTACGTGCCATAATGGCGGACGTGTTCGTAATATTTGAACAGCATTTTTGACATTTCCCTAATACATCGCACGTTTTCTTTCCATATTCCTTTAGTTTTACCGTGAACAAGCAGAATGAATACGTGCCATGTATTAGGGAAATGTCAAAAATGATGTTCAAATATTACGAACACGTCCGCCATTATAGCTCGTAAAAAGCTGGTTAAGGATTGCTTCAGTGCGATTTTATTGGTGATTTATTGTGTGCATCGGAAAAAAATTTCGCCAATGCGTATCTAGTTTTTGACGAGCCATAGTGGCAGACACGGGCTAAATCACTTCCTGCATAACTATTCAATATGTGAAAAATATATTTACTATTTCAAATGTGTCCACCTCATCATAACAACTCTTGCTACATACTGTTATGGAACAAGTTATGGAACTTGACAGCTCAAGATCGTATTGAAAAAGATGGAAACTTTCGAAAAATATTCAACAATACCGGAAAATATATTTAGCACCTGGGTAAAAGTATGTAAAGATGCATAAATATATGTAATACATTTAATTAATTTGTGGCGTGTTAGCATAAAATTAGTGTAATTAATGTAATTAGTGATCAACTAGGTTTCTTAGTGATTAGTGATCAACAAGTGGCTTCTATCTAGCTTCTATCATAAACTGCAGCTGCATTTCTGGAAACATTTTTCGTTGCCGTAGTAAATTTTGAAAGGGAATCGCCAAAACAAAATGAAGAAGAATAAGAAGTCACATATCATGTCCTGTCCTACAGAAAAATAACAAGCTAGTTGGCACGTCCTGTCCTAGTATTTGAACAGTATTTTTGACATTTTGTGTATTTAGCTTTTACAAGCCATAATGGCGGACGTGTTCGTAATATTTGAACAGCATTTTTGACATTTCCGTAATACATCGCACGTTTTCTTTCCGTGTGTTCCTTTAGTTTTACGGTGAACGCGCGAAAAGAAAACGTGCGATGTATTAGGGAAATGTCAAAAATGCTGTTCAAATATTACGAACACGTCCGCCATTATGGCTCGTAAAAAGCTGGATACAGTTTTCTATGAGCCAAAACAGCGGACTGCATAATCTGCGGGTTCGTGATATTTGGACAACATTTTTGACAGCACAGCAAATTCGATCAGAGAATGAAAATTAAATATACACTATTTCCAACTGTAAACTAAATCAAACCACTGAAACAATATAGTTACGAGCCGGAAAAGCGGACGGCATAACCCGTGTTCAGATATTACAAAAACGGATGATGCCGTCTGCCATTATGGCTCGTAAAAGGCTCACGCAGAAAAAAAATTGTAAATGCAAAAAAATTCTGTATAAATTCAACAAAAAATATTGTTGACTGAAGGCTAATCCAGATATTTTTTTGATTCTAACTGTTTGACTTTTTAGTTCAACAATAAGGTTTGTTATTTCAAACAATTGCTAGTTTCTATCAAAGAAAAAATTGTAGAATCAAAAATAAGTACTTTTGAGTTTATAAACGATCTAGTAGAAGCAAAAGAATTACGAATTCAGTTGAAGCAATATTTTTTGATTCAAAAATATGACACAAGTTGAACTCAACAACAGGGGATTGTTGTTTCAAACTATCATCATTTTTCTACGTGCTGGATACTGCTTTATGAGCCATAGGTTGCATATGAGGACACGCACTATTGCAAACCACTTAATATTTATTTCATTTTGCCGTACACTAATCATTGTGCAACAAACCATTTCACGAACTGACAACATTACTAATATTGATATCCAGCTTTTAACGGGCCATAATAGCGGACGGCTTAATCCGTATATTTGAGCAGAATCTTTGACATTTTTGTTTACATCGCACATATTCTTTCCGCGCGTTCGTTGTTTTTAAGCAACCCCTATACGCAACGAATGTCATGTGTTCGAATTATTCAAGCTTCACTGTACCACTGTACCACTCAAGCGGTGCGGTGAATTCGGTGAATTCGCATCCGCATACAAAGGCCGAAGCCCGCAGTCATCGGTTCGTCATCGCGCCAGCAACCTTTTTTTTGTTGTTTTCCATTTAAATCTCCCGTCATTTCGGACATCTCTTAAATTTAAACAGCCTGCTGCGTCGTTGTGGTCCTCCTGTACGATACGATCAGAAACAGCGGTGGCATCTTGCTTGTCTAGGCTTTGTGGTTGACGGAGGTTAGTTGGGTTAGTGAGTGCATTTCCAGATCTACAATGTTTCCAAGTAAGTGCAGTCTGGTGAAAAGTTAATTTTTTAGGGTATGGCTTATATAATATTTTTGGAAAAGTATGCAAAATGCTCGGATAAAGTAGGTCTTAAGAGGACATCTTCTGTATCTGGCCGTCTGGCTTTTTTTCAGCGAAAGAAACTTGTTTCATATCTAGTTTTTTTAAGGGTGTGTGATCGAAACAAATGTGAATGTCGGAACGAAAAGTCCTATATGAGTAAAAAATTAATTATTTATTTTCTACCATTTCATCGATATGAGAAAATTTTAGGCTTGTTTGGTTGGACTATAATGAATGATTGATCTCTCTCATTGTTGAAAACTGTTTCTGACTTTACTGTCTCCTTGCAGTTCAAAATCATTTTCGCTTTACAAATACGCAATCACAAAAGTCAGTCAGTAGGTAAATAGCTGTAAATATCTACCTCGCGCTTTGCTTGTTATTTACACACATAGATACTGAGACCGAAGCTCGTTCCCGTAAGATCCCCGCTTTCGCCGCTGTTCTGTTATCTTCCTTGCACACCATTCGCTTCAACCTATATTGTTTCATTTTATTCAGACTCTCGACATCTAACAAAAAATCATTTTTAATTTTAAAACCTACCTAGTATTTTAAAATCGGAAGATAATTTCGAGATGCTGCTTTCTTAGTTTCATTATTTTATTTGTAGTAATTTTTACTCATCACCATCGTCAGTAAAAGGTGTGAACTGTATCCGAAATAAGATTTTTCTTAGACATTGTCTCTTTCGATACTGATTAATGGTATAGGTAAATAATATGCTTGTAACTGCTTTGTAATATTCTGTAGCTCCCGTAAACAATCATAAAATTAAATCCAAGTGATAAACGTGGATTTTTGATTTATTATCTTGCCTTGCACTTCCGATTGTTGTTTAGTCACTTTGTGGCGAGTATTTCATCCGAGCTGGTGTTATCTGTTTACTCTAGAACTCGCAAAATATTTACTTAAAGATAACTATTACCATTATGAATAATAAGGATTTTGGTAAACTGTATTTATAGAACGAAACACTTACCATTAGTTGTATATTTTGTACTTTGTTTTTTTTTTTTTGACAAATTTCTCTGTTTATTTTTCGGTAAAGAAATTCAGCGCCTCTATATTTCGATCAAATTCTTTTTGATCATAACCATAACTACTATTGTATTGATAAAAGAGTTCTGATCAGAACCACACCACTTTAGCTAGCAATAGTTGTTAAGACACAATTCTATTTCAAACGAGACCCTACACAAAAAAAAAGTGAAATTAGGAAAAAAAAATTCTATCTCTTTTCTTGTGCGAATTTTTATGGTAAATGCCGAAAACAAACTGGCTGAAAAACAGTTGCTACCAGAAAGTTTGTGGCAATACGTCGATGACATCTTCAGTGTGGTAAAAGGGAAATGCTAGATTCCGTTTTCCAAACGACCTGTTCCAGTTAAACAGATTTCGCAGCAATTACGGAGTTGGTGATTCGATCCTTTGATACGACTCTGATTGTATGACTAACTCTATTATGTATGATACCTATTATATTGTGATATGACTATATATTTTTTTGCTAATCCCACCTTTCGTATCAACATGAAATAATGACTTCACCTTATGGTCTTCCTCCTCTAGCAGTTTCGAGCCGGGGTGGCTCGTGCTGTATCGATCCTGGGCTATTCGTTGCCACCTAGCATGCTGGACCTTTCTATCCCTGCTACCGCTTGAAGAGAACAGATTTCACTGCACAGTCATCTGACATATGAAATATGTTGATTTTTATAAACATCATCGATTGTGGACATATCAGTTACTTTGCCATAGTTACGAGCCATGGTGCGCGACATCCGGATCCGGGGGGACTCTATGAATCCGGAACCGGTTTCCATAAAGGGACATTTCAGCATCAGTAAAGTATGTCGTATCGCAGATCAAAAAACAACAGCACTAGACAAAATAGCGATTGGCAATCATTTCATGTCTCTCAGCCAAGTCTAGAAGTTGGCTACTTTCTCTCTTTGGATGCTTCTTTGATCTGTAGAAGCTTTTTAAACTGTATCGCATGTGCATTGCAGTCCCGGTATTTATAAAGAATTTGTTGAAGTACGAAACCTGATTCGTAATAGCATGCCCATGTATGCATGTGGTTGCGCTAATCCCAGCTCCACTGTTAATCCGTTCTTCGCTTTTAGTTTATCGCCATCGAACTTCTCAGAACTCCATCCCGTCCACGTCTAGCACCAATTCATACCACCAGAACGCGAGTGTTCCTGACTATCTGCTAGCATGCTCTGACAGTCTGTACGAGATAATTGTGTGGACCGAAACCTCTGGGCTCTGGGCAGATATTGGGGCCGACCTACGAAGTCTTTCGCTGTGATCGACGTGTGCCTAACACCCGCAAAGCTACAGGAAGCGGAGTTTTAATTGCGATCCACTGCCAATTGCAGACCTTCATCATCGAAAACGTCGATTGCTTGCCCGTTGAGCAAATATGGGAAAATGGGTGGCAAGCAAGGACCGTAGACTATTTTTGTGTTCTATCTATTTACCTCCTTATAGGAGATACGATGAGGAATAAAATAAATGAACCAAAAAAATCGAAATTAATTACTTCAGTGTAAACGCGAAATAAAACTTTCAGTTGTTCCCTGAAGGGACAGAATAAAATACAATATGTAAAAAATTGAGACATCGCTTCTAGCATGCAATGGATGAAAAGAGAGGAGAGAATCTGATGATTGGCATACAATGCTCACGCACACTCGAGAGCTGAAAGTTCGAAGAAGACAATTGACACACCAACGTTTAGGATTCAGTTTTTGGAGTAGTTTTATAGAGGACAGATTAAAAAAGTATAGATGCCCGCATGGATACTACAGTAAGTTTTTGGTTAAGTGTATCATTTGGGTCACAAGTCCGGTTGATATTTGATGTACAAATTAACAAATTAACTTCATGCTATTCCAGAAAAGGCAGGAGAAATTTTCTGAAGGCGCTCCTTTTGCTAATTTACTGGTTCACTGCTAATTTCACTTTTGCTAATTTACTGCGAAAGTGCGAAGGTGTACTTTTCAGTTTTACAGCTATGGATTGCTTACCAAATGAGAAACCTTACCTATAGTCGTAATTGTTCGTGGGAAATTTGATTCTATCATCGCTGACCGAATGCAAATTGCTTTGAATTTTATTTCATCATGGTGTGATAGAGAGGGCCTCAACATTAATGCCAATAAGACTACTATCATACCATTTACGAGAAGAAAAAAAGTTACATTGAGTAACATAAGTTTGAAAGGAACACTCTTGAAACTTTCAGACCCTGTCAAATACCTTGGAGTATTTCTTGACAGACAACTCAATTGGAATACACATCTAGAGCAAGCTGTAAACAAAGCTACAAATGCTCTATGGATATGTAAAAGAACTTTTGGTAAGCAATGGGGACTGAAACCGAAGATGATCCAGTGGATCTGTTCGGTTATTGTGAAACCCAGGATTACCTATGCCTCGTTGGTCTGGTGGCCAAAAACAAAAGAGAAAGCTTCGCAGAAAAAGCTAGAAAGACTTCAAAGGCTAGCCACTCTCTCAATAACAGGTGCAATGAGAAGTACACCGTCGAAGGCATTGGATGCTTTACTTTATATGCTTCCACTGCATCAGTTCATACAATTAGAAGCTGAAAAGGGTGCTCTGAGGATCAAAAGATCTATGAACCTCTTTGATGGTGATCTTACAGGTCATCTCAGTATTCTAAAGACTATTAGTATTAATCCTCAGGTAATCAATAATGAAGACTGGATGGCGAAAAAATACAACTTTGACCGAATTTTTCGTGTATTTGAGCCTAGGCGTGATTCCTGGGAAGACGGTGGTCCCGATCTTCGCCAAGGCTCGACGGTTTTTTACACAGATGGTTCAAAAATGGACAACCAAGTGGGAGCAGGAGTAACTGGCCCAGGAATAGACATGTCAATTTCTATGGGTAGATGGCCAACTCCCAAGTAGCACACGTCACAATTGAGTCGCAGCGGCTGATATGCGACAAATTTAAATGTAAAACTTCGGTTACAGTAACCTAAAATATAACAGTTGTGTAACCGAAATAGCGCAACTTATGTAACTAAATCTGGTTGCATTAACAGTTACTCAATAACCTATATGTAACATGTATAGTTACAAAATGGTTACTATTGAAGTTACACATAAACTGTAAATTGACTTTCAATTGGTGGCAAATTAGTTATCTTGTAACTTTTATTGCATAGCGAAAATGTAGCAGGTTTATTATTTCAATCTATGGCTGTCAACGTCAAGCAGTAAATTTAACTGTTGAATATAGAAGAGTGTATAAATTATTATTTCAACACAAATTTTAATGCAGTTTCAAATTTATGGTGAAATGCATGATTCTAGCTTTGAAAAATTCACGCGCTCTTATTTAATATAGCTTTTCGTTACTTACTTCTTTGAAAAATTGATGTTTTGTAAATCAAATATAAAAATTTAAATTTAAATTTTTTGATTTTTTAAATTTATTCTTAGCAATAATGAATTAGTGGAGCATTCACCTAGAAACCATTAAAAATCAAGTTGTTTTCGCTATCACTTCTATCACAGTAAAATTCATAGCCATTTTGCCTTTGGTTCTAACTACTACACCATCGTCCTTGAAATTTTGTATCGTTTTCGGCATATTGCATGAAATGATTTTAAGCAGCCATTGTTCATTGTTCACATTGTTGATATCGGGAAAAGGTATTTTTTAGTGATTGTTGTGAAAAGAAAGTGTTAATTTAATATCAAAGAATAGTTTCAGTTTGAATAAAACAGTTACCACCAGTGTTAATCATAGAAGGTTACATTTCAGTTACATTCTAGTTGTACGTAACCTTAGCCTTCGACCTGGTTACGGTATCGGTTATACGGTAACCAATATTAAATCTGTTGTAGTCACTTATTTCTTATGTCGTCATTTCTAAGTTACACTGTAACCTATTTTCATTGCCGGTTTCGTTTCGATGTAACTTGATCGTTTTGACGTTTGAGAATAATCATCATTTGTTTACTTAATACCAATGTCTGGGGGGAGAAGATTCCAAGTACCATCAATTAAGTAAATAAACGCATTTACAAGAGCATTTCACAACCCGTGTACCAATTGTTTATCTTTACCATTAGCAATATTCTTCAGGTCTAGTTTTTCCTTAATCCGTTGTGTTTACAAGGAACAGTGAACAAATTGTTGCGAAAATGTTACTAGCCGACTTTTTTTGACTTCGTAACTGCTCGTAACGGAAAATTAACTGTTTTGCGACCAGCAATTTGATGACAGTTTGGAAAAAGGTTTCATTTGTGTCACTTGGTAACTATTTGGTAACTCGTAACTGGAAGGTGACTGTTTTGCGACGACCAAGTTGTTGACAGTTCGAAAAAAAGGTTTCAATTTGGTCATTTGGTAACTACCTGGTAACTTTTTGAGATTTTTGTCACTAGAAAACTAAAAAGTAACTATTTTTAATTTTATGTAACCTAACTCGTTACAAGTATCCTAAATGTAACTGATGTGCAACCTTTTTGTATTTTTTTATTTTTATGATTAGTTACAAGTGCTACTTGGGCTGTGTTCCAAGCTGAAATTCAAGCAATTCTAGAGTGTTCTACTGTGTGCTTGCGCAGAAACTATAGACATTCAAATATATGCATCATGTCCGATAGTCAAGCAGCTCTAAATGCTTTAAAGTCGGCGACATGCACATCAAAACACGTCTGGGAATGTATTCAATAACTCCAAAAATTATCTTGCCGTAACCAAGTCAACTTATATTGGGTACCAGGTCACTGTGGAATTGATGGAAATGAAAGGGCTGATGCGCTTGCAAGACTCGGATCTTCTCATCAATTTATAGGGCCTGAGCCCTTTTGCGGCCTATCTGCTTCTGTTTTAAAAATGGAGCTGAAGGCATGGGAATGTAGGAAAGTGGAATCAAATTGGAATAACACTTTCAATGCTAGGCAGTCGAAACGGTTAATCTCTCCAAACATTTCTATGACTCGCAAAATACTGGAGCTTTCAAAGAAAGATCTAAGCATCTATACTGGTCTAATAACAGGACATTGTCCGAGCCGCTATCATCTGAAGCTAATGGGAAAACTTCAAGATGTTATATGTCGCTTCTGTGGCATAGAAAAGGAAGACTCGGAACACCTGTTATGCCGATGTCCGGCAATTTTTAATAAAAGATTAAGTTCGACAGAGGGCTGTTAGAACCCTTTGATATTTGGAGAACAATTCCCAGTACGGTAGTGCACTTTATCCCAAATGTATCACCGGACTGGACAAATGCTATTAGTCAAACAATGACGGTCGCTTCTAATAGTGGTGCGTCATCTTGACAACATAGCTATAGTAAAATGGGGGATATATCACAATAGATCAAACAAATGGTCGCAGTGATAAAAATACCCAACATGGAAAAAAAATGAGAACCCTTTGCGGGAAGTTCGATTGTTATTTTATTTTACAGGTTTCTGGAACACCCGGACGAACCAATAGATTCGCACAAAATCTCTGGCATTTGTCGCATTGGAATTGTGTGGTGGAATTCTGCATAAGAATCGTACAGAATGCCTTGCTTATATAGAACCAAGATTCTTGTATAAGAATCTAACAGGCAAATCCCCAGGATTCCTATAACTCAGTAAAGGAATCCCCTTTACTATGAAATAGAAATCCAGAACTCTGGAAGTAGAAATCCTGTGTGTTGGTAAGGGTACTCTTGCAGTGCATGTTATACAGCAAACACTCGGGTGATATTACAATAGATCAACGATACTGGTCGCAGTGATGAGTCCATAGAGGAAAAAAAGTCCGAAAGTTGTCCGAAAACGGCTTTGCAGCAAATTCTCGGTTAGCGTTTACGTAGATACTCCTTAAATGTTTGTTTGTTTCCAGATTTTGGTTTGCGTTACGGTCAGGTACAAATAGTCCTCTTTGCTTTCTAGACATAACTTCTACTACTCCTACTACTTTCAGAGCGACTTTCGCTGACAATTTCAGATTGAAAATAACCCCCACTTTCGAATAAGTTGTATAATCAGCTGAACTTGCTATTAGCCACTTCCGGGTTTCCTGTTCCAGACGTTTTCAAATTCCTCTCCGAAAGTCACATACCGGGACTGGTGACGTCATTGCGTAAATTTAATTTTTCAGTATAATTCATGCTTTTAAAATTCTGTGAAATTTATAGTCATAAAATAAAAAAACCGCCATTATTTTATGCGTAAGCGAATTTTTTCTTGTTTAGTCTTTCGTAGTATTTTCATAGTCCTGTTGATGAGAAAATTAACCTTGAAACGTTGGCATATACAACAAAAAACGCGATTATTACAAATTTGTGAGTTTATTGGATATTGTGTGCCCCATACTATCGGTATGGGGAAAGATTAATTTTATTAGATGCTTTTAAGGAAGCAAGAAGTATTTTTCACATGCGATCCGAAAATTCACTAGTGCTGAAAATTCGAAATATTTATGAGACATCATAAATTTAGCGAAAAACTGGATATAGACTGAAACATATAATCTAAACACGTTCTAGTTATTACGTATACGTATTGTGTTTTAACCCAAACAAGTCTGCGATATATAATATGGATGATAAGCTTAAGCCAGAAAAAGCACGCATAAGCGTAATCGTCACCCAAACAATAACAGTTATGAGAATTATTCTCATTTAGCTGGGCTATGAACAGTTGTCATTCAATGTCCGTTCTGCCTTTCAAAATATTTTAAAATTGTTTTGATTTAAAAGGCGTTAATTGACCTTATGCACGCTATCTCATACGAAATGTATAGTCAGTGAAAGCGTATTTCCCGTAGTTGATTATTTATTATTTACCTACATTTAATTTGTAGCTCAAACTGAAATTGATGTTTCTCCCTCCCATGGGTAGGTGGTTTGACGCGTACTTCGGCCAAACAACCTAAAAATTCTTAGTTCCGCATGTAGAATGTTTATAGTTTAAGTTGGATATATGTGTAGTATGTAGTATTGCATAATTTAGCTTTATGTGTAGCATGTGTCTCGTAAAGCGGAATGGAGCGAAATCGAACGGATTTGATTTTAAATTCAATCCGTTTGGGCCGAAGCACCGGGAGGGCTTACTCGGTTCCCTAGATGAATTGCTGGTATGCACAGAAATTTCTCTAGAAAACTGAAACCAAATCCTACCCACCATTCATGAGATTTTGACTTACTCTTGAAAATTAAAATGTATCGCTAGTTAGAACGAACGAGCGTTCAAAAATGATGTGATGTCTTTATTTGCGTAATCGAGACATTTTCTATGAGATTGCCATAGAATTTGTGGCTGTTATGCGATTATGGACAGCACAGCACTGAAAAATATACACACACGTACATGTATACATGTGTATGCATGTATGAGTGTGCATGGGTGTATAGGTACGAATGAATATATGTTTGAGTGTTCTATGATGAGTCGGAAATTCTTCTTATACCTATGCTGCCAAATTACAATTATTAATGGGCAGGAAGTTATAGTCAGTAGCTGTGTTTCCTGTATCAGTTTCCTATGCTATTACTATTATTACTAATATTGCTATCGTTGCTGTTACTGTCACCTCTATTGTATTGTTTTGGATGTAATTATAATTTTTTTTTTTCTTATTTCCCTCCTTTATTAGAATGATTTGCATGTCTTGTGACTAACCGCGTAAACGGTATTCAACTAACAACATAAAATGATCATGTATGACGCTGTTTGTCTCCCAAGGGCCTTCCTAATGCTGATGAGCCTCTGTCGGAGAGTCCATCAAGTCGAACGGTGGCAACTCACCGGCGGCCTGCTCCTCTCCATTCTTGCGGCTGTCGTCGCGGTCGGACTTAGTGGATCACTCGAAAAGATTTATAGCCTCGATATATATCTTGTTCTGTCCATTGCCCAATGCTGGCAAACTTCAACTGAAATTCCATTCTAACTAAATCTTTTTAGAGTTAAAACTTCTTCAAGTAAAACAGGTATTCGATTCTCTGGCTGATTCAAGCGATAGCGAAGGGCTGTCCTCAATCATTTCCACTTCCTAAAATGGGGTCATAGTACATAATATATGGCCGTGGTATGAGGATTTATTTTTCGATTCAATACCATCCTCACAGAATTATCAACGTCGTTAACATCTTATTAAGTCTTGCTTTAGTGACAGCTTGCACTTAAGACCTAACACGGCATATATACATATCTCCAAGTGAAGTTCTTTTTGATCCACCTCATCCCTTCTTAGTTACAGAATCATTTCAATTGTCCACGGTCTGAAGAGCATACCGACAAATCGGTTGACTACCGTTACAAATATGCAATTAATGCCACCGGGAATAATACGAGCGAGTACCAGTCCCCATTATATCGCATCTGCTCTATTTTTCGGAAGTTCAAGTAGTTTTTCGATAGTTCTGAGCGATAATATTGCTCTTGAATAATATTCCGCACAAAATATTCGAAAATTTACGCCATCAGCTACAATACTGCAAAGATGGTAGACAAAGAGGCGGCTGTGGCTTTTAATGAGCATAGGTTGTGGAACAGCGCTGGGTCAATCGTGATGACATGGGTATTTGGGAGATGAGTAGCGTCCAGCCTAGCGAGTAGTTAGTCGGTAGTAGCATAGGTGATGGACAGACATAGAATTCTCGTGATATTACTAACTTGAAAATTACAATTAGCATGCGACTAAAAACTCTCTTTTCTTTTCTTTTCTCCCTTTTCTGCCTGATCTCTATCGCTTTTTCTCACGGCAACAACAATGTTGTCGTGAGGGGGGGCAAGAGACCAGCCACAGGTGACCACACTGGTGACAACGATGGATGAGGACGCCGTGATGCCATGAATGAACAAGTTGTAAGAAAGGTCCGAGCAAGACGAGGAAACAAACAAAGGAAGGAGAAAACAAGATAAGTACAAGCCATCTTATGCTATATTGACCAAGCACACAATTATATCAAGCCAAGTTCTGTCACTCTTCTTCCGCCCATTAATCCATAATCACCAATACATTATGGAGCTAGCGTAATCCGCACGGATTCTTTTAACATTATCACAACCACCTTATCTCAGCCCTGGACAGACTTGGCTCTAACTGCCCCACCTTGTGCTGCAAACAGAAACAGAAACAGAAACAGCTCAAACTGAAATTGATGTTTCTATTTTCTCTCTGTCCATTACAGCACCTTTGTCCGAGGAATTCTTTCAAAAATGTCGAACCGACTTCTACGAGTGTCCCAAGAATGTCCTCGCGCAAAATGTGTGCACTCGAATAGATCCATTCGAAGCTTGTATGTCACGGAAAGCGCTCGAGAATACTCAGCATGTCTTCACTTACAAGGTAAGTTTGCAAAGCTATATTTTTACCGATCTTTGTAACTAGATTAATAACGTCCATAATTCTAATTTTAGATTGAAAATGAAGGTAAACCTCTGACCAATCAGAAAAGTTCCGGTCGCTGCTGGTTGTTTGCCGCCCTGAATTGTATCCGAATTCCGTTCATCAAGCAGTACAATTTGGACGAGTTCGAGTTCTCCCAAGCCTATCTGTTCTATTGGGACAAGATCGAGCGAGCAAATTACTTTTTGAACAACATCGTTGACACGGCTCGACGAGGCGAAGAGGTTGACGGTCGGTTGGTTTCGTTCCTGCTATCGGATCCTACCTGCGACGGTGGTCAGTGGGACATGTTGGTCAACCTGATCAATAAGCATGGTTTAATGCCGAAAAAATGTTTCCCCGAGAGCTACAGTTGTGAGGCGAGTGCCCGTATGAATTCGGTTATTAAAAGCAAGGTACGTTAATGCAATTACCACCTATCGACGTTGAGCATTAGTAGTTACCTTTTACAGTTCCGCGAGTACGCCAAAGTATTGCGTACACTAATTGCAGACGGCGCCAGTGATGATGATGTTCAGGCAGAGATTCAGAAACAAATGAATGAAGTTTACAATGTAGTGGGCATTTGTCTTGGTATTCCCCCGGAAAAATTCACTTGGGAATACTATGACAAGAGTAAGAAGTATTTAAGTATTGGACCAATCAAACCGACTGATTTTTACGAAAAGTACGTAAAACCGTACTTTAATGTGGACGATAAGGTTTGTTTAGTGACAGACCCTCGCTCAAGCAACCCGTACGGACGATCCTATACTGTGGACTGCCTTGGAAATGTGGTCGGTGGGCGACCGGTGCTGTACAATAATCAACCTGTTGAAACCTTGCTAGACCTGGTGACGAAGGCGCTGAAACTGGGCGAACCAGTCTGGTTTGGCTGCGAAGTGAGCAAGCGGTTTGCCGGTAAACAGGGCATTGAAGATTTAGACATGTAAGATTCCCGACTGTTACTTATGTGACTTTCGGAAAGTGGAAGTAATTTTTTTTCCTGCGTTTCACTTGCAGTCACGACTTCAAGCTGGTATTCGGAGTCGATATTCAAACAACCATGGACAAGGCGGATCGTCTCCTGTATGGCGAATCGATGATGACGCACGCCATGGTGTTCACCGGAGTTTCCGTCGACGTGAGTATATGTACTGATACATTTATGCTATTTTTCGGCTGTTTTGGAAAAAAAAATCTTTTAATGAAAAGAAATAGAAAACTCTGAATGAATCTTTTTTTTTTTCATTTTCAGCAAAACACCCAGCAACCGACCAAGTTTCGCGTTGAAAATTCTTGGGGAGAAGATCGCGGCGAGAAAGGTTACCTCATCATGACGGCCGAATGGTTCAAGGAGTTTGTTTTCGAAGTGGTCGTCGATCGTAGCATAGTTCCGCAAGATGTACTGGACGTGTTCGATTTGACTCCAACGGTACTGCCAGCGTGGGATCCGATGGGAACGTTGGCAAAGTAATTCCTCTTGAATTTCGGCATCACCCTATCTATTCTATCTCTTTCCACTGACATACAACTGCACGAGATATCTTTTTATTTAATAATACAAGGGAATTATCACGATATTTAAAAGCATAAAGCATACACAGAATGCAAAGCGCAAATAAAGTACATGTTTTCGTTGCCTTTCTCATATGACATTAAGACTTTGTAGTCTGTCGCTTGAGTCTGCGCCTGTGAATCGAAGTATCATTGGCAGCGTCTCCGGAAAATCGATAATCTGATAGCTATATAATGTGTGTGACTATTTTGTTAAGTCATAGTTTATATTTTTACCATTACATGGTTTGGTAGTTCGTATTGCTCGATCTAAACAGCGCACCTTTTTTAATTTAAAATCAAGTATTTCAAAATAGGCACGTTCAAGAACTGCCTTGTGATAGCTTAAGCGCAAACTCGTTTAGAGCTAGTGCAACAGCTTAAATATAATTCCGGCAGCATACCGAAATGTTTTCAATTAGAAGTAATTAAAGCAAAAGCATATTTTTTCCGCGGATGAATCTGGATAATTTCATTTTTTTCATAGATTCCAATCTAATCAACACTGTCAACATAACAATTACCTACATATTTCTATATTCGATTTGATTTTTGCGTGGATAGATTCTTTGAATTTTTTTTGGTTAATGGTGATTACAAATTCACCACGGCCGTATGCAAAACGAATCGATTGCAGTTCTCACTTTCATACATAACATGTAACGTTTTATGTAAAGTTCACGCAAAATATGAATTTAATACATTACATTTATTATAATAGCGCAACCTAACTTTCACAACAGAGCCAGACCACATTTTAATGATCTTACTTGATGTTAACCGGTATGCATGTTCTCGTTCAACATTCTTAACATTTCAGTAACATTTTCTTACGTTGCCCTTGTCATCATGTAAAAAAATCCTGCTGCAAAGTTGATATTGTTGAAGAAATTACTTTCAATTTATATAATTAGACCATTGACAATCTGATCCCATACTCATCGATCAACTACAAATTTGCAACTTACATTTGTTTCCATACTATTATGTATGATTTTAATTAGGTAGTTATTTTTTTGTCACAGTTTTTCCCGCTAATCAACGAACATATTTTAATTTTTTCTTCATTGAAAATAAGAAGATGCATTTGAGCTTTCAAAAATATCTATCCAACCTAAAACACAAACTCCCATGTTTTTAAAAGATCTTACCAAAATACGGGCTATATTGAATATGCTGCTTGTTCTGCGTGCTTAAATTTTTGGTATGGCATGTTGACTGCCCTCTCACGAGAAAATAATATATCTACTACTAAGAATAATTATCATTGTCGAAATTACAATCAGCAAAACCATTGAGCGGTATTATTCGCGAGAGTAGTTCAAGTATGATATTTAACTTTAACGACACATCGACCAATAAAGTGATGATAAATGAGGAAAATCACATACCTAAACTTACGTGGTGGGTTTGATTTAATCCCTTTTCGCTCTACAAACTTCAAACGAGCTTCTGCCAACAGAGACACAGTTTCAAGGGTGAATGAAAGAGCTAAGATAGAAGCATGAAAACCGCAAAACATGCCATTCTCGTTAGCAGGAACAGAAAATATTATCTAGCTAATACGATGTAACTGTATTTAAATAACTAATATATTATTGAATGTCACGGTATAACAATAAAGCAAATCGTGGGAGTTGCTTTTAATCATTTTCGAAGAAAGGCAATTATAAATCGCTCTGAAATCACAATCCAAGTTTTTATTCCGTATAATCTCACCTAATCGGTCTACGTAATAGAAAAAAATCAAATATTTTCTTCAGCATCCTAAAATTTTAAAATGACTGTGTTCCTTCGGTCGATTCAATCGCTTCTGATATAGCTCATACTCATATTTGAGTTTAGCCCAAATTCCTAGGCACATTTTGAGCAACCGAGTATCCGGTTCGTATTGATGCTTCTCCGTTCGGTAGATTTGCACAACCATCTGTTTGGCGCCGGCAAAATTGTACCTCTGTATCATCGCAATCGCCAGGTATAGCTTACACCTTGCAATTAGGGATGGTTCACCAACACGCATCGCAAACTTCATTTGTTGAATCGAAATTCGACCGGCAATGTTAGCCTGAAAAGCAAACAGAGTATGTAGAAACGATATTACGTCTCGATTTATTAATTTGAGCTACGCAATCTAATTTATAATCTCCCAACGCTGAAAATGCTCCACCAAGCGTCGACAACCAGGACATCATTTCGTCCGTCTCAATCCGTTCCCATATCATACGGTTAGCTCGTTCACCCCTGAAAAAACGCTTTATAATTGAACACTTCTCCGATTGTATTTATTTTGACAAATACCTACCATTTGTAGTCCAGAGGTTGTTTGCCTGGAGAATGAAGTTTAATAACCAAGCAGTTGGGCCTTCCACCGACAAAATTATAGACAGCATTCAAGATGCGTAATCGATATGCTTGGAAGTAATACAACTCTACTAGAAAACGATGTAGCTCTATCGGATCAGTGCAAACGACCGTCCTAGAATGCTCGGAATGTTTTTCCAACGGTGAACCCTCTGTACAAACCTTTTCACGTTTTTTCACACAACTTCGATAAATAACAAATTTATCTACTGAATCAAAGCAGTCCAGCACGTAAAATGATATCATTATATTAAATTTTATATGGATTGTGCTACATTCTATTACAAAAATGTAATTTTACGTATATAACCTATGCCTTTCGAAAACAAAAAAAACATTCATCAGCTGTTTCTATTTATGATACGGTTGAAATGTCAAACGGCATAGTTGGTGCTAGCCGGCAAAACCGACCGATTGCGCATTTTCACACACGCTGAAAATAGGGTACTCAATGCAAAGATAGTACCTAAGTTCTCACAACTGATTCCATCACCATTAGTATCAACTCAAAATCCGCTAAATTTTGAAACAAAATGGAGAGTACCATCATAAATAAAGGTAACTCTCCGCGTTCGTTCAAAATTTAGCGGTATTTGAGTGTCCCGGCGCCTCTGTAATCTATAGTCTCTGTGGTATAGATAAATTAGAAAAAATTGATACACAAGATGCAGGCATTTAGAAAGTGCATGTAATCTCGACCTCATCTAGCAAAATTATAAATTTGAAAAATGTCCAGTGTTATCGAATTGCAACTACATTCGTAGTTCTACGTTAGCGCAGCGTTCGTGCCTTTCTTAGGCACAGACCTTCATACTTTTTAACAAGTTCAACAACAATGATTATTGTTAAATTGTTGGAATGCACCTCCCTGTTGGCTTTGAGGTATGACACTTGTCTAATAAGCCAGTCGTCGTATGTTCGAATCTCGACTGGCAGAGGCTGTTAGAGTCAATAGGATCGTAGCAAGTGACCCTGCAATGGTCCTGCACTCTAACAGCTGGCTGCGAAGTCTGTCGTATAAAAACAGAAGGTCAAGTTTCGATAACGGAATGTTGCACCTAGGCTTTGCTTTGTTAGAATGCAGAGAGAGGGCAAAACTGCATTTTAGAAAACTTTTTTTCGAAATATTACGAAAGATGTGTCGAAACTCGTTTTCTGCCTACCAAATAATGCATTTGCTGAAGGGGTATGAAAGGAGGAAGGTAATGAAGATGCGTCCAAAAAAGCTCTAGCCATCCCAAGTTCCTACCTAGTAACTCCACGTGGTCATACCCGGAAATGCTCTTTCCTTAAGATTGAGTAGCTAAGCTAGGAGGTGCGATGCTGCGTGGATCCCGGTTGCCTGATATCAAAATTGTGATTTTGGGCAGACGGCCGATCCACTCGTAGGGTTGCCAAGTGGCCGGTTTTTGGCCGGCCCGGCCGGTTTTTCAACTGCAAAGCCGGTGGCCGGTCAATCCTGCAAAAAGGCCGGTTTTCCGACATAGGAAGCCGGATTTGTACTTTTTTCCTGATGTGTTAAATTTTCTGATAAATTTATTAGCAATCCTGAGCAGTGGATCATTGAAGATAGCCAGTTTTCAAGTGACAATACTTTGCTTCTGGCGGTAATATACCTTAAATTGTCCACCAGCACCAGAAGCAACTAGTTGTCTTCTGGTATCTTCAATCATCCATGCAATGTTCTTTCGATTCCACGACTACCTAAATAATAATAATTACCGCACATTACACATTCCAGGCAAATCCTCTAGTAATATGCAGCCATAACCCCCCACCCCCCCGCCACCCCGCAATTTTTGAAGACAGGACCGACCGACCGGTTTTTGAAATTTTCGGACTTGGCAACCCTAGTAACAATATTAAGATATTGATATTGTTCGGATTCGTTTTAATTCTTGCTTGGTATTACTTGTAATAAAACATGACAATATACAGAAATGAATGTAATCTATTGAACTGAAACCACTTGAAACTTATTTCTGATATGCTTTGTTGGAAGAGGCCACCATTTCTTTGCGCTTTGATAGGATTTCCCTGCTGTTTTAGATTTCAGCGTCGTTGAACTACTGATTGTTACTTTGAAAGGGAATGGTATTGCGATCTTACAAGTTAAAGTGATTTTGAAGTTATTTTATCTTTAAAATGATTCACGCCAATGAATAAACACGGCTTCTTCACAATTTTGTCTAAACTGATTTCCTATAAAACGTAAAATACTTTCTTGCATTTTAATAAATAGGAACGGTTATTCAGAACATTTTTCATTTTTGTTGCGTGAAGTTTGGGAATAGCACTGCATTGAGAATGCCGTAAGGGCGTCATTGAAAATCATAAAATAATTGAAATTTTTTTTAACTAAGTATGTACAAATGAAATTAATAGTAGTTACACTACTACAACTACAGCTACAACCAATACCACGTAATTTAAAAAAATCACTGATGTTTATTGATCGTATACTATTTTGCATAAAATGCTAAAGAAAGTCTAATGGCAATATCAGGTGGTTTTGCTTTAACTTTGCATTAACATACGCTCGCAATTTGTAATAGATAAATATGGATGAAACACATTTGACTCGATTCATCTGTAGTGAGTGGTAATACTTTTTTTTATATGCTGTATTGAACGGAAAAATTCAAACTAGTTGCACCAATTTTTTATAGTTTCCAATTGTTTTCTTGTTATTCACTTATTTATATAACGACTACTTCTCATGAGCTTTCCTAAAATAAGAGCCAGTGTCCTTTTATAAAATTAATCTGTTTTGTAATTTTGGCTAGTTTGGTTTCTTGAAATCAATGTCGTTTCTTCCTCGAGACAGTATTAAAACTTATTGTCAGTTTTAGTCCAGAGCAATACAATTTCGTCTGACATTATGTTTCTGATCTTTTTTTTTAATCCAAATGTCTTCGAGCATTCCATGCCACACAAACAGGGTAACTATTCCTAATGAATCACTCGACTGAACCAAGTTCAACCTAATTCCAGCTACCTTAGGTGATATATTCTACCCTAGCCGTATTCCACTGTACACACCACTTCTAGGTCGTACGAGTCATTTAATAAGTTCCTCCTAAACACACTGTTTCTTGTAGAACTTCACTTTTGCCTAACCAGCCATTATTATTATTATAAAGTTCGCAATCAGTCCGAAAATCTGTGTCAGATCATATTTATTTACATACACGCATTTATCGATGGACACACTTTCAGAAAAAAAGATAATATAATTGAAGCACTATTAGTCCAAAAACTACTGCCAGAACACTATTGACGGCCAGTTCCTTGTTTCGGAGAATCTGACGAGCTCTCTCGACATTGTTAAGGTCCTCCTTGAAGAAATTTTTCTTCAGACCTGGAATGATTCGTTCGAAATAAAGCCGCCAGCTGTAGGTCCGGTTGTCGCACGGATAGTGCCGATGGTCCGTCGAATTCATTCTGGAAATTTAAGCGGAAGAAAATGGTTAAATTCAACTACCATACCATTTTTATTATTTCAGTTTTAAACCAAAAAAAACTAATGGAATCTTGAGATGAGATTTTTTAAACCTATTTAAATCTTCTTCAATAGAATATATAACTATAATATAGTATACTTTTATCAGAGACTCAACGAATCTCGCAAAGGCTTTGTTCCGCGGCCCGAAATGTGCAGAGATAAAGATGGAGGTATCTTGACTGACGACCGTGCGGTGATCGAAAGGTGGAAGCAGCACTACGATGAACAGCTGAATGGCGTGCAGGCGGAAGACTATGATAGTGGAGGAAGTGACCACATTGGTGTAGCAAGCATCAACTAATTGTCAAGATTTGGGATACGGAACGACAACCGGAGGAGTGGAAAGACGGGGTTATCTGCCCTATCTACAAGAAAGGCGATAAGCTGGATTGTGAGAACTACCGAGCAATCACTATCCTGAATGCCGCCTACAAAGTGCTGCCCCAAGTCATCTTTCATCGACTATCGCCAATAGCCAATAGATTTGTGGGAAGTTACCAGGCCGGCTTCGTGGAGGGTCGGTCAACAACGGACCAAATCTTCACGCTGCGGCAGATCCTCCAGAAGTGCCGCGAATTCCGAGTCTCCACGCACCACCTGTTCATCGACTTCAAAACCGCAATGATAGCGTAAACCGACAAGAGCTAGGGAAAATTTTGGACGAAAACGGCTTTCCGGGTAAGCTTACCAGACTTATCATGGCTACGATGGATGGAATCCAGTGCTGTGTGAGAATCCCGGGTGAATTGTCGGACCCATTCGAATCTCGCAGGGGACTTCGACAAGGAGATGGTCTTTCCTGCCTGTTATTCAACATTGCGCTTGAAGGTGTTATGAGACGAGCGGTGATCGAAATACGGGGCAAGATTTTCAATAAATCCAGCCAATTTATCTGCTTTGCTGACGACGTGGATGTTGACGGCAGAACATTTGAGGCGGTGGAAGATCAGTACACCAGACTAAAACGCGAGGCAGAGAAGATTGGATTGAAGATAAATACGTCTAAAACGAAGTATATGCTGGCAGGCGGGACCGAGCGCGACAGGGCCCGCTTGGGCAGTACCGTGGTAATCGAGGGGGATGAGTTCGAGGTAGTCGACGAGGTCGTATACCTTGGCTCACTGGAAACAGAGGACCACAATACCAGCCGTGAGATTAAAAGACGTATTATCAGCGGAAGTCGGGCCTACTAAGGACTCCACAAACACTTGCGGCCGAACAATTAGAGCCCCCGTACAAAGTGCACACTGTACAAAACGCTAATTAGACCGGTTGTCCTCAACGGGCACGAAACGTGGACACTGCTTTTCGAGCGGCGAGTACTAAGAACCATCTTTGGCGGAGTGCAAGAGAACGGTGTATGGAGGCGAAGAATGAACCACGAGCTCGCGCGTCTCTACGGCGAACCAAGTATTCAGAAAGTGTTTAAAGCTGGACAGATACGTTGGGCAGGACATGTTGCTAGAATGCCGGACAACTATCCTGCAAAAATGGTTTCCGCATCAAATCCGGTAGGAACAAGCCGAAGAGGAGCACAGCGAGCTAGGTGGCAAGACCAGGTGGAGCGAGATCTGGCGAGCACTGGGGGCCCGCGGAACTGGAGACCATGGACCGAAATAGTTGGAGAAATTATACTGTGCAGGCCTTGTCGTAAGACGTTAGGCCAATTAAGTAAGTAAGTAATAGTATACTCACTCAATATACAATTCCCGCATATTCTGGTTGTCGAAGAGAAATGTTGTGAACGCAAACTTTTTCACCGTTTCGACCACTTTGTCTAGTTTTTGGTATGTGCTCACTAGCCGCGGTTTTTCTCCGCGAAGCCTTAGTGCCGTGTCCACGATAAACGCCGGCAGGTAGTGCAGAAACAGCGAATAAATCCGGAACATCGTTTCGCTAGTGGTACAAACCGTAATCGGTCGATAGATTCCGGTTTCCAACGGGTACTTTCTTATTACCTTTTCACACTCGTGGCGTCGTTCATCTGTAAACGAGAGAATAAAGCGATATAATTGCTATATAGAACATTCTATCAGAATTGACTATTACCAAACGTTAGAGGATTATCCGTGGAACTTGTGCAATTATATATGAGAAGTTCTTTCTCCTGCTCTCTGCAATGATATCGAACAATAAATAATGCAATTTTTATAACAAAATATTTCAAGTGCTTACTTTGTGACAAAAGTCTTCCATCCTACGGCAATGATTGTGTTGCAAACATAATCCACCGGAACAGTATCGATCTGTACTTGTGTATCGATTTGGCTCGTCCGAATCAATCCATAGTACCAGCCAATAAATGTCCCATTAGACCCATATATACTATCACACCAGCCGGGCATGGGTTCGTCCAGTGCTGGCATTACGCAGGATGGTCGGACCACCGCCACCGGAAAGTATTGACGATAGTTTTGACAAATAACCTCTGCCAATGCTTTCGTGAATGTGTAAGTGTTGGGCCACTTGAGCGAATATTTGTAGACTTCTCCTCTCATTTTTTCATCATCCATATTAGCTAGGATCTTTTCCGGATCCATGTCCAATGGATATATATGCTCTTCGATGTGATCCCGATAGCTATGTGAATAAGCCGTGGACACGTAGATAAAACTCTGAAACCAAATTAATTACCACTAACTCTCGAATTCGAAATTCTATTCAACAAACCTGTAAATTCTTACAACTTTTGCCGATCTCCAAGGCCTCTTTCGTTCCGCCCAAATTCAGCGTGATGGATTTAACGATCTCCTCGTCAAATTTGACGGTAGCGGCGATGTGAAGAATGACGTTTACATGTTCCTGTAGGTACTCCGCACTCTCCTGAGTTAGACCGAGACCTTTCCTTTCGAGATCACCTTCCACAACTTTGATTCGTTCCTTGTACTCCGGAGATTTAGCCGTAAGTCTATTAAATACCTAAATTAAAATTGTATTGGATAGATCAATGAAGTACTAAATGTAGGAATCAAGTGATACACAAAAAGGGACATTGTTTAGTCAAGAATAGTTTGAAAATCTCGAATTTGCTGATGAAATATCAGAAAACGAAGCCTAAATCTATTTATTTCGCGCACTTGACAGTCACAGATTTTTAATAGGATTGTGGGAGAAGACGAGACAAAAAGTTGTTATGCATCTTCATATCTATAGGTGCTTGATCTACCACAAAACACATGCAAGCAATCTCCCATTATTTGGAACAGGTATTCGCCATCGACTGACAACAAACCGGTTGCTATTGCCATAGAAGGAATACAGCTGAAGATCACGTGTTTCGTTTGATACCGGCCACTTTCTTCCTTTCTTTCGCTGGGTCAAGGGTATAGCAGATTCGTAAACCGGTATATATGGATGTACCGTATGATACATCATATCTTATTAATCCATTCTGAAACAGGTCCCTTAAAAACTGGTTGAAGCGAGTTGCTAACCCCTACCGATGATATCGCAGAGTATGACTCAGTAAAGACCGTTGTTGCACCATTACGGAAGTCCTCACAATCGCAACGATACTTTAGATGTTAAAATGTATCAAAAATGTCTCGGCATGTGTTTTAAGACAAAACAATAAATTTATTAGGTCGAGCATTGTTTCCATTCGGATTCTACATAGCGTAACGTTTATTCGAATGGTTATTGCTTCCGAACAATAATATCTTGATCATAATTTATGTTTTGCCTTGTTAAGTATCTATCAAAACCGCATAGCCCTAGTGTGTCTAATAATTAATGATCTTCGCATTATTCAAGTGATTCTGATAGGAAAATAATAGGTTGCGTGCTAGCATCGGGAGCCTAATACGATCTCGATCAACTGTTAGTGATTGGCTATGAAATTTTCGATATCAATTTCTTAATAAGCACAACAAAACATTGCCTTGCAGTGATGATCGTGATAAATTCCAGCCCAGAAAACTTAATCGTTTTTTACTACCGCGTGGAAGAACTTGTGGACCGATATCGATAATCACGGTGCTGCACGTGAGCTGCCGGCCCGTAACTGAATACTAAAATAGTCAATGATGCAACAGAGTAGTAGATAAATATACTTGTTGCTTTCGATAATGGGTTTCGCCGCGAGGAAAAAAATGTAATCGCAGTCGTAATTAGAGGTTTTAATTCACCATTAAATGTTTAAGAAGATTAGGAGGTTTCACTTTTGTCACTACCGTTGAAGCACAAAGAGACTAAAATCTAATCGATATCAATGTAGAATTTAAATTGGAAATATTTTATTTCAATATTTAATATTTACCAAGTCATCATTGCATGATTCGTCACTCATATGCATCAGACTAATTAAACATTGAAAATTTTATGAAATACTTAGTGCACTGATAATTGATGCCGAATAAAATGAATTGTCACGCACTTTATGTAACAAAATTATTATAATTAACCAAAGAAATACCTTTCATATTTGAGAGATGTTAACCAAAGGAGTTTAAAAACAGATGTTAACAAAAATAATTCATATTTACCCTATAAAGAAAATCATACAACTGTCATATGATTATTTTTAAAAGCTTTCTGGCCACCCTGGATGTTTTGTCGGGGTTTCTCCTGACAGCCATTTTGTATTTAGCTGCTCAAAATCGCTTCGAATTTTTGAGTATGGAAATTGTTTCTGTGCTACCAATGTTGCTCTTTCTTAGTAAGGGAGTTAAAGATTATATAATAGATTATACATTACATTATTTAATCGGCAGCTAACGCTTAGCACTTCTTGACACACTGTCCAACTATAAAAATTGCAAATTTGCTGAATTTGCAGAACAGTGTGCATCATAGCAAGCTTATATTTCACCCACGACGTGGTTAATTAAACATTTTTTAAACCTATGACCTTCGGTAAATACAGTGCGCCAGCATTGTGCGAAAAATCTTATATAGATAAAGTGTGTGTAACGGCAAAATGGACAGAGAGGAAATTATTAAAACTGCTCAATTTATAATTTATAATAACATTAAGTACCGTTCTGGAAACTTTGTTGTTCGAGGTGGAAAGTTGAATGTTTTAGCGAACATTATCAGGCGTTTTAGTAGAGGATAAGTTAGCTAGCATTTATATATTGATGATGAGTGCTTTCGTGGCCCTCCTTTTGACAACATCGAAAAAAATATATTACGTAGGTGATCAACAATAACAAATTCCAAACATCTTGCTCCTCTCCACCACTCTTCGCTCCCCTCGCATATAACTCCATTGCATAAATATCAATCACTGGCAAGAATTAACGATTCACCATATCATGATTTTGCTTCCCAGGCCCGCGACGACAAGTTTATACACTTGCGAGTTCAACCTCGATATTAGAATTGAAGTGACAAGGTTTTCCCGTCCAATAGGTAAAGAAATATTTGCTTCGATTAAACTTAGACCAAGTTGATGTCCTGAAAGGAATCAATTTTGAGAAAGTGTAAAAATACCATTCGCCTTCAATTAATGTTATCATTTGAACATTAAAGCTAAACCAAATTGATGTCCTGAACGTAAAATGAGTTCGTAAAAAAGAGCAACCACTCCTTCCTCACAATCGATTATATCGGTAACTAAGCCTACACTCAAAACTGAAGTCTTGTATGAAAACGAGGAATATTCATGCATGTGATGTGACGCAGCAATTCTTAAAGTGAAGAATCAAAGAATCACTCAAAGAGTTACTTCTGTTAGCTGCTTTCAATACTTGACATACTTTCGATTATATTACTACTAGCTGACCCGACAAACTTCGTATTGCCACAAATTAACCTGTGTTGTACATAAATCATGAATCTCGTATGATCTTTGTCACTTCTCGAGTTTTGCAAGCCCCCCAGTGGGCGGCGCTTCCGACGGCGGGTCACCGGCAACACTCGCGACCGGCTCGTCCTGAATGATCTAGTGTTACTATAGATAGTTTTTGTGGTCTTGTTATTGATTAATGTTTTATGGAAGAGTCTCGAATTTCTCGAGTTGGATTAGTTTTTAAGTTTCGCAAAAATTTCTGTTTTATTTGTATGAGAGTCCATATCCCCCTACCACAGGGGTGAGAGGTCTCTAACTATCATAAAATAAATTCAAGACTCAAAAATCTCCTACATGCTAAATTTGGTTCCATTTGCTTGATTAGTACTCAAATTATAAGGAAATTTGTATTTCATTTGTATGGGAGCCCACCCTCTTAAAAGGGAAAGGGGTCGTAATACACCACAGAAAAAAAAATTCTGCCATCTAAAACTCTCACATGCCAAATTTGGTTCCATTTGCTTGATTAGTTCTAAAGTTATGAGCAAATTTGTATTTCGTTTGAATGGGAGCCCCCCCCCCCTCCTAAAAAGGTAAGAAGTCCTAATTCATCATGGGAAAAATGGTTGCCTCCAAAAACACCCACATGCCAAATATGGTTTCATTTGCTTGATTAGTTCTCGAATTATGAGGAAATTTGTATTTCATTTGTGTAGAAGCCCCCTCTCTTGAAGTGTGGAAGGATCCTAATTCACCGTAGAAAATATTTTTGCCTCCAAAAACCTCCACATGCCGAATTTGGTTCTATTTGCTTGATTAGTTCTCGAGTTATGGGGAAATTTGTATTTCATTTGTATTGGAACCCCCCCTCCTAATGTGGGAAGAGGTCCTAATTCATCACAGAAAAAATTCTTGCCTCCAAAAACACCTACACGCCAAATTTGGTTCCATTTGCTGGATTAGTTCTCGAGTTATGAGGAAATTTGTATTTCGTTTGTATAGGACCCCCCCTCCTAAAGTGGGGAGGGGTCCCAATTCATCATTGAAAAAAAAATTGTTTCCAAAAACACACACATGCCAAATTTGGTTCAATTCGCTTGATTAGTTCTCGAGTTATGAGGAAATTTGTATTTCATTTGTACAGGAGCCCCTCCTCTTAAAGTGGGGAGGGGTCCTAATTCACCATAAAAAATTTTCTTGCTCTCGAAAACCTTCACATGCCAAATTTGGTTGCATTTGCTTGATTAGTTCTCGAGTTATGAGGAAATTTGTATGGAAGTCCCCCCTCTTAAAGGGGAGAGGAGTTATAATTCCTCTTATAAAGAGGGGAGAGGTCTCAATTCACCATAGAATAAATTCTTGTCACCAAAAAAAACACCCACATGCCAAATGTTGTTCTATTTGCTTGATTAGTTCTCGAGTTAGGATGAAATTTGTATTTCATTTGTACAGGAGCCCCCCCTCTTAGAGTGGGGAGGGGTCCTAATTCACCGTAGAAAATTTTCTTGCCCTCGAAAACCTTCACATGCCAAAGTTGGTTCCATTTGCTTGATTAGTTCTCGAGTTATGAGGAAATTTGTATGGAAGCCCCCCCTCTTAAAGGAGAGAGGAGTTACAATTCCCCTTATAAAGAGGGAGGGGTCTCAATTTACCATAGAATAAATTCTTGTCACCGAAAACACCCACATGCCAAATTTGGTTCTATTTGCTTGATTAGTTCTCGAGTTATGAGGAAATTTGTATTTCATTTGTATAGGAGCCCCCCCTCCTAAAGTGGGGAGAGGTTCTTATTCATCATAGAAAACATTCTTGCCTCCAAAAACACCTACATGCCAAATTTGGTTCCATTTGCTGGATTAGCTCTCGAGTTATAAGGAAATTTGTATTTCGTTTGTATAGGAGCCCCCCCCCCTCTTAAAGTGGGGAGGGGTCCCAATTCATCATAGAAAAAAAATTTGTCTTCAAAAACACACACATGCCAAATTTGGTTCCATTTGCTTGATTAGTTCTCGAGTTATGAGGAAATTGGTATTTCATTTGTACAGGAGCCCCCCCTCTTAAAGTGAGGAGGGGTCCTAATTCAACATAGAAAATTTTCTTGCCCTCGAAAACCTTCACATGCCAAATTTGGTTCCATTTGCTTGATTAGTTCTCGAGTTATGAGGAAATTTGTATGGAAACAGACAGACAGACAGACAGACAGACAGACAGACAGACAGACAGACAGACAGACAGACAGACAGACAGACAGACAGACAGACAGACAGACAGACAGACAGACAGACAGACAGACAGACAGACAGACAGACAGACAGACAGACAGACAGACAGACAGACAGACAGACAGACAGACAGACAGACAGACAGACAGACAGACAGACAGACAGACAGACAGACAGACAGACAGACAGACAGACAGACAGACAGACAGACAGACAGACAGACAGACAGACAGACAGACAGACAGACAGACAGACAGACAGACAGACAGACAGACAGACAGACAGACAGACAGACAGACAGACAGACAGACAGACAGACAGACAGACAGACAGACAGACAGACAGACAGACAGACAGACAGACAGACAGACAGACAGACAGACAGACAGACAGACAGACAGACAGACAGACAGACAGACAGACAGACAGACAGACAGACAGACAGACAGACAGACAGACAGACAGACAGACAGACAGACAGACAGACAGACAGACAGACAGACAGACAGACAGACAGACAGACAGACAGACAGACAGACAGACAGACAGACAGACAGACAGACAGACAGACAGACAGACAGACAGACAGACAGACAGACAGACAGACAGACAGACAGACAGACAGACAGACAGACAGACAGACAGACAGACAGACAGACAGACAGACAGACAGACAGACAGACAGACAGACAGACAGACAGACAGACAGACAGACAGACAGACAGACAGACAGACAGACAGACAGACAGACAGACAGACAGACAGACAGACAGACAGACAGACAGACAGACAGACAGACAGACAGACAGACAGACAGACAGACAGACAGACAGACAGACAGACAGACAGACAGACAGACAGACAGACAGACAGACAGACAGACAGACAGACAGACAGACAGACAGACAGACAGACAGACAGACAGACAGACAGACAGACAGACAGACAGACAGACAGACAGACAGACAGACAGACAGACAGACAGACAGACAGACAGACAGACAGACAGACAGACAGACAGACAGACAGACAGACAGACAGACAGACAGACAGACAGACAGACAGACAGACAGACAGACAGACAGACAGACAGACAGACAGACAGACAGACAGACAGACAGACAGACAGACAGACAGACAGACAGACAGACAGACAGACAGACAGACAGACAGACAGACAGACAGACAGACAGACAGACAGACAGACAGACAGACAGACAGACAGACAGACAGACAGACAGACAGACAGACAGACAGACAGACAGACAGACAGACAGACAGACAGACAGACAGACAGACAGACAGACAGACAGACAGACAGACAGACAGACAGACAGACAGACAGACAGACAGACAGACAGACAGACAGACAGACAGACAGACAGACAGACAGACAGACAGACAGACAGACAGACAGACAGACAGACAGACAGACAGACAGACAGACAGACAGACAGACAGACAGACAGACAGACAGACAGACAGACAGACAGACAGACAGACAGACAGACAGACAGACAGACAGACAGACAGACAGACAGACAGACAGACAGACAGACAGACAGACAGACAGACAGACAGACAGACAGACAGACAGACAGACAGACAGACAGACAGACAGACAGACAGACAGACAGACAGACAGACAGACAGACAGACAGACAGACAGACAGACAGACAGACAGACAGACAGACAGACAGACAGACAGACAGACAGACAGACAGACAGACAGACAGACAGACAGACAGACAGACAGACAGACAGACAGACAGACAGACAGACAGACAGACAGACAGACAGACAGACAGACAGACAGACAGACAGACAGACAGACAGACAGACAGACAGACAGACAGACAGACAGACAGACAGACAGACAGACAGACAGACAGACAGACAGACAGACAGACAGACAGACAGACAGACAGACAGACAGACAGACAGACAGACAGACAGACAGACAGACAGACAGACAGACAGACAGACAGACAGACAGACAGACAGACAGACAGACAGACAGACAGACAGACAGACAGACAGACAGACAGACAGACAGACAGACAGACAGACAGACAGACAGACAGACAGACAGACAGACAGACAGACAGACAGACAGACAGACAGACAGACAGACAGACAGACAGACAGACAGACAGACAGACAGACAGACAGACAGACAGACAGACAGACAGACAGACAGACAGACAGACAGACAGACAGACAGACAGACAGACAGACAGACAGACAGACAGACAGACAGACAGACAGACAGACAGACAGACAGACAGACAGACAGACAGACAGACAGACAGACAGACAGACAGACAGACAGACAGACAGACAGACAGACAGACAGACAGACAGACAGACAGACAGACAGACAGACAGACAGACAGACAGACAGACAGACAGACAGACAGACAGACAGACAGACAGACAGACAGACAGACAGACAGACAGACAGACAGACAGACAGACAGACAGACAGACAGACAGACAGACAGACAGACAGACAGACAGACAGACAGACAGACAGACAGACAGACAGACAGACAGACAGACAGACAGACAGACAGACAGACAGACAGACAGACAGACAGACAGACAGACAGACAGACAGACAGACAGACAGACAGACAGACAGACAGACAGACAGACAGACAGACAGACAGACAGACAGACAGACAGACAGACAGACAGACAGACAGACAGACAGACAGACAGACAGACAGACAGACAGACAGACAGACAGACAGACAGACAGACAGACAGACAGACAGACAGACAGACAGACAGACAGACAGACAGACAGACAGACAGACAGACAGACAGACAGACAGACAGACAGACAGACAGACAGACAGACAGACAGACAGACAGACAGACAGACAGACAGACAGACAGACAGACAGACAGACAGACAGACAGACAGACAGACAGACAGACAGACAGACAGACAGACAGACAGACAGACAGACAGACAGACAGACAGACAGACAGACAGACAGACAGACAGACAGACAGACAGACAGACAGACAGACAGACAGACAGACAGACAGACAGACAGACAGACAGACAGACAGACAGACAGACAGACAGACAGACAGACAGACAGACAGACAGACAGACAGACAGACAGACAGACAGACAGACAGACAGACAGACAGACAGACAGACAGACAGACAGACAGACAGACAGACAGACAGACAGACAGACAGACAGACAGACAGACAGACAGACAGACAGACAGACAGACAGACAGACAGACAGACAGACAGACAGACAGACAGACAGACAGACAGACAGACAGACAGACAGACAGACAGACAGACAGACAGACAGACAGACAGACAGACAGACAGACAGACAGACAGACAGACAGACAGACAGACAGACAGACAGACAGACAGACAGACAGACAGACAGACAGACAGACAGACAGACAGACAGACAGACAGACAGACAGACAGAAATCCTTCTTTATAGGTATAGATAATATATGAAAATAGCCAAAAAGCCAACATTGTGCATTTTTTCAAATCTGCTTCTAAGCTACAGAAGCGATGTACAAAATGCTAATCAGACCGGTAGTACTCTACGAACTTCAGACTGTAACTTTACTTACGGAAGACATACGTGCGCTTGCCGTATTTGAACGAAAGGTGTTGCGGATTATTTTTGGCGAAGTTCAAACGGATAGCGGAGAGTGGCGTAAGCGTATAGCGAAAGTTGGGAGACTACGGTGGGCCGGCCACGTCACAAGGATGTCGGACGACTATACAGTGAAATCCGTTTTCTTCAAGAGCCCCACCGGCCCCAGGAATAGAGGGGCCCAACATGCTAGATGGATCGACCAGGTTGAAGCCGACTTGCGTATGTTAAGATGTGCAACCAATTGCATTGTACTCGGTCCTCAGCTACTCGTCGCCAATTGCAATGGAGAAGAATGCTTGATATGGCAAGAGCCACCCCGGCGCTCGGCTGGTAAAGCAAGGCAATGTATTTTTGAAAATATAATAAATATAATTGATAAATATCGTAGAACGGATAATGCCGAATCTTTTCTTCGGATCCAGAAAAAACTACTCAGCTAAAAGCTGCGTAAATTATCTGCGTCCTTCTGCGTCCGGGCAGGGAATTCCAATAGAAGATGATGCTCAACTATTCAAACGATTCAAACAAACAATCAATGTAAATGCAGGCCTGTCCGCTCTCACTACTATTCTGTAAGTTACGTCAAGTGTCATTTTCCTCGACTAGTCGACTTTTGGTCCCTACTAACACAGTTGTTATAAAGCAGTTGTAGCAATCGATATATGACCAATTATGGCCATAAATAAGTTTATGCAACTAAAAGTGCTGAAATTGTATTACTTGGGGTATTATGTAAGGGCACCGCCAGAGTGCAAGCGATCTGCGACGTGACGCGATTTTTCTTGCTGTAGTTATCCGGTATCCCTTTTTCACCCGAAGTAGGACTGTGCATTTAGCGACATGTGAGCGAAGTCGCGTCGCGTCGCAGTCGCTTTTACTCTGCCCACCACTAAAAAGTTATTGAATAATCGGTTAGCAAGTGACGTCTGAGCTTGCTTTAATTTGGTGGTGCATAGAGCCCCTATGCTGCCCATTCTCTCCGCACTCGACACTCGACAGTGACTTTCGAGCCGAGATGCTCGATGTTACTTACAGAATAGGGCCTTTAATGTCTATTCTTCAGAACTATAAGTCTATTGTAGTCGACCACAGAACGAGAAAGTTTAATCTAACTGGTTGTCTAACGGGACAATGAAAGCGTACAGACACTTGCTACTTACAATACATCGCACGTGTCGTAAAACGTGACATTGCACGCAAGAAGGAAGTGACTATACAGTTGCGTCGTCCCATTAGAAAACTAATTGGATTAAAATTTCTCGTTCATTGGTTAACTACAACTGACGAAGGAAGAGGCATAATTTGTATCTCAAAATAACTCAACCCGTCAATGTTAGTGGGGTCGTCGCGCGTTTATAGGGGGTTGTAGAATTTCCTTTTGACGTAGGCAGGGATGGAAGATCAGTGATTTTGATAAAATCTGTGAGTTATCGCCACACGCACAGAGAACAAAATCTTGTGATCAATGCTAAAGATTCACTGTTTGTCACGATCTGCACGGATCGCGACAAAGTGTTTGTCGCTTACAAGTAGTGATCTCAATGAATCTGAATCTGATCGCTTCTATGATCTTGATCGCTAGAAGTGATTTTTTCCATCCCTGGACGTAGGACTACGTCTTACGGTAAGTTTTGAGATAGGGTGTCATTCCAAAAAATCGAAAAATGCGAGCGTCACGAAAAATGATAGGTTTTGAGCGCTAATAGCTCAGCGGTTTTCCGATCGATTTTCAATGTTGAAAATTTGAAAAGATTTTCCGATCGATTGGTGTAAGAATATTGAAAATCGATCGAAAACCGCTGAGCTTCATTTCATTTTTCGTGACGCTCGCATTTTTCGATTTTTTGGAATGACACCCTATCTCAAAACTTGCCGTAAGACGTAGTCCTACGTCAAAATATAGGTTACTCAGGATTCTCAAAGACGCGTTTAGGTCCTTTTTTTTCTTAAAAGCAAATTATATATTTCAAAATTTGCGTTTTTAGTAACATGTACCTACTAATTTTTGTAAAGTGGACATACTTTTGAGTTTCGATATACATTATTAAGATCTGCGAAAGGAAGGATTGGGAACAAGAATATTAACATGATTTATTGTTTGTATTAGTTCCCGATTAGTCAGTTTATTTATATTTGTATGCATCAATTCTAACCAGCTCACTTCCCTGTTTTGCGCCAACCGGATTTAAACGCTGTTGTTCAATTCGTTCGAATTACACTATTGATACGAATGTCAAATATGGCTGTAAACAAGATCAAGGGTGAGTATTTTGTGTCACATAGAAATTATATTGGATCGTTTCTATCATGCGTACCTGAAGGCGATGGAATGTTCTTGTCCGAGGTGATAAAGTTAAAGCTTAGATAGATCCAATAGTTTTATGGAGGTCAATCAGCCGCTAGCTGAGAAACTAAAAGTAAAGCGAGTATTATTTACTCAACGTCCCTTTAACTATAGACGCCCAACCTGTGGAGAGGTCATTTTTCCATGCTAATCCGGCAAAGAATAACTATATTACTGGGTTTGTTTACATTAGGCTTTTGAGCTCTTATCACGTGCCAGGCGACAAGTATCGCACGCAAAACATCATAATTACATTGTCAACATATTAAAGCAAAAAAAACTATAGATAACTACGTTATGAAAGCGACGATAAACAGAAACGTGAGCTATAGGATTCTATGTTTTTATATCGCGTGAATGCATAATTCATGTCAAAAAATTCATGTAACGCGCGCAGTAGGGCACAATAGAAACGTATGGCTATCCCTCATTTGTAAACAACCACGAAAATGATACGAACTGCCATTCGATATCCTTCAAAACTATCACCTAGAAATGCAAATGAAAGACAAATCCTTTCCAATGTTCACAAAGCTCTCAAACCAAAGCTAGTTTGCAAATGTTTACAAAAAACACGCGTTAAAAATAGGACTGCAATAAATTTCTACGCCGCCGTTTGGAGCCTACTTTAATTGTTTTTGTTGATACCCTGAATGAACTTCATTGACCAGCTAATGCATTTAAAATATTCGGTATAAACGACACTAAATCACCCAACCGGTTTACTCAGCGCGCAGTTCACGATTTAGACCCCGGTTTACCTTGGATCATCTGAAGATAAATTTTGAAAACCGGTATGTCAAATGACGTTGTTTTGAGTTCCGGAAGACGCCAATGATCGATTACTGTAACAAAAGTGACTGATAAACCAACTAATCCCAAATTATGGAGCTTTATGGAGAGGGAAATATCAAAAACGTGTGTTTTCCGGCCGGAAATTTTCGTCGCCAGGTTTGATGACCGATTGTGTTTTCCCACAATATTGATATGAAATACCATCAACCGGTAACTAAACTGGTTCGTTAAGGATTTTAACGAGGTTTCAGTTTTCCATTAGATTAACAACTCTATTATACGCAAGAAAAACCATAAAGTTTCAAGTTTTTGATAGGTAGGTAGCTTTATAGTTTGAATTTATAATTTATCCTCTATGTTAATAACAAAGGTTAATAACAGTTCGAAAACCTTATATCAAAGTTTCGACATTTTTTCTAAAGATCTGTTGGTCGATTTAGTTCATTATTTCAATAATGCTGACTTATAGCATTCATTTATTGCCTAAAATGTTTGTTATTAGCGTGTTATTCCTATGGAAACGATGAACTAATGCAATAAATGAACAAAGTTAAATGCACAAGTGAATCTTTGATTGGTCTTTTGGATGCATTTGCAAGCATTTCATTGGAAAGGCATTACGTAACGATTTTGAAAGCTGTTACCAACTGCGCCAAAGATTGAATAGGTGTCCCCAATTGGACTATAAGTCACATATACAAAATTCGGCGTTAAAACATACGACGGCGATGTAAAATGATTAACGAGCTACAAAAAGCCCGAAAAGCGGTGTTGTCTAAAGTATCGCTTTAACCGTTATTTCCACCTGCCTAACTTCGCTCGACGAAGTTGTAATAAACACCACGGGGTAATTTTTTTTGTTGGGTCCATGCATAAAGTGCCAGGTCTTAAGTGTAGCCAATGTCAGGTTCGTGGCTAATAATAATTGATTTTCGGAGAGCTTCGCTCATTCTACCAAACTATCAAAGTTCGTTTAGCGCAAGGGGGATCGAGACAGGCAATAGACGTAAATGTTGCTATTATAAAAAAGTCCATTACGTCTGCGGTTAGTGACATGAATGTATAAGAAACCAAATTGTCATTCGCAAAAGCTTATTCGTATTCTTAGCCTGTCACGTTCGTTTGCCCATTTCTGACGATCGGAATATTCGAAAAAACAGGCGATGCTAATCTCGGACGTCATTCATTGTATCATTATTCAAGTTGCTAACATTTGTGTGACCTGACCAGATAAATGATCTTGGCATATACCTATGCAACTGATGGAGCAAAAAGAGAACGATTTTTGCACTGTAATCTTTTGGGTTATCGAACGCAGGATCATCGAACCCAACCGAAATCATGATAGCGATTATTGCAGGATGTTAATCCTTTTTTGACCAATAGAAAAACTGTGGATGGCTTTGAATTTCTATGTAATCCATTCCCTCTAAATACCAGTTAATAGGAAAAAGCGCCATTTGTCAAAAAAGATAAACCACATCAAGTGACAAATGTCTAACAATGCAAACAGATTTGCTGATGAAATTCCCATTTTAATTAAAATCAAATTTGACAACAATAGATTGCCATAGTACCTACTATTGAAAATAAGATTGACGATCTCTGCTCTACCGGGAGGCTACAAGAGGTTGCATTACGCTACGTAAGCTGGTGTAGCGCATTACGTAACGTGTGACAAATTTGAACCACTTGGTGACTCGAATTTTTTGAGTCAGACTTTTCGATAGACTGAGCCCTCTGAATTTGAAATAATGTGTACGTGACATGCAATCACTTAAACTTGGCTTAGCGTTTGAGCCGCTATTCGCACCAAATGTATTCCAATCGTGTTCGAGTTTTGCGTACGCATTGTCACGGATTTTACCGCGGCTGCAAACAATAAATGAAAAAGATTTTCAACCACAGATTTGTGTACTGGAATGGTTCATCGTACGTCGATTAACCGGATGTTCGGTTAATGGCATATTTATCGCCTTTTGAACGTATCCGTCAGGTACGATCTCCGAAGCCGTGATGCGAAAGCTAAACTTTCAGCAAGCTGCAAGTGCTTGATTCGTGTATGGGAACTAGGGTAACAGAAAAAATGGTGATACGTTAGAAAAAAGAGCAAAATACTAAATAAATCAGAATTTTGGTCGTCTTCGTGATTTCTTTCGAAAGCCGCAACCCCTTATTGAAGCAAACCAATGTTTTAAGCCATGTACCTTTTCTCGACGTTGCTAAAACCCTGAACGTGTTTCTCTAAATGCGTCACATCAATGACTGTTTTGGATAATTTCAACAGCCTGCACGCGTCGAGGATATCTGCCGAATAAATCATGTTATAATACATATTCATGAAAAAAATTTTTTTTTTTGAATTTGTATCTATGCTACGTTTGGTTTATTTTAAGCAACATTTTTGAATATTATTTTCAATTAAATAAAATATAGATAAGCCAATAAATTCTGCAGTTAATGCGCACTATTTATGCATGGCATTATAATTTTGTTTCCTGGAGTTGTCTCCCGATTCAACATCCACGTTGATTTGTGATAACTGTAGATATTGTATCGCTATTTTGTTCTACTCTTTACTATCATATGTTATTTGCATTTATTTCGAAAATGTAGATGACTTTGCTTCGATTTTTCTTCTCATACATTGAATATATTATAGACTTTAGCGATAGAAAATGGACAGATGAAGAAACTGGAAAGAAAACCAATCATGTGTGCAGAATGCAGTGCAGGCCTGGCGTGCCCAGGCTGGGCCACACATGCCCCAATTTTTTTTATAAAATTCAATGTAAAAATTCCTGAAGGTGCAACCAGGAAGCACGGAGATTTAAATTTAATAGCCCGGCCTTTTAATCCGGTAAAATCGCTTAAATCACTGCGTAAAAAAGATCCATTCTTCCGTCAAATTTTAAGTCTAAGTTCAAGTCCAACTTTAAACACTCTGGCGTGCCCAGGTTAGAGAACCCAACCTTCTCTTTAAAATCTATACCTATAAAAAAGGATTTCTGTCTGTCTGTCTATCTGTCCATATGTTCCTTATAGAATCTAAAACTACTGAACCAATCGGCGTGAAAATCTGCATGTAGAGGTTTTTGGGGCTAGGAAAGGTTTTAGTGATTGTTAGAGACCCCTCCCCCCACTAAGAGGAGGGGCTCCCATACAAATGAAACACAAATTTCTGCATAACTCGAGAACTAATCAAGCAAATAGAACAAAATTTGGCATGTGGGTGTTTTCGGTGACAAGAATTTATTCTATGATAAATTGAGACCCCTCCCCTCTTTATAAGGGGAATTATAACTCCCCTCCCCTTTAAGAGGGGGGGGCTTCCATACAAATTTCCTCATAACTCGAGAACTAATCAAGCAAATGGAACCAAATTTGGCATGTGAAAATTTTCGAGGGCAAGAAAATTTTCTATGATGAATTAGGACCCCTCCCCACTTTAAGGGGGGGGCTCCTGTACAAATGAAATACAAATGTCTGCATAACTCGAGAACTAATCAAGCAAATAGAACAAAATTTGGCATGTAGGTGTTTTCGGTGACAAGAATTTATTCTATGGTAAATTGAGACACCTCCCCTCTTTATAAGGGAAATTATAACTCCTCTCCCCTTTAAGAGGGGGGGCTTCCATACAAATTTCCTCATAACTCGAGAACTAATCAAGCAAATGGAAGCAAATTTAGCATGCAGGAGATTTTGGAGTCTTGAATTTATTTTATGATAGTTAGAGACCTCTCACCCCCATGGACTCTCATACAAATAAAACAGAAATTTTTGCGAAACTCAAAAACTAATCGAACTCGGGAAATTCGAGACTCTTCCATAAAACATTAATCAATAACAAGACCACAAAAACCATCTATACACTCGAGTCTCTTTTTACACGGTTTGTTTTTTTCGATTACTCAAGAACGGTGCAATTTAGGGACCATTTACAAAATACGTGACGAATATCGGGCCTCTCTCAAACGTATTGAGAAATAAATGAATGGTCCCCAAATAGCCCCGTTCTCAGTAAAGTAGCTGTATATTTTGCCAAAATAGCATTTAAGGCGACTTAAATGCTTATTGGCCTATATTTGAATAGCATTGGTGATGCTTATTGGTTACCTGGGATGCTTTCATAGTTACGTAACTGTCAAAATGAATCATCTAAGGTTGAACTCCTCAGAAACTTGCAAAACTCGAGATTGTGACAAAGATCATCCGAGATTCATGATTTATGTACAACACAGGTTAATTTGTGGCAATACGAAGTTTGTCGGGTCAGCTAGTTTAATATAAAACAAAATAATTTCTATAATCCAGAATTCCGCAGATTTTGATTAAATCTAGCACTAGTGTAAATTGCATAAAAATAGTTCCAGTTTCAAGTTCAATTTCAAGTTAAAAAGAAAACAAGTAGAAAGAAGAAATCGAGAGAAAAAACGAGACAAAATAGAGGAGACTGGTAAGAAAAAGAGGGAAAATAGAAGAGTAAAGAACAAAATTGAGAGACAATAAGGAAAAACGATACAGAAAACAAGGAAAACGAGTAAAAACTGTCCACTTTGTGACAGATAGCGGAACAAAAAGGGAAAAAACGGTATAGAAGAGTGGAAAATGAAAAAGAATGAATACGAGAGTAGGAAAATTGAGAAATGAGAACAGAAAAAGAGGAAAATGGAGAAAAATTGAAAACGGGATCAAATGGAAAACAGAACGTGGCAAAAACATAGGAAATGCAGAACATATTAGGAACAAAAACGAAACCGACGAAAACAAAATAATAAAAATGGAGTTAACGGAAACAAAAGTTAACAGAAAACAACAACGGAACTGGCAGAAAGGAAATACGAAAATGGTTGAGAAAAGAATAAAAACGGAACGGGAAAGAGGAAAGCAAGAGGAAAATCAAGACTGACAAAACGGACTAGAAATCAATAGAAAGAAGTAACAGAGGAAGAGAAAAGGAATACCAAGTGCAAAAATGAGGGAGAACGAGACAAAATGAGGTAAAACGAAACAGAAAAGAAAAAAACGAGATAGAAAAGGTGGGAAAATGGAAAGGAAAAAGCGGAAACGAGAAAACACAGGGAAAACGAAACAGAAAACTAGGGAAACCCAATGGGAAAAGAAGAATACCGTCGAGCCGGCAGCCGGGTTTCTTTGGATACGTAGTAGGGCTACTTTGGATGTATTCAATTTAAATACATATTGTAACAGAATACATATATCACAAATGTAAGTGGTGAATTACCCTTTGGGTTAAAACCACTCTAAAAAAAAATATCACAAATGTAAGTAAATCAATCACACAACGGTAGCTAACACTTCTCTCAAAGTCACAATCATATTGTATACTGTAACATAACGACTACTTTTACCACACTTTTGTTTTCCATTTAAAAAGTAAATAGCGCAGTATCACTGAAATCATTTTCTTTAAAAACTTTTGCTCAGACTTAACTCAACGCAATTGTTAAACTGTTACCAACTGGTGATAAAATGTCGCTTATTGTTTTAGGTAACAGATAGAGATATTATTTTATGCGAATGTTTTATTGAAAACGAATATTCTACATCAAATCCAAACGACATCTTTATTTGATTGACCAAATGTTCATTTCCATATCTCTCATATGACAATACAATGGTTCATAAATATAAAGGAATTGTTGGTAATCGAATGCATTCAAATATACGAAGGAAAACATCTTTGGTGATATATTATAAATATATAATTTTGCGGTAAATAGTACCCCAAGTGCAGAAGTGTGAATGAAAACGTGTAAATCAATAACTTCGGAACAGACTCGAAACTTTAAGATCCTTTATGAATTGTGACCAATATCCCATGGAAATTAGTTGAAATGCTTCTGGAGCGCTTCCATTTCTAAAGTAATTGCTTTTAAAAAATAAACTCTGTGATGAAAACTGAATTTATACACCTGTCCAAAGTAGCCCGCCCTTTTCACAAAATAAACGTATTTTCAACATTCCGGGTTATTTTTTCACATTTTTTTTTCATTACCGGTGTTATTATTATTCTTAGTTGAAAATCAATGTTGAGCCAGTGAAGAACAATTGAGAAAACGTTGCTATTCGAACACACTTTTCAAAGATTCTCTAGTAAAGTTTGGTTAAGCGAAAAATTGTCCAAAGATGCTTGGCCGGCGGTAGGGAAAAAGTGGAAAAGTAAAACCGATTGAGGAAACGAGGAAAACGGAAAAAGGGAATCGAACGAGATATAAATGGAGAAAGATAGGACAAAATGGGATGGGAATATCGGGCAAAAAAAGAAGAAAAGAAACACAGGAAAAACACGGATCAAAATGGGAGATAAAAAGATAAACTGGAGAACAAAATGAAAAACGAGAGCCAAAAACAGAAAAAAAAACGTGACAGGAATGAAGAAAAAATGAGGCATCTAAGGAGGGAGGAAAAACGAAACCGACGTAGACGAAAATTGAGCAGGAGGAGCGTTAAGCACGAAAAAAAGGAAAAGGGAAGAGGAAAGATATAAAACGAGAGAGAAAACCACAAAATATGAATGAAAAACAAGAGGAATAACAGGATTGGAAATAGAAGAAAAATGGGATTCGAATCGAAAAAAAAACGATACAATGAAACAGAAAATACACGACAGAAAAAGAAAAACAAGAAAAAGAGGAAAAATGGAAGAATTGAGTAAAAAATTGAGATTCCCAAGAAAATTGTACAGAAGAGAGGAACATAAAATAGTCAAATTTAATGTCCAACGTTAAGGTTAATTTCAAGTCTAATTTAATTCCAATTTTAAATTAAATTTGAACTCTGATTTCTAGTCTAATTTCTAGTAAAATTTGAATTACAATTTCAAGCCAAATTTCGAATCTAATTCTACGTTCAATTTTGAGTTCAATTTAAATAATTTACGCCCAATTTCAATTCTAAATGTAAGTTCAATGTCGAACATAATTTCATATCCAATTTCTAAAAAAAAGTACCTAGGTCTGTGCCTAGAGAAGCGACACGAACGAGGGGCTCACGTAGGACTACGAATGCAGCTTCAATTCGACAAAGCTTCCCAAGTAACAATTGGAGTTTTATTATACTCTTATGATGCCATTTAAGACCAAAACTGGTCTTGAAGACCACCATAAGAGTACAATAAAACTCGCATTGTTGCTTGGGTTGACAGTTTGCAAATGTTTGTCATGCAAATTTTTAATTTACTGTATTGTAATAAATGCTCTAGAACATTCCTATAAATTTGATACAAAAAGCCAAGGAGTAATTCTCGCTGAAACGGGCCACTACTGACACGAGGTCTTCAAATATTGGAACTTTTGCGCTTAATTGGTCGAAAATGGTTAAAAAATAAGAATAACACTTTTGATACCTCGAAATAGTGGACCCCTCGTTCGCCAAGGGGCCTAACAGGCTCAAAAAAAGTTGAATTTTGAGCAAACCTTGAGATCTATATCATGTGATATTTCATAAATTTGCCATGAAACAACTAACAAATGGCCCGGTTCTGTAAAGAAGAAGTCGATTATAATCGACCGAAAGATAGGGTTGGTCGCTCACTTTTTTTATAACTGTTCACTTTCAAGACATCAAATTGGACTAGATTTATCGCGGTGCTAAGAAGTCTTGTTGGGACGAGAGGACTTTATCACTCTTTATGGCGTACTTCCCAAGCACAGCTATCAAATTAGTATAAGTCCTAACGTCGTAATGTTGAGATAAAGGGGCTCTGTCACTTTTTTGCATAAAAATAAAGGAAAATGTAACGAAAACCATTAAATGCAAGTGTAAAAACTGGAATGAGTGTAAATTGTACTGCTTGTGGTATAGAAACATCATTATCGCTACGGCAAATCAGCACTACCTATTCCGACCAATCACAGAGCGTGGATTTTTAGTAAGACAATGACTAAAATTTTTCAATTGTTTAAAAGTTTGTTAAGAAAATATGCAACCTACTGTATTGAAATAGATTCTTAGAAAAACTTCCAATCGATTGATACCAATATCTCTAGAATCTTTTGAGGGATGACTGAGTTATAAGCGTGCAAACTATAACCACTTTTCGTCACATATTCGCTTTCCGTTCTTCTAAAGTGCACCCTAATATAGAAATCAGAGACGTAGTCCTACGTCAAAAAATCTTCAAATTTCTTTTCAAGTTCGATTTTACGTTTAATTCTACTCCCTGTCCAAATTGCTGCAAATTCAAGTCCAATTTCAAAACCATTTTTATTTTCAGTTTAATTTGAAATAAAGCATCAAGCCCAAGTTTAAATCTAATTTAATGCCCCATGTCAAGTAATTTCAAGTCCTATTTTGTCTTTCTGAGTCCACTTTCAGTTTCCATTTCAAGTCGAACTCAAGTCCAATATCACGCTCTGTTTCACGTCCACATTCATGTGTAATTTTAAGTTAAGTTTTGTGTCCAATTTCAAGTTGAGTTTAATTCTGTCCTCGTGCTCAATTTTCAAGTCCAGCTTCAACTAAAGTTTTGAAAAAAAACTCACTATGCACTGACGGGTAGAACTAGTTGGACTAGAACAGTACGGGTAGAACTAGCTCTATGCTAAAACTATAACATTTCTCTAAGACGAGGTATTTGTCTCACCAATATCTAGTTCAGATTGAAAAATTAGTTATTTATCTTTATATATCAAACCAATTATGGTAAAAAACCGGTTACAACTTGTTGTAGCCAGGCCGGTATCTCTTGACATGAATTCACGGCCAGTGCGCTAGTTCATTGTCAAATGTGTAGCAAAGATAACTAGTATTGGACGGGACACGTCTATCATCTGACGTGCACCTACGCATTACAAAAGGGTAACATGGTGTTTTACCCTTCAAAATGCTATAGTCTCAACCCATTCATAGAATAGTAGTTCGGATAATTGAAAGACTAGAATCAGGACATTTTTCAAAACTATCATACTGGTTCGGGTCGAAGGGTACCAAAATTCCATCAAAGTTCATGGGGGTCATAGATAATAAACTTACGAACAAATACAGGGGTTAGACAAAAAGATCGGGACAGGCAAAACTTTAACGAAATTCAAACGGCCACATCTTCTTGCTATCACCCACAACATTAAGTTTGGAATAATCTCGGTAATTCTATGCGTCATAAACGGTTTTTAGTATCATTGATCAGACCGTTAATCAGAACATTAATCCTTGATTGCATTGAATGCTTTTCGCATATCGAGTTCAACAATCAAGAGCCTAGCTCGCAGACTACAGCAGTCATTGCAAGGCTTGTGAATAAGCGTAAAGATATCAGTATCATCTGCCTACAATAATCGTGTGCCAGGTGGTAGTAGGGCATTGAATGGTATTTTTGGCATGCTTCTAATTATCGGGCCAACTCTTTTTTTGTGTTACCAATTCGATCCTGAAGAACCAATTTATCACCACGAAAGCGCAACTATAGTAGTGTATATTGGTAAGAATTAGTGATGATTTTCCCACTAGGATGCGAACACAGAGGGTAGGCCCAAAATGGAAACAGTTTGAAAAATTAGTGCCGGAGCCCTAGTTTGGGAACATCCTTAATGAACCAAGAAAATATTGAGGTTCATAGTATACTGCCTTGAGGGACTCCAGATTGTCGCTAAACCAGCTAGTTTGGGACGTGCCCAACTTTACAGCAATTTTCCGATTGTAAAAATAAGATTAGATAAGATAACAAATAGGGTAGATGCTCTAGTAATGAAGGGATTATGTCGGAGCATAGTGTGGAAAGACAATTTGAACGCTCAATTTATCAGTTTCTAATTGAACTAAATGATAATATGGTGCACCATAATGTTGGCTTTAAATACATATCAAAATTTTACCATTCTGCTGGTTGATATATCTAAAATATTGCTTTTCCTGACATTAGTATGTGCTCCTAAAGTAGTGGTAATGTCCCTTTAATAGTGGAAAATTTGCCTATAATATTGGAATGTTGTTTACCGCCTTAGTAACGCTTGCAGTGAGCATGGCAGCAGGTGGATAGCAACGTAGGCTTGTTAAAATGTTATGGTTTGTTACGAATTTCTTAAGCAATTGCACTTTATTGGTCTGCTCAAAAGGAATTTGTTAATTTATGATCCAACATCTTAAATTTTAACTGTGTGTCTTAGATAAAACTGTTAACAAATATATATTTAACAATAGAAAACTGAAATTATCTCGAAATCCGCCACAATTATGATATATTTCGAGCTTCCACCACTACTGGTACTACCACAACTACTGGAGCATCTACCCTAAGATGTAACTAAAGTTTCGTGTTTGTAACCTTTAGCACGTAGTATTCCAAACACAATCACAATGCAGCTCTTAGGCAGACACAATTGTAGGATCGTAGTAGACTGTATAGCAAGAGATGTCCTTGACTCCCTGTAATTAATACGGAATAAATAATATTTTCATTCCGATTTGGACCACCAAGCAGTGAAGATTGATTTTCTCTTCTACAACAATCGACTGTAGCTGTTAGTTCAGTATAGATAACATCTATTTGGCTATTCCGGACCATACCAGTCAGGCACAATGAAGTAAATTCGAATGAATTGATATTTACGCAGACCAACCTCGTGTTTTTAGTCTTTTCCTGAAATACGGCCAAACAAACAAAAGGACAAACGGTAGGAGCTACAACGACTAATTGTAATCGTAGCTACCAATAACCCTGCCCCCCCCCCCTCACCTTTCCGGTCTTTCCCTCCATTTCAAAAAAAATTTCATTACATTCCCATACCATCCCTTCATCAATTGTAGAACCACCGTTTCAAAAAATATTGATATTTACATACCTGCCAGGGACGAAGCAATGTTGTGCCGTAGAGATATAGTTTTTTATGGTAAACATTAAATGCTTATAATAGGTTAAAAACCCCTGAGCAAGCACATAAACAGGCAATCTTACGATACTGTTCGACCTTATATCTTAAATTCGTTGTTTCGACATTATGACATTTCGACATTGTTTGGACGCCCTTTTTGAACACCGGAAACATAAAAGACCCTTTCCCGCTGCAAGGAAACTATTGGAATTGCAACGAGTGGTTGAAAATGGAGGCAAGCGATGATTTTAAAGCTTCACAGCATTTTTTAGAAAAAAAAAAAACAGTAGGAATGCAGGGCAATATGGTCGTTTTAAATTAGTAATAGCCTTGGCAACTTCCTCGACCAAAATTGTGAAAATTTCGGCATTGACACTCCATATTGCTAAGAACATGTAAATGGGCATTTTCTGCCGCAGTGGACGCTTCACGATGCCGCAGACACGGACTAGATGGAAGCTTATCCTCTTTACGCTTCGAATTGATAAGCCTTCAACAGATTTTCGGTTTTGATCGTAATTTGTGTTCAGTCTTGCGCCTTCTGTTCAGTGTTTTATACGCTTTGCTTGCAGTGGTAAAACGGCATCGAATATATTTAATTCCTGAGTTATAAACCTAAGTTATGAACGGAAACCTAACGATTAACAACGGTACATAACCAGTCCTTAGAGTTTGGGCCATAAATCAGGAACAAATAATGTTGTCGTGATTTTTTGTCATTAAAAGATTATAAATTCGCAAACATTTAAAAAAAAATCCAAGAATTAGAACAAAATTTATCCATCTTTTTTTTGGAGTGTACTACCACTGTGAATCAATAGGATCGTGCAACTGGCCCTGCAATTGTCTTGACGCTGGCTGCGAAGTCTGTCGTATAAAATACAGAAGATCAAATTTCGATAATGGAATGCACCTCTAGGATTTGATTTTTACTAGGGTAAGGAATCTAGTTTACGACCCTGTGCTAGTTTTCGCACCACTGCTGAAACATTCATCAAATAGATTCCTAAGAAAAAGGTAAAGAAAAGCAATTATTTAGGATATTGTTAAGGTTGTTATTTTGCTAGAAATTTTGCAATACCCCACCAAAATTTGCATCTGTACTTCCAAATAATCAAGTTTTTTAAACTGGAGTTCGAGTGTCTTTTCTTCTAGTGAAAACAGATACAGAATTAAAATTTCCATAAATTGTGTATATTAGGACACTTAATTCATGCAATATGTTATTGTACAAAGAAAAAGCAATATTTCTGTCCAATTTTCTTTTGTTTCAGTGCATATTTGTTTTTTATGATGTAATTAAAGACGTTTGAAAAAGTACGAAAATTAAAACGCGAAACTGTTCGTGTTCTAGATTTCGACCGGTCGAAACAACCTGCTGTATGCTTTCAAATACGCTTGTTACATTTTTCGACCCATCGCATCGTTCAAAAGCCATGGAAGTGGAAAGTAGCCAGACCCGAAAGTAGTTGTATGATTTCAGGCGTTTTCCGGGATTGCATTTCAAACATTTTCCATCTGCAAATGATGTCATATTGAGAATGACATTTGAACCATTTTTAATTTGCACGTCGTGCAAACCAACGGGGTTCAAATTAAAAAGTGTTCAGATTAAAAACGGTCAAACGAACGGGGGTCCACGGTATTCATTCAAAGGAGAAGGGTAATCGAAATAGTCTACAAAAAAGGTTTACGGTTTAGTTAAAAAAAATAATACCAATGTGATGTTACAGAAATGTTGCAGTTATTTTTTGCATTAAATTCATCAATTTAAACGACCCTGAACTTTGAAAATATATTAATTTGTACTTTGGTCGAATATTAGAACACGCCAGGGTCGAAAACTAAAACCGAAAATTATCCCAATGGGACATTGAATTGAAACGAGAAAATGAGTGAAAAATATACATCAAACACTTATTTCCTTTCAAATGTTAATTGAATATACATCTTTTTGTACTATTCTATCATATTTTCGAAAAAACAGCGCTTTGGACGATATATTGCAATTTGTTAGCCTTGCGTTGGTTTCATAGGTCAAATTATAGTGCCCTTACCCTACCAGGGTGAAAATTTTTGTGGAAAATTATGGCGATGCTTTGAATTTCCGCTACCTGTTTCGCGACGGCCCCGTGATCAAACACGTCCTCAAATCATACCGACACGAGCTCGAATGACAGTGACCGCACCACCTACCTTGGTGAATCCAGATCAATTGCTTTCCACTAATAACAACTCCTTGCCGTGACACTTCTGTGACGGAATAACATTTCAACTTTGACTGAAGTTTTTGGAGCGTCTTAGTAGAATACGAAACCTGGAATTAAATAAAAAGAAAACTTATCCAATTTAATTCCACTATGTATATTTATTGTTGACAGATACGTATTTCGTTTACGACTTGTTCAAAAACAGACACTGAGGAAGCCTGCAAGTCGTAGGCGAAATACGTATCTGTCAACAATAAATATACATAGTAGAATTAAATTTGATAAGTTTTCGTTTTATTTAATTCCAGATTTCAACTTTGTTATTGATCATCACAAAGAATTAGGTTACCAGAAAATGCACACTGCGAATGATCTGCTACTCCCAAGCACTATTCTGATGGTTTTTTGTGCAATTTCAGCTGATCTAGATTAATCGTGAGGACGTTCAAATTTAGCTTTCTCGTGGATATTTTTTTCCATTAATTTGTGGCCTAAATGGCTAAGACAATTTCTTTACATTTTCATTGAAGGATATTTGCTCTGAGATGATTCGTTCCTGAGATATCCTGAGTTTTTGGACTAAATAAATGTTTAGGGTAACTCTAGAATCACAAAAAAAAACGCTATCGTGAAATTTTGGCACTAAAAGCTTGCAAATTGGCGAATAAGAAAATATTTTAAAACCTGTAAAACAAAATATATGCTAAACATTCGATGTATTTTACTTCTCTATTTGTTTCTTGCCATTTCAGGTAAAAAATGTTGGTGACAGAATTAAAAAAAAGTTGCATAACATTAGTTTTGTTTTGTGCCGAACTCACATAAAAGTTATAAAAACTGTTGTGCCGCTGTGAAATATTTGTAAAATCTTTCTATGTCAAGATGGCAGCTAATACAGGGAGACTACAGGGAGAATGTGTGACTGTTAGATCACAGCCATAATGCTCTGTTCGTAATTTCCAACAAATTTGAGATTTGGAAGTGATTTCAATATCACTTTTTAAGAATAGACAATCAAAATGTCGTAAATGTATCGGATGTATTTTAACAGACTCTTTATTTGACACTACTTTTCATCTGAAAGACGAAATTTTTAAAACAAAGTGCGTTAGGTTGACCGTGGCGTAGAATTAGTAGGTAAATGAACTCGTCAGTTGTTCAAACGTCAATTGGAATATCAACAAGAACTTGTTACTAGTCATGTAATTGTTCCGTACACGAAGAGTCGTTTAGAAGTCTCTCCGAAGGGAAGGCCAAATTCCGAGAACGTATCTAATTCCGAAGCATTGCTTCTATCGAACAGACCATCTAATTTTTCGAATGGCATTGCAGCTCTGTGGCGTGTGTCGCTGCCCTAAGACAAGACTCGACAAACGTATCCTGTCCAATACGGGTTATCTTTGTTACATATTTGACAATGAACCATCGCGCATCGGCCGTGAATTTATGTCGCGAGATAGAAACCAACCTGACCGGGGACAGTTTGCTCCGCAGTCTGTATGTAACCGGTTTTTACCATAAATGGTTGATATACATATAAATATTTATTACTAATGCTGACTTATACGGATCTGACCGGTGCGATAGGTTGTAAAACTCATCAAAATTTTTGCTGTCTAGCCTGAAGCTGCCTGAACTTAATGAGGCAAATACCTATCTATAAAAGAATGTCATAGATTTCGGATGAAGCCGATACCCGATCCGATGGAATTGACGAGCATGCTTCAAAATTGTAACAACGATTGATCATTTGTATCAAGATAAGTTAAAATTGTGATATTTTCAATATAATATCATGTGTTTATACAAAGCATTGAAGAAGATTTAGTAATAATGTGGTTTGTAAGTTTATCAGTTTATGAAAAAGTTTGCTATTCAGAACGCATGGTGTTAGTTTTTTATTTTATTCTGCTCGGGTTTGTGTTACACACAATATTTTATATCAAATGAGGATTAAAATTCAATGTTATTTTACTGGCAAGTTATGGGCCACATATCATTGGGACAGCATCGGAAGTTTGTTTGACGTTTCAATGCGTAGTTTTTTATAGGACCTGGTTTCAAAGGACTCGGAGTCCTTCGAAAGGAGTTTTTGAATTCAAACCCTGTACGTTAAATAATGTGGGTATGCAACACTATTTGTCACATCATGCAACAGCTGATCTTTTAGCCAGTTACTCTTAAATAAAACAAGAAGCACTTCCAAAATCTGAGCTTAGAAGCTTGGTACACGATTATTTTAATTTGAAGTTGCACAATTTCGTTAATCCTCGTGCTTTCAATCCGTTAAAACTTAGCAATTGCAGTACAGAATGAGATTCGTTCGTGATAATTCTTTTTCTACCGCTACACTTTCCGTTGACGTAATGAATTCCGGTTTTTCAAATGGTAGCAGTAACTTTTTTGTGTGTGTAATTTCAGGCACGACTCGTCCAAAGTGACACGTCTCTGAATTGCGTCTCCAAACTCTTTCCGACACAGCTGCATACCGCATCGGAATAAATCTAAATAATTGCGCTAAAGCTTTTCATTTCGAGCCTGCAGCCTGCTTGCCGCACGAATATCGGAACTTGCAACACACTTTGTACCACACACATGCTGGCCCGTACCTCTAACGAAATTAATGTATAGTAATCGCATTCCGCTGGAAATGTCGTTCTCGTAAATGCGGACAGGTTTGAAAATAAAAAAAAAAGTTACAGCATCGACTGCGACCGCAGCGTTTAGTATGGAGAGTCGAGGTTGGGGTCAGTTTGTAATATTTGTTCATCAGTGCAAGGTAAACCGTCCTGTTTTCACTACATCTTCAAAAACAAATAATAGAATTTGCATGGTTTAGCTTAGGGCAACTTTCAGCGATGGAATTTTCTTCGTTCTGCAAAATGAAATTCTTCTTGCTGAACTTTGAAGTAATCGGGAAGGCACGAAAAATAGTCTAGGTTGATACACGCCACTTTCGTATGCATTACGCATTCAGCTGTTGATTAACTATGTAATGTATTACGTTGGAGATTTGTGGTGTTCACCGTAACCAACCCTACATTTTAATGATGTGATGTGTCGACATGCAGATCTTGCCTAATTAAAGCTGCTGCGCGCAGGGACCGCGTGAGGTAATAAGCTTTTTTGCAACACTAAAGTTTGTTGATGTTGGGACTAGCACTTGATTGTTTGGGGGGTTTTAATTCCGATAATACTCACTGGGGACGAGCACAGCTCTCGTATTCTCTGCTCCGGCGGGGTATTCTTCTTTTCTCGCACCAGTAGAATGACTTCCTTCACTCCACTTGTTCTGTGTGGAAGAAATATCCGAAAATCTTGAATTAGAACAATTTCACAGCACACACTCGCACACACTTTATTTCATAAGAACATCCTTGTATGAAATTTTATAATTACACAATTTCAAATATTTGCTACGTTGAAGCAGAAAACGATGATGTAAAGAAACACATGCTGCTTGCAAGTTGTTTATTTTACTACAAGTTGCGGGGAATTTAATTCATCAATAGATCACATTGTTTTAGCAAACCGTTGAAGTTACTTTGTTGCTTCTTCTTTTAATTCTAACGAACAATTTTATTGCAATCGTTACAATAGCTACGCTTACCGTAACAGCTTTTCCACCACAATTTTTCCTATAAATCCAGTTCCACCGGTTACGAACACGACCTTGTCGCGATAGAATGCACTGATGTTAGACATGTTGATGTTCTACTATTTTTCTCAACCGCGCACACTTTTATCACACGTAAATTTCGCCCGATCCGTCTCGTTTGAAGTTCAGCACAATTCTGAACCACCTGACTGTTGTGCGCCTTTGACTGACCGAGCCGTCCGCATAATATATCCTTGCAGGCAGCGTGGATCACGAATCACGATTCCAGCACGAGTCTCGCGTTTGAACCCTCGCGCGAATAAGGCGAGCAATCAGAATCGGAGATAACAAACGAATATTCCGAACCGACTAACGAAAGATAGTCAGCACTTCTAGCGCTGCCAACGGTTGACCGACGAGTAAAAGTGAGGCTGTGGCACGATGCCACATTTATTCGCTAATCCATTCAAACTGAAACAGACTGAAGAGACACGTCCACTCAGCGTTTTGGTCGTTGTAAATGGAAACTAGCAGTTAGTCAGTGGCCCGGCTCGACACCAGCCAGTAGTAGCGACTAATGTTTGTGCCTCCATCCAGGTGTTTTCAGATGTTGACTTCTTAGTAACACTCGCGAGCATGCGGTAGCGAGAAACCCCCAACAATGCGATACAATATGCTACTGCCAGTGCTACCAGTTGAAACCGATGCAACGCGTTAGACATTGTTGACTTATAAGTTGCACAGATGTTTACACTGTTTGTCATTTATACTGCCCATAAATGCATAACAGTCCCATCTGACTTTTCACCACTTTTGAGATAAACCTGGGAATCATCTTTAAATTAACTGCTCTTTCAATATTTCAAACAAAAAAGTTATGTTTGTTCCCAAGATGTTGAAAAAAATATCAAACTATGTCAGTCCCATATTACAAATAAACGCATAACAGTCACAGTAGTAAAAATATATCATTAGGCATCTGTTTTTGGGAAATACCTGGACCGATTCACCTGTAGCAACTTCCAAACGATTTTATGGCCTAAAAGAACACTATTGAGCAGAATTTGGATCGGATGTACGATTCCGAAGTTACAGTGGGAACAAGTTCCGGAATATATGGGACTTGAACATAGAAGCACCTTGAATCACAACAAACCCATCATGTGACACCTATAAATACACGGGTTTATAAATCTAAACTATTGGTAGTCGTATAAAGTGTTCAAGACGCCATTGGCCACATCTAAACATGTCCGTGAATGTTCCGGAATCCTCTACGAGGATCAGTTTCTGAATTTAACTAAAATACAACATGTGACATCTCTAAGTCGGTACTCGAAATTGCAAAACTAGTTTGAAATAGTTCATTTGTTGTCACATATAGTGTACAGGTTCACATTGGTCATACTCGGACACGTTCTGGGAGTGTTCCGGAACACAAGAAAGCGATCAGCTTCTGAGTGAAACAAACCCCATCATGCGACCTCACTATAAATCTAAGATAACAAATTACAATAAAAAGGAGAAAAGGCCAGGAAGAGATTTAAGCCAAAAAGGACATTTTGAACAATTGAATTGAACGAGTACGTGAATTATCAAAACAACGACACATGGTCCTGAAAATACTGCCGAGTCACCGACAATGCAAGGATAAAGGCATGCTGTGCCCTGTGCCTGTGACTGTTATGCGTTTATTTTTGCTTATTCAAGCACAAATAAACGCATATCAGTAACTTCGGCAGTTTTTCTAAGTTTTGGAACGAATTTTAGATCACTTGTGAACAAATTGCTTGTAAAAGTATTCTGTTATGTACATTCAATTGATTTTATGACGATTTGGACGATTTGTTTCCAAAATTGATTCAAAATTAAAAAAAACTGTCGTGGCTTCAACAGCGTTTTTCGTAGTTGCACGTTTTTGCAGATGTGACTGTCTTCCATTTATGGGCAGTATACCACCGTGTAGTGTTCCGGTAATTTACGTTTTTCTTCGCTCTGCACTGCTTCTGAATTAATTTGTGTGTTATTTTGAAAACAAATTTTGTGCATCAGTTTGCGAATTTTGGCAAAATATTTTCAGTTTTTGACTGTGTAACATTTATTACAAATTGTTTTGCAGATTTCTCATCTAGAAAATTTAAAGGTGAAGTTTGTTGTATCCGAATAATTCAAATGTGTTTATCTCGAAGCTGTATGGTTCTAGATAGTGTGCAAGTTGCTCAAAACATATATAAAATAGCAGTTTTTTAGTAGTTATTATCACATTATCACATTTATTCTGATGGTAAATCATAAAAACTTCGCAGCTGATGTTTGCGACTTCCAAAAAGAGGTTTATTGAATTAAAAAGTTGGACAAAATATACGTAAAAATGCAATAGCAGTACAACTCAACTTGCACAATTTGTGTTTTAAGTCAAATTCTAGTTTATTTTGAAGTATACTTTATATACAGATTTCATTAATCTAAATAACATGAATCTTAAATTTTGGATGTATACATCGGATATACATACAAGGCATAAGTAAATTGATTACCGGATTTCCACAAAATCGCCCCGATTCTACATTCCGATCGGGTTCGCTCCGATCAGAAACGTCTCGATCGACGTGTATTATAATGTATATTGTACTCTGATCAAAGCGCAATTTCTTAACGGATCCGGCTCCAATCGGTATGTAGAATAGAGCCGAATGTTTGTGTCTAATAACTCTGCCAAACCATTAGTTAGAAATGACAATCGCACAATATCCGTAACACTAAACGTACCGTGAATAGGAATGGTTACAAACGATAGTGTGGAAAGATGCGCAATATTTTAATATTCTCCAAACACAATTATTTATTTATTTATTTCCTATTTGATGAGGCTTTCAACCGTTGGATGGCACCGAAAGACAATTAAAATATCCCTCCCATGAACAATTATGCATTTTTATCCAATTGTTATTTGACCGCCTTTATGCGATTTTGGACCACTGTGCAGCGTGCCGTCTCCCGATCTCGAAGAGATCCAGCGAGAAACCAACTGCGCTTTGCTGGGTAATTTCAACGATTTGGGAAGAGGAGAAACTACCGCGGGACTGGCTGGAAGGAGTGGTTTGCCCCATCTATAAAAAGAGCGATGGGCTAGATTGCTGAAATTACCGCTGCATTACGCTAGTCAACGCAGCCTACAAGGTTCGCTACAAGAGGATTCTTAGGGCAGTATCAAGCAGACTTTAAGGAGACCCGCGCTACCACCCACCATATTTTCGTGAGTTTCAGGGCAGCATACGATATAGTCAAGTGCGAACAGCTATGGCACATAATGCACGAATACGGTTTTGCGCACAAACACAAACTAACGCGGCTAATCAAAGCTGCCCTGAAGCGAGTACGAGCGTGTTTCGGGAGCACTCACGTCCCTTCGAATCGCGTGGGGGTTGCGGTTTCGAACGATCGCACTGACGGACGGTCGGCGCATTTAGCTGCAGCAGCCATTGTGGTCTTAATCAGTCCTTATAAGGACTATAGTATTTAAAGAAGAAAAATAGATTTTTCTACACTTGCAATGGTTAACGTTAGCAGCAGCAGTTAATTTGGTTTCCCCCAACACCAACACCAGCTTACGAGAAGCAGCGGCTGTGACTATGAAACAACACTCATTCATCGAACGATTGCACTGACGGACGGTCCGCGCATTCTGGAGCAACAAATGAAAAGGCTTAAGTGCAAATGAGGTATTCTCTTCTTGTCAACTCTCTTCCGATTAGCACGGTGATGCAAATGTACTTGATCGGATTAATTAAGCATGATATAGGGGTACCTGGGGTAATAAGCACGCAAAATGCACCCCCTTTGTTTCTGAATATATGAATATATGGTACTATCACCTGCCTTAGCAGAACATCCGTTCATAGCAATGAACCTATCATGTCAAAAAGAGTTGAACATATTCAACGATTGGTCATGCTTCCCAACTCTTGTATGAAGGGCCAAAAGGGAATTGGTCGATAAGCAACATCACTTACACGTACCAGGGATTTAGAGAATCTCCTTCCAAGAGCTCCAAGTCACCTGAGTCAATCGTTGAATAAACCGTCTTAATGCAGAATGACTCCAGCAGGTGGGGAGTAGGATTGGGCGATACCGTATCGATACCCGCGATATCGATACTCAAGGGTCGATATTTCGATATATTTCATCGATACTTACGACGCCGATATTATGCTAAATCGATACTTTCCTCCCGATACCGTTTTGATAAAACTGAAAGAAAATGGGCTTGAGAATAGGCCAAGAAATGTCAAAGAAAGCAAAAATTTTAGGGATTTTTCTCGCGACATAATATGTGCTTTTAAAACTTGAACATTAGTTTTGACATCTCTGTTTACGTCAATCTATTGCCACGAAGAAGAATTTGGTCAAGTTTCGACGAGCGCGAAATGAGTTGACTACGATCCTGAAGAGGAAAAAGTGGCAAAAGGAGTACAAAAATCGTTAAGAGAACTCTACAGAAATGACCAAGAACTGCTAGTAACGACTGGATAATTTCAAGGATTTGGGAGAAGAAGAAACTACCGGAGGAGTGGATGGAAGGTGTGGTTTACCTATCTACAAAAAGGGCGATCGGCTAGGTTGATGTAATTATTGCAGCATAACGCTGCTCAAAGCCACCAACAAAGTGCTCTCACAGATTTTGTTAGCAAGCAAGCATAGCATACCAAGAGAATTCGTAGGGTAGTACCAAGTGGACTTTATGGAGGCCCGTGCTACTCAAATTTTTATTCTCTGACAAATCATCTAGAAATCTCGGCAGTATAACATGCCACTCAAGTAACAATTTCAGGCTGATCAAACGCTTTTATAGCTAATTTTATTCAACCTGTGGCTGATCTATGATTTGGGTTTAAAAATAAAAACCTTTTTTCAGCTCTTAAACATCTAAATCTGGTGATTTTATCAAGCTTCAGGCTAATTAATAGCTGCTTTCGAAGCTGCAACGAAGCTTAATAGAAACTTTTTTGCGCTTTTAAATAGCCAAGTTGCGCAATGCTGTCAATTCTATTTTTAGAACGAGAAATAGTTTTGCAATCTGCTTTTCTAGTCGCTCAATCAACGCTTCATCAACCTTTAAGCCAAAAAAAAATCTATTTTTAAATTTAAAAAATGGAACGCGGCCTTTTTTATTTTGCTGTAAACATGTTTCGAACGCGATATTTTTAATTTCGACTAACTTTATAATTGAGCTAGCTAATTAAAAATGCATGTCTTTTTTCCGGGAATTGAACCCGCCATCTTTTGATCCACAAGCACTCACCAGATGATCCGCCCCATTTGCATCTGCAGAACAGACAGTGAGAATATCTTTACACCTGAAGCCTAGCCCGCCTAGCGTGAAGCAGTCGATAATGTCGATAACTGACAAACTTTTGCTGTCAGCCGAATTGCGAAATTCTATGCTCTGACAGTATGTGTGCTGTGAGCCGAAAGAAAACTTGGTAGAAGTTTGTAAAGCCACTTTAAAACCATTAAGCAGCCTTAAAGTAGTTTGAAAGCTGTGAGCCTAATGGAAGCTTCCACTCTACACTTTAACACCTTTAAGCAGCCGTAAAACGGTTTGATGTTTAGAAGCAGATTGTTTAGCAGAAAAATCCTCTATTAAGCTTGTTTATCAGCTTTTGGGAGAGACCTGGTTTGAAAAACTTAAAGTAGCTTAAACTTCGCTTATTTAACCGTTATGTGTTCGACAGGGTACCCGGGTACCTTTTCAGATTTCAAAGTAAGAAATTTTAAAGTTTTCTTCGACCCAGGATACTGAAACTCCGTGACATCTCAGAACTCGCTAAATTACAACTTTATATAAAATAAGTTTTCATGTAGCACTTAAGGGGGAGGAAAGGGGGAGCTTCGAAATTTTTTACCCTTTAAGTGCTCGACAAGGGTACCCGGGTACCCACAAATTGAAATGCTTGTAACTTTGGCAATATTTGACCGATTTGGACCAACTTACCACCTAAAGATTCAGAAACTTATCCACTTCCAGTAGGGTTACAACAGAACCGGAAGTGGTTCATCTGGTTTCCGGAAATCCGGTATTCCGAGGATGTGTTCCGGAACTAAAGCTAAAAAGTGCTGACAAGGATTTTTCTATCTTCGCTAAAGAGATAGAAGGTTACTGTCTTCTGGAAAAATTCTTGTAATAATATGCTCTAAAACCTTGCAGAACCCATAAATGTGTTATATTGAAACTGAAGGAAATAAAATTTTTATTTCACTTTTAGGGGGATTAATCAAAATTTGAATTCCACCAAACGATAGAACTTTTAATTTCAAGAAACTCTTCCAAAGCCTTCATAAACCTAAAATCAAGTTTTCCCACTCAAAACTGTAATGCGCACGTTTATGTGGTTTTGGACCACTGTGAAGCCCCACTGGAATATGTTCCGGAATGGCCATGCCGGGGCAAAATCATCAGATAGAGTCAAAACAATGAGAAACGACCTTCCGGAGTAATTTCATGAATATAGATACCCAAATTGCCAGTGTTGCAAGCCAAACAGTTCTGTGGCCACAGGAGGTCCCACGGGAACTTGTTCTAGAATGGCCATTCCGAGGATAAATCATTATACGGTTTTAAAACTATGAAAAATGACCTTTCGGAGTCATTTGAGGAATTTTGGATACCCATATTACTATGATTACATTAAAAATCTTAAAAAGTGCCTTAATTCCGGAACACACTCTCGGAATACCGGATTTCCGGGAACCAGATGAACCACTTCCGGTTCTGTTGCAACCCCACTGAAAGTGGATAAGTTCCTAAATCTTTAGGTGGTAAGATGGTCCAAATCGGTCAAATATTGCCAAAGTTACAAGCGTTTCAATTTGTGGGTACCCGGGTACCCTTGTCGAGTACTTAAAGGTGTTTTTTTTGTCGAACACATAACGGTTAAACACCATTTAAGTGCTTACTTTATGCAGCTTTGATCACCATAAACCAACCCGTAAACAGCCATTGCTCTTGCAATTCAGCTACCGTTGTTACTTGGGCACCCATCAGACACATTTTTGTGGATTCCAGTGCAGCATACGACTCAGTTGAGCGCAAACAGCTATGGCAGATAATGCACGAGTACGGTTAATCGAACAAAGTAACGCGGCTAAAATAAAGCTGCATTGGAGCGAGCGATGTGTTACGTGCTAGGTTACGTGTGTGTTTTGGAGGAACTCATTTTGCTCAACATGAATCCCAGAATGCCGCCTTAAATAGTATCGATAAAGCTAATATCGATGCATCAAGAGCGATATATCGAGGGTATCGATAAAGCGGCAGATTTGATATCGATATTCAATTATCGATACTTTTGGAAATTTTGCCCAATCCTACCAGCAGGTGGGGAGAAGAGCCCGCTCATTATCCACGATGTGTTGTTAATCGGGCCAAGATTAACCCTAGAAAGTTGACTGTTTCACTCTCCCTAGGCCCACCGCTTCAAACAAGTGCTCTGATGGTCCCTCCCTCTTCCCGATTCTAGTTTATTTATGAAATGTGGTATATATGGGTAAAAATAGAACAATCTCACTAGCAGTCCTTCGAATGGAATAGAGTTGCATCCTATTAGTTTCCATAAGTGCTTCTAATAATTAATTTAATTTTTCTTCTGGTATCCAATATCCATGTGCAGTATTAACACTCGTATTGGCCAAAGTTTTCACTATATAGCAGGAAATGCTTCAAAAGCTAAAACGAAAAAAATAATTATAATAACTTATATTATGCTTACCTATTATCAAGATCGTGTGGCTCCGCCGTCTGCCCAAAACCTCGATTATGAGATCAGGCAGCCGGGAACCACACAGTATCGCACCTCCTAGTATGGCTTCTCAATAGAGCATTACCGGGTATGGCCACGTGGAGGCGCTAGGTCGGGGTTTGGGATAGCTAGAGCTATATTGGACGCTCCTCATTTGCCTTCCCCATTTCATACCCCAAAATGCACCCCCTTTGTTTCTAAGCCAGAACACAATTTAAAAATAAAAAAGTAATTCTGCCAGTTAAATCGATGTTTGCTTTGGCTACTATGTGAATTTGGCAGTTCTATCTAATAAGGAAACCATAATAATAATAAAGATATGTTTTCTATGAATAGCCTGTATCTTCCTGCTTCACTTCACTAACACTTTTTAACTGCGCCGACCATATTAATCGCTGGTAAATGTTATAATTCGATTAATTGTGGTTTGAGCTACACAATTCTGATAAAACATCAGAAGTTTTGAAATTTATTACTTTTATTTTTACTAGGAACATTTTTGTGTAAGTTCGGGGCAAAATGCACCCCGTTCCTCGGGGCAAAATGCACCCTTAGCCTCAGCAAACATGCTTTATTTACTTTGCTTCTTTTTAAAAATGACACGCAATTACGTCCGAATGTCTAATATGTTGCCAGATACTGTTAAACAGCCGCAGTCTGCACTGGAGGCTGTTAAATACTGTGTTTCAAATATTATGCTTCTCGGATACACGGAATTCCAAAGAAAACACACCTCCAATCTTCCTTCCCTTGCTTAGGAACTGTAATCACAGCATTTGGTAAAAACTAGAAACGACATTGCCAGTTAGCACGCACGAATTGTATTACAATCATTGAATTCATTGAATATATTCCCATTAATTGATACAAAACATGCATGGGTGCATTTTGCCCCGGCTAGTTGCGTTTTCAGACTTTTGCCTCAGTACCAAAAATCACTTTCCACGCCTTTTTCACAAAGGTTTTCAGCATGAATGCTTCAGAAACTTCTAATTAATATTCATGAGATTATACTCAGTATTTAAGATTGATATTTGCTTTAAGCTTTAATAGAGAAAAACCACGATTTCCTTAAACGGTGCATATTACCCCAGGCCCTAGTGGCTCACAGAGAACAGACATTCATCTTAATCTCGCGGGATGTGTAAAAACCTAAGCCGCCATATTGAAAGTAAGTGGTAATGCTCCCGTTACGTGGCGCTCGTATCGCTGAGAGGAGCTTTGGTTACTTGGATTGGATTTGACTGCTCATAAAACATTACAACAAACCGCGTTGCTAGCGTTACTATAGTAAACCAAATTTTGAAAAAAAGAAAAAAAAACACCGTCAATTTAGTTTACTTTTCTGTTGTATATTTGGTTATACAATTGATATTAAGCGATAGCTAAATGGATAAGTAATGTAAAAATTGTCGCGAATTCTGTTAACAACGACTAGCGCGCAACTACCGATCCACTGTGCCGTAGTATTTCTTCGGTTAAAACCACTTTTGATAGTTAATAATAGCAATAAAGCACCTCATCGATAGCATCTCTGGAGCGAGTGATGTGCTACGTGCGCGTTTCACTCTTAAGTCCTTACGAATCGCGCGGAGGGTTGCGGCAAGAGGATGGACTGTTTTGTATGTTATTCAATAACGCTATTGAAGGTATGATCCGGCAAGTGGGCATCGAAACGAGAGGAACAATCTCCAGCAAGAGTAGTCAAATCCTAACCTTCGCAGGCGACCTCGTCATCATCACTAGAAACCTTGGGACGGCGGAGGCAATCTACGCCAATCTAAAAACGAAGGCTAGGACCTAGGAGCGCAGACTTGTTATAAACACCGCCCGGTGCGACACGGTTGCCACCCGTCCACATACGCACGGCAATGGGTGCATTCGATAATAGAACGCACTGGCGTTGCTACATACTGGCACGTTCGCCGACAACGCGAAAACCCGATCGAAGTGCCTTGCCTTCGGTTCGGGCACCGTTCTCTTGCCGTGCTTTTGCCGTGTTTTTGCGGTGCTCTAGCAAGTGCCGGCTGGTGTACTGGCACGCCGTTTCGCTCGCGAACTAAATAACCTATATAACTGCTTGGAGCGATACGGTAAAAACTTATGAACGTAACGTAACGATGTAACGCTTATTATGATACCTATAGGAAAACATTTAGAAACAAGTTAATTTTTCGATTCAAGGACAGTTTTTCTAACTAATTGTTAATTCGTTTATACAAAGCATCAGATTGTGTTTTGTTCCGGAATATCTAATGTGCGAACCTGCATGTCCCATGCGGGTTAAAAGCTATCCTACTTTCTTTTATAAATGTTGATTTGGTTAAATTACGCATTTCAATCGAAAACGGGGTTTCAATTGCGAGATGTGAATATAATATTCAAATAAAGTATGGTTTAAAAACTCGTTAATTTAATCTTTAATCGTTTTAACTTTCATGTCCATATTATTCACTAAACGAAATGTACAGAATGTTTTCGGATAGGTAGATAAGTGCGCAGCGCAACACGAAAGAAAGAAAAAAAAGCAGAATATGAGTGGGGTGCTCGGCTGTCGGTGTTTCGCCCGGTGCCGCTCGGTGCCCACTCAACACATATAAAACCGAACCTAACAAAAAAAATCGGCACCGATGTGCGGAGTCATATTTGTGCGTACGAGAGTCGGCGAAGTGCACTGAAACTGGGTGCGTGTGATGTATGAACGAAGGAGAATGTTTTAGCACGGCGTGCGGAGCGGCGCGTGCTTTCACATGTCTGCTAGGAGGATATGGTAGAAATCAAGTAAATAAGAACGATAGCATCTCCAAATCCAACTTAACCTTCGGGTGCTGTTTTCCACGGCATCATCAGGGACTGTGCGTTTGAACATCACGATTAGAAAAATGGCTATGAATGAAAAGCAAAAAGCATTGTTATTAGCTAAGAATATAAAATATTTCTTTTGACCTACCTTGCGCCAAACGCTTTTCACCATGTTCAAATAAACACCATGTAAAAAGTAAAAATACATGCATGTTGTCTTTCAATAAACAACCACAGTCGTTGCTAGAGTAACTGACATTGGAGTTGCCAGTTGTTCAAATATATAGAACATCGCAAGAAAATAAATTGAATATGGCAACATGGACGAAGCGCAACTGGTGCACCCTGAGATAGATGTCGCTAGTGTTTTGTTCAAAATCTTACACATCATTTAATTGAAATTTTATATGAACATAATTGTCTGTTCTCTGTGAGTGGCTAGCGTTATTAGCTACTGTCTTAAGAGCCAAACAGAATGCTGCGTCAACGCGTCCGTCAGCGTTATTCTGACAGTTTTCACATGGGTTTGCTGTCAAACGCTATAATTACCTATAAATTATAAAAATTCACATGCTTTTATTTTTGAAATAAACATGTAGTTAATTTAGTTAGTTAGTTAATTGATATTCATACGCTCTATTCGTATTTATGATAAAATAAACGAAAATCTACAAAGATTCGTCCTCCGTATATAACGCATGAATTAAAGCTTATTTCAGATAGTATAGGAACAAAAACAATTGCGTGCTTTCCGGTAATTTATTAATGAATTCAAGATCTTTTCTTACACAAATGTAGCATTTTCTTCATACGCTTAAAAAAATACTGATAAAATGATTCGTCACGGTTTCGAAGGTATTCTCGAACTTTTTCTGTAATATGGCTCATTAGGCGGGGCACACTTTTTTCGTCCATCGTTTTGGCTATCTTATTCCACCAGGTCTGATCTGATTGATGTCTTTGACAACGTTTCCCTTTGCCTTGAGTCTCCTCTTCATGATTGCCCAGTATTTCTCAATAGGGCGAAACTGTAGGCAATTGGGTGGGTTAAGGTTTTTCGGAGCAAACTGGACCCCTTTCTCTGCATACCATTCTTGAACGACTTTGCTGTAATGACAGCCTGCCAAATTTGGCCAAAAAAATCATGGGTGAAATCGAATGAACGGCAAAATTCATTTTTGGAGACACTCCTTTTGATACAGTTCCAGTCTTCTTTGTAACGAAAACTTTCGTTTTTCTGCCACAGCTGCCAATGCCCTGCCAAATTATAAATTTTTGGCAAAAGCAAATTTAAATTTGCTTGGAACATCCCCCCGAGCCGTTGGCAAGTAAAATTTTTGACCTGGCATTTGCCAGAAGTCCGCCTTGACATAGGTTTCATCGTCCATCAGAAGACACCCGTAGAAGACACCGGTAATCGCTCGATTAATCGAGAAATCGATTAGAACATGGAATAATCGAATACTGCCGGCACGAGTACAGGTCGGACTCGATTATTCGGGTGAAAAACAAATTTTTATATTAATCATAGATTCTTAGAAAAATTTCCAATCGGTTGATACCAATATCTCTAGTATCTAGGATGACTGAGTTATAAGCGTGCAAGCTATAACTTCTTTTCGTTACATATTCGCTTTTCGTTTTTCTAAAGTGCACCCCAGTATAGAAATCAAAGACGTAGTCCTACGTCAAAAAAGCGGTACGATGAATGTTTTCATAAACATAAAAATGTCCACTCACGGTGTCATATACAGAACTTAATATATCGGCCTTTTCCGGGTACTTTAAAATTGATATTCTTCCTGAGCACATGGCACAATAAAATGGTTGGTTTGCTGGTTAAGTATATTCTGCTACTTTTATTTTGAAATTTATAGAAAGTCGCGGTAGAAAATCGTCGTCGTAGGCTAGCAAAATAACGAAATTAATAGAGATAGAGAGTAACAGTAACATTGTCCTTATTATTTTATTGCCAAAATACAGCTGACTATTGTAAGCAATCATGGCAACACTTTGCTCTGAAGCAGCTGCATTTCATACGATGCCAAATCACGATCACGACTGCGAAAGTAAATCTGTTTTGCTCATAGCGGCTGTTCGTCTTTGAACCTACCGGTGTAGCATGCAGCTTCCAATTGAAGGTTGCAGTTGCAGTTGCAGTTTAAACAGATACTAAGAGGAACTGTAACCGTTGTCGTTCGATATTTCCAAGAGCTACAGGATTATTCATATAATAAAAACATCCGTCACATGTACATGAGGCTAGTGGAAATGTTTGTTTCTTTTATTAATTATCCATCGTTAGTCATAGTGATACGGCAAGAGAAACCCCGGTTCTCGGTTGGTAGAAGTAAGAGGTAAGTAATCATAGTGATTGATCGTTAACTTTATTGTTTGCTATAAGTATGTTAAAACTAGTTTAATGACTATGGTAATGATTATAATGACTTAATTTCAATTTAATTTAATTGGAAAAATACTTTTTCGTCTAAGCAATCAAAAACAGAATGAACTACAAGTGATTATTGCAAATGAGACCTTATAAACACAACTTAGATAAGCAAACAAGGATAACCTTCGGTCTGAGATGTACCTACAGTTTCCAATGAGCACATTTGGACTCTGTGTGGATGTCACAAGCACTCAGTTACCAATGGTTAAGCAAACCAAAATGTTTAACTAAAGTACGTATTACGTATCTATGAAAAAAATCCTCGTTAATGTACACTGGAGGACGCAAGATTGAAGTGACAATAAATTTCTTAACAATGGCAATGATTCAATGGGGCCAGGTGCTAAGTATTTAGCTACAGTAGTGGGTTCTAATACGATGTATTGTAAATACAAAATAATTGCAGACTATAGATGCTGCAGTTTACAAAAGAAATTCATATTTAGGGGAAGGGCGGTAAAGACGGACACTGCGGGAAAGACGGACACTTGTCATATTTCATAAACAATAATTTTTTGAAGCAAATTAATGATGGGAAATTCTTCTACAGACTGAATTAACACTTTTGAACTAAACTGCCGATTTTTAGCAGCGCAGCTGTCAAATTTATAAGCAAAACAAAGAAAAAATGCGTATAAACACTAACCGATGTAATTTTGTGTGTGAAGAAAATAGCTGGTAAATCGTTAAAAAACAACATATCCATGCTAAACCGACGACATTGTGTTAGTTTGATCCTTTACTGAATATCCATTGGAAACCTAGTGAATTTTTGAATATTCAGTAAAGAGTTATTGAAGTTTGAAAAAATGGTATCTAAGTCAGGAAAGACGGACACCCAAAGGTAGGGAAAGACGGACACACAGATTTTGAACCCATTTTGCCCAACAACGATTTAACATTGCAAATACTTACATATTATATATGTAAAAGTAACCAGAAGTCATATAACAGTTAGAATAAGCCAACTTTTAGAAATGATTGATTCGTCACCAATTAATATATTGAAGGGAACCATTCTATTTTCTCGCTCAAGGGGGGATCGGGAAGGGGGTTTTCCCAAACCAATTCTTTCCTAAATACATGATGAAATATGTTAATCTTTCATAATACTGATAATTCGACGACGCGTGACACCTTTTTGCGAGTGTCCGTCTTTCCCGCCCATGCGCAGAAACTCTGTTTTATACATGATGTTTATAATTTTAAAAAAAGCATAAATTTTGGAAGAAATTTTCCAGGACACGTTGTAATTTTATTAGACAGAGACTTAAAGGTTCAGTTTGTACGAAAATTGCAATCACTACAGTTATATTTGAGTAGATATTGAGTCTTTACCTTAAGGTGTCCGTCTTTACCGCCCTTCCCCTAATAATGTAAATTATTTTCAGATTCATAGAAATGTGCAAACTATTTTATACTGATGATTGAAATAGAAACAGATTGTTTTCCATTTAGATTATTTCAGCGCTGTTGGTTTTAACAAAATCGTTTTTTTTATTTTTGTGAATTTTCGATCTATATGATAGGAAAGTAAACCTGAACTATGTAGTTTCGCATCGATACCTTATTTAATTCAACCGCAGTGGTATTTATTTGGAAACGCATTCGAAAATTGGCTAACAAGTTTGAAATCCCACTTGGTGGTTCTTCCTATGCAATGTAATCTTTTTCTTTGTTTCACTAATTTTTCCGATCGATGTCTCTACCATCACGCATGAATATGATACATCCTATCATTATACACGGCGCGTATGCATTCTGTTTGACGTCTGTTTCGCAAAAAGCAATGAAACCGTCTAGCATGACAAAAGACAAATTGAAAGTCCCAATGAGTGTCACTGATTCCGCGAGTCATGCTGATCAACAGGTTCGATCGTGCTGCAAACGATGGGTTTTATTACTAATGCGACGAAAACCAAATACTGACAAGTTGTCAGTAACAACAGGGATCATATTATACATCTTACGCAGCGACGTACCGAACACGTAAATAATCGCTCTATTTTGACGTAAAACGTAATAAAAAACGCATTCAAACCATTTCTATCAGAGACCTGTTTGAAATGATGAAATGAATCAAACATCAACGTGTGATGTCCAACACCTTTAAACTATACTTAAACTTATATAAATATCTTATAACTTAACTTTACTTTATACTTTAACTTCTTGGTAGTAATTCCTTTAATGCATTAATGTGGGGATGGCCAGTTTTCCAAAGACTTATTATAATATTTGATAGTTAATATTCTTGATAGTAAACTAAATTGGAATTTACATTTGGATCAGATAATTAGTAAGGCTACAAATGCCTTATGGATAAGCAGGAAAACTTTTGGAAACAAATGGGGACTGAAACCTAAAATGATTCATTGGATTTATACAGTCATAGTAAGACCCAAAATGATATACGCGGCCCTGGTGTGGTGGCCAAAAACGAAGATTAAACAGGCATAGAAAAAACTGGAAAAGTTACAGCGGCTTGCTACCATCTCCGTTACAGGAGCAGCTTACAGTACACCTTCTAAAGCCCTACTACTTCCACTTCATTTATTGGTGCAATTAGATGCTGAGAAAAATGCACTAAGGCTAAAAAGAACAAACAAGTTCCTTGATGGTGACCTTAGGGGCCATCTCAGTATTCTAAAGGACATCAAAATAAATCCAATAGTAACTTATGAAGACTGGATGGATAGGCAATATAACTTTGAACGACTATTCCATGTTATTGAAACAAGTCGCATGGAATGGGAATCAGGGGGGCCTAATATTCAACCAGGATCGATTATTTTCTATACTGATGGTTCTAAATTTAACAACAGAGTTGGTGCCGGAGTAACGGGTCCCGGAATCAATATATCATTATCTATGGGCCAATGGCCGACTGTATTTCAAGCAGAAATACAGGCAGTAATTGAATGTGCTACATTTTGTCTACGAAGAAATTATAGACATGCAAATATATGTATATTTTCTGATAGCCAGGCTGCTTTAAAAGCACTGAAGTCAGTTTCGTGTTCATCCAAACTGGTTTGGGAATGCATTCAATTACTACAACAGGTGGCTAAAAAAAGCACCGTAAGTCTTTTTTGGGTACCTGGGCACTGTGGAATTGAAGGCAATGAAAAAGCGGATCAGTTGGCAAAAGCTGGATCGATAAAAACTTTCATTGGACCAGAACCATTCTGTGGGACCACAACATGTACCCTCAGAATGGAATTAAGTAACTGGGAAAAATCAATGATAGACAATATATGGAATAACAATTTAACAGCTCGCCAATCAAAGCGATTTATATCACCTGACAAAGCAGTGACTCAGAGACTTCTTAGTCTATCCAAAAAAGACTTATGTACTTTCTGTGGACTAATAACGGGCCACTGCTCTAGTAAGTATCACTTGAAACAGCTAGGCAAACTGGAAGATGACTCATGTCGCTTTTGTAACCTAGATAGCGAGAATGCGGAACATCTGCTTTGTAACTGCGTGGCACTTTATCATAGGAGGAGTAAATTCTTTGATGAAGGTTTAATACCACCCTCTGTTGTGTGGAAAAGTTCGCCCAATAAGGCAATAAACTTTATTCGTTATTCAATACCTTATTGGGACAATGCCATTAGTCAACAAGTGGAAATCACTCATATTAATGGTGATAGGACACCGTGACGTGGCTACAGTAAATAGGGGCCCGCCACAATAGATCAAATGACTGGTCGCAGTGGAGAACGTACCCAACAAAAAAAAATTGTAATATTTAGATTTATTATATTATTTAGTTTTCTTTTCTTCATAAGACAGCCTGATGAAGTCCACTAAACTACTTAGTTCTGGACTGCCGCTTATCAATTCCTTGGACACCGTGTACTGGCTGTCAGAACTCGCTTCGCCTGGTCCAGCCATTTTTCTTGCTGCTCGCCTTGTTCCTATCGGATTTGTAGCAAAAATCATCTTCGCAGGGTAAATGTCCGATATTCTTGCAAAATGCCCTGCCCATCGCTGCATGAACTCATAGTTCATCCTGCTTCTCCATTCTCGGTTCTCCTGTACATCGCCAAAGTTGACTCATGTTTCGAAAACTTGCAGGTCCTTCTCATGCATTGTCCACGTTTCATGCCTGTAGAGAACAGACGGTCTACTAAGCGCCTTGTAGAGGGTACACTGTGGACGGAAGCTTTGTCTGTTCTCATCTGTCAACTGTCTATTCTAAACTCATCCCAGTAGATCGTAGCACTGCCAAAGCGCCGTCGGACGGCCTCGTTTTCGCCGGTCAGGATATACTTTGTTTTAGACGTATTCACCAATAATCCAGTTTTAGTCACATGTACTGTTCAGCCACCACCACAGATGTTCTGCCTATATATGCCATCGGTAAAGCAGACGTATTGACTAGGTTTGTTGAAAATGCTACCTCGAGTGATAATATCAATTCGGTTGATAACACCTTGTAGCTCTATGTTGAACAGCAGGCATAAGAGACTATTACCGTGATGCAGCCCTCTGTGACATTCGAATGAACTCGACCAAACATCTGAATCCTGAGCACAGCACTATGCCCTTTCTACCGTAGAGCAAATCAGTCTGATAAACTTCCCAGGGAAACCATTTCAGTCGATGGTATCGTATGCAGCTTTAAAAGCAATGAACAAGTGGTGCGCGGGAGCTCTATATTCACAGCCTGCCGTTGGTCGTCCTTCAACAAAGAAGGCTTGATAAATTCCCACAAATCAGTTCGTAATTACAGTCGACAGTCGAAAAAACTAATCCATGAGCATGTTGTCGGCAGTATTGAGAAAGTTGACTTCGCCTATCGTTCGAGATGGAAACTCTTTCATGTGTGCCGCACCGTCGAAATTGCTTTCTTTGCCGCCATGGTTCACCGCCTTGGCGCCATTCGGTGTTCATCGAAGTCAGTTGAGTACAATTCTCAAAGAGGGTCCCAATCCTGACCTGTTCTGTGACTTCGCGGTAAGTTATGCCGAGAGTAGAAATACCCAATCACTTTAGGTTCTTCGGTCTTTGCTACTCCGGCATGTCTTTCGCAAACGGAAACGTCAGCGTGTGCACGCTGGCTAGTTTCCGCTCGTTCTCTATTGCGTAAATGCCGTTTTGACTTCTTCGGAACCGATTTCTCTTCATTGCTGATAAGCTATGATCTTCGGAAGAGTTTGATTAAGTCCGAAAGTAAAGAAGCGTCGCAAACTCTCTCTGTAGAGAGATTATATTACAGTAAAGTTTTGATTCTTCTCTTTTCGGATCCATCAGGGTCTTTTTTCAGTTTGGCGAGCCTTCCATTTCAGGCCTCAACCTAATCCTATACTCACTATGAGTGATTTAAATGCCGCCACTTTCAGCCGATTCGCAATGGATCGGCGCGTTCATGATAGAAGAGAATCACGGCCGCATGTCTGCAAGAGAATCGCTGGTCAGTTGATTGTTCTGAAGCTACGGAGCCTACCCTGGAGAAAAGAAAGTTCATTGCGTTAGAGACCTGCCTTGCAACAAAGGCAAAGTACTATGAAGAATCCTTATATACCCCATAGATTCCAAACCTTTTCCCTTCACTGTTTATTTCTCAGCACGCATCATATAACACCTTAGCTTAGGGGATTAACCGTTGTAGTCTTCGAGAATAGCCATGGATATTGTTGTTGCAGTTGAAAACCGTAATAATCGGCGTGCGTTATTCGGTTTTATTCTTGTTCTGTGTGTCGCAACTACGTCGCAGGTGGTGCGCTGTATAGCGCATCAATGTGCGAACATAGCGCAACACGTGCGACGTAGTTGCAACACACAGAACAAGAATAAAACCGAATGTCACACGTCGATTATAACGGTTTTCAACTGCAACAACAAAATTAGCTATTACAGCCATCCTCCTTTTAAGGCCTTTGGATCGTTTGGACGCCGTCAAATTCCACTCCACTCCAGACCTTCGTTTCGCAAATTCAGGATGCTAAATCCGACCAGAACAGCATAGAACAATCGTATTGCTTTAGAAAAGCAAGCAGACGTTTTTTCAGATACTCGTTTACTGAATTTCGTTCTAGTTGACAGTCGCAATTATTGTTTTGCCTTTCTACTATATAAATATATAGTATAAAGGTATAGAAATCACTTGGAAAACCGGAAATGGAAAGAAGGTCCTGCGGGCCGAATGTCATATACCATTCGACTCAGTTTCGAAAACTGAGCATTTTCTGTGTGTGTGTATGTATGTGTGTGTGTGTGTGTGTGTGTGTGTGTGTGTGTGTGTGTGTGTGTGTGTGTGTGTGTGTATGTGTGTGTGTGTGTGTGTATGTGACGCTTTTAATCTCACTCACTTTTCTCGGAGATGGCTGGACCGATTTTAATGTTCTTAGTGTCAAATGAAAGGTCTAGATGTCCCATTGGTCGCTATTGAATTTCATACTGATCGGACTTTTAGTTCAAAAGTTATGTATAAAACTATGAAAAATATGGGACTTCATTATCTCATAGGTCCCTTAACCGATTTGAACAAAATTGATTGCATATGAAAGAGGAGCCTTGCAAACCCTTAACTTCCAAATTTCATGACGATTGGGCTTGTAGTTTGAAAATTACATAAAGAAATGTGAAAAAATAGTATTTAAAACATATTTTTGCAACATATAAGCATTAATTCAATGAAAAACATCACACATTTTATTATTATTTGAAAATTACTGCTGAGATCTATCAAACGAAACCGAGTTATTTAAAATCGGACGGTTCATTCAAAAGTTATTCAAACTTTAACACTTAAGCACCGTATTTTGAACCGTTAATTAAAATGTGTGAAATCAAATCATATCAATCAAATGTTGGTTGTATTCAATGTGTGTGATGTATGTTTGTGTGTATGTATGTATGTATGTATGTATGTATGTATGTATGTATGTATGTATGTATGTATGTATGTATGTATGTATGTATGTATGTATGTATGTTTGTTTGTATGTATGTATGTATGACGCACAACACGGAAGAATTTGAATCACCAAACGACGACGTCCAGTCTAATGAAGAAGAAATTTTATCGACGCGCTCTTTGGAGCTAGTAAACGTAAATGTAAGTAGTAATAATTTTCCAAAAACTTCTTCTGCACTAAAACAGAATGTGGCTGAAATTCTTGTGTATTGCCAGAATTTCAACCGCATGAAAAGTCCAGCCAAAATGAAGGAAATTCACCAAAATGTAATATCATCTTCTTTCAAAGTCATTCTTGGAACCGAAAGTAGCTGGGACGAAAGCGTCAAAAGCGAAGAAATTTTTGGAAATCTATTTAACGTATTCCGGCACGACCGTAATTTGTCTTTAAGTCAGAAAAAATCTGGAGGAGGTGTCCTCATAGCTATAAACTCTGACTTTACTTCGGAAGAAATAATTACTAGAAAGCACATCGAATTTGAAAATATATGGGCCAAAGCAACCATATACGGCGAAGTACACATTTTTTCAGCCGTGTACTTTCCTCCCGAACATGCTAATAAACAGTCTTATGAACTATTTTTCGAAGCAGTAGAAGACATTATTTCAAATATGGAACCCGAAGTAAAACTACATATTTACGGCGACTTCAATCAGCGCAATGTGGACTTCATTGTAGACATTGACAATGAATCCATTTTGCTTCCAGTAGTAGGCGAAAATGAAACATTGCATTACATTTTTGACAAAATTTCACAATTTGGCTTGCATCAAATAAATTCAGTCAAAAATAGTCAAAATGTTTATTTGGACTTACTTTTTACAAACTGCACAGACGACTTTGCTGTAAATGCTTCACTGTCTCCCTTATGGAAGAATGAAGCATTTCACACAGCAATCGAATACTCAATTTTCACACACAATAGCTCTTACCCTACTGACTTGGAATATGAAGAAGAGCCGGAATATAACAAAGCAAATTTTATAGAAATTAAGCGTAGACTATGTACAACAGAATGGCAACATGTGTTTTGTACTGAAGGAAATGTCGACTATGAAACAGAAAAATTCATCCTTTTCTTGAAGTGCCTTTTACACGAAACTGTACCAATGAAAAGAAGAAGACGAAGTAAACATAGTAAATGGCCTGTGTGGTTCAACCCACATCTAAAAAATCTTAAAAATAGAAAACAAAAAGCACACAAAAAATTCAAAAATGAAAACAATACCATTAACTTGAATAATTATCTCAATATTAGCGAAGAACTCAACTCGGCCACTAAAATCGCGTATGAAGAATATAATAGTAAAGTCGAAAATGAAGTCAAATCATGCCCAAAAAAATTTCTTTAACTATGTAAATACTAAATTGAAAAGCAGTAATTTCCCATCCCAAATGAAACTTGACGGGCTTATTGGAAATAATACTAATGAAATCTGCAACCTTTTCGCAAATTTCTTTCAAGAAGTATATACAACATTTACCGAAGAAGACCGCGACCAAGAATATTTCTCATTTATCCCCGAATTTTCTAACGACATATCTGTCTCTCAACTATCAGAAATTGACGTATTTGAAGCACTCAAAGGCTTGAATGCGTCAAAAGGGCCGGGGCCTGACGGAATAGCACCCATATTTCTCAAAAACCTGGCCGAAGAACTTGCTACACCATTACAACGCCTATTTAACATGTCTCTGAAAAATGGAAAATTCCCGAAAATATGGAAATCTTCGTATTTAGTCCCTATCTTCAAATCAGGAACAAAATCAGACATCCGAAACTACCGTGGAATTGCCATTATCTCTTGCATTCCTAAACTATTTGAATCAATTATAAATGAAAAAATTTTTCAACAAGTAAAACACAAAATTACAAGTCAGCAACACGGCTTTTTTAAAGGCCGCTCTACTGCCTCAAATCTTCTGGAATTTGTAGCTTTTACTATTAATGCAATGGACAGTGGCAACCACGTAGAAGCTATTTACACGGACTTTAGTAAGGCATTTGACAGAATAGACATACCATTATTAATCTTCAAATTAGGCAAAATTGGAATAGAACCGAAGCTCTTGAAATGGCTTCAATCATATTTAACGGAACGTAAACAAATTGTTCGCTTTCAAAATGCCCTCTCGGACCCTATTCAAGTCACCTCTGGGGTTCCCCAAGGTTCCCACTTAGGGCCACTTCTTTTCATTTTGCACGTAAATGACATTTCCTACATACTTAACCACTCAAAAGTACTTGTATATGCAGACGACATGAAAATATATATGGAAATAAAAAATGCCCATGACGTCGCAGTATTTCAGAATGAAGTCAATGTATTCAACACTTGGTGCAACAAATCTTTACTAAACCTCAATGTAAAAAAATGTAACTCAATAGCATTTAGCAGGAAAATTCAAACTCCCTCTATTGACATATACTTAGGAAACAATATTGTACCAAAATGTAAAATTGTAAGGGATCTAGGAGTAATCTTAGACTCAAAACTAACATTTACAGAACATTACAATACCATTATTAACAAAGCAAATAGAATGCTGGGCTTTATCAAACGCTTCAGTCATAATTTCAAAGACCCATACACAATAAAACTTTTATACATTACATATGTAAGACCTATTCTGGAATATTGCAATATTGTATGGCACCCACAGACTGCGTTACACGAAGGACGCATTGAATCTGTTCAGAAACAATTTCTACTATACGCGCTTCGAAAACTTAACTGGACAGTATTTCCATTACCATCTTATGAAGCGCGCTGCATGCTTATCCATATACAAACACTTAAAGAACGCCGCGAACAAGCAATGCTTTACTTTATCAATGACATTATTTCTCAACGCATCCAGTCCGCAGATTTGCTTGCTCAATTAAACTTTTATGCGCCGAGTCGTAACCTTAGAACTAGAAAAATATTTATGGAAAAATCATATAAAACCAATTATGCGAAAAATGGACCAGTCAATAACATGATGCGCCTTTATAATCAAAATTGCGAAAGAATTGACATCACTATGTCCAGAATCCAAATTAAACTACGACTTAGCCATAGGAATAATGTATAGTATATAAGTAAACATTGTAATAATATTATTGTATGTAGTCTACAAATGCTTGACGAATAAAACAACAATTTAGTATGTATGTATGTATGTATGTATGTATGTATGTATGTATGTATGTATGTATGTATGTATGTATGTATGTATGTATGTATGTATGTATGTATGTATGTATGTATGTATGTATGTGTGTATGTATCTGTGTAAGTGATTACTATTTGCAATTTTTAAATTTGCATTGAAATTCAAGAAAAGTGAGAAACAGGTCAATTGTTTGAAGTTTTTGCAGGCTCTTAGTGGAATATGAACTCTGAAATTAAAGAAAAGAAAAAACTTTTACCGACTAAATTCCACTATTTAATATTTATTCGCGACAGATACGTATACGCTTTGAAATAAGACAGTGATGAAGCCTGCGCGTCGTAAGCGAACTACGTATCTGTTGCAAATAAATATTAAGTAGCGAGATTCAATAGAAAAGTTTTTACTTTTCTTTGCTTTCAGATTTCAATTGTCATTTTCTTCACTTGATGTTACTCACAATTGTACAAGAAAAGCAAAAAGCGAAGAAAAGCAGTTAATTTAAACATGTAGGTCTAATGGTATATAGGATTAAAAATACTAGTGAGTTGATTTTTCCAAACAAAATTATACAAATTTCAAACAAATTTTGCGCATCAATAGAAGCTCTTTTCTATCAATAGATACTAGAGCTTAGGCAGGTTATATGAAAAATAGGAAGTAAACGTTGCACGGTAATAGTTTTATAAGATTTGTTTTCGTTAGTGACATTTTCAAGGATAGATGTCTTATGTCATGTATCATGTTTTAATAAATAAATAAAAAATGACAAGCACTTGAAATCATATCGATCATATTTCCCATTCTCAAGCATGTTTATGGCGCAGCTTTTGCACTATTTTTTTATCTCATCTTGTTTCCCTGTCCCTCTTATGGGATACATTGTAAAAACGATGCGACCAAGCTAATGACTATCTTTTCATGAAAGTACATTCAAAAGAAGCTTAAGTTTTGATTTTCATGCAAAAATAATTATTTGAAAGAGCGCCAGCTAAGAAAAATTTCAATTTCTCTTTTCATATCTAATGCTCTATTCAGTTATTTTTTTCTAATTCAGATACCTATATTGCAAAATTGAAGCCAAGCAAACTAATAGTAAAATTTTGAGATGAATCATTTTGTTGTAGATATCCTTTTTCTTCAAAAGCGAAGTATAATGATAATTTTTCTGAACTTTTGTTTTTCAAAGATGCTAACTTTTGAACGCATGGTATTAATATCAAAATATCAAAAAATCTGGTAAGAACACATATTTCATATTGTCAATATGTAACATGTTTCGTATGTGGCTCTGAAGCCCGAAAGTTAAGGCCGTCTGTAGACCCGTTAGAGGGTTAATTTCTAATTTTCTATATATATTCATTCAAGTCTGCAAAAATTATATTTTTTTATAAATCACGTAAAAATTATAAAACTAAATAAGGTGTTCACCAAGTAACATAAATGACGCTTGCAACTATTTACGCACCCAAGGAAAGAAAATATAATTATTCTACGTATTGGACGTTGTGAATTTTACTGGCAAATAAGGATTTTGAGGAATACAGAATTTTAAAAATAGAGTCAAGTTAATTATAGATGCTCCTGAAAAACTAAATAATGGTTATTGTGGCAGTAGAAAGGCTAGGTCACGCCGCTAGGTGGATTAATTCGGGTTTTCAAGCCACAATTACAGATAGCCTGCAAAACCAAATGCAGTAGGATTGCGAATTTGGCAACAAATGCATGTCGCCCATGTTGCCAAAATCGAGACGCTTTTTTTATATAAAAAAAATTGAATGAATATGCGTTAGAAATTGGCTAAATATTATTAATCAACGATCGCAACCATTTCATGTTTAAAAAGTCCACCAAGAGCTATCCGCCCGGTGTAAGTAAGTTTGTGGCAACCTGCGGCAAGACGTAGTCCTACGGCTATAAAATTATAAATGTTCGAAATATTCTATAACTGTAAATTTTTTTCAATGAACACACTGAGGGTAGCATATTTTCGCCATTTAAAGTTTGTATGCGGAAACTGACGGATTTTTAAGCATTTTTTTAGAAGTGAAATATTTTGTGTTGCCAAAAACGGATACTTTTGTTACCAAAATCGAGGCATACCAAAATCTAACCATGCCAAATTCGAAATCCCACTGTATTTCTTAACGAACTTTGACCATTTCATATGGTTCAAAATATTAACTACAATCCGGTACCGTGTCAAACTTCTACCCAAAAAGCTGATTGAAGCCCACATTGACATAAGTTTCGTCAGTCATCACCAAGCCATCGAATTTCGTCAGCATTAACGTGTACAACTTCCGGAATCGTGTTTTGGTCATCTAGTTTAGTTTATCATCACCATTTGGGCTCACTACTTTCTTATAAATCGACTCCTCCGGCTCGTTTTGGTAGACGACCACGGTACCAGACCACTTTATCAAAACTTGTTGATACTTTCGACCTTCGATTTCCAGCCGAACGAGGCTTTCTGGCGGTCGACAATGACATTCATGTTATATTATGAGCACAATTAAATTTCAAATAAACCGCTTCTTTTGCTTAAACGTCAATAAAAACATCTATGCTAATTCATATTTTATAAGGGGTAAGTCGATGTGGGAATGTCGAAAAACTTACCAAAAGTCTGGAGGTCGAGAAAAACAAATAAAACTAAGCGGAGATGGATTTCATCAGGTAGTTCCCACCCCATAGCGAATGGTGCTTTTGATTACGGGTGGCGGAACCCACGCGGCCTGCGAATGTCTTGCCCCAAATCGTGTTCGAAGCGTTTACAACAGTCTGCTAGTAGAAAAGCCTGACGAGCCACTTCGAAAGCGGTTGGTTTAAGATAGAATATAGAATAGCCAAACAGGATTTTTGCTTAAGGGGTCTGATGTTAGTCTACTAAAAACAGCTTTTTTAAATATTAAAAATGTAGCGCACTTTATTAATTGACATTTTTCTATAACATTGGTTTACACAAGCATTCGACATAAACATATTATTTAAGATTAGCTTGAGTTTGCTAGCAAAGCAAAATCTAACGCAATAGAATAATGCTACCAGGCATAAACTCTAGTGGTGGAACAAAAAGACGAGCCAAATTTTCAAATCAAATCAATGCAATCCGAACACAAGTAAGAGGCTGTAACCGATAATTCAATACTGTTTGGATTACCATAAATTTCATGACAAAGATGCTTCCATTTTACATTAACTCTTTTTCTGTAAATCGAGTTCGAAACTTTTTGTTCCAAAAATGTGTAATGTCAACGTATCGTTATTTTAAATCATTTACACACGGCGCTACTGTGTCTGCCTTATACAATTATTAGGCGATACCTGGCTAAGAACCTAGTTGAGTTGTGCAAAATGAATCGATTGATGTTAAAAAATGTTCAATACGGGTTTAAAACCTATCTGCTAATTCCGATTTCGCTGTCGCTACTACTGCTTAAAACTGCTGTAAGCCAGTACTGCCAATAAAGCCATTACTACAGTTTTCACATAGATCATAGCACTCGAAGCGCCACTATCGTAATGCTTGTAATTACAACCATTCCCGTCGCAAGTATGACAGGTTTGTCCTACCCGGCAGAAATCGCTCTCCGACAAGCAACCACGCTGCACCATGTCTCCCGTTACGCTTACAAAACATTGATCTTCCGCATCGTACAAGCGACAGAGCTGGGCAGGGGTTGTTATTTCCAGACCACAAGTATCGTTAGTTGTACCGGTACACTGGTGGCAGTGCAGTCGGTGCTCCGGGAAAACCTAAAAACGAAAAATTTAAATTTTCGTAAGGTCACTGTCACGCATGTAAAGTTTTTAATGTTTATGGTTTTACAGTTGACGTAATATGTGACTCTGGCTATGATGGTATGCTAAGTTAAAGATGGGTGAATATAGGGTAAACTGACTTACCGCTCCGTTGCACCGGCCTTGATTTACAGCATCGTGGCAAAGTTCGCAATTATTTAAGTTATTGCAGTTGGCATGATCTTCGATGCTTAACGTAGAAAAGCAGCCTCGCTCGACTTCACGGTCTGTCGGTGAAATGTTAAAGAAATAGATGCGATGGGATTAGCCTAGGTTTTCGACCTTTACGTCACGTAACAACTTACTGACTATACGCGTGTAGCAGGTGAAGTTATTTGCAGCCGCAATACATTCGCGCATCATGATGTTGATGTCAGGAACAAGGCAGTTCACGGTGTCCCTTGTGGAGCACACATAGCACCAATCTGGAAAAAAAGAACCATGATTAGACGAATTTTTGCACTTGTAAACTATTCTCAACAGAACCTTTACCATCATGATATTTTCGTACAAATATATTATTAAAAGAAATCACCCACATCTCATGTAAATTAAGATACATCAAGATATTATTTCATAAATTTAATAAAGTCTGACTACAAATAAATTTGGAAGTTTTGTCAAAATATTCCACCACATTGCGAAGTACACCTGGAAAATCCTGGTCTGGTTCAAAGTTGCTTAAAGTGCTAAAAATGCAAAAATCAACAATATGTAATGTTCGGAAGGGTTATAGGGAGAACCTAGCTGTAGAAAGACGTCAAAAAATTTTCAAGAAAACCTAGCCTAAAGACCGAAAGCTGAGGAATATTTTGATGTGCGTTCATCTCCATCAGGAATATGGCTAAAAGGTACGACGCAAACTATCAAACCACGTGGAATATCCTCGTTCGATAAGGCTATAGGTCATACAGTTCCAGTAAACATCTGAATCGGCACTTGGTATTGATAGCTGAATTTGGTAGCCTAAAAGCACGCTGAGCATTTACACGACCAAGTTTTGACGAAATTCAACGGATGTATTTTGATGGACGACGAAATCTACGTGAAAGTGAAAACTGAGCCTTCCATCACTTCCTCAACAATGACATGAAGTATATACATGGTAGAATGTTCGAAAAAACGAACTTTGCCATTTATTCGCAAACATAAAGGAAACACCCACCTAGCTAAATCAAGCTGTAATTACACTAAAGTGGTGCTAAAGGGGCATGGAGCTCAAGCAAGTGAGTACACTACACTAATAATGTCGATTTCGTGCCAAAAGAAAGGAACGCTACAAACTGTCCGGAGTTTTGACGTATTGAAAACTTTTGGGCAACTGTCAAACAACGACTTCGATGAAGAGGGTTGCGGCGGGGCAGTCAACAGTGCTGAAGAAATGCGTTTAAAGTGGAAGAAACAGCAAACATGCTGATTCAGTCGCATCTTTAACTGTGCAGGGTATCATGAGTTCTATTAAGAAAAAAGTTCGAGATTTTATCAGAACCAAAGAAATGCAATGATGTAATATTGTGAAACTTAAAACTGAATAAAAACACTTTATGGTTTCTTATGAGTTTTTTGCAACACTCTAGTCCCGAATTATAGGTTGTTCTATGCGTTCAGATTGACTTTTAGCCAGGCTTCATCAGTTGATTTGCAGCAGCCATGGCGAAAACAGTCAAGCAACTACGCTCATCGCTTTGTTCGTTCTGGCAGCTTTATACCGGAGCGAAGAAGTTGTACATCGTGAGGCACTTGCAGCCCTCTACCTTCTGAGAAAAGGAGAAAGGGTTAAATAGAAGCCGGGTTCCGGTCGGTTCCGACGGTGCTGCACGACCGTGAAGTGCAACTGAAGCTGAAGAGGAAAGCGAGAGCACGGTGGTCTCATCGGAAGGTCGGAGTAACCGGCCAAACGGCGAAGGAGTACCTGGCCAATATGAAAAATTATATGCGAAAGCGTCAGTCGACGCCTCTGTATTCGAGCGGTGTTTGCCAAAAGCTGATCCCGATCGACAGTATCAAAATTAATGAACTGGTCTTCCGCTGTTAGTGGTTTCTCACCAATTTATCAATTACCGTTACCGAGTAAGATACATTCATAATGCAATCTGTATATATAAAAGTGAGGTTCCGTCACAACTCCAGAACGCTTTAACCGTTCTCCACTAAACTTGGCACACTTGTTCCTTGACATAAGGGAATCGGCACTGGAGGGTTGACGAAAGAAGAGGGAGGTCTCTAACAGGGGAGAAGATCATAACTCCAGAATGCCCTGACCATTCTCTATCAAACTAGGCACACATGTTCATTGACATAAGAGAATCACCACTGGGGGGTTGACAAAAAGGGGGAGGCCATAACTCCAAAACGCCTTGACCGTCACTCATCAAACTTGGCACATATGTTCCTTGACATAAAGGAATGAGTATTAAGGAGTTGACAATAAAGGGGGGCAGGTCCAAATAAGTAAAAGGGGTTGCGTTATTCTTGCATTTACCGATTGCAGTTGTCCAAGTGACTGTGAAAAAATGAGGGGTTCCCTCGAGTAGGGATACGTAAAAGAAACCTTTGTTTAATTTCCATTATCAGAATTTTCAGTTATTTTAAGTTTGGTTATAGGAATGCGCATCCAGTTAGTTCCGAGGTACGATGCTGGTCCAACAAGCCAGTCGTCATAGGTTCGAATCTCAACTGGGCGGCGCCGCTATTGAGTCAATAGGATCTTTACACTAACCCACTAGTTTTCCTGTACTTCGGCTGCGAAGTCTGTCGATAAAGAAGGGTCAAGTTCCTAAGGATGTTCATACCCATGGCTTTGCGTTATAGGAATTTTCATAGAACAAACCGATGCATAATTAGCTACGTGACAGAAGAAGGAGCTGACTAGGAAGGAACTGACATGGGGGAGGACACGGAACGTGAATGTATGTTTTGTCATAACTCCGGAACGTCGAGTAGTTTCTTCATCAAACGTCGCTTGTCAAACACATGTTATTTTGACATAAATGAAACAGTCCAGGGGGGTTGACAAAAGAAGGCGACAAGTCTTTTACAAGGAGGAGGAAGGTTCAAATGGGAAAAGGGTACGTTTTTATGGCATTTGAAACTATAGCAGTTGTAAAAACGTAAAAAACGCTTTGTCTCGATTCAAAGGGTTACCGAACAGAAGACAAATTTACAAGTGGCTGGGGGACAACAGGAGAGGAACTGACAAAGGGAGCAAACACATTCAAATGAAGAAAAAATGTTTTGTTTCTTGCATTATGTGAATTTTCACTACAATAAATGTACAAGTGACTGAGAAACAAAAATGCTCCGAGTAAGATTGGGATTGGGTCAAATGTATGTGTCCAGCAGACTACCACGTCAGCATAATCGTTAAAATTAGGGACCTCAGCCACAGAAGGCTAATTAAAAATAGGTTAATCACAGATGTGTCTGCATATTTTTTCGTTTTGAGTGTGTTCAAATGTCAACACAGCTTGCAAGATTGCTTTGAATTTTCGTTCGTTTAAGAGTCGTGGTAATTATGGACGCAAAACAAGAACATGTGATAAGTCTGTTTGTGAAAAATTTTCAATGTATTATTTTTGAGAAGCTGAAGCCACTCGGAATTCACTTTTCGTACCATCAAGTGATGCAAGGAAAGTGGTTCTCGTAAAATACTACCCAAACCTATTGCCATGTATTAAAATCAACACTAAATATTACATTTCAACCATGTTTTAGCTAGTATTTCATCTTTCAATTGCACAAATTGAGAAAAAAGTGTGGATCTAGCTAAAACCACAATTATGGGTCAAAATTCGCACTGTAATAATTATGGGTCAATTTGGTACATATTAGTAGTCGCTCAAGAACAATACGCCTAAAACGATGAAAAAACATACGACTTGGGATTATTTTAAATTCTTCTCTTTAATTGCCATTTCTAATTTAATTTTGGGGTATTATGGTCCAGATTCGCTCGTAACTTTTATTGCAAAACCTCTGTTATGATCTGAACGTCATTATATTTTTATTGTTAAGTTTGTTGTTAAAAAATTGTTGGATTGGACCAAACTACTTTTAAAAAATAGTGATGGATCTGTTCCACAACCAATCACCAATATCACCATCTTACGAGAGTTTTATAGTGCCTGAAATCCGAACAACTGTTTAACGAATTTTGCCAGTTTTTGTGTAGTCCTTCAACAGTACAGACTAAATCGTGTATAACTCATTGCTTTTTAAAAAAGCATTTCTAATAGCTAGCATCAAAATAATCGAAATCTGTCATCAAAATAATCGAAATCGTAATCTGAAGAGAGAGTGACCCATAATTGTGTAAAACTTAGAAATTTATGGCACAATTAAGGGTCACTTTTATTTTCCTTCCAAATTCCATAAAACTTATATAAAACATGAATTTTTCTCGTGGAGAAAACCTACCTTTGTTTTGATACGAACATAATTTTTCAATGTGATTCTTTTTAATTTGCATTTACGAGACTTACGAATTTACTAACCGCACTTTAAGATCTTTGCAATTCGAACGATAGTTTGACAGCTGGATTATGTAGCAAAATGAAAAAAATCAAAACATATTTTGTTTGACGCTCAGACGTACTATTCACTTGTTTAGTAGTACATAATGAATTTATCTACTATTGAAAAATCATTTTTAGATCAACCAGGAATTTCAAAACGGAAATAAACAGTTAAAGTCAAAAGTAACTAATAATTGTGTGTAACCCATAGTTGTGGAACGACTGTATTTGCTACCCTTCGTCAAAAAACACTACCACTGCATCATGCTGCTTCCAACAAGATTCAGCACCGTCTCACCAGGCAAAAGCTACACTGGCTTGGTGTGATGACAATTTTCCGGATTCTATTTCTTCGAACGAGTGGTCTGCCTCTTCGCCTGATTAGAATCCTGTTGACTTCTATACATGGCAAACTAGCGAACAACAAAAGATTGACCGTGGATACTTTCAGGCAATGTTTGAAGATGATTTGGGATGAAATGCCTCAGGATATCGTACGTGCCAGCTGTATCGCTTTTGTACAACGATTGTGACTGGTAATTACAGCAAAGGGAGAAAGATTTGAATTGAACTAATTTAAGACAAATGTTATGGATATACTTTACACGAAATACATTAAAAATTAAAATGTAAGCGTCCATCAATCAGCATATCTGCCATTAGGAAAGAAATGTACGAAACGAATAGCGGTGATATGCTGTTTCTTTTACGCAAATGCTTTGATATTGGCTTCGAAAAGATGGCTGCCTAACAGTTCTGTTCTGTGATTTAAGTATGCGTTGACAAGGCCGAAAACCATGGTACTCGGTCAAGATGCCGTATTTTAATTAACACTATAACATACAGAGATCATACGCGTCAATACGCAATCCGCTCATAGTGTTATAATAATAATGGGACTCTATATTTTGATTCAAAAATGTAGTGCGGCCTGATTTGCTGATTTCATTTGCTTCCAAAATGAAGTCCGTCTCGATTTGCTTGAAGCCTTCATGTAATCTATTAGTAGCCTCTGTACTATAGAAGTCTACGCACACCCATAATAAAAAGAATAATCAAAAGCTTTCACACAAACTAAGCAGAGAGCACACATACGTGTTTGAGAGGGAAAAACTCTATTTCAAAATAGGAGCTATTCGCTATGACGGCGTTGCTGATATTGTTCAGGGTTTTGCGTGAGAAGAAAAGAAAGGGAAATATTTTTGCTTTTGTCATCACGCACACGTTGACAGTTCGGCATGAGATTTTCTGTAAGTGCGAGCAGCCTACGAAATCTTTTTCAATGCCGTCATCGCGAATTACATGGCATTTATAAAGCACTCTATACGGTGTATTGGTGAAAATTTTTGGTTTTTAGAAATGCTGAAATCTGAAATCGATTAGATAAGCCCCTCACGCGGTGTAGAAATATATTCGGTAAAAAATGTATATTCTTTACTTCTGTCGCGTGTTCAATTTTATTATCAATTGGCATATTGTAGATAACAGAAAGGGTTACTTCACCGGTTAGCAACATGATGTTGTGGCTTAACTGTTGAGTCAACATTTAGAATTTTTACAACATTCATGAAGAATTAATCACATTAGATTTTTAGGGTTAGTTAAACCTATGACTAAAATTCAGTAGCATGGTGTGAGTATGTTATTGTAATACGCTTACTGTCATACCCCACAATGATTAGTCTATAAAGGTGTAGGTTAACCCTCTTAATTGTTCAACCAGGTACCCGTCCGATCATTTAATTTAGCACTAAAGCAATTCAAAATGCTTTAAACTATGTAGACTTCAATTCTGGGTAGTAAGTTTGCGTTTATTATGGTGCATGTACCACTAAAATTTATTTGCAAATCGCCTACTGTTAATGATATTCAATCTCTAAAGTACTCGAATCCTAAGAAGTTTTGTATTCTAGTAAGACGCTCCAAAAAACTTCACTCATCCAATAAAGTCAACTGAGTCACTTTTCGAATTGGACTTTGATCTGAACCACAGACGATGGGACCGGCGAGCCGTATGTATTGAGGAATGTAATCAATGGGAGGGAAATAAACCTTAACATTCCAGCCTCAAAAATAAAACTGCGGCAGTTTAGTATACTTTAAAACTTCAGACTTTTTCAAAACTACCCTACTTTCCAGGATTATCGCATTACCGTTCCCGCGTTGGCGGATGAAATCCAGTACTGCAGTAACATCACCTGACATTTTGAATTTGCACACATTATACGTTCAAACAATAAGAACCATCCAGCAACCATTCTAAAGTGTCCTTTCTAAGCAGTAACCAATAACTAAAAATTCACCCTTGTTTCAACAAATCTAAAAAATATCTTATAAATAAGCGTAATATTCCTCGTGATTAGGTATCAACACGATCAACACGACAACACGAAGTTTGTAGTAAGACATAGTGCATTGAGATCACAACAGAACTTATTCAGATTGTTCACCATGTGTTCTTGCAAATCCAAACAATCTTGCCAAGTGTTGCTAATTTTTATCTAAACATGAATACCAACAAGTAGAAGAACAAATCATTATTTACTTGCACTGACGGTAGCAACCAGCCCGGCCAGGGCCACAGCGACTAGAATGTGTTGCATCGTGCTGCACTATATGAAAAACTTTCCTACGATATTCTTCGATTGATTCACTAGCTGGCTGCGGGTGTCACTACGAGACTACGTTTGTGGTCGCGAATTTTCATTCAACTGATGCGACCGACGGCTAGAACGGCACACCCGAAGCATAATTTTTATTTTTGGCCCATTTATCTTATCTCAACAAATGGTTAAGCCGAGCAGAGATAAACAAACCGATACGGAATCGTTGGAATGGTTTCGTCGATCAAACTGGTGAAGAGTACAGGGTAATGTAGAATATTAATCAGCGATATGCATTTCTTTGGTCAATTGATTGATTTTGAGGCTAAAACTCGAAAAATAAAAAAAAACTATTGCCTATTTGAAACAAACCAAATTATAAGTTTTGAATACACGGCTGCAATTGGCTCCTTTACCATGAAATATGAGTACACCATATTTCGCTCATACGCACCCATATTTGATACTTCCCATCGGTACGAAAGCGTATTGACTTGAGCTAGAATTGTTTGTTTTCTTTGCAAACACATACGAACGAAGGCAACCCTTTAGGTATTTGCACTGTGGACATACCCGCGGTAATTACATTGCAGGTTGAAAGTTTATTGTCAGTCTCGTTTCATTTCGTTATTTTCGGAATGGTGAAATTATTGAAAACTCGTCCTCACAAGGTACTAGCGTAGGTCTTAGAAAACGATTTTCACACTGCAGTGTTTCATTCTGGTAGCAATATCGCGCTGGCTGATTGTTCATCTATGTGCAAGTGCCTTATCCAGCTGATAACGATTATTCTGTTTCCTACAAAGTAAGCAGGTATTTAGGCTTTCATGATTCATCGCACAATTAGAGCCAGTGGTAGTGATTTGAATTCGTTGAAATCTTTGCAACACCAATGAGTAATACTAGGTATTTTGAAATCGTAATCGTTAGCATCAATTCCCTTCTAAGTGCCTACCAGTTGTGAATTAAATCACTTGAATGAGGTATTAACGCGCTAACGGATAAGGGATTTAAACAATTAACATTTCTCTAAAAATATATTAGTATTGTAAAAGATTCTAAGAATTGTTATTCATTTCAAAAGCAAGTTAACCGTGTCATATCACAGTTGTTATGTTTTTTAAATCATCTAAAAATATCTCAGACTCTGGAACATAGCTAAAGTCTGCAACAAAAAAACACTTAGTTTTGTCATCAATGGATCGATGAAAATAGCTAGTTTTGAAGTGACAACAATTTACGTTTGACGCACAAAATATAATCCTTTCCCGTAAAAGTTGTGTAGGTTGCCCGAACAGAACCTGATTTAAAAAAAATATATTTTGATTTTTTTAAACATTTCATAGCTCATTAAAAATGCGTCCTATCGATAAACAACCTCTAGAGAAAATGTGTATTTTAATATAATGAATAACTTTACAGAGTATTGAAAGGTGCTAAAGAAATCTTGTACAAAGTTATTGAGGAGAAATACAAGGAATGGACTAGACGTTTGCAGTGATGGAGGCGCCAATTGCATATTAACCACATGCGACGGAGGCAGTCACGTAGCCAGAGGTGGGGGCCAGGAGCCCTTGGCTCCTAATACATTATATGCATATCTTACTGCTTATAAAGATAATACATTACAATACATTTAATGTATTGTAGTTTTAAACGAAAATATATGCATATAAAACAGTTAAAATCATAATAGGGCCCTTGCCCGCCCCCCCCCGCCTTCTGGATACGTGGCTGGACGGAGGGCACCACTGGAGTGTTTAATTGTACTCGTTGGTGATTATTTGATCGTGTGGAGCATTATCGGGATTATTTGGGCAAGAACATTCCTACCCACGACAGCCGTCTGGATATAAATCCCTACAAACATTTCCCATTTGGCTGTTGCTCTGCTACTGGTAAAATTTGAGGTAGTAAATAGTGCTGCTTCAAAAGAGTTGTCGTTTTCCGCACTTTTATTAAAACTACGCGTTTTGAAAACATGAGATCTCGCTAAATTTCGAACCCAAGATAATTAACTACGAGATTTGGTAGAAAAGAAAAGTTACTCTTTAGACTACTATCAACAACAGCGTCATTTCAGCTTTTCACGGCTACATAAACGAATAGATAAGAAAATTTTCAAAACATTTAGCTAACTAGTGGCTCCGGCAACGGATTCATACAAAGCTGATTTATTAAAATGCATTAGTATCGCCGTAAAAAGCGGAAGAGAGGAGACACGAAGTGAATCTCTCATTGTCGCATAGGTCTATTTGAAAAAATACCTGAGAAGTAATGCCTGCAACTCGTGGATCATACGCCTTCGCCACTCTGAATAGCGATTTATACTCCGCCAAAAATAATCCGCAACACCTTTCGTTTAAATAGGGCAAGTGATGTCTTCCGTAATCAAAGTTACTGTCTTAAGACCGTAGAGGACTACCGGTTTGATTAGCGTTTTGTACGTCAGCTATATGCGGCGGCGTCCGCTCGTTGATCGAAGGGTCTTGCGGAGGGAAAAGTAGACTCAACTTCCAGCTTAAATGCGTCGTTGAATCTCCTTATTCGTATTATTGTCGGCTGTGACCAGAGATCCGAACCTACGAACTCATCAACCACTTCCAGTTCATCGCCGTCAATAAAGACTGTACTCAAGAAAAATGCAACACTTTCTTTTGTGTATAACTTTTTATTGCATGGGTAAAAATTGATGAAATTTTAGGTTAGAGGGTGATGTTTACTTTATCTAAAGCTAGCAGCACTTTTTCTTTTTCGCTCAATTTTCCATGGAAAATGACTATCAAAGTTACCGAAACTATGTTTTTCCTAGAGCATTAAATGAGCATTAAATTATGGTCATACTTGGGTAACTGTATCCGCACCGGAAGTACCATTTCCGAATATTGTCCTGCTAACTTTATCTAAAGCTAGCAGTGCATTGCTTTTTCCTATGAAACAATGGAGCAGTAAATTCGTCGTTAGGAGCATTAATTGAGCATCACTTAACTAAATGGTGCTACTAATGTTCTGCAAACTTTGTACTGCCCTAAAGGTTGTACGAAAGGGTGACGTAGGACTATATCAGATCATTAGATCAAAGACTAATGTTAACTGCATTTATGGCATATGTATGTTTATAATCTGTGAGTGCCATTGTTTATTTTTTTTCCGTGTTGGGGACTTACCACTGCGACCATTATTTTGATCTATTGTGGTGTGTCCTCTTTTAATTTATGCCATGTCGTATCAGTGAGCTATCAAAGTTTGATGAGCCACCTCAACTACTGTTGGCATTTATCCCAATCAGGTGATGCATTTCGTATGAAATTTATCACCTGATTAGGAGCAGCATTCCAAATATCACAGGACTGAGTCAGCCCCTTATCAAGATATCTACGTCGTTTATGATATAGTGCAACACAGTCGCACAACAAATGTTCGGAGCTTTCAATTTCATGATTACAAAAGCGACAGTTAGCTTCATTAAGTTTACCGATGAGTTTCAGGTGGTACTTACAAGGACAATGTCCTGTTATCAAACCGGTGTATGTGCTCAAGTCGGATTTTGAAAGGTTTAATAGTTTTTGTGATTGAAGAGCATTTGGCTCTATGAAACGTTTCGATTGCCGGGCATTCGAGGTAATATTCCAGTTAGACTGTACCTTTAGTTTTTCCAAATTCCTAAGTTCCATTTTAAGGGCACATGAAGATAGTCCAAAAAAGGGTTCGGGTCCTATGAACTGCATGGATGACCCCTTCTTTGCCAATTGATCAACAGTTTCGTTCCCTTTGATTCCACAGTGACCAGGAACCCAATAGAGGTTGACCATATTGCGACAGGAAAGTTTTTCCAACAGTGTTATGCATTCCCACACCAGTTTAGAAGTGTGAGTTTTTGATTTTAAAGCATTCAATGCTGCTTGACTATCCGAGCAAATGCATATATTTGCATTTTTGTAGTTTCTTTTTATGCAGATAGATACACACTCTAGTATTGCATATATTTCTGCTTGAAATACAGTGGGATGTTTTCCCATTGAAACTGAAACGTTAATCCCTGGGCCTGTTATACCAGCACCTGCCATGTTATTTTGTCTTGATCCGTCTGTGTAGAACACCAGTGATCCTGAGCGAAAGTTAGGTTCTCTGGCATTCCAATCAGAACGCGTAAAATCAAGAACACGAAATTTGTGATCGAAGTAGTTACGCTTAGGCATATGGTCTTCGTTCATTAATATTAAGGGATTTATGGAAAACTCTTTGAGAATACTCAAGTGTCCAACGAGATCCCCATCGAAGAACCTCATGGATCGCTTGAGCCTCAAAGCACTTTTCATAGCATCCAATTGGATGAATTGATGTAGAGGAAGAAGATTGAGTAGAGCTTCTAAGGCTTTAGAGGGAGTGCTACTCATAGCTCCTGTTATGGAGATGGTAGCAAGCCTTTGTAACTTGTTCAACTTAATATGAGCCGTTTTTTGTTTTGTTTTCGGCCACCAGATAAGCGATGCATAAGTGATTCTAGGTTTAACTATTGCTGAGTATATCCAGTAAATCATATTTGGTTTAAGACCCCATTTTTTACCGAAGGTTCTTTTACAGACCCAAAAAGCATTTATTGTTTTACTTGTTTGTTGTTCGATATGCGTGTTCCAACAAAGTTGTTTATCTAAGGTAACGCCCAAATACTTGACATCTGTAGATAGAGACAACTTTACGTCTCCTAGTTTTAAATCGGTGAAAGACACTTTGCGTCTTTTAGTCAATGGCACAATTGTTGTTTTCGTAGGATCCCTCGCATTTACACCATGATAATGTGAAGTTTAATGCGCTTTGCATTCTATCAGAGATGATAGTATCGTACTTTCCGCGGACTATGATAACAATATCATCCGCAAATCCGATTGTTTCAAATCACAGGTCTGCTAGGCAGCCATGTTTATGCAGCCAACATCTAACCATATGCGTAAATGAGACAGAATGACACTGCTCACGTTCTGTTCGTTTCACTCTGCAAAGCGAGTATGCTGGCAGACGGGTATTATTTTCAAATCTTAGCCAGATTTTTGCAAATAATACCCACGCCGGCAGTAGATGTTGGCCACTGTCAAACACATAGAGTAAGGATAGGGTTGCCAGTCCCTTGTTTCAAATCCTTTATGCTTGACGAGAAGATCATCAACTACTAGAGACCATAAAAGAGGGGACAGGACACCCCCTTGAGGACAGCCTTTGACAGCTATTACTTTTACTTCTGTGTCTCCAAGATTAGCTGATATTTCCCTGTTTGATAGCATTTCCACAACCCAATCGATTATACTTACATTGAAGCCATGATTTCTCATGGCATTCTTCATCGATACGAAAGATGCATTATCAAAAGCGCCTTCAATATCAAGAAATGACGCTAAAAGAATTTCTTTGGTAGCGAAAGATTTTTCAATTTTTGTTACAAGAGTGTGAAGAGCTGTTATCGTTGATTTGCCTGCTTGATAAGCAAATTGCTCTTTGGTTAGTGGATTTTTAGGAAGTATTTCAGATTTAATATACTCATCGATCAGTTTTTCCATTAATTTCAAGAAAATTGACGAGAGATTAATTGGTCTGAATGATTTGGGAGAGGACTTATCTTTTTTATTAGCTTTTGGTATAAATATTGCCCTGACTTTCCTCCACATTTTTGGAATATATCCCAATACAAAACTTGACCTAAATAGTTTTTCTAAAGCGGGAATTATTACCGGTTTGCACTTTTGAATAAGTGCCGGAAAAATTCCATCTGGTCCAGGTGATTTGAATGGACTGAAAGAATCGATAGCCCATTCAATTCTAGAGTATGAGAAAATTAAGTTTGCTAAAATTTTAGGTTCTTCGCTGAACATATCTAGTGTCCTAGTAGGTTCATTTCGGACCTCTTGTTCTTCTGTAGCATTTTGCATGCTATTAAAATTTTGCACTTGATCGGTGAGTAAGAGCGATCCTGGAAAATGAGTATGCATCATTAGTTCCAGAGTTTCATTTGCGGTTTTCGTAAATTGGCCGTTGGTCATTTTGAGGGACCCAAGGCCATTTGAATGATCTTTCGAGAGAACCTTTTGAAGTCTTGCAGTCTCAGGAGCGCTTTCTATGTTTTCACACATATGCCTCCAATCTTTCCGCTTCGATCTTCTTATTTCTCTGTTGTAATTACTCAGGGCCTCTTTGTACTCAGACCAGTTTGACGTTGTTTTAGCACGATTAAACAGCTTCCGTGCTTTCCTGCGTAGTTTCCCTAACTTATCATTCCACCATGAGACATTTCTGTTCCATTATTTAAGTGAATGTTTAAAAGAGAAGAGCGAAATATTCAGATTCAATTCTTCATTGCATGCAATGGTGGCTTTATAAATATGTGGACGGGGGTTCATAAGTACAACGCCTGCAACCATTGAGACTTGAAAATTTGTTTTGAAAATCACTTGTGTGCATCATAAAGGTTGAAATAGTAATGAATGACCAGCCCACAGATTATTGAATCACATATGGTTATGCGTAGCTTGACATGTTTCAATAATCTTAAGGGAAACCGAAAGTGGCTCAAAGATGGCTGGATAAATGGCTACCGTTCGAAGCATGTATTGTTTTGCACCTTAAAAATGCATCTGTATTGGCAGAGCACGCTTTCGCCACGGAATCAGTGCTTCCAGTGCTGTTATAATTTCCTAAAACTTGTCATTCTATTTATCGATCTGCTATGTATCAACAAACGCTCAGCAAAACATAATTGCTAATGGAAAATAAATTTAACTGATCATATCGATCATTACGTGTTCATAAAAGCGACCAATGTATAATTTGGAATTAGTTAATAGATATTTTGTTGCGCACATATTTCATTGTACTAGCGGTTTCCGAAAAAGTAGCAACACAGTGATGTAAACAAACAAAACGCAAGCGCAAAAATCAAAAACTGGCCTCCGATGCAAACAGATTAATTAAACATCCTAGTAATCCTACGCATTATTCAGTTGCTGCTGTTAATCTTGATTGAATCGGAATGCCTTGATAAAGAAAACAAACCATATTTCGGGATGTTTGTAGTCGGTGCGGTTGGCTGCGGATCAAGTGTGTTTATGTTTGCAAGCTCCGCTATTTGACATATGTTACCAATACTAATGCAATATTCAAATAAACGTTTAGGTTTTTAACGAACACATGAGATGTGCAGCACAGTGTTTGTCGCACTAATACAATAACGTTAGCCACTTTGGCGTGGTTCACAAATTACGTAACGCAAAAATTGTAGTTTTTTGACCCCCTCCCTCCCCTATGTAACAATAAGTAACGCTTGGCATAACCCCCCCCCCTTAAAATTACGTAACGTTAACTATACCTCCCCCCCCCTTCCCCTACCATTAAAAAAACGCACAATTCGTTTAATTTATTTTATTTTTATAAACTCAAGAAACGCATCAATTCTGTATTCCTAACAAAACCACTCTGATCGGAATGTCAATTCTGAATTCTGATCAAACTGTATGATATAACCACCCCATCGGCAGACAACCATGTCTTCGCCGCCAACATCTCGTGTGTGCGAAAATAAGAGAGCATATCAGCACTGCGTTTCACTCATCTGCGAGTAGTCTGATTTGGGCCCGCTGTCAAATTTTGAGCCCCGGACATGCTGTCGCTGACGTTTACTGCAGCTCGAATTAGAGATGTCGATGGGGTGGATATAACACAAGTTCTGAGTTTAGAACAGAATTTTGATCGAGAGTAGAATTGAGGCTAAAATTTTCAAGAGTTTGTTGGGCTCAAATGGTCTTTACCTGCTCAGATTTGTTCAGCAATTTTTTTTAATTTCATAAATTTGTTACGTAACTCTCCTCATGACTCTCCCTCCCCCCTGCGTAACAAAAAGTAACGCAAGCTCAACCTCCCCCCCTCCCCTCTGTGCGTTACGTAATTTGTGCACGAAGCCTTTCGGTATCGCCTTAATTAACTCGTTTGTGGTCATTAAAAGGGTCATTAGTTACAAATAACATTAAAGCCAAAGCACGTTCATCGCAAATATGACGTGCCATTCGAATGTGCTTCTCTTTTGACATGAATGGCAACAAGTACGTAAGTTAGCGGCGTCGTTTCACTGTCTTTTGCTACGAGAATGTTTTACTAGTTTACTTTTACAGCTTACCGCTTGTTACATAGCAAAAAATATGCCACATACGCAAAAATTTCTGTTTTATTTGTGCGAGAGTCCTTATCTTCTTACCACAGGGGTGAGGGGTCTCAAACCATCATAAAATAAATTCATGCCTCCAGAAAACTCCAAATGCCAAATTTGATTTCATTTGCTTGATTAGAACTCAAGTTATGAGGAAATTTGTATTTCATGTGTATGGGATCCCCCCTTCATAAAAAAGGCAAAGGTCTTAATTCATCATAGAAAATACTCTTGCCTCCAAAACCCCCACATGCCAAATTTGATTCCATTTGCTTAATTAGTTCTCGAGTTTTGCGGAAATTTGTGTTTCATTTGTATGGAAGCCCCCTCTCTTTGAAGAGGAAGGGGCTCAGCACACCATAGAAAAAATTCTTACCTCCAAAAACCCCCACATGCCAAATTTCGTTCCTTTTGCTTGATTAGTTTTCGAGTTACGAAGAAATTTGTATATTATTTGTATAAGAGCCCCCCTTCCTAAACAGGGGAGGAGTCTCAATTCAGCATAGAAAAAATTTTTGCCTTCTGAATCCCCCATATGACAAATTTGGTTGGATTAGTTCGAGATTTATGAGGAAATTTCTATTTCATTTAAATGGGAGCCCCCCCCCCCTCTTAGAAGTGGAAGGGGTCTCAGTACACCATAGCAAAAAAATCCTACCTTCAAAAAACCCCCAATGCCAAATTTGGTTCCATTTGTTTGATTAGTTTTCGAGTTTTGAGGAAATTTGTGTTTCATTTGTATAGGAGCCCCCCTCTTACGCCCTCCATAAAATGCTTTTGTTACCCCCTCCATAAAATTGCTGATAATTTTATCTATCCAACGACATATAAATTGTACAGTGTCGTTCAGTAGTTTAGTAGATATTAGCATTTGAAATCTTTCATTCAAACGTTACACTTCTATTTTCGTTTTCACAAAGTGCTATCCAGTCCCTAAAAAAATTCTGACTGTGAGAGAATCTTCGAAGGCCGAAATGTTCGCAAATTCAAGAAAGAATCTCTTTTAGGTTGCAACATTAGATCTCCACAAGAACGGTAGTAAAAATCGAAAATTCCGAACCAGTTGGAAACAAAATGAAATGTGCATGTCGATCGCAAATTGAAGATAAAATACAATGCACCGTTACTCTTCACCACGGTAAAAACATATGTTGTACGCAAAAACCACAACATGCCGCAAAGATGCATTTGTTGTTAAACAAAGCACAAACCAAGTGGTAACTTAGTTCACACATCAAGTTGGAAATCAAACCAGCTGCAGCACAAATAGGAAATTAATTTTTCATCGTGTTAGACTGTATTGTAACAAACGTTATGACCATGAAATGTGATTTCATTAGCATAATTATTCCCCTACAACTTAATTAGTAAACATTTTATTATCTTATAGATATCTATTCCACAAACATACAACAGTACAGTACTACAAATGTGATCTGAGCATCATCTAAATAACTGATAAAGCACCCGTTCATTTACTATACGAACCGCTATAGCATTCAGCGCATTGTATTAACATTTCTACACACCTCGTTTAACTATCTATTTTGAAGTTCACGGTTTACGGAAATAATTACTGTTTTAGCTGCTCGCCGGCATCTATAACAAGCATGTAAGGTAGAGGCTTATGTAAAAACACGCAACGGTTTACCCCTCCTAGCTGGATTCCATTCAAACAGATGCACCGCACCGGAAAACCTTAGATAGACGAATGATTTAATCCAAGTTTGACTAAACTTAGAGAGGGCTGCCGGTCAAACAACCAAAACCAATTGGTGAAGATCGCGTGGCCTACAATGGAAAGCGAATGGGAAACGAATCTTCGACAGAGATTGAGCTTGGCGAGTTGTTTTTGTTATTGAAACTAACAACTTGTAGTAGCACCTAGGTATAAGTGGAATCGCTCCCACGCTTGACCAGCTGGAACATCGATTGTCGGACCGCGTAAAGCTTTCGCGATTGCAGTCGAGAAAGGCGTAGCTACTCAATCGTTTGAACAAGACAAACTTATCTTTGCGACGGTCACTTTGTAATGAGTTTTTTTTAGCTATGAGTAATTTAGTCTCTGTACATCAACAATGATGTATTGTGGAAGATCCGACGCGGGAAAGCGCAGTTTTTGCTTTCAGCGTACTTAGAGCTTGATTCGATACACCCGGCACACAGTGAGAAAACCCCTGGTCCATAACCCCCAGGACCAAACTCGTGTTCTACATAATTAATCTTTTTCGTATAATCATTTAACCAAATTAAAAAAAAATGGGTTACTGGACTTTTCGAAGGACTGTGATTTTTTTGCTTGTATTTGTGTCGATTTCCTCGGTTTGATTTCAAATATGAATCTCCTACTGCTGGTATACCTTTACAAAGATTTTCTAACTCTGGTCAACTCCGTTGTAACATTCAGCGTCTACACCACATTTATTTTAAAAAATTAATTTATCGTAAATTCACATTTTCCCACGATATTGTCGAACTTCGATGTTTACCCACTGTGCACAGTTTACACAAGCACGCACTGCTATTCACGATCCGTAACGATTTCCTTCGGTGAGTCGTCATTGGTTCATCGTACATCATCTGCGTGTATGAGCTGCTGCTACTGCAGCATTTGCCAACATGTAGGTACTGTAAACGTCACATCTGTGCTGCACGCACCATTCACCAGAGCACGGCCGGGGAAAAGAGATATCTATTGTCGCACATGTACCGTTTTATGGGTTTGTCAATCCGGAACTCCGCCTTCAGCGCTGCACGCGAAGGAGATGACAATCCGACTAATTAAAGGAATTTAATTTTAGTGCAAAATCTATCATTTGTGTTCGTGGTCGATCGCAGCCATTAGAATACTCGAGCTCGTCAGTGTTTGATCCGATACACGGAGAAGGGGTATAGGCAAGGCAAAGTTTCTATATTTTATGTATTTATAGTGGCTGGCATTTAAAAGTCTCGTTAAGATTGTTCAATCAAGTGAAACTCTTTTAATACTCTGCGATTAATGTTTTGTTTCCAATCAGCGAAAATCACAGTTTATTCAATCAAAAAAGTCCAGTTAGCTTACGAGATACGATGCTGATCTAATAAGCCAGTCATCAGTCATCATATGTTCGAATCTCGGCTGACAAGGAAACATCACTATCGGTCACAGGCTTAGAGCTTCACCATAAACACCATAGTGTAGTCCTGTCGATCCAGAACATCACTGCACTGCTCGTATAGGTGTAGTCTATGGAACTTTTTTGAGAAAACTTAACTTGAAATGGTACATGAATATACATACAAGTAACAGAACAAAAAGAAAATTATATTGATTTAAAAAGGATGATTTTATTATACAACAAGCGTTTCTAAAATCACTTTTTTGTCCACCTGGAAGTGTTATTAAACTTTTCTCCTCGTTACGTTACACTTTTCATGTTATTTTATACCGCACCTTCCGCTAAACGGAACTCCGCAGTTTGAAAGTGAGACTGCACAGAACTGTGACCAAATTTCGACATACTGAATCACTGTCGTAAGAAAGAGAAACAGCAACAACATCAATTGGTATTAGGGTAAATAATCCAGATTTGGCTGGCAGGCACAATATCAATTTAAATAATCTCTGACTTAAAGCATTAGTTGTATATTTAATAAATCGGAGTTTTTCGCTGCAATTTAAAATAGGAAGCTCACATTTTACAACATCTTTCTATCCCGATGTTCGAGCACATTATTGTAGTAGTAGTGTAGCTTACAATGACAACGTCCCAAAAAGTAAAAAAATCGTACAAGATTCTTTTTCCTCAACCACGACGAATCTTCTTTCATTTACTACCTGCGTATGCTACGGATGCCATGTCGATGCGTTTTCTAACGGATACAATCCACCGACCAGAGAGCTTTTGATGAGTTAAATCATGAAATTTCGATTGCCAAACTCGACAGGATGGGACTTGGCGGCACCCTACTACTCTGAAGTCTGAAGTCCTATTTGGCTGATCGGTATTTGGATATTAAAATCGGAAGAAGATCAATATCCAACGAGCTTCTTGTTACATTCAGTATTCCACAAGGCTCATATTAGTGCTATACTTCAACGATGTAAACTTTCCACTACGAGGACTCAGGTTGTCCTGTGCTGATGATCTTAAGATCAATCTCGCGGTTAATAAAGTAGAAGACGCCGTTTTCCGAAAACGTAACGAAAATAGAATGCTGCTCAACATTAGCAAGTGGTCAGTTGTGTCGTTCTCCAGGAAAAAACGGCATCCTTTTCAACTATCATCTAGGGTCCAGGCGGCGAACTGATTAAAAGAGAGTCCTGCCTCAAGGACTTGGGAGTTCTCCTTGACTCACAGCTCACATGCAAGCAGCACATCAGCTACATCGTTGCTAAATCATCCCCCAAGCAGCACATATTTGGCTCTTTTAGTTGCAGCAACTCATTTATGACTAAAATTAGTCATAAATCGGTTGCCACAACCGGTTCGTAACAACTGTGCTACTAGGGCCGCAGTCTTGGCCTAATCATGAGAACTGCGAAAAGCTTTGATGATATGCATTGATTGAAGAATTCGTACTGCGTGCTTGTCCATTCGACGCTGTAATATAGCTCGGTGGTCTGGAATCCCCATTATCTCAACGGCGTTGATCGGTTAGAGAAAATACATCACAAATTCATTCGATTCACCCTTCGTCGCCTACCATGAAAGCACCCGCTCCAGTTTCCAAGATACGAAGCGCGCCTGATGTTAATTGGATTGGACACCCTAGCAATCAGGAGAAATCTTCACGATTTCACGATTTATTTACAACACAGTTTAATTTGTGGCAATACAAAGTTTGTCGAGTCAGCTAGTTTCTATAAAATTGAATATCTCTGGATTTCGCTGGGATAAATTAAATCTCTTTTCACCAAAGAAAGTTATTTTTATAAGCACTAAGCTTGGTATTTGCTTACAGCAATTGATTGTTTCTTAAAGTTTTGAGTAAATTAAGCTACCTTAATTTCGCGACGTTTACTGAGAAAATTAGCACAAAATGACTAATTTGTAGGTTAATTTTGTCGTGCACTTGTGGCATCGTGCAACTATAATAAATAGTGATTAAAACATCGGAAATACTCTCGTTTCTCTTGCTTATAAAATCAACACCTTCGTTTGGCCAAAACTGTAAGAACAGACGCGTGCAAGGACCACACCAAATGAAAAGTAATGGACGAAAAAAGTTGTCCGCAGATGATGAACGAATAGCCAGTGAGTAGCTCGAAACGTCCGAACAAGCTGGTATTTAAATTTTTATAATTATTTCGCCGAAATATGTCGATCAAATTGAGCAAACATTCAAACATTTTTGGTCGCCCAGTTAGCTTCGAGGTACAATGCTGGTCTAACAAGCTAGTCGTCGTATGTTCGAATCTCGGCTAGGCGGTGATGCTAGATAGAGTCAGTGGAATTTTTGCACTAGCCCCATAACTGTCCTGAAACCCTAACGGCCGGCCACAAAGTCTGTCAATAAAGAAGGGTCAAGTTATAGAAAGAAGTTTTAGTCCAATGCTTTGCTTTTTTCTTGAAGTTATAACGATGTTATTATTTCTCGAATTATGGGCTTCATAACCAATTGCGGTCGAACAGACTAAGCCCCCGTATAAAGGGCACCCTGTACAAGACACTTATTAGACCGGTTGTTCTCTACGGGTATGGTACGTGGACAATGCTCGAAGAGAACCTGCGAGTGTTCGGAGGTTTCGAAAGACTAGTGCTAAGAACGATCTTCGGCGGCGTACAGGAGAATGGAAGCTGGACAGATACGATGGATAGAGCTTCTTACAAGAATGCCGGAAAACTACTCTGCAAAGATGGTGTTCACTTCAAATCTGGTAGAAACATGACGACCAGGGGCGTAGCGAGCAAGATGGTTAGACCAGATGGAGCGAGATCTAGCGGAAAGTACTCGATAGCCTACACCCGAGTAAATTGGAGAAACTTTGTTCACCAGGCTTTGCCTTAGGATGGCAAGCCAACTAAGTAACTAGATACGAAAGTATTTCTCGAATTATAACGAATTCATTGTAGGAAATATGTTATTCAATATCTGTTCATTTGCGTTCCAAGTTTCTAGTGACGTTGACGGACCCTAAATTGTAGTTCATAAATCAAGCATCAAATAAATAGGGTTTATTTATTCCCGTCGTAGTAAGTAAAGCCATTTTAATTTTCATCATTTGCTGGATGGATTTAATGAATACTCCAAAAGTTCTTGTGCTGATTTGACTAAAACACACTTACATTCCGTTGCGTGAACTTTGAAATCACTGAAATGCGATTTTTAATGCATATTTTTGAAATTACGGAACTGACCTTATTTCTAAAATTCGTCGTACCGTTTTAAAATTCGTCCATAAAAATTTTTCATCGTCCGAACTAAAAATCAAAACAGTGTTTACGAAGCTAACGGGCATGTATTTGTGTAGGACGACATGACAAATGTTGTTTCGCAAAATTTCTGCAGGGCAGGCAAGTTTTCCTGGCTGTAGAATAACGATAATGCGCTGCGTGAGTTATTTTCATTTATGAATGACGGAAATTAAAATGATTAGTCGACATTTTCTTCTTCGTCGAACGAAAAAACGTAGGAAATTTGGATGGTAGGACTTCTTTAATGATAAAAAGCATTTAAAAAGATCTCAGTTCACTTTGATTGATCGCGTATGATAGACAACAAACTAAAATATTAGGGAATAACTAGTTTTGCATTGTGTGTCATAAAAATGCTGATATTTTTAATAATTTGTGTTGGATAGGCAATTACGACGAAGCAGAAACATACGCTAGTTTATGAAAATCAAGTCGGCAATTCGGTAAACATTCTGAAAAAAATCCACTCGCCGATTAGAGGAAAATTGCAAAACCAAAGTGGAATGATTTTATAATTTTCTTAAAAAAATAACTATGTCTATCTGGAAAAGTCTGCAAACTTGAATTTCAGTTTTCCGGAGAAATTCGCAACTCTTAAAAGTGTAAGACAATTTTAATATCTCCTATCTAGAGGAGTGTCGTCGTGGTTGGGCCACGTTTTGAAATTCGCCCATAACTTTCGTTTCAAAAGGGGTTTTGGAAATCTAAATACATTGTTACAAAGGTCTAAGAATAAATTATATTTCCGGAAAGTTTTGAACGGATTGCTTGGAAAATAAAAAAGTTATAGGCATTTACGTGAAGACAAAAATTGTTGTCATAGTCGGGCCATGTTGTACAGGTTGGGCCCCCGCAGAAAATCTAAGACATATTTATTAAAATTCTATATAGAGACATGAAAAGAATGAATTCCGTGAACAACGGCTCATATAGGTACAAATACCCTATTTTTAATTGTATATTTGCGAAATTTTGGCGATCTTGTAAAATCAATATTGCTACAATCGCCTTTTCCGAAGTGTACAACTACAATGAAAAAAACAACAGAAATCCAGGTTTTAATCGTACTAATTTTGCTTTATTTCATCATATTTTACGTGACTGACATTCTCTAGCGATTATTGCGCTTCTGCGCTTAAAATTATGGTGGCCCAACCATGACTACTCAAGTGGCCCGACCTTTACGAATAGCGCTTTTCTAGTATTTCACTTTAGCCTTCCCAAACACCTTAATGGAGGGGATTTTTCTATAGTCTTCGTGTGCAGCACAACACACTTCATACATTTTCAAAATTTATTTCGATAATTGCATTTCATGAATCATTTCTTGAAGAAAAGTTCATTGCACCTGGAAAACTTCTTTTGTAAGATTTAGTCACTAGAATTCAGTATGGGTGTTTTGTATATATACAAGACGGGAAGGAGGAGAAGTTGAGTTTTGTGGCAGAAGGGGGAGAGGAGGGGTCTGAAAAACAAAAATTTGGTGGATGTTATGTTTGAACCGTCCCTATCCGGTTTTTCTTTTTTGTCGGTTCCGCTCTTCCACTTATTATGTCCTGTTTTTCCATCTTTTCTATCACGTTCTTTTTTTATTCCGTTTTAACCCTCTTCCGTTTCAGTTTTTCCCCTTTTTTATTTTTCTGTCCCGTTTTTCCTGTTTTTCTGTTCTAGATACTCCATTTTCCTGATCCCGTAACTTCTCTGTTTCTTTTTCTGCTTTTCCATCTCATTTTTTCCTTTTCTGTCCAGTTTATCTTCATTTTTATTCTTCTCATTATGGTTTTTCCTTGTTTCCACTCAGTTTTTCTTCTTTACTTTACTTTAATCTCTACTTTATTCTCTACCCTATTCGCTACCTTATACTCTACCTTATTCTCCCTCTATCTCGCACTCGTCCTTTCTCTTCCTCGCTTTTATCATCTTGTCTCTCGCTCTTATCTTCTCTCTTTCTCGTTCTTATCCTCTCTCTAACTCTTATCATCTCCCTATCTCACTCTTATCATCTATCGATATCTCTTTCTCTTTCATTCTATCTTATCCTCTCTCATGCTCTCTCTCTCTCTCTCTCTAATTCTCTCTCCTATTCGCTCTCTCTCTCATTGTTTGTCATTCTCTCTAACTTCATTTCGACTTCAAAATGATCGAACCATCTAGCACGTTAGGCCCCTCCATTCCTGGTGCCGGTGGGGTTCTTGAAGAGAATGGATTTCACTGCACAGTTGTCCGGCATCCTTGTAACATGGCCGGCCCACCGTAGTCTTCCAACATTCGCCAGGCGTACGATGAGAATCTCTCTAAGCAGTGCCTACAACTCATGGTTCATACGCCTACACTACTCTCTACTATTCGTACTCCGTCAAAAATAATCCGCAATACCTTTCGTTCAAATACAGCAAGTTCACGTATGTTTTCTGTAAGCAAAGTTACTGTCTAAAGTCCGTAGAGCACTACCGCTCTGATTAACGTTTTGTACATCGTCAGCTTTGTGCGGCAGCGCATGCTCCTGGATCGAAGCGTCTTGCGGAAGGAAAAGTAAGCTCAACTTCCAGCTTGAATGCGTCGTTGAATCTTCTTACTCGTATTATTGTCGACGGTGACCAGAGATCCCAAATATCCCTTACAAATTGCACACTGCCTGAACTGGCAGCAAAATATTTTTACTTTTCTGTGAGAAGAATATTCTCTTAATAAAAAAAATGGAATACGGGATGAACTGAAAAATGTTTGCTATTAGGTAATTATTGACTCAGTGTAAATGGGACTGAAACCCTCAATTAGACTTTCAATTTCCAGTTAGATGTGTTGTCCAAACACACCACCAGGCAATCGGTTTTTCAGCGATTTTTGAATTTGAGCAGTTTTTCGACAATTTTTGAAATTTCAATTACTTTTTCGGTAAATTTTTGAGTTACCGCGGTTTTTTACGATAATTTTTGATTTAACATGGCTTATTTTTACAACATTTTTCGAATTACCGCGGTTTTTTCAAACGTTTTTCTTTTACACGCCACGTCAAAAATATTATGTTCTAAATATTCAAAAACCTTTCTTTCAAATTGATTGTTCGGTCAGCGTCGCGTTAAAAGGTTCTGTAAAAACATTCAAATAACGCACGTTAATGGCGGTTATTGTAAATGAACAATTTTTCGCCTGATTGTCAAATGCCATGCAAATTAGCAGCGTAAGCTTGCCAAGCTAAAACCATTTTTCGGCCATTAGAGATTATTTCACGGCGTGATGATAGGTTTACTTCTTAGAGTTTCATCACAATCTGCAGTGCAACTGCGTTAAGAGGATTGAGCATTAAGGTACTACGGCACACAATAAATTTCGTTTATGTCACCACCATGTGACGTACCAAGTACGTACGTAGCACATAGTAATTAGATAACAGTAACTTTCGGGTCCAAGCTCACACACATCTCGATTCATGTTATTCAAAGGTCAGTAATGGATCATAAAAGGGCCCGGCGACGTCGCCTTTAGTTACAAATCGCCATGTGATAATAAAGCAATGAATCTTTAAATTCAACTGAACTGACTCGATATTTCGAGTCATTACTCGGACTGGCCTTCATAAGTATCAGTAGCACTGGTTTTAGTTCAGCTTGACAATCACTTTTATCGCATTATTTTTTGTTTTGCTATCAAATACTGGGTAATAAACTAGCAGCCTTAAATAGAAATATTGAAAAAATGTGCAAGGTAACGCATAATCTAATTATGTATTCAAGTTAATATTTATGAATCGTGTCTCTCGTTTAAAGTTCGTTTGAAAAGTGATAAGGTGCTTTCAAAATAAAACTTCTCTATTGTTGTTTAAAAGTCAATTGTAGGAGAAATTCGTTTTTTTTTGTTTCGGCGATACTTTTTTTATAGGCACTTTAACCAGCTTGGGTCATTCGTGACTTCTGCGTGAATGTTAACCGCTACGCCGAAACTGACCTCGTCTGATCTGTTAATCAGAATGCGTAAACTGGTTCACACACAATTCTGCTTTATTTTTTTTTCGAAATAATACGATGTATCCGTGCACGTCGATTTCAAAACACAAAATTGTTTGGACACATATTTTTCGGTTGTATGAAGAAAAGGGTGATTTTTTAGGAAATTTATTTTTTACGACTACGCTAATATTACCATAAGTTCGCTAACTGGAAATGGGCCTATAATAAACAGTAACAAAGCGGTAAACAAATTTTAGTGTTTCCCGGTTCCTTACTACTGCAAAACAGTTTAGTAGTAAGCTGAATGGTACCAAAGGTTTAGCAAACCATACCATCAATATATCCTCCGAGTGACGGCAGATATTTTGATATCCTGCTTTGAACCGATGCCGCCGCAATGTCCGTTGGCTGCACTGTAAAGCAGTTAACCCTGTTCTCCGATTTTCGGTTTCAGTTCCACTGGATAAATATTTATTTATATTCTATCGCGATATGTACTCTTTATTTTGCCGCAAAAGACCGATCATGGTATACTTAATTTCTGGTTACGCAGACCAGGCACAAACACCTACCAGCAGCGCACCGCACAACGGCATAAGCAGACACTACCATATCAGCCAGAGAAGGACCTATAAAAACTCGTGCTCACCAGCCAGTGATCATGGGACATTAGAGCTGCTTCAAAGAGCGATCCCTTGCGGGAAACGGTTCAGTAGCATCGTAATACGGAAGGCGCACGGCGTGAGGAGGCAGATCGTTTTCTCAAACGAACGAAAATATTCCTAAGTAGAAATGCATGAAATGAAAAGTGTGAAAATAAGCCATCTTTCAACAGGTCGTACTAGCCTTCCTGTGACGTAGTTTGAATAAGCGGAGTTTCTTGTATAAGATTTGAGCTCGTTCGTGGGAAAAGATCACGTTTGAGTCGGTAGTCGAACAGGCGTAGGATTTTACTTCAAAAAGATGCAGCATCCACGCACCGTACCGTGCCGAGAAGGTTTGTCTGCTGATGCCGAAGTGTAATAGGAAGCGCAGATATAGACTCCCGAAATGTCTATGCCCGCGTGAAGCTGCGTTGTGACCGAGTCGAGCAATGCGCGCGCCCGGCACTGAGAAGCTCGCAACTGATGAGTAATAATCAGCAGAGTGCGACGGCACAGGGGCTCCCGCTTGTACCGAACCCGGAATGGAGAATCCGGCGGCCGTTGAGTGAGTGACGAGGCAAAGGGAAGCGAGTTTGTAAAAGTCATAATGGAAGTAATATTTTATATTTCATAATAAAAATTTAAAACCATCAGTAACGAGCTGGATGTTATTTTTAGACCGCTGTGAGGAATATTAAATATTTACACCAAACGGTTGTTAATTTTACACTTTCGAGGAAAATTCCTGCAGCGCTGGCTAGTGGGATAACACTTGTGCACTGTGTTATCGTTGCGGTAGAGGATACTTAAGTACCTAGTTTAAATTAGTCGTACTAGTAATAAAGCGAATACAAAAATGCCCTCATGTGTGCTTAAAGTGGAATTGTAAATCTGTTTTGTTTTCATTACCCTTTAATGTTACAGATCTTCTCCAAATTTCAACCGGAGGCCAAATCAAATAATTTAAAACGCGACGTTCCGAACCGACCAGTCGAAACTCGTTCCATTACAGCGATTAATTCCTCTTTGGCGCTTTGTTTTTAGGCGCGGTCGAAGTTGACCGATGGCGCTAACTTTAACTGTAGAGTTAGTAGTGGTTCCTGTCTCCTGACAATAAAAATCTTTTCCAAACTAATTTTAAGTATAGGTTTGCTAGCACAGGACTCTAACATCTCATATTGATAGAAATATATGAATCGTTTGTTTGAGAAACCCCACAAGCGGCATTTGGCATGATAACCCAAGCAACAATGTGAGTTTTATTGTACTCTTATGGTGGTCTTCAAGACCAATTTTAATCTTAAATACCATCATAAGAGTAGAATAAAACCCAAATTGTTACTTGTAGAATAAAACCCAAATTGGGTACTTGCGAAGTTAATGTTCATTACTTTTTGACAGTTTTAAATCCTCGAGGATTCCTACATCTTCTCTCAAAATTCCAGACAAGCTTAGTTCCACAAACCCATTTTGATTGGGGTTAGAAATATTACTGGAAAATCGGTTTTTTGTTGTTTTCCTACAATTGTGTCAAATGCACACGTGGCGTTTCTCAAACAAAGAATTCATATGACTACAGATATTTTTCACTGTATCAGATATAATTCACTGTACCATGGTTATACCTATTATATTGGGTAAATGATTTTGAAATGGACCTAGTCGAATTCTGATCTTGAATGGACCTATTTTTAAATAAGAATTTTAGGATATAATTATCAAGTCTTTGTACTGTATTTAGCTTTTATGTTTATCTTTAATCATTTCTTCATTTCATCATTTGGCTGGCAAAGGGTGAACATGTGCATTCCATAACCTCTGTTCATTAACTCCTATTCCTACCTCCACGAGGTGCCGGCTGGGGTACGCAACTTCGGTTGTCGTATGCTAACAGGAAAGGGGGCACAGTGGCTCCCGCCCACATTAAGATGGCAGCCCCATCAGCGGGATAAGGACCTTAGGTTAACAGCCTACTGTACCAGAACACACAAAAAGTTAATGAAAATGAAAGAAGAAATCTCTCCGGATTATTGGCAACGACCTTTAGCATGAAAACACGGACACGAATCGAAACATGGAATATACTGACCCTTGCCCAGCAGGGCAAGCTGGCTCAACTTGCAAGGGAAGCTAGCCGCCTGAAGCTTGAAATCCTGGGGCTGAGCGAGGTCCGCTGGCCGGGTACTGGCGAACACAGGACATCATCCGGGCAAGTCTTGCTCTACTCTGGCATACGAGGTGAAAATGCTACTCGTGAAAGAGGAGTTGGATTCCTACTGAGCCCAGGGGCACATGCGGCCCTGATGAAGTGGGATCCAATAAATGAGCGAATAATCGTTGCCAGATTTAGAACACGGGTTAGGAACCTTACGGCAATCCAGTGCTATGCGCCAACAGATGCTGCCGGCCTGCAGGAGAAAGAGAGCTTTTACAGCCAGCTGAACAGCGTGGTTGAGAAAATCCCGAAGGGGGACATCCAAATTCACATGGGCGACTTCAACGCGAAGATTGGCTCAAACAACGCGGACCTTGAACGCGTCATGGGACGCCATGGCCTAGGAGAGATGAGCGAAAACGGGGAGCTGTTTACAGAATTCTGTGGTAATAACGACATGGTCATTGGTGGATCGCTCTTCCCCCATAGACCAGTACATAAAGTCACGTGGGTTTCCCGCGACGGCCGAACAGAAAACCAAATCGACCACATCTGCATCAGCCGGAAATGGAGAAGGAGCCTTCTTGATGTACGCAACAAACGCAGCGCTGACATTGCATCCGACCATCATCTTGTTATCGCTGAGATACGTCTGCGCGTCGCGCGTGTCCAACGACGGGAGGAGAAAGTTGGGTGCCGCTACGACGTCCGCCGATTGGAGAATCCTGAGGTGAAAAGGGCCTTTGTTGAACAACTTGAATCTCGAGCCTCGGAGTTGCCATCTGGTGGAACCGTCGAAGAGCAATGGACCGGCATCAAGAACGCCTTCATCACGACCAGTGATGAAACCCTCGGCAAAGCGCGCAGTGGGCGGAGGGAGTGGATTTCGGATGAAACTTGGAGGAAGATCGACGAGCGGAGAGAGGCGAAAGCCGGCATTGAGCGAGCGCGGACCAGATCGGCTAAGACAGCTGCCCGTCAACGATACGCCGAACTGGAGAGGGCTGTTAAACGTGCTTGTAGGCGGGACAAGAGAGCCTGGACTAACTCCCTAGCCGAACAAGGAGAAACCGCCGCCGCCAATGGTGATATCCGTTTGTTGTACGATATTTCTCGCCGCCTTAGTGGTGCCAGGATGAATACAAAGATGCCGCTAAAGGACAGAGCTGGTCAGCTATTGACTGACCGTACAGAACAGCTTAAGCGATGGACTGAACATTTTGAACAACTCTTCCGAGTTTCAAATGTCAGAGACCAACAAAACCAGCAGCGTACGACGCCTACAGTTCGTCGAATAAATCGCGTGAACTCGGAGGCGCCATCGCTGGATGAAATTGTAGCAGCCATCAAGAGTATGAAATCCAATAGAGCGCCAGGGATAGATCGTATTTCAGCCGAAATGCTCAAAGCTGACCCATCTTTGTCAGCCCAGATGATGCATCAGCTTTTCAGCAATATTTGGGAAACCGCAACTTTTCCGGTGGACTGGATGCAGGGCATATTGGTCAAAGTCCCTAAGAAAGGAGACCTAACTGAATGCGGTAACTGGCGTGGCATCACGTTGCTCTGTATTACTCTCAAAGTACTCTGTAAGGTAATCCTCAACCGGATCCAGGAGAAGATCGACGCTACTCTCCGGCGGCAGCAAGCTGGATTCCGTGCTGGCCGATCATGTGTAGACCATATCACAACGCTCCGCATTATATTGGAGCAGATCAACGAATTCCAGGACTCTCTTCTGCTGGTGTTCGTTGACTTCGAAAAGGCGTTCGACCGACTCAATCACGAAAACATCTGGAGCGCACTTAGGCGTAGAGGAGTTCCAGATAAGCTAGTCCATCTCATCGAGGCTCAGTACGAGGCGTTCTCGTGCAAGGTTTTGCACGACGGCGTCTTGTCCGACCCCATAAGGGTTACTGCTGGCGTGAGACAGGGCTGCATTTTATCACCGCTTCTGTTTCTCATCGTTATGGATGAGATATTAGTTGGAGCAATTGACAGTAGACCAAATCGAGGATTGCCTTGGAATCCTCTAACGATGGAGCAGCTAAATGACCTCGACCTAGCCGACGACATTGTCTTGCTCGCACAACGCCGAAACGATATGCAGAGCAAGTTAGACGACCTCTCCGAGAGCTCCCAGGCAGCAGGTCTCACAGTCAATGTAGCGAAAACTAAGTCTATGGTAGTGAACACTGACAATTCCACCAACTTTACAGTAGCGGGACAACAAGTTGAGCAGGTAGCCGTCTTTCAATATCTTGGTAGCCAAACAACGCCCGATGGTGGTACCAAGACTGATATAGCCACACGGATCAGGAAGGCCAGGGGTGCCTTTGCAGGTCTGCGAAACATTTGGCGCTCAAACCAGATCACTCTACGTACGAAAACCCGAATCTTTAATTCAAACGTTAAATCCGTACTGCTGTATGCCTGCGAAACGTGGTGCGTCTCAGCGGAGACAACGCAAAAACTGCAGGTATTCATTAACCGGTGCCTGCGATATATTATTCGTGCCTGGTGGCCTGATAATTGGATATCCAATGAGGAACTCCATCGTCGGTGTCATCAACGGCCGATAGCCACAGAAATTCGTAAGCGTAGGTGGAAGTGGATCGGACACACCTTGAGGAAAGGAGCGAACGAGGTTTGCAGAGCAGCACTCGACTGGAATCCACAAGGACAGCGTAGAAGAGGCAGACCCAGAGGCTCATGGCGACGGAGCTTAGCCAACGACATCCGGGCTGTAGACGAGAACCTGTCCTGGCGACAGGTAAAAGCCATGGCGGGTAACCGTCAGCAGTGGAGATCTCTGATTTCATCCCTTTGTTCTGCCGGACCGGCGGACATGGACACATAAGTAAGTAAGTTTAATCATTTCTGAACGTAAATATATTAAAATTAAATTAAAATTATAGCCAAAACCACTTTATTGCCGCTTATTTAAAAGTAGCTGTTTTTCAGCGTTTTGGCAGTCACCATAGAGTATTTTCAAACTGTTACTACCCGGAACCCTTCTGGTTTGAAATAAAACAATACTCTTAAAATGATGCTAAAATATGTGTAATTTCAATTTAGGTATTTAAAAATTCAGTAAAACTAGTAAAATCTTCAAATTCCTTAAAAATGTTAACCCCCTTTTTTGATCTTGAATGGACCTAGTATTGATTTTAGAATGGACCTAGTTTTGCGCTCCGAGACATCACTGCCGGTAGCTATCATTGCCTACCACCAACGAACACGCCGTTGTATATTCCATAAAACTGCTTGTTGTCACTATAGTATCTCCGTTTATAATTAATCTATAAGCACGGGATATTGAAAGTAGGCTTGATTTATAGCCTAAATAAACACTTAATTATATTGATAAAACTAACTATCACTCATCCTTTTTCGTAGTTGCTTCATAGTGTTTGTACATTGTAGCCTCTAGTTTTGAAACTAAAAAGTCTTCCTAATTAGTTAGCTAACATATGTCATTTTATGCTTAAAATAATATAAACTTAATTTGTACAAAATCAGTATTGTACAAAAATTTTAACCATCATTGATTAAAAGATAAGATGGATCAAAAGATAAGACGGATACTAACTGCCTTCTGTTAAGGGGGCATAGTACCTTTTCAATTTATTAAAACCTAAATTTTTTTATTGATTATTTCGAAAGATTAACATTTTGACCATATGTGTTTGAAGTCGTTTGCATGAATTCCAAATATTGACAAAGTTACAGCTATTTGTACCGCGCATGTCTGGAGCGATTAAACAACGAGTAAAAACTTCAGCGTTGTTTTTCTCGAAACCAGGTTTTGAAAGTCGGTACCATAAATATCTCAAGAACGGCTCAAGCAATTCTTATGATTCTTTTTTTGATTGAAAGCCAACAAAATTATCTAGTGTTTGACCCATCCTTTTCTTGATATTGTAATTTTTATATTTTTTAGAAATGTTTAAAATCAATTTTTTCGCTTAAAAACCATACTTTTATGTTTCAATGTCCGCCATTTTGTTGTGTGTTCGAATTCTAAAAAAGGATGGATCAAACACGATATAATTTAATGTTCTTTTATCTCGTTTTGGAATTTTTCAATTCGGATAAGCCCCCCCAGCGCCAATCCATGGTACCACAATTCATGGTTTTTTTGAACGACTATCTTCAAGGAGCCGTAGGGGCTAGGGGAAGAGGTTCCCTTATGAAAACAAAATTGCAAATATTAGTATAAAATGCAATGTTTCAAATGCAAAAAACCCGATTCAATTTGCATTTCGCGTTATCGAGAAAAAATTATTTGAAATTAGGCAAAAAATATGGTGTAAAAGGTACTATGCCCCTTAAAAAAGAGCTATTTTTGCTTCATTTGCATTTAGCACAAAACCAGTTACACTTAAATTTTTCAATTGGATTTTACGTATTTGTTTTAGCACGAAGCAAAAGTGTAATCTATATAATCTATATAAGTAATCTATATAAGTAGAGCAAAATTTTCCCAATTTATTCGCCCTATGTAAAAAAATTCCCAAATTATGCTAAACGGGACAATTCTTGTATCATTAAAAGTAATGCACAGAAGAATGAAACAAGTTATTTGAGAATACAATTCTGAAGATTTATATATAGCTTTATTGTATAGGAAACTCTAATATCTAATACTCTTAACTATCTACAGGCAACATCATAAAAATGGTTGGAATCAAAATTTTTTTCATGGACAAATAACGCCCTGTATTTTCCATATAAATACAGCAAAAAGTTTTGCTGTAAGTTTAAGTTTTGACAAAACTCAGATGAGAAATAGTTTAAACACGTTAATCAAGCATATACCAAAGCTTCAAAACACCTTTAGCGCGCTGACCGAAAACCCTAAGGTCAATAAAATTCAACCGGATCCTGTAGTCACAAAATCAGACTCGTCTGAGTAAAAAGAAGCAGCCACTTCTGATGGTTAAGAACGCCAACTTCCTCACCCTCGTGAAACTTTGTGATGCCCAACCGCCCTACAAAATTACCCGGTTTGGCAATAAAATCATCTGTGTGTCAATGGAGGATTTAGAAATTAGGTAAAGGCCTGGATAATAATATGGTGCAAAAAATATAAAATTTGGATCAATATCTGGACCATTTTCGAACTGGATATGCCTAAAAAAATAATATTGTATTTGATAATTTTCTAGTTTAGTTAAAATAATTATGAGGCTCAGAATAAAGTAAAATTAGGCCATTACAAATATTTTATAAAGTTTTTGTCCTTCCGGTGTTGGGCCACTAAAGGGGGGGGGGGACAAAGTGAATTTTTTAATCGAGCAAAAAACATGGGTTTGAAGCATTTTTATTTAAAGTTTCAGCGTGAAAACCAAATCTGTTCTTGCTTTTAATATATACGTATATACGTTATTATTTTCCATGCAAAAATGTACGAATCGAGCAAAAACGAGAGAATTTTTTTTGGACGATTTTCGGAAACTCCGAATTCGAATTTCCATTTCTGTTTCGTGCTAGAAGTGTTAAGTACACTCATTTTTCGAGTTTTTCAGGCTGTAGAGCCCACGGACAATTGATTTTATACTCATATCCTCCAAATTTTTTTTAGCCACACGATTTTTCAAGTCAATTTCCAAAGGGGGGGTGACAAAAACTTACAAAATATTTTGCAAAGGCCTTATATTCCGCCGATAAGTAAGCAGGTTGACTTCACATCACCTTTTGGTCGATTGACAGATAGATTAAAAATCAGTTTAGTAAAATATTCAAAATCATGCAACCGTACTAACGTTGTACTACATCATCCGTGGTCGTATCTTATACACAACCCCTCTGATTTTTTTCTTGGGGGATGTAAAGTTTTCTTTAAGCACCTCTCCCCTCTGACTTGTGACAAAATTAATACCTCCTTGTCCACCGGAATTGAGTGACTCTGAGATCTAAAATATTCATTTTTGAAACTTCCTATTTTCTATCTGGTACAGTTCTTCATCGACTATCATTTAAAATTAAAACCTAGTATCTAAGCTTACCTTTAAACCTAGTAGAATTACCAAGTCTAATTTTTTCAAGCACCATTTACAGTATGATTTCGAATTTGACAACAAATGCGTGTCGCCTATGTTGCCAAAATCGAAACCGTGGCAAAATCTAGACCATTTTTTAACTGGAAAAATTGCATATAAATGTGTCAAAAATTGAATAATTACCACTAATTAACGAATTTTTCACGATTGCGACGGTTTTACATTCAAAATGTTCGACAGAGGCTGTCGCAAACCTTTAGATGCTTTGCAGTAAGACGTAGTCCTACGTCAGTAAAAGTCTGACCTTTCGAAATATGCAGTCACTAAATAAAAACTCGAACCCCACTGTACTTGATAAACTACGTTTAATACAAGTTATATTACATATTTTTAATGAATGGTTTAAATTTTTGAAACTAATAGGCGACATAATTTTTTTATGACGTGGAAATCGTTTCAACCATATCTGAACAACAGGTAATAATAAATTCCCAATATACAAATGTCACACACAGATACATACACAACGCATATCAAGTCACTGAAACATTGTTCAATTATTGGGCTGACATAAAAACAAGACCCTCGGTGACTGTGACCGATTTCAAATTTTTCAACCGACTTTCATACCTTTCTAACAGAGTATAAGAAAGGTAAAAGCTGTTCAACCTTGTGTCCTATTAATAAATAACAGTAGTATAGTTGTACTATTAAAAAAAAATTCTTTGTTATTATTTTGTTCATTTACATGGAAGAAACTATGACAATCCTAATTTAGGTCCATTTCAAAATCAAAAATAGGTCCAATTCAAGATCATGTTGGGTCCATTCAAGATCAAAAACAGGCTTTGGCAAAAAACGATATATTTAATAAAAGTTTCATCAATTATACATTTTTAAAGTACTGATAATGTAGAAAAAAGGTGGTACCTTCCAACAAATAGTAACATCACCACATATTATTTATAAATGACGAGTAAATTGAGCAGGAGTGCGAGTGGTGGTGTTAAAAAGCGCTAAATAGGTCCATTCAAGATCAATTACCCTACATAGATATATATATATATATTATTTACTTATCATTATTTTGAAAGTTTTTGTCACCCATTCCCTCCTTTTGAAACTGCCTTCAAATACCGGGGGGCAAAAAAGTTTGTTGGACATGTGTAAAAAATTTGAGTATAAGACCAATTTTCTGTGGGCTTTACAGCCTAACGTATTCAAAAAATGAGTGTACGAAGTGCACGAAACAGAAGCGAAAGTTCAATAATCAAAGTCAAATAATTAAATAATCAAATCAAAGCTCAAAGTGGAGGATTTGACGCAAATATTTGACGAAAAAATCCTTCTACGAGTATGGCCCAATCTCAATAAGAGTTATTAAACATTTGTATATTTTGGTTCTGTTTTCCTTAAATTAGCTAAAAAGCAAAGCCTAGGTGCTACATTCCGTTATCGAAACTTGACCTTCTGTTTTTATACGACAGACTTCGCAGCCAGCTGTTAGAGTGCAGGATAATTGCAGGGCCAGTTGCTACGGTTCTAACGATTCTATTCCTATTGATTCTAACAGCCTCTCCCAGTCGAAATTCGAACAGACGACGACTGGCTTATTAGGCCAGCGTCATACCTCGAAGCCAACTGGGAGGCCAAATTAGCTATAGTACAAAAAGTATGCCAGCTAGCTCAATTCTGTTGCTTTCATTCAAAAGCTGAGAAAATTTCGTACTGTAAATTTGCTTAAATTTCAAATTAAAGAAAAGAAAACTTTTTCCGATTAAATTTCACTAATAATTTTATTCACGACAGATACGTATTTCGCCTACGACGACGCAGGCTTCATCAGTGTCGGTTTTGGAACTAAACTGTCCTTAAACTTTCTATTTCAAGAAATTTAGTAACTTTTTAGAAGCAAAATATTTTGCAAAAAGTGTTTCTCGCGTGATAAAGTTTGATTGTTCTTATCTACCAATTTAAAGCTCTGGTACCGTTCTACAATTCGTTCTTTAACGTGAGACGGTTATCTCTTTAGTTTCATTGCAATTTAATTTTAGTTGTTTGTTTGATTAGCTTCTGAACTGTTCTCGATGAAATTCTCCAGTGTATTTACTGATGCAAGTTTGACGATTGCAGAGATATCCACAGCGACCGAGTGTGTTCCTTTCCTGGGTCATTCATTGAACAACCTCACCATCGACGAAGTGATGGTTACATCGGCCGCCGCGAAGTTGAAACTTTCTCGTGCCGTTGGACCGGACGGTATACCACCTGTGTTCCTGAAAAAATGCATCCACGCTATCGCTGCTCCAATGAGTCATCTTTTCAGCTTATCCGTTAACTCAGGTGTCTTTCCCTCAGCATGGAAATCGGCCTACATGTTCCCTGTGCATAAAAAGGGAAATAGGAAAAACGTAGATAACTATCGAGGAATCTCTGCTCTAAACTCAATTTCGAAACTGTTTGAGCTCGCCCTGTTTGAACCAGTATTTGCATTTTTCAAACCGTACATCTCTGATAACCAACATGGATTTATGCCCAAGCGCTCCACGACTACCAATCTCTTGACTCTCACATCCTACGTGATAAATAGTTTCGATGCTCGGTCGCAAACAGATGTCATTTACACTGATCTTTCCGCAGCTTTCGACAAATTGAACCACCAAATCGCTATTGCTAAATTGGATAAGCTTGGCATAGGTGGTCCGTTGCTGCGTTGGTTCCGTTCATACTTATCCGATCGCCACTTAAAGGTGAACATTGAGGGCAGTCTCTCTGGATCGTTCACTGCTCATTCTGGAATACCACAAGGCAGCCATCTTGGTCCTTTAATATTCCTAATCTACTTTAATGACGTCAACTACCTGCTTAAAGGTCCGCGACTCTTGTTTGCTGACGACCTCAAGTTATACTCAAAAGTTGAAAATCTATCCGACGCCGCTGTCCTTCAGGAGGAACTATCGACCTTTGATAAATGGTGTGTCGACAACCGAATGCTGCTTAACCCCAACAAGTGTGAAGTCATCACATTTTCCAGAAAGCTGAGCCCGTTCGCTTTTGACTACAAGCTGTCAAATACGCCATTACGTCGTGAAAACTGCGTCAAGGATCTGGGGATACTGCTCGACTCTAAACTTACATTCAAACAGCACATCGCGTACATCGTGGACAAAGCCTGCAGAAACCTCGGATTCATTATGCGCATCGGCAAGAACTTCAACGATGTTTACTGCTTGAAAGCTCTTTATTGTGCATTAGTCCGCTCCAACCTTGAATACTGTGCTCCAGTTTGGAGCCCATACTATCAAAATGGAGTTAGCCGAATCGAGTCAGTGCAGCGGAGATTCATTCGTTTTGCTCTTCGGAAACTTCCGTGGAATAACCCTTTCCAGCTGCCAAGCTACGAACAACGCTGTAAGCTCATCGACCTAGACCCCCTTCATGTTCGTCGCGATGTAAATAGAGCAACAATTGTTTCCGATTTATTGACCTCACGGGTGGATTGCCCGTATATATTGCAAAACCTTGATATTCACGTCCGGAGTCGTACATTACGCAATAGCCACTTTTTACACGTGCCGAATCGACGGACTAACTACAGCAGCTTCAGCACGATTACCGGTCTCCAACGCCATTTTAACCGCTTTTACACCAGCTTCGAATTTGACGTCAGCCGTAACGTGCTGAAAAATCGCTTTTTTTCAATAGCGCGTAGTTTTTAGGTTAAATTATCATTTGGGCCACAAGGCCTGTTGATGTACAAATAAATAAACAAATAAACAAATAAACAGATTATAGTCGCTTTAACAGCTTGGGTCATTCGTGACTTTTGCGGGGTTGGGATTCGAACCCGGGTCCTCGGCGTGAGTGGCGTGAATGCTAACCACTACGCCGGGATTGACCCCAGTTTAATTTTAAACATATCGTGTTGAATTAGTATCTAAAAACTGTACGAAATCAAACATCACGCATAGCAACATAGATCACAGCGCGCGACGGACATGATCTGACGCGTATGGAAAACAACAACGAAAAAGACGTTTCAGGTCTTTTTGGAACGTTTCTGACAACGACTGCAGCATCAAAATATATTCTCCGAAAGAATTCGGCGACATTTACCTTCGTTATGGCGTCGCTAATTGTTAAGCAAAGCCCAGTAGGTGTATGGCTGTAGATTGTTCGACAGTCTACTACTTAATGCAAGTGTGTAAACACAAATGCAGAAGTCGTTTTGTCACACAAGGATTTTAATACAGGAACTTTTATGACGACGCACAGTACTAGAGCTTTAAATTGGTAGATAAAATTAATAAACTTTATCACGCTTTTTAGTAATAATTTGATGAAAACTCCTCGAGATTCACGTTTTTCAAAACTTTTTGCTTCTGAGAAACTAAATTTCGTGAAGTAGAAAGTTTAAGTAGTAAAATTAAAAAATAAAATTTAAAAAAGTATAAAATTTTCTTATCTTGCGAATGAAACTAACAGATTTGAGCTATCTAGCATGCTTTTTGTACTAGTACTTTAAGGCTAACAGAACAGAAAATTAAAAATGTTTCATAACTCTGTAATGATTGAGACTTGAGCATATTCGTAGAAGGATCTTTTTTTGCGAATGTGGTCCTCTATCACCCCTTTGAGCCATCCTTTTTTCGATATTCCAATTTATGTATTTTTTAGAAACATTTAAAGTCAAATTTTCCACTAAAAAACTGACTTTTATGTTTGAATATCCGCCATTTTGTTATGCGTTCGAATTTTAAAAAAAGGATGGGTCAAAGACAAGATAATTTAATATACTTTCATGTCGTTTTGGAATTTTTCATTTCGGATATGCCCCGAGCGCCAATCCATGGTACCGCAATTCATGTTTTTTTTTCGAATGATCATGCTCAAGGAACTGTAGTTGAGGGGGGAGGAGGCTCCCACATGTAAACAAAATTGTAAATTTTAGTATAAGATGCAATGTTTAGAATGCAAAAATATAATAAAAAATAAAAAATATAAAATAAAGAAATAAGGCAAAAAAATGGTGAAAAAAGTACTATGCCCCCTTAAGCTTGCTAAATGGTTTTTTTGCTTATTTAGTTTTAAAGTTTTAAAAAGATGCAAAAAGATTTTAAAAATCGAAGATTACGTGTTTTGGATACACTCAAGTTTCGTTTTACGTCTACTGTTGGGGGACATAAAAAAATCTATCGTAAAACAAGAGGACGCTAATTCAAGTTTCGGTCGTAACAAAACGGGATGGCAATTCAAATTTTAATCTTAACCCAGGATGCTTTGAAATACGGCAGCTAAATTCTAATCTTTTTTATGATTTAAAATTCGGTTTCTTTGGGTTTTGAAAAAAATGGTAAGCGGAAAGAATGCTGAGTGGACAATAATCAGCCTCAGTAAAGAGTTTCTCAGTGTTCGCAATTGTAACAACCCAGCCGACATTCCGACATACGACGACTGGCTTGTTAGACCAGCATCGTACCTCGAAGCTAACTGGGCCTTCAGAACAGCCTTCAGAAAAGGCAACAGACATTTTTCCAGATATTCGTCCACATTAATTTCCTGGTTGGCTATCGGGGTTGTAATGAAAATGACACTTTTAAACCACTGGGACAAATAGCCTGTTAAATCAAATATTTCTCAACGAACTTCGACAGTTTCAAATGTTTGACGGTTTCCGTATAACGTTTCTGCTAGGAAGCTGTAAAAAGCTTGCCTTGACTTAAGTTTTGTCGTCCATTACAAAGCAAATTCGGGCCGGTAACGATTCAAAGATCAAACGGCAGACTGACGATAACGGTATATGAGCAGGGTTGCCACATGTACAGATTATTCTGTGTTTAACAGATATTCGAAAGAAATCGCCAGTACAGAATCTATATGCATAGAATTCAGATTTTTGCCAATTACACAGATTAAACAGATTTTTGAACTTTTGCATGAGAGTGAAAGAGATGGAAATAGTCAGCAAAATTACTCTTCGTCTCTTTCACTCTCATTGTTTTGCATTGGACAGATTTTTGCACAGATATTTTTGCTCGCTGTAAAGATGGCCATATTTTTTCAACAAAAAACACAGAATTATATGTGGCAACCCTGTATATGAGGCGAAGGAGATTCGTTGCAAATCCTAGAATCAATCAATCGTTTATGGGCGAAAATAGTTCCTAGCGCTCCGTATTCCAAAAGGCTGTTGATTTTATTAATCCTATTCCGGTTAACCCGAGGAATTTGAAAATTCATTCATGTGAAGGCATATGTTTCATTGTTCGTTGGCTTGGATACACAGACCATACGTTTAGAGCATTTCGTCGATTTATGGCTCAACAAGAGTAATGGCAATAATTTTACCAGGTTCAAATCCGATTTGTACGATTTCTGACATATACAAGAAATTTACCGGAAATTCATCCCACCTAGGCCGCCAAACTTTGGAGGGTTATGGGAGGCTAGGATCAAAAGCACAAAAACGCCTCTAATGAAGATTTTGCAAAATACCATTCTAAGTCCGAAGGATACCATCTTAGCACAAATCGAAGCTATCCTGAATTCACTTCCACTCTTTGTACATCCTACCAATTCTAGAGAGCCAGAAGCAATCAAGTTCGTTCATTTTCCCAATAATCATCTATTGTCGCAATACCAGAGCCTATACCAGAAGATGCAAAACTGAACTTATCACTAATAACAATAATTTCTTCGGTGTCCTACAACAACGATACCCAGTTGAGACCGTCCACTGTTGCATCCAGCGGCACCGGTAGCGATTGAACTGGTTCCTCTCTTAGACCTGGACGTTCGCAAAAGTACATCATCTATTGCAGACTATGATCAGTTGCAGTGTGAAATGCGGGTGCTCATATCGCACTCCAAACACAACAAGTTAAACTTTATAATTATGTAATCTATATATGTAACGGAATGTAATCTATGAACGTGAATATGTTTGTATGTTTCACCATAACACCAGAACGCCTTGACCGTTCTCCACCAAACCAACCACACATGTTCCTCGACATAAGGGAACCAGCACTAGGGGGTTGACAACCGCGGGGAGGAGTCCCTATCAAAAGAGGGGATGGTACAAATAAGTAAAAGATGTTGCATTTCTCTTGCATTTAGAATGATTGCAGTTGCGCAAGTGGCTGGAAAACAAGCTGGCATGGGGTTATGGGAGAGGGGTTAGGGAGGTGGGGTCCCCGAGAAGGGGTGTATAAAAGATTTTTGTTCCGCCATAACTCAGAAACCACTGAACGGTCCTTCATCAGATTTGGCACACATGTTCCTTGACATAAAAGAATCAGCGCAGTTACAAAAGGGGCAGGTTCAAATGGGCAAACCGGTCCATTTCTCTTATATTTGGAACGATAGAGTTGTTCAAGTGGCTGGACGACAAGAGAAGACTTCTGAAAGTGGGAAATATGGTGGCCATTGAAAAAGGGGAGGTTTAAAAATATAAAAAGGGCTTAGTCTCGCTTTATAGGAATTATCAAAAAGAGACAGATTTACAAGTGACTAAGGGTCAACGGGACGGGGGAGTTGACAAAAACTAGACACATTCAAACGAAATGCATTATGACAAATTTCGTTACAATAACAGATGTACAAGTGACTGAGAGACAAAAAGGCCCCGAGTTAGATCGGGCAATCAGCTAGTATGGATTAAAAAATTTACCAACACTAGTATAATAAAATTACGCTAAATTCATGCTTAATTAATATTTTGAACAAGATCGAGAAAAATTGTACTAAATATGAGCATATGCAACCTAAGTAGTGACTCGCATAATCAAAAAAGCCAAATCGAATACACCAAAATTAATTAAGGTAAACTGAGATAGACAAATAAACTAGTTACTACTTGGGAATTCTTTATCAGAAGCTTAACTAAATTAAACAAGAAAATCTTTTCAAGTACACTCTTGCACAAATAAACAATATTATAAATATTTTTAAAATTACGCGTACCTATAACGGTTATTACTAATCAATTGAATACCAATCGCTTATGTGTACTAAAATTCGTAATAAAAGTTTGAAATCTTTCCACGGATTTTCTCTGATATTGTATTCTTGATGCCTACATTCTTTCAAAGTCTGGACACTACAATGCTAATAAAATTTTTGCTTACAGCTATTGGTCATTACTTCACGAATTTGGTCATGGTAAACGAAATTCGATCGAATCTTTTGTTGGTCATTTGTTTTGATACTTATTGTTCGCATAGTGCACAGTTCGCAGTATAATGAATCGCTCTATATTTAAGCAAATATTTCTTAAGCTGTTAAAACGATCCCAGATTCATTCGCAACTCGGCTAGCTGCTCGGCGCAAGATCACTCTCCAAAAAGTTAACCATTTTTTGTTGCTCAGATTCTAGGTGTGAACGGATGGCCCACTAGTTGTCTCGCTTGTGCGCGTCCACTTTTCCCGCGGGCAACAAGAACAGAATTCTTTGGTTGGTGAGAATATGATCGTACGAAATTTCCCACTTTCACTCTTTTTCACACATTTGTTTTCCGTGATCGCACGCGCATCATTACTACTTTTCTTCGTTTGCCTTTTCACAGGCAGGCGAAGTTGCTTCCCCATCGTGCAGTGAAAGGCAGTACTTGCCGCACAGTGAATGAATGTGTGTTTTTGGTGACACGAAAAAGGTTCCTGGTATTACCATGAAAACCAAAATTTTGAAAAGATTGCGTATCTCGTCGAGACACATTTTTATTCTATTTGGCACTCCGGCTACTTTCAAGAAAAACACTGAAAACTCATAGGTCAAAACAGCAGCACATGTTAAAATGAATCCAAATCCCTGATGAAATTTTTTGGATCATTCTGGGATGTAAGAATGGGTAGTTAGATGATCGAACATTGTGTAACTTAAAATATCATACAACATTCTAAAAATTACGATTTGAACAGAAACCCTTTTGGTTGTTTCAAGAAGTCAAAAAGCCAATCTATACTAAAATTTGTTACCAAAAATTTTCACTTTTTCCCGTTGTAACCGATAATAGTAGCATGCTCTCGTTCTAGCGTGCACCGTCGATCAGCTTTCTATCTCGTACTTTCTCGTCCGCTCCCGTGCAGATGAGCTGCGTCGAATTCTGGTCCTTCGCGATCAGCCTGCCGAAATGGTTCAGGGTGTTAGTAGTTCACCGTCTATCACTTGAAGGAAAAGCGCCTTTTCCGTCGTCGGGATATCGTTTCTTTTGCTCTTTCCGGGACCCGGCGGCCGATCGAAAGATCGAAGTGCGCTCACACGCCGGGCAATATTCGGCAGGTCGGTTATTCTTGATAATTTTATTGTACGATCAACTCGGTTCGCACGCCCGCGGTGTTGCTTTATGGACCCATCTTCCGTCTAATGTACGCCGACTGCGGTCATTGATAGGGCCGGCACGGGGGAAAATTTTCGCTGCCGGTTGAAAGTTTAATTATTATTATTGTTCGGCCAGCTCGAGTAGTGTGTTTACTTGCTGATATATCGGTGTTTAGGCCATCCTCCGGATCGTCAAATAGAAGGCCCCGGGATTCTCGTCGTTTTTCAATGCTTTATGCCATTCGTGCGCCGCCTGCATGAGGTGTGAAAATTTTTGTGAAAGTGCGAGACAATTAGGTGTTGATCACTGGTAGCCGTGAATAATGTGCCAGCTTCTAAGTTACCTTGCTTTATAATTCATCGGCTATGCAACCTTACCAAATGGTTTGTTTGGGTGCTTCTCCTAGGCGCCGGAACAGATTGTGATCAAAGTTTTCAACGGTGTCAAAAATAATCGTTTTGATAACAGAAATATTTGGCGCCACTCTTCAGTGTGAAGTGACAACCAGAGGTGATCTAGAAAGGTGTATAGAGTGTGCGGAATTTGTGACACGCGGTTGTCGATTGATTTATTCAAGTGCCGTAGCGAAGCTGAGGAATAAGGAAACTACACAGCGACTATGCATCATCTGGACTTTGGCAGACATTCCGACGGCGGACCCGGTATTGGTGGTGGATCTATCGCACTCGGCATTCACGGCGGCTCCAATATGGGTATCACGTCCCCGTACGACGCACTACATACGGTGGCCACCAGTGTCGCCGCTGACATGGCTGTCGATTTCCATCATCATTACACCCCGACGGAGTACTGGAACTCGACGCCGTACAAAAATGGTTCCACCCCAATGAAGGAAATCGAAGGTGAATACGCAGACAGATTGCACCGATTAGATACGCATTTTGTGCGAAACCTTGAAGGTACTAATTTGAATTGGTTTTGAACTTCGGTGCTGACTGCTTTTAATTTTTGGACAGTATTAAAAAATTTCGTTTGGATTCAGCGCCGCTTCGCAAAACATGGGCAACCCATGAACTTGTTTGGAATAATAGATTTTTGAGGGTTTATTGTGTCCTGCTGAAAAAGGAACCGTAAACAAATATCAACAAAGTATAAACTCATGAAAAGTATCTTCATATTTGAATTAATAGTAAGCTACTTCTCAGAACGTATATTTTCTGAAAATAATGTCAGATGTGCAAGTGATAAATTTTTTTTCTGATATTTTTCAACATTTTAACGATTGCAAATTTAAAACCCTGCTCTTTAGAAATTTTAGTTCTATTCGAAAACCAGGTTTGTTTTTTACGAATTCTATTTGATCGGTGTACTCACTAAGCACTGACAATGTAATTTAGCATTTTTGTGACAATAACAACCATCTAGTCATTTTTCAAAAATATAGTAAAAAATGGGTGAAGAGGTTTTCATGATTTCATGCATTTTGGAATTATGTGAGCTATCGGTTAACGACGGCACATGACCGGTCATTAGTTTTACGAATATAACTCAGTAACAAAAAATAAAACTGTGGTGAACTAAGGAGAGATTCGTAGTTCATGTTTTTTGGCAAACTAGAAGATTCGCGAATTGAACCAAGTTTTAATGAAAACCTGATTCGTACCTACTTTTCTCTTATGCCTCCATGTTTGCTTGATATTGCGGAACACTTGAATTACAGAGGACTAGTAAAAAGCAATCTATCACCCCCATTCTGTATTTCGAACGAATTTATGTTTTATTCCAAGCTGTCATTTTATTCAACTTCAAATTTTGTAGCCCACATTTCGAACGTTCTTTTCGAATTGAAAAATAACAAAGTAAATGAAAGATTTTCGAATGTAAAAACAAATTGAGCGAACAAATAAGGGATATTATTTGCCATGTCGAACGCAATATTTCAACTCGTTCGAAATACAGAATTTAGGTACAAGGGTATGTTGCTACATCGTCGTGATTGCCAATTCCCGTCCTATCCAACACAAATTATTAAAAATATCAGCATTTTTATGACACGGTACGACGAATTTTAGCAATAAAGTCAGTTGCGTAATTTCAATAATATGCTTTAATAGTCGCTTTTCAGTGATTTCAAAGTTCACAGATCGGAAGGTAAATGTGTTTTAGTCAAATCAGTACAAGAACTTTTGGAGTATTCACTAAATCCATCCAGCAAATGATGAAAATTAGAATGGCTTTCCTTATTACGACGGGAATTAGAAAAAGACCCTATAACCATTATTATCTGTCTGTGGGTATGAAATGGGGAAGGCAACTAGGAAAAGCCCCCAAAATAGCTCTACCCAAGTAACAATCCACTAGCAAATTGGTCTTATGCATTTCTTATAGTAGTTTTATCAGAGCATTGCAAAATCTATCAGGTTTTATAATGTTTTTCCGCAAGTGAATGTTATCTTATTTGATTAACATTTCTGAAGTATGATTGAAGGAGACTTGAAGAAACACGCATAAAACTGAAATATCAATAAGTGTAATTCACCTTATAAGTGGTTTTAAAGGATACTTGATTTCTGCTCAAAAACGACGCTCCTTAAAACCTAGCAATAGTTTTGACAAAAATTTATGACATTCTTCTGCAAGATTGGTTTGTCTTAACAATACTACCATAAAACCGTCTTAAAACCGTATATTCTTGTAAGAGAAATCATACTCTGAAGAAAGAACATTCGAGCGTAAACAACTGATCTGTCAAAATGGACATCTGAACCAGGAGAAAATTGAACAAATATGGATCTTTTAATCGAAACTTATGAAAAATCAGCGAAATAAAAAAACAATGAATATTTCCAAATGAGCTGAGGAAGGACTATGCCGGTGATGATGCATCAATGGTAGATTTGTATGTTATTCGAAAATTTGGTTCGATTGTATTTTGACGGAGGCGGTGCCAGTGCCGGTTTATAGAGTTGTTTGTATTTTTTAAACTGAATATAGAGGTCATTAGCCGGTGTTGGGAAAATGTTCGAAGGGGTTGAAGCAGTTGAAGCATATTTTTTTAAAGACGGTTGTAACGACAAAGTATATAAAAAATTTTGCAGATTAAACTTTACGCATGGAACTGCCGTGCAGCCCTCTTTTAATTTTTAAAATCAATTTGTATTGATAATCATAATGACTGCTGTACTTAAAAAATATTAAACTCAATATAAGTAGGTGAACCTCCAGCACAAAAAACATCTTACATTGACACTTTGTTGACGTTTTCTTTGTGATTATCTATGATTATCTTGCAAAAAACTTGGTCCCCTTAAGTAATTCAAACAATTCTTGTTCAAGCACAACTTGTCTTCTTCAAGAATACAATAAGTATAGATGAACTTATCGACCTCTTGGAAAATTTTTCTTTGTCTTGTGCAAGAAATGTTAGTCTAATAAGCGCCTTCAGGTTGATTTGGATAAAACCATTGAAAAAATGGCGAACAGGACTGTTTTAATTACTTTTGAAATTCTAGCCAATTGCATATGGGCGTTTATAAATATGTTGTTATACAATACCATAAGTGATCTTATATTTTTAAATAAATGTTCGGACACTTAAAAGACTTTTTGCCGCAATTTGTTAAAAATTTGGTAGCTATCAACTTCTTCATGAAATTATTGAATTTTTTTTATTAATTAATTTTTTAAATAATCTAGCGAAAATAACCGGCGCCTTAAAATTTTCTAACTTTCATGTCACAAAACATCGACAAACTGAGCGTGACATGAAAAATTTCTCATTGATTGACAACAAAGCAGCTGCTTTTATTTTCAATTTTCATTTATATCCATTTTGGAAAAGCAATATCTGTGAATGCTTTTTCTCTCATAGATTTTAGTCAATTTAAACAAATTAAGACTGTGAAAAGTGCATGATGTCTTGCAAGTGTTCTTTGAGACGACAACCATAAAATCGTCAACACTTGTGGTGGTTTTCTTTTAGTTTCAACCGACTCTTGGAAGTCACTATAAATAGTTATCGATAAGAATTACAAGTTTTAAAAGGACCTTTGGAAATATTCTTGAGAACCTTCTTTAGTGTGGGCCTCCCCAGATTTATAAGGGTTTTATGGCTGTTTTATCGCAGATTTGTAGAATTGCAAGTTTTATATTCGGTTTTAAGGAGCAAATGCTGGAGACCTCTTCAAGTGCATCTTAAAATTGAATTTGTTACTTGGGTAGCCATCCCAAACCCCTACCTAGCGCCTCCACGTGGCCATACCTGAAAATACTTCAATTTGTATAAATGAGTAGCCAAGCTAGGAGGTGCGGGGTCGTGTTGTTTTTAGTTCCTAACCTTACAAATGTAGTTTTAGGCAACCATTAAACCACACGACTTTATTTTGAAGTATTGGAACCTAAAATGCATAGTTTGGGTTTATTCTACTGTGTTTAATGACGAAAAAGGTCTATCAATTTACATGCAATGAATCTGGAGGAGAATTTTCAAAATTATGGCGATAGGTCCTACTATATTCAAATTTGTCTATATTCAAATTTGATTAAAAACTACTATTATACTATTACTATTATTTTATGAGTAAATTGTGTAAGTTAATATACACCAATGTTGAGGCATTGCAAGAAGCAATCAAAAACGATATTTGTACGAAGGGTTCATTCAAAAATAGCGTAACAAAATCAGATCACAACGGGCGACTTTATAATTTACTAGCTGACCCGACAAACTTCGTATTGCCACAAATTAACCTGTGTTGTACATAAATCATGAATCTCGGATGATCTTTGTCACAATCTCGAGTTTTGCAAGCCCCCCAGTGGGCGGCGCTTCCGACACCGGCAACACTCGCGACCGTCTCGTCCTGAATGATCTAGTGTTACTATAGATAGTTTTTGTGGTCTTGTTATTGACTAATATTTTATGGAAGAGTCTCGAATTTCTCGAGTTCGATTAGTTTTTGAGTAGCGCAAAAATTTCTGTTTTATTTGAGTCCATATCCCCCTACCACAGGGGTGAGAGGTCTCTAACTATCATAAAATAAATTCAAGACTCCAAAATCTCCCACATGCCAAAATTCGTTCCATTTGCTTGATTAGTTCTCAAGTTATAAGGAAATTTGAATTTCATTTGTATGGGAGCCCCCCTCTTAAAAGGGGAAGGGGTCGTAATTCACTATAGAAAAAATTTCTGCCATCTAAAACTCCCACATGCCAAATTTGGTTCCATTTGATTGATTAGTTCTCGAGATAAGAGGAAATTTGCATTTAATTTGTGTAGAAGCACCCCCTCTTAAAGTGGGGAGGGGTCCTAATTCACCATAGGAAAAATTCTTGCCTCCAAAAACCTTCACATGCCAAATTTGGTTCCATTTGTGTGATTAGTTATCGAGTTATGAGGAAATTTGAATTTCATTTGTATAGGAGCTTCCCGCCCCCTCCTCAAGTGGGGAGGGGTCCTAATTCATCATAGAAAAAATTCTTGCCTCCAAAAACACCTACATGTCAAATTTGGTTCCATTTGCTTGATTAGTTCTCGAGTTATGAGGAAATTTGTTTTTCATTTGTATAGGAGCCCACCCTCCTAAAGTGGGGAGGGGTCCTAATTCACCATAGAAAATATTCTTGCCTACAAAAACACCCACATGCTAAATTTGGTTCCATTTGCTTGATTAGTTCTCGAGTTATGAGGAAATTTGTATTCCATTTGTATGGAAGCCCCCCCTCTTAAAGGGGAGAGGGGTCATAATTCCCCTTCTAAAGAGGTGAGGGGTCCCAATTTAGCATAGAATAAATTCTTGTCACCAAAAACACCTACATGCCAAATTTTGTTCTATTTGGTTGATTAATTCTCGAGTCATGCAGAAATTTGTGTTTCATTTGTATGGGAGCCCCCCTCTTAGTGGGAGGAGGGGTCTCTAACCATCACTAAAACCTTTCCTGGCCCCAAAAACCTCTACATGCAAATTTTCACGCCGATTGGTTCGAGTTTTCGATTCCTTATAACATCCCGACAGACAGAAATCCATTTTTATATATAAGATTTTATATATAAGATTTTATATATAAGATATAAAACACAGATCGTGAGCAATTACGCTGAAAAACATTATTGTAATGAAATGTAGTTGAATATGTCGTTGTATCCAATTCTTGCGAGACGTAATATAGGATTAACCATTGTTTAATAGCTCGAAAATACGATTACGATCTGTTTGTTCTACCATGCCCAAATCGGTAGAGCTACTCATAAGAGATAGTCACGCTATAATAACCACAACACTTTATTGTTTCAATTCCAGTTGCAGATTTGCTTAATTATATCAAATTTGCCTTTCCAAATTCAATTAACATCGTCTAGGTGTAACTAAAATGTGACCAAACTTTTTGTTCCCTCATAAGCTGTGCTAATGGACTTCTTTTTTGGGTCCCCGTGGTTTAGTCCTTCTCGGTTTTATTTTGAAGCTTTACTGATATAAATATTATGTAAATGAACTGAAAATGTTCGGTAATACATCTAAAAGTAGTATTAAGACATGAAGTTTTGTTCTGAAATACATTATTTTTAAAAGGTCCCACTTGCCCTGGGTGCTTTGAAGTGGCGATATGATTTCGACCCATTTTTTTAATGCCGTTTGTCAAATTAAACAACTAGTTTTCGGGTATAATTTGTTAATACACTCATTATGTTTACCTACTGTCAGAAAAACATGCACATTTACGTAAAGCCTGTGGCCAAAATATCATTTATAGAAAGGTGCGTCAAACTTACAACGTAAATTGAAAATAACGCTCAAATTTAAAGTCAAATTTTGATGTTTGGAATGCCTGCTAAAAATGATCTATAATTTTAATACATGCGTTTGAGTTGTATCTTTCATTTCTAGAAAGGTTCGGTTGGAGAAAATGAGCTCCGTTCCTATTTACCCCGTATTCCCACTTGCCCCGGGGTATCTTATATGATTCAAACTAATATTTTTGGCAAATTAATCTATTTCCAGAGAGCAAAATAAGGCCCATGCCTTGATCAATTGCAGCCTGGCTTCTGATCTAAATGCCATTAGTTCATCCCTGAGGGTTCGGAGTATCACTTCACCTTTATTAGCAAAGATACTCCCAACGACTATGAATAAATCATTATCTATGTACATGGGAAGCGTTTAGTACGGGAGATCCACGCTTTCTTCCTTCCCCTTGATTTCAAGGAGTTTAGTGGAACTAGGTATTTTTTCTGGTTCCACTTGATTCCTTGGAATTCTCTTTGCGGTACATGCTGCGCAGTAGTCCTGGTCGTTGACAAAAAAATGATTGATTCAAGTAATCGTCATTTTCCAGGATGCCTTCAAGAATTGGCTGCGTTAATGTGAGATTAGATTAGATTAATTAACCTTTATTGTCAGTCTGTTATAGTCAACTGTAGTCAACGAGAAGTTTAAGCTTACTGGATTTCAAACCCAGTATCCCGTGAGGCCCACTCACGAACAGAACGTATTTCAGCATTGAGGTTGTTAATAAATGTTGGTGTATGCTCAGAAACACACTAGCGTTCACTATATTCGCATTGATCCACTCTAAATCGTCTGAACACGTGTCCTTGTCAAGTAGCGTACAAAGAACTTCTTTGCCTCTTCTAGATGACACGCGAAATGGTCTTATCTTGATATTGGTACTGCATTGCGTCTAATGTACAGATCTGTAATGACCATCCACGGTTTCCTTTGAAGCAAAATAGTGACCCAGTCTGGTCACACGCAGCAGGCAAGATCTTTGAAAATAGTAGTACAAAACATCCCAAGAAACATTTTTGTTGTATAGTAGCTTATCAAGCGCTTGTTCCATTGGTACAGCTATACAATAATTGAATAAGCTACTTTAACACAAAAATGTTTCTTGTGATACCATAAGGGATTTTGCGGCTGCCTTGCGGGATTGGGATAGGCAATTGCAACGAATTTTGTTGGAATAATAGCATAAACCGATGACATCAGATGGCTCTGGAACAAGTAGGTCGACTGCTGTTTCCCTGAGTGGGCAAGGCTAAAATACTTAGCAGGTTGCTACGCGTTTCCTTGCAGCATGAAGGATTTCGACACTTCACAACGTAACTCATCAATTTAAAATCTTTTGTATTAAACCATGAGTTGCTATTAAAAAATGTGATTTTTTCATAATTTTTTCGTTCCTGTTTGTTTGTCTCATAATAACCGAATTTTCGGGTACTTCATGCGCATCTTGTAAAATAAATCAACAACTTGCTTATCGACTAAAGGTTTTTGTGAGCGTCTTAGTAGAATACGAGAATTATTTATTGATTATATTGATCAGTATGCAAGAATTTGATAAGATTGCACAATAAAGAATGACGCGCTGTCCCAAGCATGCTTCTTCCTGTCACCAATTTGCAATTTTCATCGGTTCTCATCAAAAACCAAGTAGCAGCACACGGCTATAATAACTTTTACTAAAATTCATACCAGTTTCCAGTTTCGAAACTCGCAAACCTGATCACATCTTCAAGAGCGATGCGAAATAACATACGAAAATAATGAACTGCCCTTCATTCCATTACCGCAACATTCTACGTGATTCGAAGGGACTCCAAAGTGTTCCTAAAACAAGCACGTGCAAATCACTCGCTCGAGAGTTTGATCAGCCACGCGTGTTTAAATGGAAAGCAGTTCTTGTGCAATTTCTGCCATGCCTCTTCGCGCTCGATTGCATCGTTTGCTGCCCTGAAATCTACGAAAATATAGTACGACACATAGTGAATTTCACTAGAGACAGATTTGTTTCAATCTCTCATTTCATCAAACACTACACTAGTTATCCTCCAAATCAAAAATTAACAGTTGAACTTACGCACATTTTCCTGTTATTGTTTATTCAATAATTCAATCAATAACAGGAAAATGCGCGTAAGTTCAACAATCAATTATTGATGTTGTCACGGTTGCTTGTCTTGTCAGACCGGAAGAAATCTGTTAGCTAGATCACACAGTTTTTTTGCTGCTATTATGAAGAATACTAAAGCTAATTTTTTTATGCGAGGCCATATTCTAATATTTTGTTTTAGCTCACAAACGAAAATTCATCAAAGCAAAGTGTTTTGCAGAAAGAAACTTATTATCAATCGTTTTTCCTGCCATAGGAAGTAATTAAAATGATTTAGCTAGAAATTGAGATTGACTAACTGAATATCAATTGTAAAATTTTAGTGGCGCGTTGATTTTATCCACATATCACATTAATACGCAAGATAAAATTTAACGCGCGCGTGCTGCAAACGAACTAATTGCTTAAAATTCATTATTTATTCTATGATATATTTTATTATGGTCGCTATAAGCTGGAATCACACTGACCGTCAGCGAATATCATCGGCAACGTATCGTAACGGACCCTCAGTGATGGTCGCATGCATTTTCAATGAGCGCATTCACTCGAGTGCCTTGACGTTTCGTGATGTGACATTCCGGACGCGTGTGAATGCGCACATTGAAAATACATGCGATGTGATGTGATGTGATTCCAGCTTAAACCAAATCGTTCAAAATGATCTTACAGTAAAACTTTAACTTTTCTGCTCACGGATGTATTTTCAAGTTGACGAAGCTAGATTACTAGAGAGAAAAGCGAAAAGCTTTATTAAATTATAGCGGTGACTGTCAAGCAGCGAAAGCTTAATCGGTTTTATTGCTGCTTTCAGCAGAGCGTGATCCGAGATCCGACTGCTTGTGCTTAAGTTAATGCTCTGATTCTTATAGAGGTAATGAAAACATTCTGAGGAGTGGGCCACTTGGCCAAAAAGCAGCTTTATAGCGGTCTTAGAAAGTTCTGGTGGAGCCCATAGTTTTATTAGCGGTTTTATGAAATTGGTCTTGAAAACCACTATACGAATGTATTAACTTGGAATTGTTATTTGGGGTATCTTTTTGACGTATCCGGCCCACCGTAGCCTCCCGAATTTCGCCAGACGTATGTTGGAAAGCTCTCTAAGAAATGCCTGTAGATCAAGACTCATACGCTTGCACCAGTCTCCGCTTTCAATTTGTATTTCTTCAAATATCGTCCGCAACACCTGCCGCTCGAACACGGAATGGACCATGGACGCCTATGTCCTCTGCGAGCAACGTCACAGCCACAAGTCCGTAAAGAACCACCGATCTAAAGAAGACTAAACCACTGTGATCATTGTAATAGTTCTATTGTGACTGTTTTACTTCTTTTAATTTATTTACTCGTATATGACTCCATACGCAGTCATGAGGTAAACTATTTTGAAGCGGGAGGAAGCATCTGATGCGAAAAATGATTAATTCAATGAACTGGAAAATTTCGATACAGACCAAAAATATTTTGGGCTGTGTAATGACAGGTGAGGCTCGCACCGACGCTTATACGGTCGGTACCCGAATGTTTACCTTGTTCTACCTTACTCAAAGTGCATACTAGTAACTCATCAATCTTAGCCAGTAGCCAGTAGATAGCAATATTAGATTGCATATATATCCCAGTCAGGCACTGTGCTTCGTAAGAAGTTTAATACCTGAGCCGGATTTTCAGTGAAGTTTTTGGAGCGTCTTTGTAGAATACGAAATCTGAAATTAAATAAAAAAGAAAACTTTCCAATTAAATTCTACTATGTATATTTACTCGCGACAGATACGTATTTCGCCTACGACTTGCAAGCTTTATCAAGTTCGAAAACAGACACTGATGAAGCCTATAAGTCATCTGTCGCGAAAGTTTTCTTTTTTATTTAATTTTTATTTTATTTAATTTCACGGATTTTCATACTAGATAGCAGAAGATTCTAGGATTCACTTTCCAAGGATACACAGTTTGCGTTGTATTAACCAAGTGCGCAAAATAAGTGCGCTAAGCTTTGACTATCAATACTGCACAAACGGTACGTTTCATCATTTAGTTCTCAGCTTCGTGAGATGATGTTTACTCAAAAAATGACCTGTCACTAATCCTCTGTTATAGTACTTAGGTCTTTTTGTTGAACCTAAGTAATAGACTAATCTCAAGATTTTAGTCTTGACCTTGGAATGAGGTCATACATATATTTAATATTTTTTTTTTTTTTTTTTTTTTTTTTTTTTGAAACGATGGTTCTACAATTGATGAAGGGACGGTAGGGGAAAGAAATGAAAATTTTTTTGGTGAAGGAGGGGGAAGAGCGGAAAGGAAGGGGGGGGGGGTATTGGTAGCTATGCTTGACAAGTAGTCATTTTGACTCCTACCTTTTGTCCAATGCTGGAAGGTGCATGAGTCGAACCAAGCTGTAATCTGAGATTATAACCGGATTCGAACCCACAACACCCTCCAGGGCATGTGGTTCGCTGGTACTTGTACCTTTGAACCATAGAGGCGCTGGACCATAGAGGCACAGTGCCGTCGTCCTGAAAGTAAATAGTAGTTAGATTAAAACTTCTCGCTCGGTGGTAATCTGCAATTGAAGCAGGAAGCGGCACAATATGTGTCGATAACACAACCAACACGCGTAGCTATCCTTGAGAAGTGGATTTTGCGGTCTCCTTTTGTCCAGCGCCTCTATGGTTCAAAGGTACAAGTACCAGCGAACCACATGCCCTGGAGGGTGTTGTGGGTTCGAATCCGGTTATAATCTCAGATTACAGCTTGGTTCGACTCATGCACCTTCCAGCATTGGACAAAAGGTAGGAGTCAAAATGACTACTTGTCAAGCATAGCTACCAATACCCCCCCCCCCTTCCTTTCCGCTCTTCCCCCTCCTTCACCAAAAAAATGAACCTAAGTACTACTCGATTTTTTTCACTATCTATAAACCTTTTTGATTGCCATAGTCAGTTTATGCCATTTGTTTTCATCGTTGTCTTTAACCATTCATCAAGCTTCGTTTTATTGAGTTCTTGATGAAACTTCTTTTTATTTGCTGAGATGAAATATTTGTAAATTTTTCCTGTCTAGCTACTGAAAATATCTTTCCCAACGTATATAACACTCTTCATTACAATATTGTGATAAACTTTTATGGAGTAAAAGCAACATTAGTCACAATTCGCAGCAACAACCTCTAATATTATCTATATACAAAGTATTCTAAGGTTTCCTTAGTCCAATTTTAAACGAAAACTCGACAAACACCAACGGTCATACCTGATGCCTCTATCCCTACACTTGATTTACCACAATTTTCCATCCTGCCGCCCGGGGTAACACATTGATCGTTGTTCCAGTGTTTACATTGTATTTCCATCACTCCAGACGTCCAGACGTACGCGAGGTCTTAGGTACATGAGAAAGCGGTCATGCTGTGAACGGTTTAGCCTGGCCACCGCCGGCGGCGCATCTCAAGTGTGTCGATGATATCGTTAAAATCACCACACATCTTTGGTAGACAGTTCACACCAAAAGTAGGTAACTTGTAGCGCTGCTCGTATCAACCAGTCACCAGAGCGAATCTTGTTCTAGTGGTGCGTCTCTTTTCCACCAGAACGCCAACACGGACTCGTCTCCCTTCTCGAGAGGTATCATAATTTACAATGTCATGTCTCAGGCAAATATTTATGTTGTAATTAGAGGATTTTTCTCTGACTCTTTTTTCCCTGAACGATTTTGTCTTCTGGTTGCTTGCCGGCTCTCACAGTTTGTATATGTTGAAGTCGTTCACGAAAATAAACAGTCCTCACTTCTCAGTAGCGGTAGTAAATACCAGTAGCAGAAAGACATGGGCACATAGGCAGTTCAGGCAAGAAAGATTTGCCTTACCAAATAAAATAGTTGATCCACGTTCCGGGAAGTTTCCAAAAACCACACAAAGGAGTGGACTGCGATTTCGATACAATCATTAATTAGACGCTGTTTGAATTCTCTAATTGATTGTCCAGCTGATGCAACACACGGGGGTGATCGAGTGCATCTGTGAATGACGGCGGAATTTAAGCTGCATTCCACGGTGTTCCCAAAGGAACTACAACTTGATGAAGCTAAAAGCAACGTTATTCCCACCTAAACCTGTCAGTTCATTAGACACTTAACGCCACGGTGTTTTTTGGCATTTGTTGGAATTTTTGATGATTTTGGAATTACGGTTTTAAGCAGTTCCGCGTTGAACCCATCATTTACACGCTCTAAGATTTTATTCAAATTTTGCAAATTAGCTGAGTGTGCTATATATATATACCTTATCGTTATATATCGAACTATAATCTGTGATACTTGTTAACATTTGACAAGAAATTTCGTTTAGCTTAAACAACTTAAACGCTTTGCTTTAGTACCAGTATTATCAATAAACTTATTTTTCGGTCTATTTTTTGTCGTCGCTAAAAGAAATTAAAGCAGCAGGCTTTCATTTGGAACATTATCAACCTATAAACCATTGACCGCAATTCCGCGAGATCCCAGCTAACTCGCTAACAGGTATTTGCTGACGCGATTGCGGCACACTTTAGTAACTTTGTTATTCAGCGGTTGTACAATAAATAGGTATATTAAACATAATAAACTAGATGTATCTGAATTGTACATATGGGACCATTTACGGGTTTTATTCTTGTCTAATGTTGAAATTAAGCTCACTGAAAGTTTTTCTCGATTGGCTAGTTACTTGACATCAGAATTATGATGTCCTATTGTACTCTGATGCGAACGCAGCTGACCAACCATTAATTCTATTTCCAAACAGCAATTGAAACATCTTATGAAATATAGAGTTTAAATGTCATAACAGAAATTTAAAATAGTTACCCTTATGTTCTTATAAAATAACACAAAATAAGCATATAATTCAGGCTAACAATATTAGTAATAGTAAGAGTAATATTTCAAATATAGTTAAACGTACCTTGCTCTGACAGTGGAAAGAAATAATAAAAGAATCGTTGCAACATTTTATGACTTCACCATCTGTACTTTTTCATTGAATTGCAATAGAGTAAGAAGGGGTAAAAGTGCGATTCAATGATTTATCGGTGCAGATTCCGAGTAAATTGATTGCATTCGCATTGAAAGGTGACTACTTTGACAGCTTGAATCTAATATAAACTTTGGTTGTTTACGAAGCATAGTTGCTGAGTTATGTGCAAATGTTATATTATGGCGGATTTGATGTAATTTTTCGTTATACGGCAAATACGATATCAACAGTAGGATATTACTTGTTGAAAATTTGTAGCAGCGTTTTACAACACTCACATGTCTATTTTAAAAATACGGTGAAAAGAATTTACTAAATATATTTCGCTTTTCCATCATTTAATCAAACCCCGTCAAGCGCCTAGCGGGGTGAAAGTGCAATTCACGAACGGGACAAAAGTGCGATTCATGGACGAGGCAAAAATGTATAGCTAATTATATACAGCTTTAGGCACTATATTACAGACACCTGAAATGAAAGAACTGCAGAAAACTGTGTGCTCTACAGATGTTGGCCGAAGGAAAACAATGTTTTCCACTGATGAAACAAAAAACAAACGTTTGGAAAAGTTTCGATCTGACCGAGACTAAAATACACCAGCGCAAAATAGAAAAGGTGCAAATTGAGAATATTCCTTGCCGAAACCTACCGCAGATTGAAGATAATATGGTTTTGATAGCTACTGCTGTGCTAATTTCATGGATTCGAGCTTCGCACTTTTACCCCGCTAGTGGGGTAAAACTGCGAATCGGCACTAAATCAGAAGAATGAAGGATTTATTTTGCATAACACTATTATTCCAGATGATTTATAGTTGAATGTAAAGATATTGAGTTACTGCATCACTACAAAATATATTTTGTTGTTGTTCTTTTTTATATCTCACAAAAAATGATGACAAGCTCAAACATCGCATTTATGCCCCGCCCTACTCTATAGCAATTTTACTAGAATTTCATTTGATGCTTGAGTTTGTGTTCGATAGAATTATTTAGTTGAAATGAGCAGGAACAACAAAGCGTCCAAAACTAATATAAAAATTCAATTTACCTTCTTTTCTTGCATTTTAAGGTGAAATTAGGCGTCATCGATTTTGTGAGTTTCAAAAGCAGTTTTTTGTTTGAAATAAAAATTCTATTCATGAAAATATATTTTCTGTGTTCAAATTTGCAAGAATACATTTTTAAAAACAGAGCCACTGTTTTTGGCTCAAAATCTGCTTCCGAAATTGGTCTTCTTATGATTTCTTATTAACATTAGTAGGAGGCTACTACATCATTTATTTATTTATTTAAACCATATCGCAAAAAGAAAAAAAAAATAAAGAGACAATAGAAAATAAAGTGTCAATCAAGACTTTACTGTGAGATAAGTGAGACCACCGCACAACAAAGCTAGTCTGGATTTAGTTTCAGCTAATATCGGACGGGTGAACAATGTTTTAATCACTGCTAAAGACACAGTAGTAAAGAAAGCGGCCGACCGGCGCACAAAGGAGTATTTGGATCAAAAAGTTGGTCAAAATTATTTCAACGCATCTTCAAGCTTGAATGGCTGTTAAATACCGTAAAAGTATACAAATATAACTTTAGATGATTAAATATTGGGTTTTATCCACCTAAAAGTGATATTCTGTCCTTTTAAATCATGTTTTACCTAATAAACATCACATGATGCTAAAATTCAATATTCTGTTTATTTGGAAGCATAAAATCTGCAATAAAACTGATCTTCGAGAAAGCAGTTGAATTTCAACGCAAAGCCTTGCATTTAAACGACTTTAAACTATTTGCCTCTTCTGTATTGACAGATTTTACAGCTGTTAAAATACAGGACAATTACGGGCCTAGTATAACGACCCTACTGACTCTAGCAGCACCACCCAGCTGAAACTCGAACATACTTTGACTGCTTTATTAGTCCGGTATCGTAATTTGAAGCTTACTGGATGTCCGGGCTTTCATTCATAAATAACACCGTTTACTAGTTATTTAAGACTAAATGACAAAAGAAAAGTCAGAGACTAATAATTTGAGGAGAGATAAGATTTATATCCTTCCTCTAGGTGGCCCTAATGGGCAAAGAAGTATCTATCCTCTATAATATTGCTGTTTCTCACATTCTCGGTTTTATAAGATGGGAAGGTCCCCGGCAGAGTTGAATAATTAGATAAACACTATGGAAATTTACATTGCCACCTAGGTGCCTAATTTATCAGTTATAATACTCGTCGTTTAACTCATTTGCTCAATTCTGTAAATTATTTTTGAAGAGACTGTAATCTCCCGGAATAGCTATTTCAAGCAGAAAATGCAATGTTTCTACTGATCCATTTGGTGTTATTCATTCTTGGGAAAAACGATCTTGGATACGAGGTGCTGCGAGCGTAAATTCAAGTTGACCATTTCGATGTGATGTTTTGTGTAAAGGTATAGTGTATTTTTCTTTTAAGATCTCCAATTTTCTATCCAACGACGCAGATGTATTCCAGCAACTACAAACAACTGTTTAAAAACTTTTTTGTTGAATGTTTGGGTGGATTCTGTTTAGTTAAAAGATCATGAAAAATAAATAATTCGCAAAAATGTAAAAACCCAGCGTGACTAAAAAATAGATGAATCGCGAATTCGCAAATTTTCGCAAAATGTACTTCCATGAACAGTTAGTCTGAACCCTACTCTATCAGACGACATCGAATTTTCAGCCCGGACGGACCCGGAAGATAAACAAAAACTATTTTGAAACAAATTTTTTTTTATCATAATAGTAAATGCCTTTGGCGTTCCTTTAAACTATGTTTAAGCTATAAAAATACTTTCTTCAAGACTAAAACATGACACATATCTTCTAATTGAAGAAGCATTTTGATTTACGTTGATAGTTAACTCCAACTTCAAGAAAAATGGAAATAAATTTTGGTAATTTTTAAAAGAAGTTTCATCGCTCCAAAAACATCAATATTTCAATAGCGGGTGCAATCCTAAAACAAAACGAAAGAATTCAAAATGGTTGCCAACTAATGCGCCAGATATCTAGGAACACAGATACGTACAATATGATGAATAAAGAAGCGTTTCGATATTTCCCTTTTTGACCAGCTATTTGAGCCAAATACTCCTCTGTGCGGCGCCGTGTCGTCAGTCATCAGAATGTTGAGGCACTTCACAGATGCGAATGAAATATAAAATTTAAAAATAATAGGGTATGTTGCTACATCGTCGTAATTGCCTATTCCCGTCCTATCCAACACAAATTATTAAAAATATCAGCATTTTTATGACACACAATGCAAAACAGGTTATTCCCTAATATTTTAGTTAGTTGTCTATCATACGCGATCAATCAAAGTGAGCTGAGATCTATTTAAATGCTTTTTATCATTAAAGAAGTCCTACCAGCCAAATTTCCTACGTTTTTTCGTGCGACGAAGAAGACAATGTCGACTAATCGTTTTAATTTCCGTCATTCATAAATGAAAATAACTTGCCTTACCTGCAGAAATTTTGTAGAATAACATTTGTCATGCCGTCCTACACAAATACATGCGCGTTAGCTTCGTAAACATTGTTGTGATTTTTAGTTCGCACGATGAAAAATTTTGATGGACGGGTTTTAAAACGGTACGTCGAATTTTAGAAATAAAGTCAGTTGCGTAATTTCAATAATATGCTATAATAGTTCACGGATCGGAAGGTAAGTGTGTTTTAGTCAAATCAGCACAAGAACTTTTGGAGTATTCATTAAATCCATCCAGCAAATGATTAAAATTAGACTGGCTTTACTTAATACGACGGGAATTGGAAAAAGACCCTACATAAAGTATATTTAGAATTTGCCACTGCTGTTCCATTACTATATTTATTTACGTCCATAACACCTAAGGATATGTACGTGGATCTGGATGTAATTATCAAAAACTATAAAACTACATTACTATAATTCATTTTAATTACCAATTACTACTTTATAGTTATCGGTAATCGAAGCAGATTCAGAAATCAGTAATGCATTGTAATTTAAGTTGCTACCCAAGCAACACAATTTTGGTACTTCTGTGGCGACTTATCTATAACCAAAATTAGTCATATAACTAGTTGGCATAACAACTGTATAACAACTGTGTTAGCGAGGTACAAAACCTGGTTGAGTTTCTAAAGCTCAAGTCATTTAATAACTTTAATAGAGTACTATATACTTTACCGCAGCGCTCTTAGTGGTCGGATCTGGAGTGGATCTGGAGCAGTTTGTCTTGAAATGTTTTCTCTTTCAGTGCTGAAAGATTCGTCACGATTAATTTTGTTTCAAAGAAGTTATACTTCATGGAAGCCGCACATGAAACAAAATCTAGTGACCAAAATACGTGTCCAAAAGTTGTACAAAGAGGTTCTTACGAAGTACGAAGGATGCATCCTCATGCACAATGAAACGTACGTGAATATGGATTACGGACAACTTCCCGGACAAAAATTCTATAAAGCAACTGCTCGAGGTGATTCAAATTCGGTTTGCTTAAAAATTCGCAAGAAAGCTTGTGATCCGGCAAGGTGTTTGCAGTTGCGGACAAAAAAATAGGGTTTCGTGACAAACAAGACTATGGATTCCAAAGTGTACTAGCGGGAGTATCTGAAAATACGTATTATACCGAACATGAAAACTCACAATAATGGACCTGTAAAATTTTCGCTTGATTTGGCAAGCTGCCACTATTTACAGCGAAGAAGTTCCTACTTTCCAGTGGTCGAGACAACGGGATGGATTTTTTCGAAACGGTCATCAATCCACCCAACTGCCCCAATTCCGCCCAATTGCGAAATATTGGGCTAAATAAACAATATTGTCAAACAGAAGTTGAACAACAGGGGAAAGGCGACTAGGGATGCGACAAAGACAAACGAAGGGATGGTGGAGCAAAATGGCCACTCAGATTAGCCAACAGATTGTCCAATAGAGTAAGGAGGGGTAAAAGTGCGTGCGGGTAAAAGTGCGATTCAGTGATTTATCGGTGCAGATTCCGAGTAAATTTTCTACATTGGCATGGATGGGTGACTACTTTGACAGCTTGAATCTAACATAAACTTTGGTTGCTTACGAAGCATAGTTGCTGAGTTATGTGCAAATGTTATTTTAGGGCGGTTTTGATGTAATTTTTCGTTATACGGCAAATACGATATCAACAGGAGGATATTACTTGTTGAAAATTTGTAGCAGCGTTTTACATCACTCACATATCTGTTTTGAAAATACGGTGAAAAGAATTTACAAAATATGTTTCGCTTTTCCGTAATTTAATCTAAACCCGTCAAGCGCTTAGCGGGGTAAAAGTGCGATTCACGAACGGGGCAAAAGTTCGATTCATGGACGAGGCAAAAATGTATAGCTAATTATATACAGCTTTAGGCACTATATTACAGATACTAGAAATAAATGATCTGCAGAAAACTGTGTGCTCTACAGATGCTGGCCGAAGAAAAACAATGTGTTTCCACTGATGAAACAAAAAACAAACGTTTTGAAAAGTTTCGATCTAACGGAGGCTGCAATACACCAACGCAAAATAGGAAAGGTGCAAATTGAGAATATTCCTTACCGAAACATAACGCAGATTGAAGATAATAAGGTTTTGTTAACTACTGCTGGGCTAATTTCATGGATTCTAGCTTCGAACTTTTGCCCCGCTAGTGGGGTAAAAGTACGAATCAGCACTTGATCAAGAAAGAAGAATTTATTTTGCAAAACACTATTACCGCAGATGATTTATAGTTGAATGTGAAGACATTGAGTTACTGCATCACTATAAAATATATTATGTTGTTGTCCTTTATATCTCACGAAAATTGATGACAACTTCAAACATCGCACTTATGCCCCGCCCTACTCTATATGGTGAGCGGGTATTCGAAGAAAAGTTCGAGATTTCATCAAAACCAAATCGGAATATTTTTTTCACTAGTCTTCTTTTAAATTGCAATGGATAACTTTCATTTGAGTACCGCCATCCAGGGTGAGATTGTGCCACTGGGGTGAGATTGTGCCAAAAACCAATGTTCATTTGTGAAAATTTATTATATTTATAGAAACTGGTGACCTAAATTCAAAATAATGATGAACATTCATAACTTAGAATGGAACACAGATGATATTAGCAAACTATTTAGCCTAAACAGCCCAGGTAACCAATAAGCATTTCCAATGCAATTTAAAAGTAAGCCAATAAGCATTTAAGCATTTAAATGCTACTTATATGCTATTTTGGCAAAATATGCGGCTACTTTACTGCTAGCCCTCTTATAGTGCTGACAATGCTTATTTCCAGCTAGTTAAAAACAAACAAGAAGAATTTAAATAGAATTGTGGATGCCAATTTACAACAGTTATGCAGTCAAAAAGCTGATAAACAACAACCTGCGGTATAAAACGCCAGGGATGCTAATAAACGGCTGATTTACTGCTTATTTTAATGCTTATTGGTTACCTGGGAGGGTTTCAAAGTTCGCGATCAAAAACACGCGGAAATAACGCCTGTAAAAAATGTCCCGCATAAACCAACTCAAACAAGAAATCGCATCAACTTGCTATCTTGAAGGTATATAAACTAATCATTTACAATGTATTGAAAGGTTATTAGGCGTTGGATAAGTTTTGATTACGAAAATAATATTTTTCGAAACTTTGTACTTTTCGAGCTTCACGGGGCCATAATGATCGATCCAATTTGTGAATTTCACATACACAACAAAAATACGTCAGTATACACCAGCACACTCACATTATTTACTATTGAGCACAATATTTTGACAGATTAGATTGCATCATCCATTTTGGAGCAAACAGCATCATAGGTCTGCTAAATAATTTAAACTAATTTTTACTTTTTCTCTGGAAATTTCAGATACTTTGAATAAACAATCTAATATAAGACGAATATATTATACCGTGTATAAACTGCCAGTTTTAAGGAAGGGGAAAGGGGTGGGATAAGCCACATGTTCTGCGGCCGCGGGTTCTCGAACGAAGTAATGGTTACTTTTGTTAAATGAACAAATAGGTATGCCCCCTTAGGATACACCCCTTCATATATCTCCCCCTTGTTAACCCTAGAAACGCTACTGACTATATAAAGCCTGTCCATTGACTGCGAACTCATTTTTAGTTATTTCAGACCTCTCCGGCTTATTTTCGTTCATACTTTTTGTATGCTGCGTTGTTTTTGGCCGACCCCCTGCCCCTAATAGTCCACTTAGTTCATGGACGGCCCCATGTGAACTTCTTTATACTAATATTTATGTGTATTGTTTATAAACATGCTAATGTTCACTGTTTAGGTTTTTAACCTAACTTTATGCTTTTGGCACAATGTCACCCCTAGAAGGGGTGATGTCAGAAAACGTCGATTAAAAGATGGATGCCACCATGTTCTGAGGCTCTTTTGTGGCCTTGGCGATCTGTCCCTCCGTTTTGGCAACAAAATTATTGGAGTAGATCATTCATTTGGGGTTCGCCCAAAATTTTTGGGGGACGTAAGAACGGTTGACAGTCTTCGGTATGTTTATTTTCAGCCGATGCATCTCCTCGAGTGATTGACATAATAGGTCAAGGCCATGTCCAGGCAAAAAATCACATCCCTTTCGCGTGATACTTCTTGATGAAAGCGGGGCGGGAACTTCCGGCAGGCACTTCGTACTCTACATCGTACTGTTCACCATAAGCCCCGAAGTAAAGAACAGCGACTTGGATGTTCCATTTTCGCTGGTCGTCAGCCACAAAAGGACCTTCTTTTGGGAGCTGAACCTGATATGAGGACAGTATCTGACGTCATCGTTTACCTCCTTGGTGGGGCCCGCAGTATCCAAGTAGAAGATCTCGTCATCCATTATGATCACAATGTCGCGCTTCACCGCAAAAATGTCTTTCACCAGCACCTGCTTCTTCTGGATGATTGTCTACTGCTCAGACACGGTCGGCCTCGATTGACGCTTCTGCATAAAAATATCCACCCTTATACCCTTATATTAGATAGACTCATATCTAATTTTCTCCCTCCAGGTTTAACCATTCCATCACGCACACATTCGCTCCCCCGCCAACGGTAAATATTTTTGCAAGGGAGGCAAGAGTGCGGCGGTAGTTTAATGTCAAAAACACTTGGGCGAGAGAGTGTGAGTTTGAGTCCCACCTGCCATTCAACGACCCAATATATTTGGCAATATGATAGGGCCTCATATCGAAATTTCCCAGTTTCATCTAGTTTATCATTGACTCCGCGCCAACTCGATTGGAACTTGTAGATTAAGCGTGTGCGGAGAAGAATTCATTCATCTATCTTTGAGGGATTTGTCCTAGTGTGATTAATCATTCTCCCTATCTGGATCACTACCGTGTACTGAGACTAATCATGGTGCAACGTGTTTTGCTTGTAAGTTGATCTTCCACAAGTATCTATTGTACATTTTTATTACTAAAGCATAAAAGAACACAATTATTCTCATGTACATACGATTTTAGCAAATAAGCATTGTGGGTTGGCAATTCGGCTTGTGCAGTGTAAATTTTACAACAAATCATAGTTTTGATATTATTTAGACTGCAAAAGCCGAATTGCCAACCCAAATACCATCCACAGTCGAAACCAATACAATTAGCATTGTTTTAGTAGAAAAATCAGACTAGACCAGTAGATTTGATTGATTCTGGTACCGTAAACGCACCTAATCCTGTGCATGGTGTCTAATTCAGTGCACTCCACATGTCAGTCAAAACTTCCAAATTCTTGCAAATTTTAACACATTTAGGAAAATATGTGTAGAGAGAGCTATTCATTAGAGAATGCACTTGAAATATTTCCATTTCTATGAAAGAATGAACGAACAAATGCTTTTAAGATTATAGTACAATAATAAAGTGAACATACTACCTAATTTTGCACCAAATAAATACTTAAGAAAGTTATCTGCTGAATTGAAGTTGAACGATGACATAAAGCAGTATATATTATTACTGCTCGGTTGTAACGTTGTAAAAAGAGTAATATTTCAATCTCAGTGATAGCCTTTCATTGCAGAACGTAAGCAACCGCTTTTTACGACACTTCGTTCTCATCACTCAGCACGCCGAGCAAAGGCACCTCGTTTAATTGCAGTTGCAATCGTATGCAACAACCACATGAATGTCCTCGGCGCGGCGCTGAGAAGTGTAAGCTGTGGCTGCTGCCAACTTGAGTACATACTATACGTGTATGAACCTGCGTCTGCTGGTGATGAGACGAGATTTATTTCTTGTTAATTTTAAATGATCGTCGTTTCATTTCCCTACGACAGCCGACATAAATTGAGCTGAACTAATTGTTTAATTCTGGTTATAGCGCTTCTTTTGTGCTGGTAGGTAGGCATGTATGCACTGCCTTCTGCCAGACAGTCTCGTTTTCCACTCGAATGAAATTTTCATTCACAGATTTTGCGACGCTAAGCATCCTTTGGCCAATTAGAAGCAAGAGCTAGGGAAGTGCGAGTGTTCAAGTCGTTTGATGCGCTTCGACAGCAGCCAATTCATCGTGTCGGTTACGTGTGTAAATATAGATTTCCTATTTGGTCAAATCAATTATATTCTTAGGTTATCATCGAAATTGCATTTATCTTATCTTGCACATGCACATGGTGAATCATTGCATTCCCTAACATAGATAATAGATAGAATTGTACGTATGGAGGATATTTCTGCGTCTTCCACAATACAACTAAATTAGAAATCCGTAAGAATATAAACCAACCAGATAGTCACAAACTTCTATAACGTGGTCCTTTTACCCCTTGCAAAAAGCATTAATTACAAACTCCTTTTTCTCTTTCTACTGAACAGAATACTTGTCTTTGGAGGTCTTACATCTTATCATTATGAATATCAGACCTTCTAGAAACAAACTCCACTTTTTAATCGGAGTAATATTGCATATCATTCAAACAACCTCTACGACTCTACTTGCACAAGTTGGTCCGGTCCAAGTAATTTTCGATGACTCAGTGCACTATATCGAGTACGATGATTGCTACTGTGGTTCGATTGTTTGCCCTAAGCTCACGAATTGCTGAACGGTTGGATTAACAAGCTTAAATCTGTGACTCAAGTTTCACGAAAAATAATCCAACGGTATTAACCAGTACGGTTTCGGCTACCAAACTGGTGTCTGGCGCATTTAGATTTCTGTCTTGCTAAATGTATTGTACGGCATGATGCGCCGTCCAGTCGAAACCTTATGTCGTCAATATATGTTTCATGCATACGGCCTAATGGCTTAGTAATGATCAATTCCACCTTGTAGAGTTATTCCAAAATCCAAATCAAATCGTCGGGAATACCTGGTTTCAATTGCCTAAGATTTTACAATTTTATTCGTCGTTGACTGTGGATCTCAGTTTGGAAAGTCGTTTGAAAATAAATACCTCGTACAGGTGATCAATTTTGATAGAGTTGGTTACCCTACTTTTTTAAACATTTACTCGCCGGATTTCAATAATATTTTAACTTTGTATGCTTATTTTGGTGATCGCATTATTAATTATCATTAAATCGAAAGTACTCAAACAAAAGTATCTTTTAAGTCTAGACGGATAATTATTATCATTCACTACTAGTTTCGCTCGAATGAAACCCAACAATTAAAGTATCAATTCAAGTTTTCCCAGATTTTCTTCACTTTGGGTTGACGAAGAAACCGAAAGAAAATCGAAACCATCCCAACGGCGTACAGCTGGAAATCATGTTTCCTTGGAGTTTTATTTTTTCCACATGTTTTGCATTCGCTCCCGGTTGGACGGCCAGCATTCCATGAATCATTCTGATGTCGCACTTATTGCTTCTCTCTCACCTACCCGAGGGCTGTCCCAGTTTGATAAATTACCGGCAGCAAGACAAGAACTAATTCGACAAAATTGTTTTCATTCCATTGGATCTTTTGTGTTTCGGGTTCCGGTTGAAGTACATGCTCCTCCAAGGAGACAAAAAGAAAAATGAACTGCTTGGCATGAGTCTAGCGCACTGTCACCGACGAAAACGGCTGCCTTACGGGTCAATTGTCATACTAATCGAGGGCGTTGAATGTTCTGAGACTAGTAGATCAATAATTAATCTTCATTTGTATCGCTGAACATCTAGTGGTAACTGACTTGGGAATGCAGAATGTGGGTAATGTAATATTACTTATGATAGATTATTTCGAAATTTGTTAATGTGTCGATAAATGCTTTGTAATTAAATATTGAAATATACTACCTAAACTTTCAAAAATCTTTGTTTAAATATAAATACATAAAATACCATGTCTACACATTTGCTATAAAATAACCAGCGCATATTGTTTCGATTTCCATTCAAGTATATCATTAAAACGAACAAAAATAGAAACCATTTCTGTTCAACTAATCTCAAAAAAGCTCGGTGATATTGGTAAACACAATCGTATTCTTCAAATAAAATAAGCCAGCATAAAATTTTCGTATCAGAAGCTTAAGACTTGTTTTTCCTATCTCATTTCAGCCTGCCTGCAGAACGCAAACAAAAGCCAATACAATCCTCTGGAGCAAGTCGAGCAGCTCAGCATCAATTGTGATAGTGATAGTCTTCATAGCAACAGTAGTATTCTAACAAATACCAACAATAATAACTCGTTAAGTAGCAATAAAAATCTCAACGGCACCGAGGGCAGCGCCTCGGGGGGTAAAAGTAGCTCCACCGGCGGTGCCGGCAGTCCGAACGGTAACGTTAATGGAATTGCCAGCAAAACGCTATCGAATAACAGCAAAAAATCGAACACCGCCGACGATAAACCTTATCATCCATCGCTCGCCAGCGTCATGGTCATGCTGGAGGGTAAACATTTATGGGATAAATTCCACGAACAGGGCACCGAAATGATCGTAACCAAGGCCGGCCGGCGGATGTTTCCCACCTTTCAAGTAAAGGTTGTTGGTCTGGAGCTTACCGCGGAATACCTCATGATAATGGATTTCGTTCCGCTGGATGATAAACGCTATCGATATGCTTTCCACACGTAAGTACAACAGACGGTTGACTCAGACTATCGTTTTCCAAAAAACGATTGCGTAACGGTTTAGCGCATGGCAGAATATTTCGATAGATAATGAAACCGTCGCTTCCTGTCCGTTGACGAAACTCGTTCACACAAACTTTCTACTATACGAACAGTAATGGACAAAAAATGAAGACCATCTAAAATGAAAAGCGTACTTTTAATGCCACATAAAAAATGTTCAAAATAACAGGACTAGTCATGACAGGAAACAGAGTCAGTATTAATTTTGAAATGATGTTTAACTTTCTAGAATATGAGAATAATATATAAATGAAGTTGACCACAACCTTAACTTGGCAAGGGTATTTCTGTTTGATGCTGTTGATCTGTTGCTCCTCACCCAGTGTGACTTCAAAGACGACATTTTTTAATGTTCACCTTGACACATTGTTTACCATTTTTCAAATGCAATACACAAGAATAGACAACAAACAGCTTCCGATGGAATTTCAATCCCGCAACAATCGATAACTTTGGTAAACAACAACTTTTGAAAAACACGGTTCAGCCAGTTTCAAGTTGGTCGTCAGCATTTCTGGTCTGCAGTATTATTTTGACAAATATTCTGACTTTTTTTTGCTGAAATTGATGCCAGTCCCAGTTAGCAATCAAAATGAAAATGCTCTCCAAATTGTTAGTGTACCACCACCACAACACTTGCTTATCTCAACATCCGGATCTTTATACAATTAATGGCCAGCCAGAGCAGACGACTAGCGGATCAAGATTCGTTTTTATTTAATCCGGAAGCAACATGTTTTTATTCTTCAGTAAGGCGATAGTATTTCCTCGCAAAAATTATACAGATACACCGTAAACGCACCAAATTCTGCGCACCCCACATTTCTGTGAAAACTTCCATTTTTGCGGCAAATTTTTATCTTTATGAACACATTTAGGAAAATATGTATACATAGAGCTATTTATTTGAAAATGCAATGATTTGTAAGAAAAATATGCGGTGCGCAAAATTAGGAACCATGTGCAGAATTAGGTGCGGTATGGGTCATTCCATGGGATACATATTTCCAGTCCAAATTTTTTTTTCGACGAAATATTTTTTTTCACGTTTTATGCCAAAAAAATCGATACGTATTTTTTTATTTCGATGTTATTGTTGGAAACTTCTTCTTCTTCTTCTTCGGCATAGAGCCGGGGTGGCTCGTGCTGTTTCAAGCATTCGTCTCTATTCAACTCGGTCTTGGGTCACTCGTCGTCAATTTCCTAGTCGTCTCAGAAGTCGCAAATCGCTTTCGACCTGGTCGAGCCATCGTGAACGTTGGGCCCTCCTGTTCCCGGTGCCGGTAAGTTTGATGAAGAGGACTATTTTCGTCGCACTGTCGTCCGGCATCCTTACAACGTGTCCGGCCCACCGCGGTGGGCTACGGTACACCGTAGCCTGCTATCTTTCGCTAGATGTACGATGGGAGTCTCTCCTGTAGCTCGTGATTCATACGCCTCCGCCACTCTCCGCTTTCAATTTGTACTCCGCCAAATATCGTCCGCAGCACTTTCCGCTCGAATACGGCAAGGGCGCGTATGTCCTCCGTGAGCAGCGTCACGGCTTCAAGTCCATAAAGAACTACCGGTCTAATAAGGAGTTTGTACATTGTTAGCTTCGTGCGGCGGCGTATGCTTCTTGATCGTAGCGTTTTACGAAGGACAAAGTAGGCCCGATTTCCCGCATGGATGCGCCGCTGGATCTCCTTACTAGTGTTGTTGTCCGCGGTCACCAGCGATGCCAAATACACGAACTCCTCTACCACTTCTAGTTCGTTGCCGTCAACGGTTACCATCCGTGAGAGACGCGCGTTTGTTTCCTTTGAGCCTCTTCCTTTCATGTATTTGATCTTCGACGCATTTATTTTTAGCCCAATTTTCGAAGTCATTTGCAAAGCCTAGAAGTTGGCTACCATTGGTAAAAATCGTACCTCTCGTTTCGATGCCCGTTCGTCGGATCACCCCCTCAAGAGCGATATTGAACAGCATGCAGGATAAACCGTTACCTTGTCTCAACCCTCGCCGCGTCTCGAAGGGACTCGAGAGTGTCCCAAAGATGCGTACGAAACACATCACTCGATCCAATGTAGCTCTGATCAGTCGCGTCAGTTTGTCCGGAAAACCATGTTCGTGCATTATCTGCCATAGGTTGTCTCGATCGACTGTATCGTATGCTGCTTTGAAATCAATAAAGATGTGATGCGTGAGCACGTTGTACTCCCGACATTTCTGCAAGATCTGTCGGATAGTAAAAATTCGGTCCGTAGTTGCGCGAGCCCTCATGAAACCCACCTGATAATTCCCTACAAAACCTTGTTCTATCGGTGACAACCGGCGTAACAGGAGCTGGGAGCAGGGATACCAGATTTGCAGATTTGTCTGCAAATTGCAGATTTTTGGAACGGTCTTGCAGATCATTATAAATTTGCAGATATTTGCAGTTTTTCTGACTTTTATTGTTTTGGTGCAGATTTTTGTTCGAAGCTCTTTAAACTTTCACAGACTTCCTAAAAAAGTTTGCAGATTTTCGCAGATTATTTTTAAACCAGAAAATTCGAGTAGACGGAAAACTGCTCGATTGTTTCGGTTTTCGAGCAGTTGCAGACATTTTTTTTAGAAAATATGGCATCTCTGGCTGGGAGAGTACCTTGTAGACGGCGTTTACCAGCGTAATACCGCGATAGTTGCAGCAGTCTAGCCGATCACCCTTTTTGTAGATGGAACAAACCACTCCTTCCATCCATTCCTCTGGTAGCTTTTCCTCCTCCCAAATCCTCGAAATAACCCAGTGTAGAGCCTTTGGTAGGCGGTTCTTCCCAGCGATTGGAAACTGCAAGATATAATTTTTCAAATGCTGTAAACAGAGTTTCTCAATAACTAAAAAATAACTTTGTACCGGTTATATTTACTATTCCTCAGGTTTTTAAAATCTGTATACCAGTATCCTCTTGATTATTTTTCAAACATTCGTCTATTATTCTCGAATAAGCAAGCAAAATTTGGAAATAGAAAAATGAAAACGTTGCAAACTATGAATCTTTATATTCAGCCGCGTACGTTAATTCTAGCGAATCAGCAAACGAGCGCACTTCAACGGTACGTCACCCATAACATCATCAAAGGCGGCGTATTCAAGAAGCTGCCGGTGTGTTAGTACTTCAAAAGAGCGCAATCGTTCGCTCGCACTATCGCGCGGTTTTCTCCAATTGCAGCTCACGGTAGTAAACACCAGCACCCACGCGAACTTCGTGCAACAAACCGTCGGTGTAACAGACTACATAGTCGGAAATTTTCCTTTCCATGTAACCTAACAACCACTCCCCTCTAGTAGGAAAATACCTTGAGAAAGTCCTATACGAAAAAGTACGCATGAGCGTTACATCGCAAGAGCAAACTTGTCCTCAGCAACATGTACGACCACAATCGAGTATGACCACTGGAACCGTCCACAGACTGCCAAAGGCCAATCGCGTGTGGTGGATAAGCACATATCTATGCCTGTTACTTCAGGTGGGAGTGTAAATGTTTAATATTGAAAATAGCTTCTAGGGCGGCAGTAGAAGTTGTAGTAAATGCTCCAGACATCGGTATTAAGCACATCTTTTGAATGGTTTATCTTTGTTTTGTCAGTCACAACTTACCCCCACAACCCTACGTCAGTATTCGTTTGAGAACTACCGTGTACAACCAGTGTATGTATTTGGGTTTAAGCCACCAATAGTTACCAATTGCTCGTCTACATTGCCCGAAGGCCATGCACGCCATTCGGATCGACATACTCCAGCGTGAGCTCCATTGGTGCTTCTACGTTTTGAAATTAAAACGATAGATGTTTTGTTCGGATTTACCGTAAGTCCAGATTCTCACGACCGCGTTTCCACAACGCGTAAAGCGTAATACCTGCTGCATTAAGTCAAATAATGTGATCAAACACATTTTAACTATTAGGATAAAATAGTCATCAGCAAAACCATATTCCCTTTTGACGAACCTTCATTTGGCAAACTCTGGCCTAGACCATTGAGTTTCCTCAGTAGCCCAACCGCCATAAGGTTCCATACATAAGGCGAGAGAACGCCACTTTGTGGAAGCAAAACCTGGGAGCTACATTCCATTTTCAAAACTTGACCTTCTATTTATATTCTACAGGCTTTGCAGCCAGCTGTTAAAGTACAGCAAAATTGCGGGACCAGTGTCACGATCCTCGGGCGCAGCGACCACGGGAAGAGGGGGGGCTTGGGGGTTCAACTCCCCCAGTAGCTTAGAGATGGAGTGGTACTTACAGTTTTAAGCTCCATTCAACTTCGGTTATTCGCCGCCCATTTCCCAGACTTCTCTGAAAACGCAGTTAAAAATTTTTTTAAAAAAATTAAATTTTTAAATTTTAAAAAGAATTTAAAAAAATGTCGCTTTAGATTTGGTCGATCCATCTCGCACGTTGAGTCCCTCTGTACTGGGTGCCGGCGGGGTTGTTGAATAAAACTATTTTCCTTACTTCGTAATTTCTCCGTAGCTAACCGACTCTCGCCAAATGTACGTCGGTAATCTCCCCAAGCTGTGTCTATTACCATTGATTCATACACCTCCGCCACTCTCCGCTTTCAGCTTGTACTGTACTGCACCAAATATCCGCAAGAGCACGCATGTTCTCCGTGACCATTGTATAATCCAGTGATGGCCAAACGGCGGCCCGCGGGCCGCATGCGGCTCTTGGACACACTCAAAATAAATTTCACGTTGAAATCATAGGAAAAGTTATGTGAATATTTTCCATCCAGCTTTCCTGTACTATTTACGTGATTTTCAGGTAGTTTGCACGCATACTAATGCGTTAACGTGAAAATCAGTTAGATGCTATTATTTTTTCCAATAACAGTCAGCTGAAAGTCACGTAACTGCTTGTAGAGAAATTTACGTGATTTTTCACGTGGAAAGGACGTGTAGATCATTTGGAGTGCATGACTCTTGCGGCCCGCGGACTGGTTTGATGGATGATGGACGGGAACTATAGGTTAAATTTATTAATGTCAGAAGTCATTTCGGGCCGCGGATCTATTGAGGACATCTGATTTAGCCCGCATTATGCTTATACCGTAGCCACCAATTTTTTTTTTTTTGTATGCCAGAAGGGCATTGGGTTAAAAGGCCACTGCGACAGCCACCAATGGTCTAATCTATGACAACTATCGCTCTAATTGAGGTTTGTACATTGTTAGCTCCGTACGGCGGTTTCTGCCCCTTGATTGTAGCGTTTTGCGAAGGGCAAAATAGGCTTGATGTCCTGTTTGGATCTCGTTATTTGTGTTGTTGTCTGCGACCACCAGCGATCCCACATACACGTACTCTTCTACCACTTCTGGTTCGTTGCCGTCAACGATTACCGTCCGCGAAAGTCGCACGTTCGTCTCAGCTGAGCCTCTGCCATTCATGTGTCTTCATGCGTCTTTGATGCGTTTCTCAATTTAAGCCCAATCCTCGTAGCCTGAGCGCCGTAGCAAAGTTTCTGGTTTTAATATCAAAGTCACCTGCGTAGCCAAGTAGTTTACTACCTAAAGGAATTGCTGGAAATCAAACCCCTCGTTTTGACATCTGCTCGTTAGATCACCTCTGCAAGAGCGATGTTGAAAAGTATGCGGGATGAGCTGTCAACTCGTCTTGATCCTCGCTGCATCTCGAAGAGACTCAATGCTATGGAGAGATGCCATTTTCACAGATATTTTCATACGCATAAATTTGGGAACCACCAGTTATGTCAGTTCCTATGAGTCCTGGTTCTACCAATGTGTCTGATAATTAAAGTACTTCATAAACTATGTGTATTATAGAAAAAATATACTAGCAAAATTAAAAAAAATAAATAATAGGGTTCCAAGTTTATGCGTGTGAAAAAATCTGTGAAAATGGCATCTATGCTATGGACTCTCCCAGCAGATTTTAACATTTGTCTTTATTATTGTGAATTGAAGAACACTCAATTTCAACCAAAATAGCTTTTACCTGAAAATAATTTCTTATTTCCTAAATAAATTCCTTGAAGCTAGGCTTTATCTGATTTTTTGTATACCGCCCCAAACATTTCTAGCTACGCCCCCGCTACGATTCTATTGTTTCTAATAGCCTCTCCCAGTCGAAACTCCAACATGCGATGCCAACTGCGAGGCTTCGTCACGCGGCACAATGAATAAAACGAGCTTGGGTAAAAATTGCCGAGGGCACGAACGTTGTTGACGTACAACTACAAATAAAGATACAATTCGGCTTATCATTTTTCAAACGTTCAACAGTTCGTTACCCAACTTAATGACTCTTAGAGTGCAATTAATTCTTCACTCTGAGAATTGCTGTGTCACGTCAAAGGCACAAATATTCCATCTAGGGTACGGGAGGGTATCGTCAGCAGGTTTCTAAATTCAGCCTATTTGCCTTTTCTTTCGCCAATAAAAATGCTTTGCCGACCTACAATTTTAAATGGTACAGTTGGATTTCGATTTTGGCATGGTTCGTTTTTGGCATGGTTCGATTTTGGCACGGACCGATTTTGGCAACAAAAGTATTCGTTTTTGGCAACACAAAAAATTATTTTTGTAAAATGTTAAAATAATCGGTTTATTTGAAATTGATGTTATTTACAATTACTAGACTCATGATTCAAATACACTGGTATCGTTTTTACGCGGTTTTACTCGACTGTTTTTCAGTGCATTTATGATCATACGCGGTTGTTTCTATGCGGATTGTGGAATTTACACAGTTTTTTATGAGGTTTTGATTTACATGATTCGTAATCTTAACGTAAAAAATGACTTCAGCGTACATACATGATACAGCCCGGACTCGATTATCCGGGTGCTCATTTTTATTTTCAGCCCGGATAATCGAATCACCCGGATAATCGAATCACCCGGATAATCGAATACTCATTTTTGGTACAAATTTTTTTTTGGTATGTCAAGTTTTTTGACTTTTAGGTATCAGAAATGTCTTATTTATTATTGATCTATCTTCCCAAGAGTCAGAAAAATCCTTTCTTACGATTTTTTCCACTGATGATTTTTTTTGGTACAATATTATTTTTTGTATGTTATGTTTTTCAATATTTAGGTATTTTAAATGTTTTTTTATTATTGATCAATCTCCCCTAAAGTCATAAAATTCCTTTTTTGCAATTTTTTTACTACTGATTACGATGATGATGAAAATGATGATGGTGATTATGATTTTTAAGTAAAAAAATTGATTTCATCATCGCAGGATTTATTTTTGTTTTTTTCGCCGATAAAAGGGATATAAGAAAGGAATTTTGTAGCTTTAGGGAGGTTAATCAATGCTTGTCCAGCTGGAACCATCATGTAGCATGAAAATTATAACATTTGGGCTTAAAATAAATCAGCGAAAAAAAAATTTTTTTTTCACCCGGATAATCGAGTCTAAAAACCCGGATAATGGAATCCCCGGATAACCGAATCGCCGGATAATCGAGTCCGGCCTGTAGTTCTCTAAAACTAAGCAAATACAGTGGTATTCCGATTATATCTACTCCTGGTTTAATCTACACCCGATTTTAGGTACCCCCGATTTTGTCTACCATTTTGACCCGGTTTTATCTACCTTTTTTTTAAATTGTTATTTTAACCACGCGGCATGAAAATTCGGAAGATTTCATGGATTTACGCATAACAGAAAATATTTCTTTGTATTTTATAGTTTACTATATGGTATCTGTGGTGTGTAATTATACACAGAAAGGGTATAGTAATGCTGAAGTCAAATACGCAAAGTAACTTCCATTTATTTTGTAACGCATAATTTTAACATTTCGCAATGTTCCTTTGTGAGATTTTCTATACCGTAACGCTTACGAGCACACCTCGTCTCCGCTAGGAACTATGGTTATCACCTTTCTTTCCTTTTAAATTCTCATCTTTTGAACCATTGAATCGATTTTAATGATTTTATTACAAAAAATTGTATTTCAATGAGCTTTTCAAAAAAAAACAATAAACTGACGTTCAAAGTTTTTTATGATTGCAATAACATTTTTTTAGAAAACCCTTAAAATCACTTAAAACATTTAAAATATTCGTTATCCATTTTTTTTAATAATACATTCAATGGCAAACTAGTTGTTTATCTATACCTATAAAGAAGGATTTCTGTCTGTCTGTCTGTCTGTCTGTCTGTCTGTCTGTCTGTCTGTCTGTCCTGTGTTCCTTATAGAATCAAAAACTACTGAACCAATCGGCGTGAAAATTTGCATGTAGAGGTTTTTGGGGCCAGGAAAGGTTTTAGTGATGGTTAGAGAACCCTCCCCCCACTAAGAGGGGGGGCTCCCATACAAATGAAACACAAATTTCTGCATAACTCGAGAACTAATCAAGCAAATAGAACCAAATTTGGCATGTGGGTGTTTTCGGTGACAAGAATTTATGCTAGGGTAATTTGAGACCCCTCCCCTCTTTATAAGGGGAATTATAACTCCTCTCCCCTTCAAGAGGGGGGGTTTCCATACAAATTTCCTCATAACTCGAGAACTAATCAAGCAAATGGAACCAAATTTGGCATGTGAAAGTTTTCGAGGGCAAGAAAAGTTTCTATGTTGAATTAGGACCCCTCCTCACTTTAAGAGGGGGGCTCCTGTACAAATGAAATACCAATTTCCTCATAACTCGAGAACTAATCAAGCAAATGAAACCAAATTTGGCATGTAGGTATTTTTGGAGGCAAGAATATTTTCTATGATGAATAAGAACCTCTCCCCACTTTAGGAGGGGGGGCTCCTATACAAATGAAATACAAATTTCCTCATAACTCGAGAGCTAATCCAGCAAATGGAACCAAATTTGGCATGTAGGTGTTTTTGGAGGCAAGAATTTTTTCTATGATGAATAAGAACCTCTCCCCACTTTAGGAGGGGGGGCTCCTATACAAATGAAATACAAATTTCCTCATAACTCGAGAACTAATCAAGCAAATAGAACCAAATTTGGCATGTGGGTGTTTTCGGTGACAAGAATTTATTCTATGGTAAATTGAGACCCCTCCCTCTTTATAAGGAGAATTGTAACTCCTCTCCCCTTTAAGAGGGGGGGCTTCCATACAAATTTCCTCATAACTCGAGAACTAATCAAGCAAATGGAACCAAATTTGGCATGTGAAGCTTTTCGAGGGCAGGAAAATTTTCTACGGTGAATTAGGACCCCTCCCCACTCTAAGAGGGGGGGGGGCTCCTGTACAAATGAAATACAAATTTCCCCCTAACTCGAGAACTAATCAAGCAAATGGAACCAAATTTGGCATGTAGGTGTTTTTGGAGGCAAGAATTTTTTCTATGATGAATAAGAACCTCTCCCCACTTTAGGAGGGGGGGCTCCTATACAAATGAAATACAAATTTCCTCATAACTCGAGAACTAATCAAGCAAATAGAACCAAATTTGGCATGTGAGAGTTTTAGATGGCAGAATTTTTTTTCTGTGGTGTATTATGACCCCTTTCCCTTGTAAGAGGGTGGGCTCCCATACAAATGAAATACAAATTTCCTTATAATTTGAGTACTAATCAAGCAAATGGAACCAAATTTAGCATGTAGGAGATTTTTGAGTCTTGAATTTATTTTATGATAGTTAGAGACCTCTCACCCCTGTGGTAGGGGGATATGGACTCTCATACAAATAAAACAGAAATTTTTGCGAAACTCAAAAACTAATCCAACTCGAGAAATTCGAGACTCTTCCATAAAACATTAATCAATAACAAGACCACAAAAACTATCTATAGTAACACTAGATCATTCAGGACGAGCCGGTCGCGAGTGTTGCCGGTGACCCGCCGTCGGAAGCGCCGCCCACTGGGGGGCTTGCAAAACTCGAGATAGTGACAAAGATCATCCGAGATTCATGATTTATGTACAACACAGGTTAATTTGTGGCAATACGAAGTTTGTCGGGTCAGCTAGTATACGATATAAAAAAACAGATGTGACATTTTTAGTTTTTGAGATAGTCTTTTTTTTAAGAAATAAAGATACGAAAATGTAATGAACTCGCATGGCGTTTTATTTTAGAGACGCACTTCTTTGTCAAAAAATGCTTTTATTACTAGTAAAAACAAAAACCATGCGTCTCCATTGTATTCTCGACACTTTTTGAAAACTTAGTTTCTTTGGTTTACACACCATGTAAACACAAAAAGTGAATGTTTTCAATGTTTTTGCGATAATAAAAAAACTGGGTTTCAGTCCAATATTTGTTCTGAAAAGCTTATTAAAATCTCATCTTGCTTTCCATTTGGTATTAACATCATTCAAATCGGTTCAATAGATCAAAAGTTATGAATTTTTATAGAAATAAAGGTGGAAAAAATGGTAACTTTTGGGACCACACTGACTCAGAAAAGAAAACCCTAAGTACCAAATAAAAATACGGTTCTAAAATTTACTGCAAAGGAATAAAGTACACAAAATTTGAATAAAATCGGAGCAATTTTGAAGTTCGATATGTCTTTTTTCATAATATGCTGAGTTGACGTGCATTATGGCCAATGGCTTATATGAATAAAATGAGCCCTATGCGCAAAATTACGCTGAAATAGTACACAATTGAAGAAAATGGTCAACATTAACAATATTTTTCGTTTATTTAAATTATTTTGGAGCAATTTATTTTTCCCCAAATTAGTCTACTTTCTAAATACAGTAATGACCCGATTTTATCACCCCCATGATGAATTTAGGGGTGACAAAAACGGGACAGTGACAAAATCGGGTATTTTTTCAATTTTTATTTTTTTGCAGATAACTTAGAACGAACTACATATATTTCATTCTGATCACTTTTAGGACCTTTCGCACTTCTTTCTACCTCTCTGTGGACATTTGTCACCTGTGCTGTGAGGTCCCACAGGTATGAAAACACGCGTTTTTTAATTGCGCCGAAATGGTTGATTATACTGGTTAACTATGTTCATAGAAATTTCATAGCGTAAAAAGCTCTTTCTTATGGTATGAACCATTCTTTGATTAATCCTCCTAAAAGTAAGATAGAAAATTTATTTTTCAAGCAGTAAGAGATAGAGCAAAACAATGTTCTACAAAATTTTTGAGAAGATTATTATAAAGAACTTTGCCAAAGAAAGTGACCTTCTAGCTATTATAGTTGTGGAGATAAGAAACAACTTTTGTGAAAACTCCACGATAATCCACACAGCTCTTTTCACAGTATCTAAACACATTTGGCATGTTTCAAAATGATTTTCAAACTAAGCTTTTGATAAATCAAAAGCGTGACAAAATCGGGTAAAAAACGTGACAAAATCGGGGGTGACAAAATCGGGTCAAAAACGTGACAAAATCGGGGGTGACAAAATCGGGGAGTGACAAAATCAGGTTACCACTGTATATCTACCAAAAATTTTCGGATGGGTAGATAAAATCGGTAAACCACTGTATTAGTGTTTCGGTCTATGTATCTCAATGTAGGATAAGCTGTTACTAGTTATTCCACTAGTTATTGCGCTCGACTGACACGTTTAAAACTTTCTAGAATAGAATACATTGAAGTCGCTTTTTACGCGGTTTGATTTTCAGTAAAGGTAGTAAACTTCTTGCCTACGCTGGTGACTTTGATGTTAAAGCCAGAAGCTTTGATACGGCGGAAGCGATTTGCGATAAGCTGAAAGCAAAGGCTAGGAGGAGAGGGCCTAAAATAATCACGTTGAAGATCAAATAAATAAATGACCCAGGCTCAAACGAGCCGAACTTCAGAGACACCTGGGAAATAGGCGACGAGTAACCCGAGAGCGAATTGAATGGACCTCAAAACAGCACGAACCACCTCGGCTGCAAGCTGCTGACGACCACGACGACGAGAAGGAGGAGGAGGGTCATCCTACCAGTCCCGTAAATTTTCTTGTGCTCTAAATAGCTGGCTGTGAAGTTTCAATCTTGAATGTGGAGAACAAATTTTCCTTTGACGCCGCTCCTGAAAAACCACGATTTTCAAACTTTATGTACCTTTTTCTCAGAAACTACACAACGTATTGGAACAAACTTTTTTTTTTGTTTTGTTGGTAGTAACTTGGCAAAGACTTCTATAAATTTTGAGGTTTGTAAACGTAACACAGCCTGAAAAAAAACGAAAAAGAAGAAGAAAAGATGGCTGAAAAAATAAAATTCTGTCTTCCGTTTCTTTTTTCTCTGGCTGTGTTACGTTTACAAACCTCAAAAGTTATAAAAGTCTTTACAAAGTTACTACCAACAAAACAAAAAAAAAGTTTGTAAAAAGTTATAAAATGGGGAGATAATTGTCATGTTTATAATCTACATGTTAAATACTATCCTAGTAACTATCCTATATCATATTGTGTGTTCAATCACAAGTGGTGACTTTTCAACACTATTAGAATTGCAATATATACTATTATTCTGATTTCTTATGATTTGTTACGACAATTAAGATTATTTAGCAGTAGGGATTACAACCTAAATGTAAGGGAAAAAAATATAAATCTTAACCTAATATCTAACCTAGCTAACTTATGATCTATAAAGAGACCTAATCATAGCAATAGAGGATTGCAACGATTTTTGACGGAAATTTGAAATAATTTTGTTTGACATAGTTTCTAGGGTTTCAACACCAGTAAGTCTATGTAATTCTAATGTACTAAACCAAGGAGGACGCTTCAAAATCATTTTCAAAATTTTATTTTGAATCCTCTGAAGACTCTTCTTCCTTGTAATACAACAACTTGACCAAATCGGAACGGCATATAACATCGCCGGTCTAAAAATTTGTTTGTAAATCAATAGTTTATTTTTCAGACAAAGTCTAGAATTTCTGTTAATAAGAGGATATAAACATTTCATATATTTATTACATTTTGCTTGAATACTTTCGATGTGGTCTTTAAAAGTAAGTTTTTTATCATAAATTAATCCCAAATATTTAACTTGGTCAGACCAACTCAAAGCAACTCCATTCATCTTGATAATGTGATTGCTATTTGGCTTAAGGGAAGAAGCTCTAGGCTTATGAGGAAAAATAATTAATTGAGTTTTACAAGCATTGGGAGAAATTTTCCACTTTTGCAAGTATTTGGAGAAAATATCCAAGCTTTTCTGCAGTCGACTACATATGACACGAAGACTTTTTCCTTTTACGGAAATGCTTGTATCGTCGCAGAATAACGACTTTGTGCAGCCAGCCGGTAATTCAGGAAGATCAGATGTGTATATGTTATACAGGATTGGGCCCAAGATCGAGCCTTGAGGCACACCTGCTTTAACAGGAAATTTATCAGATTTAGAATTCTGATAGACAACCTGTAAAAATCGATCAGTTAAATAATTTTGTAAAATTTTTACAATGTAAATTGGAAAGTTAAAATTTAGCAATTTCGTGATTAAACCTTTATGCCACACACTGTCGAATGCTTTTTCTATGTCTAGAAGAGCAACTCCAGTAGAATAGCCGTCGGCTTTATTAGCTCGTATCATATTAGTAACTCTGAGCAATTGATGAGTAGTGGAATGCCCATGTCGAAAACCAAATTGTTCATCTGCAAAAATGGAATGTTCAGTAATATGTGACATCATTCGGTTAAGAATTATTCTCTCAAATAATTTACTTATGGATGGAAGTAAACTAATTGGCCTATAGCTTGAAGCCTCCGCTGGATTTTTATCTGGTTTCAAAATAGGTGTAATCTTAGCAGTTTTCCATAAGTTAGGAAAATATGCTAATTTAAAACAGTTATTAAATATTTTAACCAAAAGTTGATAAGCGATTTCAGGGAGTTTTTTAATTAAAATGTAAAATATCCCATCGTCACCAGGAGCTTTCATATTCTTGAATTTCTTGATAATTGAACGAACCTCATCCAAGTCAGTTTCAAATACTTCATTAGGTGAGACGTTATAAGTAGAAATTTGATCATATTTTTGAGAGACATCGTTTTCAACTGAGCTCACCACGTTCAAATTTAAATTATGAACATTTTCAAACTGCTGAGCAAGTCTTTGAGCCTTTTGTTCATTTGTTAATAGAATATGATCGCCATCTTTAATTGCTGGAATAGGTTTTGATGGTTTCTTCAGAATTTTTGACAATTTCCAGAAAGGTTTTGAATAAGGCTTCAACTGCTCAATCTTATTCGCAAACTGTTCATTCCTCAAAGCAGTAAATTTTTGTTTTATCTCTTTTTGTAATTCTTTATAAATAATTTTCATAGCAGGGTCTCGAGTTCGTTGATATTGACGCCTACGTACATTTTTCAGCCTAATAAGCAATTGAAGATTGTCATCAACAATTGGAGTATCTAATTTCATTTGGACCTTCGGAACAGAATTGTCCCTGGCTTCAATAATAGCACTTCTCAAAGCTTCCAAAGCTGAATCAATATTGGTTTTACTTTGCAAACTTACTTCATGATTCAAATGATTCTCAATATGAGACCTGTATCTTTCCCAATTGGCCTTGTGATAATTAAACACAGATTTAATAGGGTTTAAAATTGTCTCATGTGATAAACAAAAAGTGATTGGGAGATGATCCGAATCAAAATCAGCATGAGTAATTAACTCGCTGCACGCATGACTTTGGTCGGTTAGAACCAAATCAATTGTAGAAGGATTTCTTGTAGAAGAAAAACATGTAGGCCCATTTGGACATAAAATGGAATAGTATCCAGATGAGCAATCATTAAAAATAATTTTTCCGTTAGAATTACATTGAGCATTATTCCATGATCGGTGTTTAGCATTAAAGTCACCGATAATTAGAAATTTTGAGCGATTCCTTGTAAGTTTTTGCAAGTCGCCTTTCAGAAAATTTATTTGTTCGTTTGTACACTGGTAAGGGAGATACGCAGCCGCAACGAATAATATTCCAAGTTCCGTTTGAACTTCAATCCCCAAAGCTTCAATAACTTTTGTTTCAAGATGAGGAAGAGTGCGATGTTTAATTTGACGGTGGATAACAATAGCAACTCCACCGCCAGAACTTTGAATTCTATCGAACCTATGTACCACATAGTTGGGGTTATATTTTAGTTTGATATTTGGCTTTAAAAAAGTTTCGGTAATAACTGCAATGTGCACTCTATTGACAGTTAAAAAATTGTAAAACTCATCTTCGTTCGCTTTTAATGAACGAGCGTTCCAATTTAGAAATTTTATAGAATTATTTAAAGTCATTGCTGAACTTCAACTTCATTACAATTTCATATGTATAATTTGTTCCAATTCGAATAGCTTCGGTCATGGAACTTGCTTGCAACAAAGAAGTCATTAGAGTAGACATTGCTTGTTGCAAAAATAAAAGTTTATCCTGGGTAATCATACCTAGGTCGTCATTAATTGCATCGTCCCTAGGTGGCCCAGGATTAATGGTTTTTTTGGAACTGCCTGGAATAACAGGTATGTCCAAGTTTCCGGCTAAGACCGAAGCATATGATTTACCTGACCTAGCTTGTACGGGTAGGTAATTCACAGGTTCTGCACTAACTACCGGTGGAATTTGCTCACGCTTAGGATTTTGTTTACCCTGATTTCTTCGCTGTAAAATAGCGATTCTAACAGGGCAATCAAAAGAATTACTTTTATGATTATTACCACAATTTGCGCATTTAAATTGGTTTTGCTCCTTCACTGGACAATCGTCCTTTTTGTGTGAAGGACTGCTGCAAATCATGCACTTGGAGTCCAAGTGACAATTTTTTGTGCCGTGACCATATTTTTGACATGAGCGACACTGAGTTAAATGAGGAATATTTCCTCCAAACTTTTTGTATAGTTCCCACTTTACACGCACGCGAAATAAAACACGTGCCTTTTCTAAAATATTTAAACTATTTACCTGATTTCGGTTAAAATGAACCAGGTAAAATTGCTGTGAAATGCCTCCGGTTTCCCGAATTTGACGTTTTTTCTTCATTTGAATTACTTGGATAGGGGAAACGCCAAGTAATTCCGTTAATTCAAATTTGACCTCATCAACGGATTGATCGGTTGAGAGACCTTTTAAAACAGCCTTGAATGGTCTTTCATTCCGGCTGTCGAATGTATAAAACTTATACAACTTTTCAGTTAAATACTGAATAAGCAAATTAAACGAGTCTTCCGTTTCGGCCAGCACGCGACACTCGCCTCTACGGCCGATTTGATAATTGACCTTAGCGGTAGGAACTCGCAAAGAAAGTTCCTTCCGAAAATTTTGAAATTCGGTAACATATACCACAATAGGTGGAATTTTACCCCTTTTGTTAACGATATTTTTTTCATTAATAATATTAGTATCTCCGGCTTCTTGCTCGGAGAGAACGGAAAATTGATTTTCACTAGCAACGCTAGAATTTAGAAAGGGTATATCCCTCTTTCTCTTCCCGAGGCGAGCTTTCTTACTTCGACCTGACATTTGGCGACCTGACATTTGGCACGGTCTCGATTTTGGCAACATAGGTGACACGCGTTTGTTGCCAAATTCGAAATCCAACTGTATAACCATTTTCTCAAAACTGTAAGTAATCTACCATTTTGTATTCAAAGAACGTCCAAACCGCCTGTTCTTGCACTAGAACTAGGTCATAGGTCGAGAAAATAGATGCCATCGCTTAATGGGTCGAAAATACCCTCCCGTGCTCTACCTTGTTTTCATACAAGACTTCAGTTTCGATATAAATTATTTCAGCATTTCGAAATGATCGGTTGTAAGAAAGGGATGGTTGCTTTTCACTACGAATACATTTTACGTTCAGGACATCAAGTTCGTCTAGGTTCAATGTTCAATCGATATTATCGTAAATACCATCGAGGAGAAGGGCTGCGTTTAACACTTTCATAAAACCATTTGAATACACGACATCAACTCGGTCTAGGCTTAATCGAAACAAATGATCTCTGAGTTGTTAGAGAGCTGAATGACCCTTCAGGTTAAAGGCTCTATAACAATAACCAAACCCAAAAAATCTGATTTGCTGGACGAGGAAACGCTCACTTGTTACTAAAAACTAGTTAATCGAGCAAAATGGCAATGGCAAGCAAAAGCTTACTTACATGTAATTGGTTGATTCGCTAATTGTTCATGCAAATATTTAGAGATATTCCAATGAAAAATGATTGCGTTATAAGCGTGTAAAACGTAACCATTTTTCGTTACATGTTTTTTTCGCGTACTTCTAAAGCACCCCTCCAATATATAAAACAAAAAGTCCTCTACTGCCATGTTTAGCGCCACAACTTTCTTCGCTCTCTGAATCCGAAGTTTAAAGAAGTACTCCGGAAAAGTTACTGTTGGCTCACCGTGTCGCATTACTTTCTCGACAGGCGTGTGGTAGCTGTCAGCAGCCATAAATGTATAGCCTGATTCGAAGTACTTGCAAATTGATTACCTTCTTATTTTTTTTTCTTCTGTGTTCAGTAAAAGCATCAAATAGAGGAATAGATTCCAATTCTTGTTTTGACTTATGCCATTATCAAGCCAAAATGTGGCTAGCTCGTTATGTTACATGCTGATCTTCCAGCGGTAGACTCGTCTCATACACACGCAATGACTGGAAACATTTAGACATAGCTACTGAGCGGTCCAAAGCTTTCATTGAATGCTAACGACCGCTTGTTCAATACGATTCACTTCAACCCTTCCATACGAGGAAGCTGGATAACCTGTAATTTGAAAACCAATAATAAAAAAATCACCTTTTGAAGATCCACAGCGAATACGATTTCCGTTGGATGGAATTTGTCTCCGTACTTACGGTAAGCTGACCGTGAAACTGTTGCGAAATGTAAATGTTCAACATGCGACTTACAATCAATACATACATTGATAAAGCTATTTTCTTCTATGTGTCCGAATGCATTCTGATGCAGCGTAGCAGTGACACATGTTTTGCACTGTTCTTGCCCAAGTTTTACCGGCGAAATATTCATTTGCGTCATTCAATGACTTTTAAGTAGAACGAGTAGTTTACTTTCAGGACAAGGTTAGCAGAATGTTGGTAGTTTTTATGCATAGAAATTGCTGTCAAATCGAAAGAAAGGTAGTATTGTTTTGGTGCGTGTGCTCATCGGTAGTGTGACACTATCGGGTTATAAGAAAATATATGAGATACCACTTTCATTTTAGCACTGTTTCTCATAATCGTTTTTAATACAACGAATGCAATGTAATATTTCTAAAAATAAATAATAATTAATATAGATAGGTTTTTCATAACATAACATTTAATCTACCCGCAATTGTCTTGACAACCAATAGTATTTAAAAAAAATTACTACAAACTCGTACAATTTTCCTGTTAATCAACCGAAGATTCAAAATATAGGTGAAGTTCTTTTTCGGGTCGCTTGCAGTTTTTGCGTCAGGGCAGTCCAACAATGTAAATAATCTATAATGGACCTGGGATAATATCATATATTGCATTGTTCATTTTATGCAGGGGGAGGATGTGGCATCCTGGTATGTATAGCAATTAAAAAATTTGCCTTGAATGTTAATGATCTATTATTTGGGTAGCTGCCTGTAACCGCGTACACCGCTGGCACAGAGAGTGTCGGTTGACAGCTTCCCGCGTAAATGGGATGAAGTGGGTCAGTTGGTGTTAGATGTTGAACCGCAGGACATCACAACACCATCCAGTGTAATAAAAGCATTTTTGCTTTGCATTTCCATTTTTGTTTAGATAAATTGACTGCTTGTGATTGTTTTATGCTTAATTCACTTGCACTTGCCGATTTCAACAAACTCATAGCGATCGTGCGGCATAAAGCAACTTGCGGGAGTGAAAAAAAGCAAAAAACAGAAGAAAAATTTTGTTCGTCATTTTCTCCATTTGTTGTTTATTGCCATAGGACTGTTGTGCGAAGTGGAGCAACGCAGTTTAGTGAAGTTTTCACACGACCGTCTATTACTTACAGTCATTTTGGTTGCTCACTTTCATTTCCAGTTCCAGTTGGGTAGTGGCCGGCAAAGCAGACCCCGTTTCGCCACCCCGGATAAGCGTTCATCCCGATTCACCCGCCACCGGTGCCACCTGGATGAAGCAAACTATTTCGTTCGACAAGCTAAAACTGACCAACAATCAGTTAGACGATAATGGACATGTAAGTTTTTCGCACTCGACCTCTTGTCCCATGCATCCAGATTTCCACAGGTCGTTAAATTGGACCATTAGCACGTCACTGGTCGTTCCGCAGTTGTTCACACCATCACGTTCTCGCTGTTTTTTTTTCGTTCTTTCTTTTTCGGGTCAAACAGATCATCCTCAACTCGATGCATCGGTACCAGCCGCGGCTTCATGTTTGTCACTTTTCCCGCACAAACAGCCACGGCGCTGTCAAAGACGAAAAAGACAGGTTGACCCATCGGACGTTCATCTTTCCAGAAACATCATTCACCGCGGTCACGGCCTACCAGAATCAGCGGGTGAGTTTGCAGATTTTCAGGTTCCAATCATTTGAAGTTCAATCAAGATTCCAGTGCTACATTCAGCTTACGCATTTGCCCCCTTTCTTTAACTTCTGGCATTTCATATGCTCCTGTTTATACAATTTCGCACTAGGAGGTTCGGTTTTTGGTTTGATTGAAAATCATAATCACTTATATCCTCAATCAAGATTGGCTAAACAAACCATCGTTGGCGCATTGTTTACGTACATTGAAGTGTGCTAAAATAAATATTCATAGTGAATGAATCTTTGATCAATTAACAACAACAAATAGTGGATTTCAGAATATCGAACTCGAAATAGCGACAGGGAATGTACAATCCGGTCGGGTATGCTTGGTTGAGTGGTAAAATTCGAACTATTTTTAGCTCCATACGCTTGTCTTGGATGCTACATTTTCAGAAGTCGGTCCTAGTAAAATGTAATGAAACTTCTATACCTATATAGTGACAGCAATCGTTCTATGTCTGGAAATTAAATCAAAAGAAAACTTAATACGTATCTGTCAAGAATAAAATATACATAGTAGAATTAAATTGGATAAGTTTTCTTTTTATTTAATTTCCAGGTTTCGTATTCTACTAAGACACTCCAAAAACTTCAGTAAATCGTTCTATGCAGGGCTGTCATTCGCTCACACTATGCGCCCAATGTTCCAATATTATGCCTTGTCGCACAGAGCGATTCGGCAACACACCTCTACAGCTACAGCGTACGAGCGATAGCGGAGTGGGAGCGAACGACAGCACTCGGTGAAAATCGCCCAGTGAGTGATCATCCAAACAGCACTTGGTGCTGCCCTTTGCCACACTCCGTGCGGAATTAACGCAGCAAAATTGTTTTGTATTTACAAATTGTCTGCCCTTTTAAAAGTGGAAATACACGCTGTACTGAACAACTACTTCTATGAATAAATGAAAATATCTTATAAAAGTATCAAGCGCAGTTCTAGATATAATAAGATAAAATGGTTGATTGGCAATTAATTATTTCATTGTTTTCTTCTAAACAGGTTACGCAGTTGAAAATAGTTAGTAACCCTTTCGCCAAAGGCTTCCGAGACAACGAAACTAATGAAGAGTAAGTATGCTTTATTAGATCTCTCAGTGATAGGTACATGGCTGAACAAAGACATTTGGTATTTATCAATATATCTAATCTTTTAGGAATTTTACTCATGTATTATTTTTGCAAACTAGCAACGTAGCTAAAAATGAAAAAAAACTAATTCAAATTCTATTGTATCCCGTAAACAAGCAAAAACACTTATTTCAAAAATTTAACCGTTTCATCAAAACTGTTTACTATAATCCATCGTTTCCGTAATCTCGGAAGTTTTATTATCAAAACAAACACAGACCGTAATTGGCCAATAAAGTGTGTTAATTGGTTCCATTACACGCAGCTCAAAAACTCATTTTTCTTCTGTTCAGTATACAAGCTTTAATATATTTTTACTATGGGATTCTTTCTTTCTTACCACGAAGCTGGAGCAGCCGGCAGCCGGCGCGGAAAATTCACCTTTCATTCACGGATTCTTTCACAGAAAATTCTGCATTTACAATGATCGGTCGAGATGCACGCGGCCGCCCGACGGGAGAACCATAAAATGTAACCCACTTGAAATGTACGCGCGAGATCGCGTGTTTGACAGTGGCTGTCACCGTGTTTGTTTTTATGGCTGACTGGCTCAATAAACATAATAATTCTGCCGTCTCAGGTTCAGATCAACTCATTAAGTCTGCGGGTGAATCGTGTAAGAGATTCGGGCTTTATAATTCTTCGGTACCTACCTACCGCTTTTCTGGATGACGGCCGCTGAAAAAATAAGATGCACCCGAGGGGGCTTGCTTGCATTCTCTTGGGAGCGCAGTAAATTACAAGAAATTTTTCTCCCACTGCCAGCTAGCCGGCCAGGCAGAGGCCGTTTTTCTTTGCGCCGAGTTTCCACTTCCACCACCGGACGTTCGTCGGAAAAGGCGTATTTTAATATCTTTATGTTATTTATGTTATTTATTGTATGCAGTTTCCGCCAACTTTTGACATCGGAAAAAATATAATGTGCATGAAATATCACCCTTGCCGGTTGTTCATGTTTTTGTAATAGAGGTAATAATTTTCAAATTTATGTTTTTCTTTTGTTAAGCAAACGGTTGATCCAGTTATGGAAAGTTTTTGGTTTTTCTTTACACTATTTACGCTTCTGTAAATTAACCTAACCGTGTCATGGTACTAAAACAAGTAGGTTGAGTTTGAGTTGCAAAAGCACGCTGGGCTCGTCTATTCCTCGTCCGGGTTGGTGGAATCCTTTTTCAAGAAAACAGATTTCCTTTCGCCAGGTGTACAATAGATATCTCTTCCAGGCACTGTTTGAACTCGTGATTCATCCACTTTCGGTATATACTCCACCAAAAATCGTTCTGATCATTTATTTTATTTTTACCGACTGTCAGTCTCATTAAATCAGAACAGATTTTCAACTTTGTGCGACGTTTCGACTATATTTCTGTAGTCTTAATCAAGCAACTCAACCAAGCTATAATGGGAGCCAATTATAATCGGATACGAACCCAATTTTTCCCCAGGCCCTGTTGTTTGCAGTTATTGGTGAACCTTTGAGTCACAGCGTACTGGATTAACACTACGTTTGGTAGCAACTGAGTTCATGAGGAACACCACCCTTGCAGGGTTGTCCGGCATTCTCACAACATGTCCCGCCCATTGTACCCTTCCAGCCTTAGCGACTTTCTGGATTCATATTTCTCCTCCATAAACCATTCTGATATATTCCGCTAAAGTTGGTCCTAACATCAACGACTCGAGGTATACAATTTCGTCTACTAAACTCGTTTCAATCGATTATAACATTATTGCCTATGCAAGCTCTACTGTAGTCGGTTCCTCCTGCTAACAGATACTTGGTTTTTAACGCGATGTTGAACAGGAGGCAGGAGATACCAATGCCTTATCGAAACCCCCTACGTATTTCGGACGGGCTGAATAGCGCACGCGATATCCTAATCCCAACACAGTATTGTACACCATCTATCCTGACCAGAATCAGTTTTATTAGATTCAGGGAAAGATGTTTTCGTCCATTATTTTCCGAAGCTCTTCACGATCGGTATTATCATATGCGGCTTTGAAATCGGTGGTGCGTAGTGCCTTGAAATTCGTGATATTATTGGAGGATCTGCCACAACACAACGATTTGGCCAGGTTGTCGATCGCCAGTCCACAAAACCGGCTTGATAACATCCTCCAAAGCTACTTACTAGCAGCAATAGACGACGAAGGATGATGTGAGAAAGCATTTTATAAGCAGCGTTGAGTATAGATCTCACATTCCAACTTGACGCCCTTCTTGTGTATTGGGCATATTACATTCCCCTTTTACTCCTCCGGTAGTTGTTTTGTTTCCCAGATCCCGTTTATTTGCCGGTAGGCGGGTAGTCAAGCTCTCCGGGTCCATCTTAAGGTCCGCTGCGATGCTATTCCCGAGGATACGCAGTCTGCGTTGTATCAATACTCGGCATTCGCAAAGTAGGTGTTCCAAGTTCTCAGGCTCAAGATAACAGAAGCGGCAAATATTCTTATTGAGCTTGTCTATCTTTATGAACCTAAGCAGAGTTTGACCTTTTCTGATACTAGCTGACCCGACAAACTTCGTATTGCCAAAAATGAAACTATGCTGTACATAAATCCTGGGGGCTACTCCCCGCAGTGGCCGGCGCTTTCGACGGCAGGTCGCTGACAACATTTGCAGCCTGCGGCCGTCTCACCCTAAATCATCTAGTGTTACTCTAGGTAGTTTCTGGTGGTCTTGTTATTGACTAATGTTTCATGGAAGGGTCTAAAATTTCTCGAATTCGACTAGTCTTAAAGTTACGCAAAAATTTCTGTTTCGTTTGTATGAGAGTCCGCTCCCACTACCACAGGGGTCAAGGGTCTCAAACAATCATAAAATAAATTCATGCCTCTAACATCCTCCACATGCCAAATTTGGTTCCATTTGCTTGATTAGTTCTCGAATTATGAGGAAATGTGTATTTCATTTGTAAGGAAGCCCCTACTCTTATAGGTGGCAGGGGTCATAATTCCCCTCCTAAAGAGGGGGTCTCAAAACACCATAGAAAAAATATTGGCCTCCAAAAAGACCCACATGTCATATTTGGCTCCATTTGCTTGATTAGTTCTAGAGTTATGAAAAAATTTGTATTTCATTTGTATGGGAGCCCCCTCGTAAAGAAGGAAGGGGTCCTAATTCATCTTAGAAAAGATTCTTTCCTTCAAAAACCTCCACATGCCAAATTTGGTTCTATTTGATTGATTAGTTCTCGAGATATGATGAAATTTGTATTTCATTTGCATAGAAGCCCCCTCCTAAAGTGGGGAGGGGTCCTACTCCTAATGCACCATTCTTGACTCCAAAAACCTTCACTTGCCAAATTTTGTGCCATTTGCTTGATTAGATCTCGAGTTATGAGGAAATTTGTATTTCATTTGTATAGGAGCCCCCCAGCTAGCACCAACTCATATATCAATGTACGAAAACTATCGTAAATATCTCCGAACAAACTCAAAATCGTAACTAAAGCTGGATAAAGTGGGATCAAGTTGATTTTCTCGTCGTATATAATGATAATGACTGACATGCATACGATTTTCAGCACAAAGTCGTAGAGTAGTACTGAGCGACTCGCGCTTAATCGGATATATATACTTATATAGTCGTAACGCTCAAAAATATTCGTAATCACGTATATCGCCTCCAAAATAGTACAGATATGCCAATTTTGCGCATGAAATACGATTTATTTAGCATGTATATCTGTACGTAATGCTGATTTTTTCATACATATGAAAATGCTAGCTGGTCCATCTCCCTCTTGAAGAGGGAAGGGGTCATAATTCCTCTCCTAAAGAGGGAAGGGGTCTCAATTCACCATAGAAAAAAAAATTTGTCTCCAAAAACACCCACTTGCCAAATTTGGTTCCATTTGATTGAATAGTTCTCAAGTTATGAGGAAATTTGAATTTCATTTGTATGGAAGTTTCCCCTTCTTAAAAGGGGGAGGGGTCATAATTCCCTTCCTAAAGAGGTTAAGGGTCTCAATTCACTATAGAAAAAAATCCTGCCTCCAAAAACACCCACACGCCAAATTTGATTCCATTTGCTCGATTAGTTCTCTAGTTATGCAGAAATTTGTGTTTCATTTGTATGGCAACCCCCCTCCCCCTCTTAGTGGAGAGTCTAACCGGCATAGGAACCTTCCCCGGTCCCAAAAATCCCTACATGCAAATTTTCACGCCAATCGGTTCAGTAGTTTTCGATTCTATAAGGAGCATACGGGCAGATAGACTGAAATCCATTTTTATAGGTATAGATTGTTTTGTGAATAAAATGGAAACTGTAAGCGTCAAATAACCAAACGCATTGTGTGTGTGTGTACATGCAGATTGACGAGAAATGTTATTAAAACACGGGATGAACATTATAACATATGATGAACATTTCAGCTAAAGTCACGCGAGAGCTTAACACAAAATTCGCTGGTATTCTTTACCCAATGTAATGTTGCCATATCTTCTGTTAGATTTCTTTATTACATGACGAAAAACCAACAATTTTAGTATTTTATATAGCATCACTGGCTTACTACGAGCAAAAACTGAAAGAAAGAATACGAACATCCCCCTGTCACATAAAATAGATGCACTCTAAAAAATCGGCAAGTTCATTAACCGGAATAATTTTGGAAACATCTAGTTTACAGTCGGCATGCATTTCGTCTTATATTTTAAAATAAAATAAATAAAACTTACTATAAAACTTGGATTTTCAGATAAAACGGCTTATCCCTTTAAGCACGGAGGGTTTTAGTTACGATATTTTTGGTTTTTGGATCAATATAAATTTTTTTTATCGCTCGAGATACCAAAACCAGTGTATTCTACACATTTCAATAAATGTTTGCTAAATTTAGCAACCTACACAATTGTGTGGGTTCGGCCTTATCTTATACCATTGCACTATGGGCAAAAACGAGCCGAAAAAACGGATGCAATTAAGGTATGGCCTGCAGGCTGATAAAATGTAGGTGATCTTATGTAAAATTTTCCGGAAAATCGCATGGTGCCCACCGCTTTCCTGTTTGTCATCGGGAAGTGCCCCATTTTGCTCATTTTCCCCTATTTCTAACATTTTTTACCCTTTTTGGACTATACCAAGCCAGGCTTTGAAAAAACAAAACATGAAAAACCTAATTATTTTGTGTAAAGAAGTCCACAGAATTGAATAGGGTGGACCCCGTTTAGTTTAGAGCGAGATCATCGCTTCGAGGCTCATAGACTTCACCTTCTGAAGCAGCGGAACGGTCGCTACGTAGCTATGGAAATACGCGCAACTTTTTGTTAGTTAAGTTTTTACTAACCTTAATACAACAGATATACCGGAACGTCCAGATTGGCTTAAAAACATTCAAATGTTAATCCAAGAATTTGTCTTAGAAAATTCCGTAGTTGAATACATCATTTGCCACACTTCTTTATTATTTTACAATTTATAAATGACCAGTTTTAGGTTCTGGTAGTACTCTAAACGGAAATTCCGTAGTGTGGAGCATGAACGAATGCTCCACAGTATAATGTATTCATTCTTACTGACTCAAAATGAGATGGCAGCAGCAAATTTCGTTTTATTTCATCTATTACTTATGACGTGAAAAAATAATCCCACTGCGATCTGGAATATCGCGTAAATTTTTAATTACATCAATTAGAAATACTTATTACCAATAATTTTTTATCTAAGCAATTTCGAAATACGGATCCAATAAGAAAATACGACAGATAAAACTTTTTGCTGTTTTCACAAGATTTTGAAGATTAGACAATAATTAATCCAAACACAAAAGAAAACTTCTATTCAGCTATTTTCTATTTTTTTACGAGTTACGATGTTTACACAAGAGATTGGCGCCATATATGTAAAAGTACGACGTTTAGAAAGGAAAGGAAAAATTTTTAAAAGTAGTCATGGGTCACCTACACAATTGTGAGGGCTCGGGCTTAAAGGGTTATATGATAACTTATAACGGCTTATAACGGCTTTAAGAGAAAAGCTTTTACGCCAGTTGTACATACAGATTTTTTCATAGTGCATGCAGAGTGTCTATTGCATGCGTAAATGTAGATTGGGTGCTCGTGTGCTTTCATATTTTGTGAACTTGTGCCAACTGCGGAGATATATTGACAGAAAGTGAGCCAGATATTAATGTGCTACAATTAAATGTTTCTAAATCCTACATTTCAAGTTAAGTGAGTGTCCGGTTTTGTTTAAAATATTCAAGTAAAATGCGATACACGATGAGGTTAGTGTTGTGTGCGTTTTTTATGCTGAGTTGATTTTGAAGTGCATGTGCATAAACAGTTTTTTCGTCAGAAAAACATTTTTGTTAGTGGAACTGAGTGGCATATGAAAGATTATCGATAATGTAAGGCAGACAATCATTTATCCCAGCGAATCTACTGTACTAAAATTGCAACTAAAGAGCCATTAAGACCTATTTACTAATACACTCAAAGCAGTCATGGTAGTCATGGTAGTCATTAATGCACGTTGAGGGCTAATTTCTTCTGGAATATGAAATGGGGAAGGCAACAAGGAAAAAGCGCCCAACATAGCTCTGGCCACCCCAAGCTACTACCTAGCGCACCCCCGTGGCCATACGTGGGAATACTTCAATTTGTTCAATTGCGTAACCAAGCTGGTCGTGTGTTTTTCAGTTCCTAACCTTACAACTGTAGTTTTACGCAATCATTGAACCACAGGACTTTATTTTCAACTAATATTTTTGGTAGACTAATCTATTTTAAGAGATCGAAATAAGGCAAATATATCCTTGGCTAGTTGTAGCCTGGCTTCTAAATGCTGTGTAAATGCCTTTAGTTCATCCACGAGGGTTCGGAGTATCACTTAACCTTTATTAGCAAAGATACACCAAATGAATGTAAATAAAACATTATCTATATGGGAAGCGTTCGGTACGGGAGGCATTGGCGTAGCTAGAGGGGGTGCCTGGGGTACCAGCCCCCTCCAGAAATTTTCCTCATTGGAATTGGAAACCGGGAAAAAACTCAGTGTATATGTTCCCGCTGTGTAGATATTTTCTTTTTCACTAGGCATCGCAAAAGCGTAGTTGTCGTCGTCGTCAGTAACTTAGTAGCCACCCCAGCTCATGCTGTTTCAAGCGTTCGTCTCCATTCAACTACATCTTGGGCCACTCATCGCAAATTTCCCACTCACAGAAGTCGCAAATCACTTTCGACCTGGTCGACGTTGAGCCTCCCAGTTCCTGATGATGGTACAGTTGTTAAAGAGAACTATTTTCGTCGCACTGTAGCCTACTGACTTTCGCCAGATGACGATGGCAATCTCTCCAAACAGTGCTTGTAGCTCATGATTCATACGTCTCCGTTAATCTCCGCTTTCAGTTTCTACTCCGTCAAATATCGTCCGCACTACCTACCGCTCGAAAATAGCGTATGCCTAGCGTTTTACGAAGGGCCCGATTAACGGGAAATTAGCAGTCATTGATTTTTCGTTGGAGAGCCCAGTTTCGGAAGCAGTTTTTGGGCCCCAAAACGGAATTCTGTTTATACAAATGTAAATTCTGCATTCTTCTTGTCAATCTGAACACAGTGAATATATTTTCATGAGCAAAATTTTTGTTTCAAACAAAAAAAACTGCTTTTGAAATTGGCAGAATCGATGACGACTAATTTCACCTTAAATGCGCAACTAGATCTTCTTACTAGTGTTGTTGTCCGTGTGCACCAGCAACCCCAAATACACGAACCCATCTGCCACTTCTACTTCGTCGCCATCAACAGTTACCGTCCGCGAGAGGCACGCGTTTGTTTCCTTTGAGTATTTGATCTTGGCCGCATTTATGCACACCGCAGATGCACACGAAACACAACACTCTCTCCAATGTAGCTCTGCTCAGTTGCGTCAGTTTATTCGGAAAACCGTGTTCGTGCATTATCTGCCATAGCTGGTCTCGATCGACTGTATCGTATGTTGCTTTGAAATCAATAAAGGTGTGACGCGCGGGCATGTTGTACTCCCGACATATCTGGTAATTGCGCGGACCCTCATCAAGCCTGCCTGATATTTCCCTACAAAACCTTGTGCTATCGGTGACAGCCAGAGTAACAAGATCATAATCAAAATTTTTTTGGAAGGCACCCCCTAGGCCCCCTCCTAGAAAAGTTCCTAGCTACGCCAATGACGGGAGGTCCACGTTTTCTTCCTTCTCCTTGATTTCAAGGAGTTTAATCGAATTAGGCATTATTTCTGGTTCCACTTGATTCCTTGGAATTCTCTCTGCGATACATGCTGCGCAGTTGGCCAGACAAGAAAAATGATTGATTCAAGTAATCGTCATTTTCCAGGATGCTTTCAAGAATTGGCTGCGTTAGTATGAGATTAGATTAGATTAGATTTGGTTTACTTTAATTTCTTCTAGTTTAGTCTTAGTAGTAATATTCTTTTCTAAGTTTATCAAATGGTGAAAGAAAATTTCAAAAATATATTTAAACTCTGGCCGTATTTACGCATGCAGCTGTATCGTGTTTAAATTATTTCTATCGTAAAGCTCTTTTCCAGCCATTCTTCGATTATAGACTAATTATGAATGCTTGCCTTTGAACCACTGCTAGCCTACAACTATAGATAATCTACTAAATCCGAGCTATTCGTGTTATGCTTCATTGATTATTTTTGCATACAGCAACGAATCATGTGCACCACTGTGACCGGATCGGTTCGAATTTAAACCGGCTCATGATCTCATGAGCTCATGAGCAGGAAAAAAGACAATCCATATTTTTTATTATATAACTATTTCAGCATAACTCTCACAGTTTCTAACCTGCCGTGTTTTCTTTTTATGATTACTTTGCTATTGGTCTAAAACTTCATTCATTACTACTGATAATTTCTTCGCCCGCTGCCGTTACCTTTGAAATTCCCAACCAAAATTTTATCGCTTGTATTTTGTTTAGAAATCTTATTCTAAACAAGTCTTATTTGATAATTCTTTCGACGAATTTTAGCGAAATTCACATTTTAATTACTCGATTTGTATTCAATTTAAGTGAACAAATTATTTTTATTTTAACTTTGACTAGAGTGAAATCAACATTCACAAATTGGGAATATTTGAATCAACTCCAATTGGTACTATGAATAATTTCAGCTCAAAACACTTGCTATACAGAGTCATTGTCCATTCTAGGGAATGATTTGGGTCATCTGCAACATATGCCTCTCTTTAAGGTTTTTTTCGGCCAACAGCGTACAAGCCAGATAAGGAAAGCATATCATCCCACCCGAAGAAAGAGGCCCTCTCGGACGTGTACACAGAAGATCGAGCGCAAGCAGAAAATCGATTCACAAGATGTGCATAAATAAACGATTGCTGGGTATGATTTATTGTTTGTTTACAGTTTGTTCTAGTACCGAGCGCTTGTTAAAAGTCATCGGACCGAATTTTTTTTTGGGACCTTTTTGTGCCAACTGCATTATAGCTTAAAATACGGTATTTTTTACTCTGTTTCGTGAAACCAGATGAAGCGAATCATAACTTACAGGTTGTTTAGAGGTTTTCAAGTCGGTGCTCTCATTGATCGGATAAGCGTAGCATTTTGTTTATTTGTTGTTTTTTAAGGTGGCGAGGTTTTTTTTTCTTCAAAATGTGGGTCGGATTTTGGGTGAAGGAATAAGCGTGTCATTGGCGTTATGATTGGAAACAAACTGCGTTGTGTTGTTGACGGTTAAGATTCTATAAGCTGTTTTTTGTACAATCCAACATTTTGTGGAATTTAGTAAGGACAAAAAATAATTCCCAATTGACAATATGTTTAATTATATTCAACACAAAATAAATTACACTTTAAAACGGACATTATTCCAATTATTATGCATCATTTTTCCAAATGCAACGCTGAAGCAGCTTTGATGCAATTTGAACTTTATTCGATTAAATTTAACCTTCGAAATCAATAGCGCTACCTTGCAACATTTTGACTGCAAGACTATCTTGTGTTTTACTTTTTACGATGGGGGCAAGTATTGTACAAAATAATGCTACCTGATCGACTGCACTCCGGTCAATATGTTCGCTATTATCTATACGCTTAGAGATTGCGGGCGAGCATAAAAACGCTTCGGCCGATTGCTTCCAGCATCAGTTCCGAGGATGAGAGCGTTCACAGTTCTGGTTCTGGCAACGGCATTGGTGCTGGCTTCCGCCGCCTTTGTGCCTAGCACCAGCCAAGTTAAGTACGCTGACAAAGAGTGGTTGCATAAACAGGAGGATTTGCTGCTGCTCTTCCGTCATTTGTATCAAAAGGATTGGAATCCGCAGTTGGTGGCCTACGCAAAAAATTTCGCAGTAAAGAGTAGTTTTCATCTGTACAACAATGTGGATGCTGTGAAGGAATTCTGGACTTATTATGAGCATGGTTTGCTACCGAAGGGTGAAGTGTTTTCCGTATTCAACGAGGTACATCGTGAGCAAGCCGTGGCATTGTTCCACCTATTCTACTATGCAAAAGATTGGGATACATTCTACAAAAGTGCTGCTTGGGCTCGCTACTACGTGAACGAGAATATGTTTGTCTATGCACTGACCGTAGCCGTCACCCATCGGGCCGACATGGCCGGCTTTATTCTTCCTGCACCGTACGAAATTTATCCATACTACTTCGTGAACACTGAAGTTATACAACAAGCTCAACAATACAAAATGCAAGGATACCACGGAATGAAGAAGGTCGGCGATGTATACACCGGTGTTATCACCACTAACTACACTGGCTGGTACATCCACACTAATCCTGAACAAAAAATTTCCTACTTCACCGAAGACATCGGATTGAACACCTACTACTACTATTTCCACGTTGACTATCCATTCTGGTTGGGTGGAAAAGAGTTCGGCTTGTACAAAGATCGTCGAGGAGAACTGTATCTATACGAACATCAGCAGATTCTAGCCCGTTATTACCTGGAGCGCCTCTGCAATGGTCTCGGCCACATTCCGGAGTTCTCTTGGTACTGGCCCGTGGAGACTGGTTTTTACCCCGATCTACAATATTATAATGGTCATCCTTTCCCGAGTCGTGACAATTATCACATCGTAAATCAGGAAGCAACATACCATGAAATTCAAATGGTCGAAGATTATGAGCGTCGAATTCGCGATGTAATCGACCGTGGTTTCCTAGTTCTACCTGATGGTAAAAAGGTTAATTTCAGTGATCCCATGGCAGTCGATGATCTTGGAAATGTAATCCAGAGCAACCCCGATTGCTATGACAGTCGTTTCTACAAATATTTGAGCATGTTCTCTCGTATCATCATGGGTGCTGCAATTGTGCCTGTTGAACCGTATCAAGTGATTCCAAGTGCTCTGGAACATTTTGAATCATCGCTTCGCGATCCAGTGTTCTATCAGATTTACAAACGCATCATCCACTATTACTATCAGTTCAAAGATCACCTTCCACCATATACCTACGAGGAGCTATACTTCCCCGGCGTTAAGGTGGATGACGTGTACGTCGATAAACTTGTTACCTATTTCGATAAGTTCGATTTGGACATTACCAACGCTATCGACATCGAGCCCGAGCACGACGTTACAAATAAATACGACGGATTTGGAGAGATCGAGTATAAACCGGACCCGGTTGTAATAAAAGCGCGCACAGTTCGACTGAACCACAAGCCTTTCAGCTACAAAATGAGCGTAACCTCGGAAAAGACTGTCAAATCGGTAATTCGAGTATTCATCGGTCCCAAATACGATGAGTTTGGAACAGTCTACCGTCTAAACGAAAACCGTGAAAACTTCTACGAATTGGATTATTTCGTGTACGATCTTGTAGCCGGCAAAAATGTTATCACTCGCAACTCGCTTAATTTCAACGGTTACGTTAAGGATCGTACTTCGTTCTACGATCTGTACAAGCGCGTAATGGTGGGTTACACAACGGATGAAAAATTCCCGCTCGATATGTCCGAAGCTCACTGCGGTTTCCCGAACAGGTTGATGCTGCCGAAGGGCACCAAAGGTGGCATGACGTTCCAATTCTTCTTCATCATATCACCGTACTATGAACCGCAGGTTCAACAGTACACCGGCTTCGATCCGGTTGTGTCTTGCGGTGTCGGTTCCGGTGCGCGCTACTTCGACAAATTGCCTTTTGGATTCCCGTTGGATCGCAAGATTGACGAAACCTACTTCCACGTACCGAACATGTTCTTCGAAGATGCGGTTATCTTCCACAAAAAGGAAGTGGACACTGTTGTCGTTTGAACGAAAAAGCACCTTGAGAGGCTCCGCCTCTGATAGACATTAAGTCTACGAATCTAGGTTTTCCACTGCAATAACAGCGTAAATTAATGGGAAACCTAGATTTGTCCATACTAATGTGATACTGTTTGTAATAAAAAAGATGATCGAATGAAGAGAAAAACACGTTTATGAGGTTCTTTCATTTATGTAGAAGAGGTGGGTGCACTTTTAATTTTTTCACACACGGCCTGAGCCGATTAAGGAAATTCGGTTTGTTTACACGGGGAATCGTTGGTAGCCTGCCAGAGATCGTTTTTACGTTGCACAGACCGCGGGACCGGCTTCTGACAGTGTGTTTATTTATGTTTCCAATTGGAGATTTGGAGTGTTTTTGAAGTTCGCTCGGTTATGGTGATATGGGCACCATCTGCCGAATCATCGTGCCCGGGCGGTTATAGTTTATCGAAGGAGAAGTGAAACGAAGTGTTACGCAATTCATTTTTGAAAGAATATTTTTCTGCGTAAAAAATGAAGGTTTTCCAAAATAAAGAATGTGTTTAACCAGTGACACGTATCAAACCCAAATATATTCTAATTATATTACGCAAAACAAACGTAGAAGCATCTAACATGTCTTTAATATAGTGCAAAAAAATTGTTGAGACACAAACAAGCGGAAACCCATATCTCAATTTCAATTTCATTCTGATAGATGTAGTCCGTCCTTCCTAAGATGTTAATTATTTTGCATGATTTCTCCAGACCAATGATACACTATTGACTAAAGCTTGGTTTGCAGTTTTTATATGTCGCGTTGAAAAGTAGCAATTTATTGTTGAATTTGCACAATATACTTGTTAAATGTAAGTCTTCAGCAAAGAATCAATAATGTAAAGTACAACCATTAGAAGTCATCCGCATTGAATTCAGCTGCTCTGTTCAACGGTGGTATGTTGGGCTAAGACGAAGACCAATACGATTGGTAATTATTGGTAGGTAATTCCCTGTCCCAACAGTCCCTGTCCCGATGATTTGTATCTATGTGCTATAAGAGATTATTCCAAACTGAAATCTTATACGAACATATATTACACAGAAGTCACTTTTGACGAGGCTTCTTACACAATTTGTTTTTTTACGCGACTATTTTTACGAGAATCTAGAAATTTGCACGGTTTTTTACGCAAATTTCAGAATTTACGCGGTTTTTTACGGAAGTTTTAGAATTTGATGGTTTTTTACGCAAATTTCGGAATTTACACGGTTTTTCTACGGAGTTTTGATTTATGCGGAACGTATCCTTCACGTAAAAAGCGACTTGAGTGTATTTTTTTACAAACAGAAAATAGACAAAACGATTACGATAGACAAAATGTTGAAATGCAAACGGCCATGATTAATTCGGGATATTTAGAGATTAAAGAGAATGTTGTAAATCACAGGAATAAATTAGCTCGTCGGCTGTCAGTAGGGCTCACACACATCCGCAGTGATGTTAGCTCTTGTCAATGCAAAGCAAATAAAATAGAAGTGCCAGTTAGATAATTTTGGCACGCAATACAGGGTGAGTAGTAATAACTGTCAGTGTTTTTTGGACGTGTTTAATTGAAAATAGGTTAATCACAGATGTGTCTGCATATTCTTCGTTTAAAGTGTATTCAAATATCACCTCAGCTTGCAAGTTTGTTTTGAATTGTCATTCGTTTAAAAGCCGTGGTAATCATGGACGCAAGAAGGGAACTTGTGATAAGACTGTTGTTGAAAAATTTTCGACCGTGGGATTTAAAGAAACTAAAGCCCGAAACTTTCGAACTCCGAACACAAACACTGATGAAGCCTGCAAGTCATAGGCGAAATACGAATTTGTCGCGAATAAATATAAACACAGTGGACCCCCGTTTGATTGAACGATTCCTCATGCAAACTAACGGGGTTACTTTTTAATTTGAACAACTGGCCACCCTAAAAATGCTGAAACTCGAATGAACTAGCCGCCCTGCTCTTCGTTATTATTTTGATGGTTTGATTTAGTTGGCAGTTGTGAGCAGCGGATATTTCATTCTCCGATCGGATTTCTATCATAATCGGAAAACGGAATGTGAACCAGATTAAACACGCTTGGTCAGTACAAACAAATCGTTTGTATGTGCATTCTGTGCATAAGCAAATGATGTTATGTTGAGAATGACCACCGTGGTCCAAATTAAAAATCAGAGGGGTTGTGCAGAAAACACGACCGCATAGGTGACGTAGGACTACGAAACTTTCTTTGTAGCGATAGTAGGATGCACCCATGCTTGTAATAATATAATTCATCATGTATACATGCTACATGCATTGTACGTAACGTTTATCAAAGTAGGAACATTGTATACGTTCAATCCTCAACAGATTTAGGAGTTATTTCTATGAATTGATTTAATCTATTTTATTAAAACGAATCAGTCGCACTAAACCAAACAGTAAATCAATTTTCATGTCTGTTTCTACGTTGAATAGTGCTTTTTCTCTGGTAATCGGTACACGGTACGCGCTAGTTTTCAAAAAGCTGAAAATTTTACGCAAAACTTTTCTGCGGCTTACAAAAGAAAAACACTGATTTACAAGCTACAGATGTTTTGGAAGTGGTAGAAAATGTCGTCCGTAACCAGCAAACTTTTTCCCGCCATTTGTTGGTCGTCCGCAACGGCGAAAAATTCAACTTTTCCCTCGTTGCCTGTGTTATTATCGTATTAACTGGACAAGAAAATATAATAAACTCTTGGTTCAATTGTTGCGTGGTCCTTAAAAGAACCGATTGTTTGATTATCATAACTCCAGCTTGCAATAAACTTGCACTAACGTACTTAACGTAAGTTTCTTTTCGGTAAATTGGAGTACCAAATTACCGATAACCGCAAACCAAACACGGCTTGTTGCAACGAACCAACCGGAAAGCCACAGCAGCTATGCGATCGACGAAGCCGTTCGTGTATAGTCATGAGCAGAGCTGCCACAAATACAGATATTTGTGCATACATAAATTTGGGACCCATCAATTATTTCAGTTGCCGTGATTTCTGACTCTACTAATGTTCCTGAATTTTAAAGTAGTCCATAAACTATTTATGTTATTTAAAAGATTAGATCGAGAAAATTAAATACTCCGGAGAAAACGGTAGGGTCCCAAATTTATGCATGCACAAATATCTGTATTTATGGCAGCTCTGGTCATGAGTCACGATGAAATACCAGTCCAAGTGGCCAGCTGCAAGCGACGTGGGACAATTCTGGTCTTTTTGTTGTCGTGAGCAGCACTTCCGCAGTTAATTATTCCATCACGGCAGCCAGCTCCAGCTGCAATAGTTTGCTTTCCTCAGCAGCCGATGAATACGACTGCAGACGTGCACGTCACGTCCAGACATGCCAGTAAGATACTGGCAGTAGCTCAGCTAGCGTTTCATTAATGCTGTTCACTGGCTTACCTCGTGTTATGTATCAGATCAAGCGACAAGAATTGGTTCCGCCTATTTTTCGTGGTCCGTCATTCCATTATCTATGTTGAAGAAAATGGAGCATTCCAATCTCAGTCTGAACAAAAGAGTAAAGTTACCAGTGAGCCGTTGACCTTTTGCTGCCAAAGAAAAATTACGCTACGTATTACTTTAGCATTGGTGATGGATAGATTTGTGTTGCTAAAGAAAACCTAGTTCCAAGAAAAGCCCAAAGTTCCAAGTTTCCTAAGTTTCATCAATTACCGAAAACCGTCCTTTTAAGAATGAACAAATTCTTATATGATGATGCAAAAGATGTTACTAAAACAATTTCAATCCATAGTTTTCAATGCATTTTGACGCTTGACCGAACACATTTACTTGGAGCTGGTATATTTGTTGACTACTTTGGTACCTTCCGAGACGGCCAACTCAACCGGCAGTAACAAGCGAACAGAAGCGCGACCCGGATAACACAAGATCGTAATAGAAAGTTCACATTAAATCGTTTTTATGTCAATTTTACATTGAAATTGTATAATGATTAGAATATGTCAAAACAAAGTGAACAATAAGTTGTTTTGCAGTCGTGCGTGTCCTCATATACAACTCATGACTGTGAATTATAAAGCAGTATAGATGTTTGCAATATTTAGTTGTATCTTAATCATATATTCAGGAGTATTAAATTGCGTGTTATAAAAACCGCTGTATAAAAAGCAAGATATAATTACAAATAATTGTCAAAATTTTCGCACGTATATTGCCTCCACTTTGGTACATATATGTTCTTATCTGGCGTGAAATATAAGTTTTTCATTCAGTTATGATGTCATATTTCTCAATTGCAATCGAGATATACAAACCAAATGGTTTACTGGGGAGAAATGATCGGTTAAAAATTATTTAATATGAAGCGAACAATTAGAATCAATCGAATTAAATTGGATATCAGTGAGCGAAAATTCCTTAAATCTTTATGAACATTATGTTTCGTTCTTAATAGAACGGTTTTTCGATGTGATCTGTTGGAAATTTAAGCCTTCTTTTCCATCTTCTTGGGCAGCAACAAAACAGCTTGGAAGTTCGGAAAGACACTTCTCTGAGCAGTGGTGACACCGGACAGCAATTTGTTCAACTCTTCGTCGTTGCGGACTACCAGCTGCAAGTGACGATAATTCTGGTCGTTTTGTTGTCGCGAGCAGCAGATTTCCTGCCAATTCCAGAACTTCAACAGCCAGATACCGCTCGTGTTGCCGTTGGTGAAACATCACAATAATAAGGATAATAAAGAATAACAATAAGGAATTTTCATGTCAATTAGCATTCAACGAAAAAGAGTAGGATTCCATTTAATTCTCTTGTTATAGTAGAATTAAATAGAATTTTCCATCAACTTTCTCGTTGGTCCCTGAATTGTATCAAAACGTCGAAAATAATTGGAAATTATTCCAACCAATCACGAAGCGAGAATTTATACCTCGACGAAGAAATGAACAAGCTGCTGTCTAACTACCGAGTTAGAGTTATTTTCAATTTTTCAATGGCTCGCAAAATCAATAGTTTTCTATATTTTCCAATTCGATTTTCCGATCTATTAGTGTAAATATCTTGGAAATCTATTAGGAATTGACTGAATTATAAACCGAAGCGTGAAAACGCATTACCACTAGGATTACCAGCTGGGTTTCTAGACAAGGTTTCATTATTTTCAATTTTTCAATAGTGCACACTTAAAAATCAATAGCTTTCTTTATTCGTGTAGATACGTAGAAGATTTGGCCCGCCCAGTTAGCTTCGAGGTACGATGCTGGTCTAACAACCTAGTCGTCGTATGTTCGAATATTGGCTAGGCGGTGCTTGCTAGTTAGAGTCAATAGGATCGTTGCACTGGCCCCGTAATTTTCCTGTGCTCTAACAGCCGGCTGCGAAGTCTGTCGATAAAGAAGGGTAATGTCTAAAGACGGTATAAACCCATGGCTTTGCTTTTTGCGTAGAAGATTTTCCGATCGATTGGCGCAAAAATATTTAAAATCGATCGGGAAACCGCTGGGTTATTAGCGCTCAAAACCTTTCATTTTTCGTGATTAGGTATGGATGAGACATCGGCTCCTGCTCAGGTTATTTATCGGGGTGTAATTAGTCAACCCTCGAACCGATACCAATGCAAAATCACCATGAGAAAATTTGTGAACTGTAGAATTTCCATTATTCTAAATTGTATTATTAATCTTTAAATCTTTTAAACTTTTGATCTTTTTGCCAATACTGGCAAAATTAAACCAACTGCAGATTAGAAGTCTCTGGAATGGAGGTTCTAATTCTAATTCCAATTCTAAGATTGTTTAATTATAGGTAGTGCCTATGAAATATGAAATATTTTTTCCTTTTTGAATTTTTGACTCTGCTAGTATGGATTGTAACTATAATATTTGTTTTCCTTTCAGCTCTCAGGACAGGATTACATCTATAAATGATCGAATGAAAAATGATCGTGGAAACACAGGTTATAAAAGTAAGTAATAAAAATTATTGCCATTAATTATATTCTATTTGCGGTGGGTTAGCACAAATATCACATCCGGCCAATGTGGTTATATTATCCAAGTGAATTTTTTATACACCAAGGCTGCTCTTACTGGCAATCAATCAACTTTTAATATGACATGAAAGTGATGTTGATCTTGATTTTCTCATTTTGTTGTAGGTAGTATAGACGACTCAACTAATCAAATTTGTTTGACCACAGAAACATCAAAATTAGAATATGCGTTTTACCTCATAATCAACCACCTTAACCTTCCTAGTGCATTGGGGTCGTTTTCGACCCATCGGCATACTTACAAAGCTTGATACTCAGTAACGGTACGAGCTAGAGACTTGAAATTTTCTGACTTTTCCTAACTTTGGAAAATTAGCATTGTGGGGGAGTTTCAGCTTTCAGCGACATCTAGAAGAGCCACAGCAAAAAAAGTTACATATTATGCATTAAGGGTCGAAAACGACCCAAGTTTTGAAATTGCTCTCATTCATCCATTTTCAATCCGAATTTCGTTTTCTTTACCTCGTTTGAAAGATATGGCCAAAAACTAGCACCCAAGGTATGTTGGGGAATATTTGTTGACTGATGGCCACTTCTGCGTCGGTTCCGAAACACCCACTACCAGGTCCCGGGAAAATTTTTATATTTTGAGATAATTCATTTTGCGGCACATCAAATCACATTGGCTTGATAAAATAAGACTAGTGGAAGTACAATGGGGACATTTTGGACCCGAATGGCCACTTCCCAATCGGTTACGGAACATCCGGTTTTTGAGGCCATTTTTGAATTTTAGGATGATTTCTATTGCGGCACGTCAAATTTCATCACATTGATAACATAAGACTATTGAAAGTATAATAAACACATGTTGAAGGCAAATGGCCACATCAGCATCGGTCCTGGAACATCCGGTACCCGGTTTTTGGGGACATTTTTGTATTTTAGGATAACTCATAATGCGACATATCAGATCACATCGGCTTGATAAAATAAGATTGATGGAAGTAAAACAATGTCATTTAGAAGCCAAATGGCCACTTTACCATCGGTACTGGGTCATCCGGTACCAGTTTCGGGGGACATTTTTGGCTTTTGATATAATTCACCATGCGGCACCTTAAATCACATCGGGTTGATAAAATAACAACAATGGAAGTATAATGGGGCGTCAGTCGCATATAATCCGGTACCCGGTATTTATACCGTGGCAGATGAATTACCCTGTAATCCAAAAATGCCTCCAAAACCCGGATAACGGATGTTCCGGAACCGATGGTAAAATGGCCATTTGGCTTCTAAATGACCTTATTTTATTTTCATCAGTCTTATTTAATCAAGCCGATGTGATTTGATGTGTCGCAAGATGGGTTATCCTAAAATACAAAAATGGCCCCAAAACCCGGGTACCGGATGTTCCGAGACCAATGCTGATGTGGCCATTTGCCTTCAAAATGTCTTTATTATACTTTCAATAGTCTTACGTTATCAAGCTGATGTAATTTGACGTGTCGCAAGATAAATCATCCTAAAATTCAAAATTGTCCTCAAAAACCGGGTACCGGATGTTCCAGAACTAATAAGGAAATGGCCGCTTGGGTCCATAATGCTCCTATTGCACTTCCATTAATCTTATTTTATCAAGCCAATGTGATTTGATGTGCCGCAAAATGAATTATCTCAAAATATAAAAATGTCCCCCGGGACCTGGTAGTGGGTGTTCCGGAACCGAATATTCCCCAACATACCTTGGGTGCTAGTTTTTGGCCATATCTTTCAAACGAGGTAAAGAAAACGAAATTCGGATTGAAATTGAATGAATGAGAGCAATTTCAAAACTTGGGTCGTTTTCGACCCTTAATGCATAATATGTAACTTTTTTCTAATGCATTAGGAAGGTTAAACTGTAGCTCAGAATTGGCACGCATATTTAGATTTTTTGCAGAAACCAAGGAAATGTGTAATAAGCCGATATTGAAATACGGATTGTTACACAATCTTTTATTTTTTTATTTTCCAGATTTTTCTACTTTCCAATTTCTCTCAGTTTCAATTAAACTCGGTAATTTATAACATTATCTGCAATTCATTGCCGCCGAACTAAGTCAATCAATCCAATTTTTCACAATCATTTTGCAAGAGATGTCATTTTTCTTTAACAGAAAATTATCAAACATACTTAATTTTTACACGTTATCGCGATTTTTTAAAAAGGACAGTGAACTCGAACGCTACTAGGTACTAGTGTTTTAATATTCGCATAGCATTATATTTTTTAGAGTCCTTTGGCGGTCGAAACGCTTTGAAATAATAAACGTCAATTGAAAAAAAAATCATTTCCAGCAGCAGCGGCAATGTTACGTTTCTTTGGTTTCTAAAGAAAATAAATTTAGTGTTATACCACTTTGTTGACAGCCCATAATCCGTTCAATGTCGTAAGGATTTTTATTAAGTGCTTTCTCGGGTATTTTTATCTCCTTTTGCGCATCAGTGATGAAAACATAAAACCTTCATTCACACTCTTCTGCTTACCACTTTTACTATAAGCGGCACAGTCGTGTGTCTTTCAGCAATACTTTGTACAAATGGTAATTCATTCAACTCTAGAAAAAACACACTTTTTACATGCCTCGGGCCACCATGTGTTTAAGCCTCCAGCACGTGACTTACTCTCACTTTCAGTTAATGGGCAATATAACCGCAAATGCATGACTCGCTGTCTTTTTTTTATTTTCAGAGGAATCCGAAACAGCAAATACAGCTTCGATGACAACAACGGCGGTAACGCCGATGACAGGTCCCGCAATATCCCCCAGTTCTACTGGCAGCAACGGTGGAACACCTACAACCAACGGAGGCGGATCGAGTGGTCTCACTAGCGGATCTGGCATGTTCCAGGCTGCCTTAGTAAGTCCGTCAACAGGTCTGTCGCCGTATGCTATCAGTCCGCACACCAATCCGACAATACTAGGCCAGCCATACGCAACGGAACCGAGCGGTTTCGGTCCGATTTATCATCATCATCATCACCATCATCACGGTCACAGTCCGCTATCAACGCACCACGCAACCTATATGAGTTCCTTTGACAAGTACGATAAATACAAAATGGCATCGACAACTCCGCCACATCACACCAACCATCCGGTATCGGCCACACCCACCTACAGCAGTCATTATCAAGGATTCTACGGAACACCCACCAGCACTCATCATCAGCTGATGAGACAGAACAATAGTTGTATAGACTATGTGCAGAGATAAAAATTGCGACAAATGTTGCCAAAGATCATTGTAAATAGTTGAATGTTATGCTTAAGAATACGAAAACATGCTTGATTTAAAAAAACGAATTAAATCTCTACAAAAGAACCCAAAGATCAAAGTGCCGTAGGTTAAATTGACGTCTGTAACTTATTTCACTAATTTATATTTCTCTCCAGGTGCCATAAATAATAAAATAATGCAAACAAATAAAAATTCGTTTGAATCTGAATCAGCTCGAGTATTGAACAGTCCTGTAGGATCATTTTAACGTAGATACATTGTTCACATTCGGTAGGACAAGTTGCCGTTGCAAACTCTTAAAAACGACATAAAATTCTTGTCCAGGAATTCCGGATACGACCTTGCAGTACTAGGATTACGAAACTCCTGTCATTTTTTGCCACGTCTCTCGATGACCACTTTGGAGTCCATTTAAAACAAGCCGAAAAAGCAGCTGACTTTGAAAAGTGGAGGTTGAGCTGATTGAAGACATGTAATTTTGAAAATTTGAAGTATATGTATTTCAATCTCTAGCATTAATGGAAGTTTTCTTTCATTTTAAAATGAAACTTTAGAAAATTTATTTGAAATTTGTACAAATGCTGACCGCGACTACGCTTGAAGTGGTTTATAGAAAGAGTTTATAGAATAGTAGTCCAAGCCAAAGGATTAATTAGTCAATATACTCGTCTTTTAATTTATCCATTATATCCCGTGATATGTCCCAAATTGCGCCGTCTTTTTGAAATCACACATCGGACAGGTCGATTGCTAATATTTGATGCAAAAAAGTGCTGCACAGTAGTGCCTCTAGCGCCCAACCTTGCCATTTGTCGGGTCAAGGGTATTTCTATTCAAATCCCTAAATTCCCTTAATTTTTATATATTAATTTACATTCATATATATTAATATACATTCATAACTTCTGATTACAGAGTAAATAATAATAACTGTCAGTGCAGTAAATGTTCACAAAAATAAGACGCATGCAAAAATTTTAATTTTGAGTGTTGTATTTTGTGTAAAGTTTATCCAAAATATTTGTCTTAAACTAGTCGCATTCAGATCTTTCTCCGTTTGCTTTAATTATCAGTCGCAATCGTTGTTGAAATTTCAGCTGGCACGCACGATATCCTAAAGCATTTCATTCCAATTCTTCTCCAAACGTTACTATCCACAGTCAATTCTTTAGTGCTTCCTAAGTTGCTTATTATATAATCCCCTGCATAGAAGTCGAAAGGATTAAAATCAAACGAAAAAGCCACACCTTCGAAGAAATAAAATCCAGAAAACTATCCTCACACCGAGCCTTGTAGCTTTCGTCTGGTGAGACGGTGCAGAATCTTGTTGGAAGCAGCAAGGTGCATTCTTGTTATTTTTTTACGGTTAAAAGCAAATGGTTCTTCAAAACATTACCGATGTAATATTTAGTGTTGATTTAACACCAGATTCAATGAACAGCAATGGAACCGCCTTCAAATTTTTGGAGGAATATCCCCATATTATCACCCTGGAAATATTCGGGAAACTTTGAAAAGCCTATTTGTCCCGAAAAATATCAAAAATATGTGTTACATATATCCGGTTATTTTGTTAGTTGTGGTGATTGTGTAGCAGGAACATTTTTTCGTCCGAAAACAGAATTTCACAATCACCTTCCGCTTGAGTAACTGCCGACATCTTTCAACTCTTACAACGTTCTACCTTTCAGTCAAACCGTGTACCGGTTGTTTTTTGTATGGAATCGATCGAAGATCATCTTTCAATCTTTCTTTCTTCATGGTTGACTGCGAAGTTTCTACTTCCCAGTCCCTTGGCAATCTTACGTCCAGACTGATCTGGTCTCCGTGCAATTCAAATTTTCAAAACCAAACTTATCACAAGTTCCCTTTTTGCGTCCATAATTACCACGACTCTTAACGAATGAAAATTTAAAACAAACTTGCAAACTGTGTTGACATTTGAATACACTCTAAACCAAAAATATGCATCTGTGATTAATCCATTTTTAAATAAATAGGTACAAAACACGCTGAATGTAATTCAATTAAAAAAAAAATTTCTTCTTTTCTTTAATTTCAGTGGTCCAGAATTGTAAAAAAGCGAACATTAGCATATGGGTAAGAAAATGCTTAACATTTCAAGGGTAGTGTCTTTGGAGAAGTTTATTGGTAAAACACACTACAATAAGCAACTTTGCTAAATATAGTAACTATCTATCTCTTACTGGTTGCGAAATATGATGTGTATAAAAAGAGTGCTCAAAAATTATGCTCAATAACTACGCACACGACTTTTTTATTGCTTTCAAAGGTTCTACAAAATTATTCAGTATGACAAGATACATACTTTCTCTGAAGACTGTTTGTCGCTAGGATGCATATTTAATGAGTTTTCGATTTCTGGCAACTTCGCGCAAACCAACAACTTTCATAGAAAAGTACTAAATTTGGTCCAGAAAAAAAATTCGTTAAGAGATCTCCGAACCATCCTCGAAAAAAATGTATTTCTAATATTTTATCAATCAACCTTTCTCTTTGAGCCTTATGTGCAACAGTAGACTGATGAAACCTCGTTCTACAATCATCTTGTAATTAAAGTTGATAATCCTCAGGGCAAACTTCTGATACTCAATCACGCTAATTAGCTAGAATCAAGCTCTAATTGGTGCATATTACCTTAACCGTGACACTTATCACCGAACCGTGCGGTGTGAGACAGAGTCGTGAGAATTACAACAGAAGCAGCATACTGCCGCAGCTAGCGCAGCCCCAACACATGCATACGAGCTGTCAAGCCGTAATTGATTGGCTCAAACCGGCGTGCGGGTGCGGTGTCGGTCGCTTGTTTATTATGCTGCTATATTCTGTCGGCCCTCTCCACAGTGGGCACCTTCCTCCTGACACCTACTATAGGAAGAAACTGATCACTGATCGTCTGCCGATGCTGACAGCCAGCGGTGCGGATGACTGTAACCAGATGCGAACGTTACTTGCCCGACGTCGCCCTCCGCATACAGTTGTTTAGTTCCGAGACGCATCAGTGTCAATCATAAAGTCACTTTTTGGACTGCCGCCCTATTGTAAAGTAACTTTCGGAAAAACCACACAGAAGAGCACTGCATACTGTAACAAATTGTAGAATAACAAAATGTTCCCAAAAAGTTCTTGTTCCGTTTGTTTTTCACTGATTAATTTTAGGTGCTTTCAAAATTATTAATTTCTAACCCACTGATTTTTTGACAAGAGATAATGTACAAGTAATGTGGAAAAATCCTACCCAGCACTCGTTCACCAGACCTCCCACAGAAGTGTTTTTGAAAATCGATTAGCCGAACCTCTCAAGTTCTGTTGTAAAACATGTTCGTTTGTCCTTTCGCCAGTCTGGTTCATATTTCCATGTAGCGCAGCAGGAATTCGTTTCGAGTTGAACTCCTTTCCAAAGCAGTGTAGTTCACTTGAAAGTCAACATCATGACAGGAGAAATGCATAAATAATGTGCAACTTCGCTGGCTCTACATATGCGTGCGCATTTGTTTAACATCCGCCATAATCTGTTCCCATCATCGAAGGGTTAGAATTGACTCAGAAAGGTTATCCTGGGTACATGACAATTTTAACACCACTTTACTTTTGAAGTTACACACCGTTTGCCCTTCTGAAGTGCAGATGCACTTTTCCGCTCCTTTCTGTGTGCCTTTTCCTCGGGTGGTGGGTTACGGTTCGGGAAATTTATTGCCCATTTCCCATTTTCGAAAGCATAAATTTGTATAGCAATGTGGTCCCGGACATTTATCTTTTCTTCTTGCCAAATGCGCCATACAAACGGGACGCGGCTGGGAGCATCGAAAGTTGAACTTAATAACGAATGATGGTTTAATGTTTCAGGTCACCCACAGCATCCAGGAAGAAAAGGCAAAGAGAATGCTGTGTAGATTTGGTATTCTCGGGAGCATGACAAATGGGCCGAATAAATGTGTCAAAATAAACCATAAATTATACACGTTCCCATATGTGAGTGAAGTATTCGAACTACAACCGTTTGTTTTTGTTTTTTTATATATACCTACATTTGTCACAACTTTACGTGTTGATAACCACACTGCCAGCTAGTGATGACAGTAACATCCTTTTCCTTAGTATTTAAGTGAAACCTACCGACTTTCGGTAATGTAAGTATTTTTTTTTTTTGTAAATACCTACTAAAAATGTTTTTGAAATATTTTTATTTCGGAAACATTGATCAGTGAACATCATTCTATCATTGCAAAAAAGAGAATAAAAAATTGGGGGCGAACGAAAAAGAATCACAGAGTCTCTGGGATTCCTCGCATTAGCAACGTGCGTGGAAACTGGAAACGTACAGAATGCCTTACATTTCTGCGATTTTTAAAATACAGCAGTCCCACGTGAAAGAGATAACTATTTATACTAAGCGTTACCTACGTTTACGATAGGAGAAAACCTGCACCTTCCACAGAATTTCGTCCCATTTAGACCCAAAAAACTCTTTTAAAAAGTGCGTATTTATTTTATGAGGAATTGTGTTTGAAAAATCGTATCTCGAAAACTATGGTTTGCTCCAAAATTATGTATAAGCATGAATTGTAGAAAATTGATTTTTTAACAACTTCAAACATTTTAAACATTTAAACAGAAATGTGTTTGGTCCGCCCTCAGAAAAATGTGAATATCTCAGCGAGCGTTTAAACAAACGTCCATACTGTCTTCGGCATAGCTGTTTGTCATAAAATTTCCCATCTATAGGATAACTACGCTGCTGTGAAATTCTATTCGATACTCTGTTTCAGTGTTGGACACTGACATTTATTTAAAGGGTTATAAGGTACCCCGGGGCAAGTGGGAATACGGGGTAAGTGGGAACGGAGCTTATAACTCTCTTCAAACTCATTTTCTTCAACCGAACCTTTCTAGAAATGAAAGATACAACTGAAACGCATGCATTAAAATTATAGATTATTTATAACAGGCATTCCAAACATCAAACTTTAAATTTGAGTGTTATAAGCGTTGTAAGTTTGACGCACCTTTCTATAAATGATATTTTGGCCACTAGCTTTACGTAAAAGTACATGTTTTTCTGACAGTAGGTAAACATAATGAGTGTATTAACAAATTACACCCGAAAACTAGTTGTTTAATTTGACAAACGGCATTAAAAAAAATGGGTCGAAATAAGGACGGTACTTCAAAGCACCCGGGGCAAGTGGGACCTATTAAAAATAAAGTGTTTCAGCACAAAACTTCCTGTCTTAATACATTTTTTAGATGAACTACCGAACATTTTCAGTTCAATTACATAATATTTATACCAGTAAAGCTTTAAAATAAAACCGAAAAGAACTAAACCAAGGCGCCCCAAAAAAGGAGCCGATATGCACAGCTTGTAAGGGAACAAACAGTTTGGTCACATTTTGGTTATACCTAAACAATGTTAATTGAATTTGGAAAGGCAAATTTGATATAATTAAGCAAATCTGCAACTGGAATTGGAACAATAAAGTGTTGTGGTTATTATAGCGTAACTATCTCGTATGAGTAGCTCTACCGAATTGGGCATGGTAGAACAAACAGATTATAGTCGTATTTTCGAGCTATTAAACAATGGTTAATCCTAAATTACGTCTCGCAAGGATTGGATACAACGACATGTTCAACTAAATTTCAGTACAATAAAGCTTTACAGCGTAATTGCTCACGATCTGTGTTTTATAATTATTATATTATTATAAAGTCGCCCGTTGTGATCTGATTTTGTTACGCTATTTTTGAATGAACCCTTCGTACAAATATTGTTTTTGATTGCTTCTTGCAATGCTTTAACATTGTTGTATATTAACTTACACAATTTACCATTATTTTATGCTTTTTAATCAAATTTGAATATAAGTCCCACTTGCCCCGGTAAATGGGGCAAGTGGGACCTATCGCCATAATTTTGAAAATTATCCTCAAGATTCATTTCATGTAAATTGATAGGCCTTTTTCGTAATTAATCCTTCGAAGTGATACCACTAAAGAGTTTCTGTGCTGAAAGAATTTTGAAATAATCATAGGTATAGAAAACACAGTGGAATAAACCCAAACTATGCATTTTTTAGGTCCCACTTGCCCCGGTGTACCTTATACAGTAAGAATTTTCGAAAAATCGATTTTCTGGTTTTATCATGATCACAGTACAGTACATATATTTATGTAGTCACACAGAAAATTTAATGCCAATCCGTCAAATATTAACGAAGCTATATGCATATTTGTAACGACGGGTCAGACCGATTGACGAAGGAACGCGAAACTTTGAACGCATGTTTCTCAAAACAGTGTTTTCAAAGTCGGTAAGCAAGATTTCTTGAAAATGGCTGGACCGAATCACTTCAAATTTTGACACAAGTATTCTAAGGCTAAATTCTAGAGATTTATCGAAGGTTTTTCCTCACCGATTAATATTTCTCATTTTATGGACAATTTAAGAGCAAAATTTATACCAAAAATCGACTTTTTATGTTTAAGAAGCCGCCATTTCGTCAAAAATGATTATATTGCTAATTTCTTCGATCATTCTATAGATCAAATATTTTAACACCGATTTCTTGTTGGTTTTTCGATTTCCGACGCTTCAGTCCATAGATATCGTGCTCACCGTAAGACGCCATATTTTAGAAGAGTTCCGGGAGATTAACTATAGCAGCCATTTCAATACCTTTTTTCAAAAGAAAATATGTTAGAATACAACCAAAATCTACCATAACATGTACACAAATTTTCACTTTAATCAGTTAAAGGATTTTCTCTAGAAAATTTCTAGAAAAATCGACTTTTTTTAAGCCTCCAAGGGGTCTTAAATGAAATTCTCTCTTCCTCCCAGTTGGCCTCGAGGTAAGACGCTGGTCTAACAAGCCAGTCGTCGTATGTTCGAATCTCGGCTAGGAGAGGCTGTTAGAGTCAATAGGATCGTAGCACTGACCCCGCACTGTTCTGTATTCTAACAGCTGGTTGCGAAGTCTGTCGTATAAAACACAGAAGGTCAAATTTCGATAATGGAATTAGCACCCAGGCTTTGCTTTGCTTTGCTTTTTAAATGAAATTCAGAAAATTTCAAAATTTTGCCGAATTCAATAAATTTCTGTAACCAATATGACTCCTGACATGCCACGGTAACTATTTTAATAGCTAAATAAGGCCTTTGCAAATAATTTTAAAAGTTTCTGTCACCCCCCCCTAGAAATTGGCTTGAAAAATCTGGGGGCAAAAAAATAATTTATAGAATGAGTTAATTTTTTGTTTTCATAAAATCAATTGTCTGTAGGTTCTACAGCCTGAAAAACTCGAAAAATTATTGTACGAGTTGAGTTAATGCTTTCTGGCACGAAACAGAAATGGAAATTCGAACAACGGAATTTCGGAAAATCGGCCGAAAAATTTTTCTTTCGTTTTTGTATTTTTTCGTAGATTTTTGCATGGAAAATAATAACGTATAGCATATATTAAAAGCAAGAATAGATTTGGTTTTCACGTTTAAGGGGGCATAGTACTTTTTACACCGTATTTTTTGCCTTATTTCAAATATTTTTTTCTCGATAACGCGAAAATCGAATCGATTCGGGTTTATTACTTGCTAAACATTGCACTTTATACTAATATTTGCAGTTTTGTTTGCATATGTGAACCTCTTCCCCTCTCTCCTACGGCTCCTTGAACATGATCATTCGAAAAAAACATGATTTGCGGTACCATGGATTGGCGCTGGGGGGCTTATCCGAATTGAAAAATTCCAAAACGACATGAAAGAATATTAAATTATCTCGTGTTTGACCCATTCTTTTTTTAAAATTCGAACACATAACAAAATGGCGGATATTCAAACATAGAAGTAAGGTTTTTAGCCGAAAAAATTGACTTTAAACATTTCTTAAAAATACAAAAATTGTAATATCGAAAAAAGGATGGGTCAAACACTAGATAATTTTGTTAGCTTTGAAACAAAAAAAGAATCATGAGAATTGCTTCAGCCGTTCTTGAGATATTTATGGTACCGACTTTCAAAACCTGGTTTCGAGAAAAACGACGTTGAAGATTTTATTCGCTATGTAATCGCTCCAGACATGCGCGGTACAAATAGCTGTAACTTTGTCAATTTTTGGAATTCATCGAAATGACTTGAAACACATATGGTCAAAATGTTAATCTTTCGAAATAATCAATAAAAAAAATTTCGATTTTTTTAAATTGAAAAAGTACTATGCCCCCTTAAACTTTAAGTAAAAATGCCTAAAATCAATTTTTTTTGCTCGATTATAAAAATCTCTTTGTTTTTTTTTAGAAAAATGGTGATATGCCGGGGGGTCGGATAATCCGGCCGGTGAGTGGGTCGAAACGAAAATTTTCTCGCAATTTTCAGGAAAATCACTAAATATCTTCACTGCTCGGAATCCTTAGAGTAAAAATTTCTATTGTTTTGTGATAAATTTGATGCATCTCGCGCATGTGGATTTTCAACGAAAATACTTCTTCAGCAATTCATACGCCCTCCCTTGCTTAGGAAATGTAATACATAATGGCAGTTGGTAAGGAACGACATTATTAGTTATCTAATTACGGTGACCGAACTTTTCGGGACCCTCTCTGCAGCTTTACATTTCAGATTACGTTAACATTAAAAATCCAAATTAAAAAATTAATTTGCACGCCTTTTTCAAATCGTAATAATGTGCTTTGAATATTGACGAAAAAACAGGATTTACCTAAACGGCACGTATGGGCACGTATTACCCCAGGCAGCCCAAAATATATTCACCACGATGCCTATACATTCCACCAGTGAACAACAGAGGGCAGTAGGCTGGAATTTCAGGAGGGTATGAAACAGTGACGTCATCATTCATCTGTCCGTATGTGTCAAAATTCGAAGCATTCGCTGCTGCGTCCTCATTCTGCACAAATCAAAACAATACAGCGAAGTTGAAACGTATCAACAAAATTTGCTTTTTTAAACAAGAATAATTATTTCTAAAATGTCTAAGCCAGGAGAAAAGGCTCTTCAGGCAATGTTGGAAATGGAAAAAGCAGTAAATGTTTTTAAAAAACCTGCTGTTCCCAAAACTAAAGTGGAGAAAAAAGTTATTCTTACGGAGGAGAAATACTTAGAGGTAATAAAATCTTAATGATATAAAAACGCATTAAATTTAATGCTGAATTCTTTTTGAACAGGAAATGAGTAAAATCATACAAAGAGACTTTTTCCCGGATTTGCAAAAACTAAAGGCACAGAATGAATATCTTGATGCACTTGCCAGCAATGACATCGTCAAATTGAGACAAATTTTTTCGAAGTACAACTCCAAATCTCCACTGCTCAGAGAACGTACGTATTTAAATGTCGATGCCAGCATATATACCTAAATTTACATTTCCCAATATTTTTACAGCAAGTCCTGCTACGTTCGAAACTCCACTGCCAAGTGCATCACTGCACACTGAGGAACCCCGTTCTACTCGGTCTAACGTCAGTGCCAGCTCTAGCAAAAGTTCCAGTAAAACGATAGCGGATAAGCATTCGCTAGACAGCTTTCTCCACAACTACACCAGCGAAGATAATGACAGCTTTCAGGAAATTATTGAAGCAGCCGATCGGAAAATGAGACAAAAGTTTTCTGTATTATATGCAGCGGAAGACAGCAGCAAAGAAAGTCTTATGCAGAGCTTAACATTGCCTAGCATAGAAAACCAGTTCGATGAAAAGGAAAAGCCTAAGAAATTGGACATGTGGACATATAGAAATAAAAACTACATTATGTATATTCCTGATGGCGTCGATAGGAGCAGAGAAGAAGAGATCGAACTGGTTAATAAAAAACAAGAGATTGTTCATAACAATACCCGGCTTAAAACTAATCCTTTTAACGAACGGGAAAGCAAGCAGGCCATTACAGAAGCCGCTCGATGTCAAGCCAAGTGCCTCCCCGAAAAGATTGGTGTGGATGGGAAATTGGTAGAAGCTTCACTAACGCCAGCTGTACGAGGATTTAATTTTGTGAAAAGTCCTTCCCCATGTCCTGGTGTTACAGACAGCCCGCTGTTCACATGGGGTGAAATTGAGGGTACCCCCTTCCGTCTAGATGCCGCAGATACGCCTCTACATCCAGCCTCGTCCGGACCATCGTTCCGTATCGCAGAAACGTCCAAACGAGAAGCTCTAGGATTGCAGTTAGCGGAGAAGGCAGCCGAAAAATCACGCTCGAAGAAGGCTAAAGCAATTGAGGCGGCTCGTCGAAATATTGCTTCACCAATGATTCGCAACACATTTGACAGAATTGCTAGCATGTCACCCGCGGCCCGTCGACTTGCGTCCAACAAACTCGGACTTATAAGCAGTCCCAGCCCACTGCGTTCGCCAATAGGCTCAAACAATTCGCTCAAGAGCCCACTTTTGAGTAGGAAACCACGACCAACACCTTCCCCAACGGCTATCGTAAGAAGAAAGACACCACTGATAACAGCGCCCACCAACAAAGCAACGGATTCGGTAGTACTAACAGATAATTTGCTAGACATTCCCTCTACCGCAAAGCGTCCAAAAGCTGCAGACTTTTTCTAGTTGAAAGGATTATATTGAAGGCGTATTTTAAAGATGAATAGACACATATTTATATACAGCCAAGTGTTTGATTTTTTAAGTCATTCTTACATAGAAAAAAATTAGTTCGGTACATCAAAAAAGTGCTTTTTGAGCTTTTTTGAGATTAACCATCATGTTTCCCAAGCGGACGCTTACTATTTTATAATATAAGGCAGATTTTTTTCAACAATTTAGACAAAACCGATTTAGTTACCATCACTAAAACGACTGTGAGAGAGTAATTTCTTCCATACAATTTTTTTACAGAATTTGTTTCCTCTTTTTCTTGGAAATATATTTAACATATTAGGCCGTATGAATAAAACAATTTGCTTTGCTTTTTCCGTGTAAATCTTATGGGAGCATTTGCTCTAACTCTTTTATTCATACGGCCTATTGGGTAGTCTTTGCCGCTTAACCTAACAAGAATTTTTGGTTGTATTAAAGCTTATTAAGCGCTTTTTCCACGGATATCAGCTATATTCATCATCTAGCAATACATAGCCGGGGTGGCTCGAGCTTTATCAAGAACTTGCCACTACTGTACTCGGTTCTAGGATATGCACCGCCAATTCGTTGAGCCCCTCTATTTCTGGTGCAGGTGGGGTTCTTGAAGAAAACAGGTTTCATTGCATAGTTGTCCGGCATATTTGCCACGTGGCCGACCTACCGCAATCTTCCGAATATCACTAGATGTACGAGAGAATATATCTAAATAATGCCTGCAGCTCGTGGTTCATACGCCTGCGCCACTCTTCGCTAGTACTCCGTCAAAAATAGTCCGCAACACCTCTCGTTCAAATACAGCAAGAACCACGTGTGTGTTTTGTAAAAAAAACTTACAGTCTTAAGTTCGTGGAGGTCTATCTGTTTGATTCGCGTTTCACATCGTCAGCAATGTGCAGTGGCATATGCTTCTTAGTTCTTAATGAAAGCGCCTTGCGGAAGGAAAAGTAAACCCGAGTTCCAGCATGAATGCGTCGCTGAATCTCCTTACTCGAATTATTGTCGGTCGTAATCAGAGATCCCAAAAAATTTGAATTCATTAACCACTTCTAGTTCATCGGGGGGGTTCAAAATACGTTGGTTACCCTATACGCATTGATTTGTGACCCAATTCTCCTAGCCTCCGTTTTTAGTCTGGTATGGATTGCCTCCTCCGTCCCAAGGTTTCTAGTAATGATATCAAGGTTGCCTGTGAAAGCTAGCAGTTGGCTACTTTTGCCGAAGATCGTTCTTCTCGTTTCGATGCCCGGTCGCCAAATCATACCTTTAATAGTGATGTTAAACAACATACAGGGTAGTCCATCTCCATCCATTTGCCGCAAACCTCTGTGCAATTCGAAATTTGTCGTACCTCATCGCGCTCGACTCTATCGTATGCTGTCTGATACTGCCTAATATGCCGCCTGAATGCCCCCCTACGAAATCTTTTGCCATTGGGAGTAGACGACTTTCTGATCAACGGAATGCCGCGCTAATTTCAGCAATTGCAAGTTTAGCTTTAATACAAAGACAACATGTTGCTTAATTCAGCCGTCCGCTCTGGATCAAACGCGGTGGTGAGCCGCTCAAACCTGGAGTACAAACGCGCACTTGGTTGATTTGAATTTGTTGATTTGTACATCAACACGCCTTGTTGACCAAATGATAACCTAAACTTAAAAACTACGTGCTATTGATAAAAAACGATTTCCAAAGACGTGCTGAAGCTGCTGTAGTTAGTCCGTCGATTCGGTACGTGTAGAAAGTGGCTCCGGACGTGAATATCAAGGCTTTCCAATATAGACGGGCAACCCGCTCGCGAGATCAATAAATTGGAGACACATCGCGACGAATATGAAGGGGGTCTAGGTCGATGAGCCTACAGCGTTGTTCGTAGCTTGGCAGTTGGAAAGGGCTATTCCACGGAATTCTCTGAAGAGCAAAACAAATGAATCTGCGCTGCACTGACTCGATTCGGCTAGCTCCAACTCAGATTGGAGCGGACTGATGCACAATAAAGAGCTTTCAAGCAGTAAACATCATGGAAGTGCTTGCCGATGCGCATAATGAACCCAAGGTTCCTGCAGGCCTTATTCACGATGAACGCGATGTGCAGTATGAAAGTAAGTAAGTTTAGAATCGAGCAGTATCCCCAGATCCTTGACGCCGTTTTCGCGACGTAATGGCATATTTCACAGACTGTAGTCAAAATCGAACAGGCTGAACTTTCTAAAAAATGTAATGACTTCACACTTGTTGGGGTTTAGCAACATACGATTGTCGACACACCATTTGGCAAATGTTGATAATTCCTCCTGGAGAACAGCTGCGTCGGATAGATTTTCAGCTATTGAGTACAACTTGAGGTCTTCTGCAAACAAGAGTCGCGGAACTTTAAGCAGGTTGTTGACGTCATTGAAGTGGATAAGGAGTATTCAAGGGCCGAGATGGCTGCCTTGTGGGATTCCAGAATGTGCGGTGAATGATCTTGAGAGACTGCCCGCAATGTTCACCTTTAAGTGGCGATCGGATCGGTATGAACGGAACCAACACAGCAACGGACCACTTATGTCAAGCTTAAGTTTATTCAGTTTGGCAATGGCGATTTGGTGGTTCAATTTATTGAAAGCTGCGGAAAGATCAGTGTCCGACCGACCATCGAAGCTATTTAACACGTAGGATGTAAAGTCAAGAGATTGGTAGTCGTGGAGCGCTTGGGCATAAACCCATTTCGAAATTGAGTTTAGACCAGAGATCCTAGATAGTTATCTACGTTTTTCATATTTCCCTTTTTATGCACAGGTATTTCCATGCTGAGGAAAAGACACCTGAGTTGGCGGATAAGCTGAAAAGGTGGCTCATTGGAGCGGCTAGAGCGTAGATGCATTTTTTTTTTCAGGAAAACAGGTGGTATACCGTCCGATCCAACGGATCGAGAAAGTTTAAACTTCGCGCCGACCGATGGTCACTTCATCGACGGTGAGGTTATTCAACGAATGGCCAAGGAAAGGAACATACTCCGTCGCTGTGGGTATTTCTGCAATCGTTCATCAGTAAATACTCTGGAGAATTTCATCGAAAACAGTTCGCAAATTTGCTCGCCGTTTTATCACCCAGGAACATAACCGAGCGTAGACCGTCATCTTTCCGTTGCTCGTTGACATATTCCCAAAAAAATTTAGGGTTTGGTTTCAATCTTCGCTCGACATTTCTCAGGTAGCTTCGAAAGTAAGAATGACTCAGTTGTTTGTATGTCGTGTTGATCGACAGGTAGTGGTTGCGGAGGGGTAAGGTCATGTACCTCGAAAATTTCTTTAGAGCAGCTTTCCTTTTGGATTTGAGACGACGTAGCATAGTGTTTAGTAGTGTTCGATATCGGAACGAAAATTGAAGTCCGGGTTCCGGTCCGGTTAAAAATCGGAACGAACTTTTTTATTCTGACTTTATTCCGGTACGATTTGGCTCTGTTCTGGTTCCGGAGCCGGAACAGAGCCAAATCCGACCAGAATAATGCCGGACTTAGAAAGTTCGTCCCAATTTTTAACCGTACCGGACCGTCGCGACCAGTCCCGAATGAAGTCTGGTCCATCGTTCGATGCCTGTTGAAAATGACGATATTCCGCTGCTTCCCTGCCTGATGACTGCTCTCTGATTGGTCGTGGATTCGCGTCCGACTGTCTTCTCACCGCTGGCTGCTGCTTATAGTTGCTAGCGTAGATGTTGCTTCCTTCGCGTTCGTGTAGTGAATGAGGTATGAGGAAACTCACCGAGGGACAAGCTTTTATATAGTTGCAGCATCGTGTGAAGAAAGATGTTTCTGCCGTCGTCGCTGGCTGATTGGTGGAACACTAATTTCTCAATAACCATTTCAATAATTATTAATTATTTAATTTTTTTATTTTATTTTGCCTTAATTGCTACACGGACCGGACCGGACACTAGTGTTTAGCCAGGGTATCTGGTTCAGAGCGGGAGCAGTTCTTTTGGGAACGAGGCGATCGATAACATGGTTCAAGATATTAGAGAAGGTCGTGGCGGCAGTGTTTATATCGTCATTATCTAAAACTGTGCTCCAGTTGAAGCAGTTTAACACATTTAGAAAAATCCCCAAAAAAAGCGTGGGCTAAGCCGAAGAAGACGATCACGTCACGGAGTATTTGTTGTTTGGTGATTAGCAGAGCTGGATGATGCAGAACATGCTTGACAAGCGGGGAAGGCGCCATCGTTACTTCCGGGGCCTAGCCACGAACACCGGCAAAGCATAGATCAAGGAGGGGCCCATTTTTGTTGGGTATATCGTTTACTTGTTGAACGGTTGCAGTACTATAGCAATCGAACAATTCAATATTGATTGGCGATAAAGTTGACGAACCCATGCCAGCGTACTGGTACAGGTACCCGTTGCCGCGTTCACGCCATTTAATACCAGGTAGATTGAAATCGCCCAGAATAATAATGTCCATTCCAGAATAATAATAGATCCGACGCAGATGCTATCGATGCTAAGGCTTGTTCGCGACCAAATCTGGACACCTCAATTTTGCAATAAAAAAAATTTGCTAGAAGTTTAATTCATGAAACAATTTTATATCAGTTATGTGTGTATCGTTAATAATTATCAAACAAATTAACATTACTTATTTAGTCTGCATGAAAAATTGGAGAACTTTGGAGTTTACCATTGCCATGAGGGTCAGCGCAGACTTGTTGACAACCAATTTAGCTGGAACTTGAACTTGGCTTTCTTCTTTGTCCTAAAATGCTCTACAACGTCATTCCGTTTCATGGCAGTGTAAAAAAAACATACCAGGAAGCTGTTTAAAGTCTTTTAGGATATACGTTTCATAGTCCATTGTAACGCATGGAAACTTCGTTAAATATTCGCGATAAAGCTAACGAGCGCGTGTTTTGGCCGTCGTATTTTGCTTATCATTACGGTCTGGCACAGTCCTTACTTTGAAAGACTTCATGCCTTGTCGTTGCTTAGAAGAGTGCACAAATGTAGGCGACATTTTTATTTTACGAGCAATTGGTACGTACAGAAAGATCTGATCTCCTCCGTAATATTTGTTTTACCTTCGCATCCTTGTGGTGGTTCCTCAGATCCTTTTTTGTTCCACTTCCCTTCTTGCTAGCTGTTGTCAAGTGAGTATCGAATGATTTTAAAACACTGTGAACAGTGTTTGGAGGAAATCCAAGCTTTTTGGCAGGTTTCTTAACGAGAGATCCGGATTTTCATTGCGACCGTACACAATTGCTTTTCGCACCTGCTCTTCTTTCGACGCCATTTTACGCTGAGCGCTGAGCGCGTAATATAAACAAGTGTTATATTTTCAGAAAGAACAGACATACGTCTACCACTCTGCAAAATATTTCACTCATTGTTAATGTAATTCCGAAGCTGTGTGTGTTTAGGGATGTCCAAATTTTGTCGCGAACAAGCCTTACTCTGTTATTCAGTTAACAGAGAAAAAGTTTCTCAGCTATCCAGACAAAATATCAGATAAGTAATTTTTCTACAAAATTTTCAGCGTCGGTGGAAAACTCCGATGAAGTTGGAATCACCATGTTTTAATTCTTAAAATTTTTTTTATAATATTTTTTTCTTGCTTATGGCCAGAAAACTTAATTTTTCTTAACATTTACAGGAACCATCACATGGCAGGCTAAATATTCTTTTATGAAAATGTATGTACATTTTCTTGGCTAATTTTTAAAATATTTTTTTTCACTGATTGATAGAATTTTATTGACAAAAATTACATACTAATAAACGCAAATTGCGAAGAAAGCGAGTCAAATTGAATGCAATCATGACATAAAAATCTGACATTAACTGATGTTTCGCTTAAATTGCTAAATTTATCAAAATGATCGCATACGAAATCGCTAAAACTTTAAGCTGATCAAATTTTGATCAGTTGATTTTGATCATAAACTGTATACAAAATTGATTCAAAATAGAATTTGAAAAAATTACCGAATTATAGATTTACAGCGGAACCTATGATGACACAGTCAAAGGAAACTACGGTAAGTAAGGCAAAGAAGACTGGATTAAGGATAGCGGAAATTGACATGAACCGCAAACTGACAGACGGAACACAGTGCGGCACTGCGTGCTGCTATCGTTCTTGACATTGCTAGCTTGAAAGTAGTACTCGACGAGTTCCTCAAACCTTGGCTCACTGGAAACTTACAGTAGATTCAACGCACAAATACGGCCAAACAACGCATTTTAATAAAACAAAATAAATGGTTTTTATTCCATTGAAATCTACATTTAAATTAGATAAATATAAATATTTTTTCAAGCCGCAAAGGCTTTATTAAGAAGAATGTCGCAAGCTGCAGCCTTCAGTTAGCGGACAGAAGACTGTTTGTTGAGCGGCGACGACCTGGTGCACTGCCAGGTGAGCTACCTTTTTTTTATCGGTAGTATTTTTGAACTTGAGCTATAAACATCAACAACTCGTGCAGCTATGTGACAAAACCCTCAGCGCATCCATTGCGCAACGAATTACAGCGATCTGCACCAATGGCAAAGACTGGCACGTTATGTGTTGGGAAACCTTGTTTGAACCAAATACCATGGCTAATCTAAAGAAGTAAACCTATTTGCTAGTATAAAGTCTTTAACCTAGTAGCGCCGCGTGATCATTTCCTAAAGAGTATACCATCGAATGCAAATCGAATTCCGGGAAGTGCAAACCTTATTTTCACCCTAGTAGAATGAAACCGGGGCTGATAGTGATATGCAGTCTGGCGCTGCTAGTGATCGCCGGTGGTTCTGTGATAAAGTGCCCGAATTGCAATAAAAACGAATGTGAGTGCATACATAAAGTGCTGAAGGCATCCACCGTTCCGCCATTCCCCTTCTGCAAGGTGAAAATCTGCGAAGAAATGAACCCAGTGGAATTTCAACCGATAAAGGATGTATGTTCTTGCATCGATCTAGCCGCCGTACGGCCCGAGCGGCCACCAAAGGATGAAAAACCTCTTTTTGCACCGGATACTTCGTGTGAATGTGGATACAAGGATAGTGGGCAACTTCCAAAGTAAGTGCAGCGAAGGCCGAACAACATTTGTGAAACTTATGCGGATACTTTATACGAACTGTTATTAGTGAAAATTATATTAGCAGATACTAAATTGTTCTGGTTTATGATATCAGTGTGTTAATGAAATAGTATCTGAGTGACTCGATGAAAATTTAGAATCATCGCAAAACATTTTCATACTGTGTGAAATACTTAACACAAATTGAATAATTGAAGGCAAAACATTTAACAGATTTCGCCACATCTAATTATTATGATTTGTTTCGTTAACGAAAGAGTTTTAAAAAATATCAACTTATCTCTTCTATTTCCGTAGAAAATACTTCGCTGATCCGGTTAGTCAACATCTAGCCAATATGGCCGCTAGAAAGAAGCAAGTGTCAGTATCGGAAGCAGATTTGCACTTCCAGGGACACGCCATTAAAGTTAAGCCGCAAATGAAACCGACGTCAAACGTGATGGAAGAACGGTTACATAAATTCAACCGTCAAGTGATTGAATTGAAGCCATCGCGGAAGAACCGCGTTTATCAACCGGTATCGTCTGAGGAAGACGAATCTCCCTGTAACCCTAAAAAGCAATCCTACGGGGATATTTGTTACGATAAAGTCAACGCTCCAACGCCCATGTTTGAGCAGATAAAGCCCTGCGACAGTCCTTGCGAACTGTGTGAAGATAACGTTCCTATTGATGAGCCTGATGATGACGAGTACGACGAAGAGGAAAATGATGATTTGGACGAAGCTGTTGATTACTAATTTTAAAATTATGTAAATATGTAAAAACATCTTGACTTTGAAATATGAGACTGAAGTTCTAAGCTTTGCAGCTTTAGTTGAAATAAGCCAAATGATACTGATATAATTATAACTAAAACGATTTGTACAAAATCAAGTATATGTATCAGAACTTCAGTTTAAATACTCACTAGTACACTGAAACTCTATTTTACTAGAGTAAACAATTGTGTACATAAATGGAGATAAAACTAGAACATAAGAACATTTCGTATGGAAAATAAAACCTATTTATTTTGTTAAATCCATCAAAGATTAAAAAAATCCAAAAACAAATTTTATTTTAAAATATTTTTCCATTCCTATTTTCGACATTATCGACATGTCGCGTCTACAGTCCACATCCACTGTTTTTAATAAATATTTTAAGAAATGTAAATGTAGGTATAATCAGAAGCTATTTAAAGGATCCAGAAAACTATGCCGTCGCCGGTTTGTAAGAAAACAATTCACAAGATTTCGCACAATAGTCCTAATATTATTCGATGAATGAACAAAATTCCAAATCGAACAATCATGCACAAACGAAAATGTTTGGAACTCGTAGAACTTAACATGCCAAGCTAGTGAGACACAATAAAATATTTAAAATTATGAAATTTTGATATAGGAAAACATAAGACTGAAGGCTGTAAGATCCAAATCTAAAAAGTTGAAAAGTGAGTTGTTATTCCGACCAGGGTTGATTTGCTCTTTTTACTTCTTTTTTTCCTCTTCTGAATACAGCGCCTCAGCCAAACAAAATTCGAAAAAGTGATTTATAGGACAAGTGTAGAGTTACTTATTATCTACAATATTATTGAAGAATTTGGTAATTTGGTTATGTTTTTCTTGTCCGGTCGTGGATATTACCTTTAAAAAATGCCAAAACACAGGGCCGAAACGTCAGGCAGCGTAAAATATTGCCGTTTTCGATAAATAACTGACCGGTAGATCTAAACGCCGGTCCCTGTAACAGTGTCCAGTTTACGTTGTACTTGGCGGCAAAGGCCGCAGTGTATGCGGAGGATCAGGAACGGAATGGCTAGTGGACTGGCTTTTGGACGAGTAAGGAAGATGTGCTTAGTGAAAACGGGTCCTCACCGGAAAATAAGAAAGATTAGTAGTACGTATGAAAGTGGGAATAGTGAAACCAGAAGTAGCTGTAAATCTATACCTATAAAAATGGATTTCTGTCTGTCTGTCCGTATGTTTCTTATAGAATCGAAATCGCCTGGCTGTGGCTGTGTCTAACCGTGACTTACAAGACCTAATAAGATGTGATTTCTGCGGGAGAATGGTCACACCCCCCCCCCCCCCCCCCCCCCCCACAGTGGCCGGCGCTTTCGACGGCGGGTCACCGGCGAACACTCGCGACTTGGCCGTCTTGCCCTGGTTCATCTAGATTCTAGAAGACGTTAAATATATGAATTATGGTAAATGCACATTATGTTTCTCATCCATTATGGCATGTCTTTATGGCTCCCGCATATTATGGTAAACACACATTATGCCATTCTTACGTATGGCAACCATATTTATAGCTCTCGTCCGGTCACCAGTTCCTCCCATCATCTATAAAAAGGATGAACGTGGCATCACGCTGATACAAAGTGCTCTCCCAGATCTATCCCCGATAGCAACCCCAAAAGACCAAAATAATTATCCCAGTGGTACTAATTATCCGACAAAACAAATCTCCAATAACAGGATAATTCGTGGGGCAGTACCAGACGGGGTTTTTGGGGATCCGATTTCTCACTCCGACAAATTCTCCAGGAATGTCGGGAGCACAACATGTCCACGCATCATATTGTCGTGGATTTCGGCATTCTTTGCGTCTGTGGTGCCACATTTCCTGCCGTTACCTTCCTTCTGCTTAGTAGTCTGATGCTTCGTGATCGTCTGATCACTTGGGATATGATTAAATGTTTGATTCCGAGTTGTTTACCGCTCCATCGATGAGAAGCATTTGGATTTTCGCAGAAAGTGCCCAAATTTTCCCGCACTATCTCTTGTTCCAAAGATATCACTAGAGCAACTAGAGTAATAGATATAAAAGACTTGTTTAAAATACAAAATTAAAATAAATCCAGCTTTTTCTCCAATTATCTCGAAAACGGTTGTATTTAGGAAAATAATTGTTGTTGTCATATTATACTTGAAAAATCGCTAGCTAGTTGTTCTAAGAAGTCCGTTCATGAAAGTTGCTCCATTTCAGAACAATTATTAAAATATTGCAAATTACTTCTATTTCCAACTAGTTGTTCTATTTTTTCCAATAATTTAAAAAAAAAGTCAAAAATGTATATTTTTGATATTTTAAATTTTGGTTTTATTTTCAAATTTTTGAAAAACTGGTAAATTTTTTATCAGTGCATATTTTTCATGTTTAGAAATCAATTTTCTGCAACTTTTCCTTTGACATTATTTTTGAACAATCGCAAATTTTCGATTCGTGCCGTGTAAAGAAAACCCGTTTAAAAAAACCGCGTTAATTCGATAATTGTTGTAAAACACCGCGTTAATTCAAAAAATCGTCGTAAGATGAACCGTGTTAATTCAAAAATCGACGTAAAAAAACCGCGTTAATTCAAAAATCGTACAAATAAACCGTGTAACAAAAGACTTAAGTGTACGCCCTTTTAAAAAATGGAAGGTGCATATTTCCTCCGGTTACACGTTGGTAAAGTTTCATTCAAATCAGATTGATCCAAACCGATCCAAACAGATCTGCTCGAGCCAAAGATGCTGATACCTGATACCTTCATCCAAATCAGAGAGTTTCAGCTTTTTTTAGACGACTTGGCGTGGAATAATTGCTCATTAGTAACCGAAGGAAGCATTTTGTCATATCAGCATGTTTTTATATCATTGAAAGTAGGGTTTATTTCTAATTCCCGTCGTAGTAAGTAAAGCCCTTCTAATTTTCATAATTTGCTAGATGGATTTAATGGATACTCCAAAAGTTTTTGTGCTGATTTGACTAAAACACACTTACCTTCCGATCCGTGAACTTTGAAATCATTGAATTATTAAAGCATATTATTGAAATTTCGCAACTGACTTTATTTCTTAAATTCGTCGTACCGTTTTAAAATCCGTCCATCAAAATTTTTCATCGTCCGAACTAAAAATCACAACAATGTTTACGACGCTAACGAGCATGTATTTGTGTAAGACGGCATGACAAATATTATTTTGCAAAATTTTTGCAAGTCAGGCAAGTTTTCCTGGCTGTAGAATAACGATAATGCCTTACGTGAGTTATTTTCATTTATGATTTATGAATGACGGAAATTAAAACGATTAGTCGACATTTTCTTCTTCGTCGCACGAAAAAACGTAGAAAATTTGGCTGGTACGACTTATTTAATGATAAAAAGCATTTAAATAGATCTCAGCTCACTTTCATTGATCGCGTATGACAGACAACAAACTAAAATATTAGGGAATAACTAGTTTTGCATTGTGTGTCATAAAAATGCTGATATTTTTAATAATTTGTGTTGGATAGGACGGGAATAGGCAATTACGACGAAGCAGCAACATACCCTACTACGCAGAGGGAGTTGTCGCGTATCCGAAACGTGTGCTATGCAAACAGTCCGAAGTCGGCAAATTTTTACTCGTGTTCGATGCAGGGAAGGCCTGTTAATGCTAAGGCGGTGTTCATTTAGCCATTATGCAATATAAAAAGTTTGAATTCCTTAAAAAATCAACACTTGTGAATGAGTGGTGCGTAGGTGACTAATATAATGCATCTGGTATTTCAACTTGTCGTTTATTTTGCTTCTGCTTTCCTACAATATACTTTCAAAATAGATGACCAAACAGTTGTGTTTACATAAACAAATATGCTATCTAATGCTAAATAACTCACAGCTGACGCTGTTACAAATGTTCATCAGTACGTGACTTTTATGTCTTGTAGAACATTGTTGACCAGAGTTGGCTTTACATATTCCGTGACATCACAATATATCAATTGTGCCTACCGCCAATTTGATCTGTTTTTTCGCAAACCAAACAATGACTGAGAAATAAAATTCTCAATGCTCACGTCAACATTACATTTCGTTGCGTTGACAGATAACAACGGCCAGCGCAAATTGAATAACCAAACCACCAAAAATATGACTTCGTTTGTTATAAAGCTGTCTTTAAAGCTTGTGGTTCAACTAGTAACGATGGCTTTCATAATGAATAAATCGGTCATTAGCCTGTTTATAGTGCTTATTATATCAGCTACAGTAACACAATCCAAGGTTTTTATGGCGGTATACAAAGAAGAACCCGAAAATACGTCTAACTGGTCGATTTTATAATTACAGCCGCAAGGGTGTTCAGCTTGTGGATCATCCCATGAAGAATTAGCAGAAAAGTGTTGCAACAAATGTGAGCTGTGTCGAACCAGTTTCGATGTGGAAGCCCCGCCATCACCTATTGGGCAAAAATGTAAAACCTATTCTTACAACGTAGAACGAAATGAAACTCCCTGCTACGTAGAACCATACCAAACGCACGACGTTGAATTTGAAGCACCTTGCGATCCGGAATATCCAACGTAAAATTCAAAGGAAAGTGTAGTGATTCATTTGTTTAAAAATATTACTTTACAGTTGTTCTAGACAACATTTTAGAGTAGAGCGACCACCTCGACCATCATACAGAGAATATCTGGATACCTTCGACTTCGAAGTAATAGCTCCACCAACCGGTCCTCAGTGCAAGGAACTTCGACTGTCGGCCAGTGTTGACCACGTTCCAAGGGGTTCGTGAGCGAAAATGCATCTAATTTTTGTTTTTCTTTTAATTATAACTTGACTTTACTTGCAGATTGCGAGTGTGATTACTGCCGGTACGGTCAATACAGAAACTCATCTTTCACAAACAATGAAACATATTCACTCCACGAAAATTTCATCACATGTAATCGCACACTTGCTAATCGACTTAAGCAATCAAATTTGAAGTCTGCAATAGCTAAACGATTTCGAGAAGAATTTAACATTTCCAACAACTTTACGGTAATTCCGTTACCGAAAACGATTCACAAACGATCTTTCGACAATCATTTAGTGAAAGAAGGATACGTTTGTCGTTGTGTTCCCGCAAATGAAAGTGAAAGCTTATTCCAAAGCGAAATTACCCCAACAACACGCACGCCACTGTTGCGTAGATTGCTCACTAATGCAAACATTCTTCCAGACATTTATATTGGTGATTCGGTCTTTGTAGGTGGTGACAATCCACCATCCTATGAGATGATTAAAAATTACCTCAGTGGGGTTACATTATCTAGAGCAGTCGCAACCGAACAGTTATTTGTAGAGCTTGCTGAAATATATTACGAGATTTATAAAATCAGTCCTCAACGGAATTATTCGATTCCGTTGAAGTACGGTACAAAAGAGACTCACGTTAACAACTTTGGGCTTCGCACATACGACATACAGCCGGTTGATGGTAAATACCAACCGTCAGCGTTCAACAGCTTTGTCAGTTATTCGAATCAATTTTTCGGGAAATTCATGGATACGGAAAAAGCCAGCACTAAGCTGTTGAATAAGTTAAGGAATATTTCCACCAAACATAGACGTCTTTTCAACAGATTGACCGGAAGCAATGCAGAATAAACAAGCAGTGTATAAATTTCTACAATTACTATACCATAGCTGCTGGACTAAATTTTAATGTGTATAATTGTCATTCATTCATCATCTCTAACTACCTAATGTGATTCAAATCTAAAATATTTAATATATTTATTTTGAATTATTTTAGCGACTGATTGAAGACTGCATCCACGATCAGATTGGCAGGAATTAGATAATTAGATGAACAATGCGCCGATTAGCCACTATTGTGTTTTGCGGTAAAAATTACAGGATAAGCTTTTGTTCCCTGTGAAACAGCATTTTCCACACCAAATAAGAAGAATAAAAATTTTTTATATGTTCTATTAAACATGCTCAATATTTAAGAGAGATATGTAATCCCAAAAATAACGAAAACACCTTGAATGTCATCTTGATTTTTCTCTAAAATCTTTATAGTTTATAGTTAGTAAAATCAATTTAATTCCTAAGAGCTCATAATCTTACTAAAAAAATGGCCTAGCCTAGCAAAAAAATGGCCTAGGATTATTATTCACAGTTCGGTAGTTATTTCAGATTATCCTACACAATAAAGGTAAATTCACAGGTAAGGAGAAAAATGGGCAATCGGTTTTTATTTACTACAAAACTTAGAGAAAATAACTACCCTACTAGCACAGTTGTTGCAAACCAGTTATGCCAATCGTTTTATGACTGATTTCAATCACATATAAGTTTCTGTAACCAGAAGTGCGAAAAGTGTGCTGCTTGGGTATTGATTCGCAGTCTTATTTATACGTTAAATGATATAACAAACTCAGCGAAAATGCAGGAAATAACTGATTCTATATTGTTTAGTTTGAATTTGTCCATAGTCAGGAATTAATTATTCGTTGAGTAAATAATATAGGAATTAAAATTTAATTCCTTAAACTTAAAACTAAATAGAACGGACTAGGCGCGTTCATATCCTACCTACAGATTACTGTGAAGTAATCGCAAAAGAGGATTTCATGCGACACTGTAGCACGTTACACGATGTAAGCGTTAGAGAATTAAAAACAGAAGTAAAAGGATAAAAAAAATGTTTATAAATACCAACCCCATTAGGTTTTGTTTCCAAGCTCCGATAATTTAGTTATTCAAAGTCACGTTCGCACAACTGGAACAGCAACTGATTTATTCTAAAAAATTCAGTACATCATAATAGCTTCGCAAAGGATGAAACACAAGTGGGCAGCATTGACCGTTACTGCGGTAGTAATATTTTTCTTCCCGGAGGTAATTTGAAAAGTTTACTGTAATTTCTGTGATTAATAAATTCGTTTTGTGCAAATTTCTACATTCAGACGAGATATTGTGAAAAACGGAATGAAACTATTAGGACTACAACCGATCACCATAACTTGACGGAAGATAATCATGTCGATCTCACTGCCTTTCTCTATTCACTGAAGCGATTAACAGGCAAAAGTCACACAAAAAGAGACATTAATTACCAAACCGACTGTTTTAGACCAGCCAGTTCGCAATGCTGTAGCCGAAGATCAAGTTCCTGTGGATGCCGATCATACTCTAAATCAGCGGGTTGTATTAATACATTCCTGATTGAGCAGTTACAAGAAACGAATGACAACATTAATCGCCTCTTAGAATGCTTGGCCAAAAGATGTCCCAGGGAACGTAAAACTTGCGCTAATTTAGCTTTCCAAACCGAATGCGTAACAGAACCTCCAGTTGTCCAATGTACAACGACGGAGCAGCCACCCATCGGTGTTCAGTGGTTAGTTAATGATTTTGCGGAAATTTGGCCCGAAGATTCCACAACAACGGACGACCCAACAACGACAACGGAAGATCCCACGACAACAACGGAAAATCCTACAACGACAACGGAAGAGCCAACAACAACAACAACAACGGAAGATCCTACAACGACAACAGAAGATCCTACTACGACAACAACGGAAGACCCTACTACAACGACGACCAAAGATCCATGCAAATGTTGCAAGAACTGCAAAATACGTGTATGCTGTAATGAGGATGATGATGATGAATCCTAAAATTATTAATCTGTAAATAAACGCTAATTTCAATTTAATTTATTAAATTTAACTCCTCTAATGTATTATTTTCTTGAAACGGTGGTTCTACAATTGATGAAGTGACTGTAGGGAAAAGTAATGACTAAAAGTATAAACTTTTGACTTTTTACTTTTTACTTTTTACTTTTTACTTTTTACTTTTTACTTTTTACTTTTTACTTTTTACTTTTTACTTTTTACTTTTTACTTTTTACTTTTTACTTTTTACTTTTTACTTTTTAAAGCTTTTCAAATCAAAACCATGATAAAAATTATAAAATGTCAATTATCTCAAAACCATCCCCTCCGATTTGCATAAATTTTGCTTTTTTTAAAGATAGCTTAAATTAAGCCCCAAAATCCCTAGCATACTAGTAATGGAATACTAGTTTATGAAATATGCAGATGCAGAGGTACTATCTGTAAGAGGATTAGTATTTCTAGAGTTTTTTCTGTAAAACTTGCGAAATCGATACTATGTTCAGCTCAAATGCATTCTCAATTACTTACTTATAAGAAAGCTTCAGTCACTCTGAAAGATGAGTTTTCCAACTGACAACTTTCGCAGGGAACTTCATTATGCAACAAAACGCATAAATGCACATGCATGCAACCTTGGCTGCTAGGGTTGACATTGGTGGTAGATAAATATACAGTCTTGGCTGCGGTTAGAAAACGCATCACAAGCGTAGTCGTCACAGTGTTACGAAGTCTTTTTACGATAGTCGATAAATGCCTGCGTCAAGACTGACACAATGTTGACCGTATTGCTCATTTTAACGTTAGTGCTATCAAACTGTTCCTGTCAATCGGTAAGTACAGTAGACATCGCTACCGTAGTAGCAACCAAAAAAGTACGATCGACTTTCGCCCAGTTGACCCCAATCAACGAAAATGTTAACTCAGTATCGGGGCACGTGTTGCGTAAACGCGCAAATACGGCTGCATCATCACAAAACCAGCAACGGTCTCCGCTGATAGAAATTATGTTACGAATACTGGACACCATTCAAGTGGTTCCGAAGAGACGCTCCCGAAGGTTAGCTGAGCTAAGCTATTCGACCGCACAGCAGCAGATGATAAGGATGCCAGATTCATTCAACCCAACCAAGGTTACTTTTTTTACTTAGTGATAGTGTGGTGTGCTTCCCTAGATTACGGTTGCAGGATTTAGAGTAGACTATTCACGCCTATCGGAAGTTCGTAAACATCGGTTTCCTCAAGTGCACAAAGGCCAATATTTGTGATATTTAAGCTAGACGCAACCACGTTATCAAATTACACGTGCACGCGGTGGTCTGGTGCACGTGGTGTGAATAACTATTAACAAGAATGTTGACCGGACTTACTATAATTGAGATACGATTAGTATCCTGTGAGTATTGCACAATGTTCTTGAAATTAGAGTTTTTAAACGAACCTGTTTAGTTATTAACTGCTAACCGTTTTGATCAATCAAAAATGCTGAGTTCTATTTCAATGTATATGAGGGACGCAACGCAAGGAGTGCTTCAAAGATACGAATATTTCTATTGGTGAAGCTCGTTCAATCTCCTTTTCGTTACATCCTAAAATTCATATCACGCTAAAATTGACACAGGAATTAACCGTTTGGTTTTGGTCATTTTGGCATTATTCTTTGACGCAGATTGCATAAAAGAGCGACATACTAGGTATTCCCATAAGGCCCAAACAGAATGCATACGGATTTTACTACGTTGCGGCAAATTGACAGTTTTTCCATGGGTTTTCTGTCAAATTTCCGCAGCGTAGTAAAATCCGTATGCATTGTGTCTGGGCCTATACAATGAAAGTGGGAACGTTGAAAATGCTTATTTCCACCATCCCCGTACCCGAAATTTTGAGTGTTCGCATCTATAGGGCTTTTGCTACACACACATGCAAGACATCTGTTGGGCACACAGTGCATATTTTCCTATTCGATGCAGCAAAAACGTGCTGCATAAAATTATCATTTTTTCTAAAATTATTCATCATTTTAAAGCAACTAATAGTCAAAATAACCGACAAATGTTCCCTGAAATATATGCTGACTTTTGGTAACTAAGGTTTCGGTGAATTCGCGTTAAATCGGTGTCCCAAATATACTGTTTTTTGAAGCAGTATACGGCATAGGCCAAGTTGAAAGTAACGGAATATAAAATTGGGTTTAGTATAATAAATTGCTTTCTTAGCCGAAAGCAACTGCTGGCTATTGATATTTGTTTAGTTTTATCCCGCTAACATAGGTCATAGTTACATTTTTGATCATTGCTATAGGGTGTTTGCAGAGTGCATATGTATTGGAGATCTGTTGGGCAGGCAAAAGTGACAGCTCCATATAAAACACACGGACTGGGAAGAGCAAAATTTTTTAATTGATTTATTTTCTTTATTTAAAACAGAAATTACAAATTGCTTCATACATATGGCAAGGTAATATATCTGTTTACTAAATAAAAAAATTATTTTCAACAGAAAGCTAAGATGCGGTAGCAATGATCAAAAATGTAACTATGAGCTATGTTAGCGGAATAAAACTAAACAAATATCAATAGCCAGCAGTTGCTTTCGGCTAAGAAAGCAATTTATTATACTAAAACCAATTTTATATTCCGTTACTTTCAACTTGGCCTATGCCGTATACTGCTTCAAAAACAGTATATTTGGGACACCGATTTAACGCGAATTCACCGAAACCCTAGTTACCAAAAGTCGGCATATATTTCAGGGAACATTTGTCGGTTATTTTGACTATTAGTTGCTTTAAAATGATGAATAATTTTAGAAAAAATGATAATTTTATCCAACACGTTTTTGCTGCATCGAATAGGAAAATATGCAATGTGTGCCCAACAGATATCTTGCATGTGTGTGTAGTAAAAGCACAGAGAACAGACATCCATTCAGGAACAAATTTTTCGCGAATTCTTGGATAAAATTTCAAATTAAAATCACCTAATATGCTAGCGACACCACCACTATAGTTTCCCAACTAAATGATTTTTTTGATTTGCACACTGACAACCTTTGGCTCTTCTGGCGCTAGTATATATGGACTATATGCGTTATGCTAGCGCCAGAAGCTAGCTGTTGTGAGTTTAGTGTAGAATTTCATGCGCCTTTAGCGACACCATCACTATAGTTTCCCAACTAATTTGACATAAGTTTTATCCAAGTGGGGACCTTTCGCTTGGATGTCTGTTCTCTGTGGTAAAAGCCCTATAACATCTAACATGTAATCACACGTATAATCACGTATACCTAGGTAATTATTGCAACTAGAAAAACGCTCACGCCAATCACTCCACTATCTCATTTCTATCGAAGCAATCTAACGGATAACAAAAAATAAAATGTCAGAACAAAATCGCGTAATTTCTGTGCCGAAAAAATTTTTCCGTTATATCATCAAACGAGTCAATTCGGTTAATAATTACCAAAATGAAGGTTGTGACTTGGAGGAATTGATCGCTTACTGCTACTTGAAGAGCAACAGAATGTACCGTCTCGAAACAATTGAAATGATGGTACTGACAGCAGTGGAGAAACTTGCATCTCATGGTCTGCTGAATAAAACCGAAAGAGGACTATTTCGGCTTAATCCATTAGTGTCCAACCAAATTTCCCTTGATGAGTACGTCAAATACGCGGTCGAATACCACGACCAAACAATATTAAATTTTCCTGAATGTTCGACCCATGGTGCCCGATTTAACACAGAAGAATTCTTCGAGGCACCTGTTCAACTGGTTGATCGTATGGGAAAACCTGTCGCCATGCCAAAGGTTGTAGGAGTCTCAAATAAAAACGAGACCGCAACACCAGAACCGGAAGGAGCCATGGAAGAAACTGTTGTTGTGGATAATCGAGAAACCGGTGAAACGAACCCGAAAGAAGAAATGAAAGAAGTGGTGACTGAAGTGACTCTAACAGTCTCAAACAAAAACGAAGCCGGAACATCGGAACCGGAACGGGCCAGGGAAGACTCTGTTGTTGCATATAATCAAGAAACCAGTGAAACTAACCCGAAAGACATGAACGAAGTAGTACCCAATTTGTCAAACGGGCAAGAAAGATCCAATAAAGATTAACCCGGGCAGCAAACTGAAGATTTTAGATAAACCATTAAACCACAAATGAACAAATTCAAAACATTTAAAAAAAACAATCGCGGATAGTTTTGTGATTTTTTAGTACTATTTTTGTTTTCTGTCTAGAAACCAGTACAGTCAACTTTGGCTAATTCACTAAGGTCTTAGCCCACTTAGTGAAAGAGTTAATTAGACTGGGTTATCGAAACCGAGGGATGATACATCGAGTGTTTTTATCGAAATCGTCGCAAAAAGATTTTTAAAAATATATACCTATTAAATACGGAATCAAAGTGGAACTTAATCTTTTCGTTATTGAAATTTATAGCGCGATTGTAAACAGTAAACGGAAGAATTTCATATGACAATGTTAATATATGTTGGCATTTTTAACCGTTTGCGTGATGCTAAAAATGGGAGCGTAAAACTCAAAAATGATAAGAAAACGAAATGATGTAATTGTATTCAATTTAATTAATTTTATTATTTTCTAAATAAATTACTTTCTCCATTCGTAACAGTACATTCAAGAGCCCCGGAAGACAAAAATACGCTGTCAGAATGACGTTTAACTTCGTTTTAGATGGACCATAGCCCAATTAACAGGAGCCCGATTAAAACGTAGCCCACTTAAAAATAACCCAATGAACGAAAGTTGACTGTACCGTTGAAGGAGTGTGATCCAAAATCCTCACTCGCAATCCCTTGCTCAAGCGTTTCAGATTTGTAAATTTTAGAAATCGAAGTACCTATATATAAAAATAATTCTTCAGCTTAAGGAACTAATATTTTCCAAAGTATTGCTCATTTCCAGCGATTAATTCCTCTCATCTTGCTGTCGTTAATGAACTCCACCTCAGAGAAGGCTTTAGTTCCTCGATCAATTCAGCTTTAGTTCAGTGACTTTGTTTTGAACCTATTGAGATAACTGGTAGTGTGATTTTCTACCGTACTGTTTCATGTGATTTATCAGTTTCTACCGTGGACAATTTTGTGAAAAATTTTGTCCAAATAATAATTTTCCTGGTACCTCAGATAATTTACTCACATTTTCGAGCAAAAGATGCTAATCAATTTTCTTGGAAAATAAAATACCTCCATATTTTCAAATATTGTTTTCATTAATAAGTCAATCAATGTTGCAAGCCCCGCACGGGGTCTAAATTTTTCACACACGCGTTGTCGTTTCAACGAACACACACTGGCCCCAGCTAGCATTTTCATATGTATAAAAAAGGTAAAAATCAGCATTACGTACATATATACATGCTAAATAAATAGTATTTCATGTGCAAAATTGGCATATCCGTACTATTTTGGAGGCGATATGCGTGATTACGAATAATTTTGAGCGTTACGACTATATAAGTATTTATATACGATAATATCCGATTAAGCACGAGTCGCTCCGTACTACTCTACGATTTTGTGCTGAAAATCGTATGTATGTCAGTCATTATCATTATATACGACAAAAAATCAACTTGATTCCACTTTATCCAGCTTTAGTTACGATTTCGAGTTTGTTAGCAGATATTTACGATAGTTTTCGTACATTGATATACGAGTTGGTGCTAGCTGGGGCATGAGTATCTCTTTCGTACTCTCTTTCTTATCTTTTCATGCCATGAAACGAGTTTTTGCGAGTGTGTATTTAGCTATCACCACGGTCGTTGTTCCGGCACGTCATTGCAACCCTATTTCTACTACCGACACACTCGCGAGCACACAGCCTCGAAGCGCCGTTCTGCGCAGCCCGCTTACGGAACCATCAACCCGCGAGCGTGAGTAGAGTGTATGGCTGCAGACAGGTTTGGCACGGTATTTTCGCTTCAATTTTGCTCTTTTGATTACTGCACACAGTGATGGTTCGATCACTTTGACTCAATTTTGATTCATTTAACAGTACCGTCTCAGCCAAGCAAAATTCGACAAAGTTATGTATGGGAAATTTGTAGAACTAGTTATTATCTACAATTTTGCTACAAAGTTTTGCTATATCGTTAGTACTTACGGTGCTACGATGCTAGTAAGTTACTAGTAGTAACTCATTAGTGACTAAATGAACATTCACTTAGTCAATAATGAGTCGGTAATGTCGGTACTGTCAAATGAATCAAAATTGAGTCAAAGTGATCGAACCATCCCTGACTGCACATCAACTAAGCAGAATTTGAAACAGTGATGTATGGGGCATATATAGTATTACTTATTGTCTACAATATTGCTGAAGTAAGTATTGCCTTTTGTATTTATGGCGCTATATGGCGTTGCGACCATGCAGCGGCGTAAATACTAAAGATAATACTTCACTTTCTTCAGCAATGTTGTAGATAATTACTAGCTCAACAAATGCTCCATGCTTCACTTTTTCAAATTCTGTTTGGCTGAGGCGCAGTAATCAAAAGCGCAAAATCAAAGCGAGAAGAGCATATCAAGCCTGTCTGCAGCCATACATTATACTGGGCTGTTGACAGCTCGCGAACTGTTGGTGTCGTGAGCGGGCTGCGCAGAACGGCGCTACGAGGATGTGTGCTCGCGAGTGTGTCGGTAGTGGAAAGTATACACACAGCAACAGCGGTTGTTTGAAATACGCTTGCTTCAATGGATGCCATGCTTCTCATACTCATAACTCATTCGCGTACGGCTCGGCATCGTTTGCTTCTCGATTTCAACATTGAAGTCAATAAACAACGCCCGCACGCAAAATTTCATGAAATTCCGAGGTCATTTTATTTATTTATTTATTTATTGATTCTTTGATTTCGAAAATACTCGTACAGACTGCTGTTGTTTGTACGATAATTTTGAAAAAATGCCGTCCAAGACAATTACTTACTCAATTTGAAGTAAAATCAAACAAAATAAATTGATCCAAATTTGAGTCCAATTTGAAGTAACATGTCAAGTCCACTAAACTCTAATTTCAAATATACCATATATATTATTTGCAAAATATACCAAAGACTTTACGCCATATTCCAACGGAATTTGGCTTTCTGCATTTTTGTTCAACTTACCTCACGACCAGCAGTGTACAAAACGACAATTACGAGGCAACTGCGTTGAGTCAAGATTCGAACATACCGCGTCTGGCTTGTTAGAACAGTATTGTACCTCGAAACCACTTGGGAGTCAAGTTCTATTTCAAGCCTAATTTGAATTACAACTCCAGGTGAAATTTAACCTCAGTCAGCCCAATAGCATACGGCATTACATGGAAAATTTTATGTATCTCTCCATAAAATGAAAACAAATTAATATCGACGTCATTTTACAAAACTTATTCGAAAGCGAATGGCTAACGTATGCATTAAAAAAAGAAACTCATTTCGATTAAAAAAACTACAAAAGAAAATTAAAAGCAACAAATTTTTCTTTAACTCTACGTTTATTAAGCATGTACCGTGAACGTACCATATTCTGCGCAGTTAAGACATTTTTATGATTCCTCCGCTATTATAAGTATTCTAGAGTTAAATTGATAACGTTGATAGCAGCAACATGTAGTGCTACGGTCTATAATATATGGTAAAAAACATGGGAATTAAAAGTCGACCAACAATTGAGTATATCTTTCGTTTTGTAAACTTATCCACGGTGCCTAATTCTGCGCACTCTCTTGCCCATGTTCCTAATTCTGCGCATGTTTGTTCCTAATTCTGCGCACCTAAAAAGTAACAATAAACATTCATACCATATAGTTTATGTCTTTATACGCTGAAAGCACATCAAAAATCCGACATTAGCCATTACCATGATTAAATCCATGATCTGGCCTTCTTGTGCTGTCCAGGTGGCACAGGAACATTATTATCATTTGGATTGGCTTATTTTAAATATTTTATTGTCGATAACGTGAAGGGTGAGTTCATTCGGGTTTTCTCTATACTGAACATTATACTTTAGACTAATATTAACAATTGTGTTTTCATATAGAAACCACTTCCCCACTCCCTGACAGCTCAATGAAGTTCGACTGTCACAAAAAATCAGAAGACATGGTTCCATGAATTGGCGTTCGTAGGTTCGGACCCCGAGCCGTAACACAGGATTCCAATCAATGCAAGTTAAAGGTTCTACTTGAATTTCTATGCCTCTATACCTCAGCCATTTGGGAGAAGTTGCGTATTTTTTCGCGATTTCTTCATAGGATACATTACTGCGCAGAATTTGGAACATGAATAAAAAATCTGTGCCTAAATCTGCGCACTATTGCATCGCATTTTTCCAACGAAAACAAGGCATGCAATCACTCTTTTTGCCTAAAACATGACTAAAACTAATTATTCTTTCTAATTATGCTGGGTAATTTCATCATTGCAAAGAATTTCGATCATAATTTTGTTAATTTTCTAGAAGGACAGTTTTAGCATTGGCGCTAACGACGTTGTTTTCTGACATATAAAATACTTTCAGTTTCACTTTAATTTATTTCGCTGTCAAATATTATGACCCTTTTGTGAATAATGGCGTAATATTCAACAGAGATTTATAAAAAATAACACAATGGCCATAGTTATGCACAATGTTGAAAAATACATATATAAAGAAAAATGCGCAGAATTAGGAGCTGCGCAGGATATGGTACGTTCACGGTACATAAAAAAATTTAACAGCGTTATCAGTTGATTTACGGCAGCCCTGGCAATAATAGTGAAGCAATAGTGCTCAATGCTTTGTTCGTATTGCCAGCTCCACTGTAGAGCGAAGAAGTTGAGCATATAGATATAGACATATGTATAGATATAGGCCGATCCGGCGTCTACAACATCATCTCGCTTCTGAAGAAAAGCGAGAGTGCCGAATAGTTCTGGACGGTGCTGGTGCAGTAGAAGCTGAAGAGGAAAACCGAGAGCAAGGTGACGCAATGTAGTAGACAAAATAGATTACGTACCACTCTACTTGACGCTGGACGACAGCAATTACGTCTCCCGCCGAGAAGGTAAGCAATGATGTCAAATATAGCTCCCACACCAAGCTCGAGTATGAACAAAGCATCGAGCGTACTTACTTCACTGTTTTCGCCATGGCTGCCTGAAATCAATTGATTCTGTAAATCAACTGTCTTTTGTAAATCAACTGTCTTTTGTAAATCAACTTATACATTGATTCAATAACATCACAAAGCTGAAAAATTTACTCGATTTTCGAGATAATTCTCGGCCCCAATTTCCGTTTCAATTTAATCTCGATTTCAAGTAAAATTTGAAACCCAATTTCAACTCTGATTTCAATTACTTAATATCAATCCAATTTCAATTAATGTCAAGTCCAACTTAAAGTCTAATTTAATTCTAATTGCAATTTCAAATCTATTTAAGTGCGGATAAATCAATCAATACAAAATAATTAGATTGCAATTTCAACACCGATTTTAAATCTGATATCAAGGGCAATTGCAAGTTCAATCTAAGTCCAGTTTCATTTCTCATTTTAGATCATATTTCATGTCTAATTTAATTACAATTTCAATTTCAAATGCAGTTTCAAATATAATTCCAAGTGGAATTTCAAGTCCAATGTAAGTTCAATCTCATCTCTAATTTATAGAGCAATTTTACATCCTATTTCAAGTCGCAGTTCAAGTCCTATTCCATCCAATTTCCAATTCGGTTTTAAGTCCAATTCCAAATACAATCCGCACCTTTTGAACATGTCTGAGCACGCCACTGCTTTTGATCTGCATGTGATATATATTGTATAAATTGAGATTGTTTATTGAAGTCGGCAGTACAAATTGAGACGGATGTCTTGAAGCCCAAGATGTTAAAGCAGCATTTGTGGCTTGAGCAGCACATTCCTCACAATGCCAATGGTGTGGAAAATTTGTGTCTCTAGATGACAGAGCAACCAAGAACACAACTACGGCAACGTTCCATCTGCAATCCTCATCATAATGCATGTTACTTTCACAAGCATAATTTTACATGAATTTGTGTTTTATCATTATTCAAGCTACCTGAGTTTTTCATCAAGTATTGACTGATTCTGTTTTTTTTGTACACACTAACCACAGTTCTCATTATTTGGCGAAGTTCAAGAATCTCCGCTGATGGAATCATCGCTGGAACAGACACTAGATGTAGACGAGCCCAACATCCAACCCATGCAATCGAGGCAGTCTCCACCATCGCACGATCCACCATGTTCAGGTTCAGATGAAATGACAGAATGTCCGGAAGACTGTACATGTGAGCAGCAGCAGCAGCAGCAGCAGACAGAGGTTGGAGTCCTTTCTCAGGAAGAACCGGACGTGAGAATCTACGACCTGCTGCGGAAGATTCTTCAGGTTTTCGACGAACAAGCGCACAGAGATTCCGATAGAGCCCGAAGGCTGTTGGATCTGCGTCTACTCAGTGCGGGGCAGTCCAAGGATCAAGCGAGCAATGATGATTCATTAAATTCTAGCATCGACGAATAGATTGTGTGTTCTTCTGATAGGAAAATAAAACTGCCAATTTGAATTAGGATAATATTCGCTTGTTCACAGCCAGACCTGTTAGGTCGTTAAGAATTTGATTTGATATTAAAAAATATCGAAATAATATAATCCATTTTGGAGCGACATGATAGATATGCAAGCTAGGTGGAAGCTACATACAATGATTACAATTTATTTTTCTACACGAAATAATGAAAATTGTGAAACGTTGGTTACATGGTACATCAATGGGTGATATGTTAAACAAATTTTTGAGTTCTCGTTGGAAACTATATTGATAGGAGTGTACAGTGGAGATAAGCATGTGATATTGACATTTACTTCATGAATCCCTGCTCAGAAACCTCGTGAATCGACTGACGAAAGGAAAATATAAATAGGCACATGTATAAATATTAAACAATCACAAATGTTTGACGAACTCTTGATACCAGAACTGAAAGAATCTCTTATTTGTATATAATGAAAAGTCAACGTCCGTTAACAGCATCGAATGATTTGAAATATCACTTTAAATTGAATGGATCAACACCCTGCCGATCATATAAATAGATCCTACTTTAACGCGACCCAAAGACACACCGGTGAAACGCCAAGCCAGGTCAACACAATCAGTCTCAGTCTAGGTAATGGTTGAACCGGGAGGAGCGAGTTTATGTTTCAATGCTTTCGATTGAAATAGCGATAAGTACACTATCGCCAAGTGTCATCGTGGTCATACGATGCGACCACTACACCCGAACACGACAAAGTTTCTGGGAATAACCTTAGAAAACGAACCATTTTTTCGAACAGTAATGTACCACATAACCTCTTGATAATGAGTACATACTTACTGATAGGGTGGTTCAACTTAGTGCCGTTCATTAAAACTTTGAAAATTTGAAAATAAAAGCACCAATTGCACGAAATATTTCCAGTGTTTTGAATAATAGCAGTAACATAGTAGAAATACTACTTTCTCCAACTGCAAATAACCTTCATTTTGCACTGTTATTTGTTTTTAATTTTTTTCAATTTTTTTTGTAACTGATGAACTTCCCTAGTTCATAAATTTAACAGCTTGACATTCGCCTTCTGGCAAATCAATCCCGTTCAACGGAGCGTGCGGACAGTATGTGTGCATCATAACAAAACCTCATGATTCGTCAAAATATAATAGCCAGATCGGGTGCGACGACATTGGACATTCATACGCGATCAGTCGTCCGGTAAGCATCCATCCGTGCGCGGCCATACGTTCTAGTTCGAAAACTCACTTCCGTAACGAAAAGTGTCAAACTATCCACACATCAAAATGGCCAAATTGGGACTGTTGTTCATTGTTATTTTCTGCATTGTCCAGGTATGTATTTTAGCGGGCAGAACTAGATGTTGTGTCTAATTTCCGGTGATTGTGTGGCAGAATAGTTATTGAGGAATTAGTTTAATAAACAGAAACTATCGAACTGTTATTGGTTTGCATTTAATAACAGCAGTCTATACAAAAAAAAAACTTGTAGCAGATGTAGTGCTTTGAACGTTATAGAATAATTTAACGTTACAACATGTTTTGAACAAAGTTTTACATTTTAGTGTTGGTCTTATTCAAAATATTTGTACTGATTGCTAATCCAACAAGCCAGTCGTCATATGTTCGAACCTCGTTTGGAAAAGACTGTTAGAGTCAATAGAATCCTAGCACTAGCCCCGCCATTGTCCTGTACCTATGCTAACAGTTGGCTGTGAAGTCTATCGAACAAAAGAGCAGAAGGCCGAATTTGAAGCGATTTTGAAGATATTGCTTTTTTACCGTAGCAAATAGGATTTACAATCTTTCGTATCTTTTTGTAGTAAACAAAACAGATCGAAGTTGACAGAAAAGATCGTAGTATATGTTACGGTAGGACTAAAAGGAACATTTTTCATACTTCTCCGTAAATTCGCGAATTCTGTAGTTACCTCACTTACAAACTATTCATTCGACGAAAAATGTAGATGAGTGTCGTCGTGGTTGGGCCACGCTTTGGAATTCACCCATAAAACTTTCGTTTCAAAAAGAATGTCAGAAATCCAAATAGATCGTTTCAAAGGTCTAAGAATAAGCTATATTTCCGCAAAATTTTGAACCGATTGCTTGAAAAATGAAATACAATACAAAATGCATACAAAAAATGTTGTCATAGTCGGGCCATGTTGTACAGGATGGGCCACCGTAGAAAATCTAAGACAAACGTATTGAAATTCTATATAGAGACATGAAAAGAATGAATTCCGTGAACAACGGCTCATATAGGTAAAATACCTTATTTTTAATTGCTTTTTTGCGAAATTTTGGCGATCTTGTAAAATCAATATTGCTACAATCACCTTTTCCGAAGTGTACAACTACAATTAAAAAACAACAAAAATCTAGGTTTTTATCGTATTAATTCTGCTTTATTTCATCACATTTTACGTCACTGACATTCTCTAGCGATTATTGCGCTTCTGTGCTTAAAATTATCGTGGCCCAACCATGACTACTCAAGTGGCCCGACCTTTACAAATAGCGCTTTTCTAGTATTTTACCTTAGCCTTCCCAAACACCTTACTGGATTTTTTATAGTGTTCGAGTGCAGCACAACTCACTTCATACATTCTCAAAATTTATCTCTATAATTGCATTTCATGAATTATTTCTTGAAGAAAAGTTCATTGAGCCTGGAAAACTTTTTTTATAAGATTTAGTCACTGAATTCAGTACGGGTGTTTTGAATACACGATTGAAACTCACATATTGTGAAAAGTCAGCTGTCACAGTAAGAAGTTTTACAATGGTTGTATCATAGATATTATGAGTTACTAAAACTGTAAAATCGTGATGGCCTGACCATAACAGTGGTCCGACGATAACGACAATACCCTACATTGTAAAAAACTAAAAAAACAGTCTTCATAGGTAGTTTTTGAACGCCACGCACCTTGGTGTAGTGTTTTCTTGTAGCAAAAAAACGGTTTGTTTACACTTAGGCATTAGATATAGAAAATGTTATGGAATGCTGAGCAGAACAAAAACAAAGCAAACAAAAAACGGAAAATTCTGTTATTTCCAGCCTCACGCGGCAATTAAACATTTGTAAACTGGTCATATACATATATTTCACAAATTCATAAGACAAATCCCTTCGACATAGCTGGTAACGATATCAGAGCTAATTTTTCATTCCGAAATCGGCGCCATGAAGATGTTCATTATTTCAAAGTCATCCTAAGAATTGTAAAAGACTAATAGCTCAAACAATAATAAATAGTTCAAAAAACGTAAAAGCACAACACAGAGCAAAATTGGCGACCGCTAATGCAATTTTTTTGTTGAGAAAACCATGTTTTAATATAAGACAATTTCGATATAAGACAACTTTTTAAAATTAATAATTGTCTTATGTCGAGGTATCCCTGTAATGTATAAATTATTTACCGAATGTACCATAAAATGCATCCAAGTATGATGTATCAATGCACCTAACACCGATCATCGATTTTGGGGAGTGATTCTAATTCCGATCATAAGTGTACCTAATTCCGATCACGCCATAAAACGCTATTTAAGTAAAAAATTATTATCGACTAGTATCAAATGGATCTAAAATGCTTGATGTTTATGTATTCGGATGTCAATCTCCCTACTCCTCTTTTTCAGCTTGCATTAAAGAGAAATGAGTCGTCATTAACTTTTCGAATTTGAGAAGCAGTTTAATAAGAGTTAATAAGAGTTTAATAAGAGCAAAATAAGAGTTTTGCTTTCAAAAATATATTCACTACATTTTTCTTGGCAATCTGAGCACATAAAATACATTTTTATAACCAGAATTTTTGCTTCAATTGAATAAACTGCTCTCGAAGTTCGTAGAATCAATGACGACTCATTTCTCCTTAAAGGCCATTCTTATCATTATGTATAATAATAAGAATATTTTTTCGAAAAGCGCATTTTGAAACTTTTTTTTAACTTTTCATGTGTTTTTCTTCTGTGACGCGAAACGTATCCTTCGCGTAATAAGCGACTTGAGTGTATTATCATAAATTGAATTTAAATTTTGTTCACTATTGTTTGAAATTTAATTTTATTCGCTTTAAATTTGCCAAAATCAAGGCACAATAAAGGTAACATTGAGGAATACTACCAATTCAGCCAATAAATAACGTAGAATCCACAGCAAATTATAAATTACTTATCGCTCTCCAAAGTGACAACAAAATTGGTTTTAACACAACGTACCAACTGAACTCCACGAATAATTTTCACTAAAAGATCGAAAAAGTCGCGATTGTCGATAGCCTTAAACGTCTTTCTAAGGCTTGATCCTTCTTTACCGACAGATTACGCGGCCAGCTGTTAGGAGTACAGGACAGTTGCGGGGCTAGTGCAAACATCCAACTGACTCTATCTAGCAGAGCACCGCCTAGCCGAGATTCGAACATACAACGATTGGCTTGTTTGATCGGCATCGTGTTTTCAAGCTAACTGGGCGCGAAAGTTATAAATTATGTTTTAAATATTTTTTCTAATAAAAATAGTTAAACGGAATAGTGTTATAACGCTGCGAAAATGAGCCAAAAAGCAAGACATCAAATGGCCAATGGCCCTAAATAAAACTAAATGTAGCTGTCAAATAAAAACTACATGAATAAACAAAATTCGGGGTCAAGTAGAAGTTATTACAAAAATCGTATATTAAGGACTCGAATGAACGCCTTGCGTTTAAGAAGTCCTAAACTAATAACAACAACAACAACAACAAATCGGATATCAAATGAAGTTAACTAATAAATTCATACTTACTAACTAACTCTGATGTGATATTAATTAGGATTTCACCTAAAATTTAGAAAGTCGTTCGTTGAAAACATAACACAAATTGAAGCAATTTACTACAACAGCAATTTTCAAGTTAGACTGCTATATGCTATAAAATTTTAGTATCCCTCTAGCTATTAGAATCTGGGCACAAATAATGCTTTGTTTAGACTATTATGTCAAAATAACTCTATCTTGCTGTATTGTAGACAATGCAGAAATATATTATTTCCTACTGACGCTAATTACTGTGACACTTTGTAGACGCAATAAATTATTCACCCCCATGAGTGTCCAGTAAGTTTTAAGATATAGATGCTAAACAGTGATAAAGCAGTTTTTTCATGACTGCAACCACTTCAAGGAATGATTGTGCTATACTATGCGACGATGATTGATGGAAAAACTGTGCAGAGACAGCAATTAGTTTGTTTCGAACCCGAGATTTAAATGATTGAGGTAGTAGACAGCAAAACTTGCTTTTATTACTTAATCTTTATTCTAAAATTACTTTCAAAATTGTACTATAGGGAAGGCTTGGAGGACAAAGCCATTCTGGGAAAAAATAGGATCCCCTAGAGCCTAGAAAAAAAAGCAACAATTTTTTAAAGCTTTGAGAAAACTGTAATTTAGTGAAACTTTACCTATTGAAAACACGATAAAATGTAGGAAAAAACGGCGGCTATACCCCCTAGAAATAAGTACTAACTCCGCCCGTGGTGAAACTCCTTTATCGCCAACTTTGAATAGCAATAAAGCAACCAGCTTTTGGAATTTAATTGAAATCAATCCGAACTTGCAATAATGTTGAAATATGGCTTTTTAACATGTGTTTCTCTTATCATCGTTTACAATGCTGCACAATTGCAGTCAGTACACTGTTTCGAATTAATACACCGTAATTCAACAAATTGTTTTCGATCATTTCAGCTGACACTGGCCGCTCGTGTCCGACGGGATGCTTTGGATGATGCCGTTGAAACCGTCAAGAAGGGAATCTCCGACACCTTCACGAAGGAAAACGTGGATGTAAGTTCATCATGCCGCAAGATGCATAGCTAGACAGTCATATTTCATCATTGCATTTGCCCATTTCAGTCCTTCATTGGAAAGCTGTCCGAGCTGGGAGATGTAATCAAGACCAAAGCCACCGAAATCGGCAAGACCCTGCAGGATAAGGCCAGTGAAGCAATGAACAAGGAATCAAGTTAGATTGTTGTCCGAGAAACTAGTGTATTATAAGTGGAAAATGAACTATCTTATCCAGCAGAACCAGTTGTTTAAGTTAAGAATGGGTTAATGTTTAAATTTTGATAAGAAGGAAAGTAAACGTAACCAACGGCTAATTTGTGGTATTTGTAAAATAATATGATTGATATCACAGCCCATGAGGCATCATTCTTGTAATGATGCACATGCAAAAATATAATAAGACTCATACAAACTATTACGAAAACTGAAAATCACTCAAAACTCAAATAAGTTACGAACCACGATGCCAAAATCGAACTTTTTCTTAATAATTTAATTCAAAATTCGGTTGAAAAAGCCCTACTATTTTTATTTCTAAATAAAGCAATTTTATGATCCATAATTTGTTGAAATTTTAAAATAGAGTAATGCTTCATTCGCGAGATTTTGACGAAACGAAAATAAAAGTGTAACGTTTGAATGAAAGATATCAAATGGTAATAACTACTAAACTACTGAACGAAACTGGACATATATGTCGTTGGATAGATAAAATGACCAGCAATTTTATGGTATCTATATATATAAAAATAAATTTCTATCTGTCTGCTTGTTTTTCTGTATATATGTTTCTTATAGACTCGGAAACTGCTGTACCGATCGGCGTAAAAATTTGCATGCAGGGGTTTTTGGGGTCGGGAAAGGTTCATACCATAGCTAGACACCCCTGCTCCCGTAAGAGGAGGGGGCTCCCACACAAATGAAATACAAATTTACTCATATGTCGAGAACTAATCAAAACCAAATTTGGCATGTGGGGATTTTTGGAGGCATTTTTTCTATGGTGAATTAGGACCCCTGCCTACTTTAAGAAGGGGGATCCCTTACAAATATGCAGTTTACATTAGTCTTTGATCTAATGGTCTGATATAGTCCTGCGTCATGGCTGTATGCCTTGTAGTTTTTTTAAAATTGTCGCACAGTTCGGGTAGTTTATGGACTTATAAGGGAAAAAGGCATTTAAAAAATTTGACACCACCAATTTTCAAATTATTACTTTTAATCTTGTTCACTCATTTCTCCAATTCCATTCTACGACAGAGTATTTTCCATTCCTGAGTTATGGACGAAAAGAACTAAATTCCCTGAATATTATCTATTCTAAAAATGCATAGCTCACGAACCAAGAATCACAAAATAAAACAAAAATATTTTCCAAAAATTTAGAAAGTGTCAGAAAAAAGCTTTTTGAAATCATAAAAAATTGTCAAACACTTTTTTTTGCTTGTTTGCTAATCCCTGATCTTATAATCTTAAAAAATATCACGAAAGATGCTATTTTCCGTTTTTGAACTATGATCGAATGACTAACGACTAAGTAATTTGCATATTATTAAGGCTTGCGACATCTATTTACCGCTACCACGTGATTAAAAGCAACTGAAATCGTTACAGCAATCATTAATTATTTTGATTTCCTCTGCCATTTAATTCAATGCAATAATAAATGACAGTGCCATATAGTTTTAAAGCAACAATGGGATTGATACTGCGTTGGTTTTGATTCTAAACCTCAATAAGGTGAATAAAACTGGCATAAAATAAAATATATTTCACATTGTATTTATTTTTGCTTAGATACAGGTACTGATTTGTTAATCAATGCCTAAAACTTTTTTCTGAAAACACAGCATAACAAAGATAATAATAGATCCAAATAGTTCTACTCTAGAATCAACGAGGTTAAGAATCAACTGCAGCCACCACAATTCAATTGTCTCAGCTAGTCGTTTTCAATCAATTTCATACCTGACCGGTCAGCCATACCCTGTACCGCCTTGTTGGTCGGCATGCCACTAAACAACGGTATTTTTCCTTACTCACAGTCACTTAAAGTAACTAATTAGCGGTTTTATTTCAATACTGATTCAATTAGAGCAAAACCTACTGCAGTGTAGGCAATCAACAGAACCAAGCTTGAAGTTAAATTTGGCGAAGGTCACAGTCAATAGCATCGTATCGTTCTGTTTTCAAGGCGGCGCCCATTTGTGGATCGCAATAAACCGACCATTAGGGCTGTCGTGGTGCAGTATAGGAAAGAGACCGTAATATGAGAAGTGGCGCATTCTGTGATACGCTCGACCGAATTTGCTGCGCCTGCGATAAGCATTTTGTGTATATGCATCGTACCTACCTACCAACATTGAATGAACACTAGTACTCGATCGTTGCTACTTTGACTTTTGTCCAGAGTGGCGAATTTCATTGCGGTGGCAAAAGGTTATCAACATCGGCAGATAGAACGACCGAATCCGATGTGGTCACAAATCTAGGTATGTTTCCAACAATTATGTAACAAATGCTGTGCATGCTACTATCTGGTATAATGTTGTACTATGAAGCTACTATCAGTGTTAAAGAAATCATGGAATTCCCACCCAGAATGCGAGTCAGATGGGAAAAATTTTAATCCAATGTTTATACTGCGAAGGTTATCTTCTTTTTGAAAAGGATGTAAAAATTCGTTACCCACCATTTACATATGATAATCATGGTGTTTTTGGAAGTAATTATTATTGAAATAAATCAAAGAAATTTTGTAAAGTCTTCAAACACACTAAATTTCTGAATTAAATTTTTATTATTAATTCAATTGTATGATGTAGAGTTTGCCCACGCATAATAATATGATCTTATTTTCGTGGATTTCAAGGCAGCATACGATACTGTCGAGCACGAACAGCTATGGCAAATAATACACGAGTACGGTTTTCCGGGTAAACTGGCACAGCGGATCAAAGCTATCCTGGAGCGAGTGATGTGTTACATGCGTGTTTCGGGGGTACTGTCGAGTCCTTTTGAAACGCGCAAACGGTTTCGGCAAGGGGATGGACTGTCCTGCATGTTATTCAATATCGCTATTGAAGGTGTAGTCCGGCCAGCGGGCATCGAAACGAGAGGAGCGATCTTTAGCTTCGCAGCGACTTCGACATCATTACTAGAAATCTTAAAATAGTGGAAACAATCTATACTAAACTAAAAACGGAGACTAGCAGGATTGGGTTACAAATCAATGCAACGAAAACCAAGTGGTTGATGAGTTCTTATATTTGAGATCTTTGGTAACCGCTGAAAATAATACGAGTAAAGAGATTCAACAACGCATTCAAGCTGGAAGTCGAGACTACTCTTCTCTCTGCAAGACACGTCGGTCAAGAAGCTTATGCCCCCGCACAAAGCTGACGATATACAAAACGCCAATCAGACCTGCGGACTTGAGACAGTAACTATGCTTATGTGCACTTGCCGTATTTGAATGATTAGTGTTGCGAACTATTTTTGGCAGAGTACAAACGGATAGTAGAGAGTAGTGTAGCCGCAAGGATGTCGGACGACTGTGCAGTGAAATCCGTTCTCTTCAAGAACCCACCGACACCAAGAATAGAAAGACCCAACGTGCTAGATGAGTCGACCATGTTGAAGCCGACTTGCGTGCGTAGAGACGCTAATTCCTTGCGTGCCTCGACTCTCGCAAGTCGGCTTCGATCTGATCATACCATCTAGCACGTTGGGCCACTTTGTTCCTAATTGCAGAGAGGGCTGAAAAATACAAAGTTCGCCATCCACGCGACGTAGTCAGACTGCCGTTGTCTTCCAACTTTCATCCGATGAACGAATGCGGTGTTTGCACGCATGTCTTTTGTGAGAAAAGTTACAGTATCAAGTTCATCATGGACTTTTCGACTAATTAGCGTTTTGTACATCATCAGCTACGTGTTGTGGCATGATTTTACGAAGCGTAAAGAAGGTAATTTCAATGATGCGTTCTATTCTTACAGTCACCACACTCACCTCGCTTTACTCACAGGCGCGATTCTTACAGTCACCCTCATTTCATCCTACCAATTTACCGTCACCTCACGATCACATAGTAGCAGTATATCTACGCTCAAAACTATCAACCGTATACCAGACGAGTCAAAGCCGTCCTCCTCGGCTGTACATTGGTAGTTAGATAAAATACAATCTGCCAAAAACTACGCATCAATCCTGGATGAGGCACTGCCTTCTTTCGAGGAGTTAAGTGCTTCAACCATCGAACACGTTTGACGCAGAATACGCCCGGTCATTGGAAAAAGGTCGCTACAGCGATGCCAAGTGAGAAGTCCCGGAGTATACGAAATAATTGGAATGATGGAGAATGTCAATAAGCGGTGGAGAGTAAAAAATGGCATAGAACAATTTTCTGAGAGAGCTTACCCAAATACCGACGAGCAAGGAACCAGTTGACCGCGATTGTTGAGGACGCAGCCGTAATCCCTCGGTCGACCTAGCAAGACTCAACGGTGACAGGTGACGGATGGATAACATAGGGAATTGAAGGAAAAAGGGCTAAACTAAAAACATTAATTAACGTGGTAAGGAACTCAACGTGCCTCTCTTAAAGTTATTAAAATTACACGGTGTTACACGGAAAAAATACTTCTTAAATGACCTAGTGTACGTTGTTAGTCATACCTAGTACATCATAAAAACACATTTGAAATCTTCCTAACACCCCCAAAATTTTAAGTTATTGTGGGTCATTTTTAAGGTCACTTTAAGGACCCCTAAAGTGAGAAAACTTTTAATTTTTTGGTTAGATATTATATTTAATTGAAAAAATCTCGTCTAACTTTTGTAGAACCATAGTGAATGTATATATATCCTGAAAGCTTATTCTCTAAGCTTTCCAAAAATGTATAAAAAACTTAAAATTGCCAGGAAAGTTATTGAGTTATTCATGATTGTATGTATACACCTAGCCAAAAAACCCGAATTAATCCACCTAGCGGCGTGACCTAGCCTTTCTACTGCCACAATAATCATTATTTAATTTCTCAGGAACATCTATAATTAACTTGACTATATTTTTACATATCCGTTCCGTATTCCTCAAAATCCTTATTTGCCAGTAAAATTCACAACGTATTGCGTAGAATAATTATATTTTCTTTCCTTGGGTGCGTAAATACTTGTAAGCGTCATTTGATTGATGAACACCTTATTTAGTTTTATAATCGGTCGGCCTTAACTTTTGGGTTTCAGAGCCACATACGAAACTTGTTTTGAACTGACAATATGAAATATGTGTTCATAGCATATATTTTGATATTTTTTTTGAGTGGTTTTAGCCCAAAGTGTAGATTTTTTTTGATATTTTGATATTACATAATACCATGTGTTCAAAAGTTAGCATCTTTGAAAAACAAGAGTTCAGAAAAATTATTATTATACTGCGCTTTTGAAGAAAAAGGATATCTACAACAAAATGATTAATCTCAAAATTTTACTATTAGTTTGCTATTAGTTTGCTTTGCAATATATCTGAATTAGAAAAAATAACTGAATAGAGCATTAGATATGAAAAAGAGAAATTGAACTTTTTCTTAGCTGGCGCTCCTTCAGATAATTATTTTTGCATGAAAATCAAAACTTAAGCTTCTTTTGAATGTACTTTCATGAAAAGATAGTCATTAGCTTGATCGCATCGTTTTTACAATGTTAGAGGGTCAGGAAAACAAGATGAGGTCGAATAGTGCAAAAGCTGCGCCACAAACATGCTTGAGAATGGGAAATATGATCGATATGATTTCCAGTGCTTGTCATTTTTGATTTATTTATTAAAACATGATACGTGACATAAGACATCTGTCCTTTAAAATGTCACTAACGAAAACAAATCTTACAAAGTTACTACCGTGCAACGTTTACTTCCTATTTTTCATATAACATTTCTAAGCTCTAGTATCTATGGATTGAAAAGAGCATATATTAATGCGCAAAATTTGTTTGAAATTTGTATAAATTTATTTGGAAAAATCAACTCACTAGTATTTTGATCCTATACACCACTCTACTTATATACTTAAATTAACTGCTTTTCTCCGCTTTTTGCTTTGCGTGCAATTGTGAGTAACAGCA